>NC_141700.1:404148431-406548431 GCF_964263255.1 Lissotriton vulgaris
CCGCATTAAGAGAGCTCTGATTGAGGGATTCAGACCTACAACTGAGGAATACAGAATTAGAATCAGGGGGGCTCACAAAACCAATCCTGGTTTAACTCCGTAGACTACTCAGTTAAAACACCAGATGGATGGTTAACAGCACAAAAAGTGTATTATTTCAATTGACTTTACAATTTGTTTATGAAAGAGCATATTTTAAGTAATTGCACTAATGAAGTTACCAGCTTTGGTAGACCTACGTCTAATTTCTCCCCAAATATTGGGAAAGAAGGCAGACCATTGGGTCAAGACATGGGTGACAGAAACAACCACTGGGGGTGACCAAATAAAGGGGTTACAAAACCTCCCCAGGGGAAAGGTGGTGAAAATCCCCAAGATAAAAATTCTGAGTCTTCAAACGGGCCCCAGAAATCTGAATGGGAGTGGGTCCCAAAACTCTTCCCAATCTACTAATAAGTACAGGGGAAAGAACTTTGATCCTGCAAAGGCAAGGTGTAACAACTGAAGAAAGTTGGGACACTTAACTGGAGATGCTACTAGTCCACTATTCCTACTACAGCAACTCCAGGTGTAGCCAGTCCCCAGATGGGATCAACAGTTTGCCAAGAGCAAATCAGGTTGCACACTGAAGCAGTTCTAGTTTCAGAAGGGGAAGTTAAGTTTGACACTGTTGCTGTGTGGCCACCCAACTTAAAGAAATATTTGCAATACCCTTTGATTAATGGAACTAGGATATAAGCTCTGAGGGATAAAGGTGCCAGGGTCACTATGGTGAGAGATACACTGGTTTCCCCAGAGTAATACCTGATTGGGAGAAGTCACCAATGCTGACAGTGTTACCAAAAACCATGCAATTGCTATGGTGACATTAGACTGGGGGGGTTACTGGACCGAAAAAGGTAGTGGTTTCTCCAAAGCTTCCAGCTGCATGTCTGCTTGGCAATGACTTGGTAACCTCAGCATGGGCAGAGGTAGAACTGAAACCCCATGCAGCAACGATATCCCTGAGTTGGCGTGTGTAAAAACAAGATCACAGAGCAGAAAACAGGGTGAAAAGTAAGTGTTGGAGTCTGAAAGTATGGCCCAATCTTGTAAGAGAAAATGTAAGAAGACTGGGAAACCAGCTTCTGTACAGGAGGAGGATCAGGACCCTTCTCCTCATGGAGAGAACTTGGAGACCCCAGAGGGAACTGAGCCCATGGAGCTTGACCCTTACCAGGTTAAACTCTTAGGCCCAGGGGGACCATCTAGGAAAGAGCTGTACATTAGATAGAAGGACGGTCCATCTCTTGAAAGCCCGAGGCAGAAAGCTGCTACCCAGGAAAAAGGAGATTTCAGTGGTACCCACAGAGTTTATTGGGAGGAGGGATACTGTACACTGAGGCCAAAGGCTCCATCCCTGGAGCCACTAGGAGAGTGGTAGTGCATCAGAAGTACAGGGAGTTCTTACTAACTGTTGCTCAGGACATCCCCTAGCTGGACATCTGGGCCAAACCAAAACCTGGGAAGGGCTAGTTAGCCACCTTTACTAGCCCCATATGTCTCAGAAAGTAAAGGTTTTTGTCAGCTCCTGTGTCACCTGTCAAGCCAGTGGCAAAACAGGTGGACACCCAAAGGTCCCCTTGATACCACTACCAGTGGTTGGGGTTCCCTTTGAAAGGGTAGGTGTGGACATAGTGTGTCCACTTGATCCTCCCAAAGCATCAGGAAACAAATTCATTCTAGTGGTAGTGGATCATGTTACTAGGTATCCTGAGGCAATTCCCTTTAGGACTACTACAGCTCCTGCAGTAGCCAAGGCCCTCATTGGTGTCTTCACCAGGGTAGGGTTTCCTAAGGAGGTGGTTTCAGACAGATGTTCCAACTTCATGTCTGCTTACCTAAAGCACAGGTGCAAAGAGTGTGGTGTGCAGCACAAGTTTACTACACCCTTTCACCCACAAACCAATGGTCTTGTTGAGAAGTTGAACAAGACATTGAAAGACAGGATTTTGGGGCTCCCTGAAAAACTCAAAAGGGGATGGGATGTCTTCTTACCATTGTTGCTTTTCTCCTACAAAGAGGTGCCTCAGAAGGTAGTAGGGTTTTACCCCTTTGAACTTCTGTTTGGCAATCCTGTCAGGGGGCCACTCTGTCTTGTAAAAGAGGGTTGGGAGAAGGCCCTCCAAGAACCAAAACAAGACATTGTGGACTATGTGCTTGGCCTAAGGTCCAGAATGGCTGAGTACATGGGAAAAGCATCCAAGACTTTCGGGGACAGCCAGGAGCTTTAGAAGCACTGCTATGACAGAAAGGCTGCTCCAGTAGAATTTCAACCAAGTCAAAATGTGTGGGTTTGGAGCCAGTGGCACCAAGGGCTCTCCAGGACATATGAAGTGGCCCTTAGCCGCCTTAGAGAAGAAAATGGAGGTCACCTACTTGGTGAACCTGGGCACAAGCAGGCACCCAAAAGGGTGAACCACCTTAAGCTTTTCCGTGATAGGGCTGACATCACCATGCTGATGGTGACTGATGAGGATCAGGAGACAGAGTGAACCTCTCCCTGGCCTCCTCTCATACAGACCCAAAGACGGGTCAGTGGATGGAGTGGTCTTTTCAGACACCCTCACTGCCAAACAACAGACTGATTGCAAGCAAGTTTTGCATCAGTATGCAAACCTCTTTTCCTTGACCCCTGGTCAGACAAACATGCGTACCCTGTTGACAATTCACCTGCCAAAAACAAAATCTATAGACATTCCGATCAAGTCAAGGAAAGCATCAGCGCTGAAGTCAGCAAGATGCTAGAGTTAGGGGTTATTGAACCCTCTGAGATCCCCTGGTCCAGCCCAGAGGTTCCAGTTCTAGTCCCCAAATCTCATCCACAGGGTGGTAAGAGAGAAATATAGAGGGCTCAACTCTGTCACCAAGACAGATATTCACCCTATCCCAAGAACAGATGAGTTGATTGACAAACTGAGTGCAGACAAATTTTTAAGTACCTTTGACTTACCTGCAGGGTACTGGCAGGGCACCAGGAGCAAAATAAAAGACAGCATTCTCCACACCTGATGGGCATCATCAGTTTACTATTATGCCCTTTGGTTTAAAGAATGCCCCTGCCACCTTCCAAAGGGTTGTGAATCAAGTCTTTGCTGGATTGGAATGCTTTAGTGCAGCTTATCTAGATGATATTGCTGTCTTTAGTTCTACCTGGCAGGATTACCAGATCCACCTTGGGAATGTTTTAAATGCCTTGCAGACTGCAGGCCTAACTATCAAGGCACCCAAATGCCAGATAGGGCAGGGAACTGTGGTATACTTGGGCCACCTTGTTGGTGAAGGCCAAGTGCAGCTCTTACAGCCCAAGATCCAGGCTACCTGGACTGGGCAGCCCCAACAACCTAGACCCAAGTCAGGCATTCCTTGGCTGGAGTGAGTACTACAGGAGGTTTGTAAAGGGATATGGGTCCATTGTGGCTCCCCTCACAGAACTTACCTCCAAGAAGATGTCCAAAAAGGTAAACTGGACATTATTTTGTCAAAAGGCTTCTGACACCCTTAAAGAGGCAATGTGCTTAGCACCAATTCTTAAAGCTCCAGACTATGCCAATCAGTTCATTGTGCAGACTGATGCCTTTGAGCTACGGATAGAAGCGGTCCTATCCCAGACCAATGATGAAGGCCAAGACCAACCTGTTGCTGTTATAAGCAGAAGGCTTCTCCCCAGGGAGTAGCGTTGGAGTGCCATTGAGATGGAGGCCTTTGCTGTGGTTTGGTCCCTGAAGAAGCGGAGACCATACTTGTTTGGTACTCACTTCCTAGTTCAAACTGATCACAGACCTGTCAGATGGCTAATGCAGATGAAAGGTGAAATTCCTAAACTGTTGAGGTGGTCCATCTCTCTACAGGGAATGGACTTTGTAGGGGAACACAGACCTGGAACTGGCCATGCCAATGCAGATGGACTTTCCAGGTTCTTCCACTTACAAAATGAAGACTCTAGGGAAAGGTTAGTCTCATCCTTTCGTTATAGGGGGTTGTGTGAGAAAGTGCCCTCTTTCTGCATGGTTGCCCCCACTTTTTGCTGAACTGCGCATGTGCTTTGACAGTATTTCATGGGCTCCTGGTAATATGGTACCTAGGGCCTACGTTCTTTCCCTAAAACTGCATTGAAACCCAAACCGAATTGGCATCTCTGGCCACAGGTCAGTCCCTGGTAAATGGACCATAGGTACCCAGGGTACTGTGACCAGGGAAGGTCTCTAAGGGCTGCAGCTCTTATTGTGCCACCCTTAGAGGTCCTGTACTGATGCACTCACACTCTGCCTTTGCAGGCTGTGTGTCTTGGTGCAGAACAAAGTGAAGAGTCGACATGGCACACATCCCTGTGTGAGATGCCTACAACCCACTGCCTTGGCATAGATCAGTCACCCCTCTAGCTGAGCGCCCTATACTAGTGTTGAGGATACAGGTTATTATTATTATTATTAAATTACACTTGTATAGCGCTATCTACCCGGAGGCCTCGTAGCGCTCATGACTGACACTTTATTGGCACGGGATCAGGGCAGATCAGCGTACTTTTGCATACAAGTGTGTTTTAAGGGTTTTCCTGAAGGAAAGATGGTTAGTGGTTTCCCGAAGAGATACGGGGAGGGCGTTCCAGAGCCTGGCCGCGGTATGTGAAAAGGAGCGACCACCCCATCGAGCCTTCTTGACTCTGACGGAGGTGGCCAGCTGAAGGGAGCCGGAGCGAAGGGAACGCACAGGAACGTAGGGGGTGACCAAGGACTGCAGAATTGCGGGACCTGTGTGATGGAAGGCCCTGTGTAAAATACACATAGCCTTGAACTGCACTCTCGCCGCAATAGGAAGCCAATGGAGTTCTCTTAAGGCATTCCTGGCTGACTGCCGGCGAGGAAGATTGTAGAGAAGGCGGGCCGCACTGTTTTGGGCGACTTGGAGCTTTTGGATGACAAAGGACGGGGCTCCCATGAAAAGAGCATTCCCATAGTCCAGGCGCGATAGTATCAGGGCCTGGACCAGGATCCTCCTAGCCTGAAAAGGAAGCAAGGGGAGCACCTTCCGCAGCATCCTCATCAGCCCAAAACAGGTGGCCGCAGTCTTAGTGGCTTGTACTGAAAAGTTTAAGGCTGGGTCGAACCAGATCCCTAGGCTCTTTATCTGGGGCTTGGGAGTGGGGGGCTCACCTAGACATGGTGGCCAGATGGATGTAAAAGCGGAGGGGGAAGAATTCCCCAGCAAGATGACATCCGTTTTCTCCCCATTGAGTTTTAAGCAGGAGGAATGCATCCATCTGGCGACCGCCTCCAGACAGGGACCTAAGGTGTGGGACGAACCCTCCGCGTGGTCTAAAGAGACCACCAGTTGGGTATCGTCCGCGTAGGTGACGATACGCACACCGAAGGGTTGGACTATTCTGTCTAGAGGCTCCATATAAACATTAAACAGGGTGGGGCTCAGGGAGGAGCCCTGAGGAACCCCACACCTGAGAGGATGTTTGGGGGACACTGCCTCACCCTCAAAGACCTGGAAAGACCGGTCGGTCAAGAAGGACGTCAGCCATTCCAGGGCCGCGCCCGACACGCCCATGTCCGTCAGTCGTTGCAACAACGTGACATGGTTAACCGTGTCGAACGCGGCACTTAGGTCCAATAGGATAATGGCGACTTTCCCACCCTGATCCAACACAGCTCTTGCTTCTTCCGTGACTGCTAGAAGAGCAGTTTCTGTCCCATGTCGCGGACGAAACCCTGTCTGAGAGGCACGCAGGAGACTGTTTGACTCCAGATAGTTTGTTAGGGTGTTGTTTACGTGCCTCTCAAGCAGTTTGCTCAACCAGGGGAGCAGGGAAATGGGGCGATAGTTTGCCATGTTACTTTGGTCAAGATTGGGCTTTTTCAGCAGCGCTCTTACCATTGCGCACTTCCATGACGGGGGAACAGATTTGGAGGAGATGGAGGCGTTAAGAACATCCAGTATGATGGGGCGGATCATATCCATCGCCAGTTTGAGAGTGTGTGGGGGTGCTGGATCATTGGGAGATCCAGAGGTGACTTTAGCAGTCAGTTTATCTAATGCCGAAGCATCCAAGGGTGGGATTGTGTCTAGCCTACAAGAAGCTATGGCATCAAAGGTTGGGAGGGTGTAGGGTTCCAGCTCGTTAGTTGTGTCCTCAAATGAGGAGTAGATTGTAAGAATCTTTTGAGAGAAAAAGTTAGCCAAATTGTTGCAGCGGTTTTGAGCACCCTCAGTATCGGGGCATTCGGCTGGGGGGGGAAACGAGGGATTTCACAATTTTAAAAATTTCCCTTGGGGCATTGGCGGCTGCTTGAATTCTACTGTCGTAGAAGGAGGTTTGTGCTAGTTTTATCTCCTGTTTGTAGAGCCTAATATTGGCTCTATATTCATCCTTCTTAGTTTGAGAATAGTCCTGTCTCCAGGCTCTCTCCTGCTTACGACAGGCTAATTTCATACTCTTAAGTGCGGGGGTATACCATGGAGCAGCTTTTGTTTTTTTTGTAAGATTATTGTTTTGAACAGGAAGAACCATATCAAGTGTAGAGGTGATCCAGCCGTCAAAATTGTTGGCTGCTATGTTGGCATGCATCACCTTCCCGGGGGGGTCTCTAGCCAAAGCATCTTCCCATGCAGGGAGGGAGAGAGAGGACCATTTCCTAGCTTGGTGTTTGGCGGGACAGTGGGCAGAGAGGAGGGTATTTGTGCGCCAGATGAAAGGTATCACAAAATGATCCGTCCAAGGTAAAGGAATGGGGGGCTCCACTGTAATGTCGTTGATATTACTAAAGACAGGGTCGAGAAGATGGCCTCTATTATGCGTTACATGGAATCCCTTTTGATAGAGGTCCAGTGCTTGAAGATTAGCACGAAGCAAGTTAGCAGCAGTATCAAGAGGATCATCAAAGTGCAAGTTGAGATCCCCCAACAGAGTGAAATTAGGTGAAGATAAGACAACACTGGCAGCCAACTCAGTAATGTTAGTAATGAAATCTTTAAGGGCGCCGGGAGGGCGGTAGATCAGAATGCCAGAGAAGGTGGTAGTGGGGGAGAGTTCTAGTGAAAATTGAAGACTTTCGCAGGTCGATGAGGTAAATGGGGTGAATCGGCACTTATAATTGTTCCGATAAACAATAGCCAGTCCACCGCCTCTCCCAATTTGGCGGTCCAATCTCTTGAGAGTAAATCCTGGTGGGATGGCTCCGACAATGGCCGGGTCATTGTCTGCCTGAAGCCAGGTTTCTGTTAGGAAAAGGGCGTGGGGATTGAGCTCCTCAATCAGTAGACGTAATTCGGTGTGGTGTTTATTAAAAGACCTACAGTTTAGTAGGAACATTCTCCACTCTTGAACAGAAAATGGGCGTCGATTGACGCGGATTGAGGGACTCCAATTACAGTTTCTACAAATGAAGTCTGAAAGAGTAGGCAGAACCAGGTGATCACAAGTCAGACTAGTAGCATGACGTAGGGCATGGAGTGTGGAACGGTCATAGACCATCGTGGGTGCAACCACAGCCATGATCAACAGATATTACCACAGGTAGCAGGAAGCGTCAGGACGCGGACTGGCGCAGACTGGCTTCTCTCTGGCGCCTCTCCGGCGCGTCTACGGCGCTACCGCTGCGCGTCACCGCTGCGCGGTTGAGCGAGGGACTAAGTAGGTAGGCGGAGTGGGAGACTAGCGCGTCAACCCACCAAGTATGGCCGCCTCCAGTGGAGCAACCAGGAAGTAGTGCTGCTGCCTCCCTCCACATCAAACAGCACTGGAAGCTGCGGTGGACCGGGGAGTGAGCGAGCACACAGCAAGGAATTAATTACACGAGGGAAAAGTATTTAAAACAGTCTAAAAACAATTCTAGCAGGAATACAAGAACACGCTCGTAGCAGTCCTGCTTGCTACCAAGCGCCAGCGCGATAAATTGTAAGTCAATTTCGAGCGCGCTTCAGGCCAGCCCTTTAGTAATCAGGGCGGAGTGGGAGACTAGCGCGTCAACCCACCAAGTATGGCCGCCTCCAGTGGAGCAACCAGGAAGTAGTGCTGCTGCCTCCCTCCACATCAAACAGCACTGGAAGCTGCGGTGGACCGGGGAGTGAGCGAGCACACAGCAAGGAATTAATTACACGAGGGAAAAGTATTTAAAACAGTCTAAAAACAATTCTAGCAGGAATACAAGAACACGCTCGTAGCAGTCCTGCTTGCTACCAAGCGCCAGCGCGATAAATTGTAAGTCAATTTCGAGCGCGCTTCAGGCCAGCCCTTTAGTAATCAGGGCGGAGTGGGAGACTAGCGCGTCAACCCACCAAGTATGGCCGCCTCCAGTGGAGCAACCAGGAAGTAGTGCTGCTGCCTCCCTCCACATCAAACAGCACTGGAAGCTGCGGTGGACCGGGGAGTGAGCGAGCACACAGCAAGGAATTAATTACACGAGGGAAAAGTATTTAAAACAGTCTAAAAACAATTCTAGCAGGAATACAAGAACACGCTCGTAGCAGTCCTGCTTGCTACCAAGCGCCAGCGCGATAAATTGTAAGTCATTCTTAGACATTGAAAGTGCAGTGCTGCCATTAAGAGTATATGGTGCTGGGAGTTTGTCATCACGAACTCCATAGGACCATAATGGGTACACTGAAAATGGAGTAGATTGGAATCCAACTTCTCAGCACATTAAACACACACTGATGCCACTATGGGAGTTAATGAAAAATGCACATAGAGGGTGTCTTAGAGATGCCCCCTGAAAAATGGCCAGTGTCCAGGCTTAGTGGCTGCTTTCAGCTGACACCACCAGACATGCTTCTGGACACCTTGGTCAAGAGCCTGCTGCTCTCAGGGGCCTAAACCAATACACATTCTGGGATGAGGTGTCAAGCCTCCCCCCCAGGATGAGCAGGGTCCACAAAGGAGAAGCTTCAAAGGTGTGTCACCTTTGTGAGTTTCCCCAGGCCACTTGCTGCTTTCATTAACCAACAGAACAAAGATGCCAATACTGATATAAACAGTTCAAAAAACCAATATCCACCCAGATCCAGAGGAACAAATCAAGAGTGGGGATTGCTACTCAATAGCATTTTATTCAAAAATATTTGCAAAATTTATTTCAGGATTTAATTCATAGTACAAAAGGAATTTTTTACAATAAACACGTGGGACATTAAAGCATTAACCAAACATTCAACCATTCATTCAGAGTATCAAACATATCACAAGCAACCATATCCTATATACATACTTGGGGGGGGGGGGGCACAGGGGGGGAAAGAATTTTTAGAAATGGAAGGGACAGTGAAAAAGAGTACCAAGGTTTACAAATATTTTCAAGAACATTTCACCGGCTATTTTAAGGGTACATTCCTATATTTACAATAAATCAATTAAGACTCATTATAATTAATGTGGCACGGTAATGTACAACATTGAGCTCTGGGTTCATCTACTTCGATGCCCAGATGCTCCAGTAGACCGGTTGGGGTGGGGCCTACGAGTTTCGAATCCCACTGGAATCGTTGGGGATTCTCTTCAGGGCCTTATGCCTGCTTCCCACTGGAGGGTGGCATAATAGGGGGTGTACCCACCCCACGGAAGGGACACATTGGTCCCAACCTTTACCTACCTGTAACACCCCTAAATCTAATATTTAGGGGCACCCGTCAACTTTGCTTCCTCAGACAAGAAACCAGAAGAAAAGAAGAAGGACTGAACAGATGTGCCAAAGCTAACAAGGAGGAGAACGCCTACTGACTTGGCCCCAGCCCTACTGTAAAGTATTTATTGTTTGCCTTACCAGGCTTGCTTCGTTCTAAAAAATAAAGTAACTAAATGAATATTTTTATACAAAACAAATTGGTCTGAAGTTCAATCTTTGAGTAGGTGGTATCATTTGCTGATTGAGTGTGTACAACAAATGCTTAACACTACCGTCTGATACAGCCTTACTGCTTGCCCACACTACCACAAATAGAGAGTAAGGTGCTATCTACTTTTACCTCTGCTTACCTTTGGAGTGACACTGGACTCTGTGCACACTATACCTCACTTTGGTATAGTATATACAGAGCCTGCTTCCTAAAGCAATTTACCAGCACTAATGCACATTTACACTAGCAACATTTGACAGCCAAGATCAGAAGTCTTTCAATCCAGAAACAGAAGAAGCCATTTTCCTTATCACCTTTCTTCCCTCGCTGTTCATCAGCCTTCTTCCATTCCCTCACCCCTTTATATTTAATCACTTTTCCTTTCCACTCATAGCAGATAATTCCCAGATGCTTGCACTAAGAAGCAAAGTGTCTAATTTGACCACTGTTAATTGTGGGGATTTTTTCCCAGAGGCTTGGTCTACCTTTTAAGTGAACTGTTGATTCTCTACGCATGCACCCTCAGTCAAAAATATATGCTATTTTGTATACCAAATGGAAGCCACAAGTACCTCTCATTACTACCAAACATTTGTTATTTCATCCTGATTAGTATTATCATTTATTGCCCTCTGTTTTTTTTACTTTATTATGGTTGGTATTGATCATGAGTTAAGTAATTATCTTATCCCTTTCAACCTCTGTATCCAATGTATTTAATTGTTCTATTTCCTTTGTATTTTTCACAAGTACACTCATTTCTCTTGAAAAGATGAACCACACAGTCACAACCTCTAAAAGACTATTCACTGTGCGATATTTCTGTTTAATTGTAAATAGCCTTTATATTATTTCTGTTGCCCATTTCTGAACTGTAATTATGTACTGTACATGTTAACAAGTGAACTGTCCCTTTTATTACCGTCTACTAATTGCTTTTAAAATTCTCAAAATATGGAAGCCTGTTCTCATGAGCTACATATCGCTCAGAAGTTTACTCACCTGAGTACGTTTGTTTTATTTGGATGAATGTACATTGATAAAGTTGTTTTTTCCAAGAAAACATTCTCTGTGGCCTCTCCACCTTTGTGAATTTTAGTTCCTCCCACATATTTTTCTTATTCTGGACCTTATGGGCTTTTGGTTTTGATAGGAGGACTTTATTAAACTGGCTTTCTTAAGCCAAAGTATGAAGTATGTAAAAGCTCAGATTGCTTCACTTTATTTTCAGGTTCTTTTTCGCTCACTGTTATGCTTGTTTGTCACCTTGTTATTGTGCGGTGCGCCCCAGGCCTCAAGTGAATGTAAGTGTCCACTTAAATTAAGTGCAAGAAAATATTCTACGTTTTTCATGGTCCCACAGTGTGGTGGACATGGTCTTTCAGATGTCTTGCCTCCATAAGTAGGTTCACAAGCAAAAAGGTACTAGTTACAACTAAAAAGCTAAGAAAGGATACAATGGCCTTCCTACATGTTATTTAATTTCCTTCTTTACCGATTGATTGTATTATCATTCATTTACAATCTGTCATTCTATCCACGTTTAATTTTAGTTTTTTTATTGCTATGTTTGGCACCGTGAAGACAATTATAATCACTTATTTTTTTCAGCATTCGTAGTATTTCCTTACGTAGGAGTTCGAAACGTCGACTTTAGCCAAGTTCTAGAGGCGGGATTAAGGAATGGTCATCACGCTCACAAGATCCAACTATTAGTAATTGTTAGTTGTAATAATGCTTGCCAAAACCACTTAACTGTCTGTCTTTGTGTGAAACAGTTCAGCTTTTGTCGAATCTTTGGTTAGACAAAGGCCTTCTACATGATTAACTCAAGGCATTTTATTATAAAATTACTTGGAAAATAATCATAAGGCTATATTTCAGTCATGAGCGTATCATAAATGATGAGAAGAAGCAGGCATTGAAAAGGTAGACGATATTCCAGATTCTAAATATATGTAGCTTATTTTCACAGAATACGAGCTTAACCATATAATTGAGCATCAATTCCTAAAGCCTTTGAAAACAAATAGTAGTTAACACTCCATACGGGAATTCGACAAATGGCGAACAGAAGAAAACTAAAGTAAATTGCAGGAAGACGCATTTTTGCCATACAGCGGGTGAGTAAATTATTTCGAGGTTAACGAAAACAAACTTTAGTCTATAAATATACTCCAGTAGAAAAGGGCACATGCTGTAGAAAGCATGCTCACTGAACAAGGATCTGCTATTAATTCTCAGTAAAACAGTTCAATGCTGTGACCCACAAATTCATGACCAAAGCCTCAATGTATGCAGGCATACTGGTGTGCTGGGGGTTTAAACGGTTCACAATAATCCACCCTGCAGAGTAAAAAAAATGAATGACGCGCATTTTATTCCCGATGTTCAACATTGTATCAGGACATATTTTTATTTTATGCAAATGTTATTTAGCCCCGAGGATTCAAACACTTGGTTTATCATATATTGCTAAAACATGTAGCTGCTGAAGAATCTTGGAAACCAGGTTGCAAGTTGTGAATACTAAATAGAGCCTTTGGCCCTGCGGAGGCCCCTTGCTAAGTATAAAGTGCAAACAATGGAAATGAAAAGCAATAAAAAAAAAAAATCTGGGCTGTGAAGGCTTTCTAGGGTCAAGCACTAAAACCTCCTTTGACAGCTACACAACCCACACTTGTTCGACTGAAGAGAGTTTGACCCCAGGCAAAGGGATGAACAGAGAGCTTATTTTTTCCAGGGTAACAAAACAAGTTTCTGAAAAGGCACAAACAAACTTCAGATGCAATACAAAAATAAATAGCACAACACTGTCAAAGCAATGAGGCTCAGTCAAAGATGTTGAGTGTGCACGTTAGAAATGCATTTTTGTTTACATTTGAATGGGTCCCGCCCTGCAAAAAGGCCAACCAAGCTGGAACACTGGTACTCGGTTTTTGCAAAATGCTGTAATTTATTATTACATACGATGCATTTCAAACCAGAGGTATTTTCCACAAAGAAGACGTCGCTTCGACAGTAGACCCGGTCTCCCGCATTAATTTCAGAAAGCACACACTCATAAGAATATGAACACGCTATTTTACAGCAGTGTGCATTGTTGACATATATTCGAAGCAGCAGGAAATTATTTCCCCGCGAATTGTCTGTCTTGCTGCTATAATTATACCTGCATAATTTGCTGAAGTATTAAGTGCATGATTAAAAATGTTATATGAAGCATGCTAGCTTTCAGCGCCCGGGTGAAAAATGACTGTTATGGCAAACCGAATAAATGAAATAAAAGTGATAGTTTCGAAAATGCTAAACAGTGAAGCTGATTAAATCAATCTACTGTGTACACGAGAAAGCATAATGATGTGTCTTATAATAGTACATTACTTTTCATTATCATTTTTCCTCCGGCAGCCTCTCTTTCAGTTTTTACAATTATATTTTCGAATAGAAAACTATAACATTTTACCAATTTGCTTCTGCCTACTTAGCCTTTTAATGTATGCCCATTACTAAGCCAGTGTGTTTCTATGGCAGCGAAGACTATGAAGTGTACCAGGAGACTACAGTGATAGATTACCCATAAATGCTGTGTCATATCCAATTAACTTAAATTGACTGTGTACTGCATTATGTTGTTAGTGCATGAAAGATCAATAAATATGGAAAAAATCCAACAAGGCTCTCTCCCTCTCTGGCTCTCCTCTTCCTTCTGATTCTAGAAGGTCTGAGGCAGATCATACTACCATAATGTGCACGCTACTGCTCAAGGGGGCAGGTGGTACAGACACCATTCAAAGTTGGCCTATTCAGTCGAAACTCTTCTAACTCGCCATTCATGCATAGCAAAACACCATCTGGTCCTATTTTGCCTCCAGCAATCACAGCTGACCAAAAATGATAATAGCAGCTGCTGTGAAACAAAAGCCAAAAGGAGGGAGGGAGAGGGAAAAGGTTAGAAGCAGTCCAGTGCTGTGAAATACTCCACGAAGCTGAGCGATTTTTTTTAAAGTGATTAAACGGTCTCCAGAGCCATTTTATTGTGACAGTAGAAAGCTCTGTCTAATCCTGGGATATTTAATTAATCTGTCTAGAAGTGAAGTATTTCTCCAGGGGTGGATGATATCAAAGAGAACTGTGTTGTATGATATCTTCAAATTATTACACACATTTAGCAGCTGGATGAATGGTGGGGGACACTGTGTAAGAACACAGGCTGGGCGAACCATGAAACAGCTTGAGAAAGGAGTAGTGGCATTAACCTGTCCGAACAGTGCGGATTACCTCAGAATTTACGCTGAGAAGGGTTTGGGTGATTAATTTACAGGGGCTGCAAACAATTTGAGTGACTGGCTCGCAGTCAAAGGTGAATGTATTCTATCACTTTTTCTTATGGCAGAAAAAGTTTTAGGATAAAAGTAACAGCTGAGGTAAGAACTGTGAGAAAGGTATAGTAGCATGGCATATGTGGACGGTCTTCCAGGTTAAACATTTAGCTATTCAAACCTCTTGCCTCCCATTCTTTTAAGTCGGGTGCTTTGAAATTAGCAGCACTGGGTGTGGAAGTCTACCTCTGTTGCACTCTGGTATAACATTCTAGAAGGGACCTCGTCGGTAACATGGGATGCATGAAAGCAGACCTTTCACAGATGTACTTGAAACGACTAGCTTCCTCTTTTGGTTTGGGGCCTTGAGGAAAATGAGGGAAGGTCTACTGTCCTGTGCATAATTGCTTAGTTACCATGTGTGCAAGAAGTACTACTTCACAAGAGCACATTTTTAAGAAAACCCTCACATTGATTTTCCATGGGTGAATGCCTAGTATGGTTAAAAAAGAGGGGAGGCAGGCAGTACAACCCAGAAGTGTCCTCAACTTTTTACTAGTGTGAGGCCCAGTTTACTAGTGTCCAGATACAGAAATTACGAATGGGCATGTAATCTGTATCTTTAGTGGTATCTTCTTCCTTGGAAGTCAGATGACCATCATCCGTAACTACACCCAATATTGCAGGGGTTCTTTTGACTTGCTAAAACTTTGATCACGTCAAGCAAATTGTGGTGGATGTGCATACTCAAGTAGTGCAAGCCTGCATCCAGAATAAAACAAGCTACATATAAATAACCAAGTAGTATGCAAATTAATAATTCAATGGTTCAGAAAGACTAACTTCAATTTACGTAGCAGTGTTTGCTAACTTTGGACGTTGATAAGATGCATAGATTTTAGTGTTGATAAATATTTTAGTCAGTTAAACGCCCAGCATTGTTCCTGTTAAACATTTTCTCTTTTTAAGTGACGAGAAACCTAAGCATAACCAATAGGTGAGAAGGTGAATATTATGTAGCGGTGTATTTTGTGTATCTTACTTTTGAAGTATAACTACATCGCCATTAGGAACTTCTGAGTGCTTCAAAGAAGTGACTTTGGGTGATACAGCCAGACGGTGTGTCGAGTTAAACTAATCAAATTTATTCAAGTGTGGGTGTGGTTTTATATCGCAGACTGTGTCTAGAGCTTTTATGTGTTCCATACGTCAGTGTGACATGGAACGTCATTTGAATTAATGTGTTTAATCTGATAAATTTCAAGCATAATTTGATTACATTTTAAGCCAGCAGAGTAAGTAGAGGAGGGCGAGTATTAAATATGGACAACGTAGATACTGAGGGCCACATGTATGAAACAAAATTTTGTTTGCAAACGCCGAAATTCGCAGAATTTCGGCGTTTGCGATCGCAATTCAGGTAAGTGGGATCCAAGCCTCGCAAAATAAGGAATCGCAAAACAGCGATTCCCTATTTTGCGATTGCATTGGAGGAATTGCAAATTGCGATTCCTTAAATGCAATATAAGAGGCAGAGAAAATGTGCAATTTGGCAATAAGGAATCGCAAATTACCACCAACTTCAAGTTGTAGGATTCACAAAATTATTTGCTAATCCTACATACATAGCATTTTGCGATTCTCAAATAGTGATTCTCAAAAAAAAAAAAATCCAATTTCAGAATCGCAAAATTACTTTTTGATACTATGGCCCTGAATGAGGTCATAGAAGGTCAGAAGATTAATAAACGGTTGCAAAGCTTTTTCTTGTTTTTTAATAAGAAAAATATGGCTTATGAAAACCAGATGGATAACAATGCTCAAACAGTATTGCATCCTTGCTGGAAAAAACCTTGAATTTCTTCACAAAACAGCTCTTTTAGGAACTTGAGAAATGAAAGATGTGACCTCTGGGGAAATGGAGCTTAGAAAGCAGCATAGATAATAAGTTAAAGCATATCCTGGACATACATTTTGCTATTCTTTGCTTTAACACATAAGGAAAGAAAGGAGTACTCAGTAAAAGAGGTGCTAATCCCTTGGCCTACATGACTCATACATAGTCATTCTTTCTGAGGGAACAATATAGCCGTCTATTCAAGAGGAATAAAGGAGTCGAGTCTACCTTGATATAGATTTTTTGAGTAGACTGGTGCAGTAGCAGAGCCAGTACGTGCCATTTCCCAAATCTTATTTGCAAAAACATTTCAAAGAGGAAGATGTTATTTTGTAAGATGCATGAGCCTCCTAGTACTTGCCTATGCTTGTAATGAACTTCTCAGGAAAAAAAACTTTAATAGAGTAGGCCAGGTAGTCAGGAATGGATCGATAAGGTTCATCCTTACATCTAATAAGCAGAACTGATGTTTCCCATCAAACATCAGGTTCATTGGGCCCACGTGGAAAACCCATACAGCATCTCCTGGTTCACTCCAGACCAAGTATACTCTGTAACAGCACTTGAATTTTTTTTTAAAGAACTACAAATGTATAACTCCAAACCCAGTGTTAAGGCCAGGCCCGATCAGTAGCCTTTCTCAGTTCCTTATCAAGCTCTGGAATGTAATAATTATCTATAGGTCAATGGTTGGAGTGCTGACTAATATGTTGGGAATACAGGGCCTAGGGCAATTAGCCATACATTGATACTAGAAACCATGTCTGAAGGCTTCCTAATAATACCTTCAACTAGTGCACCCCATGAGTGGCTGGACATCAGTTCCAAAAACTGGGATGTTGTTAGCATGCTAGACTTGACAATGTGTCCCTTGTGGGAATTCTCCCAAAATTGTGGTTTTCAATACAACCTTCACAAATGTCTTGTTATATTACATTCTGAGCATCCAATCAACTGGTGACTCAAGAGTTTAAATGCATTCAAGGCAGTGGAGAAGGCAGATACATATTGTCAGCAGTGTGAGAATGTGTAATTACATGAAACAGTAATCTTCCTATGGACGGTCCAACTCTCAGAAGCTTTTCAAGGCATTACAGGGACAGCTATGATCCAAACGCTGTAAAAACAAACTCACCACTGTTCATATTAGAATACTGTTTGAAAGTAGAACTTCTAGGTCAGGTCCAGATATTTTGTTACCAGGTTCCCCTTTTTAAGGACATTAAGGAGGAACATTGAGCCTGCTCCACAGATCACACCTGCTGCAAGAGCATGAGTCTACATATTGGGACTGAGTCATTTAAGCATACTTTGCTTCCATTAACAAAATGGGATTGACCACAGATGGCCAAAATGTGTGCTGAACATTCAAAAGGTGTACATCACCAATTTTGTTCTAAATTAAAAGCCATTCATTTTCTGTAGAAATGTAATTTCGTAATCCCAACTAGAACACATCACACCAGTAACTATCCCAATTAAGGTACAAGGGTAAAAATTAGGGTTGTGCATAGTTTACGTAGTATGCTCTCACATGATTATATGACATTTCATGAAAATAACACCAAATTATACAAAATGCAAATCTGACATTTTAGATCAAAATAGTCGTTCCTAACATTTTGGACAGGATGATGCTTTCTGCACCCAAAACAGGGCAAAAATCTAGTGCTGCAAACAACTGCTTGTGTTCTAATTGTTCGCATTCCTCCGCTTCAATGTTATGATTTTGCTATGAATGTGATGTAAATTTGGGATGTGGCATAATTTGGAGAGCTTTACATAGGCCAGCGTAACTTAAATTTCACTTGGGCCTAAAAAAAAAAAATCTTTTCCCAGAGATTTCTGGAGAACACAAATGGATTGTGACCATGGTGCTCTGTGACATCGTATAGCTTTTTCTGAAAATCCATTACAAAGCTATCATTTCATTGAACTAGAGACATGATATGATTGCAACAACTAGTTTCATTTAACTTCCTGCACACAGAAATGTATCCAGCTATTGATAAAAGTTTACACTGTGGTCAGTTTATTAAAAAACAGTAATCGCAACATAGCAAAATATATACCAATTAAAATGATAAACACACACTTCTCAGAATATCATAGAAAATAAGTGAAGATCTAAATGTACCATGAACAACTCTGTAATAATAATAACATGAGCGGGAAGTTCCCATTACTCTAAAGGACCAAAGAGTTCAAGTATAAACAATTGCCCACAGAAACGCTGTTTGATATCAAATCATTTTATTCTCATATATGTATTGATAAGAAAGACTTCATTTCTTCAGAAAATTCAGTTGACATATAAAATTCATGTAATGTAAGCCCAGAACAACAAAAGACAGTTAAAACATTATATGCACTAACCATTCATACCCTCAGGCATACACACATCCAGCCATCACCACATACATCAAAGAGAGAAACTGCAAACACATTTTAGACCAACAGACAGAGGAAAGCGCCTAATATTTACCAATTAAAATGATAAACACACACTTCTCAGAATATCATTGAAAATAAGTGAAGATCTAAATGTACCATGAAGAACTCTGACCACAACAAAGTGAGATTATTTTCAATAGAACTCTTTGCAAGTCTTCCATTCCATTTTGTGACTTAACAGGTGTCTAATGCAAAACCAGTTCGGATCAACTCTAACACTCCCCAGCAGCAAAACATGTCCAAATATACTCATTTACACATTTTAGGGTCGCTGAAGGCAAAAAAAAAAAAAAAAAAAGAGATGAGTCTTCAAAGTTTTTGACCATCACTGAGCAAAGCTGCAGAATGCACCAATTGAAATTGGAAAGATATTTCTAAGAGAAGACTTTAGACTCTATTAAAGTGAGGAACACATTTCAGAATCTAAATTAAAGCCCTGGGGTGCAAGAGCGGATGATCTTTGTATGCATTTAAACTCACTTCTTAGATCTTTTCCTCTATTTCCTTTCCCATCCAACATGAGAATTAAACCGATTTATAGTAAAATATCAGAATTTTGAATTTTTTCCATAGTTCCCTACAACAAGATGGAAGGCTGTAATGTAGAGCATATAATTTTTTTCAAAGCCTTTCGATGTTTTAACATGTAGTCTCACTGCATGTGCTATATTCCTAACATTACGTTTGTTACACTCAAAGAAAATGATAACAGATAAACACTGAAAGACAATTTAGTAGCAATTGATTTTGAAATACGTTTCATTTCACTATTATTTTTTAATTCATGGACTGACTTTGCAATTTCCAATGTAGTATAAACCTTAGGATAGCTAAGGGAGCCAAGTTCTTGGTTCTTTTATTGGCTAATGAAATATTCTTGCCACAATAGCACCCATGTTCATAACCTGATGTATGTGATTTGGGGAGGACAGCTAAGCTTGAGCTGTAGATGTCATACATTTGACATATCTATCTTATTTATTTCGAGATATAGAAGTCCACACGGACTAGATGCAATGTCTTTGAAAAATACATCTTTATTATTTTTGCATTCATAATATTGTGTAATGAATGTTCAGGAGCCTACCAACTAACTTGCTAATGATGTATTCATTAAGATAGCTTCAGACTCCTTTTTACATCACACATTAGCCACTAGTAGCCACTCTGGTCGGCATGGAATGCCAAGTTAACTACGTAGACGACACACAACTAATCCTCCAGATTGATAACTGCCCTCAAGCTCACTCCTATGTGCAAAACACACTCAGACACACTGTGAACTGGATGACCGCTAATTCACTAAAAATCAACCCTGATAAAACCGAGGTCCTTGTCATCCCCTCTAAAAACAATCCCTGGAATTACCTCTTCTGGCCACAAGAGCTTGGCACCACCCCAACACCAGTTCCAGTCGTAAAAAGCTTGGGTATCAAGATTGATACCAATCTCTCCATGGCAAATCAAGTCTCTACCGTGGTCGGAACCTATAAGTGCTTAATGAGACAGCTGCAGAGATTTGCCCCCTCCTCTCATCTGCCACGCTACTGATGGTCGGGTCGGCTATGATTGTGTCCAGATTGTATTATGGTAAGGTCTTATATATTGGTCTCCCCGAGAAACTTATAAGTTGCAGATGACCATGAATGATGCAGCTTGGTTGATTTTTAGGCTTCACAGATGGGGTCACGCTACCCACCCTGCTGCAGCAGCTGCACTGGCTCCCCATTAAACAGAGAGCAAAGTTTAAAGGTCTCTGCAGCGATCATAAAGCAGTTCATGGCCAGGCCCCAGCTTATATCAAGGAGCACCCAGTGAACTATGTGCCAGGAAGTACACTTCGATCGTCCGAGGCAGACCTTTTGGCCTGCCCGCGGTTCAAAATCGCATCTAAAGGCTGCAGAGCCTTCTCTGTCCTAATTCCTCAACTTTGAAATAGACTGTTCAAGAATCTTCACAAGGAACCCATACTCCTCCCTTTCAGGAAGCGACTCAAGACTCTCCTATTTAGGGAGGCTCTGGACACAGCCTAAAACCCCTCCAAGTGTTGTATCTGTGACTGCTGGTGGGTTTTGGGCACTCTCCCAAAGCGCTAAGAGACCTGCTGGTGATTATGCGTTTCAAACTTCAGTTAACATAACATATAATATACATTTTGGGGATTTTTTAGGACATGACAATTTAGTTGAAAGCTGGCAATTAGTATTTAAACACTACTATGTTTCACTTATACCAGGAGTCTAAAACAACAGGAAACCCAACCACCTTAACAATTTGTAACTGGCGAGGTTATCCCAAAATATCAGTGAAAGAGAATACAGGGAACACAACATAAACCCTACAGAACTAAGAGCAAAGGACTCTTAACTCACTTCTATTATGTACAGAAAGATACTTGACAAGCAACTTCATTGAGATTGCTAATATACAGTGAAACCAAGAACATATGTGTCACAACAGCACTGTGCACAAAGAACTCACAATGGCTACCAGCATTGTACCAAGGAGCTGCCATAGACATAAATAAATGGCAAAAATTTGATTATTTAACAGTGGCAATGTGAACTCAAATATTAACACCCAATTAAAAAAAGAAGATAGACTGTGAGGTAAATAATTCAAAATAAACTTGGGAATCGGTTTAATAATTGTACATAAATTGCAAAAACAAGCTTTATAAAATGATGCAATTATAATAAATGTAAAAGCATACAAATTATGTAGGGCAGCACTTATACATTTGACCACACTGGTAACTGTTACTGCACTGGGAGGGTTTAGGGTATTCCAGAATAGGAAAGGCGCACTACCTAGTAGCCGCACGGTATCGTGTTGTAGAGTGTCAGACTCCAGGCAAGGAGGCGGGCGGTAATCCCTCGTAACCGCTCAGAGGTGGATTACACATCCACACTAATTTGTATCAAATCAACAAAAGCCCCTGCTCTAGGAAAATGTCATACAAGCTCGGTGAGTCTTGGTTATGGTGCAGTAGTGAATTGCGCAAATCAATAGTGTTTCAGAATCAACAGAAAGAAAGTTCAATGAGGTAGATTCTTTGTTATGGAAAACAAATTTATTGTTCCTCTTGTTCTGGCCAACACGTGTTTCATCGCAGGGAAACAGACTGCGAATCTTCAGGGCTGGGTATAGATACAAAAGATGCATTTGTATGGTTGTTTTGACATGAGTGAAAACGTGGTTGGTGACCCTTGGTGGTATAAAGCAGGCATGCCATTGGGTGACATTGTGTCATACATGTGTGACTTGATATCTATGTTACTAGTGACTGTGAAAGGTGGTGATCTTCTTATCGTGGGTATACAGATTGTGTGGATGTGACTTCAGTAATCTAAAGTTATTGACATCCTTAGAAGCAAACACATTGACCAGTGCGCGTGAATAATATTCAAACTAGGAAGACATGGGAAAGAACTTGAAAAACGGTGAGTAACGAGTGAAACAAGTGTCAGTGCTTGTTGGTAGGTACATGCCCCATTGTGACTTGTAGTGACTTTTTAGTGTCTCAATTATATTACTTATATTTAAGTAGAAGGCTTTTAGCAAAATACATTCACAATTCCATGTAGTAGGCTAGGCAAGAGCGAATAGTGCTGTTATATGTGAAAAAAGAGATGTTTTTAGCCTGTTTGTACTTAGTTAATGCATTTTGTCGGTTTGCACGATGATAAATACAAATTGATAGAGCCCTAGTGCTCATTCCCATGTAATCGATACTCCAAGTATTATTATATTATCATTGGACAAGATCGTTTAGTACGCCACTGGTAGATGTGAGCGCCAACTTGGGAAAGGAGGATAACTATTCTAGAGGGTGTGCTTTGAGAAAGTACTTGTATATTTCAACTCCGAACACCAAACAAAAATGAGATGAAAAATGAGATAAAATAACTCGTGTTCGTCCTGGACACGCATTTTATGTTATCACAGTAATTGGAGTATGGGATATATTTATTATGAGGCTAAATTTAATTTTAATTCCAGTCCCAGACAGTATCTAAGCATAGGTATGCAACTCACCCTTTTGAGAGAAAAGCCGGAAGTAGTGTGGCAACGAGTATTGTTAAAGCGCTAGGAAGCGTAGTCAGGTGGTTCCTACAGGTAAACATAGTCTTGTATCAAAAAAGGTTATGAGACGAGACAGTGATATATATCGTGTCACGTAAATGCATTACGGGAGCTATTATTACATTGAAACAAACCGTCGATATATAATCATACCTTGATAAGGTTATAGGAAAACCATGGCCGGGAGGAGAAGAGATTTAGGCTGTTACGCTCGAGATCGGGTAATCAGGCGGGTACACCTGTAGAGTAAATAATGAAAGAACCAAGAGTGGTTTAATCTTCTTTCATTATAAATCGGTTTGTTCTAGAGAAGGGAAAAGGTTGGTGTGCAGATGATGCGAGATGATTTACCTGAAAAAATTCGTTCCCCCTCCTGTGGTTCCCGGTGCCGTTGTTCGAAAACGGTCACTTGACAGGAAGTGGGGGTGTCTATTTAAGCCTTACTTCCGGTATTTGCTCTGTCAGTCCTAAATAAACTAGACTGGTAACGTCTCGTTTAGTAAGCCGAAACGTTGGCCGTATTTAGAAAAAATACTACATTTTGATATCGGGTTGGGTGAATCCATGGAAAAAGGTGGTTACAGGTAGAAATTTCAAAATAGGCGTTCTGAAAGAATGGAGTGAAATATGCGAAACCCAAGAATCAATTGGTGTTCCGATTTAGCAGAATGAGTTAAAACGGAAGCTAAAAGTCAAAAGCGTATTCGCATAGTTGGGTTTTAACCCGGTTGATGTCTGGTTAGATGAGAGTATTCAGAGCGAAAATTACACTAATTATACTGATTCTTGGTTATGATGATGGTAGTGTTTGGTGTTGTTTAATGTGACACAAAGCAGACGATTTAACAACAAAGTACATATTTATAAAACAAGGTAATCCAGTGAGTACATATAGTTATGTGATTTCTAACAAGCAGCAAAAAGAAAAGAAAAGAAATGCGTGTGAGACCACACATTAAGCAGATATGTTGTAGTATACTCATATACATAGGTCTTGTTCAGAAAAATTAATTTTATACCCCTATTGTAATGTGGAATTGGGTTTAAAACAGAATGTTCTAATTTTTTGTGAGGACTAGTTTTAATTTGATTTAGTTCCCTAAGAAGTATTGCATCTCAGGGTCGTAGTTTAAGCCGAGTTCAATACTGCGAATACACCGACTCCATACTATTTTGGGGTCGTTATATTGACGACTGTATCTTACTGTGGACAGGCTCAGACGAACTTCTCCAAAGTTTCTTTGAACATCTTAATCATAACGATTGGGAACTGAGTTTCACTATGAAGTCCAGCAAAACTAAGATAGAGTTTCTAGACTTGGAATTCTACATTCTCAACAATAAATTACATAGCAAACTTTATAGGAAGCCAACATCATGCAATGCCATACTTCGAGCGGACAGTTACCACCCGCCACACCAAATCAAATCAATACCATTTGGTGAATTCCTCAGAGCCAGAAGAAACTGTAGCAAGGACAGCGATCTGGCGGACACTGTACAAGACATGGAACGGAGATTCGAAAGACGTGGATATCCCCAATCCATCCTGTCCTCAGCAAAAAAGAGACTTAACAAAATCACGAGACCAGAGACACTTAAATGTAACAATTCTAACAAGGCGAGAGATTCCACAGTAAGGATGATCACTGAATTCAACAGTCTACACAGACCAATTCGTACCAGCATGATCAAACACTGGAACCTGCTTAAAAGTGATCCAGTACTAAAGGATCTAATTCCTCCAACTCCACAAATAACCTTCCGCAGAGGAAGAACCCTGAAGAACAGACTCAGTCCCACCGTACCAAGAACAGACACAACTCCGGACTGGCTGACACAACGTAATAAAGGCTTCTTCAAATGCGGCTTTTGTGTAATGTGTAAATGGGCTAAACACAAGACAACGAAATTCATTGGTCCCAATGGGGACACATATGACATCAGAATGAACATCAATTGTACTACAAAATATGTAGTATACATAATTGAGTGTCATTGCGGAAAACAATATGTGGGCAGCACAATAAGATGTCTAAAAGACAGGATCTCTGAACACATGAGAGCAATACAAAAACAAGACCCCAAATATCCTGTTGCCTTACATGTTGCCAAATGTCAGTCAACCATAGAAGATTTCCGCATCAGTTTCTATGGCATTGAAACAGTACCCACTCACATAAGGGGTGGCAACCGAGAGCTAACATTGAGACGCAAAGAAGCGACCTGGATCATGCGTCTTCGCAGTATTGAACTCGGCTTAAACTACGACCCTGAGATGCAATACTTCTTATGGAACTAAATCAAATTAAAACTAGTCCTCACAAAAAATTAGAACATTCTGTTTTAAACCCAATTCCACATTACAATAGGGGTATAAAATTAATTTTTCTGAACAAGACCTATGTATATGAGTATACTACAACATATCTGCTTAATGTGTGGTCTCACACGCATTTCTTTTCTTTTCTTTTTGCTGCTTGTTAGAAATCACATAACTATATGTACTCACTGGATTACCTTGTTTTATAAATATGTACTTTGTTGTTAAATCGTCTGCTTTGTGTCACATTAAACAACACCAAACACTACCATCATCATAACCAAGAATCAGTATAATTAGTGTAATTTTCGCTCTGAATACTCTCATCTAACCAGACATCAACCGGGTTAAAACCCAACTATGCGAATACGCTTTTGACTTTTAGCTTCCGTTTTAACTCATTCTGCTAAATCGGAACACCAATTGATTCTTGGGTTTCGCATATTTCACTCCATTCTTTCAGAACGCCTATTTTGAAATTTCTACCTGTAACCACCTTTTTCCATGGATTCACCCAACCCGATATCAAAATGTAGTATTTTTTCTAAATACGGCCAACGTTTCGGCTTACTAAACGAGACGTTACCAGTCTAGTTTATTTAGGACTGACAGAGCAAATACCGGAAGTAAGGCTTAAATAGACACCCCCACTTCCTGTCAAGTGACCGTTTTCGAACAACGGCACCGGGAACCACAGGAGGGGGAATGAATTTTTTCAGGTAAATCATCTCGCATCATCTGCACACCAACCTTTTCCCTTCTCTAGAACAAACCGATTTATAATGAAAGAAGATTAAACCACTCTTGGTTCTTTCATTATTTACTCTACAGGTGTACCCGCCTGATTACCCGATCTCGAGCGTAACAGCCTAAATCTCTTCTCCTCCCGGCCATGGTTTTCCTATAACCTTATCAAGGTATGATTATATATCGACGGTTTGTTTCAATGTAATAATAGCTCCCGTAATGCATTTACGTGACACGATATATATCACTGTCTCGTCTCATAACCTTTTTTGATACAAGACTATGTTTACCTGTAGGAACCACCTGACTACGCTTCCTAGCGCTTTAACAATACTCGTTGCCACACTACTTCCGGCTTTTCTCTCAAAAGGGTGAGTTGCATACCTATGCTTAGATACTGTCTGGGACTGGAATTAAAATTAAATTTAGCCTCATAATAAATATATCCCATACTCCAATTACTGTGATAACATAAAATGCGTGTCCAGGACGAACACGAGTTATTTTATCTCATTTTTCATCTCATTTTTGTTTGGTGTTCGGAGTTGAAATATACAAGTACTTTCTCAAAGCACACCCTCTAGAATAGTTATCCTCCTTTCCCAAGTTGGCGCTCACATCTACCAGTGGCGTACTAAACGATCTTGTCCAATGATAATATAATAATACTTGGAGTATCGATTACATGGGAATGAGCACTAGGGCTCTATCAATTTGTATTTATCATCGTGCAAACCGACAAAATGCATTAACTAAGTACAAACAGGCTAAAAACATCTCTTTTTTCACATATAACAGCACTATTCGCTCTTGCCTAGCCTACTACATGGAATTGTGAATGTATTTTGCTAAAAGCCTTCTACTTAAATATAAGTAATATAATTGAGACACTAAAAAGTCACTACAAGTCACAATGGGGCATGTACCTACCAACAAGCACTGACACTTGTTTCACTCGTTACTCACCGTTTTTCAAGTTCTTTCCCATGTCTTCCTAGTTTGAATATTATTCACGCGCACTGGTCAATGTGTTTGCTTCTAAGGATGTCAATAACTTTAGATTACTGAAGTCACATCCACACAATCTGTATACCCACGATAAGAAGATCACCACCTTTCACAGTCACTAGTAACATAGATATCAAGTCACACATGTATGACACAATGTCACCCAATGGCATGCCTGCTTTATACCACCAAGGGTCACCAACCACGTTTTCACTCATGTCAAAACAACCATACAAATGCATCTTTTGTATCTATACCCAGCCCTGAAGATTCGCAGTCTGTTTCCCTGCGATGAAACACGTGTTGGCCAGAACAAGAGGAACAATAAATTTGTTTTCCATAACAAAGAATCTACCTCATTGAACTTTCTTTCTGTTGATTCTGAAACACTATTGATGTGCGCAATTCACTACTGCACCATAACCAAGACTCACCGAGCTTGTATGACATTTTCCTAGAGCAGGGGCTTTTGTTGATTTGACACACTGGTAACTGTGCCAACACCTGGTTTGAAGGAAAAATATTAATATTTTGCTGCTTTATTTATCTCAGGAAAGACAAATCATTTTTCACTCACCATTTACAAATGCATACCGTACTGATATTGCTGTTACTTAGAAAGTCTGTAACATGCTATATAGTTCCCCAAAACTTGCCAGTGTTCGGATTAAACCTAATTTGACCAAGTTTAAATAAGACAAAATGTACACGAATATTAATGCTTAAGAAGAAATGAACCGATTTACTGAGAATATTACATTTCTGATTTGATTTTTTAAGCAATATAAAGAATTATTCATGGGTAGGAATGAATAACGGAAACATTTTCCACCCTGGAGTTCTTAGTGACATGAAATAGACAACAAAATAAAAGTATGAGTTGTATATAATGTCACTGAGATGCCCAAAATATAAACAATTTTTATTTATGGTAACAAATCTAAATTGTATATTATGTATGGCTCATCCAAATAAATTCCTACTGGTTTCAATAGCTATGCAGGAGCAGAGGAGCAATTGAAGGATTCAACATAGCATGGCCTTTCTCATTCCAAATATTAAAAAAAAAAACAAATAAAAAAGACCCAGGCCTTCTGCATCCACCCTGTCATTCCAATCCCTTCTTCTACAAGAGATGTGCTAGAGCCAGTGCTGCACCAACAGGCTCGGTTAGAGCAGCCTGAAATTTCTTTTTGATGCAGCAACAGTGGAAAACAAATGTTGTTTCCCACTGTTGCCACATCATTGCTGTGCATAACGAGATTTAGAATAGGTTATTCATTACAGAAGTTCTTAATGAAAGCCATACATAATATATAAATATCTATGGCTTTGTGAGCATTACGTGCCATTCGCCAAATAAAAACGGTATTATACTGACGTAAAGAGATGGATTGCCCTTACTGTGTCTACCTACATTTCTTGGATTTCACGGAGGGCATACGCCAGAGGTTGTGTGAGAGCACGCTGTGGCCGCACGCCTCTCCTTGTTGTTCTAACGCAATCAGGAGCTACACATGAGCTTCAGGAGGCAGCAATCGATTAGTCCGCCTCCCACCCATTGGATCCCTTTGAAAACCATAAGGCTTTACACAGACTATTCTTTTCTTGTCCCAAGGAAGACCCTGGTTGTATTTTCATATTGCACAATATTATAAGGGTCGAAATGTCAATGCACAATCAGAAGCACTAGTCCACTTTGACCTTTACTAATAAGAAAGAATTGATATCTAGGTCATCCTCAGATTAATATTATGTTCTCACGCTATATTCACATGTATTTGTCATGTAAATAATGTATGAATCTGTTGTGTTGTGATAGATGCACAATTTGCAAATATGTCCTGTCTTTTAGCAACATATGAGGATTGTTTGGTTATATTACGTCTGAATTTGTTTCATATAAAAGCAATTAATATGTAACTTTTTCTCGAATATGTATTTAGACTGATTTCTTTGGTTTTAATTCAGTGAAATCCCATGGTAGCAGGGGATACAAATGTAATAAGTGTGTTGTGGCAGAACCATTGTTCGTTTAATGGTATAGTCCCCTGGTTGTGCATATTACTGGGTATCCCCACTGAGTAATATTTATTTTTTACAATGAGAATCTATGACAGTCATTCTACTTTTTCAAAAGTATATTTATCTTTTCAAGCAATGAAACAGGACTGTAGGTAAGCATGGCAGGGCAGAACGTCTGCCAGCTGGAAAGCAACGTCCTCGTTTTACCAGTAGAGATTCTATAGCATTTTTCTTTCTAAAATGAGTCAATTTTTCCTTTTTTGTCTTCTGATCACAATTGGCTTCCATCCTCTAGTTGCTTTGCTTGATTAATTACAGCATCTGTCCTGTCAGAAGCTATATTGAAGCAGTCTTGATATAAATTGCAAATTACCAAAGGCACCAATCTTAAACAGCTTATGAAAAAATTAAAATTAAAATCAGTAAGTGTTAATCATGACCAGAATCTTAATGTGAAAGGAACAACATTGTTAGAGGTGCGATCTACCGATGAAATTTCAATTAGATTAGGTTTATTCCGTTTTTTCTTCCCTGTGGCTGCTACATGCATTCACTCGTTCTAAAAAGAGCAGTTTATATTTCTTTGTTACTCTTAACATTAATTAGCAAGCGCTTGCACTGTATAGATTTTCTTTCAGAAGTGTTCATGTTGTCCATACTGTTTATACGATGAACAACCTACAGCTACAGAAATAAAAAAAAAGATAGGTGTGCATTGAAATGTACTTTGTTTTTTAGAAATGAGGTGAACTCAAGTGTGGCAATGACAACCTCAACCTGCTGCATGCAATATTTTGTGAATGCATTTCCCAAAACGAGTGGGAATACTTCACTGTAGAACGGTTGGTGAAGTTCTCATTTACATACTTTGGAAATCACGTTGACAACAGACCATACAATGCAAAATAGGCAATGTGTTACTTCAGTCCTGTATAGACACTTTAAAAAAAATGTATAAGCAGCTAATCAGGAATAAGTGCCTGTGAATGATTTTTTTAAAGCACAATGAGTGAGCCTGCTTGTCTAGTAGTGTGTGGCACGATTATTAAGTGAGATGGTTGAACATATTTAAAATCTGTCCAAGTATATGAGAACGTTTTTTCCACACAAGTGGTAGTATGAATACACAACAAGCTTGAGTTTGCTAATGCTTTTCAATGAAAAATCCCAATTTTCTGCATTTGCCCTTAAGTAAACAGGGGTGACTCCTCCGCTAAGAAGGAGGAGCTTCGCCTCACTGCTCTGTGAGCAGGTCAAAAAGGAAAAAATTAAATGAAAACACATTGTTATGATCATTTTATTTTTCCATCGTTGCTCAGCTGGTAAGGGGTGGGGCTGTCACAGAGGAGTAGGGTGAGTAGTGGTGAGCACTCAGAAGTGAGCAGGACTATTTAGCCAGCCGCCATGGCCGGCCAAACAGACATGGCCATTTTGCATGCTCTCCACCAGGCTGTAATGAACAGTTGGTTGGAGAACATGCATAGCCACCCAGACCCTCTCTGAGCACCAAACCATGGTGCTCAGACCAATCACAACGCTGCTGTAATAGCGCTGCAATTGTCTTGAGGTGCCTGTGCTTCCTGCCTCTTGCTTGGTGTCCTGGAAGAGGGCGAAGAGGACTGAGGCGGCAGACAGGCAAGTGTTTTTTAATTCTTTTTTTTCCATTCCCTCCCACCGCAACCTGCTCCCCCCACCGCCGTTAAGTATCAGCCGCCACAGTAAGTAAAATCCAAAAACATTAACACTGGCATGTAAGTAACGTCCCAGTGAAAAAATAATACATCTAACCATTTGTTTTCTGTAAGTGGCACAGACAAGTTTACTTGTGCAACACAGCTCATTCAACACTTCTGGATTCCCTATTCCTTTGTGACATTTCTGTTCAACCAAGTCTCTTGGTAGCAAAGATATGAAAGAGGCATATGCTTCAGAAAAACTTCAAATCATGATATACGAAAGAATAGGTTTGCTTCATAAAAATGGTATTCAAACCTTTTTCAGACAAGAGCCATAAAAAAACAGAAATCTTTCTGTATCATGGCAAGCACATTTTATTGTTAGAGCAGTATTTTCTTGGTAGCACTTGCTAAAAATGCGTCCCTTCTCAGATGTCTAATGTGACCTTTGGCTGTATAATATTAAATGTTAGTAGTTGTTTAATATGGGCCTACGTTCTAGATAGGGTCACATTAGTGAGATTTTTGGCAGTTAAAAAAAAGAAGTGATCGTAGCTACTATTTGTTTGCTTTTCCCTTCACTCTGTTCGGCTTTGTTCAACCCATAGACATATACCTAGTCCAGTCTTCATCAAGAGTTACACAGAAGAAACTCAGAAGTTGGAACAGCGAAAAAGCATGAACGTGGAAAACGCCCAATGCCAGATGCCACCAGTGAAAAGACTTACCATATATTGCACAGTCCTTTTATCGACACACAATATAGATGACAACTTGAAAAACAATATGAATAAATAAATGTTTTTGGTTTGTGACATACAAATGTTGCATGTATTTAACAAGTGACACCTGGAAGACAACCAATCACACAAAGTAATATAATCTGCTACAGGTAAAATCGTGCAAAGCCAATGAATCCCCATTTACTTTAAATGGTAACACTTACTTCAGGAGGTGCAACAATTTCTCTTTGAAAGCCACATTACATTTTAAAGAGCCATATAGTTTTTCCGCATGGTTTTCTGATGAACAAAGGCAATACCAAAGGCTTTACTGAAATGTGTTTATTCTATAGCAAGATAAAAGCTTTTTTCAGTTAAGCAAATTACAAACAACTTAATTGCTGCTATCGAAAATCATAAAAAAGTATAAAACAGCATAAAACACAATAAGCGATGTCGCAATTAATAGTTCATGAAACCAGTGTTTTACATTAAAGCCTCATTTATGAAAACTTTACAACACATGATATGAAAACGTACAACTTAGAAAGATAATATTTACACCAGTAACTCAGATGTAGACATCCTTTAAATATTCTACCAGTATTACAGTAAGTTACAACTGTTGCATTTTTTAAACTTAGCTCTTGAAGTAACTGTTTTTACAGTAAGTGCATTTCCCTTTTAAAAATACATTGTTTTTTTTTAAAGAATCTCATCACTTGGACACAGAATATAGTATTCACATTTGTTTTCTAATTAGAATGTACATAGTTGGGTATGCTGCCAATATACATATCATTACAAAGAGGTTTTATTTTTGGGAAAACGAATCCAGTAAAGAATTGAATGAAAAGATCAACATGAAGTTTAACTATTTGCATTCCATTTCTCAAGACGTTTCAGAGAGGAAAACAGAGAGCTTTGGCAAATATCTGTGATTTACAATTTGCATGGCAAAAATGCCATCAACTATTCATTTCATACAAATACAATTGTATGAAATTGAAATCATAATTTTACAGGTAGTTACAACTGTGCTTTTGAGGGCCCAATAAGGTTCCCTCTGCCCTGAAGTGCATTTCTGCCCTTGAAAAGAAACAAGGGCTTATACTTACAGTATGGTGCAATTCTCGAGTGAAAGTCCGTGTTTATGATACCATCCAAGCAGTGTATTCATCTGGACGTTTTATTCACATATTTTAGGAAAATGTCCAATAACTTAAAAAGGCATCACAGAAACAGCACAGCTTTCAATTTTAAGAAAACGATTTAATAATCTAAAAGATGATGCACTGCTACATTGTAGTTCTTTATTGCCTATCTAATAGACACATTAGAGAATATTTTGATCTGTTATGCATCCTTGCATAACCCATACCAACAATTTACAGGTTTCAACAAAACGCAATTACCACCGATGAATGCAAGTTGCAGTTGAAAGTGCATTTATCTTTAGAAAATGCTGACTTGTGATAATACTTGAGTCTGTGCTTGGGATTGTATTTGTGATTGGTGTTGCTGTGGTGGTGGCTGCGGGCTCCCAATTGATGGGATGGGGGACCCTATCTGTGACCCCGCAGGGGAGTGCTGCCGAGGAGAGTGCTGTGATTGATGCTGCATATGTTGCATTTGCTGCTGCTGCATTTGCTGAAGCTGAATTTGTTGCAACTGGTGTTGCATTTGCTGCTGACTCATCTGTTGCTGGATATGCTGCTGCTGTTGCTGATGCAAATGTTGTTGCATGTGATGCTGAAATTGCTGGTGCTGCATTTGCTGTTGTATCTGTTGATGTATTTGGTGCTGGTGCAGCTGCTGTTGCTGCATTTGTTGCAGCTGTTGGTGTTGGAGTTGCTGTAATTGCTGCTGCTGCGTTTGGATCGAAGGGCTCAATTGTGATGAAGGAGGTGATGCAACCATTGGTGCTCCCATTGAGCTCATTAATTGAGTTCCAATGTTTGAAGACATGTTTGGAGTAATGGCAACAGATGTAACTATCTGATTCTGCTGCAACCTCATGGACAAAGGTTTGGGTGCTATTGGTCTAGGAAGAGACTGTTGTAGAGTCTGAGCAGCAGCAGATATGGATGCATGTTGAGAAAGAGAACTATTCATGAGAAGAGAGGATGACAGATTTGTAGAAGCCAACGTCTGCTGAACAGATCGTATTGTCTGTGCTTCAGCTGATTCTGCAGCAGCCTATGTGAAACAAATTAGGAAACCAAATGTTATTGCAGCATATTTAGCCAAACCCTTTAAATTATTTTAACAAGAGCATCGCTTAACTGACATATTGGTACTAAGGAAAACATTACTTACCTGTAACACTCCTTTGCAGCTTGTAGGGCTGTAGAGTCGCATGCTTTGCCATTTGGTGCTGGAAACAGGCATTGCAGGATGGTTTTCTTCGAAATACACGTTTTGGTTTTGATGTGACTTGTGGTACTTGTCCAAAAACCCACCATGCACCAGGACGTAGATTCCACCTTAGCTTATGTTTTTTCAATATAGATAAGAGGAAGGAGATGTGGAGATGACAAGCTAGTAAGCCAAGGTGTACTGTTAAGTAAATATGTATGTGAAAAAAGCATAGATTGTTGAAAATGTCACAGCATGAGAATGTATCTGTCGAAGTGGTCGGTCGCATATGAATCTGGAGCATTGCAAACTGGAAACCACTTGTTATAGGTAAGCAACATTTTCGATTACAGCTTGTTCTATGAAGATTACATAACTTTCATAGACTAAAAAGCAGTGCCCTTCTCCCTCATGTGGTAGCTTTTGAGCAGAAGCAGAAGATTTTCAGTACAATTTGCCCAACTTGTACCTCTTGTTGGGCCCAAATGTCCACACAGTAATGTCCGCTAAAGTGTGGATCTCAGACCATGTAGCAGGTCTTATGTCTGCGAGTAGAATGTTCCCTAGGAATGCCATGGTGACCCCCAACTTGTGGGTGGAAATGTCTCTAAATGTGTAGTTTGATACCTGCATAGCAAATCTGAACACATTTAGCAATCCATCAGTTGTGGCCTACTTTAGAAATTGCCTTTTCAAGATGGAACAAGCCTAAAGCTACAAAGAACTACTTGGTTTTCCTATTGGCTTAGGTAGGTCAACACAGCACATAAGGTCTCTTTCAACATCTGGTGTGTTTGAGACTCCTTCTCAACCAAGTTTGGTTTACACAGAAAAAGACAACCTGACGCAGAAAACAAGGGAGTGTTCTGAGGATGACTCGATCTTTGTGCACCTGCATAAATCTCCCCTCTACCATTAGTGCTTGCAATTCACTAACTCAATGTTGAGAAGTGACTGCAGCAAACGAGATCACTTTCCGTACAAGGAACTGCAATCGGCCAGAGTTTCATGCCTAAAATGGCAGCCCCATAATTTGTGTAAGACTAAAGTTGAGGTACCATGAAGGGACTGGTAAGGCAGTAAGAGGAATCACCCTTTCACAGCCTTTCATAAAGGCCCCATTAGAGATCTTGAAAATACCATTCTTTATTTTGCAGGGGAGCAGCTACAGTAGTCGTTCACATAAACCTACAAGGACTACTTATGGAGACTGTTACAAAATTGGCTTTATAAGTTTCACGTGGCCACATAGCAAGCCTTCATAGTGGACCTTTGGGCTTCCATTAGATTTGGAATGCACTCCTCTAGCATCTAGGATTTCAGGTTCCATTTCACAGAATTCAGGGCCCTGAGGTTGGGCTGTTGCAGATGACCTAGATACTGGGTGAGGCTGTCTAGATGTAGAGACAGCTTATTATAGGGATGTATGGACATTTCCCGAAGCAGGGAGTACCAATGCTGCATTGCCCAGTTAGGTGCTTTGAGAATGGCCCTTATTATGCACTACATATGAAATTAGTAGTATTCGAGGAAAAGCATATGCAAATATCCCTGCCCAACTCATCAACAGAGCATTGTCAGACTGTGGGTCCTAATATTGGGGTCCTCCAGCAGTGGAAGCATTGTTGGATAACCTGGGCACTGGTGTCACAATATTGTCTCTGCTGATGCGTCCTGCTGAGCAGGCCTGCAAAGTGGTTGTTCACTCCTGGTAAGTGTATTGACAGCTTAGAAAAGTGTGGGAGCAATATTTTGTTGCAAGTGAGTGTTGAACATTTACAGCACTAGCTTAACTGCCTTCAATGTGAGTACATTGAGAGTTTTTGTTGTGGAGACCTTTGACTGTAAGTTGGCCCATTTGCTTTCTTCACCCCATGAGTGATGCATCAATGTAGCTGATTACTGATGGTTGGCCACTGAGGAATGACCTGCCCTGGAACCGGTCTTGTTGGTCCACCATTGCAGTTTGTGCTGGACCCTGGGCTCCTCCAACACTAGATCCTCCCACTGTCTCTTCGCTTGTGAGCATTGAAGCTACTCTTGCAGAAGGTGCATGTGCAGCAGAGCATTTAATACTATTGCAATATAAGTTGTCATCAATTAGCAACTTTTTCAACATCAGTCCTACTGTCAAACAGCATGACAATGAAGCAGCCTGTGAATGCTTTGCATGACTCTATTTAGAGTATGGCTACCAAGAATAGTTGTTTAGTCTGTGGCAAAGGGGAGATTTATGGCATTTATGGTGAACTCAACATATGAAGGAGTTAGAAGACAATGTTCAGTGCAAGCAAGGGATTATGCAAAGCTGCTGCTTTCTACCAGCCAGTCCATGAGGTATGGAAAGACATGAATGGCACTGTGACAAAGATACGCAGCTACAAAAAGTACTCAAGGTGGTGTTGTACCCGCAAATTATGGCACTTTGAAGTGATAATGCATTCCACTTACCACAAACCCGAGAAACTGGTTGTGTACTAGGTTAAAATGGATGTGCCAGTAGGCATTCTTGAGATTGTGGTTCACCATGTATTACCTGACTGTAACAGAATAACATCTTGGAAATTGTCATCTTGAGGTGCTCAAACATGATGTATTGATTGTGTGGTTGGAGGTCTAGTATGAGTCGCAACATTCTGTCTTTCTTGGAGATGAGAAAGTAAAGGGAATAAACTCTATGTTGCCACTGGTTTGGTGGGACAAGCCTGAACACTCCCCTTTAAGCCAGTGCCTGCACTTCTTGAAGCAGGCTTTGTGAGGTTGGCTAATGGTGTGCCAGTGTAGAGTAAAATTGAGGGGCATGGTATGAAACTGCAGACAATAGCGGTCAACAGTGGAGAGTAGCAGTTTGTCCAAGATGATTTCTTCACACTGTGGAAGGTATAACCTCAGGAATTTGGTATTGAGTGCTCAACAGAAGGGGGACCCACAGCTGATAAACGGTAGGTAAGTGAGGAGAAAGCAAATTACAACAAGAGAAAAGATACCTCCCAGGTAAGTTAAATATAGGCCTCACAAGGAGGTCCTTTAATACATTTAGAACCACCCAAACCAAAATAGATCAATTCAACACATAATGGAAAATAGATACAAATGTTATTCCATAAAAAGACACATTTTTTTTCAATACATTAGCAACAAACCACATGGCCCTTTTTCTTAAAAACTAAATGATTAACAAATATAGTCCCACATATCCAAATCATACAAAAATTCTCATACCTTCAAACATACCAACATTTCAACCAACTCATACCACAACCAGGCATACAATACAACAGTACATAATAGCCATGGGCTGATCTAATAACCACTGATGGGACACAGTCATCAGGGGGATGGACAAGAGATCAGTCAGGTAAACCCCAGATGAAAACAACGCCGACACGCGTTTTGGTGTAAGGCCCCAGATGGGGCTACACCTTCTTCAGGGAGATGATGTACAGTTCACAGTGGGACAAACAATCAATCTTTAATGAAGACACACCAAATCTCACGGGGACTCCAGCAAAGCAACGATCCTCAAATAGGAAACATCAGGTTATGCTCATAGGGAATAAAGGTCATTCTTATGAGCGACTCCCAAGATAAATTCTGTCCAATGGCGCAAGGTCCAGAAGAAGAAGAAAAGTGGAAGGTTCCAGAAATTCACGAGGTAATCTCCGCAGATGTGTGAGGCTGACATCTCAATTTTCTATGGAAAACGAATGATGCACAATCTTCAGGTCGACAGACGGGAGTTCACCCACTTCCCGTGATCGAGGGAGTCAGCTTGGAGACGGAGAATCGCTTTCTTTTTGCACCTCTTGTTTTAGACTGACCCTCCTGAAAGGTCTGATATGGCTGTTACAGAAGACACTAGGAGGTGGCTGCAGACTTAATTTCAGCACAAGTGTGTAGTCTTCAATATGTCACTTGGCTGTGGTTGGAGTGTTCTCTAGCATAAGCTGTGTATGTATTTTATTTTTATCTTTTCCTGCATAGAGCCAATTTGTGGGCCGAAAAGCTGTTCTCCAAACCACACTGAGAAGATAATGTTATACATCAGAAACCAGATACTCTCAAGTCAATCAATACATTGAAGGACAGTGTTGGCTTTGGTTTCACTGGAGGCAGTGTCGGCTTTGTTTAGGGTGCACCTAAGTCTGCATTTGTGATGTTTTTTCTACTGGAACAAGTTCCTTTCTTCATGTGTCAGGTAGGCACAATATTAACTCCTCCATCTGACAATTTATGAGATACGATGTGTCACTGCCGCACTTTACGGTGCAGGGGTTTGGGGACATTGCCAAGGCAATCCATTACAACAAACTGAAAATTCTTTTTTAAAACGCTTGTTGCGTGCCCCATCATTGGCCTCCACGGAAATTATTCACTGTGAAGTGGGCATTAAGTACATTTTGGATTTGGATTCATTGCGCCCTCTTTTACTCTGGATATCTATATGGTCAAAAGAGGAGACATTGTTTACTCAATCTATAATACGGGATTGCCTTAAAATGGGGAACTGCTCAAGAATCCCTTGGCTTAATTATATCTTTCACTGGTTTAAAACTTCTGTTTAATAGTGATATCCAACTGGATCCTGAATGTGCAGATTTTGTTGCTAGAAGTGAGATAAAATCAACCCTACTAGCCCACAAAATAGAGGCTCCTTCTCGTGTTCTTATGAACCAAACAATTTTTTATTTGCAATTGGATCTTAAACTGGGGTTTCAAAGTTACCTGTCAGTCGTGACAAGAGCATCACATCGTTTTGTGTTAACACGACTAAGATTGGGTACTATACATCATCTTGTCAATTTTCCTGTTGTGAAACAGGGTTCTACCCAATCATGTCCATGCAACGTAGTCTCCCGCCAAAGCTGTTGCCATATGTTAATACTTTGCAAATTGTACTCCAACTTTAGGAAATTTTATTTAAAACCATTCCTCTTATATTAGAGCATAAGAGCCATTAAAGATGCTATGAATTTGCTCCTAAGACTAGAGGAACCAGGATTGTGCTTTTATACAGCAACATTTCTCCTGAAAGCTATTAACATTAGGAAATCAATTATCATCGATATTTGATCACATGATCTACAGGGTATTTTATGTAACTTTTGTACTTGCACTTTTTGTACTTGGATTATTCATGTTTACATAAATCGCCAGGGTCTATATATGAATAATTGTACTTGCACTTACTGTATTGATTTTATAAGTTTATGAATTTTATGATCATTCGTCTATTATCTTGCGCTCTTGTAACTTTATTATTGTGAATACACATCTGTCATACCTTGAGAGCAGCCCAACACAGAGGGGTATGCATGATGGCCCACACAGCTACTTGCCTGCCTGCAGCACAGATTTGCTTGTCTTCTTTAACATGTGAAGAGGTACTCCCCATAGCTTGCATGAAAGCCCTATTGCCTGTTGCATGCAATAAGTCAATCTGTGTTACCATGACATCTTATGTAGATGCAGTCTTGTGGCATCCCTTTATACGTGTTGTAGAGGTGGGCGCTAAACTCCGCTGTGCCTGCAGAGTTTGTCGAGTTTTGACCACTCCACGCTTCGCCTGGAGTATGGAGTTCTAGAAAAACTCTAGCAATGTGCCAAGGTTAAGGAGGCGAGTGAGATAAATTGAGAGCTAGGATGAATCCGTAATGATTTCTCAATGTGGACAGTTGTGGCAGGTTACTACTGTTCAAATTAAGAATGCTGCCACTTGAGTAGAAAATCTATTTGAGTGGTATAATGACGCAGAGCCCTCTGGCGTGGTAATGTTCATGCTGTTTTACAATGCAGAACAAACTCCCGGTGCTACAAATAAGAGCTAGCAATGCAACATGCTGAACTTCTACCGCTCACAGAACTTTGCAGAATCTCAGAGTTTTTATGTACACCTGTGGAATTCTGTAAAACTCCACAAGTTCCACCCATGCTTAGTCCTTTCTTTTATAAATATGGGACGGGACTGCTGAAACGCTCTCTGGAACCTGCTATAATCTGCGAGACCAGGGAAACCCACCCATACCTTTTTAGGGGGTCATGAGTGATCCCATCTAAAATGCAACTTAATATGCAGCCTCCTGTGGGAAGCAGCACAATGCCATTAGTAACACCTAGGGGTTTTAATTTCCAACTCACTTCAAGAAATGGTGGAAGAGGCCTCGTTTTAATACCCTTGGGGCAAGGATAACTCAGTTTGCGCGATCCTGTTCCTGTCTTGTTTGACATTGGAGCAGTGACATCTACAACATGCTCAGATAATCACACCACAATATTAGCGCAGCATTATAAATGATTACCCAAACATTCATCAAAATAAATCATATCCATGGAAACTATAAAACCTTCCTAATGTAACAAACAAAATGTAGGGGCTACTGGTTCAGAATGTGTGATAAAACAGTAGTTTAAGTAGATCACTAAAGCTGGATTGCTTATGTTATTCCATTACTGAAGTATCTCATTAAGAATGCCCCATCACTGTGTACAAATGGGTTAAGTTTTTTTTACCTCTGATCAGGGAAGAATGGACATAAAAACATGGTCAAATAGGCCAACCAAGACCAATGCATGTGAATGATCACATTGCTGCATTTCCCTTTTGCGCAATACAGCAAGTGTTCATTTACTTAACAGTTTCATATAACCATAGAAACAATAAGTATTGGAGCACTTTTAATGAAAAACAAGATACATGTTATACACATATTATCACTTGCAACAATAACATTAAAACGGTAGGAAGGCAATCATGATTTCTAGAAGGTCTATAGTCACAGTATTAAAGAGTAAGGTAAGAGGCCGGAGCATGATCAGATAGACTGATTTAGTAAGACAGTAGAGAAGAGAGATTAGTGTGGGGTTTAATTTTAGATCTACTGGGAGCAAGTTCCACATAAGCGAGGTGGCACTTAAGAATGAATGATGCTGGGCATGAACTCTTTAGAAGGTGGGTGGTTTTAATAGTACATATGGGTCATGATCAGTGTATATCCTGAATATATATCCCCAAATTCTATAAAGACTTGTATATAGATGAATTTATATAGGATTATGGCGTCTAAATGAATAACATTGTATTGTTCCATTTCTATTGTCATTATGAGCTGGATTTTCATAAGTGATTACTGATTTAAGTATTGGTGTTTTTATAACTTTTTATACAGATTTTTTTATAATTGAGAGATGCTACTTATTTTATCTGTTTTACTGTGTGTTTTAGGTAATGGACTATGCTTTTATGACAAATTGTCAAATAAAGCTTTACTGACCAATTAATTTCTATATAAACGTGATCATTGAGAACAGTTAAAATTTTAAGGTATGGATAGTACCTAAGCTCATTTGTTCCGAATAAATAACATAACTGAATAGTACATCATTGTTGCCTCTTAATGTTCCATCACCCCCTGACTGTTTTGCCCTGAAGTGAAGTAGGACAGGGATTTGAAATGGATAGGTTTGTAAAATAGACATCCCAGTTTGAACGCTATAATACCTTCAACACCTTGGCTGCGTCGCAAATTCCGCTGCGGTGCTCAACATTCTGATTGCGGGCATGGCTCGGACGGCCCCCGGCCGTCATGCGCACACGTCCACTGTGACTCATGACGGCCGGAGGCCGTCATGAGCACGGAAGGGGTTAAGAGGAAAGAGTGGAAGACTTATCTTGAAAGAACACCACATCTTAGTGTAGTAACCATCCACAAGCAAGCTACCTCTATCATTCATTGACATTATGCTCGTCTTTGATCATGTACAGCACTCTGCTGCCTTTTGGGCAGGTTTGAGCTATAGAAGTACCATATTCTTACATGCCATATACATTCAACATGAAGCCAGTGTATCTCAGCCAGGAGAGTATAAGGGGGTCTGCTTTTGTGGGAGATAACACAGATAGCAACACAATGGAGGACAGTGTTCAGTACTAAGAGGGCACTTTATGGGAAGCCCGCAAGTACAGCACTGCTAAAGTGAACCCTCGAAAGAACAGGGACATGAGCTGCTGATTTTAAAATGGGAGAGGATTATAGGGATTTTATCTAACATCTAAATGTTTGTTGCTTTTGTTGAAATGGAGAATCACACAGTGGATAGTTTCTAGGGTAGTCACAAGGTATACGAAAGCTCACTTTTTGACTGGCCACCCCCACACACAATTTCTGATGTGCATCAGGCACATTTGCACCTGAACAGGCAGGAAATTACTTATGCAAGGAGAAGTATACCCCCAGAAGGCTAGTCACATCTTCAGGTTGAGCGCCCTGGTCTGCAGACTAAAGTTTGATGTCTGTCATCTTTAGGAGTGGCAGAATAGAAGGTTCTGCATAGAAAAGGAGACCCACAGCCCAGGCTGTGGTCACCTCAGGGATGGACTAGCTGCAGGGACTTGCTGACCATTTACTATTAGCTTCAGCATCCATAACTCCCCCAAAACTGGGATTTAAGGGACCCCAACAACAAGGCTTGACCAAAGCAAACGAGAGATATCTTGCACCTGTGACCATGCTCTTGGAAATGCCTGATCGAGACTCATCGTAGGCTATTTCTTGGTTTCCCCAGACAGAGGGACCCCTGCGAAAACCTGAAGCACCCTCAGATTGCCCCTGGACTAGTAAACGAATCCCCTACAAGCTGCAGGTATAACAATGCTCTGGATCCAGAAAAAATGACTGGCCCTCGGCCCTCCGAGAGAATCGCCAAAATTCAGATGGTCAAGCACATTGTGAAAACTGTAGCCCAGCGTTCCACAAAGTTATAGGCAGCTACCGCGTTCCCCTGGGCTACAGGATGTCAAAGTTACGACTTTCTGCTGTACCAAGGCTTGTTGGTCGCAAGTTAAACAACTGCGGGAGAAAAGTGACAAGCAAATTCCAGGATATTAAGGTTGTTCAATAAGTCTGTTGTGACTGTTTTCTTAACCTTGACAAGAAAATGATGCATTCATTTTTTTGCTGTTTTTGAATAGGGCAATTCTCAGACATTCTAGTTTGCATTATCAATAGAATGGCTCATAGCTAGAAAATGCATTTTACACACGAAAATATCCAGTGGATTAGAAACGTCTGTTATTTACAGTACTTAAACTCGCCAGATGCGTGGTATTTAAGTGCTAAGCAAGAAAACAAGTTATGCTTACGATTATATTTTTATTGCTGGCTTCTCCCATTTATTTGAAATATGCAGTGGTCATATTTAAGCTCTATCTAGCATTGTACTTGACATCAAATGGCTTATACCCACAGTCACAGAAGTGTTTTAAGATGAACAGGAGAAGGATCAAAGTAATAGTTTATATTATCTATGTATAAAAGGCTGGTTGTACTGCACATTTGAATTTTAAAACACTCAAAATGCTTCTACAGAAGGTGAAAGAACAAGCAAACTTTTAGTCTGCGATTATTACTAGAATAAACACAGAGGCAACTTTCAGACCTGGCAATGCTTTTAATATTTAACTACATTGCTTGGTATTTTTAGAATTCCTGTGTAATGCCACAAAAAGATTTTAAGTGCATTGCCATTTTATAAGATTCATTTGGCATATTTGCATGGTTTTAAACGTTATTTCAGAACACAACTTCAAAATACCTCGTTGTTTAACTCTTTAAATTTGACAAGAATTGACTATTTGTGTCAGGAAACGTAATGCTGTTGAAAGCGGAGTATGGATTTAGTATGGTCTTTTAGTTATGATAAATCAACAACCAGTAACTAGACTAATGCAGGAAATGGTTAGATTACTGCTGGCAAGTCAGGGAAAAAAAGTAAACCGATTTTGCTCAGCTAAGACAAACTTCATACATACCTTAGAAACGAGGCTTGCTCTATATGCAGCTAATGCCTTCAGGTATTCTTTTTTGGCAGCTTCAGTTTTTCTTTTGTACACCTGTTAAAAAACAAAACACAAAATGAAAATAGAATATTATAACAGGAGTGTAGTGTACTTCTTAAACAGTCAAACATTTTTAAATACTTTGCTATAGTAATAAGTGGAAGAAAGTAGTGTCACTCTGGAGAAGGCGTATTCAACTTCGGCCCAGGTGTACAAGTTCTGAGACAGATTTTCATTATAACTCATTACTAGGTGAATTAATTTTATTGTATGCAATTCATATTATGTGGCAGGTTGAAAATATCACTTGGCAATAAACCTGCGGGGCCTTCTTGGGACATCACTGCTAATAATCAAACTGCCGGTGTGAATTGGCAGGTACATGCAATGGCTGTGTGACTTGCTTAAATACAATAAGGTGAATAGCTCTAAATATTACATCGTCTCCAAGGCTTTTTGGAAGAATGTTCATTTTTATTAACAGGACGCCAGAGTAACTCCTAACAATTTATTTAAAATATTGTTGTTAAATCCATCGTATTCTGCGAGTTGCTGGGATCCCTCAAATCATTCAAATTGTTCTCTACCTGATTTATTACTTTTGGAGGGTTGAATCCAATGCCCCCACGCTTTGGAGAAATGAAAGGCTGATTTGGTGTCCAGTGCCTCAACGCTTTGGACAAATAGAAGGCTAAATCAGTGTCAAAAGGACGTATAGATTTCACCAAGTTATATTTAGATTAGAGCACTGATGTCCTTTTTAATCGGATAATTATACAAAAAAACCCTCCTCTAGGTATTTCAAGTGGCACCTCGGCGCGATCTTACTCCCATGAGCAATATGGGAGTTTTGGGAAGTTGACACATTCAAAATACACACCATTATTTTGAAGTACCTCTTCCATACTTTAAGCTCATGCAGCATGCCCAATCAGGTAAGCAGCTGCTTACGTTTCATCCCCACTCGGAGCTGGTCAGATTTACACCACTTTCTTCTGCCTGAAGATGCCCTACATGCTGCTGTATAAGACATTTCACTCAGGATTTCCATATTTTTAGTTTTCTGTATAATAATGATTTATGGTTTGTATACGGTCAACCATTGATGGCCAAAGTTTGTGATTTTTTTTTCCTCATCTCAGCAAGTAAGCATCTGAGCCTGTGCGTTTCTAGCCTGTGCGCCCGAGACTACTGCATTTGCTTTGGTGTAGTGTCCAGAACCAGACCGGCCCCTTTGTTGGTGGCATTACACAAAGCCCAGGCCTCTACCCCATACTAGAAAAGCCTACCTGATATTCAGACAGGTATATTTATCATTTCCCTGGTCCAATCTAGTTATTATAGAGGCAGCTTTAACCTAATCCTGGGACTTGGGGGGCAAAGCGTCTCTCCACTTCAGGCATATTTCCCTTCGAGCTATTAAAACCAGGTACAAAAGTTAGCCTCTATGTGTAGGTCTCAACTTCTTGCTGAGCGTGCCATCATCTCCAAATAGTACTATAGTCACATTTAAGATGATTTTATCTCCGAAAATACCACATAAGGCTTCCTCCCCTCCCCTACAGAAGGCGAAGAGTCTGGGACACTCATAGAAGATGTGTAGGTCATTAGCATGGATAAGGTCACATCTTGGGCATTTGGAGTTTGAGAGATAAGCAAACTTTTCTATCTTGGCAGGGGTATAATATAATTGATTAATAGCAAAGAAGAGGTTCTTCTTAATATTTGCCGGTTTAACATACTTGTACAGCAGCTTCAGGGAGGGTTCATAGAGATCTTTAATGTCACATTCCAAGGGGACCTGATTCCGTGTAAGATATGGTGGTGGGAGTTACTCATCCTCTGCCTCTACAAACATCGTGTACCATTTTGAGATTTCTTTTTGTTTAGTATTTACATCTTTAAAGGAATATTCAACCTCCCATATTCCTTGAATTTCCCTCTTCTCCGCAACAAACCAAGACACTAATTGCATATATTTATATCTGAAGAGCCCCCCTCCAATCCTAGCTCTTAGAGCCTCCCATGGATGTACCCCCTCAGAAGACACCAAATCTGACCAGATGGTGATATCTGCTCTTTTGATTGATATTGCCAGGCTATCCTTCAGACAGTCCGGTGTCCCAGGGGAGTCCCAGATTGGGGCATACTCAGAGTAATACCCTATACCCCATCTTGTTCTGATCTTATGCCACAGACTGAGGGCATCCTTTTGAACTTTCAAACAAACTTTTTTGAAATACCTAGGTGCTCTGAATTTATATAGGAAACCTTCTCCTCCCCCCTGCCTTATCTCTTCTAAAAGCCTGCCCCAAGTGGACTCATCTGGTTTTGAGAGTATCATCCGGATATTTTTTAATTGGAAGGCAAAGCAGTACCACTTTATATTCCTGGGAGAGCCAAACCCCTTAATCAGCCTATGCCTAAGCTTCTTCCAAGCCAGTCTGGCCCCTTTATGGGTCCATATAAAACTTGTGATCTTACTCTGGATTTTACTGATATCTAATTTTGGAAAGGTAAGGGGAATGGCATTAAAGAGATACGTTAATTTAGGGAGAATAACCATTTTGACTAGGTTGACCCTGCCATAGACTGTTTGGGGGAGATTTTTCCACCTGGCTAGTAATCGGTCAAATTCTTTTATAGTCCTGTTTTGGTTGATCTGCGGGATTTTATCAATCTCTTTGATGATTGTGATACCCAAGTATTTAAACTCTTGACTTGCACTTCCCTCCCAGTTATCTATATTCCAGAGAATCACCTCTGTTTTAGAGGTGTTAGCTAGAGATCCTGAAAAGTCTCATAATTCTGCCAACAAGGCTTCAATCCTGGGTATTGCCACCGCTGTGTTATTAGTGTATATTAACAGATCATCTGCGTATAGAGGGACCTTGCTGCTGTACGGATGGTGGAGTCTAGAAAAATCATCCCTGGCACTCCTAATCCGCAATTCCGTTTTTCTTGAGGTTGTTGCAATAGGTGATCTCTGGCCCTGTAGTGAAGCAGCCGCACCACTATCGGCTGAGGAGGAGCCCCTGGCTTGGGCAGTCTAGTCGGGACCCTGTGAGCTCGCTCGAGTGCATAGAATGGGGAGAGCTCCTCCGGAGCCACATCATTTAAAGCCAGTTCTCCATAAAACACACTGCATCATCCCCCTCCTCCCGCTACGGGACCCCCACAATGCGCAGGTTGTTCCTGGGGTGAGCGCCCCTCGCTGTCTTCTGCTCTCATCTCCAGCACCTTGACAGTGGCTTCCACTATTTTAAGAGAATGCTGTAGTGCAGTAACCACCTCCGGGACTCCCTCCAAGACCTTCTCATTAAGTTTCACTCGCTCCTTGAGCTTGCGGTGGTCGTCCTTCATCAGTTTGAGATGGAATCCATCTTCGTTTCCAGAGCTTCCCTCGAAGAAGTGATGGCCTGCATGATATCCACCAGAATGGGGCCCTCCGGGACAGCATCCTTCCACCTCGCCACCACCTACTCTTCATCAGCAGTGTGGTGCCCGTGTCCTCCATGTGCAGCACTGTAAACCCTTTCTTTATGGACACCCTCCCCATTGTTAGTGGCTGCGTACGTACTCGGGGGAGGGGGGGTTCTCTGGCATGGTGACAGCAAGGCAGCAAGGAACTCCAGGAGTCTGTGTCAATTTCGACTACAGAGCCCTCTTCCATGCACACAGGCTGTTGGCATGGAACACCGGTGCGGGGAAACACCTCTTCGCAGTGACCACCACTCGCACAGGCAGCCTCAAAGGGACACTTAAGCGAAGCAGCTCCTTCCCGCTGCGTTGATGCCCTCCGTGCACCGCTTAATCCGTTCACAATCTAATCCAGTGAGCTCTCACCCTCTTGCTCCCAGCCGCTCTCCGTCCTGCAGTGCCCCTGTTCAAAGTTCCTCACAGCACATGTCCAGCACAGCGCCCCCCACCGTCTCCCCAGTAGCTCAGCACAGCACTCTGGGTGTGCACCCCAGCTCCCTTCAGGCCGGTAGATGAAAGCGGTTCATTCCACAGCTGTCACTTTCACGTCGTACCTTCGCAAGCTGCCTCTCACTGCCACCGCATCAGGTCTCAGCATTGCCGTCCGCGGCTGCCATTTTGTGGAGGTGGTGGGTCTCCAAGCTCAGAGGAGCTCGCTCCGCTCTGCCAGTATAACGGGGCTCATTTCTCACCAATGTCGGACCCCAGCCAACAGGTTTCACCTCTGCTAGGCAGTGCTCACAGCGAGCCTCAGTTCTCACTGGGAAGACCGCCCAGTCAGGGCCCAGCCGGCATCTTGATCGCCCTGCACCCGGAGCTGTCAGGAATATAATCAGCGTTTTCGCCGCAGCAGAGGGACCGTCACCCTCACAGCGGCGGCACCAGTGCTTCACCACTAGTTGCGCAGTAAGGGGCCTTCTTAGGACATCAGGATCATTGCGGGCGGGGGAAAGCCACGAATGGAGCCCTGTAGTCCGCTTCCCCTCACATAGGCGACTTGCCACACCCCACCCTTCCACATTTAACTAATAAAATGTATATTCGGATTTGAATGTCCGAAAGATTTCAGCAGTATACAGTGCAATAGTGTTATTTTATAATAGCATAAATAACTGTAGATCTGCACTTAAATTTCCCCTACCTCGCAATCTGTACATCTACTGACCTGGCACTTATTATTGACAGTAGAAAAAAATATCCAAAGAAGGCCAATTTTCAGTATTTTTCTGCATTTAAAAATAAATACAGACCGGAAAATACTTTGTCTGTATTTATCGGTAAAAATCACAGAAAACTGGGAGCCCTCTTTATGATCCATTTAGTAGAGCATTATTGAAAAGAAGCATTGATTGCTACCATTGAGAATATTCCCATTGGGCAAGGTGTAATCTTAAAAGTCAGGTGGGGTTTTTCATACCAGAGGTCATATGTGCTACACTACCACAGACCCGGCAATAATTTCCACTGTGTGATATGAAAGAGTAGGAATAGAATGCTGTAGGGAGCTGGCTCTCTATATAATGTACTAAACCGAAGTATACTGTGCAGAGAGTGCAGTGAATTACTTATTATTTTACAAAGACAAAAGTAGGTAATACTAACACTCTATTTGGGCTAGTGTGGGTGAGCATTTGTTGTACCGGAAGAAACACACTCCAGAATAAATCCAAGACCAATTTGCTAGAATAATATCACTTTTTATATCATTTTTCAGACCATGAACTTCGTTCTACAATAAGTACTATTAAAGTTATGAATTTTTAGAGTTCAGAAAATCAATCACATTTGTGAGCAATTACACACCATTGAAATCAATGAAGAAAAAGCCAAAAATGCATATAGAATTATACAGTCTACTTTCAAGGTTCATCTCTCGGATCTCATTAGTTAGCATGGCCAGGTCCAATTTACCACCAGCGGATTCTTGGGAAAGTCCTGGATTCAAGTGGAAGCAGGGTGCTGAGGTTGTTTGTAGCTGGAGTGCTACAGTGGGAGGGGGCCACTTGAAAATGCCCTGGACAAGTCCCAGGGGCCCCACTCAAGAGAGCAGGTTGCAAGGGTCTCAGTACCAAGACAGCACAGCTGGATAACCGTTACCGGGGCCGGTCGGGCCGGGTGCAGACCAGAGAGGTGAGCCAGGCAAGCCTGTCTCAAGATGTTCTTGCAGTCCGGAGCAGGCAGCTTGAAGTGATTTTGGGACAGCTGGGCCACTCACTAAGTGGGTCTGAGGGGTTTAGACGTACCTCAATGGGTGCATGCTTCCTGGGCAGTTGGAGTCGGAGTGGACTCTTCGTCTCAGTGCAGGTTGCAGTGTTTCTGGTAGTCTAGGTATTGGTGCTGTACGGCTCTGGTAGATCCTGGTGTCCTCCCAACTTGATGGGGGGACAGATCTGACCATTTGGAGCTGGTGTACCTCTTTTGGTCTGGGTGCTGCATCAAAGTTAACGGGGAGTAGCAAGTCATGTTTCAGTACCTGCTGCTACAGGGGAGAAGGGCCTCTGCTCTAAAGGAGGCTCCAAAGGAGGCTCTTTGACAATTTGTCAAATATGGGAGGTGCTCCGGGGTTCTTGGAGTCAATACAGTGGCAAGGCGAGGCAGCACACTAGAATGGTCGAGTCCTTAAGGCAGCAGGCAGGGTTTGACGCCAATTCCTCCGGAGGAGGGCTTCAGTTCTCTGGCAGAAGTTCATCTTGGCCCGTTTCTTCTTTGGGTCCATCAAATATAAGGTTCAAGATCCAATGATGCACCTAAATGCAAAGTTTAGGGTCATTAAATGGTGAGACAAGTAGTAGCCAATGGGCTACCTACCTTTAAGAGTGCCTACACCCTGTAAGTGAAAACTTCCTGTGGGAAGGGTCACTGCCCAAGCTCTGATAGGTTATATTCCTGCCATGGGTACAGTTAATCCATCATGGAGCTAGGAAACACGTAATAACAAGTATACGGCCCGTGTACTCTCTATGGCTTCCCTTTGCACTTACAATTTCAGATATTGCAGGGTCACATCTGCTCATGCAGATATGTCCACACATGGGATATAGTGCAGGCCTGCAGTAGGGGTGACGTACCTATACTTTGTGCAGTGTATGGGATCGTCGCACTCAGGGCAGTTTGCCATGTTGACTCGTTGATTTTATCTGCACCAAGACCTGCATCCTGAAATGGCAATTTGCATAGTCTTGGTGAGGGGTCGGGGGGGGGGGGCACAGTTGGTCCTGCAGCCCCAGAGGATCTCTTCAGTCCGAATGCCCTAGGTCCTAGGGGTCGCATTTACTAGGGATTTATAGGGGTTGCTGGAATTGTTCCAATCAGGATACAGATTTGGGAACGAGATTTGGCAATGGGAACCTGGTTTTCAAGGATACAGTGCACTTACAGTTTGAAATCCTATCAGGCATCAAGCAAAAATTGGGGGCTAACTATGTCAAAAGAGGCACTTTCCCACACATGTGCTATGGAGTGGGGGTGGACATAGAGAGCAAGTGAATTTTAGAGCAATTGCAGCGCCTGCATATCCGACCTGCCACAACTGCCCTCCACAACAAAAGCCGTCCGTGGCTCCATCACATTTACTGAAGAGGGGGACAAATCTAAAATTTACCACAATAGTGCAGGTAATCTACAAATAAAAACCCAACTGTGTAGGCATTTCCAGGGCATTTCTGAGTTCACTTCCTGTATACTTCTGTGATCACTGGGTACCATGCAAAGAGTGCTTTAAAAATTGTATAATTCTTGTATAGTGTATCCCCCATCTTACCCAATTGTTCCCTCCCTTCCTAACGCTTTGTATACCACCCTCAAACCTGTAAAGCGCTCTGATACAGTCACGGGTCGGGTTTGCGCACTATAAAACCTTAAAATAAATCAAATAAATAATAAAGTAACAGATGGCGGCACCATGTGAGTTGGCAGGTCTGATACCATAAATAATGAAAGCATTAATCCTACATACCTGCTGCTTCAATAGCAGCTACATGTTATTGGGTTAATTCAATTTCATATAAACTGAGGTTTAATCAAGTGCTTTAATAACTGACTATTACCTATCAGCATATAAACTAATTAACGTACTGCTTTATTCATCTTGAGGTGCACGCTACAACCCATGTGTATTTGGCAAAGGCACAAAATCTAATTGTATCAAAAAAGTTTGTCATACGTTTCTTTTAGGTACCTGTTTTTGTTCCTCTCCCAGACCATCCCACATAGATGCAACTATTTTGGAAACCTCTCCGAAGGTAGCATTAGGATTCTGCCCTTTAATGGCCGCTTGTGTGTCTCTGAAGAACAGCGCATATGCTGATACGGGCTTCTGCGGCTCATTGGGATCTTTCTTTTTCTTCTTCTTTGGAGTTTTTGGCTTCTTGCCGGAATCTGGAGCAGCTCTTTTTTCAGCAATTCCCTAGAAGGAAAGCAAACAGGTTGACTAAGCTTACCAAAACACGTTTTCAGAAATATTCATTGCTTGGACTCTGCTTTTTCAACAACCTAAAAAAAAAAAACAATTAAATTGGAAAAGTGAGTCCTGAGAAGCGTTACTTGTTGGTTGCTAGATGGGCTAGAGATGCATTCCTTCATTTAGTTATTAAAGAGGCAAAATTGGGGTAAATGATGTTCTACAATGTGGAAACAATTGGATTCATACCTAACAAATGTGAGAAAAAATAGTGACACAAAACGGTCAAAAGATGTTGTGGAATGCATCATACCATTAGCCCTACTAATACAGTTCCTTTTAATGCGGTGTCTCCATACACTTAAGTATACATTTTATTAGTAATTCTGGAAGTGACAGAAAGGAGTGGCTGGCAAATGGGGAATATTTACCACTGAAAGGGAGGGAAATAGGAAGGACTGAGGAGAGATTAAGGGAGGAGTTTAGGGAGGGATGTCTATCCCCCCACAAAAGAGTATGCCTATTCACAACCTGCACTTTTAAAGTATCTACAGTCAAAAAGGGACCCACATCAGCAGTAAATTACTCCATCTTAGAGATGAAACCTGTAAAGACGACACATGGTCAACCACGGGCACTACAATACCCTTCCATAGAAATCAATGGTGTTAAGAACTTAAACTAAAACGCAGTGGGAAATAATGCTAAATTAAACTAAAATCATTTACATAGGCACAAATATAAATAACTACAATTTAACAGGTAAAAATGTACATGAAACGGTTAAAAATATATAACTACAGTATCATGTTAAAAATGTATATTAAGCAGGCCATACTTTTAAATGTATTATTAAATATTTTAATACATATTTTGCATTAATAAATAGAATACATTTTATTAAATAGTAGTACATTACTTTTAATTATTTCTATACTTCACTTTTATTATTCATGTATAACTGGGAGAAAGTACTGATTTCACGGATCAGTAGATTTAATATCATTAGAATGGTTATTTTTTAATAATTTTTATACCTCTTCTGTTCTATTCCATTATTTGTTTCAAATTCTTTATGCCATCTTCACTCCAATATTAGTAGCTTTATATAGGGCTATGAAAGAGCTCTCCAAGCTGTAAAATTCCTGAATTTGTCCATCTTAAAAGGCGGCTGTCATTTCCCAATTCCCATTTATACTTTTGGACAGTAGTGAAAAATAAAAATCTACCCTCATTACCTCATCATCTGAAGGTAGTTGCCCAACCATAGAGCAACTATGGGGCTGATTAGGATGGAGGATTTTCCGCATCCTCCTGGCCGGCGGAAGCCACCACAGGCCTGGAGGATGCGGAAAATCCTCTGCGGACCCAGCAAGACCCACCGCCACATTAGGATGGCTGGTGGGTCCCTGGTTTCCGTCCGCAGCTTTTCCTCCGTGGTTGCCTTACAACCGTGGCGGAAAAGCACTAATATGGTGACAGTGTCTCTCAGACACCGTCAGCCAGATTAGGATGTGCTTGGAAACATGCTTTTCCGTGGCGGCTTTTCCGCCGTGGAAAAGCATGTGTAACTTCACTGCGGGGGCCCGTTGCGGGCCCCCTAGGTGAAGGGGGGGTGGGGGGTGCACATGGGGGGTACCTATGGTACCCCCCTGCATTTGTATGCAGTAAGCGGCAGGCACCACGCGGTGCCTGCCACTTCTACATACAAATGCAATGCGTGCATTTTTAACATTGCTGCGGGTGCAGCTTGAAGCTCCACCCGCCGAAATGTTAAAAATAGAGCATGTGACCTCCACCCTGGCGGTCACATCCTAATCTGCACAGAGGGAACGCCGCAGCCCATGCGGACGTTCCCTCCTACTCAGGGGTCGCGGACGAACTCAAGTCCGTCCGCGATCCTAATGACCCCCTATATTTGGAGCCTCAGGTTTCAGGGTTACAGGTCATGTTGTTCAATCCCAATTACTACGAAACAAGTAAATTGTAAGGTAGTGAAGACAGAATTGTACATATGGTAGACCTGGTGAAAAAGTGTTCAAATCTCTAGAATATGCAGATATAAACAACTTGGTCAAGAATAATCTTTACAAGAAATGTTCTTTAACATGCTAAACTGTGTTCGGTAGTAACATGGCCTCACATTCTCTGTGAAAGTTGTTTCACAAAGGTACATTCTGCAATTTTAGTAATATTCAAACCTAATTTGCTTTAAATACGAAGTTTAAAAAAAAACTTCTACAAATAAGATTCTTCGCAGAAGATCAATAGTAATGATCTGAATATGGATAGGATACATTTTATAGCAAAAGTGGCAAAAATGTGTCAGTATGAATAATATACAGACTTAAATCGTTGAATCCATGGTTGACAGTTAAGTGCATCTTTCCACTCGATCACAGAAACCTAAATTTGACGCTATCAGTGGACATCTTGACAGAACATATGTTATGATTTAAAGCCAATTAACAGTTTCAAACTGTATAGGTGCTGCATTATGTGCATATCATGCTGTATAAATGTAATTGAAAACATTATTGTAACTGCTCTAGGAGCAGCAAAATGGATGCAGATGATTTGCACGCATTTGCTACATTAGTCAGATAAATGCTGGTCTGCTATAGCTTGTAAAGTAAGTTGCATATTACAAACAGCTATTAATTTTTATTTTTATTATGATGCCTGGCTTTGATGATGGATGTATCTAACAGACGCTTATTGGGTTATGTTGTATTTCAATAGTGGCTGCCTGATCTGTTACTGTCAAATATTGGATAGATTCGAAATCCCTCAGTCCTGAATACATGTTGGCTAGGATGCATACCAAGTAATGAAAATAAAATTATATAGAAGCTAGAAAGCTATACCAGAAATGGGATAAGGGGTGGTCTACTGGGCCCCTTTTAACAAATAGGTTAATATGCTTTAAATGTAATGATGTAACTAATCATATATGAATGGAAGGCATAACATGCTGAGTCATATGACCAAGCTCAGTCCTTTAATTAATGCTTTGGATAAGCTGTTGATCAATACGTGTATGTATGTGTGACATTTGTTCTTATTTTCTCTACCTTCTCAATAAAAAAAATCATTGATTTAGATGCAGAAACTGGAACTCTATTAGAAAAAAACAAGATTACTGGTCACTCATATGTACAGATCTAAAGACACAATAACTATTTAAGGACCATTTACAGAAATGACTGACGTGTTAATAGCAATATTGCAATATTAAGAGGCATTCTTACAATTTGTACAACAAAATGCACTACATTACTTTATTCATGTACCTTGAGAGCAATGTGGAATGCATTACCAGGATGATCTGTCAATGAAAATGAATAAAATACTATCATTTAAAATATATAATCACACAAGTCGTACATTGCTGTGACCAGATGAAGTACCCACTCTAACATTACATTGTTTTATGACTGTTCATCACTCTACAGAGATTGTGCCATGGTTTAACCTACCCGGTTAGATTCCTCTGCATCCTCTTCATTAATTGAACTGGATGGAGAAGGTGTTGCAGACTTGCTAGCAGGAGGTGATGGAGAGGTATGAGGTACGCTTGATCCTCCTAAATTTAATCCTAACTGTGCACTCAACTGAGATTGATTTATGGTAGTTAGCTGACTTGGTGACATCATTCCTGCATGAGCAGCGTCAGTCATTTGGATGATAGACCTCATTATCAAGGCCTGATCTTGACGATATTGTGAAATTTGCGTCTGTCGGTGATCCTAAAATAAAAAGGTTAAAATGTTAAATGAAAATGTACTACTTGAAGATATGGGTTATCTTTTTGAAAGTGAGCACACAAAACCAAAGGGATTCGATATCAAAGCATTCTTAAATACATATTAGGAAGGGGATTAGAAGAATGTTATGTGAACACAATTGAGACTTTGCAACAATATCTTAAACCAACATTTATTGTAGAAGCTTTAAATACTTAACTGATTGTCCCACTTTAAGAAAATAATGAAGCATTGTGTTAAATATTAAATAGCATGCTCCGAGAAATGTCATCATAGTACATAAGGTAATATTTAGGCAGATTCAGGTTCCCTGATGGCAGCTTTTCCAAGGAATAGCAATTACTAATGTGCACTACAGGTAGAGAAACCAAATCTTTAGTAATACAAGAGAAAACCAGATGACCTGTACGATATGTGCTTGAGCTGAGGAATTTACAACACTAAAGGGAGACTGGAAAACTTTATCAGGACAATACAAATGGAGGAACCTTCTTAAAAAGTGAAGATGAATTGAGATCAAAGATAAGAAGGTATATACAAATTAAAAAGTGAATTATGTTGGTCATATATTTTTATATATTTATTTCTGTTGATATCATCACCTAACAATTTCTCCATATAGGATAACCATTACATAGCATCAACAGAAATGTGTAGTAAGAGCATTGCATGTCTTATTTATAAAGATTTAGAATGATGTACAATGTAAATGGAGATCAGATATTGTTTGCTGCATTTGCAAGATCAAGTCTGTGATTTTGGAGATTGCAAAATGGAGGCATGCATGTGACGTTGGTTAGGATAGAGAAGTTTGTATTGTGTGATGGCTGATGCATTCTAGTGAGTTGTGTTTACAATCAGGAGGGTCCAGTTGATTGATTAGATTTAATACACTGTTAGAACATGTGATCTTAAGTTGCTGAGTTTAAATGGGAGATGTTGACAGTGAAACCACTGATCCCAAGTGAAAGCCCATTTGGAAGATTCGGTTCTGGTACCCCAACGTGCAAGAAGTAGCAGCTCCATACATGTTTGGTTGTTTCGCTAAAGCCAGTCAAGAGGTTTCACAGTGAACATCTTGATTTCACCTGAGCAAATGGTGACTGCTTCAGTTTCGAAAACTTTTAACACGAATGATAAAACAAATAAAAAAGAAGACTTCTGGCGACTTAAGAGAGAATAGGCTGCATATATGGCATAAACACCTTAAGTATTTCAAGCACCTTACAGGTTATATAAGCATGCAGACAACCTGCAAGAGGTTCTCGGTGGTAAATTAAACCAGAACGCCGAGAAAAGGAACTCTGGGCCACGCCCAGACTGCTGACGCAGTGTTACGCTAGGTCCGAGCCCTTAAAACAAATGAGTATGGAAACAGGACTGGCTGCTTCTAAACTATATTGCTTTTGATACTCGCACTGAGAGCAAGGAAGTGATGTAATAAAGTGAAACATGCTTTCTTGTATTACACTTCTTCCCATATAATATACAAAAAATGTTGAACTGTTAAACTTTAATAAGCTCAAGCAATTAAAGAGATTTAACTCTGAAAAAGGTGGTCTATTTAAGAACCTAATATGTGTTACTTTCTCTAATAAAGGGGTCTACATTTAGCTAAAAATATAGATTCCAAAGAACTGTGCAAGTATTTTTAAATGTGCGGAGACCTTTATACAGACCTTATGGTATTTTGTGTGAATTATAGCTATTTAGTACAGAAAGAATTACTTATGCATCATTCTACAATGTCCACAACACCTTAGTGCTGTCACTGTGTTTTACAAGGAAACAGTTGAAGATAAAGAGAGGCTCGTGTGAAATAGATGCATGCCCCCTCGCTCTCCCACATGACAAAATTAAAATGTAAATGTGTTGTATGAAACCTCCAAAATCATAAATGAACAACTTTAAAACGCAAAGACAACAAAATACATCATAAACACACTTTTTATTTGCAAGACATACTGTGCACCTTGGTTGGGGAATGAACATGCTTAAACTTGCCATTCTGCTTCTAGTCTGGGTGGAAGGATCCAAGCTTCATTAGCAAATGGCCACCCGGGAAGCTGGGGCACCTTTCAGTTAAAAGGCATGAAATGCTCTCTTGTTGACAGTGCCTGCAAGTAAAACAGGTTGGCTGTACTATACACTCCGGTACAATGATCTAGAATTAACAGATAGGCCTCCAGAATGTTATGTGCAGTCAGACGGAAATACTTCTGGCATGGCTGAGCCAGATATTTGTTATTTTTGTTGGTTGGAACGAGGAGGATAGTAGAAAGGTGCGTTTTATACTAAGTCAGCGGCGATAAGCAGGGAGTCCTTTTGGTCAGTTTCACATGTGTAAATGGCCAAAATAGGGACTGTAAACCCTCATTAACATACAAAAGGTGGGGGTTGGTCAGCTAAAAGGGTTACATTCTCACTTCGTGCACTCTATTGTCTGTTTGGTATATCATTCCACCTTCTATGGAGTATTAGTATTGCAGTGCTTGAGGCACTATTTTATATCAAGAGTACACTATTATCATAGCTTTTTTTTTAAAGCAATGACTAATGAAAAAGTTAGGTCTTCACACTGTCACAAGCAAGCTGAATGTAGCAGGTGAAACATGCTCGATTACCACTAGGCTGGCTCTGCCATAAAGAGGGAGCATCTCTTTTTTATTGTATTTTTAAAGTCTCCATGATCATGCACAAGCTGAAGGAGGCAGGCACCAGTAGGAGCTCTTATTGGCTTACGACTTGTCTTCTCTACATGCTGTTACCTGCATTCTTTCCGATTGCATGGTGTAACATGAGTGCATTGTGTGGCTGTTATGCTAAATCATGCATTCATTGTCCAACTGTGCATCATGTGATGGCTGCCTTCAATGTCTGACCCAAGGATTTCATTTATATAGAGTACAAATATTTCCATTCCTATATAGCAGCCATAATTCTGCATGTAGGGGCTAGTATTATGGGCATCTGGCAGCTAGTCCACTTTCTATTTTCATAGCATTTAAACCGGTGTCTTTTGGAAGCTGACCTTAGTATCTTTATGGTGAGGAATCATAAGCACTGAAGGCATAACAGCCGCCACCCCCCGAGCTATTTTCACATGGGGTGTAAGAGTCTGATATATGTATGAGATTTTTTCTAATAATTAAAGTTTCTGCTATGCAACCTAGCAAGGCATTTCATTCAAAAGAGGCAACTGACAGTATCTAGATGTAGGACATTAATGCATGGATAAACGAACTTGCATACTCTTTATATCATCTGCTTGACAAGGATTTTACTTTATGTACTTGTCCAGGTCTGTATAACGCAGATGGAATGTTAGGATATCTCTACTCACTGATATTAAGACAGCACTATTCTGTTATTATGATTACATTGCTTGATAATAGGAGATGCATACTAGGTGAGCTCTACCAATTAGCCCCTAATCAGCCTTCACCCGAACAAGTTAAAAATACTTTATCATCATGCTATACACTCCAAGTAGAAAATGTTTCTTGAGCTTAGAAAAATGCTGTTCTAGCCAGAAACTCTTTCAGAGGGCAAGGGGTATACAGGGTCTACGGGGCCCAATCGCGGTGGTTGAGGCCTTTTACTCCGGATGTCCACAGTCCTGCCCAATTTGGATCCTGAGCAACTAGGACGAGTACCCCTTTCTGCACTTGAAAGAGCAGTCTAAGCTATCTCGGGGGTGGGGGAAAGTTGTGGATAGAGTTTAGTGAATATGGCTCAAACCTCAAACAGCATGCAGCAGCAGTAATAAATCAATGTCCAGTCAAATAATTTCATGAACAAATATGTATTTTATTTCTAATTCTACTCATTCAGTGGAAAGTTAGAGCATTCACAGACAACACCCATTTTTCCCCTTGAGGTTGAGGCTCTAGTGTTTCATTGGCATGTCCCTGTCCCACCCCTTCTGGTAATGTGATCATGGTTCATTAACATTCACTGTTGGCCACATCCAGGGAATGCTCACTAGTAGTCCTTAACTCAAGGGTCCATGCTGACTCTTCGATTACAGTCAAAAGTGTCTCAAGGTCGCATCACTTTTAGCAGCATGTCCCCTGGGGAGTGGTAGGCCAGTAACACGTCTTACTTGCTCTGGCAGAGAGGTAGCATTAAGCGTCTTTAAGTGTGCCCCTGTGTGAAGGCACTCTGAACGGCTGCGATCATGCTAAGGTGAGTCAGCTGTTCGAGCATCGCAAGAGCACTGGGGAGGCACAAGTTCTGGTCCGAGCTTACGCTGTTTGCTCCTGCAGTGATCCGAGCTGATTCCATGCTCCTTCTGCAGGGAAAATGTCCACACTCCTAAATAAAGGGGGGACTGATTCCAATGCTCCTGATCTCTATCCCACTGAGGTGGCGATGCTTCCACTGCATCCTCATTCGATCTATGGGGTCAGGTCAGATGTAGTCCTCATCGCTCCTGGTGATTTAAGTCACTACTGCTCAAAATTTGCAGGCTCCTACCTGAAGCACATGGTACAATTATCCCTGAAGCCCCTCCTGGCATACGGGGTGTCTGCGCCACAGCCACACAAGGTTTCAGCCTTTACGGCACAGCAGACCTTACCATGGTGACCCCTCCTGGCATATGGGGTTGAAGCTATTGTGTTGCACAAGCTTTGGCCCTTCTCTGCAAGGCAGTATTTCCCATTGCAACCTCTTCTGGCACACGGTGGTCACCACAACAGTGCCGCGCAAGTTTCTGCACTTACCCCATTGCAATGATTACACGGGTATATTTATGGCAGCCCTCTCATGGTATACAGGAGTAGGTGGCCTTGGTTCCCCTGAATGATGTCCCCTCACCCAACAGAGAAACTCAAAGGCCTTATTCCCAGTCCTTGTCAAAGGCAGAAGTTCTTGCAGAACTTCCCATCCTCACACAGCCTGTCTGGCAGAAGACAATCATTGGGACCTCCACCTCCCCTTCTTTTAGTCAGTTTTCAGGCACCAAGTGTAATTTAGGGTCTTGGTCTTTCAAGTTTTATCTTGGGGTTCTGCTGCTTTTTCTTTTTTTTTTAACGCATTCTATTGCTTTTACTAATAAGAGTGTACATTAACATTGCAACAAGGTGCGACAAATTCCCAAAACTTCCTCACTGCCCCCTTTTTGCCGCTCATTCAGGTACACAAGCAGGTGTCACCCACCCAGCCTGTATCAATATGTTGCCACCTATACATGCAAATTTCGATCTCTAAATTAGCTGTGTCGTTGTGCCTCTGCCGAATGATGATTCTCCCTTCAGTCCGCTGATAGGAGACAACCTTTTCTGTATTTTTTGGGACAACCACATGCCTCAATCTAGTAGCTCTCTACTCATACACCAGTGCAGACCTTTTGTTCCATTGATCAACTAAAGGTAGTATCAGTATTCGGGATCTAGACAACAGTACAGTTGGGCACAAGTCCACTTCCATTCAGATGATCAACATTAACCCTATACAATATAAGCAAAAGAATTCATCCAACTTTTCCCAATGCTTTTGTTTGTCATTCTGATTCAAAATGTTAATGGCATAAACATTTTGAATATTATATTCACACACCATTTTCCATGAAATTATATATGTTAATATTTTAGACATTTGAATTTGTATATGCACACCTCCATTACTGGAAAAAACACTGACTATATAACAATGAAATATGACACTACAAGTTACATGTCTTCATTTATAGATCTCATTTGCTCTCCTTCACAACTCCTGGTCGTCCATTTGTGCAGCTAGCATGTTAACCACAGTTTCTTTTTCCAATAATGGACTTCCTACACTCATCCAGTATGTACAGGCACATTCATTTTAATAAAGCTGTTCAACATCAATGATACCCACGGAGAATACTCCTAAATCTATTAATCAAACGTTTAGGTAACTAACATTGTGTCACCTTCTCTACAAACCTCCTTCTTAGACACCCCTCTGCGAGGAAAACGGGTAACTTTAGACAAGTATATTAGTACAGTCCCGCCAACTGGGGCAGCAAAATGCACTTGCACTCAGAATGTTACATCTACTGGCAAAGGAACAGTCATTCCTATTGGCACTGAAGCAGTCTGTGTCACAAATAATATGGCACAGGTCTAGGAACAGCTCTATGAAGCATGCCCACAACTGTGGAAAAAGCCTCCCAAAAAACAATACATATATTTTGGGGTCTCCAAGACTTGCCTCTTCCTCCCTGCACATCAGTCTTCCACTGAGTGGAACAAGGTGCACTTTTATCACACCACCAGGTGCTCCATCCCATTTCATGATAATCGCACTTCAGTGGTTCTCATACACAGCCATGGGAACACTTACACATAGGCTCAAAGCAAAGACAACACCCTTCCAACTACACACAGCACAAGGTGTTGCATGCTCACTGTGGGTAAACACTGCAGCACACCACATAGGGGGAGTAAGTGTTCAACAAAATACCACGATACAATACAACAGGATTGCCTTTCGATTTGCTGTGTGTCCAGATGTGAAAGAATTAATTTTTTTATTATGAATTATAATGGACAATGATATTACACACTGCCAAGTAGTGCATTTTAAAAGGATACCTCTGTCACTTTTTTAAGGGCTCGCCTGCACAGCGAATATGCTCTGCTGAAAGATGTTTTAATTACAATTAAGTGGGCTTACCACCCACCCTGAGTATAACATTAGTTGGTTTTGTTGCCACACTTATTTGCAATCTTGCAATTGCTTAGCCCACATAGGTTTCCCTTCCTTTCTTGTGTTAGCTCCTCCTGATGTATGGACCAAGTACATGTGTTCTTCCTGGCATTTATTCTTCCTCTTTTTACAATGCACTCTTATTTCTGGACATACAATATACTTTACAACTTTTAATACAGGAGTGCAACTTCTTATTTTGGGTGCTTTAAGCCTATCTACTGTCTCACTTTAGCTACTTGCACACATACCTGTCCTACTCTAAGCAACTCTTCTTAACTCCATTCCTCTCTACACTAGTCTACATAATTCCACTCCTCGCTACTTTATGCCACTAACTTTTAGCACTGCTATACATTGATAAAATACATTGGCAAAAGCCATTAGCTTTCACATAGGTGTGACCTATGGACTTTGCTGCTTTTAGTTGACTTTAAATACATACGATGAGCCAGGCCTATCTTCATTAAAAACAATTTAAAGGCTAAGGTGAATGTTCTGCAATATATGTAGCAGCCACTTTAGCTTACAATGTTTTACTACCTGTTATTTAGATTGAAACTTATTTTTAGATTGTGTGTACTCTGCTTAAATATAGTACAGATTATGTATAACCACCTATACATTCTATTATTCAGCATTTTTTTTATCGGATGGATGACAGTTTCTTTTTCACCTTTGATTTGTCTTTTGTTCCTCAACTCTGATCTGTGTCATTAACGCGCCTTGTTCAATCAGAGTGCTGCACTATATAATGGTGTTAAATAAGGCGCGCCATTTTCTTTTTGATAAACTAAGGCCTATACTTCTAGATGTTATTCTTTCATGTGCTATTGCTTTCTGCCTACAAGCATTTATATATGTTTTAAATACAGGTTTTGCCTGACTGCATGCATTTTATTCATAGTTCTACAAGCAGGCAATTTTTTTCATGCATATACGACCTAACATGCAAATGTGATGTAGCACATTAAAGCCAAACCTATTGGCTTTGCTAATGCTAAATCTATTATCCTACACTTTACCAAATTGCGTTTTATTAAGATTAATATAGAAATTATTCCAATAAAAACTGTATTTTGTATCTTTTCAAAACTTTGTCCCACTTTAAAATGTGTATTCAGGTTTGTGCCTAATTTAACAAATGTGTGTACATTTACATTTATATTTAGATTTAGTTTCTCCTGACAATTTCCTTTGTATTGGAAGAAACATTGCACAAGCTCACCATGACCAGCATTTCTCGGTTGTATGTATTTTTTCCATTGCTTTGCTTGTGAAGTTGGTAACCATGACAATTCAGTTTCGTTTACACCTTGTTTTCTATAATACACTGCACTGTAGTGAGTAGCGATGTTGTGAGCAAGACGGACACATCAGCCGAAACGCGTCTTCCACCACGAAAGGAATAAAGACTTATCCTTGAAAATACCACATCCCACAGAGTCAGCGCCTGTTTTTTCATTGTTTGAATCAGGATTGTCAAAAAAAAAAATATATATATATATATACACATATATATATATATATATATATATATACACATATACATACATTTACATACATATACATACACATACATATACACAAACCCAATTCGCCCTTTTCAGAGCGAATAATTAGGACGAACTCACGTGCACCAACGATTTTGCTCTTTTTATTAAATTTTTTGCCTTCAGATAGATATTTGGCAAAGCAAACACAGATCAACATGTTTCGGGAGTCCTCTCCCTTGCTCACGATCACCTGGTCACAGGGTGGATGTTCATTTAAAGTGACATAGCGTCACTTCCTGCTCATTGTTCATGATGCCTCTAAGCCTTCTGGAGGTTGTAGTTTTTCATACTTTTTTTTACATTTTTGATCTTTTGTTATTGTCTCAACTATCCTTATTGTTTCCATGTTATTATGTATTTTCTTTCGAATTACCAAATATTTTTATCAGTTTATGCCTTAAAATCACCCCTCTAGTGGGTTTTGATTGTTCTTTGTTTCTTATATTCATTATTTTTCCGGACCTCAGTGAAATTGCCCTTTTATGGCCCCCACATCAAACCTAGGAGGTCAGGGGGCTGGGTCTACCCTGCCCCCTTTTTGTCATTTCCCCCTTTGTTTTTGCCACCTCTTGTGTCTCGATCCTACTGAGACACAAGATGGCGGCCGCTCCGGACTGTTTGGAATGTTGACAGACACCCGAGAGCCAATCATCTTTCCGCTCGCGAACTCACCTAGCACGCTGGAACGTGCCCCGGTGCGCGCTTAAAGATATATATATTTTTTTGAACCTAAATTACTCAAAATCCACTGGAGCACATATCTTGAGACATAGCAAAGGCACATCGGGCTACCAGTCCCTACAATTTTGCCAAGTTTGGTGCAAATCCATTCAGCCGTTCGGGCTAAAAGTGAGTCCAACCGCCCTATGGAAATTAACATGGGGAAAACACGTTTTGGGACCCCCCTTTTATCTCGGCCCCCGCTTGACGAATCCCCCTACATTTTCAGGGAAGGAGAGGGCCACGAACTGTGAGAAATTCACGAAGATTCGTCCACCGGCGCCAAAGTTATTCCCAATAGAATGTTGCGGATTTCCTATGGAAAGTAGATCCTAACTATAACCACCTACTGGCGACCGCCAGTAGATTATATATATATATATATATATATATATATATATATATATGTGACCAAGGCCGCTGGGACGGCCGAAACGCGTTATGACAACCTGTCTAATGGCTAAATAAAAGAATGCTGAAAAAAGAGATGGTCCTTGCCTCGTGTTTCGCTGGGGAAGCGTCGCTGCTGCGAGGTATTTGCAGATATATATATACATATATATATTAATATTATCCACCAATTAGTTCACTTGGAAGTGCACTCTTTGCACTGTTGGTGCTGGACAGTAGGGATGAACTTCCCCCTACTATAAATTATCCACCAAAAGAAAATAATGTCCGCACTCGCTCAATTTGATAAGTTGGGTTTATTCAACAGAGACTTCAATACAGCCCCCTTCACCTACGCGTTTCGACCGCTGGTCTTGTTCACAGTGTTGCCACTAGTCCCTTGTCTCTTTCTAGCTTATATACCTTCTAGTCCATTTAGCACATGATGGTGCCTTCTGGGTGAGGTAGTTTTTCAATCACTTTTGAAAACTTTAACGTTTGTTTTGCAGTGAGTCCTATAACAGTTTTTTGTTCTTATGGTCACTTAGTTTTTTTGATACCTTCCAATTGGTTTATATGGTTATCTCATGCCACTATTTGTCGCTTTTCACGATAGGATCATCCCATCATTTCCTTTGTAAGGGTTTACAGCGACAGACGATTGACAGGCAATCCATCTTGTGATTCTCAGACGTTTGCTGTCACTTTGATGTTGTTTTATTTAGGGCTCAGTGCCCTTGAGATTTCCTTTTCAACCTACTGTTTTTTCTTTTTCTTAAATGTAATGTTGGGCTCAGTGCCCATATAGTCTTTTAATGTGACCTGTATATTATCAAATTCTGGCATCCATGGTTTTTCAAAGAAACAATCATAGTCCGATTCATGTCCCTCACATTCTTTTTCACAGGTGGACATACATTTCTTCATCCATATTTAATCCCTTTGGTGTCTTAGTTTTAAATCTTATAATAAGGTGTGACTCCAAGCGTCTCAGTTGGAGTTCTCTGTTCCCTCCTCTTTCATCTGGAAGGATAGTTGCCAGACCGCTGTAGCGTACATCTTTCCATGTTTTTGCTGTATGTTGGAGCATGTGTTTCGCTATGGCGAAAGACATGTCGCCATTTTGAATGGCTTTGATGTGTTCTGTTTCTGTAAAGGGCAGGTAGTCATTCCAATATAGTGTTTTCCGCATGCACACGTCAGCATATATACCACATACGTCGTTTTGCATGTGATAGCATCCTCGATATTGAAGATCTTTCCTTGTGGGTCTATCAATGATTTTAATGATTGCCCTATTGTGCATTCCTTGCATTGATGTCATTTGTTGAAGCCTTTTTGCCTAGATGTTAACCAGTCCTTTTTCTTCTTTAACTGGAAATGACTCCTCACTAGTTTGTCTTGTAGTGAGGGTGGTTTCCTAAATGTCATAAGGGGATACTCGCCCAATTGACCGCCGATGTCGGGATCCTTCTTTATGACATTCCAATACTTATTCAGTATTCTTCTAACGTTTTGACTCTTCACTGTATGTTATAATCATCCTTATAGGTTCAGGTTGTACTTGTGTCTTCTCACCTTCCATTTTGTTGATCAAAGTTTCTGTTCTGCTCAATGCTCAATTCCTAACTACTGAAGACCCTATTATGCCAACAAGGTACTTTCTGCCGAAAGTGCACAAAACATTAAGGAGACCTCCTGGAAGACCCATCATCGCAAGCTGCGGCTCAATATATGAGAATATTTCTATTTATGTGGACCACTTCCTGGTACCGATAGTCCCCACACTGACATCATACATAAAGGACACAGGAGACTTCCTACGAAATTTGATGAACATCGCATGGGTAGAAGGATACCAACTTGCAACCATCGATGTAGTGTCATTATACACTTCTATAACTCACAGCATGGGCCTAACGGCAATGGAATTCTTCTTCAAACAAAAACCCCTGGAGGAATTACAGCACTGGCGGATGATCAAAGAAATGACAGAACTATGTCTGAATAATAACATCTTTCTTTTTAACAAGACATATTACGCTCAACGATGCAGAACCGCCATGGGGGTTTCATTTTCTCCGAGCTACGCCAACCTAGCAATGGGTTGGTGGGAAAGAACAATAGCTTGGAGGGATGAAAATGAACATAATACATCAAAAGTCATACTTTGGCTTCGTTTCATCGATGACTTGTTCCTTATCTGGAACGGAACAGATAAGGAATTCACTGAGTATCTAAATGAACTTAACAACAATGAAATGGGGCTGAGATTCACATCGGCCATCAGCAATACGGAAATAGTCTTTTTGGATACTAAAGTGTATGTAGAAAATGGACAATTAGAAACAACAGTACACCGAAAAAGTACAGCTACAAACAGTGTACTACATGGAGACAGTTTCCATCCTGAAAATCTGAAAAGCATCCCCTATGGGGAGTTCATCCGTATGAAAAGAAATTGTTCCAATATGAAGGAGATGAACTCTAAGTACAAAGAAACCACCAACAGATTCCTAAAAAGAGGATACAAGTACAATGATGTAAGAAAAAGAGAACTCAATGCCAGAGCATTGAGCAGAACAGAAACTTTGTTACAGCCAATATTTCAGCACGGGAACCGTTTCCAGAGAAAAGAAAATACTGGCTGAAACTTCTACCAGGTTGCTGGCAGTTAATCAGATTTCTTTTTTGGCGCTTGAATCCATTGATTGACCCACGGTGGATCCATGTAGGTTCCGTAGATCTAGATATATATAGAAAACTACTAAATAGATTTACACCAAATTACAAAAAGTGATCTATGTAACCACTCTACATATATCCCAAATATGGTGCAATTCCATTTAACAGTTCAGGCTGTAGGTTTGTTCAACGGTCCTGCAGGAATTAACATTGGAAAACACGTTTTGGGATCATTTCTTTTTCTCTTTCCCCACCTGACACATCACACTAAAACTTTCATCACAGCAGCTGAACTGACTAAAGTATACGTTGTGAGCACTTCATGAAGATCCGTCAAGCGGGCCAAAGTTATTGGCAAAAAAAAAAATGCTCTTTCTATGGAAACTAGGTTTTAACAATAGCTACCCACTTGTGACTGCTAGTAGGTAATTATTTGAATATAAATGTATTCACTGAAAAAAACAAAAGGTTACAGGTGCGTTGTAATTTGGCTCAGATTTCATTCAGTCAGTCAGTCAAATATTCTTTATTCGATAAAATTAATATCATAAAAGACAAGGTACAATTATACAAAAAGTTACAATCTAACAAATTTCAATACAGTACATTTTTTCCATCAATGTTAAAAAATACAATACATATTAAAAAGAGAAATTTCAAATATTAAAAGTTTTAAAAAAAAGGAAAATATATACCATTTAAAAACTGTCAGTACTACTGCCTTGATAAAATGGAATACGTATTTACACAAGAGAAACATTACTCAAAACAGCTTTGAATCTGCGGAAGGCTGATGGTATTTTTCCTTATGCGAGTGGCTGCCGTCAAAAAACTGGCCACACAGAACATAATATAAGGGTTACCCAATTGCATTAGGTATATTAGAGCGGGCCTCACCTGAATAAAGCCCGCCTTCTTCAGGAGTGGTAACAAATATTTCCGTCTACATACTTCATAGTGAGTGCAAAACATGACAAAATGGAGTGTGTCTTGTAATGAGAAGCAATCACAAGTGCAGGGGTCCGCCTTGTCAGGTGCGCACCAAGTGCGGAAAACTCCTAAGGAGTAATGAATCAGGTTTAGGCGGAATCTTGTCAGCAGAAATCTGTGGTGTCGATTATTCACCACTATTAAATATGGTTCCGGTCCTGGGCAGCTGACCAGTCCATAATTTTGTCTAACAAGAGGCTTTCTCAGCTCCGTCTCCTCCCGATCTAATTTAAAAAGGTCCTCTAGGGCCTTTTTTGTTGGCAAAATATCCTTTTTGGTTATTAATTCGGGAGAATAGAACATGTCTGAGCGACCTATTTTTAACAGACCATTTTTGATATAATTCAGCCATACAATTTTATCAGACCTCTCTAGATGAAGGCAGTCTTTAATAATGGAGTGGTTTAAAGTAATTTCTTTATTAAGCCAGATTTTTAGCCAATACAGAAGGGGTGCTATTTGGATATAGTCTGAGATATATCCAATCCCCACTTCCGTATGTGTTGTAAATGTGGGCGTAGACTGGGGGACTGAAAGAAGCCCCCTCAGAAATTTATTTTCTACCAGTTGTATTTTTTTGGGTACGGTGCAACCCCATATTTGGCATCCATAGGAGGCCACTGCCAAGCATTTAGCTTTGTAGACCTTAATGATGGCTTCAACCGGTCTGCCTCCCAGTTTTTTAGCAAAGCTCATAAGGCCCGAAACACTTCTACAAAAAAGCATACTACGACTTGTATTTTGTGGAGCCCAGGTGCCCTTTTCATCGAACAGTACCCCCAAATAGGGAAAGGAAGACACCCTACAAACCACTTCATTATTACAATAGAAATTTTTTAATTTCCCCTTATTTCTGCCCTTCCCTGCGATTAAAACCTGAGATTTTTTTGCATTGACCTTGAGATCAAGGTTACTCATAAAGGTGCCAAAGGCGTTCAGCAGTTTTTGGAGGCTCACCCCAGTGCGGGCCATAAGTACGGCATCATTCGCATACAGGAGAACTGGTATTACCTGCTCCCCTATACGCGGAATATCCTGTGAGACCTCCCCCAGCTCAGCCTCCAGGGCATTAATATAGAGTGTAAACAACAGAGGTGCCAAGATGCACCCCTGTCTTACCCCTCTATTAGAACTAAATGGCCTTGTACAACGTCCATCCATACCCACTCTTACTTTGGCAGATAAGTTTGTATGGAGATTTGCCATAAAGTGCACTAGGGGTGGGTCCAGATTTCATTCATACAAATCCTTTGATCTTAAGCGGTCATAGTTACCTGAGCTAACTAGAAATTATGCTTAGGGCTACCGGTTTCATGGTATTTATTTGTTTGACATTTCCTTTTGAATTTATCCATATTTATTTTTTGCTAATTTTACCTGTATTCATCCATATTTATTTTGGTCTTTGTGAAAAAATAAAGCTGAAATTAGTATATTTTCACATTTATTTAACCGATAAATGTGCACTCATGTGTGAATGCCTGCCAGGTTTAAGTGCTAGGAAAACACGCTGAAGTTAAATCAATAAGCTTATATGAAACATGCAAATTACAGTATCAGCCTTGTGTATATCTACTGCTGTTAAAGCCGCTTTACTAAAATCCCTTTCTTTTTTAAACCCTCTTTCCCATCAACCTACACAGCTATTGGCTTGGCAGTCATGAGACAAAATTTAGAATTACTCAAAAAACAATCCAATTTCCGTTTTTATCCACATTTAAAAATAAATATAGACACAAAAATAAATATTTTCTGTCTGTATTCATCTGTAAAACTCTGTCAAAGCGGAAAACAAGGAGCTCTTATTATGCCCCAGTGATGCACTGCTTATGACTTCACATAATACGTCACTCATAACCTAGTCAATGATATCACTGATGACATCTCAAATGATATTACTGATGACATCGTCCAGTGATTGCGAGTGTTTACTAAAGGTGTCTGAGGGTTAGAGAGTTAAGGAAAAATATTACATTTAAATTACATACTATCTGTACTACTGAGTGATACTATTTCTGACACATAATTTATATATGTGGCTGTGTGACTGTGTATCCATGTGCGAGTGGCTTCATGGGTGTGTGAGTGACTGTATGGGTAAATAAGTGGGTGTGTTAGTAGCTGTATGGGCGAATGACTGGCTGTGTAAATGGCTGCATTGGTGAGTGGGTTGGTGTGCGAGTGGCTGTATGGGTGAGATTGGATGTGTGGGTGGCTGTATGGGGAGTGAGAAGCTGTTTCCGTATATGTATGTATATGTAACTGAATGGGTGTGTGAGTGGCAGTACTGGTGACTAAGTGGCTTTGTTAAGAGGCTGTATGGGTTTGTGAGTGGATGTGCGAGTGGCTGTGTGGGTGTTTGGGTAACTGAGTGGCTGTACTGGAGAATGTGTGACTGCATGATCGGCTGTATGGGTGAGTGGATGTGCGAGTGCTTGTACGTTTGGGTAAGTTTGTGGTTCTGTGGGAATGGGAGTATGTGAGTGCTTGTATGGGTGAATGAGTGGCTATGTTCAGAGGCCCTATGCACGAGTGTGTGGCTGTGTGAGTGGATGCATAGGTGTGTGACTGGTTTTCTGAGTAGCTAAATGGAAAAGTGAGTGTTGTGTGATGGCTGCATGAGTCAGCGAGTTGGTGTGGGAGTGGTTCTATGGATGAGAGAGTGGCGATTTGAGTGCTTGTATGGGTCTGTGAATGGGTATGTGCTGGGGTGCGAGTGGGTGTGTGAATATTTCTGTGGATGATGTCATCAGTGATGGCATTTGAGATGTCATTTTCATCAGTGATGTCACGGACCATGTAATGAGTGATGTAATATGTGAGGTCATAAGCAGTGCATTGCAGGGGCAGTAGTTATAGTTAGCTCATGTAACTAGGTATGAGTGGAATCTGAGCCTTACTATAATGCTCATGTAACCTTTGTTTAGGTCTCGCCTATGCAGCGCACAAGTGCTGCATAGGAGAGGACCTCATGTCAATCAATCAGCTTTTCTCCCCACAACCGTGCATGCGTTCAATTGCCTTCAATGGAAACGCGTGCACGTGTGGAGATTCACTTGCGGGAGCGAGCGCCACTATATGGTGGCAATATTCGCTCCTATAAATGAATCGCGCCAGCCCCCCTCCTCCCTTCTGCTGCCACGCAAGGCATGCACGCGCCTCAAAGTGCAGTACTTAAGATCGGCCATGTTAGCAGAGACAGAGCGGACTCAAGCCTCCGAGGCAGTCGGGCCCAAGTACGGGTCCGTTTGGTCCGAGGAGGCCCGAGGAGACCACAGCACGCACTAGCAAGCCATATTCCCTCGCTCCACCCCACATATACGTGAGCCGGAAGGAGTCGCTCCCCGCACGGTTATCTGACAGCGGCTCGGACACAAAAAGAAACGCAGTGAGCGGACGCCAATCTGTTGCATTTCTTTCTGCACTGTCTGCATTCCTCTGAAGCTCAAGTCGCTATATGGAAAGACCGTGCGTCGAGGCGCTTGGCCTTGAACCCTCCACAGTCGCGGTGTGGGTGGCAGGAGGTTGGTGAGGCTCGCTCTATGTCTAGGGGCCCAGTGCTCCTCACACTGAATAAGCTCTTTGCCTCCAGGAGGACACTGTACTTCCAGGAAACTACCATACAAAGTGTCATCAGAATAACAACAGTAACCTTCTAGCTGTGTGCGCTTGCCCCCTCTGGACACTGGTGAACACTGAACACGGGTGCACCTGTGCCCCCTGCAGCGTGACCTAGTCTCAGGTACGCGCGGGTTTGCGGCATCAGTTCAGCAACATTTAACTGAGGACAGGATACCTATGACCACATTTCACACCTTATTAAACCCACAATCCACAAGTATTGAAGTGGAGAGCAGCTGCCAGTTAAATGCCTTCACTGCGACAAGGCACGCTCACTAACACTACATCTGCTGCTACGCATAGCAAGAAGGCAAGGAACAATTACAACAAGCATTGGCATAGCCAATAGGTCTAGTTTGTGTTGGAGCGAAGTTCATTGTGCGGAGGTTGGAATGGGCACACCAATGAGGGGGTGCCCCCGCAGGCTACCCGGGGCGAGGCGGCTTGGCTGCATCTCTACAGTGTTTTTGGATGAGTCATTGTGGTGGCTTCCATGGTTGGGTCCGAGCTTTGCAAGGTCGCTCAACATTCTGTGGTGCAGCAGGAAAATCACTTTATTCCTTTTGTGTCTTTCCGTAACACAATTGGATTATGTAGAGTGCTCAGATTCTCCCATGGCGTATCGATTGTCTGGTTTTGATAGGTGGGCGCCGGAAAGCAGTGAGTGGGAGTAGCATGCACACCATGAACCCCGTGAGGGGGGATGCGAGTGGACTGTGAGGTGTAATGGGGTAAAACCTACTGATGCACGGTTTGGAGAGAGACGAAAGTATGGTAAGGTATTAGATTCTAGTGTCTTACAATACAGACATTAACGGATGCCTGAAACCACGATGCTCGGCTGAGTTGAGTAATGACTGACGCGGTGAGACAACCTCCTTTTCTGGCCCAAAGTGGTAGTAAATGGAATGAGAGCTAACAAGTGCACAATGATCTTGGGTAAAAAAGAACTATCTGCTTGGAGAACGAGGGTAGCAGAGGGGTCATTTTTGATAGGCACTAGGTTGTAAGTGGAGCATTGTGGGCAGCGGAAGTGGCGTATTCCTGATTGCTCTGATTATTCTTCATCCCTAGGGCCCCTTCCCTGTCCCTCTCCCCTCCCTATTCGGAATTAGCCTCTCCAGCGTAGAACACTCTGGTGCTAGGGGGTGAGATATACTTCGCTCATATATGCAGGCCGACATAGAGCATATTCAGTCCTGTACATTCACAAGTCAGAGACGCCCTTATCACAGGCTCTTCCGGGCATTCAAGGGTGGCAGCATGCTGACGGTTGACATACTTTCTTAAAATGGGGCTGCCTTGGCTATTTGCGAGACCTATTGGCTTTGCAAATGCTTTTTTAACGAAATGTTGGTACACCCCACCTTCTTACTACTCAGTTCAGTGGTCCAATTTTAATCACTCTGAGGAAAGATGTAAAGCTAACGCCTTTAAACCATGGACTGCAGTACGGCACTCAATAGAATCTGTCATTTAGGCTCATCTTCTGGTCCTTTTATCTCCTGATGGGAACTGGAATAAACACGGTGAACCGGTTAGTCGTGTTGTTGTCTAGGATCATCTTCAGGTTGCCTGAGCGACTCTTGGAATTTTGTGGTTTGAGTGGGCCTGCCATTAGTTTGGGTGAGTGGTGGCGTCCTCTGGGGAACACTGGAGCAGTGGGCTTGCCTTGCCCTTTTAATGTGACAAACGTGGATGCCATTTCTTTCACCCCTAAGATCCCGGCGCCAGGACTCGACAATGAGCTGGCAGTGGCTGTACACCTCTTGCGAGGTTTCTGTGAGCAGCAGCCCCTCATCCACGCGGCTAGAGTCCCCCTGGTCGTCTGATGTTTTTAGTGAGATGCCGGACACTCTCCGCCGGACGTCTGTCACGAACGGTGACACAGAGCAGCCACAGAGGGTCCCAGGAACTGCAGCGTTAACAGTAAGTGGCACTGAATAAATAAATGAACAAAATTATAGCTCACAGCTCAGGGTAAGCTAGGAAACTGGGATGATTCCAAATTCAAATGGGGCCCAAAGAACACCAGAACTTAATAGAATGTCTCACACTGAATGCATGAATGAATGATTGAATTCGTAGCTCTTCAGCTTTACAGGGTAAGCAATAGGCAGGATCCGAAGTCACGCTGAGCCTAAAATACCTCAGCACCAAAAGTAAGGTCACATTGAACGCAAGGATTCATCTACTTATAGATCAAAGCTCTAGATGGTAAGCCATTTCTGCGTTGACCGCAATCTTTTTTGCCTTTCATTCTATCCACACTGCACTAATTTTCACAACGTATGCTAGTATCTGTAAATTATACTGTTACACCCATTATTCCCTTTCTTGCTGTGCAGTGCCCTGACATCTGAGCTGGGTATAGCACCAAAATGCTCATAAATACCAGAATTAAGCAGATTTGCATGCGGGATATGCAACACTGAATATGTTCACACTTCAGATAACTTTGCTGGGACCCAGATACGTCACGTTGTGTCTAATGCAGCTATGTGCTGGTGATAACGGACAGTGAGGTATGGTTGTATTTGTGTACAATTTATTTTCCTTCGCTATCCCAAACTCTACCTAACACACAAGAAATCAAGATCAGAATCCTAAAACAACTAAAGCACAAGAAATTATAACCAAAAAGTAATAATAATTGTACTAACCTACTAATTACTAATCTTGGATCTGGAGTAACGTGCTACTTTTGGCAGATAGTGCTTCAGTGTCTCTTCAGAGGCAGAAGCGCTATAAACTTACAATTACAATTTTGATTTTGTAAAACGCTGTGAACTTCTGGTTAAATATCATGAAGTTAGAAATGTGCGTCATTCGGTTTATTGTGTATTTTCGCACTTCAGAGCATTGCTAAAATGGACGCCATTGTTTTTTTGTTTCTCTCTGTAGAAGCTGAAAGTGTGACAGATATGCCCAGATGTGAGCCCATGGTTACTGTGCCTAGGACCCAAAGGTCACCTTCTATAAGGAAGCACACAAACCCCAAAACGGCTTTGAGTTTGCTTGAGTTTCCGTTCGGAGAGAGAAGTGATCCAACAGTTCAGGTTGAACTGTTCCTATTGGAGGAGGGTTAAGCCTGATTTCCATATACCCGATCTTTGCCTAGAAAAGCATAATCAGCAAAAAAGAAGGGTGGACTGAAATGGAGCCACAGCAATTGCCAGTGGCTCATATAAATTCAAGCATCCCCTCCATCTCTTTTTTTGGTTGAGGCTTTGCAGCACATGCAGTATTGGAGTATGGCTTAGAAGCCCTGCCCACTCTCAGCCCATATTTGTCCTTGACTTGTGCCCTTGTCCTTCGTAAATGCTGGCTTGCGAGCCATTATTAGGCATGTTAGTCCCTCCTTGGTACATCCTTGTCTGCATTTGTAACCTCCTATGGCGACTGGCCCTTTTACTTCTGTTGCGACACAGTATGCCTTATTCAGTCTGTAAGCACTCTTTTCTATCATGGGTTTCTTCTACTGCAGGCACGATGCGCGTTCCTCGCCATGCACGCTTTCGCTTTCATGCAGCCCCAGACATTGGCTGCCGCTTCTTTGAAGTCAAATAGGTCTCTCATTTACAAGAGTTTGAGCTAATGCCATTGTAAATCACAATACCTTAAACTCTCGTAAATGCAAGACCTATTGCATTGCAAATGATTGTTTTTTCAGGGCATGTCTAAGGTTTTTTTAAATTGCATTTCATAACAATAGCGTCCTTGTAATCTTTGTTTTTTGTTAGTGAATTTCGGTTTAAAAAAAATTAGTGTTTCCTAATTGTAACCTGTAAACTTTGAGACTGGGTGTTTGAGTAGCAGTAGGAGTCAGTGACTGGGTGTGTGAGTGGCTGTATGGGTGAGTGAGTGTGAGTGGGTGTGCGAGTGCCTGTGTGTGAGTGACTGTGTGGGTGTGTGAATAGTGCTATTGATCTGTGAGTGGGTGTGAACACCTGTGTCTGTGGGTGTGTGAGTGGTGCAATGGGCCTGTGAATGGCTGTGGAGGTCTGTGCGAGTTCCTGTGTGCATCTGTGAGTGGGGGTTTGAGTGGTGCTAAGGGTCTGTGAGTGGCTGTGTGAATGTTAGTGTAGGTGTTCAAGTGGGTGTGTGGGGTGTGAGCGAGTGTTCAAGTAGGTGTGTGGACCTGTGAGTAAGTGTGTGTTTTTAATTTTTTTTAACCCGTTGACTGCGGAGCGGATTTTGCCACGGTGCGGGCATTTTAATCAGAAGGCGGGGTTTGGCCACCCCCCCGGGCCGTCCCGCGCACACACCCACCGTCACGTGGGATGGCCGGTGGCTGTACTCAGCATGGAACTGGTTAATTGGGGTCTGGATCTGCAGATCCATCAGAATCTGGGAGGATCCAGGGATACTCGTGTGGTAAAATAAAAGGGGGTTTGGACAACTTCTTGCCTACGGGGGTGGTAACTCACAGGCCACTCCATTAGTCCCATGGGGTCAGGGTACCTCTACCCTGACCCCCACTACCACTTTTTAACTTAATTTTCCCTGCTGAGAACCATTTTCCGGATGTACAAAATGGCACCCAAAACTTTCCTATCAGGTTGCGGCCAGCCAATGACAACACTGCTGTTGGCACATGGATTCGTGAATCCAAGGAGATCTGTGGAGGATCGGCAGAAAATCCATGTCCCAAGATGTACAAATTTGAAAGAACTACTGAAGAACAAAGAGGGTTCTTTATAGACCAAGAGTTGGCTTTCTGCCAAATTTGGTATAATTCCATCCAGTGGTTTGGGCTGTAGTAGAGCCTAAAATCACTATGGAAATTATAATGGGGAAAAAATCTTTTTTGACCCCCATTTTTTCTCAGCCCCTGCTTGGCGGATTGCTCAAAGCTTTCCATGTACAACAAAAATCATGGGCACACTTTTTGGGGAAAGTTTTGTGAAGATCCATCAAACAGCGCCAAAAATAGAGGCAAGTCTAAAAACACTTTTCTCGTATGAAAACATTGCCCCAACTATAACTACCTACTAGCAGGATGAATAAATATCTTCACAACAACTCGGCAGGTTCCACCAAGACTTTCGCAGCACAGAGAGAATCCACAGCACGGCAGTTTCCTCAAGGTATTTTTATTTTAATGTTTTCTCTACACCAAGTGCAAAACAAAAGGACGGTCGACGCGTTTCGGCTGATGCCTTCAACTGGACCATAGAGTCCCACCATCTAGACAATCTATTTAAAGTGACTAGTGCAATTGATCCCTTGTTTTTTTCCCTTAAAGAATAGACTAGACCATTAACCCACTTGCATGTGTCTATAGCTTGTCTAAAATTAACTTCCATTTTCTAAAAAGATTCATCAGCACATTTTCGCAATTTATGACAATGTTGGCGCCACTGGATGTTTTAAACTCACCTATGTAAGCAACACAATACCTTTTATAAGTAGCCAATACACCAATAAACGTTTACGGCCATTAAAAATAGGTTGCATTTCTCCCTATTATCTAAAGCAATAAACATCTTCATAAATGTTTAAGTGCTTGTTTTAATAGTGTGTTCCACCCATTAGGCACATTAATGGTGCATGAAATAACAGTTTTATCTGCAACAAATTAAACAACATTGCTGAAACTGTATGTTAATTGAAAGCAGTCCCATCGTCATTGAAAAACGAGATAAAATGTGAACAAAGGAATATATGATAGTATTATATTTTTCAAGGGAATTGCAAAACGTCTAGTGAAAGAGTACTTTCGTCGGCGCTGAAAATATTGCAGTCCATCACATCCACATTCGTAATTTAATTGATTTAACCTTATTGGGTTTGAACTGGTTAAGGGTTTAGGTAGCTGGAAAATTTCAGCACACCCAATACTGGACAACAAAATAGAGATAAATTCACAAATATATTTTTTCATATATATTTTCAAATTAGACTCGTAGGTTTTTTGCTGCCTCTGCTACCATTGTTTCAACTGGTTAAAAGAACTGATTTATGAACGTAAAACACATTAAACTAGTATATCAAAATTATAACCTTATTTTAAGAATAACCATGGAACTACACGTTTTAATAAGAAATTCATTTCTTTCTCTTTTAAACTTGTGTATCTATTTTTGGCGGAAAGAGGCAGGCAGCTGATAAAGGCAAAAAAAATCTGACAATTACTTTTCTCTTTCCGAGATAGGGGGAAGAAAGGGAATTTCAAAATTCATCAAAGCTAACCTTCTGTTATGTACAACAGGCTAAGCTGAAAAGAATGTTAACAAGTTCAATTTTCATTCAATCAGCACTGCTGCTCTCTGAAATGTTTCATTGCAGTAAAGAAATAAAAATAATCTATATGGTAATTATGAGGATGAATCTCCCAGTAACTTTCAGCTACATGAAAGGTCAGTTCTATTCAAGATATTTTATCAGTCCCTTGCACATACTCCTGTCCTGTCATTTTAAATCTGAACAGTATTTTATTTTCCCATTTACAGCTACCTGCAGAATTAAGTACTTAAGCCAAATAAGAAAAAAAAGAAATGTTGAATGCTGGCAAAGGCTATAATAGCGTTGAGATAAATCGTTCAGCTGCACTCTCTCAAGCCTCTGGGGCTGGAGATTTTTCTTCTCCTGGTGCACTGTGGGTATTCAAAACTTGTTCAACATGATTTCATTTCATTTCAGGCACTGCCTGAGAAAACTAAATTACAGAATCAATCATACAGAAGGTCAGAGTGAGACTTCATTACAAGTATTGCATGCTTGCATGAATATCTTTCATTTATGACTGACCCAATATGTCACAATAGCTGTCTAGTAAAAATAATCCACTTTCTGAAATTGATGTACTGCCGATGTCAATGCTACTCAGCAGGCTGGGCAGATTACAGAGGGGTGTTAAAGGAAGAACCCTCTGGAGCACGAGCAGCAGTTGCGCAGAATTGCCATCTTTTGTAGATCAAAATAAATTTTGAGATGATCATCTAAAAAAGCCTCCAAGAGAAATGTTTTTACTGTAGCTTTCCACTTACAAGCGCTTTATGATTTTAACTGCAGTATCAGGATATGAAAAAAAGATAAATATCTGTGCATCGGGACCATGGGGCTCAACATTCTTTTAGATTATTATATTTCCCATGATGATGTGTTTGTCTGGAATACATTTAGAAAATATATTCGGAAAGAAGGCACCATATGAATTCATTTTCTACGTTTATTCTGTTGCTTTGTATATTAAACAGCAATGAGATGTCCACAATAACCCAATGCCAATAAACATGATAGGGGTATAATTAGCTATCAGGCGAACTATTTTAGCCAGACTGTTAATGAAAAATCTGTTTTTCTTAAATGGTGAAGTCGTATGCATATGTATGCTAATCATCTTGCCTTCACACTCCTGTGGGCCTTGTAGTAGCCACATAGCAATAACACAAAGTACTATTATATTTTAACTGCATTCCTATGGGAAATATAATGCGAGAATGGAGCAAAACCATGAGGATGCAGCTAGCCAGCATTTTTCCCTGAGGGAGACATAAGAAAACCTTGACATAACCTATTTTTACCCATGCCTAAAGCAATTCTACATTCAAGTTTATAGGTGAACATGTCAGGTAGTGCAGAGAACAAAGCCAAATACTCTCTATTAATCATAATTCTGTCCGAATAGATTTCATGGCTCTAACATTTTTTGTTTTGTTTTTTAAACTCGTGACATTTAATCAAAGCGACTTCTCAAGGATGTTACTTCCGCATTACTAATACCATTTCTAAAAGCAGATAAGTAAACGTGTTTATCGTGTTCTGTTCTTTCTTCCCTTACCATTTGTTTTTTCCTTACTTTATCTCAGTTTAACTGCCAGGCTATTGAGTCAGTTTACACGTGCCTAATGCAACATTAACAACGAAGCATTAAAGTAATACTATCCAAATATTACCATATAATGGCCTTATTCTCCAAATGTACATTTGCATTATGAGTTACTTTCCTGCCACGTTTTAATCATCACAGTTATAGTAAATTTAATTGACCATGAAATGAAATTTCATAGCCAACATGCCTTTTTTAAGCCACCATTTTATTGCTGTTAAAATGCTTTTATGGAGAAAATGTAAGGCACTATACAGAATGACTAGATTACAGAACAATTTAAGTATTAATAAACAGCCCCAGTTTGGCACATAACACAATTTCAAATAAAACCTGGGACAGATTATCTTTTCCATTCATACTTAGTTAATTCAGTACTGTGTATGTCCAGATCAACATATAAATACATTATGAGAAAACAAATGGAGTCTGTTTTGCATGCACATTAATTGGATTTGTGGGTTTTATATTCGGACTTAAGTGAACAGTTGGAATGTGAGTAGTATGCAGGTTGTTATTGTTTACTTTCTCAACATATTTCAGAAGGACTGAACGTAGGCACATTGCAGCCAATAATTTAAAAGATCACGCAATACCCTTCTAACAGACTGAGGCATAGAAAGCCATCTCATGAACCTTGCAAAATGCAAATATGGACTTTGGGAAAGTGTTAAGTCGGGCTGTAATAAGATGGCTTCCAATTTTCAGAACGCGGCAGCCTGTCCCGAAATAAACGAGGGAGAATCAAGTTTAGGATTCTGGCATGAACTCACAAACCTACGAATTAACCTAGCTTATACAATTCAACAGAATACAGTGATTTTGCAGACTTGAAACCTTTTCAGTAATTGCTCTCATAACTCAATTATCAAGCTCATTTTTCCGAGCAATTTCCTTAAAGTTCTAGCTTTTCATATTGTAGGCTTTTACAGAAGAAATTCCCATTTGGAATAGTGTCACATACCTGCTTTCTAGGCAGGAGTGTACCATTAAAATAAATAGCAGTCTATAGGAATATCAAGCTATATTCCACTACTTTTCTGTTAGGATGCCAAGCTGATGGAAAAGTGTAGTGTCACACTTACAGGCAATCAATGGTCACATATGGCTATCAAATGACTTGATATTTAGCAACATTATCTCTTATCACCTCCTAGAGATTTACTGGTACCTCAGAACAATGTAGTGAGACTACCACCTGAATAAAAGACACTTACACTGTGAAGTTAAGATATGCGATATGCCCCCCTCACTAAAAGACAGAAAAGTAGGGAGACATAATGACCGAGGCATTGAACTTTACGTCCTTGGTCAGATGAAGGCACTCCTCAACCCTTCACATCTGCCTTTGTCCTTCAATATTGAACCAATTACATTTGTATTAGATAAGAAAGCCATGAGGGTAAATGTGTATTCGACAGGACAACAGCTATTTTGTTTAGGTGGATGAGACAGTATTTAGGATGGACATTGAAGAAGATAACAAGAAAACAGGACAGGTATGTTTGATGGGATTGAGGTAATTTCAGAGATGCTGTAGAGTTTGCCACCATGTATATTTCTAGGTTTGTGATGATAGGAGATGGGACAGAGTAGGAGCACAGGGGTTATTTCAATTTTGCGAGGGGGTTGTCGGGAGCAAAGTAGTGCCTTGGAGTAGTCAGGGAGACAAGTGATATTTTACGTTATATGTGAATCATTTCTATATACCATTTACACTGTGTTATTAGAACATCAGAAAGATTTAGACTTCTATTCACTGCATTCACCCTTAATTATAAGTTTAAGTTGTAACAGATTTAACAAGAAAGGTAAGTATTGTGTAGATGAATATTAAAGCTAAATACAATCAAGAAATTCTTCAGGATACTGTTGGACTTAAACCTACTTGAAAGCCCCTGCCTGCCAAAGAGACTATAAGAAATCACATCCTTCCTGACCATTAAGTACTTTTTTTATGACATGGTTTCAACTTCATTTGTTTATTTCATCAAAAGAGGTGTCCAATCGCATGCTTCAGTAAGTCAAGCTCTTGTGTCATTGTGATGGCCATCTTAATGATGTACAGGATGTGGTTGTTGTCAATGTTACATCTGCATTTTGAAGTATTTTTCTATTTTGCTTGACTGCTCTTTTCAGAGTCAAAATCATATGAGAAGCCAAGGCCTCTGGCATCTCCCTGTATTCTAGAATTATTTTCCCTGGCCCATTTCTGCGTCCAGCCTTACCTACTGTACCACCCAACATCATTTTCCTATCTTTCATAATGTCTTTGATATTCATTATTTTGGTTCCTGCCATCTTCCTCACCCACCACCTCACAATTTCAACCTTCTGCCTTCCCAAACCATTTCTCTCGCAGCCCTGTATAACCCCCCCCCCCCCACACACCCATCACTAGTTCAACTATAACTACCTCCGCTATCTTCCAGGGCATGCATGCCAGCCCATTCGGTCCAGTGCAGACAGCCCACAAATCAGCTGCTCTTCAGTCTGCCAAAGATTCTATCTACAGTTTGTTAGCCCTAACAGTCAGGACATGGCCACTGAAAAATTAGCGATTAAACACTCTGAGGCAGTAAGTGAGTTGTCCGAAATGGTCAGCCTAATAAGATTTACGATTTTGGAAAATTACTTATATGATACTGTGCATCAGGACCAGCCAATTCGTTTCGTATTTTTTTTTAGAAATATATTTATTGAGCAACACAGCCCAGGACGTGTGCTTGGATGACAACTCCGTAAATAATTCCTGGGGGACGGAATTAACGTGTGAACTGAGATTGGGTCTTACCTTCAAAGATAATCCACACATAGTAGTGTAGAAAACCAAAGTGATGCTTCATTGTTCATAGCAATAAACATTTTGTTAATAACAGAGTGGGTCTCCTTTCTTGTGTTCATATCTAAGATCTAAGAATATCAGGGATGGTCATGCAGTGACAAGTCTTATTTTTGTGATGCTACTTGAGTTACATCCATGTGTTAAGAAGGCCTCCACAATTCTGCAATCAACGTGCTTGTCCCTAGGGTCTTCAGTCACCAGTCCATAGTAGCAATTCTGTGTGCCCTTTAAATTTCTAAAAGAGGATTTCAAATTGACCACACTAAACAATAATTTGCAGAATATGATCAACAATCATTTTTTAGCTTTAGCCTCATGGACTGGTGAAGTCCCAAAATAGTAAATTCAGTAATTCACATTCTCTATACTTTCCATATTTTGTCCCAGGTGAGTCACTGAGGCTACTAAACAGGGTTTTGAAAGTCTAAGGATAAAGCAAATGTTTTCCCATGTGGCTGTACCTGGGTCTCTCAGGATATCAACCTCACAATCTAAGCAGCCAATTGCCTTTTTATTCCATATAATCTGTATTTCACTTTATCAATGCACCTTCTTTCACTTCTAGGGCATGTAGATCCTTGAGCATACTGAAGAGAAGAAATGTATCTAGAGCATGATTTGCTATGCGAAGATCATTCCCTGCATCCAGTTTGTCCAACAGGTGAATTGCAGACTGGTTTGACAGGAAAAACAGTTTCTCTTATTTAGATACTTTTCAGTTTTCTCATGCCAAATACCTTTTACCTGTCTATAGGCAAACGCTTCATGTGGGCCATACCCAAACCTCACAGTGGGCTTAGAGCCCCTCCAATGACTATCACTGGTTGGCTTTAATATCGCTCCATTGCTTTTGATTCAATAGCTTAGTTTCCTCCTCTTGTGTTTGTCCCTCCCCTTGGAGAACAGTCTCTTTACCATACTTTTGATTGGTTGAATGGTATCCTTTCCACTGTTCATATTTTTTTTAACTAGATCTAATGAAGTCAATACGATGTAAATAAAATGAATTCTGAGTTAACGATTTTATCGTGGACATATTTGCATACACCAACTGAAAGTCTTTGATTTCATACTTTGCTTGACTTAATGGAAAACACAATGCTAATTAAATAAATCGCAAGTGAAAACATGCATGGTTTTAAATAAACAATGGACAATCCATTTGTTTGCTTAAAAGATTGGCATTTTTCGGCTCATGTACAATGTTTATAGATATCTAAAGCCCAATTTTACATCTAATTTGTGGAATGGGCAGAGCACCTTATGGTAAGGTAACACATTAAACATTCTACATCATACAGTCGCTATTAAAGACCATATTTTTTTGCAACCACTAACAACTAGCTTTTAAATGACTGAAGATTTGGTATGGACAATCTGTCCATGTATGTCATTTGTTGACTCTTTATCTCTAGGTCTTTACGAACAGCAGAGTCAACACTTTTTAAGAACCTTGTGAGACAGACTAAGCAAGGCCAAGCTCAACCTGTCTCACTTCTGAAGAGCCAACACACTACCTGAATTCCAATCGGATTAATTCAATTCCAAAATTACTTTACTACCAAAGTCAGAATCTAGATTACACCCTTCAAGTCTTTTTAAAAAAAGAAATCAGATTAATTTGATGTACAACATCTTTAAAAGGCCATAACACCGATAATTTCAATTAAAATACACTCGACTTAAAATAGTGGTTTTCCATCAATGAGTTTATAATGGATGTTGGCACCTGTTAAAACAAGGGGTATGCAAAATTGTATGATTTTGTTTGAGATAAGTTTGGAAAAATTATGGGATATTATGTGAATGGCTCGATATGTGGCTTGGTATTTCATTCAAAGTCATGCTTTGTGGGAAAAAAACACTGACTTTAGTTGATGGCAGGAGACTGGTTTGAACAGACTATGTTCCCATAGAGACCTTGTCTGGTCAAATCCGACTCCAGAGAATGGCATGAGATGGCACCTAAAGAAAACGTTAATGAATTTTGAGAATTTCACATTATGAGAAATTCACAAATTTTGCAAGCACAAATAATAATTAGCATAACCCAAGTTAAACTCCTACAGATTTGCAAAAATGAATACATTGCAAGACAGCACAACATAAAGATGTCATGTGAAATTGTAATTCTTCAAATAAAGTAATATCATGGTCATTAGAAATGCAATATCGGCCTACCATTGGCAAACCATTATTATGGATTACTCCTTCTTGCTCCAACAGATTTCGAGATATTGTAATTGATGGCAGATCCAAGCTTTGTGGTGGAAATTGGGGTGTAAACTCATTTCCGTGTGTAGGTAATGGCTCACCGAGACCTTGCAAGGGCAGCAGCATATCTGTTAGCGCAAGTGTAGGGTCTGAGTCAGGAGGTGGAGTTATAGGTGGAATCTCAAACTCTTCATCTCCAAGGCTTGGAGTGTGGAATGTCTAGGGGGATGTAAAAAAGGAAGTACATTCAGTGTAAACAAGCAATAGGTTTTAGTTATATTTTCACATTCAAATTTCTACAGAAAACGTAGATTTACAACAGCTGAAAAACTGAAATGCTGTAACAACTATGCCGTGAATGAAACCCACATTGACAAAACAGCATTTGCACAGTGAGTCAACACTCTGCAAATGTGCAAGTGCGCTTTAACTCACATAGGGAAAGATATGGAGGAATCTGGAGGGCAGAACAGGCTCAATTCATCCATGCCTCCTATGGATAATCAAGCAGTGTGCACGCCTATGTTCCGTTGACTTCCATAAAATGTGCAGTCTCGGTTGATCTTTTTATAGACAATCTGATGTTTTGGGCCCCAATCCTGGTAATCGTACAAAGGAGAGAGATAAATGCAGCCCCTCCTAACTGCTGGTCATGGGCAATGACTGTGCCCATCTTTTAAAAGGGAGATATCTGTGGCCACAATGAGAGATATTGGCCAGTAACTATGCAAGTCACTTCTGAGATACTTCACAGAGTCATGTTAGACTAACTAGAAACCTAGGCAAATGAAAAGGGCATATTAACACCAGCCACTACGGGTTTCAGCAGGGTTTAGGGATGGCAGATCAGTGCTTGAATTTACATCTAATAATAACAAGCAAGTATGTAGTTGCCAAAGAGGGTTGACATTTTGGGCGTTCGTAAATTTATGTGTGGCATTTGACAATGTTATAAGGGGGAAGCTACTGTCTATGCTACTAAATAATGGTGAAAATCCCAAAATTGTTTACCTCCTTGCCCACATACATACAGACATAGAAGGTAGAATTAGGTATGGACCAAATGCGGAATGCACCCCATACATTAATGTTAAGGAATGTGTCAGACAAGGTTGTGGGCTGGCACCATTCTTTTTTTTATTTTTACATTAATGGTCTTGAGATTTAGTTGATCGAAGCTGCAGCTGACCTGGCCAGGATGGGGACACAACAGCTACCTTTACTTATATACGCAGATGGCTGTGTCTCTAGAAACATTTATATAGCTTTGCGATCTTTGTCAGTTCTGAGTCTTTCTATGAATAAAACCAAATCATACGCAATGGTTTCTGTGAATCAGCGAAGCAGACTAACCCCCTTTCATTTCAGTGGAAGAACCTAAAATTTGTCCCTACATTTCCTTATCTGGGGGTACCATCTGATAACAGAAACACCTGGAGGCACCTAAAGGGAGTAGGGCTGCACAATTTGAACAGGCAATTGCGTCCCTGTGTAAATTGCTTCCAGATTAGGGTCTATGCCCCTAGATGCAGCAATTACTATTTATAAAGACAGACCCATATCATTTGCTACCTATGGGTCTGGGGTATGGGGGCATACTGACCCTCCACCCAAGCAGAGTTGGGAAAACACATTTTTGAGTAGACAGGTCACTCCCTCCTATTATACCTGCGATCATAGTACATGAGGATTGCAGCATCTGGGAGATACAGTAAGGATGGCAACTGTACAATTGTGGTTGTCAATCTGGTCCATGCCTGAAGCAGTTTTGACATAAATGCTGATTACTGACAGTGTAAATTTAGCAGGGGGACATACGATCAAGGGGCTCATGTAGGAAAAAATGAACTCCATGCCATCGATAGATCTGACTGGTTTCTTAAGCCAATGTCTATAGACACTGGAATTAGACCTTTGGCGAAAAAATAATTGTTTAAACGACTAGAGGAAATGAGTTGGGATGGCAATTTAAAGAAGAGGGTGGTGGGGGCTTACCTTCCACTATGTTCAACACCCCATATTGAGCCATATCTGCTAACGGTTCAACATCATCAGAAATATTATCTGTCAAGATTTAGATTGGGCCTGGCTTTTTTCTGATGTCTTATCCCTCATATATGTTTGCTGAAAAAGACTTGGTTCCCTGCACATGTAATTCAAGAACGTCCCAAGCACATATGTTTTTCTTTTTCTGTGGGCTCTATAGAGAACAGAGAACTCTGATACTATTATCTCTTCCGAGAACCTTAAACATTAGGAAATTCACAGAGGCTCTGCCATACTCACAGTGCTCCAGACTAATCAAGTGTGCGTAACAGTATATAGATATATCTCTTCAGTTGTCAAGAGCAGGAGAATAGTCCAGAAATAAGGATATTTTTGATGCTTGCTCATTTTAAGGATACATGAATTCGCAACCATCGATGCTAGTGTTATTTTCCTCCTGTGCTGGCTTTGCTTTTTTCCCATTGTTCATGACGAGCTCAGCTCGTCATGAGTGTATGGAGGTGTACACCATGACGAGCTGAGCTCGTCATGAGCGTCCAAGGAGTTAATTTATTTTTAATTTTAATGTTGAAAATTTTAACATATTTGGGCATTATGTTTGTCTGCCCGATAAATTACTTGTTTACATTGTATGACTGCTTAGTTAGCCCTGAGAGGTCCAGGTAGGAATAACATTGTTTTAAATTAGGTGAGTTTGCCTAAATTGTGAGCACCCAGGAATAGATAATGATCCAAGTGAAGTACCTTCTTCACTTCTTCACGAGGAAGGAGGAAAAGGTAGTACATTTGGAAGGATTGCTTTTAACCATTTCATCTATGTACTAGGACATTTTATAACGAGCTGCTTGCTAAATCATTTGCACAATTGTCTCAACTGCATGAACTTTATATTGATAATGCATTTTATGAATCTTTTATATGTACGCTTTTATGGTTTTCTTGTGAACTGTTTAAAGTCTTGAAATTTTACCTTGTGTAGAAAGCAACAGAAATCGGTTGTCACCTGTAGGCTCGGGGTTGTCCAGCCACTGGATTGTGGGAGGTAATTTTTAAGATGAGGCATTTTAAGGGGGTTCATCCTTGTATCTGATTATTTTCTTCCTTTATGTAAATGGTGGAAGTGAAGCAAGGAAAGCAAATCGTAATGCTCTGCGTAATATGTTGTGTAATGCTGTGAACAATAAAAGCACGAAAGATATCTGACCCGAGTTTGTATTGCACTTTTTTCCTGTGCAAGCTAAACATCAGGCTTAAACTCATGTAATTGGGGGTAAGATACGTAGAGCCAGTGACATACCTATGTGAAAAAGATTTACCTGGTGGGGCTTTCATTATTTCCTTTGGAACCTTCTCATTAGCAAATGTTCTTCTTGGTACAACTTTAGAGCAGACAACTTTCGGGGCAGATGAGACTCCTCCCAATATGAAGATGTGCATATAATGTTTCTTTTTCGGATTGCCGTCAGACATTGCCTTCAACATTTCATTTTATAGTAGCAGAGTTTTTTACTTGAAGAAGGATTACTGTGCAATGTGTCTATAATAGCTATGAAATAACAGTAGGAAGATAAATGGACAGGTCGTTCTCATTAACCAAAAAGATTTAGAGGATGTATAGCGGTACACACCGTGTAAGTTCTTGCAATTGCATTGGGCTAAGCTTCTATTCCATTTACACACAAAACAAGTTTCCAGTATATTTATGTGTTTCTATTTTTCCTGCTCTGAAATAACTTTAACTGGCTGAGATTAATTCAAATATTTTATCCATTACTTTTTGCGCTGTCTACTTAATAAATTGGCTTGGTCAGCATCCAACTGTCCACTCACCCAAAATGCTCTGTGCATGTTGCATTCAAAATGTCCACGTCAGGTCATTACATTTGATGATGTATACATTGGTAGGTATTGTTCAACAAACATGCAAACCGCAAATATCCACAAACGTTTTAGGGCTATTTTAAGTACTGCTATATTCATACTACGTGTTTTAGGTTCTGAAAGAAGTGGGCCCATGTCACTATTTGCCTGGGCATGGCTCAAATTAGACAATTAACCACTGCGGTTCTAACTAACCAAGCAGAAAAGCAGCCTCTATAAAACCCAGAAACAACAGTTTGGTAACTGCAAGTGAAAGGCAGAGAGAGAGAGCAGAAAAGTCGGCACAACAGACCTCCTGCAACTTTGGAACAGGGGTACGTATTGATGGTAAATGACAGTACTAACACACAAGGGACAGATTTGTTTGATTTGTATAAACTGTCACTCCAGTGGAATTAGATTATACCTGCACTTCACAGTGACTTCTAAACAAAGCTAGCAAAGTAGTTCAAGTTAATTTTGTATATGCCCTTTCAACAGCAATTAAGTCAGACAATGTGGACAAAAAAATCTTCTACATTTCTACCGTTTTTTTTTATTTCTGCATATTAATTATAAACAACACAGATGCTGGTCTGAGAACTCAGTTTACCTTCAGATTTTGAAGGACTTGAGCAAATTAAGATTAACTAACCAAACAAATCTGCATGGCCTCCTGCTATGACATAAGTAATATTTCTAATAGGGAATCATTTATAAAATACAGGTTTATTCTAATATATGTAGCATCGCTTTCTACTCATTGCAATGACTTTCTCTTTTGGCATCACTGTAAGCGAAATAATCCATTCAATGTTGTTATAAATAAAGTACATATTGGCTAATTTCTACAAATGTTGATTTCATTTGCACTACAGAATTCGCTGCCAAGATGACAGAGCTATTATCATCAGTACCCCCAAAACCACCTAGTATGTTGTATCTTGGTGATACCACTACAGAATACTGCATTTCTAAGTGCCAATTTCAGTACTACAAGGCTTCATTGTGGACACTGCTTTGCAAGGCATATTATATTAGAGAAGGCAGACCAACTCTATTGTTGAATGATACAATGAGAACAATTCAATTTAGACATCTTGATTTAATGCCCAATTAATTTTATACATCCATTATTGCTATGAAATGGGAGTTTTCCATTCACTTGTGTATTACTACACACTAAATTAGCTCATGTTGGGCAACACCTATTCCCTCTGTGATTTAGTGTATGAACAAACATATAATGGATGACAATTGTTAGGGGAGAGATCAAGCTACACCCTGGTCATGGATTATGGAAACCCTAGTCCATTCAATACCCAATTTTCCTTTATGGGCTTTAGTACTACATGAGCTTTTTCTGGGCAGTAATTGGCTAACAATTAATTGATAATCAAACCGTTCAATACATTTTGAATAAGAGATTTTTTTGCTGAGAGCCCGTACCTCAACATTGTGAGAATTACAATTTTAAAGCTATTTAAGGGACATACTCATTTGGGATTAGAAAGATAGCTTTCATTGGTCAATAACAGCCACCAGATCATATGATCAAACAAGGTAACTGGCATAGTCAAATGCCCCTAAATTGAAATTTTACACATCATACAAATTATGCCAAGAGGCATAGTTTAGCCTCTTATTAGTTTGTTTCATCATGAAGAATTATGACCAGTAGCGGTCGGTGGTGGGAGTAGCTGCCGGGCAGTGACGTGCGGAGGGGCAGGGTGGGGGGGGGGGGTTGTAATCTATGGATTACGGAGGATTACAGGTAAGTAAACATAAATAAAACGAATTTCGTTGTGTGCACTGCATCGCATTTGGGGATGCAGTGTGCGCAAAAAAAATCATTTTATTTATTTGTTTACTTACCTGTAATCCTCCGTAATCCATAGATTACAACCCCCCCCCCCCCCACCCTGCCCCTCCGCACGTCACTGCCCGGCAGCTACTCCCACCACCGACCGCTACTGATTATAACTTCTTATTTATAGAAAGTATGTATACATTTGTTCTCATGTTTAAGTATCTGGAAAGGTGGTTCCAAAAATCAATAGCTGCCTCTATATACAGCCAGCATGATCTGACAAGTTTGACCCAATCTGCTTTTCTAATGCAAAACTATTGTATTTATGTAGAAATAACAGTAATGCTTCCAATTAAAAAATGTTTTAAAGTTTTATAACCTGCTGCTGGGGGCTACCTGCTGTTAAAGGCGCTGAACCCAAGAGCCTAGAACAAGGGAGAGCACCTTTAACGAACAATACAACCCAGGGCAGAAGGGTTATAAGGCTATTATGCATCTACTGATGATACAATGTTCTAAAATAAAAAGGAAGAAGCAGAAAGGCAAAAATTGGAATGTGGAATTGAAAGAACTACACCAGCCATTAGTGGTCGGACACATTCTCAGGTCTTAAATGGAGCTCTCAATATTCCAGTGCACTATTGTTCCTGAAATGTCTCATCTCTACAGTAAGTAATCCAACATGTAAGAATGGCGATGCATCACTCTTGTTTTAAATTGTTTCAAATATCGACATCATGCTTGTTAATTTAGAAATTATATGTTCAGTGAAAGATCTCATTATCTGTAAATTATCATCGTCAAACTAGAAACGATGATCTAAATTAAAAACCACTTGAGAGGAGATGGAAACTTAATTGCTGAAAGACACGTGCTTGCATTTATAACCTGTCAGCTGTCATTATTGGTTTTCCACCAGAAATGATGTGGTCATACCTTGTTATAGCCTGCAGTTTTCAATAGAAAAGTAACTTTTTGAGCACTGGTTTGTGTGTGCTGTTGCAGGATGCGCCTTCTGGTCTACTCGTATTTCTCCTTGTTAGTGCTCCATTAAAAAGACGATTTTATGCCCTTTGAAAAAAACCTAATTTCGCTTTCACAAGAAATGGATAGGGTACGAGGAGAATTAGTTTTCTGATGAAGATAACCTGTGGCTGCCTGTGCTGTTTTTTTGGCACTAATGTGGTCTTGTAACAGATGCAACAGTAATTTGTGACTCATTTGCTACCCCATTACTGCTTAATGAAATCTAACATATCACATTAACAATACGGATAAACACTCATTCTTGTTATGTGGTATCTAGCCGTTTTCATTACCACTGTAATTAACACTTGACACATTATTTCAATAAATATTTAGGGCTCCTAAAGACTCCATCAACGCGATGGTAGTACCCAAAGATGAATTAGTTTGAAATATGTATGGCTGAAGTGCTTCCTGTAGCCACCTACTTGTGTAATAAAATGTAAACGTTACAATCATTCCATGTTATATTTTCGCTTTCAAACCTATATGGGATATGTTAAATCTGATTTAAAAAAATGTTTTAAAAAAACACAAGTTGAAGCACAGTCACACACACACACTTTTTTATGCACATACGCATTCTGTTCCAAAAATAGTTTCCTTATTTCAATTCATAATGTGCAAATAACCGGAGAAATAAATGTATAAATCTAAAATACCTTGAAACAGTCTTCAAACCAAGGCTGCTTCTGTGGGAATAAGAAAGGAATAAAAGATTAGATTATATTTGTGATAATCAAATGTACACGAAAAAGAAAACAAGTAACCTTCCAACAATATAGTCCAACAGCATTTTGTTTTCATGGGATAGTATCCCGTGTTGAAGAATATTCTGCAATATTGGACTTTGTATTAACAATCCACATCGTGTGATTCTTATTGGCACTTTTGTCAGGATGTAGTTTTTAAGTGCTTCAATTGCTAAAAGCCATCTGTATTGAAATCGTAAAAAGCGTTTGTTCCTTTTGATATAAATGCAAATCTGGAGGACTGTTGTATCAACACATAACAGCCAATGTCTGACACGGTGAATTATCACAGCTGGAATTAAATTGTCTCTTAGCAGCTGCTGGCAGCCCCAGCTTTCATCAGCATTTGAATCAAATGTAGGGAAATTATTCTACAGCATGAAACATCACGTTGCTCTTACGGATGGCTATTGTGTTCATTATGGTCAATTACTCAGGTGGCTTTGCGAAAGAGTATTTCCATATCGATGGAGTCTTGTTAGGTAAGGAGAGGGAGAGAACGAACAACTCTTATGTAGCCCTTCACCAAAGGCTACAGAACCACTGGTCTCAAAACCATTGCAGCATATTGTCCCTGATGGAGTCATACGATGCTCATCCATTCTGCCATAACAGGAACAGTCTGGGTATGGCTGCCATGATAGTCTCTCCGGTCAAGCCAGCATTGTTTACCTCACTCCTCCTTTTTGTTTATCTGTGTCATAAATCTAGTGAGAAAATAGAAACATATACAGCAATATGCCCTGGCCAAACTTAATTCCTTGAGAGCTGCCTATGTATTAACTGCAATCTTTACATATTAATTGAATCTACAGATAGGAAGACAGAGGGAAACAGATCAACAGAGAAATTCCATTTGGAGATGTTGACCATTTTAATGCATGTGTCGAGTCTATAAAATGCCTGACAAGAGGTCTTGTAAGAGAAAAGGCCATAATACAGGGACTGCATCTCCTTATTCTTCGTCTCATAAGCCTGCTTCACACAATTCGGCACATCAGCAATCCGTTTTCTTGTGAGCTTGGCCCTACTATTACCACACTGGACTATCCCCTTAACTCTTGAGCCACTTTGCAATGTTAACGCATGTGGGTTTCTAATGATACAAAACATGTTGTGTTTTCTACATATGAAGTATATACATCCTCATAATAAATGATTTTTACTATATTTCAAAATAGCATGCCTCCACTTGGAAGGGCATATTCCAGCGCTATTATTTGCAATATGTCTTTTTAAGGATGATGTGCTCCCATTGGCATGCCATGCAATCAGGACGCTTGCAGGCAACTAAATTGACTGGTAATGGAGATATGTCAGATCAGTACGTTTTCCTATTAAAGTCTTGTACTTTGTGGTCGATGAATACCGAGAAAATCATTATTTATCTAGTTAAGGTTTGAAAAATTAGTTCAGCTAACAGCAGAACAGACAAAGGGATAAAAGATGACCTACCTCATTTGCCACAAGAAATGCGTTGTTAGCATCTGCCATGTTCATGTAGTTACTGTTACTAGCAAACTGAAAGGAAAAACATAGATTTGTGTTAGCCTGGGCCCATGAAGAAGTATCTTTTCAAATAACACATCAAAAGATTTCTTTATTCAAAAAGACAGGGAGCATTGTATACGAGGCATTTAAATTGTAGTATTTTCAACGAAAGCAGCTAGCAGAACCGAAAATATTCGCTGACTAAATAAAAGAAAGCAACGGACTCCAAAATTGTTAAATACATTTCTGTATTTCACAAGATTACAGCCATAAGATTAGTGAACCTTAAGAGAACTAGCAACCAGTGAAATCATCCAGTCATATTTTATGTAATAGAACATCTAAGAAAAAAAAGAAGACCAAAAGATTGATTCGTATAATTCCAGATATTTAGAAATCAGAACGTTACAATACAGGCGTGTGTGAACAAGATATATTGAGAGCCTTTGCAACACTGCAAAGATAATGGCATAGAGGTACCATTAAGTAATGTCCAAAGTCAACAATCCCTATATTTTGGTTTCAATTTAAATCTTCAAAGCCGCTATTTTGCTGGCATGTGTGTGCATATATTCTGCCACTGGTATTGTCTCGTTTTAGTAAACCAGGGACTTACCAAATGGATCCAAGGTATCCATTGTAGACTGGGGTCTGGTTTGGTGTGTATGCTCTTTTAGGGGTATTGAGTTCCAGTCCTAGAATAAATTGTGGTTATATGATACGATTTACTCATTCAGCAGATAGTGTATGAATGTGATGTTTAGGATGTATGCCTTCTCAGTTGCTTACATACACAAATATGCCCTAGACAGAGCATTGTACAAGCAACTCATAGTGAATAAGATTAAATTAATTATAAACATTGGCAATGCCAAAAGAACTGGTTAATAACTGAAAACGCCTATGCAGTCACTGGCGAGTTTAGACATACATTAACTAATTCTACATGCAGTGTCGCTCATTCTTGCACTTATGCACACATTTACCAACTGACTTATTCTTGTATTCTTCCAATTACCCATTCACAGTAAAACAAACACAAACTGAACAAGAATATGTAAAAAAAATGGTGAAAAGAATAAAAGTAGAAAAAAGAAAAAGTTGTCCACCTAAACATGGGAGGTGTATGCTGGCATTAAAAAATTAAAATAAATGCAGCAGCATTCTTCTGTCTTGCAGTAGAATTATAGAATGTACTGTGCAATATTCATCTTTTGAAAGTTCCCAAAAGGTCGTCACATTTAAAAGCAACATGTTGGCCACTTTGGAATGGTAAAACAATGACAGACTATGGGCAATAACATTGAAATTCAGCCACCTTTGTAACAAAACGTGACCATGTGGGAGGATGCAAATCACTCTAGATTAAATGAGAGGCAAGGACACAGCCCAGCAGGATTGTCAGGTGAGCTACACTATGCTCTTTAAAAAAAATAGTATTATAGTATCATCATAGAAGGGGGTTATTGAATCTAAAATTAAGACCAGATTCCTTATTCTGCAGATACAGCCATTCATCTGATTCATCGATGCAATGACTCGGTACTTGTAACTGTGGCCGATCAAATGAATCCATGTTGTCATGTTCAAGTTACATTTTCTGTAAATTCAAAACAGCAGGCATATTAGTCAAAATGCCTAGGGTCTAAAAAATAGGTTTTATCCAGATAAACTGCAAAAATCAGTGTGTTTTGTTCTTCAGTATCTAGGGTAATCTGTTCATTAATTTACTGGGAAAGGTTTATCCTTTTTTAATAACATATTTTAATATGTTATTTTGAGGCTATAAGCTTCTTATGTTTTCTGGTTCTAACCAAAGTAGTACTGTTACACAAAACACTGTCTTTGTCCCACTAATTTTATTTTTTAAACCTTTTAGACGTTAAATGAAAACACAGTTCGTTTTTCACATAGAAACCTTGTAAGCATGTACTGGCAATAAAACTGTAAATTATCTCTGGGGAAGGTTCGGTGATCCTTGCCATTACTCCAGCAATTCCTGATCCCTTGTATTGATTACTTTCATGTGTGGTTGCTCTGGACAGAGTTAAAATCATGAGCAACTCTGACTGATACTTAATGTATGATTAGGTCATCAAACCTCAACAAGAACAATGGATGTGAGAGACAATTCATCCACAGCTTTGGGTTTTCCATTCTCCTTCATGGTATGGCACCAGAGTGAGGGAGGCATGAGCCCTCTGATATTCTTGAGATACTAGAAAACATTTTTTTTCTAGACTTGGAAAGTAGCATGGCCCCTTCGATTCCAAGCCCAATTTCTTCAGATATCAGTTTATGGTATTCTTGGGGTAAGGGATAATATACTGCTGATCAATGCTACTTAGTGCTTTTTCTTTATTTTGCTAGAGGGAGTAGATCATCTGACTGCACCTTTGCTAGAGTCCTTTGAAATCACTCAGCAGCTAAACAGCAACTATTCAGATGCAAACTAATTAAATTACCTTCCACCATGCATATGCCTTTGAGACATATGCACATCCCTTGGAAAACACAAATAGCCTACTTGTAGAAAAAAGCTATATGCATTCAGATATCACAAAGTGCAGACAGAAAGGAGAATACACACAAAGTAGTCAACACAAAAAAACTCAACATAATTACAAGCCCAAAACTGTGACAGTCAGCAGCCTTGGGTGACAAAATTGTAATTTGTCAACTACATGTGGCGGCTAGCTTTGGAGCTCAAGAAAAAATTCATCATACTCTAACCATCATATTTCTTCAGTTCCGCCTTCTTCAGCAAACGTCTTTCGCTAAATGTGACAGCTTTAGAAAGATGTTCAACAGCGAATGATAGGTGGTGTACTATGTTTTTAAATCCCCCATTTCGAACCCTTATGTATTGATCTGTGCCAACAACTACAATTTTTATTGAATTAGCACACTGAGGGGCCGATTACGATCTGGTTAGGAAATCATTCCCAACTAATAGAGTTTGGAATGCTTTTCTAACGAATTGTATTTGGGGAGTCCTAGCGACCGATTTTGATGTGTCTGGATGCTTACGAACTCTGTAAGTTCGGATTCCCATTGACTTCAATGGGAGCCACTGTACAGCAAGCGAACCCAGGCTCCCATTGATAAAAAGGGGTGGTTGGGTGGAAAATGGGCACCCAATGGTGCCTGCCACATTATGCATGCCTGGGAAGAGGGGTCCTTTGGGTATCTCCAGGGGGCACATTTGGTTGCCTCCGGGTGAAGAGGGGGCCCGCAATAGTCCCCCAAAGAGCAAATTCCCAAAGCGGCTTCATCTCGGGCAAACCGATTCGTAACTGCTGTCCAAATCGGTCATCGTACTCGTTTGTTCGGAAACCGTCTCCATTGTGCTGTAAAAATTGTGAATGATTCGGGCTGCACAAAGTGTGTTCGGAACAGATTTAGACAGCCTGGAAGGTTTCCCAGCATCATACTCGGACATCAGAAAGGTTGACCGATTAGGTCAGATATAAGGGTTCCACTTCAGACTCGATATTAACGAATCCCATCCAAAGCCCTTCCGAACAAGATCGTAATTGGCTCCTAAGAGTGTTTACTCAGTGTAGCTGTAGTCTTCTGAATAAGGCAACCATCTTCCACTTGTGAAATTTTAGCTGCTTGTCATCAACCAAGGATGAAAGGCCCAACCAATGTTTTGAGATTCATCCTATGCCCAGACACAGAACTCAGCTGGTAGCCCTTAACTCATTTAGAGACCTTCCTGGTTTTGACTTACAATGCACTACTAAGGACCTTTGGTCACTGCCAGTTAACTTTTAAATGCCACAGATTTATAGTGACATTGGTTTATGAACATATTTATTTTACATATGAAAGACAAAAAAAGCACTTTAGGTAAGATGGGGAATAATCAATATTAAACAAAGGAAATACAATACAATGCTATTTCTACTCGTCATAAAGAAAATCATTTCACAAGAAATATTCAGTGGCGGAGGGGCGCCTCCTCCACTAAGGCGGAGGAGCATTGACCCACTGAGAAAGTCAAAAAGGTAAAAGTAAAATGCTAACTTATTATTATCATTTTATTTTTACATTTTTGCTCAACTGGTGTGTGGTGGGGCTGCTCTGTTCGCAGGGCAGGAGTGGTTTGCCCACTCCAAGTGTGCATGATGCTTTGAATGGCAATCTCGAGCCGGTGAAACCGACATGCACACTTTACATGTTCTCCATGTAGGCTGCATTACAGCCTGCATGGAGAACACGCCTATCTGCTAATTATCTGGCTGAGCACCGATCCACAGTGCCCAAACCAATCACAATGCTGCATTGCAGAGTTGTGATTGGCTATTGGGAGGCTGACAGCTGGTGCTTCCTGTTTACTGCCCTTGACGTGGGCAGAAGGGGACTAAGAAGGTGGCAGCGGAGGCTGAAAGGTAAGTGTTTTTTTCTTTTTATTTTCACTCCCTCCCCTACCACCCACCCCATCACCTGCCTCCTACCACCATTATATACCAGCCGCCGCTGGACATATTGGATTGTTACATTCATAGACATGCAATAATAATCTTACAATGAGGGGGATAGGCCAGGAAAAGAAACGTAATGATCATTGAGAGACAAAGCAGACACTAAGGTTGATTGGGTAAACATTGAAAGATGTATGCTCAGAATTTTTTTTTTTTGGCTGTTCTAAATTGGGAGAGTTTTTTTAAACAAATTGAGAATTTTTTGAGTGCCGTGGTAAAGTTTAATATCAAAGTAACATCCGAGATGGTTTTAATTGGTTTAGAGGCCGGAATGTCTAGACCTAAACCTTTAACTTGTTATCTTTTTATTTGCATGGCAGTAGCCCGAGCATGTATTACCAGGGAATGGATTAATGCAGACCTCTCCTTTTTTTAGTTGGAGGGAGAGATTATTATATATGTATAATATTGAATCTGCCATACATAAACTTAAAGGAGTTAGAAGAAGAGCTTTTGGTGAAAAAATTTGGGAGTTTATAACTGATTGGATTTAGACATTGTTTGATGCTGTTTATAATAGAAGCGACATGATGATGTGGCTCCTACTTTACCTTGGTTGTTTTCTGTTTTTTCTCTTATCACTTTATTTTTTTTTTGCTCTTCTGTACTGATATGTGATTGACCATTTCTGTATATCCTTGCATAAAACAATAAAATTTAAAAAAAAAAGCATTACACAAAAGCATTACCTTTATCTAAAATATTACTGTATTATTAATTGCCCCGCTCTACCAATGAAACAATCTTGTTTTAATCATTAACAGTCACACATTTTTTCTCTTTGATGGAGGTAGTGCTGCCAAGAATAATGCTTGGGTTCACGGGGTTTATATTGAGTGGCCACCAATGTTCAGGCAAGATATTACTACCACAATGGTTGTGGCAGTGTTAGTAATTCTGTCTTTCTAGAGAATAAATGATTAATGTGCATTCCGTGAACAAAAGTACTGTACCAGGTCCACCGCAACATATATGCAGAATTATTGAGAAATATTGTATATTTTATTTTGCTTTCTAATGATTTAAACACTGGCAATGAATAGACTGTCAAGACTAAAACCCCTGATTAAAGTGATTTGTCGTGCACACGGTTCCCACACCGGTTCTATTTTTTATTTTATTTTTTTCAAAGCACAACTTACTACTACACTTAGATTTGCTGAACAATTTGTAAAGTAAATTAAACATTTTCTGCATTGATAATGCAGACCTGAACAAGACAACAGGGATAGATAAAGTGACAGGCAACACTTCAGAAGGCTATGTAGGTCATCTGTCAAGTCTCTTTACAGAATTTATTAAAGTGGTCTATCCAAGTTCACTCCCCAAACGAGAGACCTGCAGATAAGGCAGATGGTATCGCAGGTCCATTAAATTACATAGAGAGTGGAAGTGTAGAGGGACGGATCAAAACTGAGAATGGGATGGTGAAATTTGTTCCTTCAGAGGAATAGATGAAAAAATCCACAGACTAGTTGCAGCAGAACCATGTCTGCCTCACTGAAAAAAATGTAATAACATAGAATTTCAGATTATGGCATGCTATAGGTAAAACACATCTCAAATGGGTGACAATGTTGCTACTCTGGCATGATCCTATGCAATTCCAGAATTTTGGTATTGCAAGAAATCCTATATTTTGCATAATGCACAGTTAGTTTCACATCATTGTTTGCCCATCATAGACTATTTGAAGTAGAACATTTCTTGCAAAAACATTCTCTCCTTGAACAAAAAGTTTTATTCACGAACCAACCTCCTCTGGTTTAATTTCTGTAATTGTTATAAAATCGAGGATAAAAGTTACTTGATAAACCAGCAAGATGTATTTCGCAAACGTTGCACATCCCAAAAAAAGGAAATTACTTCAACTATTTTACTAGAATTAAAAAAATATTGAATGGGGTTAACACTGAACTAAAGGTCAGATGTACAAAAGCAATATTCAACCTGTACGTGCAATATTACGGATGAAAAATATAGCATTTTGCACAATGCATAATTCAAGAAACATGGGTTGGCCAAATCTACTGAAAAAGTGTAACCTATGTTGCCATTATTCCAAGATAAAAATATGCATGATAACATGTGACTGTGGTTGAGGTTTGTGCAAACGTGGCAGAGGTCCTCATTCACAAAGAGGTGAGACTGCTGAACCAACAGCTGGATGCAAAATTATGGGGTCCCCTGCAGAATATGATGACCCCTTGAGTTTCCTTATGTCAGACATATATTTATTGGCCTTGGACTGAATGGTCCCCGGATGGGTTGAGGGTCCTGCTGCATTACAGGGACAAGTGTTACACACTTGGCAGTTCCTGCAGCAGAGGAAGGTGTTGTGGGGCTAGAGACGGAACATTAATCAGTTTTCTAGTCTAAAATGTACTATTTACGGAGGGCAAGTGCACTGAAAAGTACTCACATGGGTGACAGTCCAAGATCTGCTGATGCTGCAATCACCTCTGCCTAGGATTATGGGACCCAAAGCATCAAAAAGCGATCAGGTATGTGACAATATTAGCTGGAACACGGAGATCGGCTTCGTCAGAGCTTGTTCATGTGCAATAAGCAAACTATTTATTGCATAAGAGTAACTAGCTATCTCCCCCCCAATTCCTAGCAATTGCAAGGCAGTCCTATTTAAGGGTTTTTGAAAGGGATCAGGTCTCCTTTTAAAACAAATGTTGGAAGCCTAAGCCTTGACATACTGGACTCTTAATAATTGCTTTCACGTTATTAGAATAAAAATTCCCAAAATGTTGACATTTGTTTTATTATAGGTATAGCTTTACTAAGTAATTAAACTGAAACTGCACAATAGAAACACGTCAGTCAATTGTCATCTAATGTTGAAATCCTTATTGATGAAACAAGAAACATGTTTTGGATTACAATTTGCTTATTTAACGTTAGTGTATAAATACCGGAGAAAAAGAAGCAAGGTATTAAACATTTAAAGATATAAAGTGCTAAAAAAATGCTAAGAAATCATTTTCTCAGTATTCACCATGAGTATTTAATTACTGAAGAAACGACGGCTAATAAGCTGTGAATTGTATCCATTAATTAGTATCAGCCCTGGAGAAATGAGACACAAATACAGGCGCAGTGTTAACACTGTAATGCACGGATGAGTCCTGAAATACAGGCCCTCAGCATTTAAGCAAGCAGGTGGCTTCAATGGCCCGAGTAATTTAAAAAGCTTTCACCTGATGTATCGTGATCAAATTAGATCCCTTTCCTCACCCATCTTTTGTTTCTCCATTAAGCTATAATTAATAACGTTTGATTAGACGTACGGGGAGATCAGGTGGGACCTCTTTAAGAAAACAGAGCCTCGTGGGGGAAGACGACTCCAGCGTCCAATTTCAGGTAAACTGATACTGGATGTACATATCAAATGATAAATACAATGTGCAGGATTTCTAATTGTTCATCTCCACGTATTTCACGCCCTTGCCCTGTGCCAATGTGTTGTGCAACTGATTGGATTTCATGAAATATTTATTATCATAGGGATGTTGTTGGCACTCTAGAAATGACCTATTTCAACTGATCATATGGCGAACAATGCTAGTCTCAAAACATATCAGGGTTGCCACATCAAGAGGAAGCAACACAAATTCAGTTATGTGTTCCTAAATTTATGAATACTGGGGCTTGGAGACTTTGCTGGATTAAGGTACTAGATAATGATTTTGTAAAAATCCCTCAGAACCGAAGACATGTTATACAAATGATGGGATGTGATATGGCACCCACACAATAAGTATCAGGCACCATCCAGATCGTAAAGGATTAAAGATTGAAGATTTCTCCCATTTGTCTAATGTTTTGGTTCAGTATACCATGGTTGTACTTCAATAACAATGGTATTATGCACTTTACAATGTAATATTAGTTTCAGTACAGTAAAAAGAAAAGGAACATTGCTGTTCAAGTAGTGGGGTTAAGGATATAAAAACAATTGAAAAAGTGCGATGTGGAACACGGACTACGTTTTTCAGAAAATGGGAGAAATAAAGGGCCAAATTATTTCTGAAGATAATTCATGATATTTGAGGGTGCTGGGGGTTTTAGTGTGCATGACGTTCCATATGCTGGCAGCAATGAGGAGGATTACCTACAGAGAGGTCTCTAACAAGACTGCATTATGGAAATTGTTAATGTTTGTTTAACAATGAAGCAATTATTCGATATCAACCTAATATCGAATCTGTCAATTTACGTAATATGCAATATCACAGGCAAGCCACTTTCATGCATAGAGGGAACTTACCCCTTGAAATTCTGTTGTTCAATACATTTATATGGAGATTAACTTCTTCTATGCAACCGGTCTAAAATGAATGCCACATTACTGTTTTATTCCACATAAATAACCCAGTTAAAGGCTGGGAAATGAACACTCAGTTGTTGAGGCTTAGCTTTCTTTCCCTATGAGAGCTACCTCAAGCCCCTTCAAAAGCTCAAAGGTCATGCGGCCCCCCCACACCCCTCCCCGCACACCCAGACCATGAGAGGAGTGACACTGCTACTCATGTACTGTGAAAACAGTTGAGCCAGGTTGGAGAACTAATATGTACTCCAAAATGCAATTCATGGATCTCCGGTCTAAGATGTGCACATTCGCGTAACTTTTCTTCATGGAGATGTCCAGCCCAGTGATAGAGATCCCTACTCATGTAATAACAAAGGTGAGTGATTGTAAAAGGAAAAGTACTTATTCCTAAATCAGTGGGGTTTCAGAAGGGACTTACTACTACTACAAAACACATACCCACATAGGACTAAGACAATTGCAGTCAGTAAAATTCACATTTAAATCTACAACTGCATACATCTACAACTTCTCTCATATATACATCTACAACTTCTCTCATATATATATATATACATATATATATATATATATATATATATATATATATATACACACACACACACACACACAATCAAAGGACGTTATAGGTTATAGTTAGGAAAAAAACTTTAAAACCTGCAGAAATTCACTGAAAAAACCAAGGTTACAGAGACATTATAGTAAGGCTCAGATTTCACCTGTACAAAACCAGTGAAATGCAGCAGTTTCAGTTACCTGAGCTAACCAGAACGTATGACCCCGGAATCACGACTTATGACCTCACACATTACATCACTCATGAAACGGTCAGTAACCTCAGTGATGACATCTCAAATTACATCACTGATTACATCTTCCAGTGATTGTGATTGTTTTCTAAATGTTTTTGTGTTAAATGTATAAACGATGGTACAACAAAAGTGAAATTAGTATACTTTGTGTACTACTAATGAGTGATTCCTTTTTTAGGTCTCGTCTAAGCAGTGAATGCGCTTGCTCTACGAGACATGCAGCATACAGGATTTGGGCTTGAAAAAAACACCTATCTTTTTCATGGGCTCCTGTTGCTGTCCTTTAGGAATGATGGCTTTTCATTGGGGAACACACTTAGTAGTCCCTCCTTTTGGAATTTTGAATCCTCCCATGAGGGCTGCGCCCTTCTTGAATGTGTTCTTACTGTGCAGGTTTTTTTTTTTTTTTTTAAGAGAGAACTTTTTTTTAAGTTGGCCTACCTCTTTGCTCATTACTTGTTCTGTTTACTTGTTTTACATTGACGCCAAGCACTACCAGCTTGGCGTGAGCAGTATCTTTCATTATGGCAGCGCCTTTATTTTGTTATGCACCACACGGATTACCCACCAATAACCAGCTTGTTATTGGAGTGGCATTTTTTGTTTTTAAACACACACTTCACACGCTTATGACGTCGAGATTTGAAGAGGACGGTGCATGCCTTAGGGTTGCCTAATCTTTCAGCATGCCATGACATGGCGAACGCTCGGAGCAGTCTTATGCCCCCTCACCCGACATCCCACATTGCTCCCCAGCTAAGTGAATACAAAGCTCAGTCATTGGCCTTATCTGGCCATGCCTCCCTCTTCATGCTCATGTAATTTCTAAATAATAAGTTTAAATAAGTTACACTAACCATGTTGTTCCTGCTTACATTTCACATGTGTATCTTTAAGTGTGGTGGCCGCACATTTTGTTCTGCACTTTGTGGTTTACCCACCTCCATTATTTAAAAGACTTTAGCTATACTTCAACTCTGAGCGTGGTACCCATTTCATGATCACAGAGCTTTATCTTCTTCTGTTCAGCTGCTGGAAATGGCTGTATTTATTTATAGTTTTCCACTGCATGCCTCCCCATACCTTCATTTTTGTGTCTCCTTCCATGCTTTCTTTTTTGTGCTACACTCCTGGCATGGGGAGAGATCAAAGCAGTCTTCCGCCAACTCATCTGGCACACCACACTGCTCTGCTTTGTGGCCACCTAATCTTTCATCATGCCGTGCTTCGGCCAGACTTCAGTGCCATGACATGGTGATAGCTCGGAGCAGTCTTCTGCCCCCTCATCTGGCATACCACACTGCTCTGCAGCTAAATGAAAACAACACTCAGCCATTGGCACTCTTCTGCATATTATCATTTGCAACACCAATAGCTCTTACATTAAATAATGCAAGACGTATTGAATTGCAAATCCTTCCCTGTTTAACAGTTTAAGTGAGTTGCTGTGTGACTATCTGTGGGTGAGTGAGTGGCTGAAAAGAGGAGTGAATGGGCGTGTGGGTGAATTAGTTGCTGTGCAAGTGGCTTTATTACTGATGAGTGGGTGTGTCAGTCAGTGGCTGGATGGGTGTGTCAGTGATTGTAAGGGTGAGTGGGTGTCTGAAGGGCTGTATGAGTGAGTGACTGATATGTAAATGGCTGTATGGGTGGGCAAGTAGCTGTTTAAGTGAATGTTTGGTTAAGTGAGTTGGTGTGTGAGTGGCTGCGTGTGTGAGTGGCTGTGTGAGTGCTCTGTATGGATGTGTGAATAGGTATGCAAGTGGTTGTATATGAATGAGTGAGTGATTGTATGAGTGAGTGATCAGCTCAGTTGAGAGGCTGCATGGGTGAATGGGTGTATGAGTGGAGTTATATATTACTGGGTGTGTCAGTAGCTATATGGGTGTGTGGCTGTGTGAGTGGTTGTTTGGGTGAGTGACATGTTGTATGATCAGGCTCTATGAGTACGTGAGTGGCTGTATGGATAGGTAAGCGGTTGTGTAAAACTTGTATGGGTCTGTGAATAGGTATACAAGAGGTTGTGTGAGTGTATGAGAGGTTGTATGGGGGAGTGAGGGTGTGATTCAGTGGTGAGTGGTTCTGTGGATGAGGTTATCAGTGATGTAATTTGAAAGATCATCTGTGATGTCACTGAGCATGTCATCAGTGATGTAAATTGTAAGGTCATAAGGAGTGCATTGTGGGGGCATAGGGTATAGTTTGCTCAAGTAACAATAACTGCAGAATTTCACTTGTTTTGTACAAGTGAAATCTGAGCTTAACTATAACATTCCTGTAATCTTTGTTTTTTTCAGTGAATTTCAATTTTTTTTCAATTCTATTTCTCCAACTAGGAAGTCCCTGTAACCTTTGGTTTTTAAAGTGAATTTGTATGTTTTTATTTTATTTCCAGACTGTACCACTAAGCTTTGAAACTAAGGGGTCTATTATGATGCGGTTTGGACAGGCTCCGAATCGGATTCAGGCCCTCCAAATCGGATTCGGAAGCCTGGTTTTCGACCGATTTGGAAACCTTTCTGAACGACCGATTACGATGTTCGGTAAGTGCTCGGACTTTCCGACTCAGTTCTGAAACCGAACCGGACGGCATTCTGAAAGCCCAAGTCATTCGGACCTGAATCGCCTACGGACCGTGTTTCTCACCGAGAGATTGCAATGTCAGATTCGGGCAGACATTCTTAATTGGTTGTTCCAACTCAGATCAGCTGTCACAATCTGACTTTGGGAGCCCGTAGCAGGCCCCCTTCACGTGGAGCCTTCGGAATGGGGCCTGTGGGGGTACCCAAGGGATCCCCCTTTCATACTATGCACAGTGTAGCAGGCACCATGGTGTGCCTGCCAGAGGGTGCATGATTTTGTTCCGCCACCCCTTTCTTCAATGGGAGCCTGTGTATTCAGTCAGAACACAGGCTCCCAGTCTGACTGAATTGTATCTGGAAGCATGTTAATGGACTGGTCGGATCCGATTCGGTCGGAAACCTTTCTGAGACAGATTCGGTCAGAATGCTTTCCCACCAGCATCGTAATCGACCCCTTAGTGTGTGAGTGAACAGTTGAGTGTCTCAGTGAGTGCACGAGTATCTGAGTAGTTTGTAGGTGGGTATGAGACAGTATGAGTGGGGCTGTAAGTGGGTCTGTGACTGTCTGACTGTGTCTGTGAGTGGTTTTACGCATCTGAGTTCACCTGTGAGTGGGTGCCTCAGTGGATGGGTCTGTGAGCGGCTGTGAATGTTTGAGTTGTTCTGTGAGTGGGTGCATGACTGCCTGAGAGGGTTCTGCTCATTCCGACCTTCATTTATCCTCTTTCTGCTCATTTTGTACCTTTATCTTGCCTCGGTATGCTTGTTCGGGTGCTTTATTTTGCCTCTTTATGCTCATTTCTGAGCTTTATTTTGCCTTTCTGATACCGATTTACCCCATTTCTGTTCATTTCTGACATTTATTTAGCCTTCACCTGCTTATTCCAGATCTCCATTTTTCCCCTTTCTTCTCATTTTGGACCTTTAATTTGCCTCTTCCTGCTAGTTTCTTGCCTTTATTTTTTCTTTTCCTGCAAGAGTTAGATCTTTATTTAGCCTCTTTCTGATCGTTTCAGGCCTTTATTTTGCATCTAAGAGCCTCAGGAGGGGGCCCCATAAACTCCCCTCCATTGATTTTTAAAATGTACCCGCCTTTTGTGGCACAATTAAAAACAATTTGTTTTTCAAAGCGCAGCAAGGTCCCTCTGGGACCCCATGACCACATTTAGAGGGGCCAGTGTATTCTTATCCTGCCTCTTTTATATCTTTGACATTTTTGTGGGACATGGCTGAAGCAGAGTACCAAGATGGTGGACAACACTTCCTGGTTGAAGTGGATTACAGCACAAGGACTGTCAAATCTGAGGAGAATCTGCACCCCTAGATATACAAATTTGGATTTTGCTTAATATCTCTAAAACTACTGAACAAATTTACACCAAGCTACTAAAAAAGGCGTTACTCTGGACCAATATCCAGCTTTCTGCAAAATTTGGTGTAATTACAACCGGAGTTCAGGCTGTACTCTTGTCTTAAGCCCCTATGGGAATGAGTATTGGAGAAAAAGCATTTCGGACCTCTGATTTTCTCATCTCCCACTTGACGAATCACCTCAAAACATTTAAGACAGCAGCTGAAGTGACTGGCAAATTCATTTTGAAATTTTGTTGAGAGGCAATCAAACAGCGCCAGAGTTATTAGCAAAACAAAAAATGTTTTTCCTATGGGAACTAGGTCCGAACTATAACTACCTACTGGCGACCATATCATCATGGTTCTTAATAAAAAGTCCTCCTGACTTAAATTCGATCTCTTTTTTCGAAACAGTATTGTCTGAATATAAAATTAGCTAAGATGAATGTCAATAAATGGATACATAATCCTTCTCTACCTGGTGTAATCTACCATACAGTGACTATTTTGGAGCATTTCTGAGTGTCTGAGTATTTAGCTGCCCACTATTATGGACAGAGATCTGTAGCTTACGTATAGTTCAACTTAGATAGGTCAGACTATCATTACAGTTTTTTGCATATATTTAATTAGGTATAATACGAATAGATAGTATTTACTGTTTTATACATTTACTGTTGTATTTATATTTTTGTGTATATGAAATTTGCTATGTTTATTAATTCAATACGAAAATGTTAATATTGGTCTTTTTTGTATAATTTTGTTTAAATAGATTTTAAATACGTGGCTTCCTGAAGAAGGCGTCTCCACTATGCCGAAACGCGCGTCGAAAAGAATAATTTTTCTGCCACAATCTGATTTTATAAACAAAACAGGTGATGGATTTGGGCCCAGATCTTTGGACTGGGTTGAATGTGTGACATTGATCCACATTCGGTCCATCATCTGTTTTGTTTGCAAATTCCGCCCTAAGTGCGCTGGGGATGCTCAGACGTGGGTCCCAGGCACTCCACACCACTGGAGTCAAGCTAGCCGGGCTGATGAGGTGTTACCTCAAAACCGGTCCGGTCCTCGGATGCTTGATTCCGTTCTGGGAAGGACATGGCTTTTGTAGTTCGGACTGGACTGTTCCCATGGGGCACAGGGTCAGAGCTGATTTGCATATCGCCATTGTCTAACCCAGGGTGGTGTGGAGTGCAAAAAAACAATGGATTTGGGCCCAGATCTTTGGACTGGGTTGAATGTGTGACATTGATCCACATTCGGTCCATCATCTGTTTTGTTTGCACAATCTGATTTTATGACAGTTTTATATTGTTTATTATTAAAATGTCTTTCTGTGATATATATATTTAGTCAATGTATGTTTTGCTCCTAATCCTAATCCTTGAGTGAGGATTTTTTAATTAACTTTTTAAAAAAATAAATCTATTTATTCTGATTTTCTATTTCACTTTTTATTAGTTGTTATCTGTTTTAGATAATATATAATAATGCTGTCTGACTCCTAGTCTAGTTGTCTATACACCTTTATATACTGAAGATTGCCTAGGAGTGTTAATACATTGACCATATCATAAATGCCTTTCTTTCATCATTGCTGGATATCTGTTAATCTATCTATCTTGGGGTTCCTAATAACTTTGTCAAGAGATTCCAATTCATGCATAACATTGCAGCCAGATTTACACTCAGAATAAAGATGCAAGATCACACAAGTCCATCTTTGAATTCACTAAATTTGCAGCCAGTGAAAGCTCTTGTGTTTGGTACATTTATCTTTTCATCAACTTTCTCAAATCTGAGTGCTTATTCTTCTCGGTATCAGCTGTTGCAATTACTTGGTTTACAGAATATACGTCTTTCTGTGCTCTAAGTTCTCGGACAAACATCTGTTTGTCATGCTTTCTCTCTGATCTCTATAAAGGAAAGGAATTCGGTACCCTTGAATCGTAAACAGATCAGGAAACCTCAGAAATCCTGGTAGTAGTTAAATACATGGCTGCTTAAAAGATATTTCCACAGGTGCCTTCCATTGTCCTTTTTCAATTTGGTGTGTCTTCGTAGCCAAGAGGTAATATTTCAGCTCCATGGTCCCCCATTGGCGATACAAAGAACACTATAAATGCTCAAACTAAACTAAATCAAATAAGCACTACAAAATACTTCCTTTGAAATTGATGGCAGGAGGCAATAAGACAAAGAAAAAAGTAAAACGTCAAATAAATTAAATACATTTTTTATTTAAAATGTATAACATTTTAATGTTCATTACTTTTCATATCGTTAAATTGTATTTTTCATATACATGCCGTTTAATAAAATATTGTAAATTGTAAACAAAAACTAAATACATAACCTGTGTTCAAGATTTGGACACATGCAACGTAAATGATAATCTACTTAAAAAGAATTTAAATAAAAATAAAGAATTAAATTACTGAAATGTATTAATCTATTGAAATGGAATGCATGTGTGATATCCCTTGTTACTCTGGTAGTCACAGGTGAATAGGAGTTAGTGAAATGTGTTTTAGTATTTTTCAATTTAAAAGAAAGAAAAATCCTTTTATAATTTCAAATACATTTCCCTGAATTTCCTGTAACTTTCTAAAGGGAGATCTTCACCCATGTCAATACCATTTTGCTGCGATCTCCAGTAGTACCTTTTTGGTTTTAAATTCAGTCATAGGAGTCTCTGTCCCATCTTTGGAGGGGGTGGAGACCCTCAAGTCTACATCCAGGTGTAAATCTACACATGGAAATGGTGAGAAGATTTGCATCTACACCTAGATATAAATCTACACATGAGGAGATCTACACATGCAAATGGATCTTGATGAAGAGATCACAGTGTGTGCGTTTGTCTCACTTTACAAGCTAGTGGGATAGTATATGTCACTTCACCCCACACTGCTCTACAGAGGACACAACACAAATCCCCTGTAGTTTATGCAGAGGGGTCTTCCTAAATAATACCTCTGAGAGCTCTGTCTAGGAAACAGCAGTTCTCAATGTAGCACCTTTCTGGTGGATGAATCTTGGAAAGCACATATTACTATTCTGTGGAAAGCGTACAGTTTCTCTGGTTGACATTAAAGTGTTACTATCATCTGTTCAATGTGTTGCAATTGCCACAGATCTCTTAATTTGTAGAATCTTAAAAAGATGAGGCGTTCTAAGCAACATTGCCAGGTATCAAGTTTTGCAACTGGTGTTTCTTCCCCATACTGTACACCTCATACACAGCTACTAGATCTTCTGTGTTTCATTGCTTCAAGCAAACATACTTTTTAGATTCTTCATTGTGTAAGGCAGAGTGGCATGTTAATGTTGGCAAACATTTACATTTATTTAGTTTTACTTTCACTTTTTCTAATGAAAACGGACATTACATAAGAAAGCTATAAACTATGGTTTTCGTACACAACCTAGACTATAACTGCAGGATGTTTTTAACAAAGTAGATCTAATTGAGACAAATTTGGAAATGTTGGCCTTTTGATTATATGTGGAGTTTCCAGATTACCCTAAGACCAGGACGTGCATGGTAAAAGCTGTTCAGAGAGCAGCCTGGCTGGGATGCCATTCTGTAATAAGAAAACAAACTGGAAATAATTAATTAGGTAGCACAACAAGACTTCATCATATCATGGAACACCCTATAGGTTTATTTGCAGTGCAAGTTGGGAATTGGGGGGACAGCTGGTGGTTGGCTGGCTGTGCTTGGTGATTTCTTCTGGCCACTACCACAATCCAGGGTGGGGGGGGTGGGGAAGTGACTGTGGCTGCGGACATTGTTAGCTTGGCAAGGTGATTCAGGCTGCCATCACCTTTCTGGTCACAGTTTGGGTGGCTGCTGGCTGTGGTGCTCACTTGAGTGTGCATGAATACTGCAGGTGGCCATGAATGAGGAACCAGTCACCTGGCATCCCTGTGAGCAGGATGGGCTTGTTATCCAACAGAAGTGTTAGCTAATGTTGGAATACTTGGAACATAGCATAAAATAGACAGCTACTATGAGGCACCAATCACCCTGCCCCGAGAGGGCTATCACAGTTTTAAACGAAGGATAGTTATGGGTGCTTATTTGTTTTTTTTAAACTACAGGTAACTGAGTGGTGTGCGAAATTGGGAAGTCTTATAGCTTACAACACAATGACCAAATATATCCAAAATTCTTTTAAGAAGGTGAAAAGCAAAGCGAATGTCATCTTCAGATGAATATACATAAAATGAACCCGCATTTAATACTTTTACATTGACATGGCTTATTCTAAAATTGTGGCAAAGGTCCACCCCCTGAACTTACATGAGGCTCCCTGAACGAATTCGCAAATCAATGATACAAAAGTAGGTGTGTGTGTAGTTTATGTGACACAAACTTGTGTCACAAAGAATTTTTGAATTACACATTCATATATACTACTTACAGTAAGACGTACTTGCAGTAATTTCTGGGTACACTTGCATGAAATATTCTTATGTGATTTGCTAGTTTAAAAGTTACCACTTAAGCCAGTACAGCATTTGTGCTACTGCAAACTATCACATTTCTTCCATGAATTACCACAGTGTCGTCTTTGCTAGGATTCAATTCTCTTCGGACACGTTGTCACACTATAGAAGCTCCGATATGGTTTTACTTTTATCATTGACATATACCAGGCACATGTATGAATTCACTGCCACACGGATATATATTTTTTTTATAAGTAGACACACATGGTCTTTACAATCAATTGAACATTTCTTACATACTTCCACAGGAATACATAGTCGTTTTGTTCAAACAGATTCTATGACTTGATCAGCAACTAAACACCCGAGGCAAATTCAACATCTGATTTAGAGAGCAATTAAAAAACCACATTGTGTTGTGCAGAAACAAAATAATTATTTTCACAGCCCGCCTGATTAAACAGATGCCAAATTAAATTAAAGAAGATTGCTAAATCTAGTCAGTTGGTGGAGAGTCATGCATAAAGTGGGACAGACTGGACAATAAAATGACTGTAATTAAGCAAAGAGAAGCTGGACAAACGATGCTTCTGACTGATTAGGGCAAACAACCGAAAACGTACTCAAATTATTTTGGCAGAATGGAAGAGTATCTCTTTTTGGACTCATTTACAAACGCTGCTTTTGCATGTGACTCAGTAGCTTACAATATATAAAAAACAGTGACAACAGTTGGACCGGTACTTGTTCATGTTCTAGTAAAACAGATTTTAGTTTTTGTGGATATTTTTCTCTGGAAAACTTGATCCCCAAATAAGTATGTTACAACATTATTTCTAGTACCCTTTCAGATAAGGATACTGTGACGGGACATTTGTTGCCAAATACCTGAAATACCACTTTTCTGTGCAAGGAAATATCTGAAAACAATTGACCACAATCACAGTAAAGACAAAGCCATCCTTTTAAAGAGTAGATTGAGTGAAGCAGCATCCAAAAATCATGTAATGTACAAACAGGATACCAAAATCGAAGATAGTTTAGTGCACAAAAAAATAATCTTAACTACCGTCAATTTCATAGAAAAATAATGAATTTGCATCATGACCTCATCTCAGTATGTATACTGCCAGGCCAAATCCCGAATAGAAAAGCCCTTATACAATTGTTAAACACAAAATTCTGGCACCCAGAAATGTATCAAAATATATTTTACCAATCCAAGCACCATTCTAAATTCAAAGGAATAATTAGCTCACTAGATTAGTGTTTCCCATACTGTGGGTCAAGATCCAAGTGAGGGTCTGGAGCTGGCTCGTGAAAGTCGAAGCAATAAATAAAGAGGCCTTTACATTAGGTATGTATCTTGTCACATTTGGATTAAAGGCTGAGGTCAAAGGTTAATCTATTTCTTCTAACAAGTTTCTGCTTATGTTTTGAAATTTGGAATTAGTGTTTACAAACTCCTCTCACTTTGTAGTCCAAGAAAGAAAAGTAGAGTGAATTATGCGACAATCTTCGTTGAGGTAAAGCAAGTGTGAAATGGAAAGGATGTTGGATGTCATTTTTTGCTACACACAAAAAAATATAAATACCTATAAAAGAACAGTACTAATTCAGTTATTAAGAAACAAAAAATAAAGCATTTTATTTATAATTCTGAAGTGCAATTAAAACAAAAGTTTCATTAGGATCAAAACAAATCAAACACTTAACTTTGTGATGGCCAAATGATACATATTCACTGAGGGCCTGATTCTCAAAGGTTAACTTACACTTTTGTGCATGTTTCCAATTTTATTTTGTCAAAAACTACAAGTTAACTGTAAATATAGGGCTGCAGAGACTCTACAGTTGGGGCGGAGAACTCTTCACATAAAAAGCATAGGACAGAGCCATCTTTTGATGTACCTCTCTGCAGTTGTAAACTTACTATTAACCCATGGTTTATGAATATAAAAAAACAATAGTAAACTGACACAAAAGTATAGGTTTACTTTGGTGAATCTGACCAAACACCCTTATTTTCACATATTTTCATACGTGTTATGTTATGTTATGTTATAGGTATTTATTGTGCGTACAGCTGCTCCAGCGAAGGAGCGTCCTGGCGCCATATAATATAGTGTGCAATATAATTTTATAAATAAAACTATGTCTGCGCAAATTAAGTGGCCATTTCCATGGAAAATCTGCTGTCTGTAAATAACAGTGCGCTGCCTGCCACATGATGTTTTTTTTACACTAAAAAAAAAAAATCACCAGCGTCATGGCCATTTAGGCAAGTGAGATCCTGAAAGTTTGTTACTCTAAAAAGAGGGTTGTGGGTTTAAAAGGTTTGGAAAGCAAAACACTAGATCTGTAAGCACACTAGAAAGAAAGCCAAAAATGCAGAGTAGCCAGATCTACTTGGATTCTAAGAGTTAAACTTAAGATGCCTAGAAATCATCAGAGAAAAACTAAAATAGACACTAACAGTTCTATAAGAACAAATGCAGATCAAAATAAGAAACATGAAGGAAAAATGCAACACGCCATGATCTATGGCAACCATGTCAAATAGACCAAAAGAGTCACTGAGAATCACAGTAGAATAAAGAACAGCACATCTCTGCTATACATATGACATACATACTGCTAGACAAAAAACAGAACAAAGCATAGACCAAAATAAACTGGAACACTGATGGGACAAGCAAGTGCATCCATGCCCATCTATACAGCTGCATAACTTTATTAAGGTTGGCTCTATTTAAGTAGAATGCCACAATATCTTTTCATGGTGATGTGTAGGTGCCACATCAGTAAATTTCAATTGCGATCACCATTTGAATGTTAACTTTTCCATTCAACACCTCTGCTTTCTTAACAGATCCGTGGCCTTCATTACAAGACATGCAGGTGTATGCCCAGAGGTAATAACACTCCAGGCAACTCCAAGTTCTCCCTTTCTCCAGTCCCAGAATTATTGGGTATGCAAACACTGGACCCAATAATTTGGGGGCCCAGAGATACTGGAGCTGGCGCTGATGCTACAGTGACAAGAGCTGCAAGCAGCAGTACAGCCTGGTACCAGCCCGACCGTTTCAACAGCACAAGGGAGCAGACATTACTCCCACAAGAAGACAGAAGCCAATCCAGAATGGTCAGTCCCCACCCAGTGGCACCAACTCTTTTGCAGCTCCCCTGGTACTACATCTGTACAGGCAGAACATTTTAGCTTTTTAACCAAAGTGTACAAAAGTGTCTAGTAAAGGATTTAGCAACACTGGTTCTGAGCAGTTATTTCACATTTGGGGAAATTAACTGGCATACATGGAATGTGGTAGGGGATTCCAGTTTAAATCATAGATTGTGGCACCTCACCATACCTGCACGAAATTCTAGAAAAGACGATATGAGGGCCTCGTGTTTGGAATATATCAGCTGTTGTGAACCCCATATATGAATTCCATTATGAGGCCACACACACTTCTGATTTGCCATTTGGTTTTCTTAGGACGGTCGCTCATATCCCCAAGTATGCTCAATGTCCAGTCCCATGATGTGGTAAATGTGCAACCGACATGTGCTCAACCACCTACCTCTGAGCGTTGGTCTCCCCAACCCCATTATTTACATCTATATAGAGGGGTTCAGAAGGCTATCTACAACCTAAAGCTAGGCTAAAATTCGATCTATACGAATTAAAATATTGTATGTGGCACTTTTCATCTAAAAGGCAATGAAATGCATTATTAGCAGATTATGTGCGCTATCTGCTTGAACACCAAAGATGGAGAACAAACATTTCTATACAGAGATTAATTAAAAAACAAATAAAATTCAATACTAAATATTTTACGGAATGAAAAACAATTCCTGTTGCAAGAATGAAAACTCTGTAAATAGCAACGTTCATTACTCAGTCTAAACTTAGGAAACGGTTACAATTGTTTCTGTCATCATTGGATGCAGTCCAAGAGTCCAGTAATGGTCTATAAATGTACACATCTGTTATATTTCAAAATACACTTGTTACACAGCCAAAGTCCATTTGCTGGTTCAGGAAAAATTGACTATACATCTCCCAAACCAAAGATTATGTGCATTCGTTTTAAAATTGCAATCTTTATTAACTAGCCCCTTTGTGGACGCTAGAAGCAACCCAACCCACAAAGAGGAGTACTTTTTACCATTTTCATCAGTCTGTAGTTTCAAAATAGGAGATTCCTTCCCAGTCCTAAACTGGCTTTAGTTTTTGCACTGTGAATTAAATGCAATAGGTATGGAATATTGTGCTACAATCCTTAGCCTTAACTTACAAGTAGAACAATGCTTTAAAAATTTATCACAGCAATCCTGCCATGCATTTGTCAGTAGTTCCACATCATTGGTGATCAATCAAGAATGACTAACGTATTTACTTATATTACTGTTCATATTTAACCCCCAAAACAGTAACAGTAAAAACCTATACTTTAGGCATGGGCAGTGTCAATCTTTAAAAAAACAACCACACAAGTTAAACAAGCAATGGCAAATTCAACAGACCCAGATTTGGGAGTGTTTGGTTATATTTGGGAAACTTTGTGATGTCTCCACCTGTCCCAGAAATATAACCTTATATAATCCGGTAATATCCTGGGCTACAACAATATGGATGTTGTGAGTAGAGCCCATTTTCTTAACAGACTGAACATAATTAAGATGTATTCTTAAAGATTACGAAGGAGAATAAGAAGGTACATTTTGTGTTGCAAGCAGCGAACCTAAAAACCACAGAATATTGCAGTTATAATATTGCATAGTAAATACTTTTAACAAAGGGGAAGTTTTTTCTTTTCAGCTTTAAAAAAAGAAAGAAAAAAAAAAGGATTATGCGCATAAGCATTTTTATCATATGAACAATTGAACTTGAAAATCCAGCTGATTATCATGACCACTATTAGTGGATTGCACAGTGTCTTAATGGCAGCCATTCTTAAACAACAAGGGACCCCAATCAAGTCAAACAGGGACCTCGGGGAACAATTTTATGGAAACAACAGTGGTCCCATGCTTATGTGATGCAACAAACAAAATAAATATAGACGAAATCGCTTCTATATTTTCAGAAGGACATGTCCAGCCGGACAGAGGTCTTCCAGGTTTACTTAATAAACACAGTATTTCAACAAATAAGATGTCAGGAGTACCTTCCACACTGCCCCTGTGTGGTACACAGCCTGTGCCCGACACTAACGGGGTGAACACAAGTGGAGATAGTAGGAAAGGTTCAAGGCAAAACAAACGTTTTTTCTGTTTACATATAAATTTGTACAGAAAATATCACGCTGCACCATTACATAAAATCAAACAATCAGATTTGTATCGGGTGCATAAGCAAGTCGACGGCGTTTCGGTTTCATCAAAAAATCATAGAAACCATCATCAGGACATTTAAATACTTTGCCTTTAAATTAAACCTCAATTTTGCCTATGAAGAAGAAGATAAAGATATACTTTAGAAAACAGAATACATACAAGAATAAGTGAAGTGACTCTACGTGCGCTGTGCACATGCTAGATCGTCAGGGAGTGATGTTATACATAACCTTGCTATTAAGGTAGTGACACAATTACCAAGTGTATGGTCATGCGTCCAAAATTGCTATAATGTGCCTATAGGGCATTAGTGATTACAAGAGGATGTTGACCGCAGTGCTAGTGACCTAAATTCGTGGTGATATCGTGTATCAAGCACTTGCCGGAAAGTGGGGCTACTTCAGAGTGAAGGGCGCCTTGCAATGCTTACCGAGGTATAGCATGTTTGGGCATCGAAAGTCAGTACCGTCAAGATGCCCGTTTCTAAACTTGGCCAGTCACCCTATAAAACGAAGGAATTAAATTAGAGCAGGCCGAAGGTTGGGGACAGCCCGGCGGGCGAAAAAGGAAATAGTCTTACCACAATGGAGCGTCAGGTAATGCCGGTTTACACAGTCGTAAACGGGCGACGCCAGGACAAGCCTAAGAAAGGATCAAAGTAGCGTCTATCAAACACAGGTCTTTAAAAATTAAAACGTGGCAACAGATTGAAGCCCGAGGACAGAGCAGGACGCGGAGTGAAAACTTACCGATAGTTACGGTCATGGAGTGTGTCCCTGGCGTGCTCGTGTCTTGGAACCAGGAAGTAATGAAGGGAGTAGGGAGCGCTGTGATTGGAGCAATGCACCGGAGTGAGGGGCATAAGAATAAAGGAAGGACTTAGTTCCAGGGGCCATATTAAAGTGAACCTTAAGTGAATACCATGCAGAGTGACATTTAAAATATAAAACCATTTCAGCAATTTTAAAATAATTCCAAGAAATAATTATAATTAAACATCAATTTCTGAATGGCATGAAAGAGGGGTTATTCCAAGACAAATAGTGTTTAAGGAAACAATAACAAGGGAGCACTTGTTTTTGAACAGCATGTAGAGGAGAAAAGGTCAATTCAGATTAATGATGTCCAGTCCTCTTGCAGGTTCAGCCCGGAATTCAGGCTATCAGTCTTTAATATCCATTTTAGTTCCTCCTTGTTGAGCAACCGGCTCAGGTCACCACCTCGAGGTGGGACGATAACCTGTGTGATGACAGTCCAACGGATATCATTCTCAGTGTGTCCCTTGTCCAGAAAATGTTCGACCAAGGGAGCGTTTGGGGTTTTACATCGAATGCGGCTCCGGTGTTGGGAAATCCGTAATTTGATCTTTTGCTTTGTCTGACCAACATAAATGTAATTGCAAGGGCATAAAATAGCATATACAAGATTACAGCTGTTACAGTTAGTAAAAGTGCATAAAACATTTTTTACATCCCTATAAACAAACTCTTTTCCTTCTATTGTATACTCACAGACTATGCATGAGCCACACTTAAAGTGACCCCTTACAGGTGGCAATGACCAGTGGTCATGTAGTGTTACATTCTTTCCAGGTGTGGCAGGTAGTGCTGCCCTCACTAACTGGTCCTTCAGGCTTTTATTCTTCTTGAAGGCAAAGAGAGGGATTTCCCAGTCAAGGGGGCCTGAATTCAAAATGTGCCAGTTTTTTCTGATGCACTGCGTTACCCGGTGAGAAATGGTAGAAAAAGTGGTTACACAAACTGTTTTCACATCAGTGGTTTTCTGTTTAGGTTCTAACAGGGTGTCACGGGGGCAATACCAGGCCCTCTTCATAGAGTTCTTAACCAGGCGCTTGGGGTACCCTCTGAACCTAAGTTTCTCTGATAAAGTATTTGCCTCTAGAAAATAGTCCTCTTTCTTGTAACAGTTTCTTCTAAGCCTAAGGAACTGTGAGTAGGGAAGGCTGTCCCTAAGAGCTCTCGGGTGACAGCTCCTGTAACTGAGCAGAGTATTCCTCTCTGTGGGCTTACGGAAAAGGGATGTGTATAAAGCCCCTTCCTGATGTTGGATGTTCAAATCTAGGAAAGGGATACAGTTTTTATCAGAGGTTAAGGTAAATGTAAGCCCATTGCAATTATTGTTGAGCCAGTGCGTCAGTCCTGAAAGATCTTCCATGGACCCACCCCAGATCAACAAAATGTCGTCTATGTAACGTTTCCAAAGTAGTAACCCTTGGTGGAATGGGTTACTACTAGGGAGGATAATGTGAGTTTCCAACCAATCCATATACAAAATTGCCAAAGTCGGTGCGAAAATGGCTCCCATGGAGCAGCCACGTACCTGCTGGTAAAAATCTGAGTCATAGAGAAAAAAATTTTGAGTCAAACAAATTTCCAAAAGCTGGATAATGAATAAAGTGGGGACCCTATGGGGACGTTCCCTGGTATCCAGAATACTTTGCATTACAAATAATGAATCCCTTTGGGGTATATTTGTATACAGAGACTCTACGTCCAGTGTACATAGAGTCTCATGTATAGGGTCGAAAGGGTAGTTCTCAATCAAGCTGATTATATGCATATGCATACTATCCCTAACAAAGCAAACAGTATTGGGCACAAAATCCTTCAGAAAATAGTTCACATAGTGGCCCAGTGGTTCCAGGACCGACCCGCATCCAGAAAGAATTGGCCTCCCTGGAGGGTTGTCAACCCTTTTGTGGATTTTGGGTAGTGTGTAGAGGACAGGGGTTCTGGGGTTAGAGATGTTAAGAAAATTGTACTCATGTTTACTTATAATACCATTTTCCAACCCTTCCATGGTGATGGTTTTAATAAGCTTTTGGATATCCTTGGTGGGGTTACATGGAAGTCTAGCGTAATGATCAGTATTAGATATCTGCCTCTGGAGCTCATTCCTGTAACTACCAATATCTTGGAGGACTATACCACCCCCTTTGTCCGCAGATTTAATAATCAGGTTGTCATTATTCTTGAGGGAATTGATCGCTTATTTCCTTCAGGTTATTCTGAAGGAAATATGTAAGATAGAAAAATCCCATATCTTCATACCATACAATATCTCCCTTGAAGAGAGAGAAGCTTATTAAAACCATCACCATGGAAGGGTTGGAAAATGGTATTATAAGTAAACATGAGTACAATTTTCTTAACATCTCTAACCCCAGAACCCCTGTCCTCTACACACTACCCAAAATCCACAAAAGGGTTGACAACCCTCCAGGGAGGCCAATTCTTTCTGGATGCGGGTCGGTCCTGGAACCACTGGGCCACTATGTGAACTATTTTCTGAAGGATTTTGTGCCCAATACTGTTTGCTTTGTTAGGGATAGTATGCATATAATCAGCTTGATTGAGAACTACCCTTTCGACCCTATACATGAGACTCTATGTACACTGGACGTAGAGTCTCTGTATACAAATATACCCCAAAGGGATTCATTATTTGTAATGCAAAGTATTCTGGATACCAGGGAACGTCCCCATAGGGTCCCCACTTTATTCATTATCCAGCTTTTGGAAATTTGTTTGACTCAAAATTTTTTTCTCTATGACTCAGATTTTTACCAGCAGGTACGTGGCTGCTCCATGGGAGCCATTTTCGCACCGACTTTGGCAATTTTGTATATGGATTGGTTGGAAACTCACATTATCCTCCCTAGTAGTAACCCATTCCACCAAGGGTTACTACTTTGGAAACGTTACATAGACGACATTTTGTTGATCTGGGGTGGGTCCATGGAAGATCTTTCAGGACTGACGCACTGGCTCAACAATAATTGCAATGGGCTTACATTTACCTTAACCTCTGATAAAAACTGTATCCCTTTCCTAGATTTGAACATCCAACATCAGGAAGGGGCTTTATACACATCCCTTTTCCGTAAGCCCACAGAGAGGAATACTCTGCTCAGTTACAGGAGCTGTCACCCGAGAGCTCTTAGGGACAGCCTTCCCTACTCACAGTTCCTTAGGCTTAGAAGAAACTGTTACAAGAAAGAGGACTATTTTCTAGAGGCAAATACTTTATCAGAGAAACTTAGGTTCAGAGGGTACCCCAAGCGCCTGGTTAAGAACTCTATGAAGAGGGCCTGGTATTGCCCCCGTGACACCCTGTTAGAACCTAAACAGAAAACCACTGATGTGAAAACAGTTTGTGTAACCACTTTTTCTACCATTTCTCACCGGGTAACGCAGTGCATCAGAAAAAACTGGCACATTTTGAATTCAGGCCCCCTTGACTGGGAAATCCCTCTCTTTGCCTTCAAGAAGAATAAAAGCCTGAAGGACCAGTTAGTGAGGGCAGCACTACCTGCCACACCTGGAAAGAATGTAACACTACATGACCACTGGTCATTGCCACCTGTAAGGGGTCACTTTAAGTGTGGCTCATGCATAGTCTGTGAGTATACAATAGAAGGAAAAGAGTTTGTTTATAGGGATGTAAAAAATGTTTTATGCACTTTTACTAACTGTAACAGCTGTAATCTTGTATATGCTATTTTATGCCCTTGCAATTACATTTATGTTGGTCAGACAAAGCAAAAGATCAAATTACGGATTTCCCAACACCGGAGCCGCATTCGATGTAAAACCCCAAACGCTCCCTTGGTCGAACATTTTCTGGACAAGGGACACACTGAGAATGATATCCGTTGGACTGTCATCACACAGGTTATCGTCCCACCTCGAGGTGGTGACCTGAGCCGGTTGCTCAACAAGGAGGAACTAAAATGGATATTAAAGACTGATAGCCTGAATTCCGGGCTGAACCTGCAAGAGGACTGGACATCATTAATCTGAATTGACCTTTTCTCCTCTACATGCTGTTCAAAAACAAGTGCTCCCTTGTTATTGTTTCCTTAAACACTATTTGTCTTGGAATAACCCCTCTTTCATGCCATTCAGAAATTGATGTTTAATTATAATTATTTCTTGGAATTATTTTAAAATTGCTGAAATGGTTTTATATTTTAAATGTCACTCTGCATGGTATTCACTTAAGGTTCACTTTAATATGGCCCCTGGAACTAAGTCCTTCCTTTATTCTTATGCCCCTCACTCCGGTGCATTGCTCCAATCACAGCGCTCCCTACTCCCTTCATTACTTCCTGGTTCCAAGACACGAGCACGCCAGGGACACACTCCATGACCGTAACTATCGGTAAGTTTTCACTCCGCGTCCTGCTCTGTCCTCGGGCTTCAATCTGTTGCCACGTTTTAATTTTTAAAGACCTGTGTTTGATAGACGCTACTTTGATCCTTTCTTAGGCTTGTCCTGGCGTCGCCCGTTTACGACTGTGTAAACCGGCATTACCTGACGCTCCATTGTGGTAAGACTATTTCCTTTTTCGCCCGCCGGGCTGTCCCCAACCTTCGGCCTGCTCTAATTTAATTCCTTCGTTTTATAGGGTGACTGGCCAAGTTTAGAAACGGGCATCTTGACGGTACTGACTTTCGATGCCCAAACATGCTATACCTCGGTAAGCATTGCAAGGCGCCCTTCACTCTGAAGTAGCCCCACTTTCCGGCAAGTGCTTGATACACGATATCACCACGAATTTAGGTCACTAGCACTGCGGTCAACATCCTCTTGTAATCACTAATGCCCTATAGGCACATTATAGCAATTTTGGACGCATGACCATACACTTGGTAATTGTGTCACTACCTTAATAGCAAGGTTATGTATAACATCACTCCCTGACGATCTAGCATGTGCACAGCGCACGTAGAGTCACTTCACTTATTCTTGTATGTATTCTGTTTTCTAAAGTATATCTTTATCTTCTTCTTCATAGGCAAAATTGAGGTTTAATTTAAAGGCAAAGTATTTAAATGTCCTGATGATGGTTTCTATGATTTTTTGATGAAACCGAAACGCCGTCGACTTGCTTATGCACCCGATACAAATCTGATTGTTTGATTTTATGTAATGGTGCAGCGTGATATTTTCTGTACAAATTTATATGTAAACAGAAAAAACGTTTGTTTTGCCTTGAACCTTTCCTACTATCTCCACTTGTGTTCACCCCGTTAGTGTCGGGCACAGGCTGTGTACCACACAGGGGCAGTGTGGAAGGTACTCCTGACATCTTATTTGTTGAAATACTGTGTTTATTAAGTAAACCTGGAAGACCTCTGTCCGGCTGGACATGTCCTTCTGAAAATATAGAAGCGATTTCGTCTATATTTATTTTGTTTGTTGCATCACATAAGCATGGGACCACTGTTAATGGCAGCCATGACATTCAAACAGCATGCACTTCATTTTTAAAAAAGCCATCAAGTAAAATAAATTACAATGTTGTGTCAGAAAAGTAAATACATAAAGATACACACTGGTTTTCAATTGCAATATATACTTTCTGACACATTTTCAGGCAGAAAAAGAACTGCTTGATGCACCATCATCAAAAAGTCATGGGAACACAATTAAGACAATGCAACCATCCACAGAATGGCATGACCAAAATGGAATGCCCATTCAAGGAATGGCAAACAATGAAAATCACATGAATGCCAATGGCTGAAGATGGCTGACCTAATGCTCATTCTCTTTCTCTCTGTATCCTTTTTTGTACTGTTTTAAGCAATGGTCACATGAAACCGTCTAGACAGCTAAGACTCCCTGTAGCCCAATGTAAAATGTAACAGGTGTGCACAATGGGTACATTTAAACAACTTCATTAAATCTGCATAGAAGCGATTTATCCTACAAGGTTAAAAACCTATATTTAAAATGTGATGTATGTTCCCACGCAGAAATCATTCAAATATGGCTCTTACTTCCTATGGACATGTGCTTGCCACAATAGCTCAATAAAATATGGAATACCTGTTTCCTTGGTGCCTGATCTCATCACCAGAAGAAACATACAGAAAAGAAAGTCACAGCTACCCACACAGAACGTCCACCACACATGTGGTGGCAAATATTTGCACTTTCCTATGTCAGCCACTGGGAGGTGGGGACATTGTTGCTACTATCAGGACATCCAGCCTTGCTTGCTATTTGAGAAACTCAAGTCTTCATGGTCCACATGTATAGACACGGTCAATGTGGCAAAAAGCAAGCTGTTAGTGTCTGTTCATGTGCACCTTGCACAAAACATTTGAGACGAGTGTATATTTGTTAAATGAAAAATGTAGAAAACTTTAAGACTCTTAAAAAATATATCTTTTACTGTCACAGGGTAGTTATTCAGAAAATGGGGATCGTAAGAAAGGTTTCACTCAAACTAGTAAATGGAATGAAGCACATTGATTAGGTCATAAACCAGAATTTAAAAAAAAACATCCATTTGTATTGTTTGTATAAATCATGTCCGCAGAAGCCTTAATAGTACATATAAATAAAAAAAATGTGCACAGACTAAACGCACATGCATAAGCCAGGAAAGGTGGCATTAAGTTCTAACACTGTGGCACTAGCAAACATAGGAGAAATTAAAACATTTGCTCTTCCAAACGTTTCATAGGAATAATGGAAATGGCTAGTGCCTCTTTCAAGTAAATGAGGAGGAGGGTGAAGTGTATCTGTTCCTGTGTTTTTACTCTATATTTCTGGTTCTAGTTTATAAAATCTTTACAGTGTTTACAGATTTGCAAATCTCAATTCACGTTTATACACACATCCTAAACCACTACTAACACAAATGAGTACTTTCCAGAAACGTTACATTTTACCCACTTTGGTTTAAAAAAATCTGTAACATTACAAATATTTCTGTGTACTCATGGAAAGAGTGGTAGACCACATTTTCATATAATTATATAATAATGCAAAAAAGCTATCTAAAGAAAATCGTCAAACAGATTGTGCATTTACGACCCAAAGTATCTCTACAAGAACAAAGATAGCAGAAGGCATATGTAGGACCCAATGTGTAAAAGCGTCCCGTGTAGAGTCCTCACCAGGTGTAACAGGGCATTCATACAAAGAATGTTAATAGTATGATTTGTGGTTACCTACTCGAGATTCCATTCTCAGATGAGAAAGCATGAACTTTGCCCCGTACTCTGCTCCTCCCAGCCAGTTACACAGAAGAGTCGCATCTCATCTGCCATATACTGTAGTTCATTAGGGATGTAACAAAATATATGAATTATAGTCATCAAGACATCAAAATGAACTACCAATAACCAAGCCAGGAGTTATTACCAATTGTGCATAGGTTACTTCCTCCTATATACTGGAATGATTGTAACACTGGCCATCTCAAAAGAGTATGGCATCTATATCGCAATGGAGATTTAAGACCGTAAAATACCATTTGTAGGATTTAAGCAATTTATTTCACCAGGTGGTTCAATTTATGGCAATATCAATGCGTGTTGATTGAAGCGCTCTACTTTACATAAAATACACGGACATCTCTACTTCACATTATATAAATTGAAAGAGGAATTATTTGAAGAGGGGAGAGTGCCAAGATGGCACTCTGCTACAGTTGAATAGCATCTCATCCAATCATGGAGAAGTACACATCTATCTCCCTGTGGCTGTCCCACCTTAAACAAAGTGGAGAACACAGGGTTGATCAGAAGTAAAAAGAAAACCACAATCTCAACACGGAGGACAGATGAATAGCTAGTGAAGGTTAACATGGTTCAAGATGATGGTGTACCACAACAACAGAGTAGTATAATTAATTAGGCTTCTGTTCAACCACAAGAGACCACATGTTCCACTACAGTTAAAATAAAGTTTAAGAAACCAGATCAGCAGTGAGTGTCAAGGACACCACAAGAACAAAGGAAGGGATCAGTGCACTGGCAAGTAGTTATAAAAGATTAACAGACAGTTTCTCTGTACATTCCACAAACCAGTTAATGGTCTTCACAAGAGCATACAAGATGTAATACTTTAGACACTAAGGACCTTTGTTCTGAGTACAATCAGAGTTTGTTCCCGATTTTGGATTCTGAATGGAGTACAAACTTAGTACAGAGCCAGGCATTTGCTCTGAAGAAAGTTTCTCCATGTGCATTAACTACGGAAAAGCAAATGCCTAAAAATACACAGTTTTACCAGTCCTCAAACAAAAAGAATCATCTTACCCCCTCTACAGACATGAGGAATTGCCTAATAAAACCACATGGGGGGTAATATCCCAACTTTCACTATCTGGTTTTCCTCTGGCTGGTTTTAAAACCGAAATTCCAGACTGTCTTAAAGGGAGGGACTTGGTAACTCTCCAAGCCTAAACGATTATTTCAAAATGTATTTCCGCTATTCTCAGTAAGGTAGATTTGCTTTCAGTATCTTTATAAATCTTATGGCTCTGGATCCTAGTATGCCTCTTTTCGCCATTGATGATACAATTTTTCTACACCATGTTGAAATGTGTATTTGCTGAATTCCAAGACAAGGCTCTACGCAGAGTCCTCTCATCACTATACTTAAATACGAAGACCTATGAAATGCTTAAGAATCATGCCTTTTAAACAGAAAAATGACTTATTGTCTAAAAGTATGGGCAAGTAAAACAATGTTAAAATGGCTGCGACAGTTGAAACAAAAATATACTGTGTGCACAACAAGATGATGGACGGAGTGCTGAAACTCTTCAAAAACTTACTCCAGTCGAGAGATCTCAGTTAAAGCCATTGTTCTATTGCTCACCATGTCATACTAGTTTGGGCCCAACCATATACAAATCAGTCATGACCCTGATCCTCATGGGAACGGTCCAGCCTGAATTGCCAGGCCAGGTCCTCCCTGGACTGGAAACAAGCACCCTTGGAACCGTTTTGGAATATCACCGCTCATCAGCCAGGCTAGGCTGAATCCAGTGCCACAGCGAGCAAAGGACCCATGTCTGGGCATACCCTTGGCCACTTAGGGTGAACTTAGCAAACCCTTATGACATCAAGTGACATTTTTCATGCAAGAAGTAGATAATTTCAGATTTACAGGTGTGTCTTTATATTTACCAGTCAACAAATGTGCATCGTTCTTAATGTCTGAGAGAGTGCGCCAGAAAAAGTAAATCAAATTAAGTGAATGTATATTTAAATGCTTTCGAACAATTGGCACTTCACACCTGCAATCCCAATTTTATTGACACAGTCCAAAAGGCTTAAACAACATTTAAATGTGCTTGACCTAAATTCTGACTTTCTAGGTTTGGCCCTTATTTAAGTCTACTCTGATTACAGGCCCATGAATCTCCAAATATACTGCCAATGTTCCATCTGCACACCCTGTTTTATGGCAATATCAGGTTTGAGATTGCATTCTCTATCCCTCATCAGCTTGAACTGTAAAGAAATTGAAAATGTTGCATGCATTGAAAAAACTGGATCAAACTCACCTAGAGTGTCTCTGCTGGGGTTGTCTTTTGTGTTTTGTTGACAGTATTGCAAGATGACATTTTGCTGGACTACAATGCAGCCAACGTACATGAGGAAAGTTCTGCATTTATGTTTAGGTTTAGGCTATTTATAAAGCGTGCAACTACCCGTAGGTGTCTCGGGTTAGAGGCTTGTGCCCCATTGGAGTATTATTTCCAAACAATGCCTATGTCTAATAGCTAGGCAGAGCAGTGATAACCATTGAAGAACATTGGTGTCATACCCCTGCCTGCCTGTTCTGTTTGTTCCCCATTGTCATCTCTGTTTTCTAGCTGGGAAGGTGTCATGTACTCGGTTATGCACGTTTCACAGTTTTCTAGTATGGGACAGACGCCATATTCTCTGCTGTGCACTGTATTTAGGCATGCTATGTACTGTAGTTTGAGTGCAGTGTTTCAAGAATTGTTTAACTTAGTGGAAATGATCAGAATTTCTATTTGAACAAACATGTTGAACTGATTAGGTAAAACGCCTTTGTCTTTTATGGACTTCAAGGCTGCCTGATACGCTCGCTTGTTGCTTATTTGTTCAACTGCCCAGTTATCTAAACCTGATAAGCTGCATAAATTAATTCATTATGGGTCAACAACCACTGTATATGCTTGGTGCAACTCATTGGTTTAAATGTTTTCAACACATGCTGCCGCAGTTATCTCCACCAGAGATAACGGAAATGCTCAACAGCATTTCAAATACAGGGCAAAAGTAATGAATTAGACATGTCCACTTAATGAAATCTGTAATTTTAATCTTTACAGATTGGCCAAAATAACGAAGGTTAATAATCTTAATGTATTAAGAAATACGACTGCTCGTGAGAAAAAGAATAGCTTTGATCGGCTCGTGAAATACTGATCATTCAGGTAAACGTCTGACGAATAATAACTGAGGCAATGAATGCCTTTACTCAGTGATATAATTTTAAAACATTTTGACAAGTGGTTCTTTTATTTTAGTTCAAGACCATTGTTATAAGTCTCCTAAGACCTTATTCATCCTGAAGTCATAAAAGGATAAACTCAAAAAAAGTAAGCTGATTAATTATATTACCTGTCGAAGACGAATGGATGTGTTAAAATAGGACTTAATCATCCTATAAGTCGGGTAGTTATTCACTTGTACAGGATACATCCTGACTGTTTGTAAAATTAAATATATCGAACATTAGACCAATAGAGACATGTTGGTTGTTATTTGCACACGGGTTCTTTGAAATGATTGAAAAGAGTAAATAAGTTGTTGGGACATATAGATAATAGTTTACATTATGTCTTTTTGAGGGGGATCACAGCTACATACGAAATATATTTGTCCTGAGGATGGTCTGAAAGAGTTATACCATATAAGACTAAGTGCATTACTTCACCTGCTCTTCATTAAACAAGTGATCTTTATTTCAGAAAAATAAGAGTCATTTGTTTTTTATTTGAATTTGTTTGGACTTACTCAAATGAATTGTAGGAATAAATTTTCAGTTTCTTGTTCATTTGAAAGCATTATGATTAATTCTCATTGTTAACATGTACCGTATGAATTTCTGCTCAAAATATATATAAAATAAATATTTTTGATATGAAAGTTTTCGCGTGTTGCTTTTTCCTCATGTCTTCTCTGTTTATATAGTTACATTTAAGATCAATTTTTCAGATACCAATTAGGTTGGAACAGACAAACACAGGCATTAAATTAACAGTCTGTCATCTGTGATAAATACCTTCAAGTAAAATCCCTTGCCGGCACTCCATTGAAGTTACTAAATCTGCCCAAGCCCGCAAGGGTATATTTGGTTTCCCACCCTCTTTTTCCAGTTATCTAAAGGCCTCCATTTCCTGCCACAGTCTCCTTCCAGAGACAGCCTTCAAATTGACAGAAACACTCAGTAATCTTCAGGAAGGCTCCAGGTAAACACTCGCATGACAGGCTATAAATACTGCTTTCAAACTCACCCTTGCTTGGCTTTGTCAATCAGTATTGAGAGAGAGCTGTGTCTTTCCGCAGCCCTGTCCACCACCTGCAACAACAATAACTTGGCCACCTGAAGCTGGGGGCCAACAACCTCTCTTGGAACATGGTCAATCAGCAGGCACTGCCATGACTTCCATTGCCTTGACTATAAGCGTCTTTTCGCCATTTTCTTTTCGCCATTTAACACTCCTGCTATTTCGGCCCTTTATATGGACCTCAGGTTACTGCACTAATAGTTCTACTTTTGGTATCCCCTTTTTCTTCAAGTACACCCTAGCAATTCAATGTGAAAAAGAAGCCCTGGCTAAAAGAAAGGACTAGTTGTGGGAAGTAACAACAATGAAGACAGAAAGATCATCTTAGCAGAGACTAAAGTATAAGCACTCAAGATTCAGTGCTCATGCGCCCTTCACATGGACTCAAAAGCAATTATTATTTGCTATGTTTCATTAGGGATTTGCATCCTCAGGGTAACTGTAAAGCAATCATGTATGGTTATCTCAAATCACTTTTCTTGTTACAGACTCTCCTGACTGAAGGAGTGTACCTTGCCACTACAACGTCAGGGGTCCTGCTCAGAACCCCTCCCCAACCACCATCCTTTTCACAGAAGCTTTGGGTACAGCAGAACCACTGCTCAGTATTTCTTTCTCTCCAACACCGCTTTCCCTCTCGGTTAATTACAGTCTCCGTCTTCCCTTCCAATGCTAAGGATTACTCTCCAGGTGTAGTGAGACAATCGGTCACTGGTAACGATCCACATTAGAAAGGACTTAAACTCCCCCTTGTTCTTTTTCATTAAGTAATCTGCCATGCATTCCAATTGTACCTTCTTACAGACTCCGCAGTTATATACTCAGCAATCTGAAGTGACCCAAACGTAACGTGCCACAATTTCTAAACCTACTAAATAAATATTCAGGTGTACAATACTCAGGATGTTGGCATCAAAGGCTAGTAAGGTAGGGGTAAAGTTTGATTTCCTTTATGAGTTTGCATGCTTTGGACATCAAGTGGAAATTGACAGATGCCTTAGAAGCAATTCTGAAAATTCAGCTAAATAATGCAAAGTAATATTCCTTTATGAGATCCATATTTTCTATCATAGTGGAAAACTGCTCAAATGCACTCCTATTAGTATTGTCCAACTATTATGAAGGGTATGAAACATAAAACATAATAGCCACATTTACATTAAGGCAAACATGAAAATGTATTGTCCAACTATTATGAAGGGTATGAAACATAAAACATAATAGCCACATTTACATTAAGGCAAACATGAAAATTGTTTATTTGATAAAAAAAGGCTTTCGGAAACCATCAAGAAGTTACTTAATGAATAAGCTCGAACCGACTGAATGAAGGCAACATCTAGGATGATATTCTCAATCTTAGCAATCAATAAAAATATGCCGATCTAAACTGAACACTGAGAGACCTTTAAAATACACTTTTTGTTCTCTCTTGTTTTTTAGAGTTGTATATAGAGCAAACTAGATCTGAAGAGATCGGGTATCAGTGCGTTTCACATGAGCACCAGTTTCGTTACAAATTAACACATTCATTTTTGTTAGGCACATACAGATTAAGTGATATGCCCAGCAGCACGTGATGTTGAGCGTTGTTGCCTAGACTTGAACCCTGTTCCCCAGCTTCAAGGTTGAACGCTCTAGCTGCAAGGCTACATCCTCTCCCCTATCCACATCTGTAAGCTTATTACATGCTAAGCATAAAAAAAAAACCACCAGATACATCATACTTAGTGTTGCTCTGAACATCTTAAGATCTTTAGTAAAGATCTTAAGAGACCCAGGATTACCTCAGTAAAAATAGAATTATACCTGCAGGAGATGAAAGACAGAGTAGTTTCTGCCAGCTTCTGACATTTAGATAAACTACTCCATTACACCCAGTTATAGTTGGGATTAATAACTATGATTGACATGCCATGTAATACGTCCTCCTGATCGCCATTTAAGAGTTTTAAAATCATGTATGAGTTTTTCAGTATTAAATTACACCAGTGAAGATGTGTTTTTATATACAATTGCAGAAAATAAAACCAGTTTTAGAAGTGCATGGTTTCTTCTGAGAAAGCGTTGTAGAGGCAGGTGCAGATAAAATCAGGCGTTTTGTATTGTGGCTATGTAAACATTCACTGGTAGAAGGTGATTACTTTGTTCAGCTGCTCAAACAGATTTTTATCTCTGTTTGCATATCAGGGTATTTCTGTCTAACTGTTTGCTACAGTTAAACATGCTCAAACTAAATATTTGGGGTCTTAAAACATATTTTACCTATTTTTCCCAGAGACTCTGCAAATTTGAGTCAGTCTTCCTCGCGATCTAGGTGATATTAGAAAACGTAGACTGTCTTTTTAATTAGCCGAAGTCACGTGCAACAGAGTAAACACAAGACATTTAAAACAGCGATCCCACATTAAAAAAGCATTTTTCTCACTCATTTCCAATCTCACTTGTTATTTATAGGTTAATAATAAATCTCCTCAACTAAAACAATATTTGGTTGTGTAGTTAACCCAGTCTTCACAAGAAAAACAAAACACGATCAGTTTCTCTAGGCCCACATGAGATTGCCTAATACTTATTGTTTGCACAACTGTTACTAAGTGAATTATGAGCCAGTTGCTCAATCTATAGAAATTTAAGAAACACACATTGCCAAGGAGTGACTCATATATCAGTCTATTATATGCACCGGGCCGGCTGCATTAAACAAATCACTCTGCCTACAGCTGAAGAATAGAAGCTATATACGGAGCAGAGGTTATTGTCTAATTTAAATCTTGGCTCTCTTCCCAGTCCTTTACAAGATTCCAATTTGTGGAAATGTTGCTCTTTGCTACTGCCAGAAAGACTGCAGAAAATAGCATTGGATGGCTTCCAGAAGAGCGTCTGCAGAATGCCAATCAACAAGTCACCACAGATTTACAGTATGACTGTACCAAATTAATTTAAATTAGAGAAACATAAGGCAGGGAGTTTGATTTGCTCTTAGGGTAATATCTGAATGACAAATAGCAGTATCTGTTCTGCAACAAAAGCAATGTTAGAGACACATTAGAGCTGGTAATGGAATTACTGCAGATGTGTACATATGGTGGTTCAGGAGTCACACTATCAATTTAAGAAATTATTTAAAAAAAATTAATCAGAAAAGTATTTAGTGATGTTAACTTTTGCATTGTCCCAGGATAACAGCCCACGCACATCAAGAGCAAGCCTAATGTAGGTTTTTTATGGTTTTGTTTTTTAATCATTACGCGATCAAGCTGGCCACAAGCTAAAAGTATCTCTTTATTTTGTACTGCTGTAGAGAGGTTTGCTAATTTTTCTTACTCAATGGTGATGCTGAAATTTTAATAGAAAAGTTACTGAAATGCTCAGTAATTCAAATTGCCACATTTAAACACAAATGAAAACAAAAACAGGTAATTTTGTCCAAAGCTGTTTTGCGTTTGCAAAGTGTCAAAATCACAAAAACAGAGGGTCGGTGATCACAAAATATCTTTTTGAAATGTACAGTTTTGCAGTTTTTTGACTGTTGGTTTTGAAGCCATCCACTTCTCACATCATCACAAAAGTTTGAAGTTGTGATCTGTTTAAAACATATATAGTGCGACCAGGGCCAAATTGTCGTTTTTTTAAGGAATCTTGGATTGTTATTAACCAATCTAGCTGCTGTCACTGTGAAAGAATTGTTACTTCAATGGCCATACACTTCAAATATTAGTATACATCCTACTTATTAAAACTTGGCGACAAAGTTATTCTAGACAATTTTTATTTCAACATTTCTTCTATTTTCATTTTATATGATTTCTTATTATTAGATTTGTAAAAAAAATTATTTCATCATGAATAGATTTTTTGGGAATATTTTTTCTTAATACATGTAAACAATTATCACAAAAATAGCTATAAATATGTACAAAATAATGTGACACAGATTATTTAAGAAGACACCACCTGATACCATACACACAAACTCAAAATACTAACATTCTCACACAGGAATAGGATCTTTGTCTACTACTCTTTGCTTGTTGTGAAACTAGGCTTGACACGAGTATACCATCTTGGATATGACTCTATGATGGTTACATGTAAGGTGACATTATACACCGTGCACCTTTTCTTGCAACTTATGGTCATGTGAAGAGCTACTGTGCTAAATCTAAACAATTGTTTTTTAAAAAACAAACAAACAAAAAAATTATACTGTTGTTTTTCTCAACTTGTTGCGACTGTTTTGGTGACATATATCTATATATATATATGTGTATATATATATAGATAGATAGATATATATATATATATATATATATATATATATATATATATATATATATATATATATATATATATATTATAGATCCCCTGATATCTGGTAAATAAACTGAGAAAAATGTCCTGAGGAAGGTGGCCTAGAGCCGCCGAAACGCGCGTCGACCTGGTGCAGGGGCCTCAAATTGCATCTTGAGACCCTAGAATTGGCACTTAGATCTTGCCAACTGTAACTCAGCCCTTCCCTTTTTCCTTGATGGTGTGGTCTGAATGTAGTATGGGTGTGAGAATGTTAGTATTTTGAGTTTGTGTGTATGGTATCAGGTGGTGTCTTCTTAAATAATCTGTGTCACATTATTTTGTACATATTTATAGCTATTTTTGTGATAATTGTTTACATTATTAAGAAAAAATATTCCCAAAAAATGTATTCATGATGAAATAATTTTTTTACAAATCTAATAATAAGAAATCATATAAAATGAAAATAAAAGAAATGTTGAAATAAAAATTGTCTAGAATAACTTTGTCAAAGTAGGATGTATACTAATATTTGAAGTGTATGGCCATTGAAGGAACAATTCTTTCACAGTGATGTTTTTCCTTTCCCCTCTGTTCCTTGGCCACAATTAACCTTGTTGAGGGGGTCCCATCATACATGCTGCTACCAATCTAGCTGCTTAATTGCTGATGTGCCACAATCCGTTCTTAGGTTCTAGATATTTAACCCAATCCTCCCCACTTTGTCATACTGTACCCGGATACTTTGGTTTCTATGGATATACTCAAATACTTTCTATGGATATACTCAAATACATAAATAGATCAGTAAACCCCGGCGTTTAATATTTTTATGTCTGTATTAAATTAATTTACAAATTTACCATAACAAGGAGCCCCGGCATGTAAATCATCCCATAGCATCTCACACTAGATAAGGGAAGAAAGGGCCACTACCTAGCCTGAAAATCATAGAAGTGTGGCAAATGTCATACTTACCCAGGGGAATTGTGTGTAAACAGATTTGATTTCATACCTTTGAATAGAAAAAAAATGACCAAATGGCTCAAATAAGAAGACTCCTCTGGAGATTAAATCTGACTCAAACTGAAGCAGGACATTGGTAAGTACATATAGAAAAGTTGCCCTATTTACACTCTGACATTCCAGTAAAAAGTTAGCTATTCTCTTCTCCATTTAACACAAGGTGACATTTTCCACGACAAGATCTCAAACATCTAAGAAAACTTCAAACACTAACCCCATGCCGGCGACATCATCAACCTGCACACACTCATGAAAACAAACCTCAGCTCACCCACTGGGACCCTCTCACAACTCGAGCCACAATCTCCATCATGAACTCCGTGCACTTGTGAGTACCCATGGACCCCTGTCCCTGAACCTCAGGAACAAGACAATTGGTGAACAGCTCATAAAAGTCCTGAACACCTCTATTACCCCGGTCTCCTTCCCCGTAAGACTGATAAAACGCTGCAGTGAGGACCCCCCTAAAGAAACTATATGCCAACCAACCCAGCAGAACCAAAGAACTCCTGGCCCATCTCTCTGCTCCCCTTTCCAGCAAAGGTCCTAGAAAAAGCCAACCAGAAACTCACTGAACACCTGGAACAAAACAGCCTCCTGGATCCCTCAATCCAGGTTTCTAGCCAACCACAGCACTGAGACAGACTTGATCACAGCCACTGACACATCAGGGCCCTCCCGAGCGGCCCTCATCCTCCTGGACTAGTCAGTTGCCTTTGACACCATTTCCAGTCACATCTTGATCAACAGATGCCAGGCCATCGGAATCCAGGGAGACACTCTAAAATGGATCAACTTACACATCCCGGGAAGATCCCAGAGAATCCATCTCCAACCATTCACTTCAGAACCCAAGAAGATCTGCAACATACCTCAAACATCGTCCCTCAGACCCACCCTCTAACCCATCTACATGACCCCCCCCCATCCCCCCGCCTCCCCGGCCAACACCATCAGATCGCACAGACCCAACATGATCTCCTATGCCAATGACACCCATTTCATCCTCTGGCTGTTAGAACACCTCTCCACCACCAGAGTCAACTTCCACAGATGCCTATGTTGAGCTTGAAACAGTTGTCCTTCACCCAGTTGGCAATGTTCACCATACAAGATGCAAGTCCTCATACTTGGGAACAACCCCTCGCCATGGAGCGACACATGGTGGCCCACGGAACTCTCACACCCCGGCTCCGACAGACCATGCCCGTGACCTAGGTATCCTTTTGGACAGCAAGCTAGCTACGAAGAAACAGGTAAATATAGTCTCATCTGCCTACTTCCACACGCTACACATGCTCTGTAAGATCTTCAGGTGGCTCCCAGTGAACATCAGAAGAACCATCACAAATGTCCCCATAAAAAAAAAGGTTGGACTATGCTGCTTCTCACACATGGTGGCTAACGCTAGGAACATCTTTCCCTGCACATCAGGACTGCCCCATCACTCCAGCAATTCAGGAAAGGACTCAAGACCTGGCTAGTCCACACAGCAGCTAGCAACTCCAGCGCCTTGAGACTCATGGGTGATCTGTCATGCTTTATAAATATTTGATTGACATCTCTCTCAGCATGGCTGCTCCATGATAGGCTCTTTCAGTATTCATGTTATGGCTCTTGGTCCCCTTAAAAACTGCCAGGTCGCTTTTTTCAGATTTCAGATATCCTGCTATATATAGTAGGACTAAGATACATAGAAGAGAATAAATTTAGATTTCAATCCAATCAACACATGCATTGATTCTTTTTAAATAAGTCACACAACATCAGTTGATGTACAACACCTTGAACATTGCACCAGACAACTTTGTTATCTTTCCACTACATTCTTAGTTATAGATACGAGTCAGGTACCTAAGTTACTAAAAGTATAAAATGTCAAATTTTTGGCAGGAAGTTTAGAATTGTAAAACAAATTTGAGGTTTCACTGTTAGACCATTTTGATCAAAGTACTGGATAATTTATATCCTTGACGGTATGAAACGCTTTCAGTTAACCCCTAAGAGAATACATGGTAGTTTTCATACAGACTTTATAACAATCTTAATACGAAAATGACTAAATGAAAGAATGAGCATTTGATTATAAGAAATTATATACAATATAGGATGTACACATTTTAGCACTGTAGAAAAACTGAGACAATTGTCAGAACTCATCAGGAGGTATACAAAAAGAATAATAGCATGCCCAGAGTTATATGGCAAGTGTTATTTCTAAGCACAAGAACAGTATGCCACCATGAGAGGTGGGGCCAATGAACAGATAGATCTACAGTATGTTAAAATGATTATGTTTGTTTCTGCCTGAAATTCAAAAGCGTCAAGATCTGAGCTATCTTGTTGCCAAGCCTCCCTCATCCAAGCAAGTCTAATTGAAAAAGGGTACCTGTGAATATTAACACCAGGTTATTAACACGTTTATAATACTAACAGACTTGAGAGTAAGTATAGGAATAGATAATACATGCACAACATGGCAGTTAGTGCAAAAGTGCATTCTGGAGGAGAAAGACCGCAAAAGTAGCAGGGGCCAGTTTTGTATATGCTAAATTATACATAAGAGTCTTATGATCCATGGGGCCCAATGCACAGAATGCTGTTAATATGTGGTTATCATACTGCAATGTTTCAATAAGCACCTCTTGCAATAATTGAGAAAAACGTCAAATGCTCAAAATTTTATTTTTGAATACTCCTTTTGTTAATAAGTTGTGGCAAAGATTGCAAAACATTTTACTGAGGTTAATCAATTGGAAAGACCATAATTTAGTTTATCACTGGGTTCCATTTGTCAAAAGAACGCATAATCTAATTGAAGCAACTGATAAGGCCACAATAGTGTAGCCTTTGTTGTGATGACAAAATTATAGACCACAGCAGCATTCCGCTGAGTATCCCTGGACTTTCTCTCGTAGGTTCTTGATAATGTATATAATGGATGATTTTAAGAGCTTGGTAATGGACTACTGTAAATGTCATTCAGTTTTCTTTGCTCATATTCCTTCCCAAAACACAGGAAGATTTGACCGGGAGGAGAATTCTTTTTCAACCCAAAAGTTTAGAATGGTCTTATAAATCTTTGCTCACAACTGGAGAAATTGCCATGCAATTGTTGTTTAAACATGATTAGATCTATCATTTTTAGCCTGTATTTTTCTGTATTCTTCTGAATAAAAGTTGTAATAACAGAGAAATAACATTGTTAATTGTGTTAGACTATTTATGGATATTAAGGGAATGGCATTAGAAATCATGAATTTAATCAACTTCCAGTTTGTGAGCTGTGAAGCTCAACATTAGATATGGAGGTGTACCAACAAAATAATTACACATGGCCAAATTGAATAATCTTCTCAAATGACTTCCAGCAACCACTCTGTTTTCAATATGATACATGAATATAATATACATGGAAATACTATCTAAGTAGGTCTTTCTCTTTAAAATTGTATATATATATATATATATATATATATATATATATATATATATATATATATATATATATATATATATATATATTTTTTTTTTTTTTTTTTTCTCTCAAAAGAAGATAAATTACCTGCACATTGAACTGCATGCCCCATAATGCCATGGGCGCCAAACGGACACACCCATGGAATCAAGCATGTTAATAAAGATCGAAACAAGTTTGTGCAGGGCTCAGGTGTGGTGACTTACTGCCCAGGAAGAAGGGGCTCTGACCCCGAAACGCGTAGGCAAGCTGTAAACAAACGCGCACTTGTAAAGCTGACTGCATAGAACAGGCTGGAGGGCAGAACATTGTGTGTGATTCTCCAAATGCATGGGGCATTTGTGATTGATATATATATATATATATATATATATTCACATTCTCCGAGGTAATATTCTTTATTTATGAGCAGTTGTGTTTATGGGCTTTTAGCACTAGTTGGAAAGGAGTGCTAGCTAAAGAAAGTATGTATTGAATGCCCCCTCTCTCCATGCATCTTGTGGATTGCTAGGGTCGTATATGAAGAAAGATGCACTGCTAGCAGGCACAAGAAAATAGACTCAATTGAAATCTCTGTGAATGTATCACTGGGGTAGGGAACTATGGCATGCACATACAACTCACAGACCTGAGGATAATCCTCCAAATTGATCAACACTTAATGATGTAACAAACAAAAAACGCATAAGATTAGGAGACATTTTTAAAGGAAAAATCGTATGTCTGATAACTGAAATGTCATTGTACCCACCACTCAAACCCATGCATTAAAAGACTTAGGAAAAGTAAACTAAAGAGAATTTCTAAACACAGTAACTAGACAATATTTATAGACATATGAAAATAATGAAATTCAGAATGGAAATAATGAAATTCAGAATGAAGCCCTTCAGTATCACACGTAAAATCATCTAGATTATGTTAGATTTCACTAATTCGCTACACACTTTACTAGTTCAATGAGGATGATTAGGAATTTTTATAACATGTGAGTACATCACTAACTTTTTATTACAAAGTGGTTAATAAAATATGAACTTATATTATTCAAATGAATATGATTTAATCCACTCTAAAATGATCTGCATTGGTTTTACGATGCAGTAAAGAAGTTCTTACATTTGTTTCTCATATTTCTTTGACATGAGGTTAGTGAACGTTTATTCATAGGTTACTCAAAGGTCTAAAAATCAGTTATGTGTCAAGCAAGGGTTCTGACAGCTTTTCATCTGCGTCAATGTATTTCTTTCAACATATAAGAACACCCCCATCAGGATCTATGAGACATAATGTCCTGCAAAATAAGTTTTTCTAGTAAGTGTGGAAATAGAAGCAGGAGTAGAACCCAGGAATCTCATTAACAGCCATTGTGTGATCTCCCAACCATCTTCACAATACATTTTAAATTAGAAGTAATTGGCAACAAAATAGAAATATTCTGACAGCATGTCATGCTGCGCAAATATACTCAAAGCCAATTGGCTTCTAGGGGTATTACTCTTGCAACAATATTTATGTGTTCTATCAGGAAATTTAGAAAAGGGAACCATTTTGTATTTCTTTCTGCAGTTTTTCTAACATGGTCTAGTAAATGGAAATCCATGAGACAGATGTCCTAGTACAGCAATATATATTACAGTTGACCTATTCAGCTGGGAAAAATGAGAACAAAGCTGCTCACTTTTATCCCAAATATGACACTGATAAATGAAGCTAAAAGATTCTATCACACATTCAATAACCTCGGCAGAGCATTCGCCACGTGATTCTGTACCAACAATTTTCTTCATTCATCTTCATTAGAGAGAAGCTTGACCTACTGCCTAACATCCGTCAGTGTGTTATTTCACATTCTAACAATATCTTCTAAAGGTTACAGTTGCTAAATATTAAGGTAGCATACACAAGACTATACACAGCTAATGGCGGAGTTTAAACCTTACATCACGGCTGTGAGGAATTTTCTTATCATGCTTATAGTACGCATAAAAATCTAAGATTGTGGCATTGATAGATACAACATTATCCAAACATTTCAAAGTGCTTTCGAGAAGCCATATTTAGAGCTGTTGAAAGCTATCACACAAACATAGATTGCTGAATGAACAGTTATCATATAAATGTTATGAAAATGGTGACATGTAAATTGTATCATTATATATGGAAAGACACTTTAAAATCATCCTGAGGTAATAGTTCATCATATTTTGCAAATTGAAATGATCTAACCTTATAATATAGCATTGTTCATGGATGTGTGCTTGCTTTAATGTATATTTTTTTATTACTTCTCGCAGCGTGCTGTGGACCCTTCCCCAAAACACCTGCACACTCATATAGTGCCACAGTATATGTGTGAACGTTCCCAGTTCCCCGCATCCCCTCTTGCAGTCCCTGCTCTCCGAACGGCCCATACGGACCAGACAGGGCCCCGTGACATACGACCTGTGTAGAATCTTTAGCTGCATCAAACGGAGCCTCATTGGATTTGCCACTGCCCGCGGGGATGCATCCGCTTCCTGCCAGTCTTCGTCATCTAGCTCCAACCCATCCTCATTCCATTGCCGTCTTATGAGTACTAGCGGGTCCTCCATATTATTTATAAGCTTCTTATATAGTAAAGAGATGGTTTTCTCAGGAAGATGTCCGTCCAACAATTTATCCTCTAGGGGAGAAGCTTCAGGGAGTGTCGTGCACCTGGGAATGTGCGTGAGCAACGCATGTCGGATCTGAAGATAGTGGAAGTATTGCCCGTCATTCAGGTGATCTTGTAGCTTGAGGGAGTCAAAAGTAAGAATTGTACCTCACCCACCCCACCCCCCCCCCAAACATCCTTTATGCGTGTGATCCCTATAAGGTCCCACTTGTCAAAGCCTTCAGACTTCCATAAACTTCCCAACCTATCTGAACTCCACAGCGGGGTGGCGAGTGTGAGCCTCCCTTCCCACCTGAGGTGCCTGTTGGCCGCATATCTCACCTGAAAGGCATGTGCCCTGGGTCCTGAGAGTGGAAGCCTGCAGCGCACAGCATATAGCGCTCTGGTATAGTCACCCCCCGGAAGTTGCCAACAGTCCATGGTGTATCCGGGGTCATCTTGGGGTCCATACATCCCATGATTTACTGCCGCCAACTGGGAAGCCCAGTAATATTTCTTTAGGTCTGGAAATCCTATACCCCCCATCATGCCAGGGAAGGGTGAGCTTAGAGAACGCCAATAAGGGGTTTACCATCCCAAAGTATCTGTCTCTGGAGGGCCTCTATTTCCTTAAAGTAGGATGCGGGAACTGGGTCCATCACATTCTGGAGTGCATACAGTAAACGGGGCAAAGCCATCATTTTAAATAGCACCGCTCTGCCCAAAAGGGAGAGCGTGAGCACCTTCAAGGGCACCACATCACCTCCTCATCGCGTCAGATGGGGGCAAAGGTTTTTGGTGTAACGGAGCTTCGGATCTAACGTGATCTAGATACCGAGGTACTTGAATCCCACCGGGTCGATTTGTATTGGGCAAGTGTTTGGAACGACTGGCGGATTTGGAAAAAGGGGGTGGTGATGGACAGAGTTTCTGAATGATGCAGAATACTCTTACCGAGTCAAGAGATCAGGGCTTTATCCATCACCGTTTTTTAGCTCACTGCACCATCCCAGCTCAGAACCTGGCTATATGCAAATTAGTCTGTTCCTGTCCCAGTGCATGATGGGAACAGGGCAAACCAAACTACCAAGCCAATTCTTATACTGATTCAGAAACTCTGTCCATCACCTTTTCCAAAATTGACTATGTGTGGGAGGGTATACTCAGACGTGAGTCCCTAGCTCATTGCACCATCAGGAGTCAAGCAAGCCGGGCCGACGAGGCTGAAATGCCAGAAACCGGTCCCCGGTAGCTTGTCTCCTTCCCAGTAGAAGAATTGGCTTGGTAGTTTGGTTTGCCCTGTTCCCATCATGCACTGGGACAGGAACAGACTAATTTGCATATAGCCAGGTTCTGAAGCTGGGATGGTGCAGTGAGCTAAAAAACGGTGGTGGATCAAGCCCTGATCTCTTGACTGGGTAGGAGTATTCTGCATCATTCAGAAACTCTGTCCATCACCTTTTCCAAAATTGATTTTATCCACACTATGTGTGGGAGGGTATACTCAGACGTGAGTCCCTAGCTCATTGCACCATCAGGAGTCAAGCAAGCCGGGCCGACGAGGCTGAAATGCCAGAAACCGGTCCCCGGTAGCTTGTCTCCTTCCCAGTAGAAGAATTGGCTTGGTAGTTTGGTTTGCCCTGTTCCCATCATGCACTGGGACAGGAACAGACTAATTTGCATATAGCCAGGTTCTGAAGCTGGGATGGTGCAGTGAGCTAAAAAACGGTGGTGGATCAAGCCCTGATCTCTTGACTGGGTAGGAGTATTCTGCATCATTCAGAAACTCTGTCCATCACCTTTTCCAAAATTGATTTTATCCACACTATGTGTGGGAGGGTATACTCAGACGTGAGTCCCTAGCTCATTGCACCATCAGGAGTCAAGCAAGCCGGGCCGACGAGGCTGAAATGCCAGAAACCGGTCCCCGGTAGCTTGTCTCCTTCCCAGTAGAAGAATTGGCTTGGTAGTTTGGTTTGCCCTGTTCCCATCATGCACTGGGACAGGAACAGACTAATTTGCATATAGCCAGGTTCTGAAGCTGGGATGGTGCAGTGAGCTAAAAAACGGTGGTGGATCAAGCCCTGATCTCTTGACTGGGTAGGAGTATTCTGCATCATTCAGAAACTCTGTCCATCACCTTTTCCAAAATTGATTTTATCCACACTATGTGTGGGAGGGTATACTCAGACGTGAGTCCCTAGCTCATTGCACCATCAGGAGTCAAGCAAGCCGGGCAGACGAGGCTGAAATGCCAGAAACCGGTCCCCGGTAGCTTGTCTCCTTCCCAGTAGAAGAATTGGCTTGGTAGTTTGGTTTGCCCTGTTCCCATCATGCACTGGGACAGGAACAGACTAATTTGCATATAGCCAGGTTCTGAAGCTGGGATGGTGCAGTGAGCTAAAAAACGGTGGTGGATCAAGCCCTGATCTCTTGACTGGGTAGGAGTATTCTGCATCATTCAGAAACTCTGTCCATCACCTTTTCCAAAATTGATTTTATCCACACTATGTGTGGGAGGGTATACTCAGACGTGAGTCCCTAGCTCATTGCACCATCAGGAGTCAAGCAAGCCGGGCCGACGAGGCTGAAATGCCAGAAACCGGTCCCCGGTAGCTTGTCTCCTTCCCAGTAGAAGAATTGGCTTAGTAGTTTGGTTTGCCCTGTTCCCATCATGCACTGGGACAGGAACAGACTAATTTGCATATAGCCAGGTTCTGAAGCTGGGATGGTGCAGTGAGCTAAAAAACGGTGGTGGATCAAGCCCTGATTTCTTGACTGGGTAGGAGTATTCTGCATCATTCAGAAACTCTGTCCATCACCTTTTCCAAAATTGGAACGACTGGCGGGTCACCACTGAAGACAGATTCAGATTTGGACCAGTTTATCGCAAAACCTGAGTAGCTCCCAAAAATAGCCAAGACGTCCAGAAAACAGATCAGGGACCCCCTCGGGTTGGTGAGGTAAAGCAGAATATCGTCGGCGTAGAGTGAGATCTTGTCCTCCCACTCCAGAGCCCATCGCATTCCGCGTATCGAATGGTCTTGCCGAATTCATGCCTCCAACAATTTCAAGGCCAAAGTGAAAAGGAGCAGGGACAGGGGACATCCCGGTCTGGTGCCTCTGCTCAGATGGCAGTCAGGAGACCTGTGGTTATTCACCACTACACGGGCCGGAATACAAAAGGCGCACCCAACCCGTGAATTCTGGGCCAAAACCCAATTTCACCAGCACTGCAAAAAGGTATGGTCATTAGACTCTGTCGGATGCCATAGTGGCATCCAACGATGTGAAAAGCAGCGAGTCTCCTAAGACCCCCAAAGCTGCTCAGCATAGGATCACCTTTAATTCACTTTGGATTCTCTAACAAAATAATGAGGAATGAGGCAGGCGCTGGAATACTGTGAGGCAAGAAAAAGGTTTATTGCTCTTGAGAGGAGACCACGTCTACAGTAGACACCGGGATGTCTCAGGGAGGTGTTCTGCTGGCAAATCCTTAGGCTCTTCCTTTTATACAGGTTTGACACAATGCATCTGTTTCATTTATCATGGTTACAAGCTTGGAGTCTCCGCCCTGGGCAGGTTGTCACACAAGCCCAACATGGTTTCATCAACATGGTTACACAAGCCCAAATTTAATTCTCCTCCTACCCAGGTCAAAAAAGACAATTCAATCCTGTAGCTGGACCTTGCTTCAGGGTCTAAAACATGTGAGACTGGCCAAATCTAAGAGTCGGTTCTGTTGATAAAAACAGGTCCCATTGTTGGCAAAAACAAGTCTTGCTGTGTGCAGTGCAATAAGCCATGTTTGCAAGAGTCTGTTTGGTATTTGGAACCTGTTTGTGTAGGAGTGTCCATGGGTTTGCCTGTAAACAGAGATGAGAGGAAAAACGAGTTTGAGGCAGCAAGTGGTGTTGATGTTTGTCGTGGCAATAGTTCATAGCCCCCAGCACACATACCAGGTTGGTCAGAGGGGTGCTAGCAAGGGCAGGGTGAAACAAAGGTGACCAACGGAATACAAAATGGCAGCGGTCAGTCAGAATGACTGCAGTTTATGTGCACGTAGAAACTTCCATCAGACAAGATGGCGCAGATAATGTTCAGGATTGTCATTTTGCTTTTAACAATGGCACCAGCGCCGCTGGCTCCTGAATCGTTGGAGTCCGACCCAGGACCCCGTAAAGCCGGCACAGGTTGGGGGCCGTGTTCCGGTGCAGCATAAAGCTAGACTGGTCCTGGTGTATCAAAGTAGTGATGACTTTGGCCAACCTTGTTGCCAGCAACTTCGCCAGGACCTTAGGCTCCAAGTTCAGCAACGAGATAGGAATGTACGACGAACAGCACGTCTTGGGCTTACCCTCTTTATTGATGACCACTATATTTGCAACTCGCTGATCATATGGGAGTTGCCCCCTATCGTTGCTTTCATTAAACATAGATCGGAGAAATTGAGCAATTCTGTTAGATCTCAATTTATAAAATTCTATGGGAATACCGTTCGGCCCGGAGGCCTTCCCGGAATGTACTCCTATGATGGCTTGCGCCACCTCATCATTTGTGAGCGGGGATTCCAGATTCTCTCGATTTTCGTCCGATAGAGTGGGCAACTGAATATCCTTGATCATCCCCCTATTGTCCTCTTCCGTGCACACCCCTTCCGAGCCATATATCTCACTGTAATAGTCTGCTAACATGCGAGGAGGACCATGTAGACGTTGAACAGCGTCTGGCTGAGGGATGAGCCCTGGGGGACGCCGCAGATGAGGTCGGTGGCTTCGGATCGGAAGGGCGCGAGGCGGACGCTCTGCGTTCTGCCTGAGAGGAAGGACATGGTCCAGTCAAGGGCCTTCTCTTGGATTCCAGGTTCTAGGAGGCGTGTTTTTAGAGTGCGATGGCAGACCGTGTCAAAGGCGGTTGACAGGTCTAGGAGAATGAGGACGGATGTTTTGCCGTGGTCTATTTGGCGCCGGATGTCGTCTGTGGCGGCGATGAGGGCTGTCTCGATGCTGTGGTTTCATCTGAACCCGAAATGGGACGGGTCCAATATGTTGTTGCCTTCCAGGTGGCGGGCCAGTTGCATGTTGACGATTTTCTCAATGACCTTCGCCGGGAACTGGAGCAGGGAGATGGGCCGAAAGTTATTGAGGTCCTTGGGGTCCGCCTTGGGCTGTGACCCAGACCGAGCCTCCGCAGGGGCCCATAGTAATACGTTGTCTCTTCTCCTGGCGCAGGCCCTAGCTGGTGAACGGGGGGCTTATCGCCAAACACTCCAGGCCACGACCCCTGACAACCGCCACGGGCCCTACTCGACCGCAGGCCAAACCGCCCCAGGGCCCCCCCAGGCCTCGAGACGCCCCCAGGGCCTCGGGTATAAGTTCGTGAGCCAACACTCCACGCGGCAGTACCTCAGAGATCTAGCAATGCAATACTGCCAGGAGTGACCGGACAATGCGGCCGGCGGTCACGAGGCACAGCGACAATCCCGGTAGCGACAGGGCCACAGAAGTTTCAGTAACTAATCAATAGCCCATAGCCAGGGTATCAGGTCCATTAGGTCCGGATGCAGGAGAGCGGCAGAGCCGCCAGCTATGATCATGCAGCTGAAAATGGCTGTACTGAAGTTGTAGATCAGGGTCACAGCTTGCAAGCTCGCATCTGTGGTAATTCGGGCATCCCAGGGCCCGTGCAATATCTCACACCAGTATCAAGACACTGAAGGATTGGAGCCCCAGATGGCCGCTACATGAGTCAAGCCAAAAGGTATAGAAGCGTATCCACAGGCTGGCCTTAATTGCAAGGTTTTGCACAACAGTGAGGGTGCCCCAGTGGAAGAACAGCCCGGGAGGCGTGCAGCATAGAGATTGTGCCGCAGAGAAATTCGGAGCGTCGCAGCCGCAGCGCAGCCTGCCCACAGTGTTCCCCCCAGCCACAAAGCAGGGCCGGCGCCCGGCTGGGCTTTCAGCAAATATTTGGCGTGGCCATGGTGTTGTCAAATCCCTGTCGCCATCGGCCGGCAGCGGGGCAGGACCGGCCACTGCGTCAGCAGCTCCCCCATCAGGCTCTCCCAGTAAGGCAATGCATCCGTTGCCACGCCGGCCCCCATGCACGACCACAGCAGCGAAGTAGGACCGCAGCTGAGGTCCTATCAAGAAGATCAAGGGGGCATCCAGGAGTCTTCGACCCCTCATTCCTGCTGAAAATGCGGCTCCCCTACACAGCCTGAGCCAGACACCAAAGCAGTTGATGACGCAGACCGCTGGACTCCTCTCACAGTCCGGTCGTGCTCCTCCCTCCAACACTCCTTTATCGCTGACAATCCGGTCACGTTAGGCTGGGCGGGGGGCCTCGCCGAAGCGCCCCCGCTCGCTCTCCTTACCACCTCTACATTCTCCACAGGCGCTGGCAGCTAGTGGTTCAATGCCGGGGCTGGACCAGCAACTTCCGGTTTACGGCCACGGTGTTATTCAATTTGGAGCCGGCCGCCTCACTCAGGCCGTGGACGTAAAACAGGGCGCAACAGACAGGAGGTGTATCTCCGGCTCCAAATGTCACAGAGGGGTCGGAGTCGCAGCAAACAGCGCCACTTGTCCACGGCTAACAGGTGGTTGGGTCAAAGTCCAGAATTATTGCAAGGATGGTAGGGCTGGGGGACACATCCGGCTGAGCCAAGCCCTTACACTGCAATCTTTGACCGGCGCGTGGTATTAATTTTGGTAATCAAAGATCTGTGCTTACCCGGCTCGGTGCTTACCTGGTTTACCTCTTTCCGCCAAAATAGATCTCAAAGATTCAAGGTCAATCAATCCCTGTCCAACCCTGTACCAGTCACATTAGGAGTACCGCACGGCTCTTCCCTTTCACCCACACTTTTCAACCTTTTCATGGAACCACTCACCGAAGAAGTTCTCAGTCTTTCCGGGATACATTTGCATATGTACGCAGACGACAGACACCCAACTCTACATCAAGATCCATTCATTTGAGGACATCATTGGAGGACATCAAGTCTCTCAACACAACGCTACAAGAAACTCAAACATGGCTGGCTGAAAACCATTTGAAACTAAATTCCCTCAAAACGGAGTTCCTCCTAATCGCCCCCCCAAACAAATCATCCACCATCCTTGAATGGATGAAGCACCTAACAGCACTCAAAGGTCAACCTCTCATTGTGGAATCAGCAAAATCATTAGGTGTAACACTGGACAGAAACCTAAACATGCAAAAGCATATCAGCGCCTCCACAAAAGGAGCACATTTCCACATGAACACCCTGTGAAAACTAAAACCCTTCCCAAGAGTGGAATATGGTGCAGTAGCCCTAGTCTGCCTCCCCAGGGCAACGACTGCTCCTCTAAAAGCAGCGCTCATCAGAGGTTCAAAAAGAACATTGCACATTTCTCCTGACCTTAGAGCACTCAACTGGCTACCGTTTGAAGCTAGAATACAGATGAAGACCGCTTGTATGACGCACAAGGCACTACACTACAATTCCCTGAGCTATCTAGCTCGGAAATTGGTACTCTCAGCTAGGAATAGAGCCTCCAGAAGTTCCAAGAATCTTCTGCTGAAACCACAAAGTTTTTCTAAGAAAAAACATACAACCGGTCCTTCTCTTTAACCCCTTCCATGCTCATGACGGAACGGTTCCGTCATGAGCGTAAGGTGGCCTGTGCTTATGACGGAACCGTTCCGTCATGGTTCCATAGGCCCAATGGAACGTTCAGCACCGGAGCAAAAATTCGCGCAGCACAGAAGGGGTTAAGGGCTCCCAGGATCTGGAATGATTTGCCTACAGAAACAAGACTGAACCCTTCCACTGCTGCCTTCAAAAAAGAAGTGAAAGTGATTCTCATGCGAAATTCACATGAATTATTTACCTACGACTGGACGTTAATCACTAGTAAATATTAGTGAGCACTGTATTTAATTACTAGTTTGTATTATGAAGCACCCTATGTCTGAATAACCTACAATTGTACTTCTTTCTATGCTTATACTTATTGTCCAACATAGGACATGTAAAGCGCTCTGATACTCATAAGAGTCTTGTTCCCGCTATATAAAACCTTCAAATAATAAAGACGGAAATGAGTACCCAAGGTCAAAAATTGCTAAAATGTCTGCTGGATAGTGCTACTTTCTAACTGTACACTTCAGTCAGAAACAGATTCCCTTTGGGGTTCCTCAATAGCATACCATAATGTTTGCACGCCACATTCAAACAATCAGCCAATCATCAGAAAGTGTAGCAGTAGCCAAAAAAACAATATACTAATGTTTATTTGATAGATCTATTCAATGAAGTTTAAAAGATTAAAATAGACAATACAGTAAATGCTAAGAGTACATATTAGTCAAAGTTTGTATACCATCCAAGATATGGAAAAATACATGTAATATAAAAGTTCACTTCAATATACACAACCACCAAACCAATGATCATAAATGGTTCAACAAATGGTAATATTCTTCTATTGTTTTATCCATAGGAACCCTTTGTGGTTTGGTAGTTCTGAAAACCAAGAAACTTTCTGATTGTAGTCAACCTTTTTGAAGGTACAATGAGGCAGATCAATGTGCAATTGTAAGAATCTGTAGCTGGTTGTCTTTTGTACCCTTGAGATGTGACGTCTGTTTTCTAACACTTTGGTTATTGGGTACACAGTGGCTGTAGCATAGTCACATTAATTTACCCTGCATAATAGCGTAGCTGTACAGCCTTTGACAGACCTGAAGTGAAATCATATGCTGACCTTGGAAGGCGTTTATAATTATTAATGTGCGGGTTTACATTAGCAGTTGCTGAGGAGAAGACCTTCCATTCTACACATATGCTAGTTGAAAAGGTTATATTGTCAAACTGATTTTTCCTATTATTTTGAAACGTCTCTATGGCCTAGAGAGTCACATTGGGATGAAAGGCTTAGGTGAATTGTTAAATATTTCTATTCACTTTAATCTTAATCAAATCTTGATCAAATCTTAAAGAAAAGCGGAAAATATGGTGGAAGCAAAATATGCCGACTAAATCAACCAATGGTGAAAAATAGCTCATTAGTTCTCATTTATCAGTCTGCTGAATTTAGCCTCGAACTAGCCTACAAGCCCAATGAGGAATGCATTGACCTGCTAGGGACACTTTTCCCTTGGAACTTTTGACTGCATGAGGTTTTGCTTCCAGAGGGAGCAGCTGATCTGTATATTATTTATGGTTAATTGGGAGTGCTGTATTTCAGAGGGAGGAGTAAAACTCTTGAAATTAAAAAGAGAACTAGGCCACCAGGATGAATCTGTTGAAAGATGCCTCCCTCCATAAAGGTTTGTAAGTTAACAGGTACATTCTTTCGAAGGGACAACTCCCTCACATTGTAGCAAACCTTCAGCACCTTCAAGTCAGTCACAGTAGATGGCAGGTCTAAGTATAATCTCTGTAATGTACATAGAATGTTAGTATTATTTTTCATTACTTTTGGTGTTCACTGGACTTTTAATGCAGCATATTTTACCAATGCTTATTATAGACAGCAATTTTCCTTCTCATATTTAACCCCTTGACTGCGGTGCATTATGAGCTCCGGTGCTGGCAAAAGAATGAGTGGGCGGGGTTCAGAAGGCCCCTGGCCGTCCTCTGCACACGCCTACTGTGAAGTCGGATGGCTGGGCGCAGTCTGACGCATGCAAGGGGTTAATGTAAAAACCTTACAGGTTTTATTTACTTTGCATGTTTGTCTTATAAAATTCCCATATTTATCTGCAACGTGATCTGGACATTGAAGTTCATTAGCTCTACAATATTGCTGTACTGCTTCTTATGCAAATAGACTTTCTCAGAGAGTTGCCTTGCTGTTCAAACCAAGCTACCAAAGTTGAGCTCTAGTTGCATTCATTGGAACTGGTTACATCTGAAATGTGGATGGGTCAGCTGAGCCTTGCCATCCGGGACAGCAATATGTTTTACTACAGGTGTACTCAAAGTCCCATTAATCTATTGCAACAGGCATGTGGTCAAAAAGATACATTATTAAATGCAAATAAAATACATATTGTAGCTACACTTTTATATCCAGATCTCAACTAGGTACACTGCACAAAAAAGGGGTTGCATCTCAGCAAGAGACAAATGTTGATAACAATATGTTCTCCACAGATATAGATGAACAGTCATCCTTTAGACAATGTAGACTACTTATGTGGTATGTGGATGGTAAAACATGATCTTCACCAGTAAGGACTAATTTGTGTTGGTGTGTGTTGTCCAAGTCCAAACCACAGTGTACAAATGGATGAATGTGGGATTGGTCTGCTGTACATTACTTCATTTTTGTTCATATTTGCATCTATATTGGTGCATATTCAACAGTTTTCACAATATGACATCAATAAATGAGTAATTAATACAGTTCCTAATGGACGTGTTTCAGAATCATCATACCTGTACATAATTACTCAACATGATAATCAAAAACAAAATTAAAGTTTATATATACTCTCAGGATTAATTATGGACTGTGCAAGTGGTTTGCCATGCCTTAATTGAAAAAGGTTCAACATTCTACAATGTACTTAATCATAGTTCAAATCATTGGCAGGCATTAAATAAATACTTGGTATGTCTGAGATTTCAGCACTATTGTTTTCCTGTATTCAAGAATTCTTAAACAATATTTAAAAAAATTCTAAGCTGTGGGGCTGCAAACGGGTTGCACAACTCTGGTACTTCGATGTTTCCTTAGAGCAAATACATCAAAGATTTAATTGTTAAGTCTCCATTCAAATGTCCTTGGGGACCTTAAAATCAGTATATGCGATTCAAGGCATATACCTTTTTCTAGGAACAAACTGTCATTCTGGTCAACTTTATTGACAATATTTTGTTTTTGGCTCCTCACAAAGGCATAGTAAATAACTGTACATCTCAACTCAGCAATAAAAATAAGGAGCACAGAATGTTGATCCCATGATATCTATAGCTCCCAATTGAAGGCAAAAATACATTAAGGGGGCAATTCTCTTCACCTTTCTGTAACTCCAATCTCACAAACAACGTAAACGGTAATTCATAAAACCAGGATACAAAGCTTTTTTGGAAAAGCAAAGTCACTTGCACATTTATGAAACGTCAACCTTCTTGGTGAATGGCTATGCGCATGCTTGTGCACATCAACTTAGTTCGAACTATATGTTTATTCACAAACGTTTTCCATGGCATTTTCTCACCCTAAAGCAAATGGACAACAATTTATACAACAGGAAGGGGTAAATATGATTCCAAGGCAATATACTGAAAAGAACATGTCCATTTTAATGATAAGATTGGTAAATTTGGATCTCTCAAAATAAAAAAAGTCTCTGACCAGAAAAAAATATAAATGGATTCATGTGTAAATTCACAGTAATAATGTATTCACTAATGTAAGCTATCCACTGAGTTGGTAATCTTATGAAGTTGATGCAATGCAGTATGAAAACTCATGGCAATTGTAATATTACACACACTCCTGTGAGTACTTCGTGTGATTCAGTGGAATTAAAAGAAGTAGTAAATCTACCTCAAACCTAAGGAGGAGTATGGGATGAGGAGATGTCTAACTTTAAAAAACAAATGGTGTCACTCTGATACCAAACAGATAGATTTGATGCAGTCTAGGTTAAAGTAGGTTTAGCAATATAGCGGCTTAATACTCTGGCTACAGCTATTAGTGATACAACTGTATGTTAAATTTCAGAAACTATGTTTTACTTAGCACTTATTTGAACATGGTTTGTAGGCTAAGAGTTGAGTACTAGCAATGTCTAACGTTTACAGCACTACATGGCCAAAGAACTGTGAAAGGAAGAATTACTTAAAAAACAAACACTTATTATCATTAAGCCTTTACTGAGCAAAACGCATTGGCCTTTAACATATTTGACTCAGGATTACAAATACAGAAAAATTTGAAAAATAACTTTAAAGTAACCCAAAATTGAATTGAGCTTCATTTTAAATTAATCACGTCATGTAGCTACATATTGGGTTGCAACTTGAATTGACAAAGTTCACACTTAGTAAATCTAGGTTTGAGATCTTTCAAATAATATACATGAAAGACTGTGTGCCCAACATCTGACATAATTTGCCTAAACAGTATTGTATTTTCTGTAAATCTCTGTTGAAGTTACATATACAGCGTGTAAAGAAAAAGCCCCAACTCTGCAGTAATTAATTTCCAGATGGATTTCCACAGTAATTTCCATTTTCTGGGAGATGTTTCACCTCTATCAGCCAATGGAGATGATTGATTTCTGTCTTAATGTACCATTAGCTTAATACTAATGCATAAGGCAAATTTCCAATTTATCTGCAAAATGAATCATGTTGTAGTACTTCCCAGTCCAAATAATTATTCAAGGACATAACACTATGTCATATTTTTATGCTTTGCAATTATAATGTGAAAATGAATAATACATTTCTTATCTTTCTGGCCACTTCCATGTTGGACGTTAAAAACTGCATAAATGAGATAAAATATAGTGAAATTCCATGGTGCATTAGTCAGCCCAGTGCGATACAGCGCAAGTTTCACAAATTCGATTTAATTTAGGGAGATTATGGCTTCCTTTTCCTGATCCAATAACAATTCACATTTGGTTTAATGTTGAAGCTCATTGACGTTGTACAGAAATCACTTTTGCACATGTTCCTTCATTTACATGATAGACTACAAAATGAATACTGTTTCAATACAAGCACAGCTTCATTTATTGCATCATAAGCTATTTATGCATCTCACGCAAAGCACACACATCATTTTACACACTTTTTAATTGAAAATATTATAATGAATAGCTATACAAAGTCTCAACTGAACCAATGTTGTGACCCATTATTAAACTAAAACAAATTAATGGACACACTAGTGCACCTTAGTATAATGAAGTCAGCGGCGACACTTAATAATAAAAAGGTCCACAAAATATATTTCATATCTTGTTACCAGAAAAGCAGCTCAATATTACCAACCAAACATACGGAATGTCGTCATTAGGGAGTGGCACCATTATGAGAATATGACAACACACCATGTTTCTAAATATATGGACTCTGGGAAGACTGCATAAGAGAATTGAGTACTGCCTGATGGGAATCAGGAAATAAAGGGTATGGATCACGGATAGGCGTTTAGGAACAGATGACAGAGGAATCTTCTTCCATGTCCAAGATATTGATAGGAGCAGTGCTGGTGGCCTGAAAAAAAATGCTATTGTGATTGAATGTATTCAGGGGTGGGGAGATTGCTAAAGGGCAGTAATAGAGAAGTGCTCAGATGTGAGGCAATAAAAATAAAGAAGCCTATGGTGAGTTTTGGAGCCTATCAGATGGATAACAGAATCCCATGTTTTTATTAGATTCGTAGAACAAGGGCATCAATACTCATTTGTTTACATTGAAGGGGTGACCTCTAGCCATTGTATGCATCTTAGGGTAGTTGTGGGGATGAACAAGCACAAGAGGCATTTTTTACTTGACAAAGCCTTGACAATATTTTGAAAATATTTGTCTGACCCATATATACATTCCTATTGCCCTTCTTTATATGTTTCTACTATACATGGTTAACACAAAATATTTGTAAATGTATATCTTTAACCTATCATATTTTAAATAGAACTGGACCATTCTAATTAATAGGAAGTATTCATTCTCTTATGCATCATAGGCCAATGTTACAACATGCTAAGATTTACTATCTCTTTATAAATAGCCCTCTTTTGAACATTAGGTTTGGATTCATGGTAGATGCTGGTGTCTACCAAATAGAGAGCTACAAATAACGAATTCATGTTCATTCATGACCAAGCAGCCACACTATGTTGCTTACAAAATGCGAACAGTGGTCTGCAGGACCGTCGCACACTTTTCTACAGATGACACTTTGGTGGCAGAGAAGGCAACAAACACGTAGCACTAAGAAGACCTGTCAATTTTGACATCTGCACATTGTGAAGATTCTGGTGCACTGCCTCTCTTGAAGAGCAGCTTAAGAGGGAATCTTTGAAATTCATTATGGAGTAGATGTATAGTGCATCCTAGAGAAGAAAAGAATCCTGGAACCCAAAATTCTGCCAGGTGTGCAACATTACCATTGCAGCTGTAATGAAGTGTATACTATATGCAACTGATTTCCTCTTGACTGGACTAAAAAGAATGTTTTATGATCAGTTCTGTGCTCACTAATCATGCAAATTACCTACAGCATGGATAACTGATCAATATGTGGTTACCCACAATATGTGCCCTATGGTGAAATTGGAAGAGAGGGTAGGAAGTATTGATGGTGTCAGGACTTGCAGTTTTTTTTATACTCGTGTGTTCATTTAATTTCAGGATCCAATGGGCCATACAAAATTGAAAGAATTCAGTGTCACAAACAAACAATATTCTTTACAAGTTGTTTGAAATCATATTTTCTTCTGGTAAACACTTGCTATGGCCAACGTTTGGTTCATAGTAAAATATCGGTCTGAATGCAATCAGTATGTCGTCGAGCTCGGGTTAATAAATTCCCACTCTGAACCAATTGTTATAACCTTCAATATCTTTAATCTCTGCTGAAAGATAAATGAGTAAATCTAAACTAATATAAAGCTTTCTTTAGGACATATACAGCAAAATTGAAACACTCGTTACACTGTTTAATGTTGTATGAATTAACTTTTTACTCGTAGTGCTGTAAACTGCCCTATTTTTAACCATTAGTAGTTAAAATTATACGGGTGATTTATTAGGTTCTCTCTTCATGCTTTATGTTCTTTTCTAACAATACCACTGCTCTGGAGATTGCCAATAATAATGTCGTTGTATTGTTAGCTCTGCTAGTTCTTTCATTAAACTCCATTCCTAATTAATGAACATGTGATGACAAAATGCAGACATCCAGGGATTAATGCATACAATTTTCCGAGTGGGATTTGTGGAGAAAGGAATTAGGGAGGAGAGTGGAAAAGCAAACATGTTTAATGAGTAACCAGAGTAGGAAAGGGAAATTAAAATAACATTAATCCCAGCTTGTTTATAAATAAACCTTTATTTGCTCCGGTTCTAAGAACACACAGAGTAAAAAGCGGGTGAACATCCTAGAACATGTTGTTCAATTGTTCTGAATGTACTGGGCTTTCAGAAAATGAATGGATTCGGTGATTTAATACAAATGGGAACACCAAACTCATTTTGATTTTATTGCTTGATAATGTAGACAGAAAATGTGGTCTCTTTTGTTCACCAAAATGGTTGGTAAGCAATAAAGGCAAGGCTCATTAAATGCCATATAAAAATAAATCATTTCAGGGAAATCACATCAGGAGAGCATTGCTTTTCATGTAACCATAATGATAAAATACCAGGTCATCATCTATTGTACTGATCTATGAAACTAGTGCACAGATGACTGGCTGCAGTGCAAGTGTTCAACCTATTTTCCCTGAGGAATAGGTTGCAGTTCATTATTAACATTGGAGATTACAACACTATTGGAAGAAGCGGCTGTTCTTCATATAGTTTGTAATTTCTAATGTAGGTTTATAAAACTAAAGCATCAGGAGGTAATGTGAAATTCATTTGCTTCTCTGCATACAAAACAACATAGTGCTGGGGTTATTAAAAGGGTAACAGATACTTTTCTTAAATGGAAATAAAGCATCCAACTTCCAGAATATTTTAATTTGAATCGAAATAAATGTAAAAAGTTACAGTGAGGTCATTGAAATGATTTAGGAAACAAAGGGCATTATTCAACAATTGCAAATCATACTATTGTAAACAAAAATTGCGTTCTCAGATTGGCTCTAAGCAGGTCGGTATCGACCCAAGTGTTATTGCTAGTATCTGAGACTAGCCTCAATACAATTTTAACCTGCATACCACTCCACTGTCTTCTCATAAGAGTTACCTGTGAATGTCACAGAGTCCTAATAAAGATGTTCATGCAGTTCACGGAACGTGCATGCCCCGAGACAGGCTGTTGGTGAGGAGCGTTTTAGAATCCTTCACTTTCCAATGCTGAAGGCTGAATATATGCATGGACAATATTCTTATTTCTGCTGCGACAAGTTCCTAAACTAAAAGAGCCCCCATAAACATTCACTTTCATTTATTTTTATTACATGTTTAAACTTTCCCAACTCTGGACGTGGGTAATATGTGACAGTATTCCTTGCATTTTAAAATAGGAGCTTAATTTGTTGGCCAGTTTAAATGTTACACATAGTTAACTGAGTTAGTTAATTGACCTACACTGAAGTGGTTTATAAATTTTAAAAGGTCATAATTTTTTTTATAGAAAATCAAATCAATGTGTTTTAACAATTCCTTACATTTAACTCAAACATTTTTTTTAAGTCATGCATCTTCATTCAGTTGGGTACAACTACTGATGAAAGGGAGTGGGGGAAACGCACAAAAAAAGAGTGCATACTTATTTTAGGGCCTCATTACCAATTAAAGCACAGCTCTATTTGTTTTAAATAGCATCCTGAACCTCTAGAAATTGAATCTTTTCCTATACATATAAATGGGAGGTATGGGAGATCAAAAAGAAAAGCCCGTTTTAACCGAAGTGTTAATATTTTAAAACTAAGGGGGTTATTAAGAGGAGAGAGGATTGATATATTGGGTAAAGAGAGGATGGAAAGAGGGTGGTGGACTTAGGTCGAGATTTCACTCATTAACTATTTTAGCCCCTTTAGCAATATATGACGCCATAAATGAGCAACAAAAAAACCTCTTTTCACTAGCTTTAATTTAAACCAGCTGCTCATTTACTTTAGCCTCCTCCATAAGACAGGCTTTAAATTCAACAGCTCCTACTGTAGCAAAACACACAAAAGAGGGCTCTCGGAGGTTTGAAGAGCTGCAGAGAATGACCCCCCTCTATCACAACTTTAAAACACCAGAGAAAGCCCTAGGCCTGATCTAAGAAAGAGTGTTGTAGTGTCCCTTTTACAGGATGGTTTCCGCTCACGAACCCAAAGGTGGCATGCTTCATCACAGGGCAACCTCCTCGCATTACAAACCTAGTCATAGTGCGGGCTACAAATCCTTCTCTGAGAGGGAGGAGCTAACGGATGTTTTGTGAAAAAAGAGGTATCCTGAAACCTATAAAACAGCAGGGTGTGGTGGAGGGAGCAAAAGAGAGAAGTGTGTTAGCTAAAACTAACGCGGAAGAATGGCAAAACAAATTTTAATGGAGCATCAAGGGGTTAGGATTAAAACAAAAAACACTAAGACAGGGGGTTATTCAACCTGCCACAGGAAAGTAGGGGGGGTCGACATGTTTCAGCCTTATACTCTCCGTAGAGGTGTAGCTTCTTTCTTCAGGACCAACAAAAAAAACAACAAGGAGGACTAAATTCTCCCCACATACAAACAGATAGTGAAAATACAATACCAGTGCATGGAGTGGTTTGTCACTTCAAAATTTAGGGTCCACTGGTCAGTGTTAGCCGTAATTACAGGTAACTGAATGACACCCTGAACTTGGTGCAAAAAAGTTTTAAAATGTTATTAATTTAATTTCTACCCAAGAATATATAATGGCAGCACAAATGGTGTTAGGCTGCTGCTGTTGTTGGAAGTATGTCATCTATGTTCTACTCAACATGTCAAACATTTATATTACAGAGATGAGGTAGATATTGTGAGTTTATAGAAATCACAGTCTATCAAACATGATCCATCAAATCTCAGCAGAGGATCAGCAGTTTATAAATGACAAGTTTACCTCAACCTGCCCCACAATTCAGTATGATACGCCCACCAAATTATTTACATGTTAATAAATCTGCTGTCACCCTTTTTATATGTACCTTTCCAATTCCTCAATTCTAGACACTCACCACAATGCACTTCAATGGGACAAAAATGGCAAACCCTTACCTTTACAAAAAAATAAAATAGCTATGCTTCTTGGTACCTTTCACCTAAATAGCCACATGAAAATAACCCACCTAAATAATATTTTTCTGACATTTCCCCAAACATTAAGAGTGTGGTTTACAATAGCAATATGATCCAAGGTTAGGCTTGCCAACTAATCTTGATTAAATCAATTTAATTATTCAGACTAAACACAGATACAAGTTGTATTCATTTATCACAAAGGGGTTCTGTTGGACCTATATGTATGCCAATCCCTGCCATGACACAGCAGGAAGACGATTGAAAAATGGGGTCACACCTCTAAATATCAAATAATTAATGGAAAAGCTGAGAGGTAGCAATTAAATGTATCTATGTGCTATTTGAAAATGTTTACCATCTTGGAAAGTACTCTATAACACGTGGCCAACAAGCGATCATTGAAAAGAGACCTTCATTACATGCATTGCACCAGTGAGCAGTTTTGTAATGATTACTGGACTCAATTGGACGGATGACTAGTGCAATATGTCACTTTCAATTGGTGCTATGCCAGTTTCCACTGTTTAGAAAGTGCAAATGTTGTTGTGGTTAGTCAGTGCTAACATGGATACAAGCCTGACGCAAAACGGCTCAGACTTTTTTGAAATACATGTAATAATGCACATTATGATGGTTGCTTGATTGCTAACAAAAAAAACAAAAAGTTAGCACTTGTCTCTAGGTTTATAGTCTACAAAACATAACCAGAGACTAACATATTAGCTGTTCTGTGACCCTCCAATTTTACATTGTCATTTAAATTGTATGTACCCGAGGACACCATATAATCTATATAACAGTATATAACAATTCGTATAACAGCATATAACAATCCGTACAACAGTACAAAATCAGTATAACACTAAAAAAATCGGTCATGGTCAAACCCCCTCCCATAGGTCATCTAAGCCCCTCCTCTAGATGTCTCACTTACCTCTCCCCTTATGGAAAGAAAAACTCCCTTTGAATATAGGTGGTAAGTTAGTCATGATCTAGCAAGAACAGTTCAAACAAATATAATGGTGCTCACATTTGTTATTGTTGGCAGTGGTCAAAAACATGAGTTCATCAATATCAGCAGTGTAAAGTCTGATTTAGGTAAAGCTGGATGATTGTGAAGGCCAGTGAAGCAAATATAAGAGAAGTCGATTCTGTCCTAATCACGTCAAGCACCGACTCCAACTTAACTTGGAGTCGCTGAAGTCCTACTTCTTGCTGGCACAATACCTTAATACCATGTGACACAAATGCAACCTATTAACTGAGAAAACGAGGGGCGGAGGAGTCACAAATGATAAAAATTAGCCAGCTTGTCTGCCAGACTACAAACTCCTGTCCACACAAACTTAGAAAAACCATGACTAAATTCTGACAGAATAATTACATTTACGTAAACTCGATATTCCTGTATGTCAACAGTTGGTAGTGATTGTTATTCCACAGTTTTAACACGAGCATTCATCTTTGTAGAACAAAAAAGAAAATATTTTTCCCTATTGCTTAGAAAATATAATAAAGCCTGAGTATGTAAAGTGTTGTCTCTTTTTTAATTCATACATGATTGCAGTAATTGTGAAAATACGATTAATAAAAGAGTGACACAAGAGGTTATATACCCAATAGGCTATATAAAAAATACAGTTAACCGCAGGCAAGGCAAAAGTTGAAGGAAAATCCTCGGAGTTTAGTCCTATTAAATAACGGACCAAATTTCTTAACTTCATTTTGTAGCTTGAAGACCTCTAACCTCAGCAAGAGCTGCTTCACAATTTTACATTTGATGTATAGTCGCCCACCATTTAGCAACCTTCGGGGAAGACAACACTATCCAAGCCCTAGCTATACATAGGTGGGGCGATGAAATTATTATTGAAGACAGCAATCTAAAGCTGGGGTGGCAGCCCAATTTATACATCATCCAAATATTCTTTTACCGACAGCTGGAAACCCCAGCCAAAACGAGATGTTACCAGCTGAATATTCCTGTACGGCTGGACAGCAGAAAACATATGCACTAAGTCAAACGAATAGCAGGTGCATTTCAGGCGTTTAGTTTTAGCTGAGCCACGATTTGTGGTCCACTTAGATATCCGCTTAGGTGTATATTAGAGTATACGCATTGTTTAAAATTGTTGCAGCGTTAGACTTACTGAAAGGATAGACTAACCTACCACCTCCAAAGCATCCTGGATTTCAAATGCAGAGACCTTTGAATCAAGCATTACACTCCATTTAGAGGCTAATAGTAGACTATCATCCTTGCAAGGTGAGCAAAGCCTCTGATACAGCAAACTACAAAACACTTTTCCAGGTGCCCTAAAGAAGCAGTGTAGTACATCAAATGCGTCAAGATTGATGGATTCCTTACATTTTTGCATGAAATAATCCTGCAACTGTAAATACTTTTTTTAAAAGTTGAGAAAGGTCATGAGAAACCCGTAACAAAGCAAAAGTACTAAATACAGTTACATCTTACAATTGACCTAAAATCTTCACAACCAGCCCTGCCCATGCCTGCCCCATTGCATTATGAAATATTTCAGGGAAAGCTGGATTACCCCACAATGGTATATCTGCATGTAATGCAGCTAAGGAATATCTATAACATATTTCCATCCAAATACAGACCATGTCCATGATGTTAATTAGGGTCCTTTAACCTGTGTAGGAAAAACTTAGTGTCAGACCCCAAGGCAAGTTGATATCATATGATGGACGTATTTGGCACCTGCTCGGTCAACAAATTATGAATGCGATCTGCCAAACCAGCCCAGAAATTCAGTTTAAACTCAGGCAATCTGTGCCCCCCACAACAGTGTGAAAGGAAGCCTAATAAGACGAATAGCCAGCTGGTGAGTTTGTAACCCTATGTAAAACTTTCAATTAAACCTTCTAAGTAAATGAAATTGTGGAAGTGAATATCTCTTAAGCATTGCATTACGTCGTTTAAAAAACCAATTTAGGATTTTATACCGCACAAATTTGGGGGATTTCAATACAAACAACGGGGATGGTATTTGTATTTCTGAGCATATCAAATCAAAAAAAGAATTTATAAAACAACTAGTTACTGCATTCCTGTTCTTAAATCTCTCTAAGTACTGTGCAAAGTAAGCAAAATAATAATCTTTCAAATTTGGTAAAGAAAGACCGCCATAATTAGTTTCTGCAGTTAATGTCCGTATATCTAATCTAGGTGTTTTTTTTGCCCAAATAAATTTAGAGAACATAGATTCTATTTTGGAAAAAATAGTACCCGACAAATAGACTGGAATTGATGCAAACAAAAAATTGAAAAGAGGAAGGATTGACATTTTAATTAAATTGATGCGTCCGAGAATAGTTAAAGGCAGAGGATCCCAGCGAGTGAACATTGATTGGACTTTTTTAATTAATTTACTAACTCCCTTAATTGGAGTGTTTTCTTTTTTAAAGATTAAAATCGATCCCATTGTAATAAAAAATTGGGGTAGGTCTGGGTTTAAAACATTATCTGACTTTTTGGTAAGCGGGACTTGGCTCTCAGTTACTGAGATGTCAGCTCGAATTGGTGGCAATTTTTTGCTAATTGGTTCCTACTCTAATTTAATTTATCCTATGTTGGCGCAATTAGATCCCGGTACCATTGCGAATTATACTTCTACTCTTGTTTTAGATCTTTTTATTAATAATTTGGAGAAGAAACCAGGAGTATGGAAACAGTGTCTGACACAAAGTCGGGAGGTAGAGTTGACTGCTAAAGCTATCCGTAAATGGTACACTCAAGAAAATTTTATATTGTCACCGGAAATTTGGAAAACCATTAATCAATTTAATTTCTGCGTACTGCGTGGTGCCAACTGGCGCCGAATGTTGTATTTTAGCAAGTGGCTATTATATCGTACACCAGTAATAATTGCTAAAATGTATAACAATGCGTCTGCTTTTTGTTTCAGACATTGCAATTGTGAACAAGCCAATTGGTCTCACATTATTATGTCTTGTCCTAAAATTAAGCATTTCTGGGAAGAAATTATTGTTTTTTTAAAGACTTATTGTTTGTTATCTGTCCCATGCAATGCAACAATGTTATTATTTGGATATGACCCTGATTGTATATTTTCCAGTCACCTGGCAAAATTGATTTATATTATAATGGCTGTGGCTAGATCTTTATTACTGCAGAATTGGCTTTCAACCTATATCCCGACGCTGCAGGAATGGTTGGAAAAAATGAAAAGGGTCAGGAAAAGCGAACTTTTATATGCTCAAAGAGTTGGGGGTATTAGAAAATTCGATCAAATTTGGGGATGTTATTTTGAGTAAATTGGTTTAACATTACGTTAAGTTGAAACTAAATGTAATTGTTATTTTTCTGTGTTTTCTTTTTTTATGTATGCTGTATATAATCTGAATACAACTTCAATAAAAAAAGATTAAAAAAAAAAAAAAAAACCCTTCTAAATGTTAAAAGAAGGAATCCAGGACCCAGGGTAGAATGGCTCGGAATAAATGCAGAAATGTAGGTAAGATATTCATTTTAATATTATTACAGTGGGAAGCCAATCCCATAGTCACAGCTTAAAAGTGATGGTGTTCATTAGAGGCTCTTAGGTCGAGTCTAAAAATGTATTCAACCAGACTGCTCAATTTTATACCCAAATATGTAGCCATAACTACGTCTCCAGGTACTGGATCCTCCAAGTCGTAATTAAGTGCTATGTGTGTTTTAGTTACATGTAACTACGGAGAATGATCAATCAGTTTGTCTGGCCTGTTATTCGGGTGAGAGCAGCTAGTAAGTTTTTTGTAAAAACTGCCACATTATCAGCATATGCTGTAACCTTAAATTCAAAGCCACAAGATATTACTAACTAATTCCCTTTATTTGATAAAAGGCACTTCAAGAAAAGCTCGATATAGAAAGCGTACAAAAGAGGTGAAGGTAGACAACCCTGATCGGTGCCCCTGCAGATTTTAAGTCTAAGGGAAGAATTCCCCCGTATTACTTTAGGACTAAGATTCCTGTATAAGGATTTGACCCATTTGATAAATCTATCCCCGAAGCCTTGTGCCACCATCATAGCCCATAGATATTTGCAAACAATGCGATCAAAACTCTCTGCGCATCCAACACAATCATGCTAATCCTATTTCCAATTTTCTCAGCCACATCAAATGCTGCAAGCAACATATTAGTGTGACTTGTAGTGTCCCTTCCATGCACAAAACCATGCTGTTGAGGTGTAACCAAATATTGCTGTAGAGGAGCCAATTGTGTTTCTAAAAGCATAGAAAAAAAGACCCTTCCATCCACATTAAAAAGAGAGATAGGGTGATAAGACTCCCTACCATCTGGCAGCATATCCTTTTTCAAATAAACTATGATGTTGGTAAGATTCCAAGTAGCAGGTACCTCTCACCCTTATCTATATGCCTGATATTCAATTCTCAATATATAAGTTATAGGATTTCAGTAGAATTGCGTCTTTGCTGGCCGCTTTCCCAGCAGGCAAAGCTCTAATAGTAGCTTCCATCTCACAAGCAGTAATATTTGTCTAAAGGTCCAATGCTTGTTTATCTTTAAGACAAGGCAATCCGCAACCATATAAGCATTCGCTGAGGACGACCTGATTAAATGTTTGGGCTGGACAGTAGATCCCTTGATAAAATAATGGAAATTGTTCAGCAATGGCGTGAGGATTGGTGTACAATACCCTGTCGTCCTCTTAAATTCTTTGAATAGTGCTCATAATTTTCTAATTGGAGATCTGGTAGGCTAAGACACAGCCTACTTTTTCACCATATTTGTACTGAAGTGCTTCAGATTTATGATAGCTAGCCACTATCTTCTCCCTAAACACCAGCTGTATTAACTTGAGGTATATATCCTCTCATTCCGGAGTCCCTTGCTAATATGGCCTCAGCATGCTGAATCTCTAATTCAGCAATTTTATGTCGAAGCTGAGTCTCTCGCCTGTAAAGCCTTATTTTTATTAAGAATAAATTGCAACGTAATGCCCCTTAACTATGCTTTCATAGCATCCCAAACTATGTATGGTAGGGCGGAACGGTTATTCACTCTAATGAACTCCGTAAGTGACCTATCCATAGGAGCCAGATCGTCTTAATCGGAAAGCAGATGCCTAGGAACTGTGAACAATCATTGAATCCCTTTCCCCCATATCCGCCCAAAACTTCCGTAGTAAAGAGTTACGGTCAGAGGTGACCTTAGTACATACTTCAGTTTATGTTCCCCCTATTAGCTGAGCACTGACAAAGATCATATCCATACGTGAGTATTGTTTATGTGGGATAGAATAATAAGTATATCCTGGTTTGGTAGCATGATTGGCCCTCCAGATGTTAGTCAAATCATGCAATCGGACAAGCTCTAAAATGGATGCCCTAGTTTTAATCATCCTCAGATGAGCGGGATGACTGGTAGAATCCACTCCACAATAATTATTGGGTCCCCTGACCAATATAAGAGTTCTAAGCATAATGAATCGAACATTCCAAGTTCATCATCACTCGGGCCAAAGACTAGACAGATAACATGTTTGCCCATAAATTGCCAACTGGGCAATTGATTGCCTATCATCTCAATGGATCCGCTAACATTTGTAATACATTCACTTTCATATTTCCAGCAGTCATGATATTGATCCCCCATATTGAAACAGATTGTGTAGTGCTTATAAGGACATTATAACAAAAATATCTGAATGTTGAGCAAACTTTCTAAGCCAAATGGTTTTCGGCTACACCTTATATCTGGGGTTTATACATACTAGTTGTCACCTACTAAAGTGGTTAAGGCCAGCAATGTTCCAACACCTGCTTCTCAGTTCAGTCATTGTATAAAAGATTGTTTTCACTCATCTTTGCTCCGCCCTCCCTAGGTTCGGACCTCCATTATTGTTGTGCCAAAATTTTAACCAAAGAGTCAAAAGTCAATCTGCAATCATTCTAACCCAGTTCATCCCTACGCCACTAACCCCAACCCCAGCCGACCCACTTTAGAGTTAATGTTGAGGTTAATATTACTACTGCACCCCTCTGTTTCACAGGCCTTTGCAGAATAAACAGCTACATGAAAATGGCATTCGTTTTTTGAATGCTTACAACAGCCACAGTTAACCTCATGCAACTCTTCGTGAACCATTTAATTAGCATATTATCTGTGGTGCAATAGCAGTCTTTCATCTCATATATTATTTACAACTAAAACCATACTTCATTTTCAACATTAACTGTATGAATTAATTGGTTGTGTTCGAAAAATAAGGCTAGTTGTGGATTCTTAAGATGTAAAAAAGAGTGCAACAGCAAGCTGGAAAAAGTGAAGCATTAATGGGGTTCGTTAGAAAATGTGAAGCGGATTTTTACGAACCTTATTTGCTTTTTTGAATTTTACAGTACGCTTTAATTGTTTTTGGTTATATATTATTCGAATAGAACATGAACCTACTTTAAAAACACAGTCATCACTACAATATAGCATTTTATAGGCCGTTAGAACACGCTCATACTTTTGAAATTAGATCTGGGGAAAAAGAAAAACAAAAAAAATCAGGTGTGCACACAATAGTCGTTCTGAAAATATAAGGTTGCCAGCAGCCTCAGCTGTATTTAGTTTGGGTTATAAAGTCTCGGAAGTAGAAAATGATAAAATATTTGAAACATATTTCTCCACTCAAAGCAATCGGTTACTGTATGAATGTGTATTGTGTGTTGTATTAATATACTCGCGCTAAAGACGTCCACACACCTTTGTCAGTATAAAATGTATGTTGCCATTCTGACAATAGGCATGCAAGGCGGACCTAGATGGCCTGCAGCAAAGACACCAACCATGCATTTTGTTGAATGGGGCATTTCATAGCAAGCAGCTTGCAAGCACAGGCCTCAAACAAGAGTAACTCGAGAAGAACGAATATAAAATGACTTGTAGAAGAAGAGCGCACATTCAACAGGTAGATTCTACTATTAGTATGCAGAAGGGACGTTCTAAACACAGCACAGGAAGTGGGAAGTAATATGAGATCTACTGGGGGCTACATCAGCACAATGCACCATATGGTTGGGATTTAACAAAGACGGAGATCATCTCTCTTCATAGACATCTTCCTATTGCTCATTTAGAATACAATGGTGTTGCTCTACTTCACTACTGTAGGTTTAGCACAAACCTGAATGATGTATTAATATATTTGTTAGTCCCGTAAAATCCAAGATATGAGCAATTAGAGTAGACTCTAATGGTACAGCAGGTGAAATTGATGGCATGTGTGAACTAGAAAAACATTGCTCAAGCAAAGTTATTCGACATTATTGATGCTGCTGGTTTTTTTCATTCCTGTAGGCAAATTTATTTAAGCTTATTTAAAAAACATCAGGCCTTTTTACCATAACACCACTATTTCTAGGGCAACAGAGCTGTTTACTTTAATGGTGTTTACTCAAGAGCCACATTCAAGATGCTAGACAACCACATAGATTTTATATTTTGGATTTTAGGCTTTAGTCAACAAATCCGCTATGTTATGTTATGTTATGTTATGTGAATTTGTAAAGCACGCAGCTGCCACAGCAAAGGGGCGTCCCGGCACTGATCCTGAACAAAACACAACAGGGAGAAATTAAGGGAATAAATGAGTTTTGACAGCTTCCTACTACGTTCCTACTCTCAAACACCTCCAAGGACTACCAGACCAAGGCCGAATGGGCTTCATTATTACCTTGCTCACTGACAGGACTTAGAAAAATCTTTAAGGAAACCCTCTTACATCTATGAATCTCTACTCCCATTGCAAAGAACATGTGATTGTTTCAGAAATCGAAAGGACTGCAGGCAAGCAGGTTTCTTTTAGACCCAGTTCAACGTAATCCTCTTCGCAACTGCTCTGGGATTAAATCAACTTTACAGACGGTTACTTGCCTCCACATCTCCACTCTCTACATTTGTTATCAAAAACCGTTTCAACACATTGATACCCAAAGTGTAATAAAACGGTGGCTGTGCCTCATGGCTCAATTTCTCAACACAATTGTATCCCTTCTAAGCGATTTACTGTAAAAGGATACAATTTTTGACACAGAGACAATCTAGTTTAGTTAGGAAGAATCACAAATGGTGCCTGAATTTTTTTTTAATGGATTTAAGTGAAGCAACTTTTTTTAAAACCTAGATTGCTATACGTTACTTTACATGGCTGAAAATTATTTGATGTAGTTTAGCTTTTCCAGTTCAGTCATTTTGGCCCAGATTTACTAAGGCTTATGCCGCACACAAGGAGTTGCAATGTTTGGCAGGGGAGGTAGCCATCTAGCACAAAAGCTGTTTGGCATATGAAAGGCACCTTTTTCTCAACAAAAATAAACACCTTTAAGCTGCTATGAGTGGATAAAGAAGTATTTTTCCCCTTGCGCAACAAAACACAGGAAGATTTGTTGCTGCAATGCATTGCGTAAAAGGTTAGTGAATATGGGCCTTTTACTCAAACTCATTGTGTCCCTTACGAACTACTGACCGTTGTCATATAGTATTACATTTAAAACTCATTTGAGAGATAGAACCTACTCACAAAGCCACGTTTATAAGCTGCACTCGATCAAAATAAACTATTAGGCTATAGAAAGCCCTAGAATTGAAAGTGTGTGTGAGAACAACTGAAATATGCATCAGCTTTTGGTGGTCCCAGGACACTTTGGGTTTATACCGAGGCTGCAGTAACAAAACCAGCACTTTCAGTAATATTGATTGTGGTAGTGCACATGTAGATCCTAAGGGGAATTCTCCTTACAAATTAGTAGGGCATTTGCACCTGCGCTGTATTACAGCTCAGGTGGAGAGGCAAACAGACCGTAAGGAGGTGCACCGACTGTGCCACAAAGGTGGAGTACAGCCACTACGCCAAGAGGGTTCCCCTTGGAAGGACAAGAAGTGGGGTCTGATGGCCACCACAGACATCTTCTTGAACCTGAGTGCAGTTACTCATTGCACGCCTATATGGTGTCCTCAGCCTTCCTTTCAAATGAATGCTGTGCTGTCGCCTAAACTATAGAAGGCGGACTGACTGCTTCTCATAGCTTGTTCACCTTTAATAAACATGAAGCTCCAAGAGAAGGCACACATGCACAGCCGTGTTGTGGGGTGCACATACATTGTGATAGAGTTCACTGTACCAGTTAAAGTGTGCAAAAGTGAGAATCAGGGCAGTGTGGACCACTTATAAAATGGGTCTAGGAGTGATCTTTCCAACAGATCATTCACAGTGCTATGAAATAAATACAAACTTAGTTTTCATTATCTGTGCGCATCTTCAAAGACTGCAAAATTTTAAAAGCACTATTTTATATGTGCTGCTATATATAATGGAGTTACTCACGTTACCTGTGAAATAGTCATATTTTACCCCATACAATGTTCCAAAATATGATAAACACTAAGTTGCATGTGGGATAAATGGACGTCATAATCACTCGACAACATGCAATAACGAAATTAACTTTTCCTATTTCATTAGTTTATCTTGTACTTCAGTATCATCAGCAACAGTGAATTTTGATAGAAACCACTAAGAAAATTCCAGTGATTTGATAATCTGTGCTTAAAGTATTTATATTATCCCTCCTAGTTGCAAGAGGCCAACTGTAATTAATCCCTTTTTGAATGGGCTCATAAAAGCCATTGGGGAGAGTATGTAAAATAATGGAGGAAGCTTATTCGGGCTAGGTTTTCTATGACTAAAGACAGCAATTATTTAAGTGTGAAGTCTACACTTGTGTAGCACTGGGAAGTTCACAGGGCTAAAAAAGCTAAAACCATGCTTCAATATTTAGGATGGATTATAAACAAACAATCGGTTATCAAATACTGTGTCTCCATTCCACCCAAAAAAAAGTGGTCGAATTCAGATTGATTTACATGTTTTCATTTAAAGGAACAAAAGAACGATGGTTCGTGGGGGGTGTCCTGACCCCAGGACACCTCCCACGCCACACGGCCCTCCAGCTGTAGCGCGTCTCTGCCCCGACACCACAGGCTCGTCCCTGGCCTCGGTGCCCCTCGCTGCTGCTGGCTTCTTCTCTCCCCGCTGTTGCCCTCATTCGTGACTTAGTAATTGTACTTCTTTTTGTCTGCTTAATAGATTCTGTGCCTTAGTTAGTTCAGATTGTGTGCCCTCGTTAGCATTTAGTATTGTACCCCTCGTGTGCCCGCTCCCCGCCGCTGCTCCCTCACGGCCCCGCCCTCTTCTCCTTTGCGTAACCCCATTGGCCACCCCACTCCCGCCTCCCAGCTGCTCCTCCCTTTCACTTCGCCTCATATGGAGACCGCGCGTAAGCGCAGCATTCACGCGCAGCGGGCGCGCCAAAGGCAAGCCCGTCTATGCCCATCCGTGCCTGGACCGCGCCCAGCACCAGGACCCCTGGTCCCCGACGACGCAAGCCCACCCGACGGACTTACGACGCTGCCACCCTCCACAGACTCAACACCGGCAGAAACCCCGCCTGCTACCGAGCCACCCCGAAACGCACCTATGGACCCTTCACCTGCAAAGCCTGCAAATTCACCTGCCTTCGAACCTGCACCGCATCAGCCAAGACGAGCACCATCAACAACCACCTCAAGGGCATCCTGCTCAAAACCTGCTCCGTCCATAGGCACGCCATCGAACTCTGGAACCTCCTCGACACAACATCACCAGACGTCGCCTTCCTCACAGAAACCTGGATGAACGCCTCCTCAGCCCAGACATCGCCATAGCCATAGCCATCCCGGAGGGATACAAGATCACGCGGAGGGACCGCGTCAACCAAACCGGAGGAGGCATCGCCATCGTCCACAGAAATACCATCCGCATCACGACCAACTCCGACGACACCCTCACCGCCGCCGAGCACCTTCACTTCCAGATTCACACCGACCCCAAGACCACCCTCAGAGGCACTCTCATCTACAGACCCCCGGGACCACACACACAATTCAGCGAAGCCATCGCGGACTTTGTCAGTCCGCACGCCCTCACCTCCACAGACTACCTCCTCCTAGGGGACCTCAACTTCCACCTGGAGAACAACAAGGACTGCAACACCGCCACCCTGCTGGACAACCTCACCAACCTCGGACTCAAGCAACTGGTGAACACCCCCACCCACTACGTGGGCCACACGCTTGACCCAGTCTTCTCCTCCAGCAAGCACATCTCCTTCAGCCAGTCCACCGGACTACACTGGACAGACCACAGCTGCGTCCACTTCAATTTCAGGAGAACCATGACCCACCACAGCCCGCAACAGGTTCCCCGCAGAAACTGGAGCAAGATCACCACCGACCAGCTTGCCACTACCCTCAGCCAGAACCCACCCACCAACACGACTGACCCCGACGAAGCAGCCCGCAACTTCACACAGTGGCTCAAGGACTGCGCCGACGAGCTCGCACCACTGAAGAATCCTCCCAGCAGACCAGGCAGCAGGAAAGCCTTGTGGTTTACCAACGACCTCAAAGCTCGAAGAAAACCTGCCGCACCCTTGAGAAAGCCTGGCACCACGACCAAACAGCAGAACACATGACAGCCCTCAAGAACGCCACCCACAAACACCCCAGCTAATCCGCACCACCAAGAACACAGCATTCAAAGAACGACTGGACAACAATACCCACAACAGCAAGGAACTCTTCAGCATCGTTAAAGAGCTCTCCAACCCCAGCGCCTGCAACAACGACATTACACCCTCGCAAGACCTCTGTGATTCTCTCGCCTCGTTCTTCCACCGCAAGATCACCGACATAGACAAAAGCTTTGGCGCACTGACCACGCACCCAACCACTGAACCAGCATCCCCCACCACCACCCTCTGCACCTGGACCCCTGTCATCACCGAAGACACCACCCGCATGATGAACACCATCCACTCCAGCTCCCCTACCGACCCATGCCCACACCACATCTTCAACAAAGCCGACTCCATCATCGCACCCCAACTCCGGGACATCATCAACAGCTCCTTCGCAACCGCCACCTTCCCGGAGAGCTGGAAACATGCTGAACTGAGCGCACTCCTGAAGAAACCCACCGCGGACCCTACGGACCTCAAGAACTTCCGCCCCATCTCTCTCCTCCCCTTTTCAGCCAAAGTCATCGAGAAGACCGTCAACAGACAACTTTCCACCTTCCTCGAGACCAACGGATCACTCGACCCCTCACAGTCCGGATTTCGAGCAAACCACAGCACCGAGACCGCCCTCATCGCAGCCACCGACGACATCAGGTCCTGGCTCGACAATGGGGAAACTGCTGCCCTCATCCTCCTGGACCTCTCAGCAGCCTTCGACACCATATGTAACTGCACCCTGATACAGCGCCTCAGCAACACCGGAATTCAAGGAGCGGAACTGGATTGGATCATCTCGTTCCTCGCCGGACGAACCCAGAGAGTCCGCCTCATCCCGTTCCGCTCCTCGGCCTCCGAAGTCATCTGCGGAGTACCACAAGGATCCTCACTCAGCCCCACCTTCAACGTCTCCATGAGCCCTCTCGCAGCCATCGCTCACCAACACAACCTCAACATCATCTCGTACGCCGACGACACCCAGCTGATTCTCTCCCTCACCAACGACCCCGCCACCGCCAAAGCCAACCTCCAGGAAGGAATGAAAGACGTTGCAGAATGGATGAAGATCAGCCGCCTGAAACTGAACTCAGACAAGACGGAAGTCCTCATCCTAGGACCTTCCCCCTCAGCCTGGAACAACTCCCGGTGGCCCCCTGCCCTGGGCATCGCACCCAAACCAACAGACCACGCACGCAACCTGGACTTTATCCTGGACTCCTCACTCACGATGACCAAGCAAGTGAAGGCAGTCTCATCATCCTGCTTCAAGACCCTGCGAATGCTCCGAAAGATCTTCCGGTGGATCCCCACCGAAACCAGGAAGACAGTCACCCAGGCCCTAGTCACCAGCCGTCTGGACTACGGAAACACCCTCTACGCCGGAACCACAGCCAAACTCCAGAAAAGACTCCAGCGCATTCAGAACGCCTCAGCACGGCTGATCCTGGACATCCCTCACCGCAACCACATGTCTGCCCACATGATTAACCTGCACTGGCTCCCCGTCAACAAGAGGAACACGTTCGGACTCCTCACCCACGCACACAAGGCCCTCCACGACACGGGCCCCAAGTACCTCAACAGCCGCCTCACCTTCTACACACCCACCCGCCAGCTCCGATCCGCCAGCCTCGCCTCCGTCCCACGTTTTCGGATATCCACCCTCTGAGGTAGATCCTTCTCCTACCTGGCAGCCATGACATGGAACTCCCTCCCCACTCACCTTCGGCTGACCCGGGACCATCTCTCCTTCAAGAAACAACTCAAGACCTGGCTGTTCGAGCAGTAGCGACCCCCCCCCCCCCCCCCAGAGCCTTGAGACATTTACGGGTGAGTAGCGAGCTATACAAATTTTATGATTGATTGATGGTAAGTCCCATTACCACACTATCCAGATACCCACAGTTCAAGCATATAAGAATGTATTGGTTTTTAGTACGCAAACCTAGCTGTGAAGGAAGGCAGCTCTGTCCATTATGTGATGGGCTGTGATGTCATCTGCAAGATTGTGTAAGTGAAGTGGAGATTACACAGATTCATTTTACACACATTTTAGGCACAGGCAAGTCAAGTGATTCGCCCAGAATCACATGATGTGGAGTCTAGGGTCAAGTCCGGGATTCAAACCTGGGTGTCCAGGATGAAGGGGCAGCTCAAGCTTGTAGGCAACATCTCCAACTTCAAGTCCTCTCTCCATTTTCCATGATTGACTATTTGCTGTCAACAGAAGTTCACAAAAAGGTAGGCGGTCTTGACTTGTCATGCTATCTCTTTATCCTAAGAAGTTTCTGCAAGTGTAAGGGTTGTGGACCAGAGAGTAACCACGGATGAAGGTATCTGAGAAAGAGGCTGGCGAAGGGCAAACTAAATCGTCCATATTCTCTTGAGAGGGTGCAGGCCAGAGGTTTCTATAATCACCCTTGCAGCGGAATGTTCCAAAAGAGTCTGCAGCACTGGGCAGAGAACGGGTGAGGATTAACCCAGGAAGAGCTCTCCACATAATGAAATCTCACATGATGGGACTGGCCACCCTTGTCTGCAGGTGTATCACAGAGACTGTAACTGTAGCCATCAATCAATGGGAGTTCTAATAGTCTGGTGCAAAAGCCTGGTGCAGAGCACACATAAAACAATGGCATGATTGAGGTTATTACAACAGTGTGCATTAGGCTATATTGTGTACGTGTAACACCCGACTAATCCACAAACTCACCATAAAAAACTGTGTCACCTGAATCTCCTTAATTAAATTTCAACCAATTAAAAAAACAAAATTCAACCGACAGCAGTACCTAGCCCTGCGACTTCACTATTTTGCAGCGATAGTGTGATAAAACATTAAGTCGATTAATAGCCAGAGAAATGTAACCTCTAACTAATTCATTTGTATTTCAGTAATTGCTACTCTCACAAAAAGAAGTACATTATTGTTTTAATAGGCTGCCCTCCCACACACTGTCCATTCTGTGCGCTTAAGTAAATCTCTGCTAGAGCCGAAAAAAATCCTGTTTAAATGTAATCATGATGTGAATTCATAAATGGGCAAATACCCAGGGAGAAATAGATACATGCATAGTTATTAAGTGCTTGATTTGCACATACTGTGTGTAAGCCACAAACATAAACCTTGAATTAGAGAGCTCTTTTTCAAATAATTATTGAAATTAGTGTTTAACTATTTCCCTTGCATATATTATGCCTAAATATGCAAGCAGCCGCTGCACAACAGCTAAACGTTTGCAATCATAGCGAATATATTTTCTCCCCTTTGTGTTATCGTGTTTTCATTTTCCAAGAAGGGCAGCTCTCAGAAAGCCAATTAACAAGATAAAAATAACCGACAATACAAAAACAGAAAACGTGGGTTTTCATAGCAACAGGATTAGTTGGAGGGGTCTTTAATTTAGTGTACAACGAGAAATATTTTATACAATATGTGAAAGGAAAGAAGGTTGACAATGCAGTAGAATTCAAACTTAGTTTTATATTCAGCAGTCGGCAAAACAGGTCTCTGGCTGCACAAGGAAACAAAAAGGTATAAAATATAAAAGGAAGGAAAGTATAAAAATAGGGAATGGTGGGTAAAGTGATTGGGGACATGGACGGCATATAGTCGCTTGTTTGAACAGAGAGTGGTGTTCTTGTTACAGCCACCACATTCAGATTGGACGTGGCGTGGCATTGTATCTGACAACTTGTCTGAAAATATGATACGCTGATCCCATTATAGTGGAGGAGTGTCTCCCCACTGAAATGCCCCAAAGAAGAAGAAAAAATGCTAATGAAGTTTAATTTATTATTATTTTATTTTTCGTTACCCCATCCCGAACAGAGCGTCAGGATGGGGGCGGGAGGAGGGTAGGCTGCCTTTTGCATTTGTTTAAAGTGTGCAGGTGTCTTTGGCCGGCTGTTTTGCGATGGTCAGCCACACATGCGCACTTCAAACCTCTCAACCCAGCTGTCTTAAGACAGCTGCGTGAAGATCAAGTGCAGGCATCCGGTGCCCTCGGGAGCGCAGACAGAGGCCGCGCACTCGAATCAGAGTGCTGCTCGCAGGAGAGCAGTACCAGGATTGGCTTTGGAGCCTGCATTGAGGAGAGAAGATGACGGAGAACTTTGCCTCATTGCAGGAATGCAGAAAGGTAAGCATTTTATTATATGTATTATTCACCCCACACACACCTTCCCAACATGCCAGCCACCACTGAAACGGACAGTCCACACAAGTCGCACTGCAATCATACTGAAGGACTGTCCTATTTTATTCTGCTTACCTACTGTAAATCCTAAGCCCAAAAAAGGGTAGCGCCCTTCTTATTTCTTAAGCAGAACATTTTACTTTAAAGTGCCCCATATACCAATCACCATGACAACAGTCTGAGCATTTTTGAAATCATGTTCCTTGAGGAATGTACCAATGACCTTGTCCTCCGAGCTATGAATGTGGGCATGAACCCCGTTGACAAGTTTCATTTTGCACTCTACCCAAGCAGCCTAGCCTGGATAGAAATATTTACTTACTTCCCTGTGAAACAGCCACCTGACGTGTGAAAGATCACAGACATATCAAGACTCTCTACGCCTGCTCTTTGTGGAAGGTTCTAGTGACTTTGATATAAGATAGTATTCCAGCTCATAATAGGTGGAGGATGGGAAGTCTGATGGAGTCAGTGGGGTCACAAAATGCCTTTTCTCTGAATAAATTAAGTTAGTCTAGCCCGTTCCATGCGGGGCTAATTCCTCTGCGGTGCGGGGCGGGGGGACGTGGCGCCACGGTACTCATGACGAGGCCAGCTTGTCATGCTGTGCTCATGACGAGCTGGACTAGTCATGACTCTGCCCACTACAATAGAACCCCCGCATAGGCGGGGAATTAGCTGCGCATGGGAGTACTGCGGCCGTTATGAGCACAGCTCCACTGTGCCTCATGACGAGCTGAGCTCGTCATAAACATAGAAGGGGCTAGAAGGCCCAAATCTTCAGTCTTAGTTGCACAGGGTTCATCACAGTCCTAGTTCTTTCCACTAGAACAATCTCTGCCTTGTGCGCCACTACAAGTGTATTACGTGGAAAAGTCATTTCTGATATATCTTAACTGCGGCGCAGTGCGGCCGTTTAATTAGGTGGGCAGGGCCCAGTCGGGAAAACGTACGTGCGCAGCACTATAGAAGTAGTGCTCGCGATGGCCTTTGGCCGGCAGAGGCAGCGAAGGGGTTAAAGTTTGAGGGTGCTGTGGACTCATGACTGCTTGGGTTAAGCACACCTGTAAGATCAGTATCAGACAGTAAAGGGCTATGAGACCCCCCCAAACACGCATCCCTCTAGTGATTCCCATTCCTCTTCTAGTCCACCAATCCCTCCTAGTTCTGTTTGAAAATCCCATCCTGACTTTACAAAACATTAGTATTTTCCACAACAGTCATCAAAAACATTAGTTTCTGTTTCCTACCACTGCATCAATTAAAAGTTGTTGAAACCTCTCTGGCATCTGAAACATGGGAGCATAGGATGCCAAATGCAGTTTGCTAAAAGGGCTTCTCATCATTCTATAGGGAGCAGTGGCGTAAGAAGGGGAGAGCGGTGGGTGCAGGCCGCCCCGGGTGTCATCACTGAGTGGGGTGACAAAATGGCAAAAATGTATTTTAAACAAATATTTTTGTCATTTTGTCAAGTCAGGGGTGACAAGAAATTTTCTGCACTGGGTACCACCGAACCTTGCTTAGCCATTGTTAGCGAGAAGCTCCTAGCCTCATTTTCTGCTCCCTAGAGCCTCCTTCTCAAGCGCTTCCAACTAAAAGCATCCTCAAAAGGAAATAAAGAGTCCTCTCAGGGCCGCTGAGGACAACACTGACTTCTACCTGTGCTTAAAGATCTTCTAAAGGTCAAGAATGGGTTTCGGGTGAGGGTGCAATAATAATCATAAATAGTACGCAAGGTCTAGCCTTAATAAGACTAGCGATGGGAAGCCTGATCTTCAGTTGGCTTCTGGTAAGTGTCTCGGAAATGACCTACCACTCTAGTTGGCCCCCAGATGCTCACCCATTTTGGGCCCATCACCTTGTCCCCAGTAAAAAGGAGCTTCACACTCCAGTACAACATACTGTCATCAGTTTCCGGAAGAGGCAAAAAGGGAATGAAAAAGGTGGCTAGCCGTTTTACAGTCTAGAGAAGCAGGCTCTCACACACCCATATCTCCCAGGACCAGTTTCTTCAACCCAATCTGTATGGCCTGAACAGTCAAGGTGAAATGCGTGGCAGACCTGGCCAACTTTATGACTTATAAAATAAAAAGTTACTTTGAGACAGATGTATGTACCATTACAGGACCACAGTATAGGTCACAGGAGCCTTCCAAGAGTCTGATTTGCACAGAAGCCTGCCTGAATCTACCAATACAAAAGAATATGATCTTAAGCTCATGTGGAAGAAGCTAGTATGCTGATGCCAACGCACAATATCAAATCGACATTAACACTGTTCCTTGATTTATACTTGGTCTGTGTTATCCATGTGTACTTATCGTACCGTGGCTTATTACTTTTGACCCACCACCATCTCTTTAATATCTATGGAGTTAAATGTGACCTCAGGTGGCTATTGGCCGCAGACATGTGAGGAAGATCACCTTTCTTTTATTTCCGTCTACTTGCTTCCCGGTCATGTGGTTACCCTCTTTTAGGTCACATGTACATTTCTAACTTGATTTTTCTATGATCGCATATGTTTAACAAATCTTTATTTGGGGCTACTGCAGAACTATTTTCATTCATGAGTTTGCTTGGTGCAAGTTTTAACACCAAACTTCAGACACGTTCTCACTGGATCATAGTTGTCATTTCATAGCCAGTTCATAAGTGAAATTGCTAAATTGGAGCAAGGTGTTGCTTCCTTACGATCCATACAAGGATATGACCTATTTTGAGACGGTTATTTATTTTTGTTCTAAAAAAAATGCAACGCTGGAAAGAACACCTCTGTTTGTTTACATTATTTTGTAACCAATTGTGTCATTCATAGTCTCAACTCAAAGTCTAGAAAAGACTTGGAAAACCAGTGGGAACTGCAAATCAAATGGAAAATAGAATAACTGGTTGCTGAGATTTCTCAACAGACAGAGTAATGGCTTCGTACATTGATGCCAGTTTTGAGAGTATTCCACAAAATATATGCTTGCCAATCTTGTTAACTACAAAGAGCCGGTGGCACCTTCCAGCACGAATGCAAATTTGAAAAAAATACATGCATTTTGCACACACAGAAGATCACATGTTTGGCAGGTGCAGACTATAGTCCACCTCTTATTTACAGAAGGTTAGATTTACATAAACACGTGCCACATCTGTCTTTTCACTACAGTAGTCCTGGTCTAGTGATGGGCACTGCTGGAAAGAGACAGGAACTGCAGGTTTAATTTGCAGATCCTGCACACCACCTCTAATGAAATACCTGATCACAGAAGCGGGATTGAATGAACATATTTATTGTCAGTTTAATTAAAATCATCACAAAGTAATATATTACATTTTTTCAGCAATTTAACGTATGATATTCTTGTATCGATCATGCAACATTATGGGAACATTCGGCAACTTGATTAGAACTAAGACACATAAAATTGATCAACTTTAAAAATCAAGCTACATTGGTCCTCGAACTCAAAAAACCATATGGGTTGCATCAAAGTGGTAAGTGATTATAGACATTATATAGGTAAAAATTAATCAGGGTTAAACAGTATATCAAAGCACCATGTGAAATCATTCGACAGTCAGATTAAAACCAATACATATAGAATTCATCAGAGTAAAAATTAAGCTGCATTTATCCTAGCCCATAGAAAACCGTAGAGGTTGCTTCAAAGTGCTAAGTTATTGTAAACATTATATACATAATAATTCATATGTCAAAGTGCCATACGTACATATTGATATTCCCAACCCTAATATAAAAATGGAAATATATTTAAGAAGAGACATACAGGAGACGGAGAGTGTTCACATTGGTAATGTGGGTATAATGGCATGAGGCTGCTAATATTAGCGGGCCTCTGTTTCCATATCCACATGACTTATGGAAGCCAATGCATAACAGCAGCGGTGAACCCATACCTTGGTTAATCATAGAGGGAAGTGCAAATAATTCAAATGCAAGACCAGTCCATGCAGCCCGACTCTCCACTTGTCTACATATACAATTCATGAAAAGAGCCCTTAAAGCTTTAAACTTTCAGCAGAAATGTGTGAGGGTCAATGCCAATACTTTACAAACTGGTGCACAACATGTGAGATCGCAGCATGCAAGTCTGCTAGAGAAAAAGTCTGGAATCAAATGAAATGTAACCTGTCTAAGTTTACCAAGGCACCAAATTAATTGAAAAAACTATGATCGCAGATCCATGTAAATTTCCAATTTAGAAAGAGTGCATTTGGTGATGAACTCCTTTTCAAGTTCAAGCTGAAGGAACCCATTACGAAGGAGGGCACATTTTTTTTGCAAGCCATAAGACAGCAAGATGCCTCAAGCTGCTCCACTCAAGAGATTGTTATAACAATCACTGTCAAAGCCAATAAACCTCGCCATGGAGACCAATTGGCTTTGCCAATGTTTTTTAGGGATGCTGTGCGGCATGACTAAAGAGGAAGGGAAAAAGCCTTCAAGGCAGATGGACATAATTTTGCAGGTGTGTGCAGCACTCTTGTGCAAGTCTTCAACAGGACGAGGATGCCTTTTTTTTCTTTTTATTCACCAATCCAAGATTGATGAGTAAGTAAAATGAAAAAAGTGCAAGTGTTTTTTTTTTTAAAGGGTGGAGAAAGCAACATGGAGGGTGGGGGTGAAAGCAACATAGGGGTCAAGGAGGCAAAAGCAACACAAAGGGCCAGAATGGTAGGGCAATGCAGAGGGATGGAGCGAACAGTGCAATGTGGAGGGCTGTGCCAGCGTAAGCAACACAGAGGGCCAGCAACATGGTGGGCAGGAGTAGGGAGAAGCAACACAGAGTGGGTGAAGCAAAACAGAGGGTGTAAATGGGGGGGGGAAACAGCATAGAGAAATGGAAGCAACTTAGAAGGAGGGGGGACATGTACACGCTCCAGAGAGAGACCAACGTGGAGTGTATGGAGAGAAAAGAAACACTACAGTGAGAGAGCAAAATGGAGCTGGTGGAAGATGCACAGGGTGAAAAAGCCATGTGGGATAGAAAAACTTGAGTGAGCGCATCATGGAAGGTGCTGGGGAGAAACATTGAGAGAGTGCAACACTGAGCGTGGTGGGAGCAGGATGGAGTGCTTAAACAAAAAGAAAAAAAATGCAGTGTTTGCAAGGTAAGCAGTAAAAGTATTCAAGTAAGGAAGCCCTGATCCAGGGTAAAAAGCTCACACAAGTGAGCTAATAAAAAGCAAGTAAATGAAAGTGACATTAAAGCCGGCCAATGTAAAGCAATGGACAGACCCTAGACTCACTTCAAGTGGACAATATATATTCTTTGCAAACAGATGACGCCTTTGACACGGTCTGCCATTGCACTCTAAAACACGCCTCCTAGAAGCCGGAATCCAAGAGAAGGCCCTTGACTGGACCATGTCCTTCCTCTCCGGCAGAACCCAGAGCATCCGCCTCCCCCCCTTCCGATCCGAAGCCACCAACATAATCTGAGGCGTCCCCCAGGGCTCAGCCCGACGCTGTTCAACATCTACATGGCCACCCTCGCACAAGTGGCCCACCAGCACGACCTCAATATCAACTCCTACGCCGACGACACCCAGCTCATCCTCTCCCTCACCAAGGACCCACACACCGCCCAAACCAACCTCCACGAGGGAATGAAGGCCGTCGACTCCTCCCTCTCCATGGCTAAGCAGGTCAGCGCCGTCACCGCCTCCTGCTACAGCATGCTCCGCTAGATCTACAAGTGGATCCTGACCGAAACAAGAAAAACAGTGACACAGACCCTTGTCAGCAGCAGACTGGACTACCGCAATGCACTCTACGCAGGAATCCCAGACAAACACCTACGACGACTACAACGCATCTAAAACGCCTCCGCCCGACTGTTCGTCAACGTCCCCCGCTGCAGCCACATCACCCCCACCTGAGAGACCTACACTGGCTCCCCGTCGACAAGAGGATATCCTTCAAGCTCCTCAACCACACACACAAAGCACTCCACTCTACTACCCGGCCCCCAACAATGAAAGTGTCTTAACAATGCATTCCTTTACCACACATGCCTTTACCACAGAATTTGGTGGTAAAGCATGATTCTAAAGTTATGTGTGGTAAAGATCCCACCCCAACCCTCTTCCCAGAGCACTAAAAACCAACCTGACCCCCCCAACCCTAAACACTACCCCAACCTTCCCTGAGCCATAAACACTAACACAATCCACCTGAGCCCTGACAACTACTCCGATCCTCCTTGAGCCCTAAAACGTCTGACCCCCCCCCCCCCGAGTACCACAATCACACGAGCCCTGAGAACTACCCCGAACATTAAAAACTACGCTTTAAACCCAGCCCCAATTACCTCACTGAATCCTCTCCTGATCATTTCTGTTCCTGGACCCACCCATTCCAGCATCTAGACCATGCACTGCTTTAACCATGCATATGCATGGCTGAGGCATATGTGTGGTTGAGCTTGCAGGAAAACGGCCCGCATTGTAAAGACTATTTCCCTTCCTTGGCTGATGGACAGACCTTTCTGTGCAATTTCTATGCATAGCCATCAAGGTTTGTACTAGGTCAGCACTTTCACCGTAGCAGTATGCCAGTGCTGGGGCAGTTATTTTCACAATAAATCCCAGGAGGTTGGATTTCCATATCTGTGTGCCAATCGGGTAGTTTGTTTTGCTGTCACAGGCAAATGCTTGTAGCTTAAACATGTATTAAAATACATGCCATTAAGCGTCCAATCGTCAAGTCCACGTTGTGTATGGTGCCTTCTATTACCATTAGTAAATGAATGCAACATTATTTATTGGAATACAAATGCACTACACCTTTTTAAGGCACAGTGATAATATTCAAGTATGCAATAATGAAATAAACAGTATTTGATTCGTATTATCTACCCCTCTACCAAGGAAAATAAAAAAACACACTTTGAGGACAGCTAGCAGAATTCAGGTCCATTGTGGATCTTAGCTATTTATTATAGTGTGTTAGATTTTTTCTTAGTTAAAAGTAATGGACAGAATAAGTTAAGAAATAGTAAAAGGTGAAGTAAGAGTAAGTAAAAATAACAGACGCTTACAAAACAAGCAGTAATTAGCATAGCAACACAAGGATCAGAGATTTACAATTTTAGAAGAAGTGGGTATTCTTTTTCTTAAAATGTGCAGGTTTCGGTTGAAACAAAAGGAAGCCTATTTTTTAAAAATATGATTTCAAATGGGGCTCAGAAAGCATTATAAGGTTAAGAGAGAATTATTAATAGCTGACATTGCCTTGACAAGTCGCACATAATATATTTGTCTAGAACTATTCAACAATGGTTAGTAAAAAACGTTTGACAGTTTCAAACCATTTACAGGTCTCAAGAGAGCATATTTTGAAGGTAAAGAACGAAAACATTTTAAGACACAAATCAAAGCATAGGGTTTCTTTGGCAAAATAAAACGTGAACATGAAAAACGGTCATAAACACACCGCACCACTCATTACAAAGTGTTTCTTCCTACTGATTATAATAATGAAGCATCTTGCTGCAAACCAGTCCATCAATGTAATCAAACCGACATTCGCATAGTTCTGTGTAAACGGTATATAATGGTCTACATAAATGAAACTAGTATAATGACATCAAAAAATGTTCTCAGGTATGCTCTAAATTTCAATGTAAACAGATATTGCCAAATGTTGTAATGTCAATGTGATTTTAACTGGTGCGATTCTGAAAGACTCAGTTGTAGTCCACCACCTTCCGCTGGTTTGACAAAGACAAAGGAAGTGACGCTACCTTTTCCTACTTCCACAACCTACACAGATTCAAGTGAGTGGTGATGCAGCAGTGGAAACGAAGGCCTTCACCTGCCTACTTCATCTCTCAACTGAAACTAGGGAAATGAAAGGGGCAGATGCGGTTTTCCCACTTTCCACCAGCTATACCTGCCTTTAAATCCATTGAGTCCTAGGGAACCAAACAAATTAGACAATTCAAGGCAGAAACACTTTAACACTGACACTGTTTTTTTCTCTAAAAGAGCTGATGCCACGGGGTTGTGGCTTCCCACGCTCTTGTAGGGAGTCCTACAGTAATCATGGGGCAGGGGGTGGGACAGAACTGAGAGAGTTGGATGATAGTGGATGGATAACAGGCACATTTTTATTATGTAGAACAAGGTGGTGTTAAAAAAAAAACAGATTGAGGTGAGGGACAGTGTTAACACAGGCACATTTTTGCATATGTTGTGGGTAATTGGAGGACATGCTACAGGAAGTAGCATAAGATCACAAGAGGCTGCATATACCTTTTAAGTGTGCGAAGAATAAGAGGGAAACTGAATCCCTAAGAAAGGTCAAGTTTAAGGTGTAGGAGACCAGATAGTTGGATGACTCATGAGAAAGGGAGACAGACATGAGAATATGCAACATACGATATGCATGGGTAACCATAAACAAGGAGAGGATTTACACAGCAAGAACCCAGTGACATGTTGTACAACTCAAGCGTTGAGCTCATTGCTTATGATGTCATTACGCACTCTTCAGTGGAAAACGAATACATGCAGAATTAATGCATGAAGCTATTCTAGACCTCTATGGTTCCTTTTTGCTAGGGTTCTGATACGTATGTGGAGTACCATGGGTTAAAAGGTTGCTAGGTAGTTTTGAGGGTGCCCAGTAAGCATGAGACGATATTATCCATGAATGTCATTAGACAGCCTCTCTTCTTCACTCTTTGTATGTTGGCAAGATATATCAAATGTTTCTGGGTGTAAAATAGGTGATATACAGCTTTGCATAGTTAAGAGCCAGAGAGGCAATTTAAACTTCAGATAATATCTAAGAAAAAAGTGACGCGCAATGGTTTCTCCTTGTACAAGACTATGGCTCAATGCAAATTTCTGGTATTCCATTCACCAAACCATAGTAACTGGATGATATTGGTAGGAAGGATAAATTGGGCCTCCAAAATGTAGTGGGACTGTTCTGAAGTCCCATGTGTCCGAGGACTCCAGTAGGCAATCAGGATGCTACGTTTGATGATAATGCACTCCATTGTACTGCCTGCCCCCATTTCATTTTGGTCAAATTCAAATACAACCATATACCCAAGTTGTTGGGCAGCATGTCCTGGTACTAGCAAAGTGCGAGTCCACCATAATTGCAAATAATATGCAATAACATTAATTCACCTTCAAGAGGAACTGTGTGCCATTGTAAATTTTTTTTTTATAGAGGAGTCTTATTACCACCTTTATAGATGGGAAGATCAGTATTTGGGTCCCAGAGTTTCTTCCCTTATAGATTTCTTCAGAGTAAGTGAAAGGTGAAATATGAAACTTAAATATTTTCCTGCATCATTAGCAAATTTTATTTTACATCAAAGAGGTGGATATGAATTATTTTGGGGGATTTTAAAATGTCTTTCTTTCCTTCTAGTTTCAGGGCCACTTAAAATCGCAGGTAAGCCAGATGACAAACAATTAAATGAAAATACATTTAATCTAAATAGAAGTTAAAACATTGTTTAACCTTCCTTGTGAATTCAAATCTAAAAGGCATGTTCTGAAGAATCCAGGACAGAGGTTTGAATTATGCACCTCAACCACCATGTAAATCATGAGAGCTTATAAATGTAACAACAAAGCCAGACTTTTTTTGGGTTGGATTGTCATCGTGGATGGCTCTTTGGAAACAGGAATAAATTAGGAGTAAGCTGTGCTAGACAGACAAGTGCTTGTCATGTTGAAACACGATCTGTGAGAGTTAGGAAGGTAATACATATCATCATTTTGTTCTGAGACTTTCATTGTTACAGAGTGACATGTGTCTTTGGGCGGGGCAAGTGTGTGGTGCAAAGGGCATACAACAATTTTTCCAAGTTGACGATTTAGGGCATGGGTGCAAAAAGAAATGCTCTGGAACACTGGAGCAACCATCCGTCTGGTTCCTTGCTGTGCTGCCTTCAACTGAATCACTAACTTGTAGAGTCACCAGGATCTAGACAGTGCATATTGACTGCAAATAAGTACCTATCCACTCTAGCTCCAGTGCAACGCCCCGGGATGGGATCATAGTGAAACAGTTGGCAAATACTAAACCTCACTACAAAGTTTAAGGTTGTCCGTTAGCCCATTGGTTATCCCATCAGTGTAGGCCTGGCAAAGTTCCTTTAGCTAAGGTGTCCCTGAGCCCTTCCCCTGGAGTGGTTTAGTAAAAGGTGGTTCATCTCTGGTGAGGCTTCGGCTTAATCCAGGTGCCAATATGGCTGACCAACCGACAACATAGGCAAGCTAGATGATATCAACAGCTAATCAATCACATGCTACTGCTATTGTATTTTGCACTTTTTGTGGATGCTCAAGTTAGTTCTGCTGTATGGAGAATTTCAGGTTCTTTTACGAACTCAGACCTTTATTCATTAATAATCCCGGGTGAAGAAGGGTCTCCGTCTCCTCATACTAGTACTGAACTCGGAAGACATCAGTCTTCCAGCACCTGCCTAGGCTCTTCCCTGCACACTCCGAATATCAGCTGTGCTCTACTTATTGACTGTTCCATCTGTTTACCCGCTTCCTTTTGTGAAGAAATCGGGCTGCTAATCCTTGTGGGTCAAACATTGTTGCATTTATCTGTGGAAAAGGGTATGTTGACAGTACATAAAGAGCCTGCCTGCACCTGTTGCCTCAAACAAAATGAACCAAGAAAAATACTGCTACATTGGGCAATGGTACGAGTGCGTAAAAATCTCAGTGTTGCAAGGATAAATGTTGAACTCGGTTTACAGCGTCATATTATGGAAATGACACACAAGACAGTATTGTATTTTCCGAACAATATGTGAAGCTGCTCTGATTTCTGGTTTGAAGTACAGATCCCATCTGCCTAATGTAGCAAACAAAGAGGACAAAGACGACAGAAGGGGAGCACAAAGAACCGCCATCTGCTTGCGCTGCTGAATAAACAATGGGTAGGTAGATCTTTATCGCGTACATTTATTTCCCTGTACGGGTCCCTCGGAAGTCCAAACGAAACGTGTGAGCTCATGCAAGAGTCTGGCGCATGTGTAAAAGCCATGTTTTACATACGACGATTTGCAAGTACACCTACAAGTCTGTTCGCAGCACCGACATTGGAATAATACATTTAAAAAATGAAGCGCATATCTATACATTATAACGAGATTCTCGTCGAGTGGTAGGCAGCCACTATACGTTTGTGTGCCGTTTGTGCACACAGTTTGGAATTGATCAGTTTGACCTCCTGTTAAAAACAATTTTCGGGAATCTTGTTCTAGATATATGTATTGGTGTTTTCAATACAATCGCAATTACTTGTGGCAGGCCCTTTTAAGCACCTTTAAAATGTGTTCATGCATTCCGGCGCATTCTTGCTCCACGGAACGCAATTAAGTTGATTCCAGCAAAAGGCTTAAATGACAGAGAAGACACTGAACATTTTGAATGCTGTTTACAGCAACACAAAAGAGTAAATAAACGAGGCTTAGAAAAAAAGCATTTCAAAATATTGCACAACATTGGGTTGTAAAACGCCTCATGGTGCGCAGCAATCGAGGTTAGGAACCTTACAAAGACATAAACAAGTCCGGTTTCAGAGATTAGAGAGGAGGGAAGTTGTGGTCTACAGTGCAAGCATAAGTAAAACTGCTTTCCAGGTATACTACATGAAGGTCTTCAAACATGAGTGTTTCCATTCCCATGGATGGCGCCTCTAGGCACTTTGAAACCCACTCCGCTAACATTGAAAACGAAGACAAGAGGGTGACAAAGTAAAACAAGACAGTGTGCTGTAATGCGTGTGTGTGTGTCTTTTGGGGGGGGGGGGGAGGGGGGGTTGGGGGCACAACCCAAGGCCTTCAAATCGACCAATCTACATGGTGGAAGGGGCTAAACAAAAGCTGTGCGATTCACACGCTTATTCTCCATATCCAAAACACACTATATCATTGTGCAGGAGACTCTCTCCTGCTGCGAGCTCCCAGTTCTCCCTAATCTCATCTAATGATGTGATTCGGCTGCTCCAAAGAGAGCCGTGGCTGCTGTGAGGAAACACAGGCCTTACAGTTTCCTTCAATTGAAATATAAAATGCAGAACAAAAACACCGAACTCTGGGCTGGTGGCTGATAGGTCGTGTGAAGGGTAGTCACTTCAAAAACAATATTATTTGTACATAGAAGCAAAACCGGGGTCCGTGGGTGCAGAAAAAGGAGCAAAGGCACCAGCTGTAAAATGTGTCCATAAATGTTTAGTAATATAATAAGGTCTGTACAACCACATAAGGAACACACTGCTCATTACTGCTTCAGAAAGCAAAGGTACAGGATTGTGGGACTACATTTAAATCAATTCTGGTCATAAAGGGGACAAATTCCTTTGGATTGGAGAATGCAGAGGGCCAATCTTGGTCTGGCCGCATGGTGAGGCCTGGTACCCTCAGCACCGGACACATGCAGGCCCACACACAGTTGTGAAGGTATCGACAAAAGGCCCCAAGCGGCCTAATGTCTGTTTATTTATAGCTTTCGCCTTGCAGTGGTGGATACTATGTAGTGTGGAGGCCAGGAGGCACCGTACACCCATCCTTTATTTTAGAATTTCTTTATAATAACTGAAAAGCAGGATGCTTAATCCGAACAAAGTCTTGTAGTCTCCGGCTGTGGGCCAAATTGGGTCACTGGCTCAGAGAGATGACATTAGCCCCTACCCCTCTTGCCGAGTGACAACAAAAACCCCAGCCGGGGCACTTCCTGCTGACAGTTGTTCCAGAGAGGGTGATACGGAGACTCCAAAGGTATGTGCACTCATCAGTGCTGGCAGGGTTGTGCTCTCTGATGAGGAGGGAACTACAGAGTATTCTCTGCGGTCATTGGTGTCATCATCCACCACCCTTTCTGAACAAGCCATATCTGCAGGAACTTCTTTGAACCATGATACATTTCTTGTCACCTGTCGTTCACCTTGCTGCACTGTTATCATCGTCCCATCGACCTTGACCACCTCCCAGATTGGAGTCTCAAACGGTCTTCTTTTGCCCGCAAATGTGGACTATCTTGGTCATTAGTGGTTCTTCTTCGTAGCTGGGTGGCTTCAAAATCAAGTCTGAAGGGCGCCCCTCTGCATCAGCTGGGATGCTATCTCACTTGGCCTGCAAGAATAGTAGGTTGGCTAGAGTACAGTTGGTGGTGCTATGAGGGATTTGCCTATAAGTTTGGAGGAACCTATGCAAGTAACATTCAGCATCTTCACAGAGATCAACACCGAACCTCAAGGCGGGGTTGAATGCCGCATACACCATTTCACCTCCATATTGGCTTGGGGCCACAGTGGGGTGATCTTCCTATGATGGAGGGCCAGGGATTCCAAGTACTCTTGAAAAGCACATAGTTGAAATGGGTAGTCCATTGTCCGACTTCACCTCTTCTGGCAGACCCATTATCACAAACGTCTTCTTGAAGGCAGGCTTGATGTGGAAGAACAGTGGATAACACTAACTCCACCATGGGAAACTTGGAGTGCAAGTTAGTGATCCCTACTGTAACCTGCCCATCCGGGAAACTCCAAAAACCAATGCGAACCTTTGACCACGGCTGAAGACTGGGTTCGTGTGTCCGAATTGGCGCGGATGAGGAATCTCCGCTCATAACAGTGTATGAGTGGCAACAACGTATCTTGTCAACCATTACATCCATGCCTAGAAACCACACCTTGCTGCAGAGGCGAGCCTTTGTCTTCAACGTTCCTTGGTGCTCCAGATGTGCCACGTCAATCACACAGGCCCACAGATTCTTGGGTATCATGATCAGCAGTCTGCAAAGCAGCAGGGCCTCCTGACTTTCACAAAGTTCACTCCTCATTCTCCAGAGTTGCTGTTGTGAAGCTCTCTCATTCTGTGCCAGATTGCAAACTCCCTCCAGGAATCACTGCAGTGGTCTGTTGGCTAGTACCTCTTCCGCTTTTGTCAGGCTCTGATTGTTTCTGGTGACCTCACATATCTTGAGTGGTGAAAGCCTTGGAGGAAGGCCTCATTCACCATCACCTTAATGAAATCTTCTGTTCCTTCCTCTTCAGCTGCTGGGCTGAACAGATCTTGGGGTGAGGGGTGCTGTGACAGGTAATCAGCAGACTTGTTTGAGCCCAGGCAATAGATCACTTTGAATTCATATGATTGCAGTTAGATGGCCCATCATTCAATTCGTAGAGGAGCCAGTCGTGTAGGACCAGAAAAGAGGTGAAGGAGTGATTTGTGGTCTGTGATAACCTTAAACTCATGGCCACAGAAGTACAAATGGAAGTGTTGGCATGCCCACTTGATCAAGTGGGTGATCTGCAATTGAACAGAATGAAAAAACCCAGAGACGATAGTAGAGCTCAGGAATACTAATTGGTTCCACCAATGCTGGTAAATCTTTACGGGTGAAGAAACAATTGATGCCCTAAAAGAAACAAAGGCAACAATAACAACTCATTGAATGAGTGGCTGCAATTCATCACCCAAACAACTGGGGTAGACACCCATATGGTGTGTAGAACATATTAGAAAATGAACAACATTTGGTCTTTTTAAAATAAGCTTGTCCTAAAGAAGGTGTTGCCCATCAATACAAGTCCACCGAAACGCCGTGTCGATAACTTTTTCTTCATTGTAGGGTTTCGTTAGTGGTTTTAATGATTTGTAATTCACAGCTAAAGTAATTATTGGAATATTGCTGCCTATGAAAAACACTTGTATAAGGAACAAAGTAATATGAAAATATTTGCATTAGAAACAGAGTAAGGCAAGGTTTTCTGCCTACAATGTAAATCTATGTGTGAGTAGAGCGAAATTCAATTGAAGAGAAAGGATTATTGTGTATAGGCATTAATGACTCCGCATATTAGAATAATCTGCTGTGACCTCTTTTTATAAGTGATTATGTAACTATGAATTTTAAATAGATTTTATTGTTGTATTTGTAAAACTATTTTAATAAAAGGAGGAGAGACTTTTTACAAAAAACAAGACAGAGTTTGGAATGATTGTATGTGAATGTGTGTGAAACAATACTTGGTAAAATTCAGTAAGAGATTAATAAGTACAAAGGGAAAATATAATTTTGGTTGGTTTCTGAAACCCAGCTCCCTATCGTTTGAAGGGTTGCGCGCACACTTTGATGTCCACTTGATGGCCAGAGTTGCGCTCTCAATTTGTGCATATCGGAATTCTGTTTCACTTAGTGCCCAGCTGGCATACACTACTCTGACCCACTCAGTCAGACCCTTGTTGCATCAGGCATTTGCCCAAGCCAATGAGACTGGAATCCACTATCAGCTCTGTCTTTCTCGGAGGGTGGAAATAGGCCACAGTGACTTGGTCAAGGAGGGCTTCGTTGATGGACATTAACACTTTGTCAGTAGCTGGACTACTGTCCCAGGGAACTGTGGTATGCGTGAGGGCTCTGATAGTGTAGCGAGATTCATAATGAACCTCCTGAATTACATTGCCATTCCCAAGAAACGGAGACTTTGGTGGGGCTCTGTGGTACTGTCGCTGCCTTAATTGCAGCTGCCTTTCAAAGATTAACCAGGAGTACTTCTCACAAGAAGATGTATCCCAACAACTTGATCCAGTTCCGATAGAAGGAGCATCTGCTTTTATGTAGAATCAATCCACTGTCAGTGAGTCATTGAAGCGCGTTCCTCAGGTGAACATGGTGTTCTTCAAGACTCCCCGAATATATGGAGAGGTCATTGCACCTTGTAGTCCAGAGAGGGTTTCATTAATGGCATTCTGGAACACCCCTGCCGCTTGTATTGTCGACGGCCAATACGCATGGAAAATGAAGTGATCTAACAGTTGTCATAGGTCAACACTAGCTGATGATACCCAGAGTTTAAGTTCAACTTTGACAACCATTTCGCCCCATTGAGACCAGTTATGATGTCATCCATCGTTGGTATTATGTGACATTCCTTCTAATTGCTTGTTTGGGGACTCTCGTGTTGACACAGAGGCGTATTGCACCTGGCTGCTTGTGCTTTGGTGCAACACTTAGTAGTGACACCCAGGGCGTAGGACTAGAAACCTTTTCAATGTCTCCCAGTGCCCAAAGATGTATGGGAACCCTTCGATGTCTGAATGCCATTAGCATGACAGATTCGTCGATATGCAGCTTGACTGGTTTACTTTTCAAATTTCCCAGCCCTTGAAAGAGTCAAGGGAATTCAGTAAAAAGAGCATCAGCATGTGATTCATGTACATGTTTCACAAAGAATACCAACTCAAGGTCCTCAACGTCCAGCGAGAGCTAAGGAAGGGATGCTGAAGGCCATTGTAACTGTTCCTGTGTGGGAACTTCCCCCATGGCACAACTTTGCAAAATGGTTCGCCTTGCCACACTTAGAACACATTTTTTCCTCTTTCTGGGCATGTCCCGCTATCTTGTGTTCCAGTCCACAATTTCCACAGCGACTCCCTGTTTTTGGGGGACAGACCCTGACATGTCACTCCTGGAAGTCTTTTAATGGCATAGGCCTGCTCTTCTTGACGGTAGGAGCCTTCAGTGAGACGCAAGGTGACACTGTTTTGCCTAAAGACGCTTCCATTTCATCTGCACAGGTGTTTGATAGTTAATGTGAGTGAGCAAGGTTAAGGATATCATCCAGCAAGATGCCAGGTTAGTGCAGGATAAGGCGATGCATAATGGAGGACCCGCACCCTTGCATGGTTTCTGCTCGGATTTCTCCTGGCTGGTATAGGTTGATACAGGTGCTAGCTAGCTTTTTCAGATTATAGAACATATCCACAGACTCGGTGCTCAGTTGTGTGGCCTGGCGCAATTTGAAACATTCATAATCCGGGTTAAGCTAATGCTCACAATTATGATTGAGCGCCCTCATGGCTGCGTCATAATCAGTGTCACCCCAATGTTCAGTAGAGTCTCATACAGGTCATAAAGTTCTGTGTTACCAAAGTGGGGAAGTAGAGATCGTTTCACAGCTCCAGCCGTTACCAGCATTGCATGCAAATAATGCTATAAGCACCCAATTCAAGAACGCAATCTTGGTGCAGCTATGGCGGGATCAGATAGTTCACTGAAGGGCGGCTGTGGTGTCACAGATGTGTGAACATATGGGGTTGGGTCCCCTTGTGCAGCAGCAGGAAAGCCGTCAATAGTCAGCTCGCCGCCTTCCTTGAATCCAACAAATCCCTCGACCCCTTACAGTCCGGCTTCCGAGCCAAAAACAGCACCGAAACCGCCCTCATCGCAGCAACAGACGACATTCGAACTCTACTGGACAACGGAGAAACAGCCGCCCTCATCCTACTCGACCTCCCCGCAGCCTTTGACACAGTCTGTCATAGCACCCTCATTCAACGCCTCAGCAACATCGGAATACAAGGGAAAGCATTGGACTGGATCATCTCGTTCCTCGCTGGAAGAACCCAAAGAGTCCGCCTCCCCCCTTTTAAATCAGAGACCACTGAAGTCATCTGCGGCGTACCACAAGGATCATCACTCAGTCCCACCCTCTTCAACGTATACATGAGTCCCCTCGCATCCATCGCTCGCCAACATAACCTCAACATCATCTCCTACGCTGACGACACCCAGCTGATCCTCTCCCTCACCAAAGACCCATACACCGCCAAAACCAACCTACACGAAGGAATGAAAGAAGTAGCCGAGTGGATGAAGAACAGCAGTTTAAAACTTAACTCGGACAAAACAGAAGTCCTCATCATAGGATCATCCTCCTCTGCCTGGGACGACTCTTGGTGGCCACCGGCCCTGGGAACCGCACCCAGACCTACGGATCACGCACGTAACCCGGGCTTTATCCTGGACTCCTCCCTCTCGATGACCAAACAAGCCAACGCCGTCCCATCATCTTGCTTCAACATCCTCCGCATGCTCAAAAAAATCTTCAGTTGGATCCCCACCGAAACAAGAAAGACTGTCACCCACGCGCTGGTCACCAGCCGACTGGACTACGGAAACACCCTTTACGCCGGAACAGCCAAACTACAGAAGAAGCTCCAACGCATCCAAAACGCCTCAGCCGGACTCATATTGGACATCTCCCGGCAAGCTCACATTTCCAGCCACCTGAAAGACCTTCATTGGCTCCCCGTCAACAAGAGAATAACGTTCCGCCTCCTCACCCTCACACACAAAGCCCTCTACGACCAAGGACCTGAATGCCTCAACACGCGACTGTCCTTCTACACCCCCTCCCGCCAACTATGATCGTCCAATTAAGCCCTCGCCACCATTCCGCGCATCCATAAATCCACCATGGGGGGTAGATCCTTCTCCTACCTAGCGGCCAAAACCTGGAACTCTCTCCCCACCCACCTCCGCCTTACACAAAACCACCTCGCCTTCAGAAAGCAACTAAAGACTTGGATATTCGATAAGTAAAGCACACCCCTCCCTCAAGCGCCTTGAGACCCTCCGGGTGAGTAGTGCGCTATACAAATCTCTGGACTTGAACTTCTAGGCTTGTTCACGCATGGTGCAGGACCCCTACGTATAGGCTGTGGAGAGTGGGGTACCATCACATTGGCTGTTAGGGAGTGTGGGCTCCTAGCAGATGAAAGGCGGTGTGGCAAGAGAGCAAAAAGGCACTTGAGGCAGCAGATCACCACCATGCAGGTCCGTACTCTCCATTGAAAGTTCTGCCCTGTCCCTCCAAATATGTCTCCGATGGGGCATTTCTTGGAGTGTCCTCCACCAGCAGAAGAGCTCTCTTTAAACAGCCACTTGTTAAGATGTGGTGGCCAGAAGAATGAAGTATGCATCCCTGCGAGGGACAGGAGTGGATGGTGGAGAGAGATGGTAGCAGGGCAGGGAGCGAGGGACACACATGCAGCAGGATCACAAATTCTCCCGGCGTCACCTCACTAGCATGTGATAAGGGTCACACCAGGCCGCAAGCCTCACTCACCCCGACGGTCACTGTTGGTAGGTGTTAGGGTAAGGCTACACGCACAGGACCTGGAATGGGTTCACTCAGAGGAGCACAGAGTCTAAGGTCTGCGCCGCTTCAGTAGGCCAAGACAGACCAGGAGGCAGCGGGCTGGGCCACAAATAGGAGTACGGTCAGGCTGCCACATTAGAGGAGGCTGCCAGCTAAGTGCAGCAAGGATCTCCAGAGTCAGTAGCATAGAGGAGCCATGGGCCAAATCAGGGCCTGAGGTACGCCACTGGAAGCATAGTCTGCGAGGGCATCACACAAGGCAGTCTGGTACTGGAGAGGCACCTGGCCCACTGTGAATTAATCCAGGTATTCCGGCACCAAAAGTGTTCTGCGGAGTGGGACAGCAGGCAGCAGCAGGGTCACACAGAATCAACCCAACCCCATCGCCAGTGTAGCGGGCCAACCTCACTCTGTCCTCATGGTGAGGCCCGGAACCCCGAGCCCAGGACAAATGCGGACACACACAGTTGTGACGATATCGGCAACAGCAGCGGGCATGGTGGCTACTCTGTAGTGTAGAGGCCGGGCCGCAATCTACAGAGAAGACAATTTCTTTCCACCTGAGAATTTATGTTTAAAAAAACCTAACTTTCTGCACAATGACGTAAAAAAATTTAAAATATATCTCAATGGTATTCAAATGTATCAGCCTACATATAGGTTTACTTTGCCTTGGAACACTCGGCTACAATTAAGCTTGTGAACATGCCCATTCACAAAAATAAAGGTTTTTAATCATACTCGTGCGAAGATCCATAAAAGTATATTCAATGAAAATGATGAAGCTCTGATTTTCTTCTAAGACTAGACACCCTTTGTTAGAAGCTCTGTCAAACGGACAGACTAGTTCATCTACAAGGCTTACATAAATCAGCAAGAGGTGTCAACGGCCTACCAAGTCATTCCCATGTGACACTATAGTAGGTCTCCAAATGCAGTAGCCATCTTTCTTCAAAAGGCTGTACATTGCACATGGTTTGCAAACCCACCTTGTTGTAAAGAGCCCCATCTGTGTGGTGCGTGCCCTTAAATTATTTCTCTTTTGGAATTATTTCAGTTCTGCTTAGGATTCCTGACCAGGTTTCCAGAACATATATGCTCCACTAGCATGTTGAGCCCTCCCCTCTGAGTTTGGTGTCCATTACTGTGAACAGATCCATCTGTTTTTTGTGTCTGGGCACAGGAAGGCATAATTTATTTTTAAAGGGAAAGATTTATTTCACAAATGGTGAGACAAATATTTCAGGAGTGCCATTATTGTAGTTCACATTTTAGGGAATCCAAAAAAATTTTGACCTCAAATTCCAGAACAAGATTTATCTCACATTATTGAGATGGTCAGGGTGTGGGCTTTTGGGTACTACTGTTTGGTTTAAGGTTATCTGTCAATAGCATGGCAGCTCGAAACTTTAAAATCCTGCTCGGTTACCAGGTCAACACAAAAAATGAGATGGGTTAATGCATTCTTTATCTGTTGTTGCTGTAAAACCCCAGGTTGCTTGCTAGCATACAACTGAACCATATTTTTGAATTTCTGGTGTGAATATATCTACCATCACAGGACTTCCTCTGAGACTTGAGAGAGTGTGTTCCCTGAAAAGCCTGACAAGGCTGTTTAGTCCTTGGTCTGCTGGGGACAGCTGTGCATCTGTTGGGCAACTTATCTGACAAAGAACCTGACTGATTAAGTCTGAAAGGGTAATATGGCAGAGGAGGTAGCTTAACCAGGCAAAGAAACCCAACTCCACTGGTGTTTTACTGGAAGGACCAGAATCACTGATGTAGGGAAATCTAAATCTAACTCCAGGTGGAATCAGGTCAATGAGATCAGCCCAAAAGGAACCAGAATACAGATGGCTTACTCGGTCTTAAATACCTTCTTTTGCATCACTATTTGTTAAATTTCTTGCTTTTGGGGACTTGGGCAACGGGGTGACAACTCCATAAGTGATTCACACAGCCTTAACCTGTGCTACATCTTTCGTTTAGTTTTTTTAATGTAGAGAAGAAACTCTCGGAGATCTCCAACCTCATTTCAGCAAAGTGCCTCTTTTTGTATGGTCAACCTCCTCCCCCCCAACTTTTTGCTAAAAATGCTGATAGGTATAACTCTGATAGTGCACTGGGCTATGCTGCTAAGACTGCATAGTCTCCCAAAACAGTTATGTTCAACTTGGTACCCCCTTAGAAGTCCCTAATATATGGTACCAGGGGTATCTATCCAGGGCATAGGTGGTAAAGGGGTCCCCAGAGCTGCAGCACAGTTTTGGGCCACCCTTGGTGACCCAAGCAAACTGCGGACAGCAGGCCTGTCACGCCAGACTGTAGGAGCAGTGCAAACTGCTGAAAGTAAACTGTACCCTCACCATGTGCTGCACAGTCTATACACTGTTTTTAAAACGTTTCAGGCACCCCTAAGGAAGGCCTCCTGATCCCAGGAGGCAAGGGGCATTAAAATAAAGGTGAGGACATAAGTACAAGACTATATCCTTTTAGTGGCGTTCCCCAATGGAAATTACTATAAGTGTCAGCGTTGAATAGGAGAACATGGGCTACCACCCAGGCATTTGAGGTTTATTTTATTTTGTTTGCCGTATTTGCAAAGTGCAACACTTATCTTCTTGTAAAGAATTCAACTGGACTGCAGCCTAGAACGAAAACAATCGGCCTCATGTTCTTTCCTTATTGATTTGGTTTTAACAAGGGCTAGATTGCGGGATCTCAAATCGCGAGTAGGCTTATAAAATTCCACTCTAGATAGTCAACTCGGGTCCTGAGTGGTACAGGGCTTTGTGAGCATGGCATAGAAGTTTGAAACTGGCTCTGTTTCGCATAGGTAACTAGCGTAAAGTAACTGAGCAAGCTAATGCAGTACTAAATCTGTCAATGTTACAGATTAGCTTGGCGGCAGCATTTTGAATTACCTGTAATCTTGTGAATAGGTAATCAGCCATGCCTACAAATAGGGCGTTGCCAAAGCCCAATCTACTTGTTATAAGAGCCTAGACTATGGTGTTACGCCAAACTTTCAGAATCCCTTTAAACAGTCTTCTCAAAAGCTTAAGAATGCCAAAGCATTTACCACAGATGGCCCGGATATGTTCATGCATGGAAAGGCTGTAATCAATAATGACGCCAAGGTTTTTGGCCACTTTCTTGGGAGTGGACATCTCCCCCAATAAGTCTGGCACCATGAGGCATCTCAAATTGAATGCACCCCACCAAATAGCAGGATCTCCATTTTATCTGCATTTAATTCCAGGTAGTGATTGGTCACCCATCCTGCTACTTCGATTAGGCACTCTCGTAATTTGCCTCGGGTCTCGTTCTATTCCCCCCAGTGATATAAATCAGCTGTATTTTGTCTGCGTAATAGACTCCCTCAAAAGTCCATATCTTTACAATGTTTGCAAATGAAGAAATAGACATTGAAAAGTGTGGGGCTCTATGAGGATCCTTGGGGGACTACACAATTAAAAGAAAAGGAGCAAGATTTGCGAATACCCTGCTGAAGAGTCTGCGCGAAATTCTTAAGGAAAGAGCTCAACCACAGTAGTGCGTATGAGTGGAAGACAATTTCACAAGGTTGTTAATCAAACTGTGGGAGACAGTATTGAATGCTGCTGCCTTGCTCTGATCAACTACTAACCTGAAATTGTCCAATACAGCTAACAGTGTGGACTCTGTGCTGCTGTTAGCACAAAAACCTGTCTGGAAAGGATCCAATAGCTTGGGGTTTTCTAAAATAAATATATAATTGGCTGTTGACTAATTATTCCGGATTTTTTTAATGTATGGAAGGAGCATTAAAGACTGGTAATTGGAAAGGGTGGATACATCTTTCCTAGGTTTTTTGGCCAAGGGTATAAATATTGCTTCTTCAAAGTCTCTGGATAAGTTGCCTCTGCAAGGGATTGATTAGAAACTGGAGTAAAATTGGGACATTGTATAGTAGCTAGTTGAGAATAAATAAAATGAGGGCAAGGGTCAAAAGGTAAGGCAGACTTGACTTCCGTCATCAGCTTTAAAACCGGATGAATGTTAGCTTTAAGGTGGGGGTCCATAAAAGCCTGTAAAAAATCATTTAGAGATGTTTGGGTCTCAAAAGATGTGGACAGCTACATTATGATGCCGCCAAATATGTCATGTTAGGTATCAAACAACATGCCTTCTCACCGCAACACAAATCTCATGCCCTGGGTGGCGTGCCATGCACCTAGGTGGCTACCTTAGAAAATTGCCCACCTGGTTGCCCCAGCTTCACTGTGCTCCGACTCACCAGCCTGCATGTTTCCACACCTGCTGCCACTAAGACAGGGTTCTGTCCACAAATAAAGGCGTGGGCAGGAAGAAGGTCCCAGCTCCCTCCTCCCAAGCGGGCTAGTGAAATGACACATCAAGGTGATGAGCTTCAACGGCTGCACTGCCTATGATATGCATCAAGGCTGACTCCCAGTCGAGTAATGGTCCTTCCTCTGCCCAACCAGGTAGGAAATTATTCATGCGGGGAGGTGTACACCCCCAGAAGGCTAGCCACACCTCCAAGGTGCGCAGCAATGTCTGTACACCACAATTTGATTTCTTCCATCTTTAGGAATGGCCAAAAAGAGGAGTCTGGTTAGTAAAGGTGGCCTACTCCATTGGATGCAGTCACCCCAGGGCTGGACTAGCGGCAGGGACTATCTCCCATTGGGTACTAGCCCCCACAACCCTAACGCCCCTAAATATAGGATTTAAGGGATCTTCCTGACACAAGAACATCTGATCTGAACAACTTGCATCAAAGAAGGAGCAAGAGAAGATCTGTGTTGCAGACAACAGGACGTTGCCCACAGCAACAAATCAAAAGAGGGATACTTTGTCCATGTGGCAACAGACTTGGAACTGAGCGAATAACCCTCGTCCTTGACTAAAACCCAGCACTCCCAAAGAGAGGGTCCCCAGTGGAAGCCAGAGCACCCTCACACTCCCCAGGAATAGTGGCACTAGTCCCATGCACACTGCAGGTAAAAATACTCACCAGATCCGTAGAATAATTGGCCATCAGATCCTTCATGGGAATCGCCCAAATCCAGGGGTTCAGTGCATTGTGGGAGTTGTAGTCTCACCTGCCATGTTGTTTCAGGCTGCTACCTCACTCCCCAGGACCCAGTGAAATTACAGTACCCTTCTGCTGTGCTTACCACTGCCAAATCCCCACACTTGATGCTGTATCTACGGGGAACACTGTGCAATCTTCATCTGACTTCAGAAACTGAGTATCTGTTATGATTTTGCATTCTGTTTCTTGACGCACTGTGTAAGTGGTAAAACTAGCATTCCCACAGCTCCCATTCAGCACCAAGGACAGCCAGGACAGCTGTGCACCCAGACTCCACAGGCTAGGTAAAATTGATATTACTGTAGTACTTGGTCCATGGCCACGTATGACTGTATCCCTATATTGGTTCCAAGTAACTTGACCTGCAAGTGACTGTCACTAGTAGTTTTTTTACATCGACTGCAACATTACCTGTTTGTGTGTTTTGCAATAATTTAGTATGGCTTCAGAATTTGATAACTCCGATTAGGTGTATGCTATTCCACTTATTTTGGTGTCTAAATTAAGATACAAATATACTATAGGTCTATAAAATTGGTGCTGGATTTCTCGAGTCAGGTCAATTACTTATCTTCCATGTTGGTTCTTTCAAATGCTTAATATGCTTTCCTCTAGTAAAGCCGGACTGCTCTTTGCCACAATACCATGACTGAGCCAAGGATTTATTTGTGTGAATCAAAGGGCCATCTTTGGGGTATTGTGATAGTATTAGATAGTGAGATCCAACCCCCACACCACATAACACTCCACTTTCCTACACACATGAAACATTTTTCAGATAAAGGTTGTGTGTCACTGGACTGTTTTGAACTCCAAAACGTTTGTAAGTGTTTATGTGAAAACGTGGATTAGGTTCAATCACTGCATTGTTATCTGAATTAAAAGTGCTCAATGGCTGCAATTATTTGGTCTAACTTCCGAGGTTTCACACCAAATGTTCAATGTGCAATCTGGGCTGCAGCATCACTTACAGATCTTTTGATATCCCAACCCAGATATTGGTTTCAAGTTGCTTCAGCTACGTTTTAATACTCTAGAATTCATGGAAGTGTAAAGGCAGAAATCTTGACCTTCACCAACCCCACTTTAGGTCTCCAAAAGACAGATTATTTTATTGGTTTTGTTATTGTGATAGATTTCATTTTTAAGCATAATTATATTTTCACCTCCCCCCCTCCCAAAGGAGACATTTCTTTTTTGAAATCTCGAAATACCTTTCTCCAATGTTCTTAATACATTTCACTATTTACGAAAAGTTATTGCCTACCTAGGAGTTCTTTACAACTTGTTCAGGATTGTCCAGGGCTTTCAGTGGGATGAAAAAACAGGGGGGCGTGGGGGGGGGGGGGGGGGGGGGGGCTCAAAGGGGCGTAGCAATGTAATTTAGGGTGTTGCTTAAAAACACGTAAACTAAAAATCTGTGCTTAGCATAGTGTACCGCCCGACTTGTATTCTGCTGTTTGTCATTGCATCCAGATATATAGGCTACAGCAAGTAACATCATACCTACAACAAGCCAGGACTGTTGGCTTTGTCAATGGTTGTTAGTTGCATGAGATAAATAAGCAGCAACAATGGTTTTTGTATATAATATTGAAAATGCTTCCACTTAAAGGCTGTGGTGGCACCGCGACAATGTTGCTGCTCCCAAGTTTCAAAAAAGAGAAAGGAAATCCAAAGAGAAAATGACTCTTTAAAGGATTTCCCTTCCCCTGCAACACTCACCTGGCAGGACGTAACTTCTCCACTAGTGAGAAGTGAGCAGCGCACATCGATGTGTGATCAGTCACAGCAGTTTAAAAAAAAACAGACCGTCTGTGCCAGGGCACTAAACAGAGCCCGATAGAGACCCGTTTCATGGCCACCTTAAAAAAAGCTGCCAGTGCTCAGCACCGGTGAGACCCGGCCCATTTAAAGCCCTGGGATTGTCTAATTTATGTGTTTGCAAATAATACCTTGCATATTTTCTTGATGATTTACTCATAAAAAACAATTGGGGGGGGGGTGGGGGAGTGGGAGGGAGTTTCAAATAGCACAAACTTCACCCGAAGGTAAAAGAGCACTTTATGTGAGCACCAGTTGCATTAAGATGGACACATTCATTTTGTTAGGCACAGGGAGACTAAGTGATTTGCCCTGAATCACAGGATGTTGAGCGTCCCTGCGGAGTCTCAAACCTGGTTCCCCAGCTTCGAGGTTGACCACTCTAGCCATTAAGCTAGAACTTCGGATGGTAGTCCAAGGATACCCATGGAGAAAATGTTTTTCTTCTGTTCAGGCAACGTGAGAACTAGGCCTCTGGTCACGTCAAGGTTGTCGCCTCATTTGCACAGTGGCCGGATGTTAGCACTGGCTTGTTCTTGCCAAGGCACAATGAAATGGCAGATGTGCATTAAATGCACCAGGAGGAACATTGAGACCACTAGTGATGTTTTCCGGCCTCCTTTATTACCTCATTCGCTTCATGAAATCTATAGCTGAAATTAGGGTACCCTAGGTATTACCACTTTTTTTTTTGCAAAAGTGCCTTTCATTGCCAGAGACAGTTCATTTATGGAAGGCGGGCTTCTTAATATTCCTCATTAATTTTGAAACAAAACATTGGGAACAATTCATACTGTCCTACAGGAGGGGTTCTGGAATGGTGCCAGACAGGTCCCATAGTCTCATAATGCAGAAAAGGTCATCAGTCCTGGTAACATTTCAAGTCTTAGAATTAGATATTGTTACTTCCTTTAAGAGTGAGCAGACGATGGTTGTGTGCAAAATATTGACGCTGGATCAATGTTTAATTGTAGTTACCGACCACAAGGTCCTGAAGTGGTTCAGAGAGTCAACTGAACTCCCAAGTCAAAAAGGTAACCGAAATTTGCAATTCGACTTCTTTGAACTGGCCTGATGCTTTAACCACTAGCATTTATGAGTATTAGAAACACTACAAATAAAATGAATGGACTTTATCCTCATGAGTTCCTTTTTTTTTTTTTTTTAAATATCTTTTATTTTACCTTTCAAAAAGAAAAAAGCACACATTACAGAAAAATAGAAACATAAAAAAAAACAAAAAATGCAGCATTTTGTTCATACATTTGTTCATCTTACAATACAATCCAAATAAATTTCACGTTAAAGTTATTTAACCGCCAAAAGGGGGAAAACATATCATATATTAAATTATATAGTATAATAAACACCATCATATTACAACAGTAAAAAAATAAATCAACCTATTCCTGTTCTCCATTTCTCCAAAGGTCCCCATATCTTAATACCTCGTACTCTCCCACTCCTACCCTTTCTTGCATATATGTATTTTTCTAAGTTATGAATGGCAATGAGATTTGATAACCATATTTGCAGAGTCGGGGGATTCTTATCTAACCATACCCTGGCTAGCATTAATCTAAAGACCGCCGCTGCCATAAACATAAACATTTCATCACCTGAATCCACATACTCATTTCCAATATCCACACCCAGCATAATTAAACCGACCGAGAAGGTTAACCTGATCTTTAATGAATTGGTTAAAAAGTTTCCTACATCCTTGATTAGTGTGTATAATTGAGGACAAGTGGCAAACATGTGGACGATGTCTGCCTCAGTAGAGTTGCACCTGGGGCACGTAGTGCCTTCCGTACCCCCCCACTTCGCAATCCTGGCTGGGGTGTAGTATAGCGAGAATAGCGTTTTGTAATGTTGGGATTGCAAGGGGGCGGAGCATAGGATAGACCGACCTAGCTCCAGTGAAACGTTAAATGATTCGGATGTGGCCTCTATCCTTTCACCCCATTTGGCCCTATGTTTGTCTAGATCATCAGGTCTGATTTTTGCCAGTACAGCATATATTAGCCTAATGGAGTATTCCTCCCCTGTAATTAGCCCTTCCATCAACTCAGTTGGCTGAAAGCCCAGTGGACCTCCTTGTTTATTCCTAAGGAAACTCCTGATCTGAAGATACTTAAAGAAGTCCCTTCTGTTTACTTTATATATTCTAATCAATTCCTCAAATTGTATTATGCCCTCTGGTTTAACTAAGTCCCCAACTTGCTGTATCCCTTTACCCTCCCATTCTGCCATTAATGCATCAGAAAAGATTTCTTCAGGGAATGATTTGTTCTTGTAGACTCTGGTGTACCTATTAAATCTACCCATGCCCAATTTCTTTAAAAAAATACTCCAGACTTTAAGTGCTGCCCTTAGGGTTTTGTACGGCTGCCTTCTAAGGTACCCCAAATCCGTATAGTACAGGAATCCGTTGTCAGCGTTTTGACCCAATATCATTGTGTAGGTTTCAATTGACATATTCATGGTCTTTGATGCCCCGCCCCCTCCTCCAATTAATCCCTGCATATACTGGAGTGCAGCCGCCAAAAAATATAATCTAAAATCTGGTGCACCCCACCCCCCTCTATCCCTTGGCAGGGAAATTAATTTATATGCCCTGCGAGTTTTTCCTCTTGCCCATATAAATCTATTGGCCAAACTTTCCAACCTATTAAACCATTTGTTGTCAAAAATCAGAGGTATTGACCTGAATAGATACAGAAATTTAGGCAGGACCATCATTTTCAGCACGTTTGTAGTTCCAACCAATGAAAGATGTAGATTGCTTATTCTTTCCAAATCTTTTTTTACCTTAGTAAGCAGTGGTTCAATGTTTCGCTCTACTAAATCCTCCAATTTTACAGTAACATCAATACCTAGATAGGTTGCATTGCTGACCACCCTGCTATCTAAACTTGATGCAAATCTATTCAGAATGATCTGTGTTTTAGTTTTATTTAGGTTATAACCTGACATCAACCCAAACTCATGCGCTTCTGCCTCTACTCCAACCATAGCTATATCCGGATTCGGAGTCAAAATAGCCACGTCGTCAGCGTAGGCCAAAATTTTCACAGTGCATCCATTAAATGAGACGGGTTGAATAGCCTGGTTTTCCTCTAATTTACGTAGTAGTGGCTCAATGTACAAAGCAAACAGTAATGGTGAAGATGGGCAGCCCTGACGAGTCCCCCGTTGTACATGTATTGAATCCGAGTGCCCTCCGTTTACTCTGATTTTGACCACTGGCTCTCTATATAAAGCTTGTATAGCGCATATATAGCCTGGCCCAATACCACACCACCTCATAGTTTCCCATAGATAGTCCCAGGCGACCCTGTCAAAAGCCTTCTCGGCGTCTAAAAACAATGCTGAAAAAGGGTCGCCTGTAACATCTGCCACATCGATCGTAGTGATTAGCGACCTAATGTGCTGAGTGGTACCCTTCCCGGGTATGAAACCATGCTGTGACGGGCTCACCAAATGTTCAATACAGCCTGCTAGTCTCTTTGCCAGCATTTTATAGTAGACCTTACTATCTGAGTTCATCAATGTGATGGGTCTGTAGGATCCCGGGAGGGTTGCGGGCTTCCCTTTTTTGGCAATAACAATTAAATCTGCGCCGCGCCAAGAATCTGGTGAAAGCCCTCCTTGTTGCACATGTACCATAACTTCAAACATATAAACCAACAAACAGTCACGAAATACTTTATAAAATTCAACCGGGATTTGATCGGGTCCTGATGCCTTTCCTGCTGGTAAGTTATTTAATGCATCTATAAATTCCTCCATACGTAGGGTAGAATCTAACATTTCACCTTCTTCTTTTGTAACTCTTGACGCACGCACACCTCCAAGATAGTTCCTAACTTCCTCCATATCTTCAGTATTGCCCTGTGTATACAGTTTTTCATAAAATCCTCTAAAAACCTCTCTTATCTGATCTAAGCCTGTAACGATGGCGCCCGTTGGATCTAATATCTCTTTTATTTCAGCATCCGCCCTTTGCTGCCTAGTTTTAACCGCAAGTATGTGACCCACCTTCTCACTACATTCATATAATTCTTCTTTCTTAGCCAAATATTTTTCAGCAGACTTTTTCGAGAGGCTTTCAACTGCGTCCGCCTTAAGTGCTACTATTGTTAGTATTATATCTTCCAAGCTGGACCTAGAACTTACTGCGGAAGCTAGTTTACCTTCCTCTATGATCAATTTTTGCTGAAAGGTTTCATACCTCAACCTCTCTTTCTTGCGTCTATTCAACACATAACTTAGAGTTTCTCCTCTAATGCCTGCTTTAAAACAGTCCCACGTCTGCCCTACAGAAGCTGTCCCGTGATTAATCTCCCAAAAAATCCTGATCCACTCTACCATATGTTTCCTATATTCAAGATCTTGGAGCAAGCTCCTCTCAAACGTCCATGTGGACCTCGTTCTCCATACTTGCGCAACCTTGATTGATAGTGACAATGGGCTATGGTCAGATAAAGTTCTTGGGTATTTCTCAACCTGAGTCGCGTGAACCAAGGACCTAGAAACTAAAAAGTAATCTAGTCTTACCAACACCTGGTGAGGTGCCGAGAAAAAGGTACTACCATCTAAAAATGGGTGTTGCATTATCCAGGGATCTACCAGTAGATTGTTTTTGACCATATTAGTAATGGCCCTGTGTACTTTTTTCTTCCTGCCCTTATATACTGCTCCTGTGCCCATAAATGAACTGGTGGGGTCGTGCATATTAAAATCGCCACAGCAAATTATAGGTTCAGGCCACTGTGCCATTTCTAAATCTAAAAACTCCCAAATCTCCGAATCATCCTCGGTAGAGCCATAAATGTTTATTAATGTGACATTGAGCCCTTTAACTTTTAGTTCCGTGATAACCCATCTTCCCCAGCGATCCTCTTTCTTTCTTATAACAGTCACTTCTCTACATCTCCCCAATATAACAACTCCCCTTGTCCTGGATCCCTGCCTACTAGCTGCAAGTACATCAAATCCCAGTTGGTTCATTAAGTAGATCTGCTTGTCCTCTATATGTGTTTCTTGTAAACATACTAAATCTGCTTGTAGATTTCTTAAGTACGCTGCTACGTTTGTCCTCTTCCTTGGATCATTCAAGCCACATATATTTATTGAAACTATCTTACATGCCATTTAGTGCTGAAAAAGGACCAACTCTTCCTAACCCAACTGACATTACCGACTTCTCGCCACCCCCTCCTGCTTTACCAAAAAATTTAAACAACAATTTAAACAACAAACAAAATGCATAATCAATGTGTGCTAATTGTCTTATCAAGATCATACGCATCAACTGTTTTTTGCTTCCCCTTCCCCCCCGCCTCCCCTGCCTGACCCCCCCTCCCCTCCCCCTACAGGCAAATAGGTCACTCATGACCTATGTGTGGACGCTTCCTGATTGAGTTAGTCGCACCCCTCTCCCGTCTCCTATACTGTGTCTCCCCCTTTCTCAAAAAATGAAATATTTGTCCCTCAGTGCCCCTCTTTCTTCGCCCTTTCCAAGTCCTGAATAAACTCCTGCGCTTTCACCTCTGATGTGAACATCCTGACCTTGCCTTTCGTAACTACTTTCAACCTGGCAGGGAATAGCAGATATGCTTCTGAACCTAGAGCCTGAAACTCCGAGATCAATCTTCTAAGCCTCCACCTCCTTTCTACTGTCACATGACAGAAATCTGGTCTCGTGAAGAATGTAACACCCTCCACCGACCTTTTGCTATCTGGTCTAGCTTTCTGGATGAGTTCCTCACGGAGTAAAAAGTTCCCAACATAGACCAAAATTGCTCGGGGAAGTGGGGGTTTTGACCCTCCCTCGGCTCCGTATACCTTCCTCTGGAAAAAGGGGAATCTGTGCGCCCTTTGTACTTCTACCTCCCACTGCCACTGGGACTCCGGGAATGCCCCCCTTAATAACTTAATCACAAAACCCCTTGGATCTTGCCCTTCCAGCCCTTCTGCCACTCCCAAAATGCGTACATTGTTTCGCCTTTGGCGATTTTCAAAATCCTCCATTTTCCATAGAATGTCATCTGCTTTCTTCTCCTGTTGATCTTTAAATTCACTGAAGCTACGAAAGTCATCCTCCATTTTACCTGTTCTCTCCTCGACCTCAGAAACTCTCCCTGCTAAGCCTTCATATAGTTTGTTAGTCTTCCTGAGCGTCGATTGTATTCTCCTGTAGTCCTGTCTTGTTTTCCGACTTGTAGATCTTGCTTCGGATTGAATTTGCTTCAGCATATTAAACACCTTTCCGAGCGCATCTCCCTGGTTCAAACCTGCTTCTGACTCATCTTGATATGTCTGTGATGTAGCTGAATAGTCCCAAACCAGCTTCCTTTCAGCACCCCTTGTCGGTGACCTTTCATGCCTATGCCTCCTTGTCTTTGTCTTCTTCAATGTAGACTCCTTATCGATATCTGTTTCTGAGGAGGTAGAGGTAGAGGCTGACCATGAAACGTCCTCCTCATCGTCTTCATCCTCCCTCTCTGCCTCTTCCTCATCCTCCTCCTCCTCCTCCAGCTCGGAACCCTTCCTCTCCTGCTGAGCTGGGTCGAAATCCTCATCCACTGAAAAAAAAACGGTCTCCCTCCAGTGAGCATATATCCTCCTTCTCCTTCTCCTTCTCTTTAGGGTGCCCGGCTACTAACTTTCCGTGCGCCAGGCTGGCTGTGCTTCCCCCTGTAGGGTTAGGGTTGGGGGGTCTAGCCATTAGCTCCGCTTCCACCTGCATAATAGCCTGCATCATATCGCTGGCTTCCTCATGGGTACTAGGTGCTACCTACAAAGGTTACTGAGTGTTTAACCAGGTTAACTTTTAAGAGCTCGAAACTCCGCTCTAGGTTCCTTGCCCACCTGCCAATTCCTGATGCCGCCGCGCTACCAAAGTTTCTGAAATAACTGTTCTTTGACGATGCTGCTCTTTGAAAAAAGAGGGATTCCAACATCACCGTGTCTCGACTTTCATCTCCAGGCACGTCTGTAGTAAACCTTTTAAGATTTTTCCTCCAGATGAGGGCTAATGAGGGAGACTAACACTCCATTTCGCCAGCTTCAACAATTCGACAGGAGAGAGGTTTTGGTGCGACTGTTCACCTCAACCTGCCAGCGGCCATCTTGCCCCCTCAATCACATATGATTCCAATTGAACCGATAAGTGTGCTATCCTCATGAGTTCCTAATGGGGAGAGCTGTGCAAAATCCAAATCTTCCATTTGCTGCACTTGTAAAAATGTCAGATGAACTAGTCCTGGAATACCGCAAAGGTTTGGCTGATGTGATCTGCTCTATATCGCACCAGGTAAAACTTATACACCATTGGCAAGCAAGTAGCCCTATTACAATTTAAACCCCAGGAGATTATGTTGTGGTGAAAAAGCTCATGAGGAAGTGCTGCCACGTGTGCGGTGGCACTGGCGCCACCAAGTCTTCCTTGTGACAAATACTGCTGTGAAATGTTCAGGGTGGAGACACAGATCTCACACAAAAAGAGTGAAGACTTCAAATAAAGAAGTGGCAACACAAACTACTGTTTCAAACGGTCAATCTGAATTCGCCATGTGGATCCAGAGGAGGGAGACAAAAGATTGTGCTTGCAGAAAAAGCAAAAAGAGAAAAACAAGAAAACTAATCAGGGAAAAATGAAAAAGCAAAATTTCAAGTATTAAAAAAATCCCAGAACACAAACTGTTGCAGTCGAAGACTGAACAGATCAGTTGGCATGTGAAGATGAAGATGCAGCATTTATCATAAGTGGTTCCCAAGATGAAAGCTGTCAACAAGAAGGTTTGCCTGGGAGTGCGAGAGAGGGGAGAGAGAGTGCCATAATAAAGACGCAGATTGAAAGCCGTTGAAGAGGAGACTGATCAAAAGCAGTGCTGGCAGAAGCAAAATTGGAGTAACAAAGAGTTAAGACAGACTAAAGTAAGAGTGCTGGACAAGAAGTATTTAGCACTGAAGTGGTTGGATCTGGTGAAGATCTAGCCAGAAAACAGACATCGATTTGAAAACCGATCATTTCATTTGTGAAGAACAACTATGAACATGTTGTGAATCAAGATTTAAAATAAACTATTTTTGATGGATTGCTGAAGAAAACAATTTTGACTTTTTGATTTTTCACAGTGCATACAGTACATCCTTAGAGTATAATTTCTCCCGATTCCCTTACTTTAAGATTTATTTTGTACCTTGCCTGAGTTATTCAGTTAAAAATGGTAGGTTCCTTGTGAACATTCCCTAAGCATGGCTTCTTATTGGTTGATGGCATATTGACATATGAAAACTTTGAGGTTTTTGATTTTGTACCATCATTAGAAGTTTCAAATTTTTTAAGGCTTTTCTAGAGGAGTTATGGACAAAATGAAGAGCCATAATTAGATTTAAAGATATCTTCTACAATTTTCATGGGAATAAATGTAGTATTGTATTGTATTGTATTGTATGTACATTTATATTGCGCATGGCTACGCGGAGGCATCCCAGCACTTGGAGTGGCAGTGTCCCTTATTTTGGGAAGTTAAAAGTTTCCAGAGCTTTCCGAAAAGCAAGATGGTTAGGTTCTGAACGTAGGAAGCTAAGAAGAGAATTCCAAAGTCTAGAGGCATTGGCCGAGAACGATCGACCTCCGCTTCTGGCCCTACGGATCCTAGGAACAATAGCCAGGTTCTGATTTTCAGAGCGAAGGGATCTTTTGGGTTCGTAAGGCTGAATGATGCCTTGGAGAATTGGGGGACCTAATTTGCCCAAAGACTTATGAACAATGCATAAGCTTTTGAATTTCACTCTCTCATGAACTGGCAGCCAGTGAAGGGATTTAAGGACTGGTCTTGCTGATTGATGTTTTGGGGGTGCCTAGCAACAGTTTTGCTGCCCAGTTTTGAGTAGTTTGGAGAGGGTAGCAACAGGCGCACCTAAATACAGGGCATTAGCATAATCCAGCCTTGTAAGCACCAGGGCCTGGACTATTAATTTTCTGGCCTGAAAAGGGAGAAGAGGAAGAACCTTATGGATCATTTTTAAGATTCCATAACAGAAGGCTGCGGTCTTCCGAGCCTGAGTTTTGAACGTAAGTTTGTGGTCCATCCAAAACCCCAGACTCTTTAGCTGGGTTTTGGGTGTAGGTAAAGGACCCATGGACATGGGCCATATGACCGCCATATCGTGAGGGGACTGATTGCCCAGGATCATAATTTCAGTCTTACCCCCATTCAATTTTAGAAAAGATTCGCTCATCCACCTCGAGATTACCCCTAGACAGAGGTAAAGAGAAGAGGGTGAGCTTTCACATTTGTTGAGCCCGATCACCAATAGTGTGTCATCCGCATAGGTGACTAAATGGACTCCAAAAGGTAGAACAGCCTCAGCTAGGGTATGGGTGTAAACATTAAACAGGGTAGGACTCAATGATGATACCTGTGGAACTCCACAGCGAAGGGATGTTCTTTTAGAAGTGGCTTGATTGTTAAATACCTGGAAAGATCTATTATCCAGAAAGGAATTTAACCAATCCTGCACTATTCCAGAGATACCTAGGTTGCTAAGCCTGTGAATCAAGATCTGATGATTTACGGTATCAAAGGCCGAGCTGAGATCAAAGAGCAGGACCATCGCGGCACCGCCAGCATCAACTATTTTCCTTGATTGTTCCACAACAGAGAGTAGGGCCGTCTCTGTTCCCTGTTGTGGTCGAAACCCAGTCTGGGTAAAATAAAGAAGGTTGTTGGTCTCCAGGTAAGATGATAACACTGAATTTAAAAATTTCTCAGTGATTTTGCTAATTCCAGGAAGCAGCAAGATGGGCCGATAATTTCCCAAATCTGCAGGATCTAAACTTGTTTTTTTTCATTTTTTTTAGCAGAGCTTTTACCAACGCTTCCTTCCACCTGGGGGGGGGGGGGGGGGGGGGAGGGGAGGGGGGACTATCCCCGAAGAAAGAGAGGTATTAGTGAGGTCTAGAATCACCGGGAGGACCACATCTGCTACCAGTTTTAATTTCCCATGGGGGGCAGGATCAGTAGGTGAGCCATTCTCTCTTCACTTTAGAAAAAAGCTTTTTAGGGCAGACATTTCCATTGCCGGAATTTTATCCGGGGGGGGGGGGGGATCAGGGTACCAGGGACAGGAAGTGCGGGGGGATGCATTTTGGCGTTTGGAAAGTATGAATAAATAATTTCAATTTTGTTTGAGAAAAACTCTGCTAGCTGATCACAGTGGGCCGCGGAGGGGTCAGGTGCCACCAAAGGGGGGGGAGACTTTGGAAAGAGTTTTAACTATGTTCAAAATCTCCCAGGAGGAGCTGGAAGCCACAGAGATTTTCTTTCCAAAGTAGTCTGCCTGTGCAGCTCTCATTTCTGCTTTGTAATAATGGATACTCTCTCTGCATAATTTTTTCTTAACAGGGGAGAAATTTCTTCTCCAGGATCAAGTTTTTTACAGTTTTGTTTCAGACCCCGTAGAGAGGTGGAGTACCAAGGTTTATGGGTGGCATCCTTTTTGTTTCTGATTGGGACAAGGGAGTCTAGGGAGTTCTGTACCCAAAAGTTGAAGTTATCATTAGCTATGACCACGTCCGATGAGGGCTCTGGCACGGTTTCTTCCAGTAACAAGGTCCATTGTTTGACTGATAGTTTGGACCAAGGGCGAGTCTTGGAGTATGTTACATGGGTGCAAGGAACTACGTGTGGTGGAGACCACATGAGAGGTACAAGAAAGTGGTCGGACCAAGGAACAGGAATAGGCTTTCCTCCCGATAGATCCTTTAGGTTTGAAAAGACAGGGTCTAAAAAGGTGGCCTTTTATATGGGTGGGTTCATATATTTTATGAGTGAAGTGAAAGGTTGATAGATCCTTGGTGAGTTCATTAGCCGACGTCTGCAAAGGATCATCAAAATGGAGATTAAAATCACCCAATAAGGTGAAATTCGAGAGTAAACTAGCCAGATCAGCTGCCAACTCAGGTAGTGTATTGCAAATGTTTTATGAGGGACCAGAGGTTCGGTATATCAGCATACCGGAAAAGGTGAGAACTGGCGAGAACTCAATAGAAAAAAATGTGTTTTCGCAATCTGGGGATTGACTACCAGTCAGACGATACGTTAGACCTTGCTTGTTGATAATAGCTATCCCCCCCCCCTCCTTTACCCGATGGTCGGTCAAGCCTAAAAATGGAATAGCAACTCGATAAAGCCTGAATGATGTCGGGTTCGGAATTAGGAGTAAGCCAAGTTTCAGTAAGAAACAATACTTCCGGCGATTCCTCTTCAAGGAGAATGGAAATTCCAGCTGTATGTTTCGGCAGTGATCTGCAATTTAAGACCAATATTTTAAATTCCATTAAATTGATAAGCAGAGAATGAGGGTCTCTTATAGGATGGAAACTGCAAAATGAGCAAGCATAGTCATCGCTCGGCATTAAGATGGAATGCTTACACGATTTTGCTACCGAACCAGCTAGGGAGCATAATTTTTCAGAACTATACTGTTTTGTCTGAACAGGGCGAGGGGCAGGGGTCGTGGCCCCTGGGCCCATCCGGGCGCAGACGGGCTTGCCTTTGGCGCGCCTTTGGCACGCGTCCGCTGCGCGTCCGGACCTCCATCTATGTTTATAGTCCTCTAATCAGGAAGTGAGGTAGTGGTGAAATGAGTCGTGTCCCTCCGTACAAGCGGCACCCAAAAGCTGTGACGGACCGGGGAGGCGATGTCAGATGGAAGAGACTTTCACAATGTGCAAGTAAGCAATTTTAAAAACAATTTTAAAAAGGTAATCAGCCCTCTTAAAAACAAATTCCGCCTTAAGTTACCACATGCGCTACACACTGCAGCGCGGCCGACTCCCCACCTCTATTTACGTGCTCTAATAAGGAAGTGGGGTAGTGGTGGGAGGAGTCGGTGTCCCTCCGTACAAGCGGCACCCAAAAGCCTTTACGGACCAGGGAGGCGATGTCAGGTGGAAGAGACTTTCACACTGTGCAAGTAAGCAATTTTAAAAACAATTTTAAAAAGTATTCAGCCCTCTTAAAAGCAAATTCCCCCTCAAGTTAACCACCTGCGCTACAGTAGATATTCGGGGCAACCTATACTCAGCAGTTGAATAAGTTTCACCTCAATCTAAAAATATAATTGTGTAGTGGTACTAATACTAGGGATACAAGGTGTAATTATAATGTCACTATTAATGAATGTATTCAGTGACAATTCCTATGCTAGTTAAAGCAAAGATTATTTAGCAATTATGAATGTATCAGATTGATCTGCCTGTGAGTATGTACCAGTTTCTGTTGCAGAGGGATGAGCCGCAATCAACTGCTGTTTTCCTATGCCCCGACATGCAGTATCATAATGTTTGATCAACACTTCTTCAAAATCAGTGATGTAGATTTAGATATTCTTTTAGAGAAACAAATTATCGAATATAGCTTATGTTGTAGATCATCTGGGAGTTATTAAATCTATTAGCGCTGCTAACAATGAGACGAGTGTGCATAGGTAAGCTGGTGTTGAACTGAAATGTATTAGATAATTTAATGAGAGGAGAATGAAAATTAGTAGAAATGTATATGAAACAAGAGAGATTGAGTTGCAGAGTGAGACTAAAGACAGATTTGAACGTTGAAAGATACACTCTAGACCAAGAATTGACAAAGACTGAAAGGGAGTTGTACATATGATGCGAGATAATTCACAAGGTTTGGAGTCCTATGAAATGGTTGGATAGAGTGAATGTAGTTATACTTTTATAGCTGCTTATTCATTTTTGAAGTGTGAAAAATCTGTTTTTTATGTTTGTGATAAAATGGCTTATTTTAGCGAACAATAAAATTGGGAGGATAGCTGCTATCTTGCTTTGGTGTTTCTGAGGGTGCATCATGTGAATAAAATTGGTGAAAATGGAATCAAAAGAGAGAAGCTGGGATGTGGACAAGTAATTTTAGACACTTTTGTATTGATTCCTTATTTTGGTGTTCCTTTGAGTGATGATATGAAGATTAGAAAGCTGTTGACTTTATGTGATCAGCTTGAAATGAACGCTAACTGTGCACTAACCAGGATTAACAAAGGAATTATTGCTTTTCGTGCCATGGTTTTTGCACAACCAACAAGCTTTGGATATCTTGCAGAGAAGGTGGAGTGCGCCATGTAATAAAATTAAGACTGTGTTGTACATACATTCCAAATAATACTAGGCTCATTAATCATAATCTTCACATGTGTAAAAAGTTTAATATTTGTTTTTACGTTATTTCTAGTAATACTTATTAGAAAAGGGTTGAAATGTGGGCCAAGATAAAATTAATGACTAGTAACAAAAGAAAGCAGGATGATAATGAGTTGGAGGTTAACAACGCATGGTTCTATGATGAGTTGCAGAATTTGAAAATTCCAGACAAAACAGACGCAGCAAGGGAATTATAAAATGGTTTTGTAATAATATTTTGAGAGGATGGTTATCATCAGGGGAATGTATTGTGATGTGGATTCTACAATAAAAAAAATGTGGCTCACTGGTTAGAGGAGGCAGACCCTGATGCAGAGGTCAGACCCGGGACCAGGGTTCAATTCCCGGCGCGGCAGGGTCTTGAGCTCAAAATGTCCACGGACTCGATAATTCTCGCCTCGGTGCCTACTCGAATCATGGGTTCACACTCTTCATCTCTGGGCAATAGCTTGCTTAATCTCCACTACGGCCCCCCGCGATGGGATGCCTGGTCTTCACCTTGGGGATGCCCAGTAGGGGTTATCTCGCAGGGAAAGCCAGGACGGGTTCCCAAAGCAAGCCCTAAGAGACCTGTCGGTGATTTGGCGCTATATAAATCAAAATTAACATAACATAACATAACATTTAATAAATGAGGCTTAAGGCCTACTCGTGTTTACAGACTGCACACTTTAATGAATGTGGTTTCTAGCGCTTCACACAACCTAGTCTTCCCCCTCGCTGTCTGTACACCACAGAGCTCAGATGGGTCCTTCATTGTTTAATAGGATGAAATTCATTCAGCTCAACAGTCTATTTGCTTTGTAACCTTTATAAAATGTAATGTTCTCTGTTTCTGGTGTGAAGTATTTACAACACTATACAATAAAAGACCATTTTCTAGGCTGAATAGAGACATTGTTTAGGTTTCCAATTGTTTTTTGTGTAAGGCATAAAGGTACAGTGTGTTAACTAGATGTGGTGAATTTGTTTAATATTAACATGTGATGGGTTTTCTGTTTATTTCTTAGATAGTTCAATAGTACTTACTCTCTTTCTTCGTCAGACCATGGTGACAGTACAGTTTATCTGTCTAGAAGTGTATAAAGGTTCACCTTTTTGGGGGATGAGCCAAGATTTACTTCCCGACTCTTAGAGAGCAGACCCCATGTTTGTTTGGTTTATCAATCTGCTCATAGAATATTGTTCATGTTCTTACTTTTCTGTCTTACTAAGTAGTCCTTATGACAAGTGCTCCTTTATTCTCATTTGCCTTGGGCCCATTATATTCGATGATAGATACTGATTCTGCTTCCAATGATGTTTACATCATGATGTTTACATTTATTTGCATTTTTAAATGATTGACTAATCAATGCCCTTTACCTTCAGTATTGAGGTCTTAATTTTTAATAGTTTGCACTTTTGTGTGGATTTTGCTTTCAGTTTCCCCTGGGTTTTACATGACTTGTGTTGGAAATGGCCATTTTAGCCGGGTTATCCCAAACCTATTTGCTTCCTCCTCCCTTGTTTTTCCTCACCTGTGGTTGTTGGCAATAGGACTCTGGGCACTTTACCTCTGCTGATCAGTGCTATAGTGCATATGCTCTCTGTATAAATTGTTATTGGTTATCCATGATTGGCATATTTGTGTTACCAGGAAGTCCCTAGTAAAGTGCACGGAGTGTGCCAGGACTGGTGATTCAAATGCTACTAGTGGGCCTGCAGCACTGATTTTGCCAACCACATGAGTAGCCCTAAAATGAAGTCTCAGGCCTGCCACCGCAGTGCCTGTGTGCAGTTGCTAACTGCCATGCTGACATGACCAGTGTCCACACTGGCCAGACCTAACCCTTCCCTTTCTGTACACATTGGACACCCCTATTGAAGGCCCAAGGTACACCCCTGGGCAGGGTGCAGTGTAGGTGAATGGTAGAGCATGTACTAATGTGGGTGACATGCTCTGGTAGTGAATTACAGCCTTTTTCGTTTTTCACTATTGAAAGGCTATCTTGACCATAGGCTAGAATGGGGAATGCGGTGTATAATTTTTACCTGCAAATCTTCCCATAGGAGCAAGATAGAAAATTGAAGTCTGGTATCCCTGAACTCAGAATTTAATAACACATCTTTTAGGAAGGATGTTTTTTAAATCCTGTGTTTGAAAGCGGCACTTTTAGAAAGTGGCAGCTTTCTTGTCTAACCTTTCTGTGTGCCTTGGCTGTTTGTGAATTGACTGTCTGGTTTGCGATTGACAGTGCTGATGGATTCCAGGAGGCAGAATGAGTCCACCCAGTGGTGAATAGAGAGATTTGCATCTAGAGGGGAGGGAGGAGTTGCACCTGGGACCTGAATAGGACTGTGCCTGCCCCCCACAGTTCTGGCTCCACCCCCTGTGGTGCATATGATGTCTCTGCCCTGCACTGTGAAAGGAGAGAAGGAATCATGTCAACAAAGTGCTCCAGGGCTGTGCTTTCCCTCCATAATGCTGGCTCCACCTCCTCTGGGGTGTCTGATGTTTCTGCTCTGCACTGTGAAATGAAAGAAGGAGTCATGTAAACAAAGGGCTCCAGAACTGGTTTGGACCAGGCTCAGAGCCCTCATGCACAAAGGGAACAAATACTTTTTGGGGTATAAGTACAGGACCCCAAACCACTGAACTTTAGATCATCCTGGAATCAAGAAGGAACCTCTGCCAAGGAGAACGCTGAAAGACTGAAGAAGGACTGTCCTGGTGTGTGCTTGTGGGCTGACCTGCAATTGGTTGGTTGCCAGGTAGAGGGGAAGGACTTTGCTGTGTGCTGTGTCCCCTTGCTTGAGGAGATCTCCAAGGGACTGAGGAGAGCTGGCCTCCTGATAAGAAGTCCCAGGAACAAAAGGACTTCACCCCCAGCTTCCCCTGAACTCTGTTGGGGGAGTTCTGCCCTTCCTAGAGTGCTTGATCCAATTGTGGGGTCTCTGGAAGTTGTGCCTGCTGTTTGGGAAGCTGGACAAGGAGAAAAGAAGACAATCTGTAAAATCCACGCAACGCTCGCTTGCTGAGCACATCCCAGACAGTGGGAAAAAATTCCTGCCGCCGCGAGGATCGAGATCATCACAGTGCCTGTCATCGGTGGGTGAGATCGCCGAACCACTTGCTTGCGGACTGCATCACGTCGATGCGAGTGTCATTGCATCGAGGGGCCGCGAGAGGAGAAGATCGACAATGCACATCGCCGGACCAGAGATAGTCGCCGTCCCGAAGATTGTCACATTGTACCTTTGCGAGACATTTCCTACGAAACCTGCACACCGGAATCCACACAAGGTATCGCATCCCTCCCCATACAGACTGGATTTATCGCAACACGCCCGCTGCATCCAGCGGGGCTGTCGCATCGCCTCCCCAGGGTCTCAGGAGTGATGCATCTCTTGTTTTTCAACGCAGCAGCTTTCACTTGGAACTTTGTTGCATCTAAAGGTACTTTTGGCTAAACGTAACACAACTGTGGATTATTTTAACGCAACCCAAAGAACTCTTTTGAAATCATATCCTTGAACTGTGTATGTTGGATTTTTGTCGTTTTGGTCTGGTTTAGTTTAGATTAGGTTAAATACTTCTATTTTTCTAAACCGGTGTGGAGTCCATTTGTGGCGTTTTCACTGTGTTACTGTGAGGGTTGGTACAAATACTTTACCCATTGCTTTTGATAAGCCTGCCTGCTCGTGCCAAGCTACCAAGGGGATGAGCAGGGACAAATACTTTACACATTTCCTTTTATAAACGTGTCTGCTCGTGCCAAGCTACCAAGGGGGTGAGCAGGGGTTATCTAAAGAGTGTATCCCCCATACCCGGACTAGAAGCAAGGGTCCATAATTGAACATTGGTACCTACTGGAGACCCCCAGATCTAATAACTTGTGTTTAGGGAGTTCATCTTTAAAGACTCACACATAGCCAAGATACATCAATCATCCATTTTAGTGCTGAAAAAAGCTGACAAGTCTAGGGTTGAAACTCTAAAACAAAAACAAAAAGACCCCAAAAAATACAACCTCATTTAGTGCCAAGTCTACCATCACACTAAGTGACAGTGTGTGTTAAGCAATATAGCAAGGTGCTTTGATTGACAGAACAGAGACCATGCATGTTTACACTGGACTAACACCACGTGAAACATGCCCAGACTCAGAATATGCCACTTGCAAATTGTTATTTCTATCAAAGTCATTCAAAACACCAACAATACAATATGTCATTTTTTGATTAGAAAATCTACTTGCTCAATTCAGTGTTAATTACCCCCACATACGTGCTTGTTTACCATGAACATACTCAAGAAAGGCGTCAGCCCGCACTGCCCAAAAACAGCTTGATGATAAACCAATGAGAAAATTGAAGCATTCCTTGGCATCTTGGATGCAACATGTACATCAATTTCTTTTTCAATATAAAGCACATAAAATCTGTAGAGTACAGGCAAGCACAGGATAGTACCAACATTCATCTGCTTGATGAGCCCTTATATTTTAATGAATTCTTGATGACCACCTTTAAATAATACTATAATGAATTCGAGAAGGAACTAAGTAATAGTCTACTAAAAACGTTTAGAATTTTCAAATAGTGTGAAGGCTGTTTGGGTCTACTTGTGACCAAAGAATTCATATGTTTTACAATGCTGTCTCTTAGCTGTTAACCTGTTTAGTCCATTCACAAGATCTCCACAGTGATTAATTAGATATCTCTTCAAGAAGTATGCTCCCCACTCCTGGGCACGCAGCTTTCATAATCACAAGCTGATTGTTCCGAATGTTTAAGCTAAAATTCACAACCACGCCCCATATTGCAAGAGAACCATTAATACTGATTTCGGTTATAACAGGAGATTAATTAATCAATCGGGATTTTGTAAATAAGAACAAACGTACTGCTTTTTCTCTCCAAACAAACCTCGGAGACAAGTGAACGGGAAAAGGGTGCAATATTGTGAGTTATACAGCATGGCACAGGGGTAAACATGAAATAAAAGTAGGATATCATCCTTTCCAAGATGCAGTACTTTGGAATGGGCAGGAAACACAAAACCTATATGATATGACACCCTGCTGTATGGGTATTTATCTGGTGTGGCATTGCCAGAAGGCCATATGTAAAGAGGCTACAGGTGTAAGAAGCATTAATGAAGAAAGGGTTAAGTATTTGATAACCGCTTATGAATGTTTAACCAGGTCTCTCGGTAACCAATCATTATTTTGCTTTACGTATTGCATGGTTTAGCATCACAAAATCGTTCTGAACTACTGCTTATTTGGACTGAGCATGTCCTCGTGGGATATAAGAAGTTTATATGGTAACAATCAGAGCAAAATAGGATATGCTTACTAAACAACAAATGTAATTTCTGCTAAAAGGTAGAGTCAATCGGACCCCAAGAACAGGTACTAAAAGAGCAGTATTCAGAAGTGAACATATGTAATTTCTCAATCTCTTCCATAATTGTGACCGTCAAGTGGGTCTTTATAGTATTCTAAAGCACCCCATTCTGATGCACAACATTGGTGATCCTAATTGTTTATGCATCAAAAATGGCTCAGGAAGCAATGGTCTGAAGTGCTGAAGGATATGGCCCAGAATTTGAAAGGACACAAACTGACACCACTATTGTTAAACACATTCAAAAGAAACACTCCCTTGGTCAAATTCTTAAGCATCATTTTTTTTATATTTTCCAATTATAAAGTGTTAAAAAGGGTTTTCCCCCCTTTGGCGAGGTTTTGAGGTACGACTAACCTAATAGGCATTCTCTAGATTTAATTTATGTGCCATGAATAATTTAATTCAAGGGTGTGGACAATGCACATGCCCCAACTGATATAAAGTAATTTGTAGCAGATAGTATCAACATAGTAAAATAGTGTAGCGGATTTTAAATCAACGTGTTTATTATTTAAAGTACTAATGTAAGCTACAGCCACAAATGTACATCAGACTTGCAGTTATGAATAAAATGTACCGAATACATAATCCTCTCTGTAATATTTAAAAGTAGGTTCGGCTGAAATTACTAATTTCAGGGGTAATTTCACATTATTTCAGTAGATTCACGTTTTGCATGTTACATGAAATTCCCAAAATGATGCTATTACACCACCTTGCATAATTACATGCTGTCCGCAACAACATAGTGCTTTCAGCACTAGTGCTTAACTATTTTGTTTTACCACCGAACGCATCCCGATTTGCAAATTAGATGCAAGAACGCAATTTGACCCAAAGAAAATTACATGAATGCTGCACTTATATTTAGAAGAGGCACAGATACGAAATCAGTAGTATTATCAAATGGTCCAAGGTTAAAAAACCCTAAAGGGTAACTAAGTTAGACAAAGTATGGAAGCAAAGTAAACGTGTCTATATTTAAAATGCATATATCTATATATAGGATAACTAGGGAAATACACAGATGTATGTGTTTTAGGGTAAATAAATGTCAAGTCTGTGTTTACTATTAGTGGTCAAGAGTGTTTATTGATATGTGATAACTATTGGAACAGAAAGCAGGAGCTACGTCAAGTCTTTTCAATGGATGTAAGCCCCCACTTGGCTAAGGACTATAGCCAGATGGGAGCAGAACAACTTTGGAAACTTTCCGACCATTATGCAACACTCAAATGTCACAGCTGTCATATTCAATAAAACCATTATGTGAACTGTTGCTCAAGCAGCCGCATGTCCAGATAAATGTAACAAAAGCACACTGCAGCCGGTCAGCACCACAAAGTAATATGATTTTGAGCTTTAACCTATGAACTCACAGACCAAGATGTTATTCACTCACTAGCAAAGTTCATTAATGACCAAGATACATTGATCAGCTCAGGTATCCTTCCAAACATATGCCACTTGCGCCAGAAACAGCACTAAAAGTTGCAACGCATCTTCAATATTAGAAATAAACATATAAAGTATTGTAATAATGTTTTCAATATTTCAAGAGGCAAAGATTCCTATCATGGATGGGAACTTATATTTTATACCGCATAATCATCTGCTATTAATGGAAAGCCTGCTTATAAAAAGACAAAAGCTAACTAACCAGAAGCTTTAACAGTGTTGACAATGCTATGATGCATATCCACTGTTGGGAAAACGTCTAAACAGGAATCCATGATTTAATGCAGGAATATTTTCAATATAGACTTTTGCAAAAACTCCTACCTTTGATAGCCTCCAAAGCAGATGTCCTGTGTTAATGGACGGGTTAGAGTGACCCACTACTTAGTACTGAACAGCATATACTGTTCTATGGAATGCAACATGTAAATTAAAAATTCTTCTTTGTGTGCATTATAGTCATTGATCTTAATTAGCTCAGGAAAAGAATCTGATGATTTTAAAATCCTTAATTATAGTAAACTAAAAAGCAAGATTTACTCACAGGATCAATAAATTGTCTAATGGAGTGAGCTGTGACTTAAATGTAAATGATGTTCGTACATGAACAAACAACTGCATTTAAAGACCTATGTTGAGTATTTTGTGCTACATAGGGAACAGCAGAGCGCCACTGTGAGAAATAGCCACTTATGTTTTTATATATAGATGTTTACATTAAAACTACATGCAGTGTTAACGATGAGGCAAGATCAGCACCATGTTGCTTGTGGCCTCGAAGCTCATGACAGTTTTTTTCACTAAGGTGTTGAAATCAACTGCAATATTTTGCTGCAAATTATTTTATTTGCTGTTTTATCTTCTCTGCTGAGTTGCGGCGATATCTGTTTAAAATGTGTGACAGCAATTTTTAAATCTGGTCTCATCCCTTCTTTGTTAAACTTTGCACAAGTGTCCCATTATTATGTTCCAAACTGTGTTTTGCTTACTGGGTTGCGATGTTCTACCATCAAACTGGCCATGTTTAAAGTTCTTCTCTTCCAAGATCATTTGCTTATGTTTCAGCTATCTTTAGGTTTTGTATAATCAGGCTGCCACAACATAATATTTCCACCTAAATTGAATTTGCATTCCTGAGCAGTGTCTTGAGCTGTAAAAGAGGGAACCTACCTTTAAAGAACTCATAGAAACCTGTACTGCGTTTATTCGTCCTATGAAATGATACAGCATTCAAAACATTCACCCTAGTTGACCAGAGAGTACGCTAGGTCGTTGCAAACCTTGAAATCCGTTCCTACACCCTTAAACTTAAATCTTCAATTCTGAAGTAAGATGTCTTTCAGAGCAGAGGATTTAAGACTATGTGCTCCACTTCTATTTGAGCACTTATGGAACATTGGTAGCAGGAATAATAAGAGTTCCAAAAAGTCCTCCTTATACCCATCACCCCACTCCCATGTAGAAAGTTGGGTGAATTGTTTAATATGGAGCCCTTTGCACGGTCTGCTTCAAATATACACTGGAAGTAGGCCTCTGCAAGTGCAATCAAGCTAAAGTTATGGGTCCAGATTGCTTCCTATTGGCAGGACCACATTCTTCAAGTCATGGCCTTTTACTTTAGAACCTTTATTTCTAGTAAGCCCAATTAATGCTAAAGCATCATACCAGGCCCAGAATCTGCTGATTTGTCAACTAAAATCCAGGTTCGCAAAAACAGGAAACAGTCTCCTGCCAACATGGAGTGATTTGCTCACTCTACTTGTAGCTGGCTTGACCTATAATGGCATTTAAAAATTGGCCCTCGCCACTTCTACAAACCTTAGTCAGTCGCTTCTGCTTTGTTTAGTCTATTTGCATATATCTACCAAGCACGTTAAAAATCACAGAAAACTTAATTTGCAAAACTCTAAAGCATTAAAATGGTGTATAGCTTTACTTCTAAACCACCAAGTAGTCCAGTGAGATGGTGTGTGTGTTTTTATAGCGTCACCTAGAGAGAGTAATGAAACCCATAGTTGCCAGTGAACATCAAATTCTGGGTGCCCCCAAAAAAATGATTAATTATAGCCTTATACTTAAACTATAATTTTTTACTACGACACACTGAAGCATGTTGCTACCCATTAGACACCACCCTAATACATTACTATATGTGTGTTGGGGAAGTGGTTCAGAATTGCGAGAAGGCATTGTGTCACAACCATTATATAGTCAGAAGCATACCCTTTTCAAATGCAGATATATAAAGTACTTTTACTAAAAAGTCTGACCTTAAAAGTATTTCTGAAAACATCAGAAAACTTTGGCACATGCATAGAATATTTCCAAATGCCAGACAATTCACATTTAGCAAGAACAAACTCACAACAAGTGTTGACAAGCCAGGTTGTGGGGTTTCAAAACATGCTGATCAAAAAAAGCAATTCGAGCAAGCATAATTGTGGCTCATGGCAAATCAGTGTGGTTTGAGTTAAGAGAGCGCGCCGAACAGATGGTCGCTGTCAGTGTAATTGTTTAATGCATTCTTGGCAAAACAGGTTAGTGACAGCTAAGTAAGGTTTAGAGCAAACTCTATTACACGTGATGCCGGGTAACACCGCCCCTCCTCAGTGTTGATCTAAGTACGCTTTAGGGCACTCTCCTGTGCACTATTATGTCACGTAGGCGCCGCCCTACACACAACGTTACAGGCAGGGCCGGCCTTTAGCATGGGCGAGCTGGGCCCAGGCCCAGGGTGTTAATTTACTGAGGGGCGCATGGAGCTGTGTGCAAAAAAGTATTTGCCAACAACAGCACCCTTCTCCAGCCTTGTCCTCTCCCTGCCAGTTTGTTTCTGTATGATTTGCCAGATTAAAGTGGGTTTTAGTCCTTCGTTATCATAGGGCAGGAGATGTTTTTAACACCCCTTTACCCCTTTACCCTCGCCCTTCACCCGCTGACTCCTACTGGCACACATCAACAAAACCCATCCTCTGCACGAGGCAGCAAATCTATGGGAACATTTAGGTGATCTGGGTGAGGATCACGGGATGTTTGTGTTCAGGGGCCAGTCCCTGCTCATCCAGGTACTGAGCAGTAAATAGAAAAGGGACCCCCTGCAGCCTCATTGAATGTACTACCATCAGCAAGGGCGCCAAATCTCTCTCTGCTCAGGCCCAGGGTGCTATCTTAGCAAAGGCCAGCTTTGGTTACAGGGGACATCTTAATGCAGTGGCAGCTAACCACATGATTACTGCAGCCCATGTAGTGGCAATGGGGGTCCACAGTTTACTGGTCTTGGCTGCACAAGCAAATAGATGGGCTGATTTACCTTGCATGCACTGGAACCAGCAGAAACTTTGCAATGACACCGCATCTAACACAAGGTATGTTGCCAGCGGGAACCGAATTAATTTTACAAAGCCCGGATTTCAAAAATGTATAATGAATAAATAATAAAACAAATAAAAAAAACTTTGCACTCTCAAGAATAAACTAACTGCATGTTTAGGGGTGGTGTGCTCGTGCTACTCAAGAGAAACATGGATGTGAAATGGTTAACAGTAACTTTCACTCGTTGATGATTTCATGAAACACTGGCTTGAGTGCTGAAATGTCTAGACCACAAATTCTGACGTGGGGGAGGGGCGAGGGGTAGGAGAGGAGGAGGCTTAGGCAAGGACAAGTCATTTTGCAAGCACAGGAGAACAAATGCGACTATTGACCTTTCTGGACCCCCTCCAATCACGTGTAACCCGATAGCCAATGTGGCCAGCGGTACTTACAGCAAAGCGGGCTTTTTTACTGCACTTCGCAGCGGATTATATCTTCCCGTTCATTTCACTTGCCATAACATGCACATTATTTCACAATATCTGGGCTGCGGAGCCGTGACAGAAAAAAGTAGAGTATACACAACTATTGCGGTATGATGCACTGTTTTGGGCGCATTTTTACTCTCAGTAAATAGCGTCTCACAAATGAGTCCATGCAGAAAACGAGGAGTCTTTTCCTAACCAGTAAGAAAAAAATGACATGCTATTTTATATATTTAATATTATTTCAGTTCTGCTCCAGCAATTCTGCAATAAGATTTGCGTGAGCCGCAACACTAACTATTTTTAGTGTGTATCGAGTTTATTTTCTTAGTACGCTACACTGTCAGACTATTTTAGACATTGTGTAACAACGTTTATAATAAGCGAGATATAACTGGTGCATGCCACACGTGGACGAAAAATGCAATTAAATGAAAAACAAATAGACAAACGCACGTGACTCCAATGCTTTGTGATAACGTAACGTAACCCCTGGGAGGATCACAATAAACAGTTGTTTTCCATCTGTATTATCGTGCATATGATTCTTAAGAGTGCGAGCCTCTCGCTGCTTCTCACATGCGCGGCAGCTAAACAGCCAGTGTCAATACAAACATCAAGCTTCCAACAACAACGCATGCCCGGACTACCATACCACAGTGAGCAACAGCAACACAAGGCAGTGTTAAGTTAATGACCCTGTTATATGAAGACTAACAACACGAGGAAGTGAAAATTCCAACTGGGAGCCAGAGAGCTCTGCCTCCCCGGTCAAGAGTCTGCAGGAGAGGCAGGGGTGCGCCAAGGAAAATCTGCAAACAAAGTATGCCCAGATAAACTACACGAAAACACAACAAAGGTATCCATGTTGCGGGACGTGCTGCATGGACAACAAACCCCCCTTTATCCACCGGAATCCAATAGAGAATGCTGCTTCTTTATACTAACAACACCCGAATGACACTGTATTATCCTGCCACAAACGCTCATCTCGAATATTTCTATCAACGTTCTTAACATCTTCCTTTACTTAAAAAAGAGGAGACAGGAGTGCGACGAGAAACAGACTGCAGGCGATCAACAACGTATGCCGGTTACTTCCAGGCTGAGGCGGTTGTGATGTCAACACTGTTTTGGTGCCACAAATGTGTAGCAGTTTAAAGGAAGACGTCCCTTCGGGTGCTTACACATTCTCTCTCCTCCCCCCCCCCCCCAGTGTGTCCATGCTAATCACAAAAAAGGCAGGTTTACTTTGTTGTTTCAACCACACACAAAAGAATGGCAGCTTTTAAGAGGGCCCGACGTAGCCACAAGCGCCCCTGCCTCAATCCTGAAACAAAAGTTTTTTAATGCTTCCTGACATTTCTGCTTTTCCAACAAAATTTACACACAACATACACCTACTTCACTGTGCTAAAATAATCCATAAAAAAACAAAGATGTCTATTTAGTCAACCAATAAATCTCTCGAGCACTGCACGAGCCAACATTCCGGACCTCTGAGCAAATCACTCGCGGGCAGCGAAGGATAAACATAGTAACAGAGCAGAGCTTTTCGTAGAAAGATGACCACACTGGCATTTGAGATGTAAACAAGTGCAAAACTTCACTCCCTCTATAGTAACCTAGTAGAGTTCTTTGCCGAAAGAGGACACCGTGACATTTCAGATGTAAAGATGTGCAACACCAACATCACTGTACAGTGAGCAGGAAGAGCTGGCTACAGAAAGAAGGCCACCGCGGGATTTTAGATGTAAACCTGTGCAACACCACAATCTATGCGTAGTTACAGGGTAGAGCTGTCAACAGATATGGCAACATCGGTATTTCACACGTAAACATGTGCAAAACCACAATCCGGGCACACTAACACATGAACTATGCAGGTAGATGGTCTAACATGTCAGATGTAAATATGTTATATGTGTAACACCACAGCCTGTGCATAGCAGCCGAGTACTACTCTCTGCAGAAAAAGGACACCCTGATATTTCAGATGTAAAAGTATTGAAACGTTTTTTAGATGCAAGCATGTGCAACACCACAGTCTGTGCATAGTAAAAGAGTACAGGAATATAACACCCTTATAATTCAGATGTAAACACGTGCAACAACACAATCCCTGTACAGTAACATAAGAGTTGGCTGCAGAAAGAGGACACCACCAGTGTTTCAGATGTAAATATATGTAACACCACAGTCCCTGCATAGTATACAGCTCACCGCAGAAAGAGGACACCCTGATACTTCAAATGTAAACACATGGAACACCACACTCCCTGGATAGCAACCTAGAGAAGCTGGCAGCAGAAAGATGACCACACCAGTATTTCAGATGTAAAGCATGTGACACACCACAGCCCATGCAGAGTAACCCTGTACAACTCTGCAGAAAGATGGTATAGTGATATAAACACATGAAACACCACACTCCCTGTATAGTAACCTAGAACAGCTGGCAGCAGAAACAGGACCTACAACATCATTTTAGATGCAAGCATATGCAACACCACAGCTCGTGCATAGTAACCTAGTACAGAGTGCAGACACCCTGCTATTTCAGATGTAAGTAAACACGTGCAACACCACAATCCCTGTCCAGCAACGAAGGGCTGGTTGGAAAAAGATGACCACACCAGTATCAGATGAAAGCAAGTACAATCTGCGCATAGTAACCGAGCCGAGCTCTAAGCAGGAGGGCCCCAGACCAGTGATCAGATGTAAGGTACAAAACCACAATCGAACTGAACTTTCTGCAGGAACATGCAACTAACATCCCAGATGTAAATATGTGCAGCAACGCAATCTTAGTACAGTAACCCGAACGATCAGCAAAAAGATGACTTTGCTTGCATTCTAGAAGTCAAAATGGGGAACGCCACAATGCCTGCATAATAGCAGAGCAAACATGAGCAGCACTGGCATGTGCAACATTGCTATAAGAGACTGAGACTGCAGAGAGGATCACATTAAATGTCAGATGCAGCTACACTCCCTTTATATTAACCCAGTAGAACTCTGCAGAAGGCTGACCACACTAACATTTCTGATACATGTGTGCACCACCATCCTTGAACAGACTGGGGCTCTGTGCAGAAAAACCACCTCACAAACGTTTCATATGTAACCGTACAAAACCCCTGTATCATACCAGATCAAGGACCCTTCAATAAGCAATCAAGTTGATGTTTCAGATGTAAACATGTGCAAAACAATGACCATAGACCTGAAGAACTACAGGAACATGCCACTCTAAGCAAGTAATATAAACAAGTACACTGGCTACTACCTCCCCTATATTAGTGGGAAGCCCAGCACTAAGCTGACCGCTCAGGTTTCATATGCAGGCATGTGCAGCACTGCATGTCTGAATAGTAACAGAGTAATGTCACCTGCAGAAAAGCCACCACAATGATGTTCCATAGGCATACGAGTGCACTTTGAGCAACAGGGAAACTTTAGTTATTCCCTTGATAGTAAAATATTAGTGCCGCCTGCAAAGAGTGATCACAATGAAGATTCTAATATGTACAGCATCACGAACCGGGTGCAGGGACTGACCAGTCGGGTCTGCAGAAGGGTAGGAAGATGTGCACAATGGATACGTGCCTTGGCAATGCCAAGAACTCCACTGAGTAAGAGACCAGTCCTCTCTGCCGGAAAGTAACAACGTGCGCACTTCAGTTACATACACGTGCAACACCAAGGACGAGTCCTCTACAGAAAACACCTGACACTTACATTTCTGATTTAAACACGTGCATCCCCACCATCTGTCTACAGTGACATACGAGTGTTCTATACAGAACAGCAACACCATTCACTTCTCAGATATTAAACACCACGATCCTTGTATCCCAATAGCCAAATGTTCCCTGTAGAGTGTGGATCACACTCTCAATTTAGACATATAGATGTGGAACCCTACAATACCGGACTTCGGGGTGGGGGTGTATACGTGGGCACAAGACACCTCATTTTACAGCTAAAGAACACACTCTCCTGGGAGACCAGTACATGCATTTTCTTCCTATGCAATATCGCGGATCCTTGCCATTAAACATCGCTTGTTTACCATTTAGCCTAGCATCAGACATTTGCTTACAATAAAACCAGCCAAACCAGGAGGACTGCAAAGAAAACCCTAACTTAACGCACACAATTAGAAAAGCAAATAGTCACCTTGTTGTAGCTGTAGTAACCCAAACACTGGGAAAAGTCCAGATTGGAGGGGTCTCCCGGAAGGGAACTGCCAGCCGCCGCCGGATAAAATCGTACATCCATAGTCGCGTTATTTTTCTAACTATTTGTTAGAAGAAGTGCCCTCGAGGGACCTCCGAGAACGTCTGTTTTCGTTATAACCAGGCTCATTCACAGTTCAAGTTGCTGAGCCCTGCATCAGGGTGCAGAGCCAAGGGGGCACATAAATAAACACGCACAGGAAACACGAAAGCAAGAAGTCCACCTGGATGTCTGTACCTTGTTCCGAACAGGAGCCGGGCTGCTGTTTTAATTTTTTTTAACGGAGTGCCAAAGGATCTGCCCGTGCATTCAGCAGCAGCTGCTGTACACAAAGGAGCCACGCGACCAGCACTGATAAGCGCCAGCTCCCCCCACTCTGCTCCCCGCCCGAGAGAGGATGCTCGCAACACGCACAAAAGATGTCCCAACAAAAAGAAATCAAACGAAAACCAGAGAGCGCGACAGGACCAAACAGCTCCCGGCGAGAGGGGTGCAGCAGCGCCCTGCACTTCCACTAGGAAACAAAGTACAACTCATGCAGAAACTCCTTCCTCAGCGGGAACCTAGCAAAACGTGAGTTGCTTGAAGGAAGGGTTGAGTTTGTGGGGGAGGGTAGCCTTCCACACCCAAGTCTTAGGTGGTGCCGGTGGAAGTGTCCGGAGAGGTGGGAGCTGTTACTTGCACCGCTCCCCGGGAGGAATGAATAAAGTAAGATCGAGTGAGAAAAAAGCTCGAGACCACTCCCACAGGGCCGCGAGCACCCCTCCCACTGAGCGCAGCTGCCACTGTTTACACACATCAGCTAGCAGCATCGCAAACGTTTTCTTGCAGGACCAGCTCGGGCTGGAGCCGTTCGGAGGGGGGGGGGGGGGGGGGGGGGGCGGGGAGTGGAAATGTAATGCGCCTCCCGATTGGCTGATCACAGCATAGAGCCTGAATAGTTGTTTTTGGTTGGACGGTTTTAGTTGCCTGCCTAGTTCGTGTTCTCTTTCTGTGCCCAGAAGAAAGTACAATTAGAACGTTTTTTTATTGGCATTGCACAGTCTCCAATACAAGTTGTATTGTATTATACAACTATCCACAGAAATGTGGCAGTTGTGTAAGAGGCTGCCATGCCATGGACACAATCATTCAACTGCCAGGACATTGAGGGTGGGACAGAGCAAACTGAGTGCTAGGTCAGTGGAATTATAAACGAGCCAGTGGCATGGCAAATGAATAATATTAGAACAGGGGCAATGTATCAGGTTTGTGAGGTTAGGGCAGACGCAATTGAATGGCAAACACGTGAAACTAGGATGTAGCCAATAGAAAGCAAAACTAGAGCTAGGCGGCAGCTATGTTAGTGTGGCAAGGGAAGAGCCAGTCAGTTTCAGTTTGTTTATTTATTTCGAAGGTTAAAAACCATCATGAAAATACATCACAGTAAAAAAAAACATGATCACAAACTTTCTTAACAACATATCATTAAAAAAGGAAGGAAAAGGGGCATCACTTTTTAAAAAGAAGGGTTTTTGTGAGTAGTAGGACCAAAGTGCAGATGAGATACAAAAGCCCCGCATCACATAATAGATATCTCCCTTGCCTACCAATTTCAACAGCCCATAGTGTTTCTCAATTTAAAAGCAATTTTAAGAAAAGTTATAATAGCACATAGGGTTCGCATTTCAGTGGCTCTTTGTAGAAACAGTAAAGCAGATTTGGCATGGGTGATTTTTGAGTCTTTTAAAACCCCTACTAAAAATCTTTGACGAGGTGTTTTTAAAAAAGGACACAATAATACAAAATGAAGGGTGTCCTGCGGAGACCTATTGTCGCAGCCGCAGGCACCCTTCTGCTCAACTGTTGCAGTAAACCCTGATGGATGAGCTAAATTGTGGTGCAACAAGTTGAGCCTAAAACAAGTCATTAAAATCCTCTCATGCTGACTATACAATAAAAAGAGGTAAGGTTCAATGCCAATTTGATTCGAGACTAGCGAGTGAGCAACTACGGAGGATTTAATAGAGTCAAGCTCCCTCCTCCTGCCACCAAATTTATCCAGCAATTGCCCTTGTACCGAGTGACTGGTATATATGTCCACCAGGGATGGGTCCAAAAATAATCTTTGTTCATCTATTTCCCCCAGGGTATCTTTAATATATTTCAGCCAGGGGATTTGGAGGCATTTTTCTTTCGTCAAACAATCCTGGATAATCTGTCTGGATAGTTCCGCGTTGGGGTTTAGCCAAATTTTGATCCAGGCCAGTATAGGTCTCAGTCTAATCAAGTCTGAAATATATGAGATTCCCAGCTCATTGTGTGTTACTGCAGAGGAGGTGCTCAGCGGAAGTTTTAGCAGTTTTTTAAAAAATTTCTCCTCCTCACTTTGGATTAATTGAGCATCTCTGAAACCCCAGACTTCAGATCCGTAAATGGTTTTTGAGATGCTGACTGATCTATACTGAGTCAACACCTGCTCAGGGGACCACCTTCCCATTCGGCGAGCAAAGTTTGAAATGGCTCCATTTGCTGAGACAAGTCTCCTCGCCCTCTCCTCTACCAACTGGGCGAACTTCAGTTTCTCATCGAATAAGAGACCCAGATATGGGAATGTTTTAACACTGTCCAGAACATGATCCCCTAGTTTAAATACGAATTTCTTCTGAGGTTTCTTCCCCACTATCATGATAAAGGATTTTGTCATATTTACAGATAGGTCCAATTTCCGCATAAAATCTGCGAAACCCTTGATTAGAAGTTGCAGTCCGACCGCCGTCCGGGCTAGGAGGACGGCGTCATCAGCATACAAAAGTACTGGCAGATGACGTAAGCCCACCTTTGGGCAATCAGTTCCTAGTGCTATTAGGTCGCTCTCCAGGCCGTTTATGTAGAGGGAAAACAAAAAAGGTGCCAGGATACACCCCTGCCTTACCCCGCCCGAGCACAGGAAGGGATCGGTACTCACCCCCCCGCGCTGTAGCGGACCTTGGCAGTGGTGTTCCAATGGAGTTCCCTCAGGATGTTGATAAGATCCGGGTCAATTCCCAAGTTGAACATGATCGACCATAGTTTGGCTCTATTGACGTTGTCAAACGCCGCTGCTAAGTCCATGAACCCCATATACATGGTACCTTCAGACGCTTTAGTGTACTTGGCAGTGAGCAGGTACAGGTTGAGGCACTGATCGGTGGTTGATCTCCCCGTTCTGAACCCATACTGGGTGTCCACCAGAATGTTATGGGTGTCAGTCCAGTCCAGTAGGCGGTTAAGGAGTGCCCTCCCCAGTACCTTGGCAGAGACGTCGATGAGCGAGATTGGTCTATAACACTGCGGGCTGTCCCTACAGCCTTTCTTGTAAATCGGGACAATCACCGCAGTGGACCATGATCTCGGCAGGCCCGTTTTGATGGCTGCATTCAATACTCTCATTACCATTGGGGCCCAAAGGTCCGTATTACTCAGGAAAAGATCCGGGGGGGTTCCATCTGGGCCCGGGGCTTTGTTTCGTGTTAACCCTAGTATTGCCTTGAGAACTTCATCCAAGGATAATTCGAGTTTTTCCGCCCTTGGCCCCCTCCATATTCCGTCACCAATGTCTACATCCTGCTGATTGTACAGCGATTTAAAATGGGCAATCCATTGTTCCGGCAGAATGTTTGAGCTAATGACTGGGGAGCTTGAATCGTGAAAACATGGTTTGTTTATGATTTTCCAGAACTGGGTATAGTCCTTGTTTTCGCCGGCCTCCCTTAAGTCTGCCCAGATTTCTTTATGAAGGGTACTTTTTCTGATCTTAATCTGGGTTTTATAGTTTTGTCTACAACGAGTGATTTCATTTTTGTCCCTTGGTATCATTTTCAGGCTCTGTTTTAGGTCTCTTAACGCTTTCGAACAGTTAGCATCAAACCATCTGGGCATGGATTGCAGGTTTATGGGCTTCTTGGTTGTCAGGAGTTTCTCTACGATTTTGCTTAAGGATTCAAACGCCTCTACTACTCCTCTGCCCTCTATTGTAGCATCTAGACAGGTCTCTATGTGATCTTTCCCTTCATTTACTAATTTAACATAAAAGTCTTGGGGGTTAATCAGTGACCACCTTAGGCGTCTCCCTTGATCTGTTGGTTGAATTTCTGCTTGTTGGATCACCCCTGGTACTTTTTAAATAAAATCATTCCCTTTAATTTCTGTTATAATGGGGTTGTGGTCGCTAAAGGGACTCCACTCTGTCCTGGTATTTATGATCCTTTCCCTAGCCCAGGCGGATATCATAATGTAATCTATTATAGAACTCCCGCCTTTGCCCTTAAATGTTGGTATTGGGAATTCGCCTGCCTTATGAGCCGATAAATCCATGACCTTTGTAAGGGCAAAGTTATCTAATAACTTCATCAGTAATGTACCCTCTTTGGTATGTGTAAAGTGGGGGCCCTTTTCTAAAGGACAAGCTGACCAATCAGGAGTTAAGGGGAGTAATTTGGGGCATAGATGGCAATTAAAATCCCCCATCAACAGGACAGTTGGTTCAAGCCCCGTCGCCCTTTGATCTAATTCCTTGGTTAAACAGGTCTCCAACTGCTCTAAGATTGGGAAATTTCCTTCCACCGGTCCGGAATTATAGAAATTCACAAACAGTAAACACTCCCCCTGATGAGTAAGTCTAACCGCTTGTATATTATCTGAGGGACCATCGGTAAATGACCAGGAACCTTTCAGGTCTAAGTCTGCATATAGGACTAAGCCTCCCTTAGCTCTTCCCGAGTTTGTGCCCTGTACGGGTTTAAAGAAGCATTTGTAGCCCTCCAGTTGACATGGGCCCGAGTCTCTTGCCCATGTTTCCTGGAGCGCTATCAAATGAAAACATTTGATAAATTCTAGCCATTCCTTGTTTTTTAATTTGGCTTCCAGCCCTGCGACATTCCAGGATAGGATGGTCAGGCCCTCCCGCTTTTCTTTGCCTCTTGCCATGTGGGTTTCAGTTGCTCTCTCCATCCCATCTGATGGGAAATCTAGTTTAGTTGTATGTTCCTTTTCCCTCTGGGGGCGGGGTGAGTCTAGTCCCCTAGTTAATATACTCTCCACGCTCCCCCCTGTATTCCCTACTTGTGGGCCAAGGTAGCTACTAGTGCCCGGGCTTCCTGTTATGTTCTTTTGAATGGAAGGAGAGAATTTGAGTCAATCTATGTCCTCTAGAGATTGAAATGGGGCATATCTGTTTCTCCATTGAGGGTAGTCACGCTGGGGATAGGGCTGTTCGAGGTGGCTTGCTAGTCTAGGTCTGTGTGGGCGCTGTGATCTAACCAGCGTCCATCCTCCCTCATCCTCCCCACGATTGTTGTTTCGTGTCCTTGGGTAGAAATACCCAAGTGGGAGGGCACAAATCGTGCTGGTTTGGTTCCTGTTGGAGTTCTTTAGGATGTACTCTACCAGACTAGTGTCCGTGAAGTTTGCGACTATACAGTCACCTCTGATATCTTTCTTTCTCCTCCCAACCCAGTTTACCCTTCTTACACTTAGAATCTCTCCTCTTTCCCCAGTATCTAAGGGTCTGTGGATGTTCAACCATCTAGAAATTTTTGAGAGCAATTGTGGATGTGTTTCTCTCTCATTAGGCCTATTTTCTGGGACCCCTGCAAAGATTATTACAAAGGGATTCGCCTCGGGGGGTAAATCTAAGTGTGGTGCCTGAGTATAGGTGTTATAAAAGGGATCAGAGTCTGTGTAACAGTGATTATAATTCCCTTCACTCTGCAGGCGCTCATCTTGTCTCCATTGCATTAGTGGTTGTATGGGAGGTTTTTCCCTCTGTGTGTTATTCGCACCTTGTTGATGTCTCCCTCTAGGGTTAACGTTTGTGTCCCCTTTGGGGTTTTGGACAGTGCTGGGGGATTCATGAATCTGAGCTATAGCCTGTTGGACATGGCTAACACAGTTGTTATTTTGGGCCCTCTTTGTGTTTACCTTATCATTTATGGTTTCCACTGTTGGTTGTGGTTGGTCAGTGGAAGTCTTTGCGAGTGCGTGTTCTAATGCCTTGGATTGTTTGGAGAACTCACACATTATTTTATCCACCTTACTTATGATGGGTTTTAATTGTGCCGCAATGAAGGATTCTAGCTGTTTTTTAATGTCTGTTACTACTATCTCGATCCACCCTGGGGGAATAGTGTCAACTCGGGGATTATTTTCTTGTGAATTATATTCTTGAAGGCTTATTGGGGAGTTGGTTCTTGGGGGTGCTTTCCTCTGCCTCTGCTGACCCTTATTCCTCCCCACTCGCTTCCTTACTTTTCGGGGGGCCGTGTCAATAAGTTCAGGGGATTTTAGCCCTGAGGTTTGCGCACAAGGGACATCCACTGTGTCATAGTTTGTTTGTGACACACTGCCCTGGGTGTTTAAACTATCAATTAGTAGTACGTCTCTAGGGGGTGTTTGAGTGATGGCATTGAGATTTGGTGAGGAGGATAAACTCCGTTCCATTCGTTCAATTTCCCCTGTGACTTTTTTTAGCATTAAGTCAATTGCTGTAGGTTTGTTCCCCTTTGCGTGGGCAGCCTCCTTTAATTCCCCCCTTGTTGTCTTAGGGGTTGTTCTCTTGGTTGACTTGGTCCCATTCGAGCGTGTGTTAGGGTGAGTGGACATCGTTCCCCCTTGGTCTCTTTCCTTATCGCCACAACAAGGTGCGGCTTTGGGTTCAGCCAATCCTCTTGCGTGCTGCCGTGGGGGTTTAGCGTGTAACTTTCAGGGGCTCCACTGCCCTATGCAAGGTCCCTATGTCCAGGGTGCAGTACCTAGGAGTGGTGTCAGAGACGAGGGACCAAGGGGGGTGGCCCGTCAGGTCCCTCGGCGTCCCCGGACGGCCACAGACGGCCCGCCCTTTGCCCGGGCTTCGCCCGGCGCCGTCCGCGCGCGTCCGCGACGTGGAGGGGACTCCCTGATTAAGTAGCGCCTCCGGGCGCGCAGCATCAGGAAATGGAGCACAGGAAGTCTTCGCACTGCCCTCTGGGAGCTGTAGTCTCCAGCCGCTACGATGGCGTGGAGCGGCGAGACGACAGCGTCAGGGCCCCAGGTGCGAGATGGCGTCCGGTCACTGGGAGCTCCGTGTGGCAAGTGAGCAGGTAAGCAGATGGTTAGTTGTCCTCCCCGCTCCACCGAGGGGACTCCCTGATTAAGTAGCGCCTCCGGGCGCGCAGCGTCAGGAAGTGTAGCACAGGAAGTCTTCGCACTGCCCTCTGGGAGCTGTAGTCTCCAGCCACTACGATGGCGTGGAGCGGCGAGACCACAGCGTCAGGGCCCCAGGTGCGAGATGGCGTCCGGTCACTGGGAGCTCCATGTGGCAAGTGAGCAGGTAAGCAGATGGTTAGTTGTCCTCCCCGCTCCAGCGAGGGGACTCCCTGATTAAGTAGCGCCTCCGGGCGTGCAGCGTCAGGAAGTGGAGCACAGGAAGTCTTCGCACTGCCCTCCTGGAGCTGTAGTCTCCAGCCGCTACGATGGCGTGGAGCGGCGAGACCACAGCGTCAGGGCCCCAGGTGTGAGATGGCATCCGGTCACTGGGAGCTCCGTGTGGCAAGTGAGCAGGTAAGCAGATGGTTAGTTGTCCTCCCCGCTCCACCGAAGGGACTCCCTGATTAAGTAGCGCCTCCGGGCGCGCAGCGTCAGGAAGTGGAGCACAGGAAGTCTTCGCACTGCCCTCTGGGAGCTGTAGTCTCCAGCCGCTACGATGGCGTGGAGCGGCGAGACCACAGCGTCAGGGCCCCAGGTGCGAGATGGCGTCCGGTCACTGGGAGCTCCGTGTGGCAAGTGAGCAGGTAAGCAGATGGTTAGTTGTCCTCCCCGCTCCACCGAGGGGACTCCCTGATTAAGTAGCGCCTCCGGGCACGCAGCGTCAGGAAGTGGAGCACGGGAAGTCTTCGCACTGCCCTCTGGGAGCTGTAGTCTCCAGCCGCTACGATGGCGTGGAGCGGCGAGACCACAGCGTCAGGGCCCCAGGTGCGAGATGGCGTCCGGTCACTGGGAGCTCCGTGTGGCAAGTGAGCAGGTAAGCAGATGGTTAGTTGTCCTCCCCCAGTCACTTGCCAGACATTGGACCTGGACAAAATTATCTATTAACATGCGGGCTAAGAAAGCGAGGAAAGAAGGTTGATCCATGGGTCTCAGTCCTGTTAGTAATTAAAACAGACGTCAAAACGGGTTCCTATTGGGCCCCATATTTATGTCCTTAACTGTACTGGTAAAAACACTGACCAATTTCTCAACAACAATGAATATAATAAATGTTAACGTAATCCATTCAAGGGATTACGTTTCTGTTTATAATTCACATAATTCACACAGCAGAGAGCAGCAGAGAGCTGCGAGCCGCTCTAGTCGCCATTCTCCACGTTGCGAGCAGCCAGAGGGAGGCGAGTTACAGCTGAACGCCCATCCCAGCGCCCTGCTCACCACTATCCGGCAGTCGGCAGCCAGCAAAGAAGGTCTCAAGTCCGGCGGGAGTAAGTGGAAAGCCTGCAGGGGGCTGCAGGGGGGGCTGCCGCCGACGGAGCAAGGGAGAGCCTGGGCAGCTCGGCAGCTTGATGGCAAGCTCAGGAGTTCCGCAGTTCTGCAGTCCAGGAGGCTGTGAGCAGTAAGTGGGAATTAGCGGAAAACGGCAAAAGAAACAGCGAAAACGGTGTACTGCCATACACTTGCTATACCCCTTGCCACAAACACGCAGAGTGTGGTGAACCCGACGGAAAGCTCGTTTGTTGGCAGCCCAGTGCAGCGCGGCGAGTCAGGAGGAGTCAGCGGCCGTTCTGACAGCCTGATCGGGACGCGCCAAATACCACTCTTGCACAGTGGCTTGGTCTCGGCTGAAAAGAGCTACAGGAGCCGCCTGTGACTCGGCAGGCGCGACGTCCTGCGCCCTGCGCTGGTAACCCTGCTTTGGGAAAGCGCTTGGCAGAGCAGATCACAAAATCCGCCGAGCCGAGCCAAGTGCCGTTTTTCTGAGCAGAAGCGAGGAGCGAGGAGCATGCCGGTGTAGTGCTGACGCCGCCGACCCAAGGTGAGCGAGAAGGTGCGGGGGGTATCCGTGAGCCATCTCCCCCCTCGCATCCGAACAGCGACTGCGGACAGCGGACCGGCGGTGGGCCCCGCGTCCTGCTCAACTACAGGTGAGGGGAATCTCCCCCTGACCCCTGACCCCCTCCTCAACCTGTTTGCATCTGATCATCCTGCAGCCTGGGGAGCAGGGGCCGGAAAAACTTGCAAACACTGCCCCCTGTCCATCCGCCCACAGATCAGGCTGCGCTACCTTAGGAGAGGAGCAACGGTGGGGTAGGAGCAGAAACAGGAAGCAGGAGCAAAAGAGATAACCGGCAATACAAAGGCGAGAAAGGGCAGCATTAGGGGACAATTGTGCACACGCGAGCGCTGCTGCCGTTAGAGGCGGCCGCTGAGTAAGAGCCGGGGGGGTGGCCGGAAGTCAGCCCGCCTAGGTCCGGGGGAGAGGGTAGTTGCTCATACATAAGCAACAGAAGCCTTCCAGTGCAATAAAGTTCCCTTGTACCCTCGGTTACGCAGTAAAGAAGAATTTGGAGAACAAATGGCCTTAGGGAAGACAAAAACACGTAAGGCCCTGAAAAACCCTAAAAAAGCAGGAAACAAATCCGGAATGGTGGATGTGACCAATGTATCAAAAAGTCTGGAGAACACAAACAAAGACATGGCAACACCAACCGGCAGCAGAGCAATGACTAATGGAGTAACCTCATCCCCGAGTTCAACTCCTTTGCCAGCACCCGCATCCTCAAAGTCAGCTGGCGCAAATGGGGGGTCGGCGGTATCAAAAACCATTAAGGATTTTATCGGGAAACATTTTAAAGGGAAAGAGTCAGTATGTAAGGAGACAAGTGTATTAGAGACCCCGCAAATCATCGAAGACTCGGCAGAATCGAGAGTGGAACCCCTGAACCAGTCAGACTTCAACATTGCTGAGATTCCATTGGAACCTCGACTGTCTTCCTCACCAAGGATGTGGCAGTCTCTATTCACCCAGGTCACAGGAGCAGAGGTGGTGAATGAGGATAAAATAGACAGAAGTAACCACTTGGGTGAAGAGAACTCTGCTGAGCGGGAAAATAGTTTCAATGGACTAAAGAGCCCAACTACTATTGGTCTAAATGCTACAAATGTGCCCTTATGCAATCTGGAGGTGACTGGATCTACCAGCTTATCCATGCTTGAGGTTATGTTAATGCTCCAAAAGACCTTGCAGGGCATTTTAGAAGTTTCAGTCCTAAATAACGACATTATAAAAAGACAAGGTGACCAATACAAGGTTATGATCGGTGAATTGGTACAGATCAAAAACTTGATGCCCGCCTTAGTAAGACCAGTAGAAGACCAGGAAGAGACTATAGTGGATAGTGGGGAGGTAGCGAGAAGGGAGAGTAGTCATTCAGAGGATGCACCCACAGAATATATATCCTATCGCCCAATGATAATAAAAAGGTATGGGGAAAAGAGTTATAGAAAGCAAAGAACAACAAAGCAAAGGAGGGGAAAAAAGGCCTCAGATAACTGCAACCCCGGAAAGCATCAGGAGTTAGGGAGGGGGGCCTCTCCAGTCCAGAAGATAAAGGATAAGAAACTAAGGCAAGGAATTAAGAAACTAAACTTTGCTGAAACAGGAGCAAGTAGCACTAGTTCAGATGATCCAAGCAGGAGGATAATAAGGAACAGATTGGGAAAGGGTGAAAAGGCTACCAGGAGGACCCAACCTGAGGCAAAGGAGAGTGTAGCAGTAGGTTGGGGGATGGACACGCCAGTAGATGGGGGACCTACAAACCTAAGCCAGATAAAGGGGGTTAGAGTCAGAGACAAAGAAGAAGTAAGCAGGCATAATAGGGGAGAGATGTCGGATGGAATATTACAACACCGACAGCCAGAACTCCCTACAGATAACTGGGTGTTCGTAGAGCCATTAGGACAGGAAAAGGGGGGGAAAAGAAAAAGGAAATTAAACCCTTTAAATCGTTCACAGCTCCTAACATCTTTTGCAATGTGTCCCAGCCTAAGATATGTCAGTACTGCAGATTTAAAAGAAGTTGGGTTCATGGCGAATAGTAAGGGGGAGGAAATAACCAAGGTTCTACTCCACTCAGCCCTAATAAAAGATGCAATAGAAAAGGCAGAGTCTGAGATGCTTTGGGAAGGAATCAGAATAGTAAAAAGGGAAGAGGTGTTACTGAATAAGACAGGGAACTCTTTCCTTAGGAACCATGCAGCACTAGATGAAAGACAAATAAAGATGATTAGCCTGGGGAGAGGCAAGAAAGATGCCCTTGAAGTTACGATAAAACCAAAAGATCAGAGGTGGGACGTGGAAGATGTCCTTGCTGGGAATATATATAGAGATCTGGCCGCCATGAATGGTGAGGAAGACAGCTATATGAGTAACATTGATTAGGAAGAAGGGTCGTTGCACAGCCTTGCCATTCTGTCCTGGAATGTAAATGGATACAACAGAATAAAGTCACAGGAAGATTTCAAAAACATCTTGAAGAAAATTGATATTGTATGCCTCCTGGAAACTTGGCTGTGCGACGAAACCCCTGTTACGGAAGGCTTCACTCACCACGTAAAACCAGCAAAAAAGAACCAATCATGTAGACCCTCCGGTGGCCAGATGACGCTGATCTCAACAAGGATAGCCAAAGATTTGGAACCCCTCAAACTCAAGTGCAAATGGGCGTTGGGTAGTAGAGTGTGTACCGTAAACAATATGCTGGGGGGTGAAAACTTATGCATTATAAATGTGTAAATTCAGAAAGGGAAATCAAACGAATATAAGACTGATCTAGAATGTTTAAAATCAGACCTGGAGTACCTATGTGATTGCTATCCAAGAGATGTGCTAATGATATTGGGGGACTTCAATCATAGATTAAATCCTACTAAAACGGACCCCTGGTTGAGGGATATGCTGGGAGTATATAAAATAGAGCTCGCACTTTTTCCCCGTTGTGAGATTTCAAATCAAGACGATGAGCTTGGGCAATTGCTGGGGGCCATAGGGATGGTCTGCGTAAATGGAAGGAAGGATGCAGACCGGCCCGCGAATCGTACCTTTAAGATAGGACAACAAATGTGCCCAATAGATTATGCATTCATTCAGGCGTGGAACTTCTATCTAATTAAACAATTTGAAATCCTTAGGCTTGAGGGTAGTGATCACTACCCTCTACAGGTAGAACTCCAGGTACGCAGTTCCCCTCATAGACAAAAAGTGCTTCCAGTAGAGGTGGAATACCCTAAAAGACTAACCACGAGAATTACCGATGAATATATAAAAAAACTGAGTGCACACCAGTTGTCCGTGAATTTAGATAGCCTAGCACCAGTGGTGGGCATAATATGGTATGAGGACACAATAAGGGATATGGTGGAATGCCTCAGGATAAAAATAAAACACGGTAACCGTAAAGTAGCAAATAATGTGAAACCATACCCCAGTAGCAGCTCTCATTGGTTCGATGATGAATGTCGGAAGGCCAAGGCCAGCATCAGAAAACAGGAGAGACACCTAAGAGCATATTATAGTGATGAAGCGGTAATAGAACTTAAGAAACTAAAAATAAAATATAAGGTCACTATTAGAGATAAAAAAGGACATTAAAGGACAAATGTTGGGGGAATTTACTTGAGACAATTGAAGAAAAGAATGTGAGAGGCTTTTGGAAGTTAATTCAGGAATGCACGGGTAAAGCCTCAGGAACCCTACACTGCTCGGTGCCAGAGGTCAAGTGGATGACATATCTGAAAGAAATCTATGGTACATGGCCAGACAGGGAGGGGACAACGACCAAGGATTGGCCTAGAATAAGGGAAGAAATTAAAGCACACTTCTCCCCAGATGCCATAAGAGGTATAATAAAAAGACTAAATCTAACACGTGCTGCTGGACCTGATAATCTACCTGCAATTATAATAAAAACGAATATAGATTGGTGGGCGGAGTTTTTCTCTAATATGTTTCAAGAGATCCTAAATTCAGGCAAGTTCCCAGATAATTGGAAAGGGGCAATTGTCAGGCCAATACATAAGAAAGGTGATGTAAACTCCCCCAAAAATTATCGGCTAATAAACTTATTGGATATAGGCGAAAAGGTGTTTTCAAAAGTAATTTTGGGTATACTAAAGGACTGGGTGGACAACAAACAAATAGTACCGCCAGAACAAGGAGGATTCAAAGAAGGCCACTCAACTGTTGACCACTGTTTTGCCCTTTGGTCCATTGCACGGAAGTCGATCTATCAGGGGGGAAAATTATTCGCCTGTTTCGTGGATTTCCGTGCAGCTTTCGACCTGGTGGACCGGATTCAGCTGTGGTCATCATTGGTTGGTTATGAAATACAGGGTGACCTGCTAGCACTAATCCAAGACCTGCATACAGAAAACTGGGCACAGATAATCCTGGATAAGGAGGGAGGATTGACGAAGAGAATCCCAATTGGGAACGGATTAAGGCAGGGTTGTGTACTTGCCCCCCTATTATTCTCCCTGTTCTTAGCAGACCTGCCTCAAAAGTTGAGAGAGGTTAGAGGGGCTAACCCAAAACTGGGAGGAAACCAGATATCATGCCTTCTCTATGCAGATGATTTGGTAATCATGGATCAGACGGAAATTGGGCTCCAAAGAAAATTAAATCGATTCAAAGAATACTGTACTACCAAAAAACTAGTAGTAAATATGGAGAAAACAAAAATTGTCTGTTTTGGCAGGAAGAAAACAAAGTTCTCTTGGTACCTGTGCACAGTATTGCTCGAGAGGGTAGCGGACTATAGATATCTGGGAATGTGGTTCTCTGGTACCCTGAAATGGCATACTCCTGTACAAGCACTAAAAATGAGGGCATTGGCCTCTGTGAAAGGTTTAAAAAGATTTAACAATACATACGGAGAAATGTCAGACAGACCGGTCCTGAAAGCCTATCAAGCAATGGTGCCCCCTCAATTCTTGTATGGAGCCGAAGTTATTTACTTAAGCTGTAAGACCTCCTGGGATAGAGAGGAGGGAAATATATTAAAAAGCCTATTTGGACTGCCCAAATCTTCTATGGTACAGGCGGCCAGACTTGAGTTGGGAATTACCTCATGGGCGATAACCGCCTGTATGGCCCTTGTACGATTCTGGCAGCGATTGGGAACTGATGAGCTCCTCAAAATCTCTCAGTGGGCCAAAGAGGAAATTACAAAGAGCGACCTACCCTGGGCAAAAGAGGCTAGAACATCAATAAGGAATGCATACAGGGTGCTCGATCTGAAGGTCTACCCGCTACAAGATCATATAATAATAGGTAAGAGAGAACTAAGGCTCCAAGGCACCGAGATGTCCAGCACTTATGACTGGGAGTACCTCTCACAAAAAAGCTCGGTAGCCCACATGACATCTGCCTGGGAGCTTGACCAGCACTTCCCATATGTAGACCGGCTACCAAGTCATAACTTAAGGCGAGAAGTCCTAAAAATGAGAATCGGAATAAACCCATGTTACGCGAATAATGGAGCCCGAAATCAAATGATAAGTTGTAACGGGTTCTGCACTTGCACTTTAGGCACTACCTGTAATATTATACACATTTTATTAGATTGTATGTGGTTTTTAGATTTGCGGAAGGAGATTTTATGTCCTATTTTTAAAAATTACAGTATTACAAATAGGATGCAAGCCGTAAAATTGTTGATGGAAATGGAGAACTTAGACATAGCCTGTGCCTTGGGGAAATATATGAAAAAAGTTAAGGCATTCCTCAGTTGCACAGAGTAAGATCTAATAATATAGGTCCCTGACATCAAATAATGTGAAACAAGTAGTGTTTAAAATAGTGCTGTATGATTAAGAAGTTGATGTATAGATGTGAATTAAGTTTTTTTTTAATTAATTGTGATAACATTTCGATTTTAAAAATGATAGTTATGTATATGTATATTAAGATGTAATATGTTTATCGATACCGCCGTGCTAGGTATTTTCTGTTGCTTTTACTTTTCCTGTTTAGTAAGATATGATGCAAATTGTACTTTTATGGTTGTAACAAACCAAATAAAGTTTGTTTTGACTGACTGACTGACATATTTTTCTTGATCTTGAAGCCCCAAGAGTCTTAGGTATTTCCAGGAAGTTCTGCATTTTGTTTTTCGAAGCACGTTACTCCTGTGTAAGCATACTTTGAACTGAGTCACCTCCAGGTATTTATGCCGGGATACGAATGAGAGCTCTGGAGTTGAAGCTCAAGTGAGTGCAAATTTCTCACAGTGCCTGTCAGTGGTCAAACAGATGTTCAAAATATATGGTCATCCACAGGGCACAAGTCCTAAAAAAAGAAATGGGGGGACGCTGTCACCGAAAGTGATGACAGGAAGTGAAGTCACGAAAGGAGGCTCTGATCCCGTCCCAGAGAAGCCAAAGAGTGAAGTCCAGCTGTTTGGCAGGGGGGACGGCGTCCACCCAGTAAAATAAGTGGGGGGACGCTGTCCACCCACGTGGTACCCCTTCTCGAGCCCTGGTCATCCACTCCTTGGACTCCCTGCAAAGTGCATAAAGCAATGGTCACATATTCGAGTGGCAATTGTGACTCTGTACAAATATGTGTGAAGGAGGTACACACCTATCAACATATTGACACAGTGAAAGTAAAAGAAAAACGCAGTGCTTACAGGTGATTGAGTGTGTTGTGTGTTTAGGGGATAGTGATGTGCAGGAGATGCAAGGAAGTGTATTCAGGAGAGAAGACAACCACCCCTTTCACAAGCTTCAGTAATGTTTAATTCATAGTTTCACAATTTCACAATTCAAACATTTTCAATATAATTTACAGCAAAATCATTGTTGTTACTCATTTATTTTAAACAGCTAACAATCATTGACAAAGCCATTAGTCCTCGATGATTTTCGGTGTATGTCAGTTGTTGTATTCTATATCTGGATGCAGTAACAGAAAGCTCAGAGAAGAACCAAAATGCCAGTCGGGTGGCACCCTATGGGAATTCACAGAAATGTAGTTTATACGTTTAAGCCGTGCCCCAATTACTTAGGCCGTGCCCCTTGTAGAGAGCGCAACCTTTTTCATCTCACTTAAAGCACTTTCGAGCAGTGCCATTTGAATGCAAATTCAAGGGTTCTTGAGCAGACACAGTTGTGTGTAAGGTCAGAGGAGCTAGGGTCATGCAATTGAACGTCCAGAGAATAGGGCAGGGACACAGCTAGTTGCACGGAAGCTCAACAGGCTGGACTGGAGATAATTTTGTGTCAGGTCAAGGGAAGCAGGGCAGGACCAAGCACTTGCTAGCCCAGTGGATCTATGGAATACCGCGCTACATGCTATGTCTTTGGAGTTGGTGCCTAGCAGGTCACATGCTAGGCCAGTATGGCTGGGTCAGAGCCAGTTCCATAGTAATCCAGGAGGCTAGGACAGAGACTGTCACTTACCAGGATATTGGGGCGTGTGCACAGCCACTCTTATGTCAGTGGTCACATACCAGGTAAGTGAGGCAAGGGCAGAATCAGTTACATGGCTGGTCAGTGGAACTGGGGCAGAGCCAGTAACATCAATTTAACAAGCTGGGCCAGAGCCAGAAGAAAGTCAGGTCAGTAGGACTGGGGTAGCGTACGTTTCATAGCAAGGTATGCAAACAAAAGTCTCAAGCCAGGTCCTTGACACTGGGGCACAGTCCATCACAAATGACAACGGTTATGTTATGTTATGTTATGTTAAGGTGTGCTTGTAGAGCGCACTGTCACCGTGGGTTTCCTGGCGCTGATCTGATGCTGAGGGGACAAAGGGATTTAGCTGGATTGTGGGAAAAGCCACGTTTTTAAGAATTTACAGAATTGAATGAGAGAATTGGAGGTTTTGAGCGGGGGAGGGAGAGAGTTCCATAGTTTAGGGGCCAAATGTGCGAATCTCCGACCTCCAGATCTACAGAGTTTGATAGAGGGGACAGCCAGGAGATGGACGTGAAGGACAGTAGGGCCTGATGAGGGATTTCAGGAAGGCAGGGCAGGGACCGGTTAAAGATTTGAAGGTGAGGCAGCCGATCTTAAAGGCTGCCCTCGAAATGGCAGGGAGCCAATGCAATTTGGTGAGGAGAGGTTTGGCGGATTGCCATTTCGGGATCCCGAAGGCCAATCCCGCCGCTTGGTTCTGAACAATTTGTAGTCTGAGGAGAAAAGATTTAGGCAGACCGTGATAAATAGAGTTTGAAAAATCCAAGCGGGAGAGGACAAGAGCCATGATGACTTGGATCAGGGCTTCGGGAGTCAAGAGATAGGCCACCTTCCTGATCCTGCGCAGCTGATGCATGCAGGAGGAGACCACCATCCCTATCTGGGGTTTGAGGGATAGCTCGGAGTCAATAGTGACCCCGAGACTTTTCACCGAGGCCACAGGGGTGGGGGGGGCCAAGCTCTGCTGGCCAGAAGTGCGGGCCCCAGTGGGTAGAGCTCTTACCCGGGAGAAGGAGCTCCGTCTTTCCGGGGTTCAGTTTGAGTTGGTTCTGGCACATCCACTGGAGGATATGGGACATGGCCGCCTGGAAATTAGGGATAGCAGAAGAAGAGTTAAGAGGAAAGATGAGTTGCAGGTCGTCAGCGTAGTTGAAGACGGTGACGTCCCACTGCCTCAGAGAGAAAAGAAGAGGTCGAAGGTAGAGATTGAAAAGGAGAGGAGATAAGGAGGAGCCCTGGGTAAGGCTGAAGCCTAGCTTGTCTCATACGAGACAGGTGTGATCGCGTAAACGCAATTTGTATGCTAAGGCAGTGGAGGCTGGAGCTGAATCAGACAAATGAGTGGTCAAAAGAACAGCAGGGTAAGAGCCAGCCACATGACAGGTCAGTAGTCCTAGGACACAGCAAGTGTCTCAGCCAGTCAGTGTTGCTGGAGCACAGGTAGTGCATGGAAAGCCGGACGGGCAGATTCAGAAATAGTTGCATCCTAGATCAGTTGACAAAGCCGTTCATGTGCCAAGCCAGAAGACATGGGACAGACAAAGTTGCTTGCTAGGCAATTGAACCTAAGGAATACCAGGTTAGTGAGGCAGTGCCAGTGGCATGGTAAGCCAATACAGCTTTGCCAGAGTAAAGTGAGTTTCATGTTAGACAATCAATGTTTTCTTTGTGCCAGTTGCATGCCAGATTAGTGGGTGTAGAACAAAGTCAGTCACGTGCTATGTTAGAAGGGTTGGATCAGAGTAAATCATATTAGATTAATGGTGTGGGCACAGCCACAACCGTATCCTATGTCAATGAGATTGGGGTATGTTAGACCTGGTACCATTGGTGTGAGTCTCCCTTCCATTTTTCACTGATTGCCTCCTCTGTTTTTGATATGTTTTGCTGGTTAGACGCTTTGGGCACTGTGCCACTGCTATTCAGTGCCACAGTGCAAGTGCTCCTTATGTTAAATTGATATATTAATTAGTGACTCCATGATTGGGTTACTTGATTTTCTTGTCAGACCCTAGCACAGTGGACCATGTGTGCCCAGGGCCTGTAAATTAAATGCTGCTGGTGGGCTTGCAGCACTGATTGTGCCACCCACAGAAGCAGCTTGTAAAGTGTGTCTCAGGCCTGCCATTGCAGAGCCTGTGTGCAGTCTAGTACTGCCATGTCGATTTGGCAAGTGCACCCACTCACCAGTCCCCAAACTTTCTCTTTTCTACATTTTAGTCACCCCTGAGGTATGCCCTAGGGAAGGGTGTATTGTATGTAAAAAGTAGGTCATGCCCCAATGTGTGTGGCATTACCTGATAGTGAATTACAGCAAATTTAGTTTTTCACTATTGCGAGGCTACCTGTCCCCATAGGCCAGAATGGGCCGTTTGATTATAACAGCTTTGTAATGACGAAAGTCCATACAGGAAGTTTGTAATTCAGGATGTTTTATTAAAGTAGTTAACAGGTTGTAAAGTTCAGAACATCAAGTAGTTAAAGTTGTAGATCAGAGCCCCACCTATCTGCTGCTCAGCCCATGCCTAACTCTCACTTCAGCACTCAGTGTCCCAACATTCGGAGGCACATTATGACACCAACATTCTATTGGGCCTACTGCACAAACACTGGCAGAGCAGGAGGAGTAACATGCATAACATTACCAAATGCAGGATACTACATACCCCCTTTCGTTCTAACAGAAGCACAAACCCAATATGTGAATAACAAATAGCGAGAGAGAACCAAGGAAGAGATAACAAGGAAGAACAGCAGAGGAACAGAAACAACATCAAGGAACGGAGTAAGCAAAGCAGCGCGAAGAGACAGGAGAAAGAAGACGAGGAAGGAGAAAAGGGTTAAATGAAAACTGATAGAGATAACCCAGACTAACGGACATAGAAAAGGTGAGAGGAGAAAATAAGTAACCAGATGATGGAAACAACAAGGGGTAGAAGGACACAGATGCACCAAAGACTAACCCGGAACGCACCCACTAGCCAGGCAGGCAGGAAGGGAAGGAAGAGTAAGGCACAACGCAAACCGAGCACTAGCCTACACACAGACACAGAGAGGAAGGAAAGTAGATCTCCTCCTGAAAAGGGAAGAAATAGAATGAAAAATAACAGGAGGGAAGGCTGGAGACAAAGCAAGACAACAAGTAATGTAAGTCCAGAGACCAAGGATGAAAAAAGGGATGACATCACGAGGAAAGCTGGACATAATGGAAAACAGAGAAGAGGCAAAGTAGAATACATACAGTATAACTAACACTTCCCTCAATTTTCAATAAAAGAATAACAGTAAGATATATTCTCAACAAAGCGTTATACAAAACAGCAAAATAACAGATTGTAAAAAGACAATATCAGCCAATTGGAATGTAACCCATGACCGTCCTCTTCTCCTCTGCAAGAGTGTGAGGAGCATTGTGAATAGGACAAAAGCCCATGACAAGGCAGGCCGTGTAAAGTAAACCCCCATGAAGAGGAAAACAGTACTGCCCTGTAAAAACGGGACATGACCCATAAGACGTCTTGTGTGAGGGTGACTATGACCCATAAGATGGTGCCTTATGTGAGGGAACCAGTGTATAAGTAAAGGGGACTGTGACCCATGCTATGGTGCCCTGTGTAAGGATAAAAACCATATGTGACCTATGTAGGCAAATGTAGGTGGACAAATGGGGCTAGTACCATTCCCATCCCTGTGTAGGGAAGAAAGAATGTGAACATGTAAATAGAAACATGAACTCTACGAAGAGAAGTACGAAAAGTCCATACATGAAAGATGTAGCCCATGTAGGCAAATGTAATGTGAGAAGAAGGGACATGTGCCCTTAGCCATCCCTGTGAAGGGAATAGTATAATGTGAAATGTACACATGTGAAAAAAACAATGTACCAAAGGAGGTAAGTACCCCGAGGTCTTGAACGTGATATAATGAGCCAAGAAAAAAAACACCCTACATTTACCAGCAACCCAATACAATTGTGCAGGTAGAGAAAACACGGAAAAGCATGCAGAACGTTCAAGTAACAAATCGCAATATTTATACTGTGTCGTTAAATGGCGGTGACCACGGTAGTGGAAAAGCATATCATTGAGATGCGGTAATGATGAAGCCTTGACAGTACTCTTTAAAGATGCACTAGATGTGCATACCTCCGACGTGAAGCATACTGAACAAAAAAAACATTACTTGGATAGTCCGTCTGACTTCTCCATATACCGCGCAGTAAATAGCCAGCGAGGTGTAGGGGGTGGAGGCAGAGTTGTGAGAATGAAAATGCGCCATGAAGAGGTAACGTGCATGCGCTCACTTGTAAAAACTTCCAAGCTACTCTCACCTCATGGTATCTGTGGCGGTGGACTCAGACAGGTTGCTACCATAGTTGAACGGGCTGTAGAGTCCACGGATATTGAAAGCACAAATTGCCTTCTCCGTCAGTGTCCCTCCGATTGCGCTGCCTGTTTCTCTTTAAATTGGCAAAGAAATAACCATTTAGAAGGAAAACAACAAAAAGAACATGGGAGCACGTTGGATGTGTAAGCGCCGGGAGGCTCTCGGCACACACATGCACCAAATAGAGACAAGCAGTCAGAAATGATCAAAAAGATCACAACGTCACAGATAATCTCTCAGGAGCACCACACGACTCCAACTGTAAGGTAAGGAGTGCGTAATCACCTCATCCTTTTGAATTGTAGTGCGTGCACATTGAATAGAAGTACCTGATGAGGGAAAAAGTTACGGTAAACAATTTGAAAAAAAAATCTTGTTGTCCCCAAAGACCATCGCTACCTCAGTACTTGCGCTGCATGTATTGTCCATGCACCGTCTAGCACTAAATCCAAAGCTGAAGGTACAACGAGGAGAGATTTGTCCTTACCTCAGAGACATGACAAAAACAAACTGTAGGATACAATAAAAACAGTGCATCCACTATTTGTGCCAAACCTCTGGAGAATTAGGCAGAGTGTGTACTGGATCACGCAATGTAGCCAGCATTAATCACAGTGTAAGCCATCAGGTTCCCTGACAGATCCAGAAAAACACTCATGGCGAGCTCACAGTAAAATGAAAGCAGTCATCCTTTACGTACACAGTGTTGTTCAGCAGAATGATGGTGGTCATGCAGACATAACCACATGTAGAAGGATTGAAAATCCACAAAACGTAGCGTAGATGTGCACAAGGTCACATAGCGTAGGTAGAAGAATGACTCCCATACATGACGCTTGTAGTGGTAAAAATCAGGTTCATGGAGTGTGTACCAGAGTGCACCAGCGTAATAGAGATGAATGTTCTGCCATTAAAGTAGATGTAGAAAAAGGCACAAAGTGTAGTAGGTTTCACCTTTGTCCAAAAAGCGTAAGGCAGATGAGCACAGCACGCCTGGGCTAGAGCTAGCCAATGGTGAGGCCACTGGTGGGGCTGGAAGGCGTAGTGCTTCATCCTACCTGTGTAGTCTTCATTTCTTTCATTTTGATGGTAGTTTCTTGCTTGTAATGGTTTTTTATGTTGATTGTGGAATATGTTTGTTTGTAGTTGGAAAGGTTCCTTTCCTGTTGATTCCTCCGCTTTTGTACATTGTGGTAGTATCCACCGTAGCTTCTTTAAAACGGCACCATCTTCAGGTCCTCTTGTTTGTCAGATATCTAAGATCATCTTACCTCTGTGTTTGCGAAGCCCTTGTTGCTACACACCCTGACGCCTACCTGCATCCTCGTGAAGGTTTGAATACTGCTGTTTGGCCTCCCGCCTCCCACAGCCCAACTCCCCTGTCAGCTTGGAGTCCGGTAGAAGTGTGGAGCGCGGTAGAAGGCAGGAAAAACTACACTACCCAGCACTCAGAGCGGCGCACGCCGCGTCATCTGCGCGCCAGGAGGCGCTGAAATAGCGCGTGTCCCCCGTCTCGCGGGATGCCGGGCGAAGCCCGGGCAAAGGGCGGGCCCTCTGTGGCCCTCAGTGGCTGAGGTAGGCTGGGCTGGGCCCGGTTATTTTCATTGACTTTGTCGTTTTGCATATACATATACGCCTGACTGTCTGAGGAAGAACCATTTATTGAAACTTGCTCGTTGCTTCCTCGTATTCTACTGCCGGTCAGTCACTGTTGCATCTCCAGGACTATATTTATTCTTTTATGAATATCGTATTATTTTTGTAATCATTCTTCTGGAGGTAAATCACTTCTATAACATAATTTCGTGGAATAAGTCTGCAGAAGATGTCTAAAAAATTACGTTCAGGAAGGGTAGTGGGAGGAAAACCTGGTGCAAAAATAGATATTACCCGCACAAGAAACAAATCTGTAAATAATCCCCAGTTGAAGGGTCAATGCCAACTCTTTGAGCTATGGGATTTGCCTTCCCCTAAGAAGTCTAATTTTGCTGCAAAGGAAGCTCTCTGTGCCACGGTTCAGGAGGATCATACTCAAGGTATCACAGACCCTCCGCCTCCCCCTTTGCTGCCCGCGCTACCACAATCAGTAGCAGCGGTGTCTCCTTCCCCTGTTCACCCTGAAGGGAAGGGGGAGAGTAATCTTGGAGTTCCGGTACCTGAAAGTGAACTTGCGAATCAACCATCTATGCCTCAAACCCTTCTGAACGATAGGTTGGGTGGGGATTTGTCAGCACTATCCATTGATCTTGAACTCTGTGGCCGCTATGTAAATACAGCTAAATTGGAGACTCAGGTCCCTATTAAGCCCTCGGGGGTGCTACTCCATCTGGGCTAATGTTGTATAGTAGTACCCCTTCGTTAAACGGTCAGGACATGTCCGATCTGTCAAATGTTTCCAGGAGTCCGGGTCTCAATCTATCTGGTATCTGCCGGCCAGTGGAAGCGTGTGAAAAACCGATCTCTGAATCCATGATTGCTCTGAAACAATTACTAGCCTCCATCTTATTTCTCCTGGGGAAATTTGTAGGCAGCTCGGATTGTATCTTGGATTCAGTTACCCAAATTCTGAAGACATTGTTACAAAAGTCGCCAGATATGAGGAGTGTCTCCCCCCCCATGGCCGAATCTAGCTTGCCAAAGGGGAAAATAAATGTGCCTATAGTGGATTCTGACATGAAGGCTGCAACAGCAGTTTTGGAAACACACACTGTAATTATGCCTTTAACCGCAGTGCCTAATTGTATTAAGAACTCAGTTCTAGAGATCGAGGAAGAAAATAAATCTACATCCGGCCCTAAAGTGGTTCAAGATCTATTCCCTATCTTCACGTCTGAAAACAAAAAAGAACCTACGGACGATAAACAAGAGGTAAAGGTAAAAAACGGTAAACATAGAAATAATAAAGGGAATAAAAGGAAACCAATTCGAAAATACAGGAAGAAAAGGCAGCGTCGGATAATCTTCCAAAACTCTCTGGTCGCTCTGGAGAACGAAGAAATAGACTTGGATCCCACCTCTACATCCCTAAAGGCGGAAATTGAACTGAACTTACCCACTTCTACATCTTTAAAGGTGGAAAGTGAACTGTGCCCTCCAACGTCTTTGGAAGTTATGTCACAAATGGGGGGCCCTCTCCCAAGTCCTTCTCCACCGTCTGCGACAGGAGCTCCAATCCTATATCCACTTGGGGCCCTTAACCCCTTGGCCCCTCCTTTCTCTTCTGCTTTAGAGATTGGAGACCGCTCCCTTCCTGCACGTCATTCAAAAACTTCAAAGGCTCTTGTGGATACTCTTGTGTTAGACTTTTTACCCTTATTCGATGTTGATCTACCCTTAAACAGAGCATGGCTTCTTAAGCGCTTTAGCGAGATTGAAAGTCTTCACCATATTCAATCTAGGGACATTGAGTTAGTCTCTCTGTTTGGTGGAGTCAGGGTATTGAGTATAAGGGTTAAATTCTATTCCCCTATCATTGTAAATCTGATATTACAGCAAGCCGAGAATTTTCAACGCACAGGTATTGATATTCTCCCGATCTCTAACCTTGGTAATACAAATCCTTCCCTTGGGGAGGTACTTGGTGGTGATGAACAAAATGGGGTAGCCTCTCCTCTTAGAGACCTGAAGATTTGGGTCTCTAAGGGAAAACGCTCGGTCTCGCAGGTGAAGCCACTCCCGCTAACTCAGAATTCCTCTTTCATAGAGGATAACAATCGGTGGAATTGGCTGCATAGTGCCTTATCTACAAAAACCAAAGATAATCCCAAATTGTTTCATCATCTTTAACATCCCACAAAAAATTATTTCTTGGAATGCGGCAGGGATTCACAGTAGCCCAGAGAAATTTGATCTCTTATTTTCTCTAGGAGCTAACGTGATTTGTATACAGGAAACTTGGTGTATTAATATGCTGGATGCTTCAAAGGATTTCTATGCCTTGGAAGTGCCAGCTGCCCCTTCCAAGAAAGGTCACGCTAGGGGGGGAATCGCTTGTTTACTATCAAATAAATTGCAATGGAGATTCTCCCATTATATCGACCCAAGTAAACTTTTTCACGCTATAACCATTGAAAATCTGTTTAATAATGGTATAAAGTCACCTATTGTAATCCTCAATGTGTATATCCCTCCAGAAGAGTGTTTTAATTCTATATTGAAGCAGGTATTCCAATATATTGATCAAATTAAAAATGCCCCATCCCCTCCGGAAATCATTTTAGTAGGAGACTTGAACTGCAAAATCTCCAATGTTAGTCTGAAACTTTTTAGAAATAAATCTAAAGAAGAGGCGCATTTCGTTCCCCAACCACTCTTCCCTGATAAGTTAGTGACTAATAAAAGAGGGAAGATTTTTCTAAAAGAACTAGCGGCCGTTGATGGACTTATACTAAACGGGAGATTCCCGTCCGACGTGCCTGCTAAATGTACTCACAAATATCCTTTTGGGTCTTCCATCTTGGACTATGCAATCGCAGACTATGGTTTGTTTCCTTATATTCAGGACCTTAAGATTATACCTACTTCCCTGAGCGACCATAGTATATTGTTTATAACTATTTCTTTAAATCCCATGACCACTGCGCCCTGGTCTCTTAACGGCAGTGATGCTGCCTTCAATGCTTCCTCTGGAAGGTGTTTCTGGAATCCTTCCGCCATTAATGGGGTACAGGATTTCTTATCTGAAACCTTAACAGTATTAAATGAGTGGCGTGGGCATGAAATAGTTTATTTTGAAGAATTCATGCGAAACATCATTTTACTTGCAAAAAAAACTTTTCGCCCTAGAAAAGGGGTAGTGGTCCCTAGTATACTGCGTATCCTGAACAAGGAAATAAATAAACTAGTCCGCGAACAATATCTAGATAGAGTCATGGAACGTGAAAAATAAATTTCCAGGCTAAAAAGAAAGAGATGTAGACTCAAGCTAAAAATAAAAAAGGAAAGGGAGGATAATGTTTGGATCAACTTGAGGGAATCTGTTGTCCATGGTAGGATCAGAGAATTTTGGGCAATAATCGGGAAGGGGTGTGGTACCAGACTAAGTCCCTCTCCCATCCCTATAGCGGAAGAGGTATGGATTACTTATATTCGGGACCTTTATGCAGGGAACGGGATTACAGGTGAAGATATCGCCCTAGATGCTACACCCAAAGGTCTCATTAATTACCCCACAGAAGAAGAAATTGAGATGGCTATAAAAAACATGCGCGTCTCTGGGGCAATGGGCCCTGACGAACTCCACATGATGGTCCTGAAACAGGATCCTTTAAGGTGGAGTAAAATCCTGTATCCACTGTATAAAGCCTGCTTTTTGTCTAAAACGGTACCTGCCTCCTGGAGGGGAAGTATCTTGGTCCCTATTTTTAAGAAGGGAACTAGGGATAGCCCCAGTAATTACCGTCTGATAACCCTCCTCGACTCCATCCAAAAGGTCTTTGCGAAATGTCTTTTAAATTCCCTCTCCGATTGGGTCGAGGAGAACAATATCTTGCCGTTTGAACAGACTGGCTTCCGTAGGGACCACGGTACGTTAGACAACCTCACCGCTCTCCATGTGGTTACTGACAAATACGTGCAGGTGAGAGGAGGGGTGGTGTATGCCGCTTTTATTGATTTCTCCACAGCGTTCGACAAAGTAGACCGCAGAACGCTGTGGAGAAAATTGGCAGCTCTTGGTGTTCCAACCTATCTGTTGGAGCTGGTTCAGTCTCTCCATACAGAGACCTGGTGTAGGGTCTTGTTAGGGGGCTTATCAAATTCCATCTTTGAATGGCCTTAAACAAGGCTGTTTATTGGCTCCCCTTTTGTTCTCCTTATACACGGCAGACCTACCCGCCGCCTTGTCTGCCAGAGAGGGCATTGCCCCGGTGGTGGGGGGGGACCCCTATATCCTGCCTGATGTACGCCGATGACGTCCTTATTCTTGACTTGACCCCTAAAGGACTTGCAAATCGGTTATATGCTCTTCATGCCTTTGCTGCAGCCCATTGCATGAAGATCAATATAACCAAAAGTAAAGTTATGTGCATAGCCGGTAAGAAGAAGTGCCGATCTGTAGATTTTGGTTGGTTTATCGGGGGCCAAAAACTGGAGGTTGTAAACTCCTATACCTTCCTGGGATAAATCATCACGGCTAACCTGAGTGAGAGGCTCCATATTGAGCATAGTTCATGCAAAGCTCTCGCCCATGGCAAAGGTTTAAAGTCCCTATACCAGGCAACGGGGAAAAGGCACTTCTCGAGCTTATTGGAGGTGTATAGATCTAAAATCCCCGCACCAATACTGTATGGTATAGAACTTATAGAGGTGAAAAAATGGGACTTTTGCCATAAGATTGAGGGGAAACTCCTAAGATCTTTATCTTCCCTAAATACTGCGTGCTCTTTGGCCGCCTGCAGGCTCGACTTCGCTCTTAGGAGCAGCTGGGTACAGGGATTATGTGCCCTAGTAAGATGGGTGGCCTGCCTGGCTAGAGCGGAAGTAGGGACAATGAGAGCTCTCCTCAGAAGTGAATTATTGGGTAATTTTAAAGAGTTTTCTCAACTTGTAAGTAATTTTAGAAAAGCAGTAACTCTTCTAAAATTAGATGAAAACGCTTTGTTTTTGTATTCTCCCTTACAGTTAAAACTCGTTTTAAAAGAAGCCTCGTGGGATCTATGTTTTCAGTCTGATAAAAAGTTAATCTGTGAAAAAAGGAATGTAGACCTTCTCCTTAACTCCTATGTGATGAAGTTGCCCCAACCCTATGTTACATGGAACCTACCGCATGGTATTCGTAGATTTTGGTTTCTTTTACGTTACGACTTAGTACCTCTAAATCTACTGTTATCCAAATGGTATGGCTCCTCTGCTATGTGCAATTTATGTAAATTGAGTACCCAGGACTGTATGCATGTTTTACTGATCTGCCCCGCGCTCCGAAATTGCGTTCCAGATGGTTAAAACTTATTTGTATTCGTCTGGGCATCGTCACTTTGAACGGCTTTCTTCATGCACTTTACTGCCCTCCTAATGAAATTTTCTGTTTCCATATTTTTAACTTTTTTAAAGGTTTTTTAGCTATTTATTAATATGTCTCTGGAGATGTTTGACTCTCCAACCTGCCGCAGATTTGTCTTTGCATGTCAGTTTTGTACTTAAACCTGTCTCTCTAACGTCATAACTTTGATATGTATTTGTCTTGTTTTTTTTATCTTGTATATTTTATGTGGCCCTCTTATGAGAGCCAAAACATAATAAATAAAATTGAATAAGATCATCTTGTAGCTGTAGGTTTGTCACCTTGTTGCCAAAATATTTAGTGACAAAAGTCAACACAAGAAGGTTGTAAATCAGGATGTTTTATTCAGGTAGTAAAGTTCAGAACATCAAGTAGTTAATTATTGTTGATCAGTGCCCCACCAGGAGCAGCCTGACTGTGGCTCAGCCCATGCCTAACTGTCACTTCAGCTCTCAGTGTCCCAACATTCCGATGCACATCTTAACACCGACATTCTATTGGGCCTACTGCACAAACACTGGCAGAGCAGGAGGAGTAAAATACATAACATTACCAAATGCAGGATACTACAATCTTATAATCCCAACTGACCCAGGGAACATGGTAGAAATTCAAATTTAGTATGCCTGAACTCAGAATGATAAAATGCATCTTTTAGTGAAGTTGGTTTTAACATGCTGTATTCGAAAATACCACTTTTAGAACATAGGTATTTTCTTACCTACCTATCCAAGCCTGCCTCTGCTAGGTTGTGTATTCCTTGTCTGGTGTGAGAGTGACAGGGGCTGGGGGCACCAGGAGACAGGGTGAGTCAGCACAGGGCAGAATAGACCTATCTACATGTAAAGTGGTGGGAAGAGTTGCACCTGGGCCTGCATAGGGCTGTGTCTGCCTTCCACAATGCTGGCACCACCTACTGTGGTGTGTCTGATGATCCTGGCCCACACTGTCAAAGGAAAGAAGGAGTCCTGTGAACAAAGTGCTCCAGGACTGCACATAACTGGTTTGGGCTAGGTACAGGCCCCTCTGCCTTCAGAGGATAAAGGATTTTGCAGTATAAATATGGGGACCCAACCCCAAGATTTTGGATCACTTCTGGGAACACAAGACAAACCTTTGCAGAGGAGAAGAACCAAGGAAGTTGCAGGAGTTTGGACTGCCCCTCTGCCAGTGTGCTGTTTGCTTGGTCGACCTGCAGTGGTTTCTTTATTGCCAAGTAAAGGAGAAGGAACTTTTTAAGAACTTTCATCATCTTGCAGAATATTACTCCAAGGGCTTGATTTGAACTTGCCTCCTGCCCAAAGTCTCAGGTATACCAGACTTCACCTCTTCTGTTTGCCTGCATCTGGAATTTGCTGCTCCAGCTGCTACAAAAGGAATTCTACAACACCGACGCCGTCGAGCGAAGCCGTCTTCTGCATCGAATCCTTGAGCGCTGCTCCGACTTGCTACGTAGACCCGTCGCCAGCCGCCGTGCCACATCAACGCCAGCAAACGACATTGTAAGCCTACCATAGCCGTGAGCACTGCAGTAGGCACGACGCCTGCTGCTGTGTCGCATCGACTCCGAAGCCAATATCATCGTGGAGCCGATCGTCAACGTGGGTGGTCAAGAATCCCTTGACATCGTGACATCGTACAGAACTGTGGTTTTGGCGCTATTGTGACGTCACCACCTTTCTGGTCAGGAACCGATGTCTGCCCTGCCTGTGGCAGCATCCAGGACACCGACGCATCACCTTCCCCGAAGCAAGGAACCAATGCCGTATTCCAGATGGATTCATCTGAAGGGCGGTCTCAACTCTCTCTAGTAACACATTTCTTGCTCATTTCTCAATGATATGTCCTAAGCAATTAACCTCTTTTTGGTAATATTGCAGTTTACCTGGAGACCCTTTATGTCTGTTCTCAGCCAGGTGATTTATAGTGCAACTGTATCTCATTTGATGCCATAAGTAAGTCATCAATTGATTACACGAGAACTGAACTGTAAGGTATCTGCAGAGATTCCAGATTCTTGTTTAAGATCTGGTTAAAAATGGATGGACTCTCCGTATACCCATGTGGAATGAGGCACCATGCCAAAACTCTCTCTCTGATCACAAAAACAAAAACTGTCTGTCCTCATTCAATGAAATAGAAAAGAAAGCCTGGAACAATTTCATAACAGTGAACCATTCTACAGTACAAAGAATTTGGAAAAGTATGGTGGGTGGATTTGGTACCAAAGGACAACATGGAACAACAAGGTTATTAATCCTTCGAAGGTCTTGCACAATCTGATATTTACCATTAGGTTTCTGTAAACCCAGAGAGTTGCAAGGGCTTCCAACAATTTTGTTGAAAATCCCTTTTCTTAACATGCCTTCAATTACTGGTGTTAATCCAGCAATTGTTTCTGGAGTCAAATCATATGGTGGTGTTCTTGGATACACAGCATTTGGCAGATCCCCCAGGATATTGCGGCATAGATTTCCAAATTTAGCGGCACAAAAATGGAAATTTAGCGGCACAAAAGTGAAAATTTAGCGGCATTATTGCGGCAATTTATTTTACTCGCAATCATTCCCTTTCAGCCTTAAATCAATGTAAACTGATTTAGCAAGGAATTCCACTGTGAAACAGGCATGTTTAAAGTGTTTGCAGCTCTACAGAAGCACAGCTCCAATCTGCACCTCGTGAGAGGGGGCGCTATTTGTCCCTGTGGTGTTCTAGCACCCATGTATGCACCCCTGCCGGGGCACCGCTACCTCCTGGACCCGTCCATTTTAAAAAACAGTAATTTCTATCACCCTTTTTAACATTGAAAATATATTGACAATACCAATATGACCCATACAGAAAGTCCTGCTTTGCTGCTAGAGCGCTTTTCTAGAAAGTAATGCATCAAATTAAGTGTGCCAATTTAAGTGACACTTTGTGAGTGGGCAAAGGCAAGAAAATTCATTAAAAACTATCCTCTTTTCTGAAACCCAATGGACTAAAAGGGGCCTTAAAATATCCCCAGCAGTTCAGATTGCTTATATGTGACATTTTCATAAATTCAATGTTATTATGAGTGACATTAAACGACTATGAGCGACACTTTCTCCTGAACAAAATCAAGCAATGAAGTCTAGGGAAACAGATTAATATCAGAAATTACCCCCATTTGAGCAATTAGAAACTCTAAGAATATCTTGAAACGGAAGCCAAGTACCAGAAATGGAAGGACACTATCCTAGTGCCTTGGAAACCTGATTCACATACCTTGCAGAAGGCATAATAATCCTCTGCCCTATTTTATCATGACAAAACGCGATCTGGCAACAGCAGGAGCATTATTCAGCAGTTAGACAAAACAAAAGATCTCTCCACCAAATGTGTTAACGCCCAAAGTTTTTTCATTATTATTATTCCCTGCGATCTACTGGGCACACAAAGACCTCTGCAGCAGGTGTGTTAACCCCAACGGATAATTTAAAATCAAGACCTTTGCAACCAATTGAACAGAACAGATTTACTACCACATTTCTCCTTGTTGCCAATTTAATTTTTGCTGAGTTTATTAAAAAAAATGTATAAGCTGAGGCCTAGATTTTGTGTTGTTTGCCTCACTTTTTTGGCACAAACCCAACGCAAAATCTCCTAATGCGCTTAAAAATGTACTTTTGATAGACCTGCTCAAAACGTGTGAGGTCTGAAGATCTGATGTCATTTGTGATATCACTTCCTGTGAAGTCATGGACTGTATGATGCCACACGTCATGTCACTTGCATACTCCCCAACTGGGTTAGTACCCCACTTCTCTTTTTTAGGACGTATGCCCTACAGCAAGTAAACAAAACATGTAAAAAGTCCGGTGGAACCACAATTCAGAAATCGAGCACTTGATCCATTAAATGATCTATGAAGCGTGTAATGCACAGGAGACACCAGGATCAGACTGACATGCTTGGACGTCTTACATACTCGAACTTGTCTCAGCCTCATGCATGAAAGGCGAGGACTCTGCTGCTGAGCTAGCTCCAACTATTCATCGCGCTCTCTTCTGAATAACCGATAAAAGGTAACCATTTCTTTTCCACCAGGGGCCGCTATAGTAATAATTAAACCATGCAGTCCCTTTTGTTTTTGCCGAGCGAACGTTTTCTTAACACAGCGCTGCTTATGTCTGTCTGCTCCTTCTAAAACAACACTGTATTTGAGAGCAGTACTTGCAGTGACCCAGCATATTTTAATTTTAAAAGAAGCCTGTGAAGCCTGTCTCGATTCCGGTTTGCAGATTATAAGTAATTTACCATGAGAACAATCAGCGCTTAGATAATATCACTCCTTTCTTGTGTACCAATTCAGATTTGACAAGCTAGATTTGAGTAATTCCAAACCAAATGCAGAACAGCTTGATGCATAAAAAGCCTTACTTTGCGCGTGTACAACACCAGAAGGAAGCAGGTATTGGACGGCTGGACGGCGGCACGTAGTGACGTGTGCGCCCACAGCCAATGAAACAGCATTGTTTGTTTTGCCAACACTTTTTTGTAAATATCGCGGCAATAATTGTAGATATCGCGGCCATCGCGCTCGTGAGCTAATTTCGAGATTTTTTCGTGAATCGCGAAATCGCGATAAGCTGGAGGGTCTGATTTGGCATTACTGTCATTCGGACTGGTTCTACACTTTTTATTAGTCCAATATCCTTTCCTTGGCCAGGAAATAGTTGGAAATGGGTCCCGATCCTCAGCAGACATTTGATAATAGAGCATAAAACTTAGGGGGTCACTTGTTCTTGACTATAGGAGACCCATTCCCCAATATTAGTACTGAGCTTGACGGTGTGCCAGAACAAGTAAGAATTGTCACTCTTATTTCAGGAATAATTCAAATTTATTGCTCTATGTGAAATTCTTGTGGTACTTGACTCTTTCCAGAATTCAACGTCATGCACAGATCACAGATCCATAAGGCAAAGAGTATTTAAATAAACAGTCAGATCTTGGTGGTACTTGACTCTTTCTAGAATTCAGAATCATGCTCTGCAGCAATGAATCACAGATCCATAAGGCAAGGAGTATTGAAATAAACAGCCAACACGTGTTTCGCCCCTCACATCAGTCTTTTGGCCATGGGGCTTCCTCAGGGCTGTACAATCAAGAAAAAGCAACATAAAATACAATACCCCGAGACAAAGAGAAAAAACGTAACAGAGCGTATTTACAGCAGTACAGTAATGTAAATGTGAAGCAAACATCACCCGTGAAAATGTGTTAGGGGTTTCATGCAATGACATTTTAAGGGCAGGAAGCGGTAAGAGGGGATGTGAATGAAAGTGAGAAGGGTGGAGAAAGAAATAGGACCAAGACATTTATAGTGACAGTTTGAGAGGGCAAGAGAAATTAACCGGATCCCTAGTAGTCCTTGGGCCGGTTGAAGGAGGGAAAGGGGAAAAAGGGGGAGGAGAGAAGGATATCAAAATAATCCCAAATTATCATTGAGTATAAATAATGATTAAGTCCGAATGGATTCATATAGATACATACAGGATGTTGGTATCGGGGTTATAGGAGCATGAAACATAAAGAAAAACAGGAGAAATTAACATCATCCATTTTAAATTCTGAAACTCAACAGCACCTGGTATACAGTAAATTGTACAATTTAAATTGCACAACTGGTCTCTCCCTAACAGATTTTTCAAGACTATAATCACAAACAACAAATTGATGGATTTTCCTCATATGAACCAATTTTGACCAAAATCTTTTCCGAAACTGGGTTTGTTAGCTGTTTATATGAAACTCATACAACTTGGATCTTCTTTCCTGAGAGGACTGGGTATGGAATTTCTGCTTCGCTAGCAGTGGAATGGGTAGCACCATTGGTGATCATAAATTACACTTGGTGGCTGTTAATTTCTCCTTCTACAAATCATCTACTCTGGTCTACCTCTACGACTGCACCAAACACTCAATATTCCTCCTGCTAAGGCACCGTCATTGGGATTTGTGAGAGCCAAAACTGTAATTGACTAGCATTGTGAACTGTTGAAATGGATTCTGATTCTGGTTCCGAAATGGATTTGAATTTGGCTTGGGGATTTGACTTATATTAAATCTAGGATTTCTCATATTCTATGGGACCATCGGGGCTTGTGAAACCTTCATCAATGGATCCTGTTTCTACCTTGACACTTGCATTTGCTGAACTGGTACAGTCTACAGTGCCTTTACTCCTTGCATTTGACCATTACCACTCATTCTATCTGGATAAAGTCTATCCTCCCTCTTCCAATACCCAAACTTATTACAGAAGTGACAAAGGGTTATTTTCTTCAGTATTGCAACATCTATGCCAGAATTTGGATCAATCAGAATACCTCTAGCTCTACCCTGTGAAGCAGAAAATCCTCCTTGAACACCATGAGTCTGCATTTCAACACCTTGCATTACATCCTGATTTCCTGCAAGCGACTAATTCTGAAACCATTTCTGAGCAAATTTTATCTGGGCTAACATGAACTTCTCTTTAAGCTTTTTCAATTTCATCTCTTGTTCATCACTGTAATACTTTGCATACCTCAAGATCTCATCCAATAATTTTGTCTACCAGCAAATCTGATCTGATCTCTGGTCTTAACCCAAGAACAGTGAAGTGAGAAAAAGTCCATATCACTCAGTATGCTGTCGAAACACCTGAAGCAATCTCTCATAGTAATCATGCACTGATTCCTTTGTTTCTTGTGAGGTGCTTTTAATCTTTACTCAATCAGTATCCTTTGGACAAACCTTGCCCTTCAGAAATGTAATCCCTGCATCAAATGTTTCCATAACCACAGGAGATGGTGCATTAGTGCGGGCATCTCTCAGTGGTTCTGTATACGGCCATTGTACAGTAACTTTACATTTGGCCCACAAATCACATGGCACTACAATATCAAAGAAAGAATGCACATCAACCCACAGCTCTTTAAAAAAGTTAACAGATCTGTCAACTTGAGTGTACCATTGTACGGGTTAATTTCTCAAATTTGGGAAATTATGTTTAAATGCTGCAAGATCTCCTGTGCTCCATCGTACATGAACATACCCTCTTCTTGGTATCGCCAAAACTTCTCCTTCATCTGTGATTGGCTTATTATTTTCTTCTACTGCCTCTAATTGTTTCTTTTTCTTTGCGCATTTGCTCTCTAATTTATCAAATTCACTCCATCAGTGAACACATTTCACTAATTCAATGATGTGTAATCACATTCCTGAAGAATGCATTGTCTCAATAACTTCATCATCCAACTTTTTAAAAATGAAACACTTTTTAAATTATTGACTTGAAGTTTTCTGGCTAATTCAGTTAATTTATCATGAGTAGTCACTGCACATATAGTAATTTCTTTGCTTAAATATACCAGCTCCTTCTCTTTGTACTGATTCACATGCTGAAGATCTAAGCATCGCCTGATTATTTCGTCTAATTCTATTTTTAATCTCTGGACATTTAACAGTCTCTCCTTCTCTGTCTGCTGTGCATTAGGAATGGACTTTCTGTTTTTCATTCTCTGTAATTTATTCAAACCATAGGGAAAATCTCATCTTCAAACAGGTTGGTCTCACCCTATGTTATTGGTGTGCTAAAGACAATCCTTCTCCTGAACTGTTTGCAGTGGTGTCCAAGCAGTAATCTATGACTTCTGTGATGTTGAGACAAACCCTATCATAGGTGCTCCTCCAACAGCTCCTTGAACTTCTGCATTTGGGACAAAATTAATTGGAGCAGTTGTTGTGCAAATCTCTAATGACTGTGTAGTTATAACCCTGGCAACAGGAGCTGGGTAGTAAGTAACAGGCAGAGTAGTAGGCAGAAGATGTACTTAGCTCCAACACATGTATGGCTTACAATGAGTACTTAACAGTCCCCTAAACGATCTCTGGGTGGCCGGACACAATAAGAGGTCCTTTTTGGCATCAAAATGTATGTTTCAGACCTTGACAGTTCAGGCATTGTGGTGGCATCCACATCATTTGACAAAACGTCTGTATCAACCAATCCAACAAGCGGTTGAAGATGTCTGCCTCTGCTGGACTTAAGGAGAAACCAGAATCTTCTGGCAGGATTTCACAAGTTGAGGATCTCATACGAGAACAAGTTGCAGTGAAAAAGGAGTTTGGGCTATCATACCAATCACCAGTGCCGGTCCTTGGCATTCAAGGTACAAGAACTGTAATCTTGCTTCCGCTCCCTAGTTCAAAAGTCAATCATTTTGTCTCCATTGATCACATCAAGGTACATCATGTGGCCAATTCTCAAAAGTAGGTTGTGAGGAGTCCTTGGTAGTTCAGTAACTCCTCTTGCTACCATACAGTAAATGCCTCTGCAGCTAGTGAGCATCACCAAAGCTGTTTCTCCCCAGCTGGGGTGGGGGTGGATAATGAGCTTCAATTACTTCCCAATACTGCTAACAGCCACACAAATGAGGTGAGTACTGATGTTACTACTGCCGCTGATGTTGTTACTATTGATCCACCTCTTTTGGATTTTTCTACTCCTGTTACTGTACCTGTGGCATCAGTTTTTCAACAAACTACTTCTGGTTATTAAGCGGTCCCAGACGATTTTTCTTATGACTCTTTTGAAATTATTTTGTTGTGGACACTCTGCCTACAGAGACCTACTGTAATAACATGCTCTTCCCTCCCACTCAAGGGGGTTTCGATAGCTCATTGTGGCCTTCCGTTCCAACTTTGAAGGCAGATTTTAACAAGCTTAGCATACTCAAAGCGATATTGTTTCAAAAAGATGTAGCATTAACATCTGCTTGAGAAACATTTGAATTACAAATTGCAAGGACATCCAATGAAATACAGTCCTTGTTAAACAAAAATTAAATGTGTCCCACACCGCTGGAATAGCACATATTCCAGAACATCTTTGGTGTAATACCAGCTTTTAATTATTCCCTATTTCCCATTGTGTTAGTAGGCATACCGCAGCATTTTGATTCTATTTTTGCTCTTCCACAATAGATGTTCTGTTTTATGATCATAATTTTTATGTATAACGTGGGTATTAGCAAAGCAGATAATTTGCTTGGATTGTGCCTCTTATGTTTTAGTTAGTCTCTAAGTTACTTTCCTACCAAGGAGTGGGTATAGTAGGTTCCCTTAAGGGCCCACTTGGTTCTGCCTTATTTTAGCCTAGCTGCACATTTTAGGCTGCTTTTGCTTTGCACAGCCACACATAACACGTTCATTTTGTGCCATGATATTATTTTAGAAATACACTGTACATATTATTATTCAGTTGTTCTCTGGATTCAGTCTGAACATTTCATGCAATGTCAAACAACATGGTAGCCTGTTTTGCTATGAGTGGTCAACAACATCTCCTAACTGCTAGACACAGCACAAAGGCACAGCTGTTTTTTTACAACACAGCACATTTTATCATATAAACTGAGACTAGCCTTTTGGAAAACACAGAGGAGTATTCTTGCAGAGGGACAGTTCATGAAATGGGTGCCCCAGCCTTGACACTTAAGATGCACCTAACTACAAAATACCAGTTTAAGGGTTCGATTCTAATCCTAGAGAGCATTGATATTTCCTGTGTTCAAGTAGTGATGGCAGGCTTAGACAAATATATTATTCTCCATGATAGGGCTTTCTATTGTATACAGTTTCCCCGTAATGTTGATTACTTTGCTCAGTTGCATATGTTTTCTAATCGCAGCACAGCTGCTTCATAATAGAAAATTATAGTTTCAATAAATATTGTAAACTGCCAATTCACCTGTTACTCTAAGAAGGTTAGGAGGGCAGGTGGGGCACTGGGAGGTACACAGATTTGGGCCCCTAGGTACTGATGTGGTATGTGGAGTCAGTCCCTATATTCCGATGTCCAGTGATACCATGTGCAGTTCTGTTTCCCAAAAATATATATTATAAATATAAATGGTATTTTAAAAATATGGGGTGTTGCACTGCTCCTTCATGGGGATTGCTGGCATGTGTGAGATGAGAAAGAACACACACACACTTACCCATATATATTAGTGTGAGCCAAAGCTGATCGAAAAATACTATAGAAGTCTGAGAATAGAGTTATTCCCAGGGGCAATATAAGTCTGCAGATAAATGTATATGACTTAAAAGGAATTGTCTGGATTTATATTTACTAAATAAGTGTATTATTGTATTGCAGGAATTTCCTGGAGTGTTGCTACAGCGGACAAGTATAGTAACTAAAAAAACCTCCATGTAGAGAATATTTTTGGAGGCTAGACAGCAGGATCTATATCCTGAGGAATGTCAATGACCCCTAGGGGGGCAGATTAGTTTCTATTAACAACAAAAGAGCGCCAGTCAGACACAGGTGAAAACCTATATCTAGTTAAACAAAAAGTGAAATCTACCTACATGTGAGTGGTCATAAATGATGTGGGAGGGAATGGAAAATTATTTATTTTCTAAAAGAACCCCCACTCACCCTAGAGGTGACATGCTTCATCATGGGGTTCGGTCACAGGGGGGGGCGACTATCCCCACCTGTGTGCTACCACGCCTGCAAGTGCAGTGGAGCTGGTATGTGTGTAGGAAGTGATCAGTGTAAGGGTGTGTGATAAAAGATCACAACTGTGCCTCAAAAAACTTTATTAGGGGCCAGTTGTTCACATTAAAAACTGTGAGGTCACTGGACTTTTAAATTTTTATCCAGGGCCTTAAAAAGTGAATTGGTCAACATGTTTCTGCTGGTAGTGCTATAGTCAGCTCAGCTTTCTTCAGGACCAGATTATAAAAAAGAAACATATCCTACGGGGGTCCAGACACGCTAAGGCCTGCCCACACCGTTAGGAAATGACAAAAGAGAAGATCAAATATTATTACTCTCCTCAGAATAACTCACGGTTATACCCGTCCATAGGACTCCTGCTAATCATCAGGTGGAGTTTCTGTGAATAAACAGATATTTCAATTCTTTTAACATACATCCCTCATGGAATATATGACCATTATAAAACATATACATTTTATTTTGTATTTTAAGTTGTCATCCTTGTTAATATCCAGACAATTCAGGTTAGTGACCTTTACTTCTTCTTAAGAAAACTTTATAATCATAGGGAATCAAAATTTAGTTTCCTTATATCTACTGGTTTGGAAATTTTCGGTTCCAGCAGGATTCATACAATCATTTAGTAAAAAGTTCATATAATCAGCATAACAATTTCAGAGTATAGGTCTCAAGATCCATTAATAGAGGTATTGTGGCCATCAGAAGTACAGAATGTAAAGTTTAGCTGTTTGTAGGGATAACATTACACTTACATTGCTTCATGGTGCAAAACGCTTCCTGGGCTCACAGGGTAGGGCACATTTTCACTCCCAGTCACACCTGTTTGAACCCAAAATATGAGCCATTCATTTGTAAGCTACGTTAAAAACAGCCATTTGAGTTTAGCGTTTCTATTTTTAAATTAGAGGTTAAGACCCAACTCGAGGTCGACTCTGCTTGTTGTCGCATTACTCACTTGCTGCTGGGAGGCTCGCTGCATTCACACCTACTCGGTTCTGCCCTGGGGCCCGGATCATGTTTCTTCGGCGTTCCAGGTCCGTTATTTATGCTTCCGTGTTTTTGGACGCCTGACGTAATACGTCATAAGCGTCAGAAGAACACGTGACAAACGGGGATTAGTGTTCGAGTGCGTTTTAACTCGTACGCGAACGTGTTTGTCTCAGTGAATGTGTTATTTCTGAGGGGCAACATTCAAATACCTCGTATGTGTTTTTAAAAAAACGGGGTATTAGTGGCTTAGTTTGATGAATTACTAGCATGAACATACTTCTGATTATAATTATGTCTACACTTCCGATTCATCCTTAGTGACTAGCGTGAATAAACTTCCGGTTATCCAAATGTTTACGCTTCCGGTTTGTTTTCAGTCAGTGCTAGACCGATAACCTTAGGCCAATCACGGGGTTGTCACCATTATAGTTGGAATAAAGACGTGAAACGGGCGGTACTTAGGCATATAGGGCACTTAATCAGCGACTAGGACCTTGTAGTGAATTACTGTTGTTCATTTTGATTTATAGAACCTAATCTTTCATTAGTTCTTAAAAATGAAAGAAAGTGAGTTTCTCCAAGAATCAACTTGGGAATATGTGCAAGAAATCCCACGTTGCCGAGATTCACTAGCTAAGGGACAGAGATCAGTTGGACTGGAGCTTAAAATCGACTTGAGGATGTTGAACATCGGTAGGGTGCATAATTTCTCAGTGTTGATGGTAATTATCACATTTGAACAGAGCGTGGAGTTGTTTTTTACACATAAGAATTAATGCAACCCAGTCTCATCTTAAAACACTACCCCAAGGGATGTCATCATTCAGTCACACTTGATGGGATGACAATCGGTGTATCCATCTCTGTTCCTGCTCGAACAACGTTTGTTCAGTGGCACTTTGTAGATGTTCTATTATGGTCCAATGAAAACTATCCTGGGAATGTTTCTGCTCCAAAAAGTGCGAAGTCATTTTAGTATTGTTCTTGCCACAACGTATGCTGCTTCTATGTTCACACATACGGAGTTTCACCATTCTTCGTGTCATTCCCACGTACTTTAGACCACATGGGCAAGTTATTAAATAAACCACATTGGTAGTGTTACAATTTGTGTGGGTTTTCCGGATTCCAGAGTCAAAGTTTTGGATGTGCTCGTGAGTGGGCAGACACTACAATTACCACATGGATAGTGGCCTACCACTGGTGGTAATCCCCACATATTCAATACATTTTGAGTGGGGTCTTGTCTCTTTCTGGGGTGGGTATGCACTAAAGCATCCTTGAGGCTTTTAGCCCTTTTGTAAGAGAATAGTGGTTTCTCCCAATTGCAGGAATTAGATGTAAGAATCCTCCAGTGTTTGGAAATGCTGCGTGCCACCATGTTCGAGGCTGTGTTAAATGTTGTTACACAGGTGAGTGGTACCTCTTCATTTTCTGTTTGGGGTTTCTCCTCCAGAAGGGCATCTCGATTCTGATTCCGAGCCCTTTTGCAACTGGTTGTCAGTAGATGTCTAGGATATCCCCTAACTTGCATCTTTTCTGATTAGTTTGACAGAAACATACCGATAAAAGCATAGAGGGTTTTCCTATCAGGAATCACCCAGGAATAAAAAGTATAGAGGGTGCCCTCCTAGATAGTTTTTATCTTATTACTGTCTCTCCAAAGTGGATCCCTAGTGTTGTTTAAAAAAAAATGTGCGTTCCACCCTGTATGTTGGCCTGCAGAAGGGTGTAGTAGCGGCTCTATGGTAAAGCATGCCACTACCTAGTGGGGCAGGGCAGTATTAATAAACACTTAGGGATTACCATGCTTGGACTGCGATAAATATGAACAAATATGGAAGCTCCCCTTTTTTTGTGTGAATAGACAGTTCAGTTTCCAAACAGAATCCCTGCAACACTGCTACAGTTGCAATAGAAGCAGTAATACCTTGAGGCATCACTGTCAAAACATTCTCAATTCATGCAGGTATAACATTAGATATAACAGGTTATACCACAAGCTGTATCATCTGTAATATTCTTTCAACTTGAATCATATTCAGGTCAACACTGTCACATTAGATGTTGAAGTACTCTCAGTATTTGCTACAGGGGCCACATAAGGTGGTGGACATACGGTTAACAATGCACCGAAAATGTAATCCCCTTAATTACTCTCAGTATCTGATTTCTTTGCAGCACCCTCCTCATCTTTTCCCTCTGTCATATTCTTTTTCAAAGCTCAGGTTTTTCAATAGTAATAGCTGGATACAATCTAGTCCCTTCGACTACAGCTTTCCTCCATCTGTTTTGCTCTTCATCCGATTGAGAATCTGCATAATTACACATTGCTTTTTTAGTTTTATTCAGGTATTCCTCCCACTACTTAGCATGTGCAGTTTTCTCTCAAATATATAATGCTTCATATTATGTGGGTTTAGGTGTTGCCTTCATTGCATATAGTTTTTCTCTCAATCTTTCAATTATTCTTAATTCAAATGTGCCATATCTTGGAAAGCTCAAAGGACCTTCAAATTCAATGATCTTGTACCATTGACGAAGCCACAAACATGTATTCAACCCCATATTCATTGGCAAATAATGTGCTGGTGTACCCTCGGGAGACAACTCTTCTTCTTCCCGTACCAGAATTGTTACATCACCTCTAACAAGATTCTTAAAACCTTTAAAACTTTTTATGATTTCACATTATTCAACAAAAAGCAAGCAACTCATTTTAGATTTCCAAATATTTTGATTCAATTCCGCAAACTTCAGGTTTCTTTTTTTCAATCCTGTTATAACTTTTAATACTTGAAGACTGGTTAACCAATCTCAATGCTGCACTTACACAGCAATCGAACTACAGCAGGGAGGCACTCTGTCTCATCATCAACTAATAGCAGTGCAACAACACACCAACAACCCAATTTAAGCAAGGCACACTATGACCTATGATTTCACACCTTGCAGTGACACACCCTCCTTCTCTCGTACACACAATTCAACAACTTTAAGCAAATGTAAATAAACAATTTTTGTCTGCTCCTTCAAGGAAAACCAAAAGCAATTCAACAATCAACATATTAAGGTTTTAACACTCTCTGACTTTTTTACACAGAGAGATTTTCTACACATACAAATAAAATCTCGATCAGTGGAATTTACCCTAATCAATGTAGCTTCACCTTTTACACAATTAGGCTATGCCAACACCAATAAATATAAGTACATTCCCAACAGTTTGTTACAAGCCCTATCTGTATTGTGTAATTTAAGGTACCTCACGACCCAAACCAAAACTCTTTAGCAGACAAGAAAACCATGAAGTGTATTCTACTCTTATCTCAGCATCGGGGATCTTCGACTACTTAGGAGTCCAATAATCTCTTCAACTTCTTCACAATAAGCACAATAACATCATCAATTTATCCAACACTTTTCTACAACACGCAACAATATTAAAAACAAGTGCGATGCGTAACCCTAATAATACTCACCCTTCCAAAACAACCACCTCCTTCGAAACTGTACCTTGTCATTCTTCAAATTCTAGGCATTGAGCAATGAAACTCAGGCATTATTCTAACTCAGGGAAACCATTTATAGCTCCTCTCCTCATAACCTAAAACATCCTCTTGTTACCAATTTGTTGTAGTAGGGATTTGGTTTAAATTAAAATATTTTGGTTTACAATTATATGGGCCAATCCCAGCTTTGGATATCCAATGGATCTTTTCTGTTGTTTTAAAGAAGCTCAGGAGCTATGCATCACATAAACTATAATCACAATCACTAATCTATTTTCAGTCAATAATGAGAGTTTGTTATAAGTTAAGGGTTTGATTAATCACCTCTTTTAGCAATTTATCTTTATTATAAATCACAAGTTAATTTTAGATTAATGTCAATCATCAATATATACATAAACCATGAAAATAATCGTTATTCAGTTACTTAAAACCATAAAAGACACACACAATAACCAATTTTAAAAAGTGTAATATAACAGTCCATGATAAATCTGACAATGTAAAAAAGACGTTTTGTTTAAATCCTTTAAAAATCATGCAATCATAAATAGATATAAATACAACACTTACATAAAACATGGATATCTGTCACCTACAAGCCAGAATCACTATAAACCTCTTCTCTTTCTGAGTTTATTTGCACCTACTAAAAAATGTGCTACATTCAGACGAACATATCCGTTATGAAGCATCAGCAGGAAAATAAGGCAAGTCTGGCTTGTTTGAATTGTTTCTCTCTTAGTAATGGTAAAATAAATTGGTTACTGAGAGTACTATATTATTCACAGAATAAAACAAAGTGCATTGTATCTTGGTCTAAAAAGCAGTCACAGCTACATTGGGCTAAATTTTCAACTTTATTCCACCCCACCAGCTCTGCCAAAATCCAATGCCGTATGTTCAGCCCAAATCTTGTTAACAAAAAATGATACAGAGAATTTGTAACCAATGTGAGGTAGGGCTCTATATAGCCACAACTTTTTGTAATGACATAAGCAGGGACTGAGGGCTTGCATAGCTTACTGCTATCTCTCAGTGCCTGCACTACAAAGATGTAATGTTTTTTTACCCACATAAGCTTCCCAAGGACATTCTTATCGGTGAAGCTATATAGATCTACATGTCCCAAATCCGCAAAGGTTGACTTAACAGAATTTGGACAAGGAATAAAACCATACATATCAAACTGCCTACAATCCTTCTATATTGCTTTATTCGGCCCTAGTTCTGGATTTAGCTATATCAAAAACCTTCTAAGTAAGGGTAGGAGTGTTAGCAAGTCAGTCATTTAGCCCACCCCTAACTCATCATGTCCAACAATAGAGGCTGTTGATTGAGGCACCAAGAGTACGCGCTTTAAAAACTTCTTCTCAATTACTTGTAACACAAAAACCTCTTTATAGCCTTAGATGTCACTGCCATAAGAAACCATAGAAATACATTTGAAGTGAGCAATCTTGATCAATGCCTTGGTAGGTGTAGCCCTAAATGGCAGGAGAGGTCAAAGACCGAGACAACTGCCCTGACCATGCAGTTCTTTTTGGGTCTCCGTTAGGGGGGCCATGAACCCTTCTCATCGAAAAGGTCCCCCAGGTAGGGGAAGGCTTTTACTTTAAATATCTCTCTCCCCTCCAAAGTGTATTTCCTAAATTACATTCCTCCTTGCCCCAACACCATGGTGTAAGATTTACGGTAGTTGGTACACAAGTCCAAATTATTCATGAAACTAAGAAAGGAGTTGGGCAGTTGCTGCAGACTTACAGCGGTCATTGCTAACAGGACCGCATCATCAGTATATAAAAGGGTAGGAATAAGATTTAGTCCCACTCGACCGATGGTTTTAGAGGCTGCACACAGGGTCTTCTCCAAATCATTAATATACAATATAAATAAGAGAGGGGCCACTGTGCATCCCTGTCTTACTCCCCGGGAGAGCTGAAATGGTGCATTGATGTTCCCAGTCTGATTATATCTGACTACTTCAGTAGACAGTAGTATATGACAGAAATAGAAAGTCAATATTGCTTAATCAAAAAATATTAATTGCTTTAAAACATGTTCCATAAATTAAAAATTCCTCTTCTAGGAATGGGGAAGAAATGGTGACAGTCAAAACCCATAAACCGCTCTAGTTCGGGAGGGAATGAGAGAAAAGCATAACGTTTTGGCATCAAAAGTAAGCTTTATAAATCAAAATAGCAATGAAAGCGAACTTCTCATAAAGAGGGGTTAAAAAAACTCTATAGAGTCTCAGAGTAATAAGGGTCTGGGTTCGGGTAAAGGGTCTAGACATGTGTCTGGAAAAGAGTGGTAACCTACTCTAGGAACACATACCAATATAGACAACACATTTCATTAATGTAGCAGCTTTCTGTCTTCTGCCTCCTTCAGCCAACCAATCATCTTGTTATTCTCTCATTGTAACAGGATCCATCCTCATCTTCTCACAGGAATACGATAAACTACAAACAGCAATGTTAGGTTTGTAAATACATTGGGTCAATTCTAAATTAATATGGGTCATTCTCCCATTCAGATCTACTTTCCCACTTTGAAACTGCATTTCTAAACTAATACATCAGGATTCTTAACAATGGCCTGTGTATAAGCTGAAACATCAATATAATAAATAAAAGCATTTAGCCCAACAACCATTACTTTTCATTAAGAATGCTGCTTCTTCATGTAGGAACTCTTCAGTACCCCATGAAAACACTCATTTATAATCATTTGTTAACAGTGATCTTTATGTAAGTAGAAACATTCTGTGGAAATATGTGAACACATTTATGTAACTACTGTTTATTAAAAAAAATGTTAATGGAAATATCAAGGATTACATTTTCTATTTACATTTAGCATTTCGTAGTCAGGTCAGCTTGTCAAGCGATCCTGCCATAGCCATTTGAGGCCAATTACGAGTAAATATGGTTGCCTACTATAATATTTGCATTTTTAAATACATTATTTTCATTAATGCTTACACGTTAATTCTGCACATTACCATAAACTGTATTAATTTATTTTATATTATTAAAAAGCTACCCCAGTGATGTATAGGCAAAACTATAAATTACCCTTCAGAATGCATCCCAGGGCTGAATAGGACGTATAGTTTTCAGGTTCATAAATGGTTGAATAGTAAGTATCCAGTAGCGAATAGGATTTATAAAGTAGTCCTTTCTTATTAGGGAGTATTGGTAATTCGAAATAGAGTCATGGATCGGTGTGACAGGAGTTTTATTCAGGCCAAGGTAAGCCCAAAAAACACTGCATCGACGAGCGTAATAAAAAGGTCTTCTGGTTCTTTCAGTATTGGCAGTTGTGATGGATAGTATACTATACAATTTGTTTCAACCAATGGAGGTAATTATTTAATTCCAGAAATGCTACTTTCCTATTACCAAGCTCTTCATGTATTTATTAAGGTACCTATGTTTCCAAAATAAAAGTACCAGAATGAAATCATCCAGTCATGGAGTCTCTTTATATTAGTGTGCCCATAAAACAATCAGTAAAGCATCCAACTTAATAAAGTTGGGTTCGGATGCCATAGGTTGGATGCTTTTTGAATTTTCATTCAAAACTTGAAAGCTCGTTCCATGTTCAGGTGTCCATAGACCTTAACCCCTTTGCTTCACATTTGTGTGATTGGTGCAGTGGCAGCTGAGAATGTGTTGCTCGATTGCTTACAGAAATGTGTCTAACAAATGAAGCATTGGACATAGAAAAATGTTGATGGAGAGGTATGCTAGATAATTGATTCTATTTGCATAATTATAAACTATAAGATTTAAATAGAAGCTATGCTGAAGATACATTTGTTAAAGTCTGCAGTTTGTTTTGTCTTAAAAACTGTAATACTGCTCAGACATTCTATTTGATAGTTATTAGACCTAGCATCCTTGGCCCAATTATCCCCTATCTTTTCGCCTCCAGACCTCCTGTTTTTGCTGACATCACTTTTGATGGCCATAGGACCGTGTCCAGTTTACCACTGCTAAGCAGCACTAAAGTGCATGTACTTTTTTGCTAAAACATGGTAACACTGGCTTATACCCGATTGGCATATTTAATTTATTTGTAAGTCCCTTGTAGAGTGGTACCTTATATGCCCGGGCATTGTAAATTAAATGCTGCTAGTGGAATGCAGCACTGGTTGTGCAATCCACTTAAGTAGCACTTTAAAAATGACTCAGGCCTGCGTGTGAAGATTAAACTGCCATTTCAACTTGGCAAAATAAACTTTTTCCTGGGTCAAACCTTTTTTTTTTATACATATAGGTCACCCCTAGGGTAGGCCCTGAACAGCCCAGAGGGCAGGGTGTAATGTATTTAAAAAGTAGGACATGTACCTTTAAGTTTTACATGTCTGGTAGTGAAACACTTCATTTGTTTTTCACTACTGCAAGGCCTATCGCTCCCATTGTATGACTTTGGAGTTGCCTTACTACATTTTATACATGTGATTTCCAAATAGGAAGAGATAACCAGTTAATGTTTGGTGTCTCTGGATTCATAATTCAAAATCCTAACTTATGGTGAAGTCAGATTTTAAATTGCAATTCTGAAAATGCCACTTTTTGAAAGTTGTCATTTTCTTGACTTAATAATTTGATGCCTGGAGTCTGTCTCTGAGAACATGACCGGGTGTGGGTGACAGTCGGGCTCTGTGTTTTCTTCCTAGATAGCCACACACCTTGGAAGCTAAGGTGTGACTGGATGGGTCATCACTTGCAGTATGGGAGAGAGAAGTTGGTACCATCCCGCTTACACTTGAATAGGGTATACCCTTTCATCGCACAAAGGGCTGCATACTCCATATGGTTAGGCTGGAGCCAGGGCAGGAAAGACAGGGCATTTGAGCACTTCAAAGGCATGCCTCTAGAAACTCCTCTCTACTTCAAAGGCACAACTGTGTATAAAAGAAGGACCACACTTATGATTACTTTAAACATAGGTGGGTGGCCGGTAAAGTGTACCTGACATGACACCACCCTACATCCCTGTGTAGGACATACCTCATACTATCCAAACCAGTAAATACCCATGTACCCTAAATATCCATTAACACCTCTTAAACTACGCAAACCCTTGTTAAAACTTTGTACTTAAAACCAGAGGCAGACCAGAAACTCACATCCCATGGATGTTAGACGCTGGGTTTCTGGTTGGCAGAGTTCTGCACCATTCCCAAGCAGGAACCACAGTGCTAATCCGGGTAAAACACCACTCGACCTTAACTATCTTGTTTTCAGTCTCTGGCAGCTTGGCACATAGCAGTCAGGCTGAACTTAAGAGGCAATACGTAAAGTATGTGTGCAACACTTCATACAATAGCACAGCAAAAACATCACAAAATCACTCCATACCAGGCTAGAAAAATAGATCATGATTTTATGAATACAACAAGATCAAAAGAACAAAACTTTATCAAGTTGAAGTAGAGATAGGAATTTTCAAAGAATAAATGTCAAAATAGCGCTTGGAGGCAACAAAAGCTTGTTGCAGGGATTCTGCACAAATACAAAATTATGCACAGGAAATGAGACCTTGGTGTATAGGGACTGAGTATTCCTACCACCTTAGGTTCTATGTGACTAGCTATAGTGTCTCACTTGCTCTCCTACTCATCACAGAGAAACAAATGATTAGACACCATAGAACACAAAACTCCCAGATCTCCCAGGAATTGCGTTAATAAGGCACACATTTTTGCGCACTCTCTTGTACTTGTGCACAATAAGATCTGACGGAGACATGAAACAGTTTAACATATTTATTTTACCTAACTTGCCTTAACACGCAGTATACGTGCCACAACAAGCAGGAAAATGCATAGTACAAATATTGTCAGCATTGTAGTCAGTCCATAAATCATGAGGGAGATGTCATCATAAAAACATAATGGAGAAAGGACTATAGTGCCTAACCTCACTCCCCTTGCTAAGAACAAATATTATTATATAAAAGAAGATCTCTGGGATTTGTCAGCAGACCCCATACCTTAGATCTACATCATGGGTGCTCTTCTCCCTGGAAAGGTCCTTCTCCACTTATTCGTGCACCCCACTAAAAACCCAAGTATGCTGTCCATACACCAGCTGTATCACTATGTTTTGTCTAAGGGCTAAGGACTGGACAGAACAAAATAACAAAGGGCATTGTTGTTCGACCGTGCACAGAATGTTCAGTCAAAATCCCAGGAATATGCAGAGAGTGATCACAGGGATAAGTTCTTATGTGAAAATAGTCTTTGAAAGTATTTAAAAAAATAAAGGTCTGTAGAAACGTGTGCAAAGCAGCAGCCAAGCTGCAACGTGCTCATGCTAAGTTAGTGAAAAATGACAATGTACCTATGGGTCACCAGACACCTTCCCCTTGGTCAGGGCATTAGCCTTATTCAAAAACAAAAATCGGAGGTAAGCAGAAGCAAAGCTTCTTCGTCAAAGTCCAATTTGTGTAATTTTGAAGCCCAAAATAATTTTCGTACTGCCAGGTTAAACTGTTCCAAAATTCTGCTAATTGGGCGCTAAAAAATTGCCAACCTTTCATAGTTAGTGTTCAAAATCAAAAATGTTGCAGGTAAAGGGGAATGCCATGAACTCCAGAACATTGGCCATTCCTTCCATCCTAAAAATTAATGCCATCCAGTTTAGTAGGACGAACGAGCACACATGCTCCTCATATCCAGAAGCCTTTAGGAGCATCTCAGGGCAACCTGTGTTAACTTCAATGAAACTGTGGTCTATGAGACGCTGCACAAGAGCACAGAAACTCAAGTCTGCCATTCGTACGAGTAGTGGATCGCACACCAAACGCCTACACTTGGCACACATCCAGTCATGGGCCTTCAACTGACCCATTAGCAGATCGTAATCAAGGGCACCGTGTGTGGTATTGGACAGACAGACATCCATGGCCCCTTGAAAAGGGCACCAAAGGCAGTGAAACACAGGTTACACGCAGGGGAAGTAGGCATTTCAGAAGGTCAGCCAGTAGTCAATGGCAAAATATTCCACTGGCATAGAACCAAAGAGCTGCCATATTCTATCACAGTACAGACGCAACGGGACCTGGTTTGGCAGCTCACACAGATCGAGCATCCATTTCGAAGCAATAGTAGGAGAACCAGCACGCGGCAAACCAACCCTCCGAAGGCCCTGGAAAAAATAGAATGAATAAAGGCCAGAATTACTAAAAAAATAGTCTGAAAGGAAGTAACAAGCCGATGCCACAAGTTTAAAAAAGCGAGCAAGGCCCTCCGTTTTGGATACATTAAATATTTGATATATTAATTATCCAAAATGGAGTGGGAGCTTTGTGTTTAGTAGCAAGTGTATCTCTCTTGTGTTTATTCCCACCTGCAATTTGAAGGTCTCTAGAGACAATGTGGGAGCCACTTCTTGTTGAAACAATTGTGCTTTGAGACAGCTTAGTTTATTGAGATCTGTTTTCAAAGTTGGAATAGAAGGCAAAGCGAACTATCTTCAATCTCATGCGGGTGTGGAAATAGGACATTGCTACAACATGTAACTTGTTGAGAAACCGTGACTATATACGGGTTGCCAGCTCTCAAGCCGCAGCAATCATGGTTATTCAAAATAAGATAACTACCGTTAGAAAGCAAAGTTAATATGGGAATAATAGCCTGGACAGGGGTACCTTTAAAAAAACAAGCCAGATTAGGAGCCGAAATTGTTACATGCTCCATGAAGCTTAACTTATTTACAGACTAGTGAATATCCTAAAGTGGAAGCAAAGTCCTCCCCTGTAAGGAAAACTTCCTCCTCTGGGCATTGACATCTTGCAGGAAACTGGCTCTATATATACTACAGCAAAATGAGGTACAGTGTGTTTAGAGACCAGGTGACCAGAGGTTAAAGTTAGATAGAACCTTACTCTCTATTTGTGGTAGAGTGGTCAAGCAGTAAGGCAGTGTCAGAGGGCAGTGATAAGCATTTGATGTGCACACTCAGTCAGCAAATAGATTCACACACTCAAGAATTGAACTCCAGGCCAATTGATTTTGTATAAAAAATATACTGGTGTTTTATTTTTAGAACCAAGAAAGCCTGGCACAGGTATGCATTAAATACTTTACAGTAATAAGTTGGTGAATGTAGAACAGTTTGAAAATGCAATAGGAATTGTACTTTGTTTGATTTACAGGGCATGTAGTAGGTTGAAATACTTAACAAATACAGTACATTGAAATGAATAGGCCTTTTCAGCGTAAATTTTGGTGTCTGCGTTTATGAGGGATATTGGCCTATAAGGCCCCAGATTTTCTTTTGGCTTACCCTTCTTATAAAATGCTACAATATTTGTTTCCTTCCAAGTCTCGGGGATCCGGCCTGTGCATACTATCCCACTGAATAGATCTAAAAGTATTGGGGCTACTTCACGCGAAATGCACTTATACACTTCTAGTGGGATGCTATCTGGCCCTGCAGCCTTGCAAGTTGCTAATTCTTGCAGTGCCTCGTGTACTTCGCTGATTGACAAATCTTTATCTAAGGCTTCCATTTCTAACTCATCCAACTGATTACCTATATCCTCAAACTCCCCATCTATCATAACCGTGTCACTCTCTTCCTGGTATAATACTTGATAGAATTTTTAAAGACTTTCAAGATATCCTTTGGGTCTGCATAATCTTGCCTATTCTCCTGTGTGCTAGATATTACATTCTTGGTGATTCCCTGCCTAATCCGTAGTGCCAGTGCCTTACCCGCCTGTTTTCCCGTTTCATACATTTTACACTTATGGGCTTGATATTCGGAAGCATCTTTCTTGGCCATCTGTTTACGGATCACCGCTTTAAAAGAACTGATTTTCTGTTGACTTTCCTTCCCATCCCTTCCATGAAATATATATCTTCCCATGCTGCTCTTCTGCTGCTATCAGTTGACCTATCAACCTATCGTTCTCTAATACTGCCTTTTTCCTACGTTGTGCAGCATAGCTAATTTCCTCGCCTCGCAGGGCAGCTATAAATGTGTCCCAGATGCTGTTTCTAGACGCACTGAAACGATTTGCATTGAAGAATTCTAGAGTCCATTTCCTCAAATGGTCCACATACACACTATCTGCTAGCAACTTTCTATCGAAAGTCCACCGCCCCTGTTTACTCATGGGGATCCCCAAGTCATAGCTCAGTATTCAAGGACTATGGTCCGAGATGATTTTTGGAAGCTTCCTTATACTAACCTTTCTCAATTCTGTTGATGAAATTAAACCGTAATCTAATTTTGTATATTTATGATATGGACATGAAAAATAGGTAAACCCAGGATTGTTAGGCTCTTTGTTCCCCCATACATCTACTAATCCATGTGACTGAATCAAGGAGCTCAGAGCCTGAAATACCCCTGGCTTCTGACCTGTATACAGGGATTTGTAAGTAAGATCTGCAGCGATGTTTAAGTCTCCGCAAACCAGAATAGGAGTAGGCCAGCTGATTAGTTCATTCTCTAATAGTTTGAGTATGTTGGGGTCGTCTTGATTAGAACCATAGATGCCACACATTGTAATACCAACAGAAAGCTCAGCCAATGCCCATCTCCCTGAAGCATCAGCCTTACAACGCTTAGTGCCCCCAAGTGTAGATTTGCCTAGAATGGCTACCCCTCTAACTGTGGAGGTCTGGGAAGAACAGGCCAATATATCAAAACCTCTCAGGGTCAACAGATTTTTTCCCCATGGCAAATGAATCTCCTGAAGACATATAACATCTATACGCATTGATCTTACAAATTTGGCCAGTCTTTGCCTTTTTTTCCGGTCATTTAGACCCCCGATATTGACCGAGCACATATTAAGTTTTGCCATACTTCGCTATAGGATTCTCCTTTACTTTTTGTACCATCAATAGGAGAGTATGCCATATAGAAAGTTCTCCATCGCACAATTTAGAAACAATGTAGAAACACAATAGTACCAGATATTCTCCTTTTACGTTTTCTTCCCCCTCCCCCTCCCCCTGCCCCTCCTTTCTCCCCCCAACCTCCCTCCTACCCACCCATGCCCCTGCCACTCCCTGCCTCCCCATCATCTCCCTCCACAGTGAAGCACTCAGACCATAGTCTGTGCATGTGATGCATGCACCAATAGCGGACAGGCCATCTTAATCAAACTAACATTTAACACCATTATCCCCACCCATAACAAAAGAAAATGGATAAGCAGAGTAGCCATCACCGAGCCCACCACCCAGACCCCCAAGAGTATTTCCACTTGCAGACTTAACCTGACATAGTACATTCAGATAGCTTTCCTAGACACCCAGGGAATCTAAATATTCTTGCGTTTTTACTTCAGACGCAAAGTACTGGGTCTTTTCTTTGTTTATCACTTTGAGTTGTGCTGCTGGGTTTATGAGGTAAACTTGATCATTCTTATCCTGAAATGGTTTGATTAATTGTCTCAGTCTCCAGCGTCGCTCCACCGTTACATGGCAGTAGTCCGGATGAACAAAGAAAGTGACCCAGCCACTGGACCTTCTTGCTTCCGGTCTAGCTTTCTCAGCTATTGCCTGCCTCAAGATGAAATTCCCCAGAAATACCAAAATTGCCCTTGGCTTATCTATCTCCTCCTCTTGAGCCTACTCGTATTTTAAAGGGGGTATGGTGCTCCCTCTAAATTTCAGCCGACCAGTTCCTATCCAGGAGCTCAGGAAAGGCAGATTTAAATAGATCGATCGCATAGGCCCTTACATAAGTCCCCTCCACCCCCTCCCGTACCCCCAGCACCCTAAGATTGTTATTTCTCAGTCTGTTTTCCATATCTTCCAGCTTCCACTGGATATCCCTAACCTGGGCGCTTTGGGCCTCTACTTTGGTGGTGGCAGCGGCGGCTTCAGATTCCGTTGCGACAATCCTCTCCTCAAGATTTGAGACTCTGTCTCCTTCATTAGCACAGGTCTTGGACAGCCTCCTTACCACCCCCTGCATCTTTCTCATTGCCGCCTGAGATTTGCGACTGTCTTGGCGTGTTTCTCCCTATCTGACAGAATAGCTTGATGGATCACTTCCAATAGTGGAGGATGGGTTGCAGTGTCTATGATATTAGGGCTCCCCAAGAGTGGGGTGGTAGATGAGTAATCCCAACTTAAATTCTTTACACCTTGATCATGGGTTTCTGGTTGAATTTTAGGCTTTTTAGTGGTTACAGGGGGATCGCAGTCGGGGTCGCTCTCTGAGTCTAGATTACTATCCCCCAGGGACGAGCTCCGTTCCTCTTCAGACCACTCCGCCCCTTCTGAGATGGAAAAGAAGTAGTCGCTAGGATCTTTGTCCTTTTCATAATCCGTCCTTTCCTTCTCTTTCTCTTTTCCGATCAACAAGAACTCTCTTCCTCCTAAGATATGGCATTGAGCTGCCTCAGTCACTGCCTGATCAAACCCAGTATCTGTTTGTGAGTGGAATATTTCATTGCTCAATGCTGCAGCCTCCACCATTACCAACTTACTAGCAACCGGCTCTCCACTTGCCACGACATCATCAGTAGTACTATCCCCCTTTTCCCCAGTTGAGCCAACTGTGAGACCCGCCGGGAGGATTTTCACCAGGGTAATGCCTACATGGGTTTCTGAGTCTGCTTGATTACTGACACAACTTTGAAGGGGGGCGCTACTGCTGCGATCTTCTGTAAACGCGGCGCTGATGCAGATACACTTTCCTCTCCAGCAGCCTTTATTTGAATTTCCTTACCACCGTGTGTCAGCATCTCCGCTATTGATGGAGCCGCCAGCCAATTCTTCACTGTGGTACCTCTTTTCCCTCTCCTTGGCGGGTCCGGTGGCGGTGTTCGCAGCTTCCGTGGTGTTTCTCCCCCGCTTTCCTCCGGCGCGCATGGCTCCATTGCTGCTGCTGAGCCTGTAAGAGTGTCTCCTCTCAACTTGCGGGCCGCCGCCGTGGCTGCTGCCTTCGCTGTTGCTCCTGCCGCCGGTTTCGGAGCCATGACTCCTCCGCTCCGTCTACTCTGCCTGCTCTGCCAGCACCAATGAGCCAGAAATCCGTCCAGCACTCGCTCCAGCCACAGCACGGACCTTGCGGATCTTGCCGACCTCGCACAAATCAAACGGTAAATACTCAACGTAAACATGAGTCTTATAGTTTAGTTTGAATACGAAAGGCCACTCTGCTGCTGCTCCTTCCAAAATATCGGTGAGGCACTATTCGAAACCGGACCCGGTCTGTTCGTGTTGCATTCGACCACTACGCGGTCGCCATCTTGCTTCCCGCACGTGATTTCCGCTAAAATTCTGGCTAGGAGGCTGGGGAGAATCATTGGGGGTCTGGTCTCCCCTTGGCAGCATGGATTTATACCTGGTTGCGGGACAACTGATCACATAAGACGGGCTATAGCTCTACTTGATTTCCATGCTGCCACGGGGGACGGATGGCCATGATCCTCCTCGATGCTGAAAAAGCTTTTGACCGCATAAGGTGGGAGTGTTTGTGGGGGGTATTGGTCCGCAGAGGATTTGGACCAAAAATCCTGAATGCCCTTAAGGCCATGTATCGGGATCCAGTGGCGAGGGTTCAGCTAATGGGGGACATGTCAGGGGTGTCCCTGTTCACCCATTTTGTTCGCACTTTATATTGACCCATTAGTCCGGCAGATTTTGTGTAGTATGGTTATTAAGCCTGTAATCACAAAGGGGTTTGAGACAAGAATATTGGCATATGCCGATGATTTGGCGGTAATTTCTGCGGAACCAGTTGCAGCCATGCGCACACTTGTTGGAATTACAAAAAAATGTGGTCAACATTCAGGATACCGTTTGAATGAGAGCAAAACCCAGGTAATTTGCACCAACAACATTGTCAAAGTTGATTCAAGATATGTGGAATCAGCAATATATCTGGGAGTAATGATTAATATAGCGACAGACCTAGTCATTAAGGATAACTTTATTCTATTATTAAAATCAGTTACGATAGACCCTAAAAGAATGGATGCACCACATTTGTCACTAATTGAGAGGTCTAACGTGATGAAAATGACGATGTTCCCCAAAATTCTTTATTTGTTCCGCGCTATTCCGCTCCTAATAGACGAGGGAGTGATTGAATCATTCACAGCAATATTTATGAAATTTCTGTGGCAATATGGCAAGATTAGAAGGCCATTAAAATGTATGTCCCTTCCGCAGGAATTAGGAGGGCTAGGAATCCCTAATGTCAGGTTTTATCACTGGACATGCCTGCTAACCCAGATGTCAATACTGTTTGATCCAGCCACAAATGTGTCATACACACCCTGTGGCGATCAAAATCTCCCCTCTATATAGGAATTATTGCTAAATAGGGAGGCTGTGGGGGTTCTGTTAAAGAAAAAAGACCGCCGATATTTTAAGAAAATGCAGTATACGGCTATGGGGAGTGTGTGGGGGGTCTGGAAACTTGTACAAAAGTCCTTAGCAATCCCAAAGATCAATTGTCATACCTCACTGTGGAAATCTGGAATCTTTCCACATCTCAGTATTGATAGTATGTGGAAATGCTGGGAGCAGCAGGGAATTAGAACAGTGGGAGACGTTATGGAGGGGAATGCTGTGCTGAGTTTTGAGTCTATTAAACAGAAATATGGAATCCCAAATGACCAAGGGTTTAAATTTGCCCAGGTTTCCCAAACGTTAAAGGCTAAGAGGCCCTGGGTTTCCCCTGGAAATAGAAGTATTCTATTGGAATATCTGTTAAACGGGGGTAGTAAGATCAAAAGGATCTATCGGATATTAATGACTGGGATCCAAGACCATATGGAAAAAAATGAGATTTCGTTGACCACAAAACTGGGTGATCCCGATGTGGATTTGGATAAAGCTCTTCAACTTGATAAGAGAATATTCCTCTCTTCAAATCTATGAGCACAACATTTTAAGACGTTATTTAATCTATACTATTTGCCTGCAAAACTATTTGACTGGGGTAAAAGGGTAGACAACCGATGTCCTAGATGTATGAAAGGACCGGCTGAGCTATTACATATGTTTCACCAATGTGAAAAACTCTATATAATTAAGGGAGAGATTGAGACATTCTGGGAGGGTTTGCTATATTTGAAGATTAATCTATCCCCTACCCTAATGATAGTAGGCAGTGAGAGTAAGTTGGGGCTAAAGAAAGAGACCGAAGCCTTTGTTTTCGTCTCTGTGGCAGTTTTGCGCATACCTATATCAGCAGGTTGGAAGGATATGACTGCCCCCACTTTCCAGATGTGGTTTTCCAGACTTCTCAGGATACATAACATCAAGTCCCCCCTGTATGAGCAAAAGGGTTGGAATGTACGCAAGATGGGGCTAAATACCTGGGCACCTCTAAAAATCTGTGAGATTCACGAATACAGATTAGAAGTGGCCCACAAAAAAACCCCGATCCGAAGTAGGTAGAGGGATTGTCTTATCATGTCTGTACCTGGTGATATCAGTGTTAATTTATTGTATGCATACATAATTAGGGCTGTGTAGAATGGTGTTTTTTTATCATCACTATGATTGTGGATTGTATAAGGAAATATAAGCTATTATTTATTGCATTTATTCACAATGTTGATGTATGGAACAATGTAAAAATCAAATTATATATGGCTATTTTGTACTGGAAAATTCTCCCAAAAAAATGAATAGGCTTTTTCAGTAAATTACAGGTATGTTACCTTTTACTTTCTTTTCTAACTCAGTGCTGGATACCTAGATTCAGCACTGGGACATTTCTTGCAAACAGGTAAGTAAATACGTCAGTAAATACGTTTAGGTTATTTGTGCGATTTTTAAAGAATATTTTTAGATTTCAAAACTTCACACTTAAAAATTTGGGGGAAGAAAACAGGTTATCGGTTCAAAGGTAAGTTATCGACTGTGGGAGTTAAGGTTCTAGGGTTAGACTCAGAGGTCCCCCAGGGTCAGTGATGCACTCTTGTTATACCCTCAGCAACACTAGGACGGCCGGGTGCAGAGTGTTGTAGCCCAATGTTATTCAATGGGGGAAAGGGGGCCTCCGGTTGGTGGCTGCTGGCAAGCAGGCCACTGGGTTGTGGAAGCAAAGCTCCTAGGTTTTAGGCCAGGGCAAATGGGGAAACAAAGTAGCACAAAAGGTGCACCCTCCGCGGCACTGAGGCGGCCAGGTACAGAGTACTGTTTCGATGTTGGGCGCCCTGTGGTTTCCAATGGAGAACATCCGGTTTGTAAAAACACTGCAGGCAGGGGGCCTTCTGGATTTAGACTGCAGGCGTCGGCTGGAGGCTTGAGGCAGGTCAAGGTTCACCGGATCTCAGTTCATGATTAGTGGGGTGACCTCCTTGTGGTGTTTTTCCACTCGGCCCTGAGCCGGGTTCGGCAGATGCAGAGTGGGCTGGATTTGCGGTTTCCGGCTGCTGCCAGAGGTTTGCAGTTAAACAAATCTGGTGTTCACGGGAGAAGCAGCCTTTGGAAGTGAAGGCAGGCAGGTTCACTGGGGTTTTTGAGATTGCAGGCTGCAGGACACACCAGGGTTTTGCAGGAGCAGGTTCGAGGGGAGACAGGTCTGCAGGGCTGGGGCCAAGTCAGTGGGCATTGTCCTATTGTTAGCTCTGCATGGCTGTTCGGTTCTTCTTCTTTTCATCTAGTCGTTTCTGGATCTGAGAAAGCAAGGTTCAGGGTGCCCCCTAAATATGAGATTTAGGGGCGGTACAGGTAGATAGACGGAAGGGACCAATGAGTCCCTTCCCTGGGATGGGTACACCCCTTATTTTGCCAGCCACCAGTGGGAGGGGGCAGGAGCCTGTCCCTGGTTGGTTGGGTCCCCCATCCTCAAGATGGTGGGGACTCGGAGTTGTGCTTCACCTCGCCTCCCCCACCTGAGAGGTGGTGTTGGCAGAGGTGGGCACACCACTCTCTCTCACTTGTTTTCCTGTCGGTTCTCACGCGCAAAGTCGGGGGTACAACCAGTTGGGACCAGTTGCTGAAAGGAGCAAGTGGTCTGGGGAAGTTCACAAAGGTGGCATGCCTTTGAAGCTTCCCCTTCTTGAAGCCTGCCCATCCTGGGGGAGGAGGCTTAGCACCTCGTCCCAGGATGTGCATTGTTTTAGGCCCCCGAGAGCAGCAGGCTCTCAACCCAGGGGTCCAGAAACATGTCTGTTGATGGCAGCCTAAGCAGTCACTCAGTGGAACACTAGAAGTTGGTTGAGTTTCAGGGGGCATCTCTAAGATGCCCTCTGTCGTTCATTTCACATTAAATCCCACACTGGCATCAGTGTGGGTTTAATGTGCTGAGAGCCTAGATACCAAACATCACAGTTTTCAATGTAGCCATGTATGGTGTTGTGGAATTTGTAATGACAAACTCACAGCACCATATACTCTTAATGACAGCACTGCACTTGCAATTCCCAAGAATGGACTTGGGCACTATAGGGGTACAGGGCTTATGCACCTGTACCCTCACCACTGGCATAGTGCACCCAGCTGGAGGGGTGGCTGATCTAGGCCAGGTCAGTAGGTTGTAGGCATGGTACACAGGGATGTGTGCCATGTCAACTCTTCACTTTTGTTCTACACCAAAACACGCAGCCTGCAAAGGCAGTGTGTGAGTGTAGCGGTACATGACCTCTAAGGGTGGAACAGTACGTGCTGCAGCCCTTAGAGACCTTCTCTGGCCAGAGTGCCCTGTGTACCTGTGGTACCATTTACCAGGTACTGACCTGTGGCCAGAGATGCAAATTGGGTTAGATTTGGGGAAAGAACACAGGCCCAGGGACCCAGGGCACACCAAGTAGAAGTGCCTCAGTAGTCTGGTAAAAAGTGTGTGTGTGTGGGGGGGGTTACTGCAACAGAAACCCACTTTCCTACACATCTGTGAGCGAAAGGTAATGACCATAATTTTTTAATAAAATGATTGTCAAGGGGCCCATATCTCTCAACGGGATGATGTTTCATGCATGCTGTGAACTGAAACAGTGAGATAGGCAGTGAAATAACCCCATGTATTAACCACACAGCTGAATCAGTCTGGGCTACTGAAAACAGTAACTGTTCTAATTGTTCAATATGTAACAATGTGTATGTGGCATCTTTCATGGACATCAATTTCTGTTTATCAGTCAAAATAAATAGCAAAAACAGTGCAGATGCATTCAAATAATCCCATGGCACTTTTCTACTTTTGAGTGTTTGAAACGTCCAAGCAAACTGCATTATAGAACGTAACTGATTTTGACCATGATACAAAACAGAAACTTCATGCTGAACAATGTCAATGACAGAAGATACAGTATTACATCAAGTATATGTACGGGAAGACAGTGTATTATTGTTATTATCTACTACTCCAAGGACTTTTTCTAAATTAACCTGGTCAATTTGGCGGACACATACTGCAGCTTTCATCTGCGTCAGTTTCCAAAATTCATTACATGCACAATAACTAAAATGTTTTGTACCAGGGGATTTCGGACCTAAAAGAAAATCAGCCAAATTGATGTCACCGGATAAATGAGAAAGGTGTTTTTTTCACAGATGACAGCAGTGAGTGTTCTAACCATTGCTGACATAATTTACCCATAGAATATGTGGTTACTGTATGCGAATGTGGGAAACGTGGATCAGGTCTACTTTGTGTAATGCCTTCTGTAGTATTAAGAAAACGTAATTGACATGCATTTGAAGTCATCAGCCACACAACCATCTTAACCGCATCGCTGCGGCGGCTTTTCCCGCTGTGTGCGGCAATTTTCAAAAAGCTGCGTTACATGACGAGCTCAGCTCGTCATCAGCACACGACCGCCGTAGCTGATGACGAGCTGAGCTCGCAATCAGCAGCGAAGAGGTTAAGGGGTAAATATTAGACATGTTAAATGTGTCATTTCGAATTAAGACAGTTAAGTCTTCAATAGTGTTGTTAGTGTGTATTTGCCATGAATTTAAGGAGTTAATGATGGAATGGAGGGAATATTTAGATTCTTTACCGTGGCTAAACCGAAAACAAGTAGTCTGTTGTACTGTGTCATTTAAAAAAAAGATTTGAGACAGTATCAGACATGCCCGATGCAAGGCTTCAGTGCCCTGCACTTGCCAATCTCTAGTGCCCCAGGTAGATTTTAAATCAATTGTTTCCTTCCAATGCTCATAACCCTTCAAGGAAATATCGTTCCTGAAGGACATAGATTAAACCAGTGTGTTAACATAAATTTAGTTTGTGGAGGCATCTTCAATTTATAAAAATAGGACTGGGGGGTCAGATAAATTGTAACCAGAAAAATATACAAATTTACTTTGTTGGGTCTCCTAACTTCCAGGTGATGATGTTGGGCAATGCTCCCCTTGGGTATAATTAAAAAAGGGTCTCTGTGTTTTTGTCTTGTGTAAGAAATTATGGCCATAATGTTGATAACAAAATAGATCAGTGTAGTTAGCCGAATTTAAATACAAATGTTCAGTGTCAAATGCAGCATAATATTTTAAATCAGAGAATAACAAATGAACGGCATGAACATCCCAGTCATTAGAATGGATGGCGGGTGAAACCGCATCTCCCAAGGAAATGTGAAAAACATATGGAATGTTCGCAATTTCCATCAGGCCATGGTTATCATATGCAACTTTATCCCAGACAATGCCATCAACAACAGGGAATGCTGATATATTGACAAGGACTTGGTCTCTTTTCATTATGTGGTACGATGTGTGAGGGGCCAGAAATCCATCAACAAAGTTCACAGCAGAGTGTTCAGGTGAATAATGACCATTAATGAGTAGGAAAAATGCAGTGACAAATCTGAACAAAACATGAAGAGGAATATCATCATAAGCACCATCCAGATATATGCCCAGGGTAGGACTAAGTAAGTATTTTTGAACCAGAAGATGAAAACATTGGTACGGGTAGATGTCTCTTGTACCGAAGATGTCGTGAAAGATGTGCCAGAGGAAAATCTATTACGATCAATTTAATAACCATTGGACCCCAGCTGAAACAATGGTGGAGGAGCTGCATCGTTTGTTTCATGTATGGTACTCTTAGGAATGTCAATTATGGCTTCAACCGGAGGAGCATTATACTTAATATCAATATCTGCAGATGTGGACATAGAAGGAAAAACAGGTAATAATTCAATTGAGGTTTTCACTTACCCTTGTGATTACTGGGGAGCAGTCGAAGAAACAGAAGCCATCAGATTCAGTGAAAGATCTCGACGTGGAATGCTTTGAGGCATACTATTAAGTATCGGCCATATGGTGTAACTTGACATGTTTGATTATAATATAACGATTCTCCTTACGATCAGGTAAATGAAGTAAGGATCACAGTGTGGGTGCCTTTCAAACGAAGGACTCTGACCGGTGCACGGTAGGATGGACCATATTCTTTTTTGTTCCCCACCTTTTCACGGACCAGATCTCCAACTTTAGGAAGCCAGCCAGAAACAGGAATCAGCACCGCTGGGTCCGCGGACAAAGGTAACTGGGTTCTAGCTTGTAAAGCATAAGCTTTTTGTAGATCCTGTAGCATAGCACAACGATTATCTATGTCAAAGGTTGTGGCAGCCGCCAAATTGTATAGACCATCAAGGTCTGGCACAACTATTTTAATTTCAAAGAGCATTTCGTATGGTGTCCACCCACCCAGAGATCTTCTAGGGAGATTATTCAGTGCACGTTGGACTCCATACAAATGAGTCAGCCAACCCCTGCTACAACCTAAGACTCTAGCTGTCAAAGATTGCTTTAAGTCACAGTTCATTTGTTTCACAACTGAATTGGCCTCAAGCCGTTATGGAGAGGAAAATTGCACCTGCACCCCCAGAGACTTCATCGCATCTCCGTTAGTCTTAGAGGCAAACACAGGACCTTGGTCAAATGTCCCGATCAATGCCACAACCCCAATCACAATATCCAAACAAGCGAGACGTGGAGGTGTCTGTCAGTGAAATCTTGACCCAATTGGATTATCAGGGTGTAATTGAACCCTGTGTTTCATCCATGAATAATCCTCTTTTTCCAATATTGAAACCGGATGGTTCATATGGTATTGTTTTAGATTACCATCATTTGAACAGTCAAGTTCGTACCTTCGCAGTACTGAACACCCACAACTCTGAGTTAGTCGATATCTTTGTTAGAAAAATATATAAAACGACTCTTGATATGTCAAATGGTTTTTACAGTCACAATTTGGCTTCTGACAGCTGTGACCTGACAGCATTCAGCTCCTTTGGCAATCATAAAAGGTATACTAGCTTGTTATAGGGTATAAGAATAGTCCCGGCACTTTTGCGGCATGCATAGTGTCTGTTCTACATGAAATTGACCCTGATACTTTCTCTTACCTCAATGTCATTTATTTGATGGATGACAAATTGATACCGCATCTTGTGCTTGTCGACAGCATCATAATGCCTTTTGCAGATTAGGGATACAAATTCAACTTTGCCAAGTCGCATATTGCCTGTTTGACAGTTCTTTTTCTGGGTTACAAACTCACCAATGAAGGAAGGGGGTTGGCCCCCCATTTCCTGAAGAAATGTGCTCAATTGCAACTTCCTCCTACTTTTACAAAATTGTAATCTTTGCTGGGTTGTTTTAATTTCAGGAGGCCATAGATTCATCATTATGCCCAGCGTATCAAACCACTTTATTCTTTGATACAACATTCTTTCTCAATTTCCTGTGGGCTTCCGGAACATACCGAAATTCTTTGGTCTTTGCAGTCTGATTTGCTTCCCACCCACTTCTTGTTAACATGAGAAAACTTTACAAATTTGGTCATAAGGATTGTACCAGGTTCATTAGGTTTCACTTAATTGACGTTCAATGAGGGGGACACTGTCCCCAAATGCATATACATTGGAATTGTTCACTGGGGCTGTGATGTGTTTCTCTTCTACAGAAAAACTTTTTACAGCTGTCCAGATGGCAATTCCGAAAGAACACTCTCTGGCACAGGGTAAACTCATTTTCATGGTCTCACCTGTACCTGCTTTGCACGAAGGTACAAAGGCTAGTGTTCCAAAATTTAAAGCCTTGCATCCATGTTGGATACAATGAGCTAGTTCTTTGATGTTTGCTGATGTCAACTTTATCTTTGACCCGTCATTATAGACACAGGCGTTTTTACAACATTACCATGTTCATCCACCTCCTCTGTCATTGATTCCTCTTGATCAGTACAAATGCATTGTTTACACTGATGGATCTGCACAGCGGGCCGTTGGTTCCAAACATGCTTATTTGGCTGCATGCATGGTTGTGACTATAAAAATTGTAAATGGGGATTTTAAATCCCCCTTAGTGCAAGCACAGTCTCTTGGTGACTGCACGGCTCAGTTAGCGGAGCTACATGCTTTGGTTTTGGCTCTTGAATTTGCTTATCCTGAAGTTCCTATACTTATAGTCTACAGTTAGTTTTTCTGTGTGCAATCCTTCAATGACAACTTGGTCTTTTGGACACAGAATGATTTCCGTGATTCTCAAGGTAGCGCAATTAAGCATAAAACACTTTGGGATCAAGTGGCTGCTCTTAAGGAACGTTTGCCACTCACACATTTTATCCATACTTTGGGCCATCAACGTGTGGGAGCACACGCTGTTGGTAATTCCCTGGCTGATGAGGTAGCCAAATCTGCAGTAGCCACTTGTTCTGAAGCAGCAGTCACAAGGTCCATGACTAAAAATGATGATGACATTTTAGCAGCAATTGCTGCGACAAAAAAGGTAAGAGAATGTCCCCAAGGTTTTCTTTCATGTTATACTTACCACTTGTTGTCTGATCAAGTTCAAGTTGAGAAAGTCCTAAAACCAGAAAAGATTATTTCAGAAAAATGGAGGGAGACAGGAAAAAAGTTGGGGGAAGACCACCCTAAGGCTGTCAAGTCTAACAATAGACTACAAAATATAGGCAACTTGGCTGTACATACACAGTGACTATATGACAGGTAGCATGCTTAAAACACAGAACCTGAAGCAAAGCCCCAAATAGTGTCCCACGTAAATAGACACATACCCTCTGAATGCTACAGATACTATCCACTCACAGTAGCGCTCTTGGGAAAAGGAATGACCTGCATCTCCGACAGTGTTACACCTAGGAAATTGAAAAACCTGGACATTTGATTAAATGGTTAGCATGAAAACATGTTGAAATCCACAGTCACATATAGCAAAAATTATAGCAATGTTGTCATTGCCAAGACCTTAACCAACTAAAGACACACAGGTTAGAAGTGAATATTAGCTATGCTGGTATATATTTGGCAAAATCACTGGCAATTTGAGTTGTCAAAATTGCAAGTAAAGCCCAGGTTTATGACATTACACCGCCCATGTAATCAAGATGTGGTAGCATGGAAACAATGTGATCTAAGCAAACGTGAATTGTATTTCTTTAATACAGGATTGCTTATTCCTTTGCACTAACAAGCTGATTACTTTTTATCTGGGCCCTGTATTTTCGGAGCTCTAGGCTCACACTGGTTTTCCCACGCTTTGCACAGTTTTACCTTTAAATATGTTGGAATGTCAAAACTGCTATTTGCACTGCCACTTTAAATTTTGAAATTGTCGTTGCACTGAATTGCATCTGAATTTGAAACTTACGCTTATTTTGGTACGATTGGGAGGGCGCGAAACCACAGTAGCCCTAGCGCAAATCAGAAGTTACAGAAGTAGTGCTAGAGGAAGGGCAACAGTCTAGTTGGTCAACATAGGAAACTACAAAAATGGGACCGCGGGACTAGGGGCCTGGAACCCTGCCCCGGAGTAGAAATGCTTTTGAAACTGGCTAAACCACAGCAACATCAGAATGAACCCTCTGTTGAAACATCTTCCCGGGATTTGGAGGGTCCATTCTCATGCCTCCACTGTAAATGGGGCTGCCAAACAACACACGTAAAATATACTAGGAAAGCTACGAATTTAGATAGCTTCCAAATGAATTGAATCTATTTTAGCTCCAGATCAATGCCTAAACATTGCCTTGAGATCTGGAACATCTTAGCAGACTTAAAACCCGACCTAGGAAACATTACTGAAACCTGGCTAGATGCTAATAACTCTCCCAATATTCCCATTGCCCTACCGGTGGGATATAAATTATTAAAACAGGATAGAAAGAGATGAAAGGGCGGGGGCATAGCTGTCTTATTCAAAGACAGTTTTACCTGCGTTCCAGAGTCAGTGGCCCAAGTAGGTGAACATGAGATCTTAGCTTTTTCAGTGTCCAATGGTAAACACAAACTACTCGGGGAGCAGTAATATACAATCCCCCTGGCTCCCAGACAGATTTTAGCACCAAATTGTTGTCCCAACTATTCCCTCTCTGCCTAAAACACAAACACTTCGATTTCAATGTTCACTTTGAAAATTCTATGAACCTAGGGGCCAAACACTTGGAAAATAATGTGCAGATACTGCAGCTAGATTAATGAATCAAAGGGCCAACCCACACAGCAGAACACACACTAGACCTGTTGTTTTCAAACATAGACACTACTAATGATTCCAAAGATACACCTCTGTCTTGGACCGACCACTCTTTAATTTCCTTCTCTTTTAACCAGCCAATCAAACCAACCCATGCTACCACACTGACAACAATGGTAAAAAGACCATGGAACCGTTGCACCCCTGACTTATTTGCTTCCCATTTTTCCTCATACAACCCAAGCATTGCCAAAACACTTTCTGCCCAGGCAAAGGCAGAACGTTTGCACAAAGAGATTGCTAACACTCAGGATCAGTGCCCCCCTAAACTAGAAAGCAAATCTAGCAGACAATAACTATCAGAGAAATGGTACTCATTAGAACTGAAACTAATAAAAAGGAGATGTAATTCTCTGGAACATGAGTGAAGACTATCTAAATATAGCAATGATAGGCATATCTACAAAGGAGAGCTGAAAAGCTTCCATAATGCCCTAAAAATGCAAAAACACACTACTATGCAAAACAAATAGAAGACAACTACAAATCATCTAAATAACTACATAAAATATGTGAGAACTCTGCAAACCAATTAGTATTTCCCATACCATGACTCCTACAGTTGATAACTGCGAGCTTTTTTACTGATACGTCTCCAAAATATTTAATAGCCTGCCCGCTGTTAACAATACTGATTCGGAAACATTAGCACCACACCCCCAAGCACATAGTTATTTAAGCAATCTGGCCCCTTTTTCGGAAGAACAGGTTGCAAAAGCCATGACTGAGGTTAAAGCCGGATCCCCCACTTGATCCCTGTCCTCACTTTATCTTCTCATGACTTGTATCGGTCTTATGCCCACATGTTACTCTTATCTTCAATAAATCCCTGGAGTCAGTTTAATTCCCAGCTGTATGGAAGGAAACTGTGGTATTTCCACTGTTAACAAAAGCAGGCTTGGAAATCTATGATCCTGAAAACTACAGACGCATCTCTCAACTACTGTACCTATCTAAAGTACTGGAGAGACTGGTCAATGAACAACTGGTCATTTTTTTAGAAACTAATGACCTCTTAGATCCCTCTCAGACAGGATTTAGAGCAGCCATTATTACAAAAGCCACCTCACTCGCCGTGTCAGACAACGTTAGATCCTTGGTGGACCTGAGGTAAAGCTGGTGCACTGATTCTTCTGTACGCAATGACACCTTTTGATTCTGTATCTCACGACCACCTGCTGGCATCTTTCATGAAAAAGGAATACATTCAAAAGCTCTTCAGTTGTTCACCTCCTTCCTACAAAATAGAACACACAAAATTCAAATGGGCCCCCTTTCTTCCAGTTCAAAAACTGGAGTACCGCAGGGGGCCTCCTGGAAGCCCACTCTTTTCAATGCCTATGTCTCCTCCTTAGCTGTGATTAGCAGGAAATGGGGCTTGGATATCTGCTCCTACGTGGATGACACACAGCTGTTATTTGCCCAGGAAGACAAGCATTAGGACACCAAAAGTAACTTAATTAACTGTCTCACTGAAATAGCAACATGGATGATGGAACATTGTTTAAAGTTAAACACCGGAAAATCAGAGATCCTGCTTTTCGGTGGAGCACACTTAAATTAGGACAACACCTGGTTGCCCCGGGCACTGGGAGCTATCCCGGAACCCAAGCAAGTTGCAAAAAATTTGGGCATACTCGTTAATAATGCACTGACCATGCAAAATCAAGTTTGAACGCTGTTTGGAAAAAGTTTCACTATACTGAAACTACTTCGAAGACTTTATCCCCGATCCCCTGAAACTGTAGAAAGTCCTTCACCCAGGCTTTATTTTCTAGCAGACTTTACTATGGGAATGCGTTCTATGTGGGCATGCCTGAGTATTTATTCTCCCGACCACAGGTGGTCCAAAATACGGATGCTAGACTGGTTTGAAATAAAAGCAAATATAGCTCAACATCTGATACTTTAAGAGAACTGCACTGGCTGCCTGTACGCCAAAGGGCTAAGTTCAAGCCCCTTTGTTATGCACACAGAGCGCTACACAAAAGCGCCCCCGCATTATGCAAGATAAGTTAGAAGTCTATGCTCCCCCACGAAACTTGAGGTTTCGCCATCAGGCCCTGGCCAAGATCAAACGGACCAAAAGGTTTAGAGCAGGAGGTGGGGGCGGAGCTTGCTCGCGACCACGATGGCCGCTTGAGCACTGAGCTCCGCATTGTCGCCATGTCATTCGCCAATTATCCGACAGCATTTTAGCCCATAAGCTTGCCCTACCTAACATTGGGTGTCCGGAGTGAAGCAGCAAACTTTTGGCCCCACTTTGATCCCGCTCCGAGCAGCCGTTCCGGAGTTATCGCCTGGTAGGCTATCCAGCGACTAGGCCCAGTATCCCATCCCCAAATGGGGCAGAGGGCGGACCTTGGAGAACCTGACCTTACGGGCCAGTCGGCGCAGGGCACGCCTAAGATTTCCGGGTTCACCTGCTTTAGCAGACAGAGACACGTGACACTCTGTTAGGCGTAGAAAAGCAGATTTATTAGCTGCAGCTTCATTCCGTGGCGCACAAACTATTATAGTAGACAAGTTTACAATGCCAACTCCCAAAACATACAAAATTGACGAATAGGAATAGTTCGAAAACAAGTTATCGAATGTCTAAAACACACCCTCCTTTCAGACCCTGTGTGCTCTCCTCCCTCCAGGTTAATCAACACTAGTGCCCGTAATTCAATTGCAGGTGGTAGAACATGTTGAATGCTACAAAGGACAGTCTATGTAACAAGAGAACACACAAAGAGAATAGCGAAGGCCAGTTAAACAAGATAAAGTCAAGAAGAATGGTGGGACCCAAATAGTGGAGTAAAACATGGATTAATCAGTCTAGACATGGATTTACGAAACTGGGGAGACCCTGACATCGGTTTTATAAACATAGGCAGAAGTTATTCTTTAATGGAAAGGACACCTAGCAGCTGCAAAAGCAAAAACATCGCGTTCACCACGTCCGCCGTGCTGCCTGAGTGAGGCAACACAAAATGGCGGTTAAATACAAAATGCCGGCGGGATACGAAGCGAAGTCGAAAAACCACGTAACCTCAACCTGAGGCAACAGACGGGCGGCGGGCTCTCCCGCACCACCGCCGGGGCCCGGAGCTTTGAAGATCCGACACCTACTGTGGCGGGGTCTCCGGTGCAGAACGTCGAGACAGGGACTGCTGCGGCCAGGAGAGGACGAGTGGGAGGAGTGCTGACCACGGCCCGACTGGTGTGTCTCGACGTTGTGGAAGCCCCTGCTGGTGGAGACCTGATTGAGCAGGGTGCCGTGGGGAACGAGCAGCCCTAGCTGTCTGCTGCATTGGAGTGTTCGGTGGCGCATAGACACGGCTGCGGACGGCCACGTTGGCCGCATCTTGAGGTGGCGAGTGCTGGGTGAAGCCCGACAAGGGGAGCGGCCACCATTTTGCTCAAGGTAACGCCAGAGCTGCGGCGGACTTGGACCAGGTGCAGCTAGATGCTGTAGCGGCAGCCGTGTTCCTCCTTCTGGCCCAGAGTAACACTGCTGGGTTGTGCACGGGCTGCGGAGGCCGGGGTCGGACGGCTGGACCTCACATGGTGATACAACCTGAACATTGTTGGAAGTGTTGAAGAGGGGCCCGCTGGTTAGCCCCCGCCGTGGAATGGTGATCTGAAGCACAGTGAGGAACCCCAAAACTTAGTGGACACGGTGCCATGGTAAGAAATATCACCGCTGTTGGTGCTGCTGACAGGGGCTGATGCGGAGGGGTCCCTGGGGGGCTGGCGCTGGTCTGGGGCCCATGTCCTTCCTGGAAATACAGTGCGACACACAGGGGAATGGACCTGGCATAGCGGGAAGACTAACCTACAGTGAATAGGGATAACTGGTGAATGCTGATCTTTGTGATGTGCTACCGGCCAGGACAATAAGTGCAAGGAGTGCCTAGGAGTAAAGTCATGCTCCTCCGTTGTCACACACAACCAGAGCAAGGTGGGAAATTTGGAACGGCGTTCCAGACTGTACTGCCCTGCGAACCGCTGGGCAGAAACGGAGGTGAGGAACATCCCTAACAGGACAGTCCCATGGCGCCCTCAACAGAGAGCTATCTGTGCGGCTGGTCAGAGAGCGGTCTCGGGCCCCCAGAAGATAACAACAAGCGCCTTTGACTGCAGAGAAAGCAAACTACTCTCATTGTGTATCAGTGTCTTCTTGCCTGGCGCCAACGCTCGGCTTCCATCATGGGTAGAGTGGACAAGGCACAATCTAAACTGACCTTCAAGTAAAAGCGCTCGAAATCGCATGACGCGACGACGGAAGAAGCCTCTAGAACGCGCTCTGCCATTGACATTGACCATGATGTGGATATCCACAGCATGCTTCGGTCCATGGAAAAGTGTTTGCAAAGTGGCATCACCTCTCTAGGTACGAAAATGGACACCCTTACATACCGCATGGACAGAATGGTGGAGCGACTAGACAATCAGGCGGAGCGTCTAGAAATGTCTGAAAGGCAGCCTACCAAGGTGGAAGAAGTCGCACACCACCTTGGACTCGGAGCACAAACAACTTGGAAAGGTCCTCTGCCTACTATAGGATAAAACAAAGGATTTGGAGGCGCGTTCATGTCGATGCAATCTAAGAATCACGGGTCTGCCGGAGACGACTGCCACTGGTAACTTGGAACAATTTATTGAGAAGCTATTGGTTACTCTTTTGGGGGACGGAGTTTTCTCTAACATGTTTGTGGTGGAGAGGACGCACCGGTCCTAGGGACCGTGGCCTCCCCCGGGGGTCCCGCCGCAACCGATCATCGCAAAACCTCTCAATTACAGAGATAGAGACTATGCGCTGTACATTGCACGCGACAAACAAACACTGCAGTACGAAGGCTCCACTATATTGCTTTATCCAGACTTCACTATTCGTGTACAAGAGGCACGTAGGCAATTTATCCCAATGAAGAAGCAGCTGTGAGATCTGGGCCTAGACTATGCCATGCTGTATTCTGCCAAGCTACGAGTCAATAAACAAGGCCGGTCACACATCTTCACGGACCCGAAGGCTCTACAGAAGGCGTTGAAGGACTGGTCCAAGCAGCAGCGTGGAAGCCCAGAACGACCTTTGCTTGACGAAGCGACTGGCGGATTGTTGGACGACCAAGATTGACTCCGTTGGGCACCAGCTGAACGATGAGTATAACTGATGAGAACTGCATGATGAGAATTTGGGTGGTTGGGTGAGGAAGGGTCTGACGCAGGATGATTGCCATAAGGTATAACTAACACTCAATTATATTTGTGTTTTGTTTGAGACACTTTGCTACTGGTTACATCACGCTGGCGATGCGGGTCTCTGAGACTAGTGTGGAGCTCCATGCACAGTGGGATTGAATGTACCAATGGTGGATACATGGGTGCAGGGATGGGGAAAAGTATAAGTAGCTGGGCACTGACCATGCTGGTCTAGATCTGTTACTTAGAAAATGCTGCATCTAAATTTGGTGACATGCGTAAAAACGGATCAAATGAACGTTTGCAATCGAACATAAGTGCTATGTGCGACCTAGGCCCACGAGTGAAATACACTAGTAATGTAATAGTTGGGTGGGGGAGGGTACAAGGTGTTGAATGGGGACACTCTAGGGATCTGCGCAACCAAGTCAGGGGAGGTCTGCTGTGGGTGGGGGGGGGGAGGTTGCTGTTTGTTTGTTTTGGTTGCTCGCAAATTTAGGTTGCTTTACACTCACTGTACACACTGTATACACGTATCGCTGGTCTGGAGATTATAAGAAATACGACACTCAGGATGACGACACTTGGTGAAAACCCCTCCCCAAAGCCGATGGATACCTTCCGTGCTCTGTCCTGGAACCTCCGGGGCTCAATGACTACCGTAAACTTCGGAACGTGCTAAGCTACTTGAATAGGCAAAACTTTGACATGGCCTTACTCCAAGAGACACACCTCCAACACACAAGCGCGATGCTTCGCAGTAGAGGCTTGCTGGGTGATATCAACCCTTCAGGGTTTACGGCACACGCCCGGGGGGTACTGACCTGGGTTAACCCAAAATCTGAGTATACGCTGCACCAGTTGATGTCGGATACAGAGGGGCAATTTGTGTTCGCTAGATGCCAGGGTAGGTGCTTGGACTTGGTTATTGTCAACATATACGGTCCCAATTACGACTGCCCTGAGTTCTTCACGACATTAGAGAATGTGGCGAACTGGTATGGGGACGCGCAATTTCTCTGGGGCTGAGATTTCAATTTGGTTCGGAACCCGCAGGTAGACCGGTCAGCAGGTCCCATGAGAAAGCCGGCTGCAGCTGCGCGTAAGCTGGAAAGTGTTATGATCAGTTGGGCACTGAGCGATGTCTGGAGTATGCGGCATCGAGATAAGGGGGGATATACACACTGTTTGGCCGACCACAATATACACACACGCATAGATTATTGATTTGTCTCTACTTCATTAGCAGAGCAGGTCTGCAGCTGCCTGGTGCTTCCGCGTACACTCTCGGACCACTTGCCACTGTTGCTGATAATGGACACACCTAAGAATTAACTGTTTACATGGCGTTTTCCCCCATATTCACTACTAGACCCCTCTTTAAAGGAGAACTTGCATAGATACGTGTTTTGTTACCAATATTGGATCAGTCGATAGTTTCCAGACCGTGTGGGAGGCATTTAAAGTGTACATAAGAGGCGTAGCAATGGCCAAGCACTCTGGAGTTCTCAGAGCAATTAGGCAGAGAATGGCGGATCTAGAACAGAAATTGGGGAAATTAAAGTCACGTCAGATAGCTGATGGGAGTGAGGAGATCGAAAAAGAAATTAAAGACATGCTAGGGGAGTACTAGGAGGTGGCAGATAGCGAAGTCAAACATCTAGGCAAGTATGCCACAGCTCGCAATTACGGGGAGGGTGACAGGCCTGGCTCCGTCCTTGCACAAATTTGGAAAAACCAGCATAGTAAAACGTTGATAACAGAGATTAGATCGGTTGATGGAACACTGCCGACCGAAGAAGCAGACATTGCAGATAGATTTAGGAAATTCTACTATGAATTATACACTTCTCACTCTTCAGGCACAGACAAGGAAATACTTGCCTATCAAGCTACCATTCCTCACCAACACACATAGAGAGTTCCTGATGCAACCAATTGAAAGGGTCGAAATAACTGACGCATTGATGGGCATCAAAAGTAACAGTGCCCCAGGGGCAGACGGATTGACTGTCAGATTTTATAAAGCCTTTATGGACATTCTGCTCCCGCACCTCTCAACATTATTTGATGACATGTGTGAGTCTGGTACAATGCTTTGTTCAATGAGAGAGGCGATTATCGTTGCTATCCCAAAACCAGATAAGCCGCCAGAGGAAAGCGGATCTTACCGACCGCTCTCGTTGCTCAATGTTGACACCAAGATTTTTGCCAAAGTATTGGCTAACTGCCTAGCCCTCCTATCCTCCACGCTAGTAGCCCCGGTACAGGTGGGGTTTATCCCAAACAGGAACCTCACTTACAACATTCGCATGGTTTTTGGAACCATGCAGCATGTAAAACAAGATACTAGTGCGGTGGTGAATTTCCTAGATATGGAAAAGGCCTTCGACTCTGTCGAGTGGTCCTTCATGCGACAGGTGTTGACTAGGATGGGACTGAGGTCAGTTTTCCTCCAGTTGATTGGAGTTTTGTATAATGCTCCTACAGCGAGAATCCGACTGGGCAATTTAGTTACAGACTCCTTTGCTATATCCAGAAGGACTAGACAGGATTGCCTATTATGCCCTATACTATATGCCTTGGTGGCTGAGCCCGTTGTATAGCGTTTTAGGACCCTAGTGTAATTTTCCCGATTCATGCCCTTATATAGGTATAAAATACCATATCCTAATATAGGCATAGAAATCAGAACCATATTAAGTCATAGCTCAAGTAGTCCTAATACGGCTTGGCTACTTCCACTAGTTCTGAAAATCTACAACGATTTCTTGGAAAAACCCGCCTTCAGCAGTCAGGGACTACCCCCTGCATGAATATTAATTTATCCAAGAACTCATGGAGTTTTCAGAGAATTGAGTCTCTGATGACGTTATTATGTCCAATCTTACGTCAAACTCGGCACCTTCAAGGTATAAATATGCCCACACTTGTCCAAACAAATACAGGGTTGTTTGGAGCAGTTCGACTATCTACTTGCCCGACGCCTTGCTGCTGCAAGTGCCGAAGGAAGCTGACCTTCCAGCTGACGCACTGAGAGATGCTGTACTTTCTCTAGCTGAGAAATTCAGCTCCAGTGTTTCCAGGCTACCCTTGCGGATTGCTGGGAAATCGAGTCCTGAGAGAGAGAGATACAAGACCTCCTTCATTCTAAACCAAGGTACGGAGTTGATTAGACCCTAAGAGAATTCTTGGATAGATTCTTGTCAAAAGAATACTAAACTTAAGCTACATCTCACTTACTTCTTCCTTTGTACTAGACCTAGGTTAAGTACACCGGGGTAGGCGTATTTTAGAAGTACCAGTTGAGCATTTTTAGTCGTATCACTGTATGTATTTTATGCATTTTAGGTAATCTATGGCTTAGAAACCATATCATGCTACTACAATATTATTTTGTAACACTCTTTTTACTGTACGCACTTTACTTCATGCTAAGTATTGCGATTTTAGCAGTTCATTTCTTATGCTTGAGAAAGAAGACAGTTCAATAAAAAAAAACTTTTATTGAAAACGCACGTCTCTCTATTTCTCTGCACCTCTGGTGAAACAAAGCATGCACGTTTGACTGAGTGAACTATCTATTGTTTCCGCGACTCTAGAGATTGATTTCTTATTCTTGGGAAACAAAGTTGTCATGTTTAAAGTGGTTGTCAGAAACTAATCCCTTCTTGTCAATTCAAGAACATTTCTAGTGACCTCTGAGCTAGCTGGCACACATACAACTAAGTTTAGTATATTCGGTAGAGACCTAGTTGACTTCAGCCCTACGGCTAAACTACAGGATACACTATTCCAATGTGCAGAGCCTTTTGGGAATATAGGAACTACACTGTGCCCTCAGAGAATATCATCGGCACAGAGGCATCAGGTTACCAACATATAGGATAAATGTGTCGACATATGCCGATGACACTTTATTATATGTCCGTGATCAGATAACCAACCTTTCCACAGACCTTAGGGAGGTAGTGCACTTTGGCGCACTATCGAGTTTACGAGTTAATTGGGCTAAATCTCTTGTCTTTCCGCTGACCCCGATCACGGCACATTTTGAAATGGACTACCCCTTACAATGGACGACGGACTCTATTCGATATCTGGGAATTTGTTTACATACAGACTCAGAGATAGTGTTTAGAGAAAACTATGGCACCACAATAGGCAAACTGGAGTACGACGTTGAGAATTGGATAAAACTACTGCAATTATGAAAATGGTGATATTGCCCAGACTTTTATTCCTTTTTATGAACATTCCTATAGTGCTACTGTGCTCCTTCTTTCACAGACTCAATCAATCGATCGTTAAATTGGCTTGGGCGGGTAAATCAGCAAGGGTCCAATGGCGGTATACACCTGTTACAACGCAACTTTTACAACTACCTACCATTACAACGCAACTTTTACAACGCATACCATTACAACGCATTGCGCTGGGGGGCGCTCTATGATAGGGAATAAGTTTAATTTACTATCCAACACCTTCCCTAGTGTCCACGGGGACTGGAGTTGGAATAGTAAATTATACTTACCACTATCCAGCACCTCTAAGCGCTATGCGTTGTAATGGTATGCGTTGTAATGGTCGCGTTGTAATGGTAGGTAGTTGTAATGGTATGCGTTATAACGTCATACATCCCCAATGGCGGGTTCCCATGTTACTGTACCATATGGGGGGGCTAGGCGCTCCCGAGTTCAATCTTTATTCCAGTGCAGCACCATGGGCGCAAGCACATTACTGGATTCATGGGGCGTCGGACATACCATTTCTCCGTATGGAAAGACTGTTCGCTGAGCCACTCGCGCTTCCAGCCATGATACTAGAACCCTTAGATTGGAGAACTGGGATAATAGATTCCATCAATATGACAAGACACCCCTGGCATACTTTATTACGTTTGCAGGCGGGAGCTCTGTTGTACACCCCAGCAGTGCTGATTGAATGGACACGTTGGCTAGCCCCATGTAGGGATAGCGGAGTGACCTGTGCACTACACATATTGAATATAGCAACGACGGGTGACTTATTCCAAGAAGGAATGGTTAAGACTTGGGACCATGTAGCGACGCAGGCACACTGTTACAACGCTTGCAATTTTATCGAGTCTGCAGGGCTTTGCGTGACTTGTTGGGTGATGACATGGCTCAGCCTCCGGAGGTGCCAGAACTAGCCTACATTATAAAAATGAAGACTCCCCGCAAGATGGTCGCTACTATATATACATTAGCTATGACTCACAGGATGCACCAATACACGGCAGCCCGAAAAGCCTGTCAAAGGGACCTCCAACTAGTGATAGATGACCCTATGTGGAACTACTGTTGCACTAACACTAGGCGAATTTCACTCCACGGCAGGCTTAGACTTATACACTTCAAGTATATCAATAGGACATACTGCACCCCAAAGAGAATGGATAGATATGGGCTGAGAGACGACACAGGCTGCAACAGGTGCGATGCCACCTCCGCAGATTTCATGCATTTACCTTGGCAGTTCCCAGGAGTGTTTAATTATTGGAAGGCCATCTTCCGAGAATTGGGGAGTATCGTTGATATAGAACTTGCCCCAGACCCTGCGATTGCGCTTTCGGGTTATTCTAAGAAACTACCTAAAGCAATACATAGGCTGGTAGACATGGGCCTACTCAAGCTAAACCAGTAGTGGCTATGTGCTGGATAAGAGGCCCCGTTCCACTGCAGATCAATGAGCTCATGATATGATTTACTGTTGTACACAGTTGGAAAACTTCAGCGAGTTACTACCGCCGTGTAACAGGCCCAAAAACCTTTGGGGGCTATACACGGCATACAGACTACGTAAGGCTGCGGAGCCTCATACCGAGGCTCTGGCTGACCCAGTGGGACTTGTTTAATACCCCAGCATCCCAGAGCGTAATGAGTGGTGTGCAGGTGTAGGGTCCATCCCTGTAGCACATTTGGAGGGTAGCTTATTTCCCACCGGAAATAATATGGGTTGCGACACAAGACCAAAAGAGGTAGGAGAGAGATAGATAATGAGATACCACCCTAGAGGGTTGCATCTTATTCACATACCCCTTGGACTTCAGAAAGCGCTGCAACACACCTGATAGTAACACAACGAGTAGTTTCTACAGTCTTTGGTAACTGGTGTAGCATAGATAAGATGTATGTGTATTTAATGTACATTATAGGATAACAGACGCTGCCTGCCCCTCTGGGGATGTTGGCCCTAAAGCTGTGTATCGTATTTTTGTGTATGGAGCCGCTGGCCCCAGGGTTGTAGGCGAGAGGCTGTCTATGTTTGCGAACTTTTTTTGTTTTTTATTTTCTGCAATAAAATCTTTAAAAAAAAAAAAGGTTTAGAGCAGGAAACCGATCCTTTTTCAAACTAGCAGCCGTCCCCTGGAATGAACTTCAACCAGATCTATGCCTAACTGATGAATACCTGTCATTTAGGAAGAAATTAAAAACTTCCCTGTTCCCTAAATTATAGTCAAAGCCACCTACCATCCCGGCTGAAGCCTCAACCTGAAACTGTTCACAACTGCCCTCCCCATATCAGGATAACACGCTCTCCTAGCGCCATGATGTCCCTTGGGATGAATGTGGCGCTTTACAAATACAAATACAGGCAGAAATAGAATAATTTGAACACCCATTTGGTGTTAGTAAGTTGGGTATTTTGTGAGTGACGGAAGCATCTTTTTAAGGTATTTTTTTATTTTAGTTTACTGAGGGTATGCCACTGTACACACAGTATCAATGCCCTCTCCCTGTCCTGAAGTCTTACCCTTGTGCTTTGTCCTGCCCTTGGTCATCTTGGATTTAGATTTTGAAATTTGGAGGAAAAAGCATCACTCTTCCTATTCCTGCAATCTATGACATAAAATAGACCCCCCACAATGGGGGACAAGGGAAAAAGAATGTTGCCAAAAAGCCTCAGATGTGAAGAAGATGAACTAGTAATTGATCATGTAGAGAGTGGTATAGAGGAATTGCAGTTCACTTCTACCAACCTGTTCTAGTTCATATAGTACCATCAACACCACCTGCTTCTCACATTTCAAGAACCTCAAGACTTGCAGCACCACCATCCTCTGGCAGCCACAGCCTGCTTCATTGAAAGGTGAGCACAATCACCTAGGTCCTCCACAATAAGTGTTCCTGGCATTGGTTCTATATAAAAGCTCTCCTGCCCAGTGTGGAACCTAGGTCATATAAGGACTACATCACAGACTGTGCAATTTTCCTCTATCAGTCCATTGTGAGAAGCCAGGTGGGGATTACCGTACCAGGGACCAACTGTCCAAAACCAACATGCAAATGTGTATGAAGAGTACCTGAAAAGAATAGCTGGTGTTGAAAGATAAGAAGTTGTGGAAAAGATAGAGGGTGGTGAGGAAGAAGAAGATGTGTCCTTCATATGAAGATGCCCTGTCACTATCAGTATGAAGGCATCACCTGCAGGAAATTTGGCATGACACAAGGAAAAGAGGAATACAATAGTCACCCCAAAGCATCAAACAGCCTACCTGGTACCCGTAAGGCACTTGAGGTGGTGGTATCCTCACAAAGAAAACAACTCCCATAACAACCTACTATCAACCAAGTAGGTTCAGCAAAGAATGGCCATACCACAGAACCTATAATCTAATCCACTTATATAATGGGAGGCTGGAAAGAATTAGCAATTGGCCTACTCCTTTACCTTTTTGTGACAGGAAAAGGATTTCTTAAATTTTCGGAGACCCTCTGTCCAAAATGCAAGGTTCCCAGTCAGTGCTGTGCCATCAAGTGCTGGTCAGTGAAGTAATGGAGGAGAGCACAGTTCAGTGCATCCACATCATTACAGACAAGTGGACCAGTTGTCAAGTCACAGACTACATGCGTATGACTGTACACTGGGTCTTTCCAAATAGGGTTAAGCACCTCTCATTTGGGGATGTTTTTTAAGGGATTCATTGGCATGCAACTGTTTAAATGTTCTCCGTAAAGAAATTTCTTATGGCTGCCAACATCCTGGCAGAATGTAATACTAAAGTCTACGAATGGTTCAACCCTGAGGTCTCAGCATTGGATGTTTTGCCACTGATAATGGCAGTAATATAGTCAAAGTAATGGCTGACAGGGGATACTTTAGAGTACTGTGTTTATCTAATTCCATCCATCTAAGTGTGAAAGACTTCTTCAAAATGGAAGTAGTAGTCAATAATATACTGATCACCTGTTGCAAGATTTGCACTTATTTCAGTCATTCCTTCAATGCACAGAAGCATTTGATCATCATTCAGCATGCATATAGAGTCCCTATAAAAACCCTCATAAAGGATTTGCTAACCCGTTGGATTTCTATATTCTATATGCTGCCACACCCGTTTGTGAAGTAAGGGTCTGCCACTTATTATATGCTACAAAGGACAGGGTGTGCAACTGCCAACGCCATTACAATGAAAGTTAGCAAATGGAGACTAGTGGGTGCCAAGACCTAATGCTAATGCCTCTTGAGCTTTTGACACTGGAAGTTACCAAGGAAGATTAACCAGTGAACCAAGTCATCCCATTGTAGCACATGCTTCAGGACCATTTATAGAAGGTGGAACAAACACACACAAATGCCAATAAAGAAGCAGCTTCTTGGTCAATCGCTTGGACAACATAAATCAAAGGCTGCAAAAAGAGATTGTGTCCTTCGAAGACTACTTATGTGCATGATACTGGATTCATGGAACATAAAAGAGGTGCCAATTTTCATTTTTCATCAGTAAATGTCTCCATTTATGAGAACTACATCATCAGGAAACTGAGGGTCCGACAAGATGAACAATTTTAACATTGAGTTTGTAGCAGATCTGTAGGGCCTTCGTCAACCTCTGGAGAGTACTGTGATGGCTGTTAGACATTTATTGCAGCTACTGCAGCAGCACCCCAATACTATACCATTTACCAGCTGGTAAAACTACAGCACAAACAGCATCAATTGCACTTTCAATATCTTCAATGGTTGGTTTATGAATATTCCAGGACTTAAAACAAGCATAGAGGCACATGTAACTTTGAAATAGAAAATATCTATAACTATGACTCTGGAGACAATGGTGTAAGACTACTTGGCCAAGCAAACAGAAGTCAACTTGGATCAAGATTTGTTGACCTATTGGCATGGGGGAAATGAAATTGGCCAGAACCCATTAGGCTGGCAATGGTAATAAAGTAACTTGCACATGCAGTAGCTAGTGTGTCCTCAAAACTGGTGGTTAGTGCAACTGGGGAAATTGCACAGTCAGAAGAACCTGTCTCCCTCCTGAAAATGTGAAGAGAGAGAGACAATGATTAACATGAATAAATATTTCATACCCAAAAACTATACAGTTCCAGAAGACACAGACACAACCCTGAATTCGGGCAAATTCTCAGACATGCATCAAAGTGTGGCGATTAATCATCCTGCAGATGACCTCCTTGAATTTGAGCATCAACTGTACTTTCCTGAATAAAAAGTGCAACAGTAACCCAAAGGAAATATCTGCTTTTAGAAAACGCACAAAAACAAAAAACAAAAGATCCAAAAAATAAGTTTCACTTTTATATTTGGTATCTGGTTATGTAAATGTATTTGAGCTTATATAGCGCACAGCTAACCGCTGTGGGTTTCCCGGCGCTTGCTTAGGGAACCCGTCCTGGTATTCCCCCGTGAGATAACCCCGGCAGGGTATCCACAAGGTGAAAGCCAGGCTTCCCGCCGCGAGGGGCCATTGTGGAGATTAAGCAAGCTATTGCCCAGAGTCGCAGAGTGTGAACCCGTGAGTCGAGAAGGCACCGGAGCGAGAATTATCGGGTCCATGGAATTTTTAGCCCAAGACCCGCCGAGGCAGGGAATTGAACCCTGGTCCAGGGCCGATCTCAGCTTCTGGGTCTGCCGCCTCTAACCCCTGAGCCACACTTCTCCACTATATGGTTAATATAAACAGTGTGCACAGTACTGATAGACAACGAGGAAAGGTATAGTTAATTTGTTCTGGTGATTGAGTAGTGAGAGGTTACAAAGAAAGAAAAACAATTCCACCTTAGTTTCAGCTGTAGATTTTGTAGCAAGCAATCAACACTATCTAAGTCTGCAATGGATGCTCCAAGTCCTAGACCGTTTCCTGAAAAAATAAGATGCTGGTCTCTGAAGTTATTTTTGCATTTGTCAACCCGAGTGGGACAGGTATACTCAGACGTGAGTCCCATGCTCTACACACCACTGGAGTCAAGCTATCCTGGCTGATGACGGCTAATAGCCAGAAACCGGTCCTAGGATGCTTGATTCCGGTCCAGGGATGACATGGCTTGGCAGTTTGGGCTGGACTGTTCCCATGAGGCGCAGGGTCAAGGCTGATTTGCATATGGCCATGTCTGAACTGGGGTGGTGTCGAGTGCAAAAAAACGATGGATTTAGGCCCAGATCTCTGTACTGGGGTGAATGAATGACAAGTTCTGCATTCTGTCCATCAACTGTTGTTTTTACATTAACCACACATTCCCAGGCACAGCTGTAAAGGACTGTCGCTTCCACAGGAAAAGAAAAGCAACACCTATATAGGTAGATGGACACCCCACCATCTGTGAACAGGTAACCTTCATTAATGAATATGAAATAATGTTTTGTGTGATTATGTGATGCGCTTAGCGTAGGTAAAATTGGTATTAAATATGTGAGTGATCCTTTGCTTCAGGATAAACGCTGGGAGTGTTAAATTCTTTCTAACTTTATCCAGAGTATACACAGAAAAATAAATTTTATTTTCCTGCTCAACAGGTCTGTCTCTATCTGGAAGAAATGCAATCTACTAGCCTCTACAAATTCATGCGAAAGAAGGACCAATGCCTATCTTCTTCTATGGGAATCAAGAGTCCCTGTGGGCTGGAAAGGTTAAGCTATTTATCATAAATGTTGCAGACTAGTGTTTCAAGAGGCAAATTTGGTTATGTGTACAAGACGGGCACAAATAAATATTTTTCTTGTTTGGGTGTTCCATTATTCAGGTCACTTGCACTTAGCTCTGGATTCAATCCTAGATAAGTATACTTAACTTAGAGGTCTGTTTGCTGCTGGTAAATAGTGTTTGAATAGGTTACCTTAACTGGGATTTTCGTTCAAGGGCAGGTGTGTCACTCTCATGGAGTTATTTAATGATATATTTGTCTCTATAGAAGCTTTACCTAATTATGTCTACCTTTCTAATCATCAATTCTCTAACCCTCTTCCTCCCTCAAGTTGTGATATCTTTAGTGCTGTTATATGTTTCTACCATCAACAGATCTCATATGTTCCGAGTTGGATGTGCTGCAAGCAACTTTAAACTGTTACAAAAATGCCTAATTTGCCCACATCATCACTCTTATACAGACCTAAAAAAGCTCAAGGATACGTAGTGTGTACTTTCCCCCCCTATCTTCACCCCACAGAGAACCATTTTACCTGACGATTGTTCTGTTCCAAAGAAACTTCCAAAAGAGATGTGATTATATTCTTAGTTTAGTAAATGACTTTTACATTTTCCACTCCCTCTGTTTTTTTCTTGTAATTTCATGTTGCAAAAGTAGAATTCTTCTTTCTTAATAAGACAAACCTTGTATTTCCTGTGACAGCTTCCCTGTTTGGACCTGTCTGGGCCACCAGCACTTACTCTTTTTGGAAACACCACTAAATCAACAACAACACATCTTGGGGGAGGTGGTAGACCACCTTTCTGCTCAAGTACTTAATAATAATGGAAGGCGAGAGTTGTTCGGTTTGGGGTTTTACAAAAATTATACGCATAATATAATCATATCTCCTGTATTTGACGGGTTTTTAAACTAATATTTCTCCTTAGTGGTGAGTGATAATTATTAGGTGCAGAGGGTAGGACACTGCACACATATTGCTATTACTTTTGACTGATGGGAGAGTGGGTGCTCTCAGATGAATTCAAGTCATGAAGGCTAAGGTAACGCATCATCAGTTTTCCACCAGTAATTGGAGGAAGGTGGACTGGAGGTCTTCATTTGGGTAAGCCTATTAAGGGAGCTCAGGTCAAGGCAAAACTACACTAAAGAGAAGACAATGAAGGTAGAAAATGGGACAGTTTCTTTGTGATGGGACAGGTTCATATCTCAGTGTATGCTCTGAAGGTAAAGTGTGCTTGGAGGTTACAGTAAAATGTACAGCTAAAGATACATATTATAATCATGATAAAAAATCTATAAGTCAGAAAATTCAACTATTTTATTTTATAAAATACAAATCCATCTACTCCACCCTTAACTGCCCTAATCCCCTCCCTAGACCAAGTCAAAATGCATTAAAACAATCTCCTTCTCCTACTGTCCTACAATCACCACCTGCAATAGGCCCAGCATCTCCCTAATTAAAGTGTTCCTCACTGTCATCCAGTCTTTTTACAATTTTCTGATGTGTATTTCAATGCTGCCAGGCCTTATAGGACCTCACCGCTGAGGTCCTCTGTAGTGGAGGTGGTGGACTGCATTCAGAGACACAAAGGTGGGGTGCCTGATGTGTCTGTGAAAATGGTGCTGCTTCAGTTCCACCAGATGAGTACTGGAAAAGCTGGTTGACACTGCATTCACCTGTTCTTGTTCATCTTCTTCCTCCAGGATGACTACCTGCCAAATGGCCACTTCTAAAGCCTTAATCTTCTGGAGGAGCAACCAAGCCACTCCCCCCCCCCCCTGCAACAGTCCCCTTTACCCAGGGAGGGGCATCTCATTGGGACAGCTGGATAATCTGAGGAAAAAGGAAAGGAACTTAAATTGTAGTACACATTGCAAGTGCATGTTTGTATAGTGAGACAACAATCAATCTTGCTTGTCCTGGAATTTCTTTTTATGTAATATAATTCTGGGTTCCTGGAAATGTTTTCTATGCATAATTCACATACTACTATTATCAGTATGTGGCATTAATAAATCCACATAATGACATTATTTTTTTTCTAAAATGAATGAGAGGAGTAAATAAATAAATAAATTAATGGGGTGACAAGTTCACCATACACGTAACGTGTATTTAAAAAAAATACTATTCTGTTAAATCTAGAAAAGGAGGGTAAGGGGGTATAACTAAAGACTTAACACTCAGCCCTGCATAATGAATGCCCCGCCAACAGAACCCCAACCTGTCACTAATCATTAATTGTTTTTTGAGGAAACTCTGTTTATTACATTTTTATTCACAGAGCCATCCCAAATCACAGCTCATATACATTCTAAGGATTCACCATATCAGGGATCAGCTCAAAGAAAATTGAAACACATATTGCAATCTAACCTTCCCAAACAGTAGTCCCCCCACCCACACTACTCGCAAAGGGAGAAAACAACCCACACACAAATGTAATCAGTCTGAATTTTCCAACTTTTCTTCCCCAGTAGCCTATTGCCAACATGTTCTTATAGGGGCATTAGTGTTCCTCGGCTCTAGGAGACAAATGTGCTAACATTCAGTCAAAATGACCTAGGGCCTGCCATCATGGTGGGAGCAGTGTTTTCGGTAGGCCTCAGAACATTACATTTGATAATGGCTTACATTTGGCTTTTAAATGTAGTGGGTTCCTGTTAGGAAACTGTAGTCTCTAGTTGGCAGGTTGTTACCCTGCCCAAGTAGGGACCCTTTTTCCTAGTCAGGATAAGAGGGATGCACAACTGATATAACTCCTGCTCACCCCCTTGGTAGCTTGGTACGAGCAGTCAGGCTTATCTCAAAGGTAGTGTGTAAAGCATATGCACGTAACATACAGTAATACCGTGAAAACACTACAAAAGGACACCACACCAGCTTAGAAAAATATCCAATAATATTTAGCTGTGTAAAACAAGACCAAAACGATAAAAATCCAACTTACAATATTCAAAACATGGACTTTGCAAAAATAACCTTAAAAATGCAATTCCTTGAAGTTGGTAGCTCCAGCGGTGCTATCACGGTGCTGAAAACAACCAAATCCAACAGCTTCGGTCAACCATGTCGGTGCGGACCAGTGTTGGTGTCAGAAGACTTGTAAACAGTATCTTTTGTTCCGGCCACTGCGGCAGTTTAGGCCGGCAGCGGCGGTCATCGAGGTTGCAGTGTGAAACGGAGAAGTGTGGTGTGTGGGCCCTCAGGTCACGGTGGAGGCAGAGGCTCAGTGACAGTAGACAAGCGGCGTTGGTGGGACTAGGGCTGCGGTGCGAAGAGGGGGGGTGCTCGACGCAGTGCTGAATCCATTGTGCAAGCTGTGGCAGCCGTCAAAGATCGGTGGTCGATGGGGCTAGTGTCAGTAGGCACTGGCCGCTGTGTGGAATGGGGCTTTCCTTCGTAAAGCTTACAAGCGGTGCCCTCAGACCACGGTGGAGATGTCAGTTGGCAATGGTATCATCGGTGAGACCAGGGCAGCAGAGTGAAGCAAGGCGGTGTGTAGTGCGGTCCCCACAGGTCCCAGTGCAAGCAGCAGCTCTGTGGCGGCAGCGGTCGTCATGGTGAGATCAGGGTTGTGGTGCGAAGTGCAGCAGTTGCCTCTACAGTGCCTTCAGGTCATGCAACTACCGGCGGTCTTGGTGGAAGTGTCAGATTGAAGATTCCCTCTTTGGCAACGTTGACACGCAGTCCCAGAAGCTGTAACCAGTGGAGGTTGAATTCTTAGTTGTTTTTAAGACTTCTTGAACAGGGGGCAAGCTCTACCTCAAGCCCTTGGAGAAACTCAAACAAAGAAGTTGCAGAAAGTTCAGTCCAGTCCTTCCTCTGCCAAAGACAGGAGCAGCCACAGCAGGCCAACAAATCAAAGCACACAGCAACGTGTTAGTTCCTTCTCACAGCTTCTCCAGCTCTTCTTCTTGGCCGGTTTCTGAGTCCAAAAGAGTTCCAAAGTACTGGGGTCTGGTCCTCAGTATTTATACCACATTTTCTTTTGGTCTTCTGTGCCAGAGAGTCTCTGGGCTTAGTCCAAACCAGTTCTATCCTCTCTGGTGCTGCTTCCTGGCAGGAGGTGGAGACAGCATTGTGTAAGGCAGACAACGCCTATTCCAGTGCAAGGAAATCTCCTCCCACTACTGTAAATGTAGCTGAGGTCCATTCAGCCCAGCTCTGACTCATCCAGTTAAGGCAGGACACACCTCAACCTGCCCATTGGCTGTCTAAAGTGAATGCATATCCTTAGCCCCTGGCACTCCAAAGGCAGACAGTCAATCCACATCCCAGAAGAGGCACAATAGGGTGGTTAAGCAAGAAAATGGCTACTTTCTAAAAGTGGCATGTTCAACTGTACAATATAAAAATCATCTTTACTAAACTATGCATTCTGACTTCAGGCATACTAAACTCCATTTCTCAATCTTGTCCCAATGGGAAGTTATACTTGTAAGATGTTACAAAGTATCTCCCATTCAATCCTATAGATACAGATAGCCTTTCAATAGTGAAAAACGAAATACACTGTATTTCACTATCAGGACATGTCACACACACCAGTGCATGTTCTACCTTTCACCTACAGTGCACCCTGCACATAGCGTTACCTTGGGCCTACTTTAGGAGTGACTTACATATAATAAAAATAAAGGTTAAGGCTTGGCAAGTAGGTGCACTTGCCAAGTTGACATGGCAGTAGCAGGTCTGAGATACCTCTACAGGATTACTTCTATGGGTTGCACAGCCAGTGAGCAGGCCCACTAGTAGCATTTGATTTACAGATCCTGGTACTCTCAGTGCACCATACTAAGGACTTACCAGTAAATCAAACATGCCAATCATGGAAACACCAATCCATAACATAATTTACAGTAGGAGAATTGCACTTTAACACTGAAAAGCAGTGAGTAAGTGAGCAGAGACATTAAACCAGCAAAAACCAGGTCAGAAAGTAAAATGACAGTGGAAAGACACCAAAAGATGCCAGGTCTAACAGCACTGGTCATATTTTTGGCTAGCCTTTCATGTGCTTAGATGGCTCAAATTCTGTGATACCACTCAAAAACTAGTGATGCGTTTTTTTTTAAATTCTAGTTAAATGCTATGGACAATTGTGGTGCCCTAGGAAATTGAAAAACAACATTCCACTCACGCTTAGTCAGCTCTTTAAAAGTGGGTAGCTTTGGATCCAGAATCATCACCTACAACACAGATACTCATAGTACGGCCCGCGGGCCACCAGGGGCCCAGCAAGCCTTCCTTGGCGGCCCGCGGACCTTGCAGACATCGTACCTGTGTTTTTTTTTTAAAGAGTCTCAGTTGGACTCCGAGAGACTCTGCTCTATGGGGGCCGGGCAATTCCAGTCGAGCTACCCTGTGGTGAGTGATGCTGGTTAAAGTATACCTGTAACCAACTATTTGCAAACACGAAATAGGGGAAATCCTTTTGTTTTTACGAGCTGGTCTAAATTGGGTTACAAAATCATTTGCCCAAATGATGCGTTGAACACAAGAATCAAGCAGATTTCTGATATTTCTCGTGTATTGGACAATTTGTGTGGTCAGTTTTGTGAAATGATGTGCAAGAAGAACCACAGGAACTGCACATAAATCGGGTCATTTGTATAGTTCTCCCTCAACTTATTTTTACTTGGGAGCACCTCAGAGGCGCAACTAGAGCCACATTTCGGGAGGGGCTACTAAAAATTTCGGGGCGGGCTACTTCTTCCAGTGATAGTCAGAGTGGAGATGCAGGGGCACTAAGAAGAGGTGAAATACAACAAAGCCTCATTAACAAGTGAATGGTCTTTTAAAGACCTGTGAAGTACTCGGGTGCAGCTGTGTGTGTGTTCCCCGGAAGCTGTCCCAGCCCAGGCTGACACACATGCAGGGTGAGGTGACAGAAGACAGCAGAGAGTTAGAGCTGGGTGAGGTGACAGAGGGTTGTGGGGAGTGGGAGCCGGGTGAGGTGACAGACGACAGCAGGGAGTGAGAGCTGGGTGAGATGGCAGAGGGCAGCAGGGAGTAAAAGCTGGGTGAGGTGACAGAGGGTTGCAGGGAGTGAGAGCCGGGTGAGGTGACAGAGGGTTGCAGGGAGTGAGAGCCGGGTGAGGTGACAGGGGGCAGCAGGGAGTGAGTGCTGGGTGTGTTGACAGAGGGCAACAGGGAGTGAGAGCCGGGGGAGATGGCAGAGGGTGACAGAGGGCAGCAGGGAATGAGAGCCGGGTGACGGGATAGAGGGCAGCAGAGAGTGAGAGCTGGGTGAGGTGGCAGAGGGCAGCAGGGAGTGAGAGCCAGGTGAGAGCCAGGTGAGGTGACTGAGGGCAGCAGGGAGTGAGAGCCGGGGGATGTGACAGAGGGCAGCAGGTAGTGAGAGCCGGGTGAGGTGACAGAGGACAGCAGGGGGTGAGAGCCTGGTGAGGTGACAGAGGGCAGTAGGGAGAGAGAGCCGGGTGAGGTGACAGAGAGCAGTAAGGAGTGAGAGCCGGGTGAGGTGTACGTTAAGAGCCTGTGATGTGATGTTCCCACCAGTCTGTAGTCAGAGGGTTGAACCAAGGCCAGTAAGCTCAGGCCGGTCTCTGATGCATACATACTTACATGAACGGGTGACTGGCGCCAAAGGGGGGCTTTGATCTGACAGCTCAAGGGGGATGAGAGTCAGAATTAAAGCCAGTGACAGATGTGACCCCAGGCCCAGTGGTGGGACACAAACCCCGCTAAGCAGCAAATTCATTACACAGGGAGAGGGGGAAGTGGGGGGGGCAGTCTCTGGGCTGTTGACGGGACATGTAGACACATTACATGTGCACTGCCTGAGGCACAGAGACAGTTAGAAACAGAAACAGACAGATGCAGAGACAGATAGAGGTAGAGACAGATAGAGATAGAGACAGACAGAGACAGGGACAGACTGACAGATAGAGACAGAGAAAGACAGAGGCAGAGATAGACAGAGAGATATAGAGACAGAGCCAGATAGAGACTGATACAGATAGAGGCAGAGACAGATAGAGACAGGTGCAGATAGAGACAGGGCAGACAGAACTAGATAGAGGCAGAGACAGGGACAGACTGACAGAGGCAGAGACAGATAGAGGCAGAGACAGATAGAGGTAGAGACAGACAGCAATAGAGGCAGCGATGGAGACAGAGAGAGACTGAGACAGAGAGAGACAGAGAGATGGAGATGGAGACAGAGACAGGGACAGACAGAGGCAGGAACAGATAGAGATAGGGACAGACAGATTGAGGCAGAGACAGACAGAGACAGAGAAGCAGAGAGACAGAGATGGAGAGGGAGACGGAGACGGAGAGGGAAAGGGAGGGAGACGGAGAGAGAGGGAGAAGGAGGGAGAGGTAGGGAGACAGAGGGTGGGAGGCAGAGGATGACAGGGGGGTGGGGAGACAGATGGAGGGAGACAGAGGGAGGCAGAGGGAGGGAGTCCGGGGGGGACAGAGGAAGGGAGACAGTCAATGGGGGACAGAGGGAGGGAGACAGTCAGTGGGGGACAGACAGAGGGAGATAGAGGTAGGGAGACAGACGGAGGGAGACAGAGACAGACAGAGGGAGACAGAGGGAGAAAGACAGAGGGAGGGAGACAGAGAGGGAGGGAGACAGAGAGACGTAGACAGAGGGAAACAGACAGAGGGAGACAGAGAGAGATGGAGAGCGCGAGAGATGTGTGTATGCCGGGTCTGGTGGCTCAATGGAGGAAGGCGTCCGCTGCAGGGACCTTTGTTCAGCCTCATGGTCACAGTTTTTTGTTGCTCTAGCCCCGCCCCCCTCCCCCACTGACCCTGCAACCACTGGTACAGGCCCAGACTACAAACCACACTGTAAATTTGGCCCCCAAGAGAAGATTTGTGAGTACCCATGACCTACAGGGAACTCAGGGTTGGGTATCCCAACATCTCCTTGGGTGCAGTAGACATCCTCTCCCAAAATGGAAGTATCCTTAGACATTGCCACAAGATGTATAATGCCTGTTCTATGGCATTACATCCCTTTCAGCCGGTAGGATTTGCATTAAGGCACATTGAGGGAAGTCTCTTGGGGTGTAATACCTCCCATACCGTGATTTGTAAGAGATTCCTCTACCTGCTATGGATATAGAAGATGAGTGTATGTCTCTGCCCAGCTTCCTCCATGGCTTATTTGAAAACCTTCCAACCCAGTATCCATTTCCATTCCCTATTATATCTTCAGTGTTGTGGCGCCTTATGTACAAGTAACACCAGATAAAGATTTGATATTCTCTATTTTATGCCTGACAGATGCCTGGGAGAGTGCTCCAACGTCTGACTTGAGCATATCGTAGGCACTTATTTTTAGTGAGATGAAATTCAGCTTTACATTGTTCAAAAGCTTTAGAAGAGGTATTGCAATACAAGTGAGATATAATACTATATCTCTCCTCTATAACTGGGATGACTGACCCTCTGATGTGGGGGTGAATTTCCCATCAAAGTAGATGAGGGAATAGGGTGAAGGATATTTTGTGAGACCACCAATTGCCATAAATTGGTCCCAAGAATAGGCATCGGAAGGCCTGTATTTCTTCTTCATCCAAATTAAGTCCCATAGGGACTATGTACTATCCTGTGGTTCCTATGGATCCAGATTCTGCCTTGAACCATTCCACGGTTATTCTTAATTAGGCCATAGCATAATAATAGGGTACACTAGGAAGGGCAAGTCGGCCAATGCTTTTGATTGAATAAGAAGCTTTTGAGGTAGTCTGGGGCTTCTAATCCTCTACAAAAACTGGGATAAAAAATGTTGGGTGTGGTTTAAGCAAGATTATCTACCCAAACCAGGAGTGTAAAGGCCTTTGGAGGGCATTCAATTTGATAGTGTCCACAAAATCTTTAGTTTTCTAAATACCTCTAAGTCCTATTTGATGACAGCTATTAGAGAGGGGTAGTTGTTGTCAAAGAAATATTTACAGAAACGAGTATCCTTGACCTCTAGATATTTAAAGTATTTCTTGGCCCATCAGAATGGTAGTATCTGTTCTAATATTTTAGTCTCATATTCTGGAAGGGTTAGATTTAGAGGTTTTGACTTCTCATATTTAAATTTGTAGCCCAAGACTAATTCAAAAGATTTAAGAAGATCAATCATTGCTATGAACCACTCGCTTGGGAATCCCAGTATAAGGAGTATGTCACCAGTAAACAAAATACATTTGTATTCTTGAGAACTGAATTTAATGCCTGTGATGACATCAGACTGTTGAATATGACAAGCAAGGGATTCCATAGGGGTTCCATAGGGAGGGCAAACATGAGTGTCAAGAGTACTACGCCTGTCTGGTGTACCTGTGCAATTCAAGTATATGAGATTTAAGCCTTTTGGGGCTGGATTAATTGTAAAAAAAATATCAAAGAAATGTGGTCCAAACACCATTATCTTAAGAATTAGTCTTGGGACCAATTCACCCACTTGATTGTCTTCTCCAAATCCGAAGACAGGAGGACCACAGGTATATCCTGATTAGAAGCTTTTTTTGACCAGGTGGATCACCTCTCTAATACTTTTGAATGTCTGTCATCCCTGTACAAAGCCACTATGATCTGAGTGAATTAATTACTAGATGAGAGGCCATGATTTTAGTGTAAATCTTAGCATCTATATAGTATATAGAGGTGCTTTAGGGCATTAGGAGGCGCAGTATCTAGTATTGTTTACCAGGTTTAGGAATAGGTGTTATAGCCTTTTTTGGGTGGTTGGGAAATGGGCGTTGCGTTGGGGTTTATAGACATATTGGACATTGGTTGGACTTTATCATTTTGGACATTGGTTGGGGTTAGGAAGAGGGATGGGTCGGGTGTTGTGGGATTTTGTTACATAGTATATTTTTGTTAGGGTAATAAATTATATTTTAACCTAAACATAGCAATACATTGTTAATGTATTGTGGAGAGATACTGTTTTACGTCACAAACATGGTTTCCTTGCTGCAGGGCCGCACCAAGTGTTGGAATCAATAATCTGCCAATTTTGTAATGCACAAACAGATAGATGCGGTACCCCTCACTGAGTGACTTGTCCTACTAGTACTGTCAGTCTCTCCTCCTAGTCTATGCATTCTGCAACTATACTCAAAGGGGTGTGTGAAATTGAATTAATTAAAACATTTCCATTATTAATTATGCTTCCCCAAACTTCTTCTCTTTCTGTGCTTGATGTTTAACTTAGGCACAGCGATGGCTGCATGATGATGATGGTTTTCCTTCCCAACATGCCATGGTTGTGGTGGTAGTAGAAGTAGACACGGGCAGTAGCATGTGCAAAAAAAGAAAATGAGACAGTCCGTCGCCTGAGAGATACTGTGGGAGGAGTAGTAGAACAAAGTACAGTACAGAACGTACTGCCAAACAATAATATGCCAAAATACAATAAAACATAATGGTGGTGGGGATAGCCTAGCACATAGAGTTACAACAAACTCTAGTTGTGTCGAGTCACTCGACTAGGCCTACAGTAATCTCAACACAAGAGTAACCGTTAATGCTGTGTAGAAGGATGACAACACATCCAATTGATGCCGGCAATTAATGCTGATAGAATAGGTTCCTTTGGTAAAAATATTACCTTGCAAATATACTGATCATGGGTCGACAAGCAGAAGAAGATCCTCACCCTGCCTTGAAATTGAGTTAGTGTTGCTTTTGCCACACCCGCCCCAGCAAGTGTGTGATAAATTATTGATGTACATTTAATTTAGTCACACCTCAATAAGTCACATAGCCCGGGGGAAGAGGTTTAGGGTTTGATGAATGGTTGGGAAGGGGGTTTGGAGAAAGGTTTGACAAAGAAAAACAGTATGCACGGACAACAACAAAAGAAAACACAATCTTGGCAGACGACCATATCCATAAATCTGTTAAGGGAGAAAAAGGAAATGCATGCATGATGATGATAACTTGATGGTTAATGATAAGGAGTACTTACTTACTACTACTAGACAATTAGGCAGTACAGGGCAACAGTATATTATGCAATTTGCCTAGCCTGTCTTCCCTCCGAGAGATCTGAAGTACAAATAGTTTCTGCTCTGATGTACCGGCCCGTGCTTACTATTAAAGATAGCAAAGAAAGTAGCTGTAGGGATTAACTGAAAAAATGAATCAAATTATTTAAAAAATGATGAAAGTTGATACTTTTACTGTATGTTATCCTGTTCAAAATGGGGAGTTGCATCTCAGCATTCCTCTTGGTCCTCCCTTCCATGGACGCTCCAGCCATCAATCTTGGGAGATGCCACTGCCTGCCTGGCAGATGTAGATTCATTGGTAATGTAAGTGTGAATTGTTTTTCCCACTATAGCACAGGGTAAGGGCTGGCCTGTAATCGTAGATGGAAAAACAAAAGGGATATTGAACAATCAAGAAGAAAATAAATGCATAAATTACGGTGAAGTGCAACAAGAACACTTTCAGAGGTGGCATGGATAGGATACATCATGTCTACTCTATTCTGTTTCCAGCATTAACCTCGAACAACAACAGGGCAGAGCAGGCCCACGGCACCAGCGACCCATCCTCCATTCAGCATACATTTTTTAACAGAGGCAGACAAAGCACCTATACAGCAACATAGCATTTTAAAATTAAGTTACTAAATCAATGCACCGCTCTCAGTCATACCACCACACTCAACTCCACCACTACACAGACATGTAGGTCTGCAGTGGTTGTTGTTGCCTTGTTTACCTTTTATGCCACTCATGAAACGCCCTGAGGTATTCCATTAATCATCTCAGATCCTACTGAGTGACTGCGAATATATTATGTCACTGTGGTCATCATCATGGTGTTGTCCAACTCAGTGTGCAGTGTACAGATTGAGTCCCCTTTCCATATTCAAAATGCAATGGATCGGCCTGCAGTAGAAGTACAAATTTGTTATTAAAAAACAAGAAGGGAAACAAACATTGCCTTGAGTTACTTTTAGTGTGTAGATTAGATAATAGTACACAACGAATTAACTTCATGCTCTACAAACACCAACAACCCAAATCACTCAGTCAGCGTACAATGCATGTCATCATTCATTACCTGTTCCTTCTCATCTTCAGTTAATGGGCAGTCTCTCTCAGCTCGGAAAGGAGGATAGCTATAGTAGTCATCATCATGTTCCACTTCTTTTGGAGGGACGCAACTAGGCACGATTTTCTTTTTTCTTCTATTATGCTACATCCAATCATCTTCTGGCTTGAGGGCAATAGATTTAGGGCAATTCAGGAGAATAGAGGAGCAGGACTCGGAGGAGTGGACTGAAATGCAGACAGCTGAAACTCATATATGGCAATAAAAGACTAGAAGACAGTGGTGATGGATTTGTTGTGATTCGAATTTCGAAGTTTCCAACCAGAAAGACAGACACTCCAATAAAAGTGAATAATCAAGGAAGACAGTAAGAAGTGGAACACTAGTTGTCAGGGAAGTATAGCACATCCTCAAACTTTAGGGGTTCAACTAGAAGTAGGTAATCATCATCTAACACACTACGTCTGTCATCTGAGCCGATGTCCTCATCTTCCTGCGTTGATTCATCAAATCAAATAAGGTGTTTGTTAAGCGCAACTACTCACCCGTAAGGGTCTCAAGGTGCTGGGGGTGTGGGAGGTTCCAGTCCATCAAGGAGGGTGTCTGTCTAAGAGCCAGGTTTTGAAATTTCTTGCGAAGATGAGGAGCGATGTTATCTGTCTTAGGTGGAGCGGAAGGTCGTTCCAGGCTCTGGAAGCGCAGAAGGAGGAGCGGCCTCCCAATCTGGTCTTTCTGGTGCGGGACCACGTCAGAGGAGAGCTGGGCTGATCGTAGGGTTTTTTGGGGTGCGTGGAATTTGAGTCGGTTGTTCAGGTATGCTGGTCCGGTGTTGTGGAGGGCCTTGCGAGCGTGGGTTAGCATCTTGAAGGTGACTCTAGCTTTGATGGGAGCCAGTGGAGTGTGCACAGGTGTTGGGAGATGTGGCAGTGTCTTGGCAGGTTGAGGACCAGTCTTGCGGCAGCGTTTTGGATGTTCTGTAGCTTGTGGGTGAGGTTTTTGTTTATTCCGGCATAGAGTGCGTTGCCGTAGTCGAGCCTGCTGGTGACCAGGGCGTGAGTGACGGTCTTTCTGTGTTCGAGGGAGATCCATTTGAAAGTCTTACGTAGGAGGTGGAGGGTGGGCGGGCTTCCAAGGACGGAGGCCACCATGTGTTGTTCCAGGCATCTGGGTTTCCGTCCATGATGAGTACTTCCGTTTTGTTGGTGTTTAGTTGTATGCAGCTGTTTTTCATCCATTTGGCGATGGCTTCCATGCCTTCTCGAAAGTTGTGTCTGGCGGTGTTGAGTTCATTGGATAGGGAGAGGTTGAGTTGGGTGTCATCTGCGTATGACACAATGTTGAGTCCATAGGTTCTGACGATGGGGGCGAGCGGAGCCATGTAGACGTTGAAGAGCATAGGGCTGAGGGAGGACATTTGAGCGACTCCGCAGGTGGTAGGTGTAGGGTCCGAGAGGAAAGGGGGGAGTCTGACCCACTGTGTTCTGCAGGAGAGGCAGGAGCGGATCCAGTCGAGGGCCTTGTCTTGGATCCCTGCATTGTGGAGTCTGCGTATTAGGGTGTGGTGTGAGGCTGTGTTGAACACCTCTGAGAGGTCGAGGAGGATGAGGGCTGCTGTTTCTCCTTTGTCCAGTAAGGTACAGATGTCGTCTGTTGCGGCGAGGAGGGCAGTTTCCGTACTGTGTTTTTTTCTGAAGCAGGATTGGGAGGAGTCGAGGATGTTGTGCTCTTCGATGAATGTGGAGAGTTGGCGGTTGATGGCTTTCTTGATGACTTTTGCTGGGAATGGGAGCTGGGAGATGGGTCTGTAGTTTTTGAGGTCCGTGGGGTCCGCCGAGGGTTTCTTCAGGAGGGTGTTGATCTCAGCGTGTTTCCAGTCATCAGGGAATGAGGCGGTTGCCAGGGAGCGGTTGATGGTGTGGCAGAGCATGCGTGCGATGGTGTCGGCGGCTCTGTTGAAAATGTGGTGGGGGCAGGAGTCCGTGGGGGCCCTGGAGTGGATTAACTTCATCGTCTATAGTGTGTTTTCGGTGGTGAGGGCTGTCCAGTTGTCGATCACTGGCTTCCAGGTATCGGGGGTGGTTGGTGAGGGTTCAGTGTGTTGGTTGTCTTTGTCAAAGTTGTCGTAGATGCTCTTGATTTTGTGGTGGAAAAAGGTGCTGAGTTTGTCACAGAGGTCTTGAGAGGGAGGAATGTCGGTAGACTCGCTGGTGGGTTGGGCGAACTCCTTGATGATGTTGAAGAGTTTTTTGCTGTTGTTTGCATGAGTGGAGATTAGGTCTTTAATCGCTTTTTTCCTAGTTTTTCTGATGAGTTGGTGGTGGGCGTTGCTGGTGGCTCTGAATTTGTTGTGGGCTTTTGTGGATGTAATTCGGTGGTATAAATTGCTGATTAATTTTGATCATAGTTAACCTCTCCATGTTTTTGGGCTAGAGACTGATCCTTTTCACTGTTAAAATGGAACCATCAGGGGGGGCGTGGCTTAGCCGCCTAAGATGGCGGACAGATCTTCCTGAAGCTCCCGCAGCTGGCCCACTTCAAAGGCATGACACGGGATCCCCCATGGTGTAGCCGTGGATCAACGGGCAGATATGGCTGTCGGAACCCCCATAGCCGGACCGGAGGTGCTCACTGATGCGAACAGCGACCCAGAACGAGCTTGATGCACCGCAATGAGCTCCCCGGGTGCTCCCGGGCAAAATGGCGGCAACGGACTGCAATGACGGCGATAGAGCGCCGCATACGCCGACAACAACAAAACAACCGGAGAGCCCTGCCGAGATACCGGCGTATGCATGGTGGCTGACGGAGAAGGGCTCGGCTGAGAGGAGGTGAGGAGCCACCGAGTGCTTACAGTGTGAGCAAGAGGAGCGTAGCGGAGACTTTTGGTACTTGAGGGAGGCCCATCCCCCGCCGAGCGGGTCCTTCGCTCCAGCGACCCTCCATACTGGCAACGCTACCACCTGAGAAGCACAGGCTGCTTGCCCCCCAAAAAACCTATTCTGCCCCAGGGTACTGGACTGATAAGTGGCCCCCAACTGCATCATCGGAGGCTGCTCCTGACTCAGGAGATAAGTGCGGCGTTTCCTCAGGACGGGGACAACAGACCCCCGGCGATACACCTACCAACAATCAGCAGGTGAGGAGGTGGAATCCCGGGGGAGGTGAGCGGGCACAATACGCACTGCTAGTCAAGAAGCTCTGCAAGGCCCAGATGGCCCGAGCGACGGGAGGTGCCCCTCCCCCACTGGAGGAGCCCCTCACCCCCCTACAACTTTGGCCACCGGGGCGCTATCAAGAAGAGAGTCACCCCAACATCAAAGTGGGTCCAGAGTAACGCTCCGAGGGGATGTGGACTGTGGCTTCCGGGCCCCCCCTCAACAACACGAGCGCTAGACAGCTGGTTTACCGCAAGAGGCTACCAACTAGAAGACCAAGAGCCGTGGAGGGGTCAAGGAACCTGGGAATTGTGACCACCCCCACTGGGTCCCCGGGGCTGCCCCACTGCCACTTCCGTTGGCCCACCACTCTCAGATACGGAACATCATCGGTCCCCGGCTCCACGGAGCTCAGAGCACCCCCGCAGCCAACCTACCCCCTCCCTCCATCTGCAGGGTCCAAATAACTTGACACCAGGAGCAAAGTCGAGCAACAGCGAGGTACACCCGGACCTGAGCATCCTGACTTTCAGCTCCCGCAAGCAACTGCCACCACAGGGACACCTCTCGAGGACCCCCTCACCCATCGAGATGGGTTGCTGGACAGCGAAAACTCTGCCAGGTGCGGACCCACAGAAATCACAATGCCAAGCGCCAACCCAGACAGCACAGCAAGACGAACAGGACACAAGGGATCTCACATCCTGAAAACTAGACCAAGTGATCGCAGCAATAGAGAACTCCAGGGTGGCAATGGAGCAGAAATTCGACTCTTTAGCTACGGACCTTAATCTTCTCCGGGACGACCATAGAAAATTGGCTGATAAAGTATCCCAGGGAGAACAGAAGCTTCAAATGCTGCACCCGCAGGTGCAACAACATCACAGCGACATTTCCGACCTCCAATCTAGACTCAAAACCCTGGAGTGCAAAATGGAGTCATGAACTTACCGGAGGGGGTGGAGGGGGGCGACCACATACAGTTCATCACTGACTGGATCAACTGACTGGATCAACACCACGGACCTGACCCCCTTCTTCTCTGTGAAACGGGCACACAGAGTCATAGCACGCAAGCCAAAGCTGGGTCTACCCCCGAGACCGTTCCTGTTGAAACTTCTCCCCTTCCGAGATAAGGACGCAATCCTAAGAGCGGCCAGAACACACGGTAAAATACAAGTGGAGGATAAGCATGTCATGCTCTTCCCCGACTACTCCCGGGCAGTGCAACAGCAGAGAGCCACTTTCCAGGCAGTGAAACGAACACTTTTGCACAAGAACATCCAATATGCCCTCCTATTCCCAGCCAAACTCAAGATAATTCACGAGGGCACCACCCACTTCTTTACTGACCCGAGAGCAGCAAACACCAGGGTAGAACAGCACACTCTGCGCCACCCGACACTGGCAAGCTCGCAACACAATCCACAAGAGCGACAGCCCCGAGGCCAGAGGCGTAGAGTCACCCTAACGCAACTCAGCACTCACTCCACCCCGCCGGGGAAAGGCACCCCGGACCTCACTCAGATCCTGGCGGAGCGCAGAAAAGCACTCAAAGCTGTGGCCGCTGTCGGCCCACCTGAGGAAGCATCGGATTTAGACAACGGACCGCATTTGTTCAGCTCAGAAGACGAAACCAGCGACGCCTGGGTCTCCCGCGAAGGGTCCCAAACACCCTCGAGGGTGACACCCCAGACCTCGGACTTGCTGATGTAACAAAGGATGGACATATGGAAGACACCCACCACAGTGACCAGACCCGTGACATTCCACCCCGTAGGCCCTGAGTGGCCCAGGACAGCAGGACTGAGGTCAGGTCTGGTGGCTGAATCCAGAGCGCAACCTGGTCGACATCGCACTCCTCTGGAAATATCCAGCAGCACCCGGGTTACCTATGTAGTCACTTTCAAAATCAAATACATTTTGGTAGTGGAGCCGGCTGGGCCGGAGAAGAAACCTGGCCACCGCCCCCTCTGTAACGGACTAACGAACTTACATGTACTGCAGTTTGGACCTCGCGATAGGTCCTCCTAGTTGGGATTGTTTCCCGAAGTTGAACTTTATTCCCCCCTAATGTTATTATTTTCCTAGTAACAATGCAACCAGCGGACACAGCTATGTAGAGTCTGAGCAGGGGTCTTTGGGTCGACGGGGGGCGGGGGGACCCGGGGGGGGGGGGTTCGGGGATGGGGGATGGAAACTGGGAGCCCACAAGTTCCTTACATGACGCAGCCGTATCATGACATCCACGTCACCACACTCAGACCTTAAAGTCTTAACGTTAAATGTCAAGAGGATACACACAGCCACTAAACAATACTCCATATATGCCTACATAAAACGACAACAGGCACAAGTGGCCCTCCTACAGGAGACCCACTTGACAAACCAAGAGGTAGGCCGTCTCCACCGGAAATGGCGGGGAATCATATGTGCCACAAAATACTCAGTCTTCGCGAGAGGCACACTAGTATGGATCATACCCGGAGTGCCTTTCGAAGAACACACCCGTTTGGTAGACAGTTGCGGTCGGTATACCTTCATTAGTGGCCTACTGGAGGGTCAACCGATATTGCTTGGTAGCATCTATGCCCCGAACACAGAGCAGGACTGATATTGGGAAGAACTGACTGGAATCTTGGCCCGCTATGCTGCGATTCTCTGGCTCCTAGGAGAGGACTACAACTGTGTGTTGGATCTGCTCCTTGACAGGTCACCCCCCCCACGAAGCTCCCCGCACACAAACAAACAGAGAGTTTCCGCAACTGGGTGGGGCGCTGGGCACTAATTGACATCTGGAAGTCGCGGCACCCAACGACCAGAATATATTCCTTCCACTCCATCCCTCACTACCTTAGGGTGCGCTTAGACAGATTCCTATGCTCCTCTACGATACTACCAACAATACATCATACCAACTACCTCGGGCGCACAGTTTCAGACCAGGACGCACCTGTGGTAACCTTGCGCTGGCGATCACCCCACCCACCAGTCCCCACATGGCGACTCCCACAGGAGTGCCTTACTGATCAGGTTTTTTGCCACACACACGGGGACTTCATCGAGGCGCATTTCCAATGCAACGCGGGTTCTGCTTCCACTAGAGGCTTAGAATGGGACCCTTACAAAGTTACAGCACGCGGACACTGCATCCAACAGGTAGTGGGGGTAAGAAGACCATTAGAAAAGGCATTAAGCGACGTGGAGCTGGCACTGGCAGAGATATCCCGAGCCTCTGACCAAGACGGGGTCTCCCCAGAACGAATAGGGGCGGCAAAGCTGACTTATGCGGAGACACTACGGAAATATAACTTCCGCAAATATGCAACTCGCACACACAGGGAGGGCAACAGGGCGGGTGCCCTCCTAGCATGGATGGCCAAACAAGAAACGACCTCGCAACCCATCACGGAGCTCATAGACGACACAGGCCAGATACACTACTCCCAATCCGGTATCCTTAACACATTTCGCACCTACTACACAGGAATTTACAGCAACCCTGCGCCAGCGCCACACAATGCACTACAACAATTCCTAGGCGCCCGCAGACTTCCCGCCATATCCACAGAAGACCAAAGAGATTTAGACAGAAAGGTCACAGCCGCAGAAATTAAACATGCCATAGGTTCCCTCGCTCGCAAGAAGTCTCCGGGGATGGATGGATTCCCGCTAGAATACTATAGCAAATTCAAAGCCCAGTTAGTGCCCCGCCTTGCACTCACAGTCGAGGAGGCCCTGACAACGGGGATCCTACCCGCATCGTTTCGGGAATCCATTATGGTGACGTTTTTAAAACCCCACCGAGACCCCACACACCCTTCCTCATACAGACCCATCACGCTACTCAACGCGGATTGTAAAATCCTGGGAAAAATACTAGCCGACCGTTACAGTCCACTCATACCCACATTAATTCACCCCGACCAGTGCGGATTTGTGCCCAGACGCAACACCTCACACAATTTACGGAGGCTTTTCAACATCCAGGACAGCGTGCGCGACAGGTGCCCCCGAGCAGCATGCCTGATATTCGACATAGAAAAGGCATTCGACACACTGTGGTGGTCACATCTGTTTTTTCAGTGAATTTAATAGGTTTTTTAAATGCTAATTCCTAACTATAACTGGTGTGAAACCTATGGTTTTTTCAGAGAATTTCATAGGTTTTTTAAATGCTAATCCCTAACTATAACTGGTGTGAAACCGATGGTTTTTTCAGTGAATATATAAATACATTAATATAATACCTTTTTTTAAAAGTATATTCATTTTTTTTTATGTTTCACCCTGGAGCGATCCCGGTGCGCACCCCGGTGCACGAATCGGGGCGCGTACCAAAAAAAAAAAGAAAAAAAAAATAATGAAGGAGTGAGCATGAGCAAAGGGGACAGAGATAGTGGTGTAAAGAAAAAGAGAGCTAGAAGGAATAACACAGAGGGACGCACCGGTGGCGCAAGGCCTTCATAAATAAGGCCTGTTAGAGGATTTATATTTTGTGAAACAGTGAGGTTTCAGTATTGAAATTGAATGCTTGTACATAGGACCTGCGCTGTGTTTCTAAAATGTTATTCCAAAAACGATTGTGGGGGCAAATCAATGGTATTTACATTTGGGCCTTATATATGATTGCCTTGTGCCGCCGGTGCGTCACTTTTAACATGGGAAAAAAGTGACGCACCGGTGGCGCAAGGCCTTCATAAATAAGGCCCTGAGTTTCTTTGCTGTTGGTTTGTGTCTTGCTTTTTGATAATGCTTGCTAACAACATTTGCAAGATAGAGGATTTGTATTTTGTGAAACAGTGAGGTTTCAGTAGTGAAATTGAATGCTTGTACATAGGACCTGCGCTGTGTTTCTAAAATGTTATTCAAAAAACGATTTTAGGGGCAAATTAATGGTATTTACATTTGGGCCTTATTTATGATTGCCTTGTGCCGCCGGTGCGTCACTTTTAACATGGGAAAAAAGTGACGCACCGGTGGCGCAAGGCCTTCATAAATAAGGCCCTGAGTTTCTTTACTGTTGGTTTGTGTCTTGCTTTTTGATAATGCTTGCTTTCAACATTTGCAAGATAGAGGATTTGTATTTTGTGAAACAGTGAGGTTTCAGTAGTGAAATTGAATGCTTGTACATAGGACCTGCGCTGTGTTTCTAAAATGTTATTCAAAAATTGTTTGAGACATTATTCTTTTTTATATGTAAATTATGAAATAGTACCAAAATAGATATAATATAAAGTGAGACTTAAAATATATTGTGCAACCTTTTTATGTTACATAGTAATTTTGCTCATAGTTACTTCCTTTCTCCCACTATATTATCTCCAATGTGTATTTAACATCTCTTTATCATCTCCTGCCTCCATGTTGTTTCTGCTTTCCTGACAGACTATGGTATGAATTCCATATACCACAATAACTTCATTAACAACATGCAATATATCTACAAAGGAGACAGTGTATATTAAATTTTAGACTCTGCATTGGTACCTACATGTTGGTACTTAAATAAAAAAATAAAAATAAAAAAAAAGAACAATTAATAAACATACAATTTTTGAAAAGTCTGTCATTCTTTTTTCCCCATGGTACGCTCCCTGGTGCGCTCCCCGGTGCGCGTACCGGGCGCTCCCCCCACAAAAATCGATTTATTTTTTTTGTTTTTGCCCCGTGGGGCCCTTTTATAGCCCCCACATCAAACCTAGGGGGTCAGGGGGGTCTACCCTGCCTCCTTATGGTCAATTCCCCCTTTGTTTTTGCCACCTCTTGTGTCTTGATCCTACCGAGACACAAGATGGCGGCCGCTCCGGACTGATTAGAATGTTTACAGACACCCGTAGGCCAATCAGAATTCCGCGCCCAAGTCGCGTAGCGCGCCCGGTGCGCTCCCCAGTGCGCGTACCGAGGCGCGCCTACAGATTTTTGAACCTAAATTACTCAAAATCCACTGGAGCACATATCTTCAGACATAGCAAAGGCACATCGGGCTACCAGTCCCTACAATTTTGCCAAGTTTGGTAGAAATCCATTCAGCCGTTGGGGCTAATAGTGAGTTCGACCGCCCTATGGAAATTAACATGGGGAAAACACGTTTTGGGACCCCCCTTTTATCTCGGCCCCCGCTTGACGAATCCCCCCCAAACTTTCAGGGAAGGACCGGAGCTCCGCGAGGCAAACTTGAGGAAATTTGCAGGCAGATTCGTCAACCGGCGCCAAAGTTATTTCAAATAGAATTTTGAGATTTTGCATTGAAAAAAATCCTAACTATAACTCTATAACTACCTACTGGCGACCGCCAGTAGGTTATATATATATATATATATCACCTCCTTATGGCTCTCCTTTTCCCAGGACGGCGCTGCAATCGTGGTCACGTCACTCCCGCAGTTGAGCCCAACTGCTCTTTATATATATATATATATATATATATATATATATATATATATATTACCTACTGGCGGTAGCCAGTAGGTATATATAGTTAGGACCTAGTTTCCATAGGAAATCCCCAACATTCTATTGGGAATAACTTTGGCGGTGGTTGATGAATCTTCGCAAATTTCTCATAGAAGATGGCTCGCTCCGCCCCGCTCCTTCCCTGAAAGTTTGGGGGGGATTCGTCAAGTGGGGGCTGAAAAAAAAGGGGGGTCCCAAAACATGTTTTCCCCATGTTAATTTCCATAGGACCTTTAGACTCGGCTACAGCTTGAACCACTGAAGGGAATTACACCAAACTTGTCAAAATGGTAGTGTCTGGTACGCAGATCACGCTTTTTGTTAAATAGTGTAAATCCCTCCAGTAGTTCCTGAGAAAATTAGAAGAGAAATCAATTATATATCTATAAGCGCGCACGGTGCGCGCACCCCGCGATTTTTCGCGATTTTTGTTTTTGGGGGGGGGCTTTTCTCTTTCATTTTAATGTTTTTAATTTAATTTCGAGGGTGCCCACTCCTCGTTTTGCCCCCCGAGATCACCGCCGCGGCCCGAGCCGCCTCAAGGTGGCCGCCGCCGCCGCCTGGTTGTGGGCGGGGCCGGAAGGACGTGGTTTCCGCTTCCCCCTGATTTTATATCAGGAGCACAGAGCGGGAGTATTAAAAACAAGCGTATATTTTTTATTTATTATAAAAGTTGCATGTTTCAAATATTGTTTGTTTTATTTACAAGTGTGTTGGTTCACGCTGTCTGCACTGGCTATTTGGCTCTCCTATTGGTTGGCAACCACCAAATAGGCTTTGTGATTGGTGGACCTTGTCAACCAATTAGAGAGCCTACTGGCGCGTGCAGGCAGCATGATCAAGACAGGCTGTAGACTCGCTGTCTCATGGGCAGCAACGACGCATAGTCCTTGTTTAAAGTGGATTTTATATCAAGAGCACAGAGCGGGAGGACTACAAATAAACGTATATTTTTTATTTATTCTAAAAGTTGCATGTTGTGTTTTAATATTGCTTGTTTTATTTACAGAGTGCTCGTGATAACCGCAAGGCCCACGCAGCCCACACTCACTACCCCGCTGCCACTTCTCCCTCCCAACCTCTAAAGCAGAGAGCGCCCGCTCTCTGTCACCACCGTAGGCACCAGAAGGAGCCCGCCGCTCGCTCAGTGTCCAGTGTCTCTCTTCAAACCCCTTCTCTCGCAGCCGCGCTCTGCATGAAATGACCGGCCATTCTCACAGCATGAATGAAGTGGGTATTACTACTTGTTCTGCGCAGCTCGTGCCCTTGTGCGCGCTGGTTACTTACACTTTACTGGGTGCTACGGTAATTTTCAGCTCCATGGGGCGCGGCGCTTGGGAACTGGGCTGATTAGGCCCTAGTAATGTAACCGCTTTGCATGAAAGGGTAATCATCAGCGCAAATTTAAAAAGGAGGCTCATCCTAAACACAGCAGAGAGACAAACACAGAGATGGGTCTCTGCGAGTTTACTGAACTGCTGCTGAAAACACGCCCAGGGATAATCTCTAAGCAGGACCAGGCTTGACAGCAATTGCTATCCAAATATTCCGTGGAGGAGGTTAACTTTTCAAAAAATGTGCGAGTTCATTTTGTCCGAGTCCAAAATGATGGGCAATGCATTTCATGTATCTGTATTTCCTTCGCTGCTCATAGTTTGCGGACTGAGATCAGTGCCTGCTCCGGGACAACTTGGACACCCCCACTCCACTCCCTGGGGGCCAAGGCCGAAGGATTTCAGGGGTGCATTTCACTGGGCCAGCAGTTCATTGTTCATTGTTGTTCTTTCGCCTCATGTACAGCTAAACTGGCCTGTCCTTATTTTACGGGGAGTGGGTAAGCTTTCACCTCTAGGAGCACAGAAGTTCAGTGGTAGAACACTTCTGAGCTCTATTGGCTGCTGCTAAAAAGGCAAAGAAAGCTCACACTACCGCAGGAAGAGGGGCATTTTGCATTTCTAGTGCTTTTATTGATTAGCTTCATTAATCTCCCCTGCCCGCGACTTTTTGTTTGTGCTGTTTTGTCCAGCATCTTCTTGAGGTTTCAATAGAGGTACCCATCTTCCTGCTGCTCTGCCTAAGCAGAACCTTCTCGGTTAGGAAATGTCACTTACAGACATCTATTCCCATGATCTTCTCGCTAGACATTTTTAAACTGCCTTCAATTTAGAGCGTTTCTCCCATTGAAACTTTCAGATGGATAGCGACAGGTACGACATGGAAGGAAGGCTTGGATGTTAGACATATTTGAGGTAGTGATTGGTTTTCATGCGCCGTACCTCTCTGGACTAGAGTACCTCCACTGTACCATTGGTTGGATCTACAAGTGAGACTGGGACGAGTATCTTTCGGAGAAAGGGGATTGTGACGTTGGCTTGTATTGTCACAAGTTGCACCGCATATCATTGACAAACTGGGAGAGTGTAAACTGCATCGTTGTATTGGGGGGCCAATGTGGGCATGGGCTGTAACAGTGCCTTGTGTCATCAGTTGTGAGGAAATGTTACAGTTTTCATATATTTTATATTATGTGCATATATTTAACAATAAGGAGAAGTCTGCATTAGTGTTTTATGACGTACCTCCGAAAGGATACCTCAGTTGGGTCAAAATAATGTCTCTTTGGGCAATTCTACCACGTATTGCATTAGCCAGCAGCTATGAACTGTATCCCTTCTTTCTTACCTAATTTTGTCTTGTAGTGGTGATAGTTTGGAGCTGAGCGTAAGGTGGTGTAGAAAAGTGGGACACTAAACGTATGTAAAAACAAGCAGGTGCTTTATATATATATATATATATTAGCTTTTAAAAAACAATGAAATTCACTGAAAAAACCATAGGTTATAGACTATATATAGTTAGGAATTAGCCTTTAAAAAACCTTGGAAATTCACTTTAAAAACCATAGGTTTTAGGCCTTATATAGTTAGGAATTAACATATAAAAAACCATTGAAATTCCTCCTATATAGTTAGCTGGACATTTTATTGATATAAAACCAATGAAATTCCACATATAGTTAGTTGCACTAACTATATATTTCGCGCATCCGCAATCCAATGCTGATGATGTCACATATTACATCATTCATGACATGGTCAGTGACATCACTGAGGACATCACTGATGACAGCTCATTTAACATCAATGATCACACCACTGATGATATACTTCATGTGATAATACAATGCACCTCCTTACACTCTAATACACCCTCTGTTACACCTAGTGTAAAATACAGAGTATCATTTTTGAAACTATTGACACACCAATACCATTTACTACATACGCACTCACTGCTTCCTACGTCTGCACACACATTCATTCATTCACCCATAAGGTCACTCGTACATACAGTCACTCATCATTACAACAGTATCATATGCACTCATACACCTATGCAGACACACACACACTGCCACTCATCCATGGAGTTACTCACACACCTAGTCAGTCCGGTAAAGAATCAATCACACTTTGATTTCTTAATCTATACAGTTAAACACAGAACAGCTTACATTTTCACAGATATACTAACACATACTTACTCACTTATACAATCAAATCCTTCATCCATACTCTTATACATCCACTCATTCTTCAATATGCAAAACATATTTAAACTTTACAAAAACACACAGACACTGGATGATGTCATCAGTGATGTCACTGACCATGTCATGAATGATGTAATATGTGACATCATCAGCATTGGATTGCGGATGCGCGAAATATATAGTTAGTGCAACTAACTATATGTGGAATTTCATTGGTTTTATATCAATAAAATGTCCAGCTAACTATATAGGAGGAATTTCAATGGTTTTTTATATGTTAATTCCTAACTATATAAGGCCTAAAACCTATGGTTTTTAAAGTGAATTTATATATTTATATATATATATATTCTCAAAGCTCCAAAGTTGCCCGCAGGCAAGGCAGCACACTCCAGCAGCTTGTCACGAGCATATTCCACTCAGCAATTGTAAGGGTAAAAGTTACACTCCGTCCTTCTGTAATTACAGTCCTCGTGTTGCATAATGAAGTCTGACGCGTTTCTGGGCTAATGCCCTCATCGGAGGCTAGACTGGAGATTTGTGGAGCGGAGGCGCCCACCTTATGTTTGTAATCGCCCTCAAATGGGCGGCTTTCAGGTGAATAACCGCAAGGGATTATGGGCCATGCAGTGCGTGTCCGCCACGATAATTTAACTGTATTAGGTGCCCTGGATGGGCCCCGAGGGGCGGGTGAGCCATCAATCCCCTGCTGCTGGTCTAGTTGAGTCTCGGGAGTCTCTGAGAATCGTGGCCCCCTATGACAGGGGGTGGTGCGCGCCTTCACTGCCGGGCTACCGTGTACATTTTAAAGCTCCAAAGTTGCCCGCAGGCAAGGCAGCACACTCCAGGAGCTTGTCACGAGCATATTCCTCGCAGCAATTGTAAGGGTAAAAGCTACACTCCGTCCTTCTGTGATTACAGTCCTCGTGTCGCATAATGAAGCCTGGCGCGTTATATATATATATTCACTGAAAAAAAACATAGGTTTCAGGGACGTTATAGTTAGTTGGACATTTGACTCATATAAAACCAGAGAAATTCGCCAGTTATATTTAGCTGAGCTAACTATAACTCTCGCACCCGCAATGCACTGCGGATGATGTCACATATTACATCACTCATGACATGGTCAGTGACATCACTGATGACATCACTGATGACATCTCAAATGACATGACATCGTCCACGTGATAATCTGATGCACATACTGATGCCCTAATATAAACTATGATACACCCACTCTGAAAATACAGACTACTATTTTTGAAACCTTACACACAAGAATGCCAGAATCTACATAACACCTACTATTTCCTAGATCTATACACACATCCAGCATCTTACACATATAGTTACTCATCAAAACAGTACTATATTATAAACTGATACACCTATACATACAGTCACACTCTACCACTTATCCATAGAGTTTGTCACACACCTAGCCAGTCATGCAAATAATGAATTACATACTCATTTACTCATGTATACATTTATATAGACCAACTGAGTTATTTATACACACACCACATCACTTATTTATGCAGATACTAAGACATACTTACTGTCTTATACAATCACTGATACAAGCAGACAGTGATTTATACACCCACTCTTCAAATAGCTTACTCTCATTGACATATACTGCCTTAAAACATATGTAGTTACTTACACATATACCACTGAGACATTCCTTCACTCACCAACACGCCCATACACACACTAAGTCATCTACACAGCCCTTTACAGATGTACTTTTCTATCCACACAACTAGTGAATCCACCACTCAGACATCTTTGCTCAGAGTGACACACCCCCACACCCACCCACACAGACACTCAGGCACTCAGGCACTTTCACACAGTTTAGTCACTAAACCATGCAATCAGTAAGACATGTTCAATTACTCAGTTATACAGTCAGTCACGCACCAACTAAATAATCCCTCCAGGCACTTGTAAATCCACTCATTCTTCAATAAAACTTGGTATAGATATATATGCAAAATATTTAAACTTTACCGAAATACAAATTTAGTGGATGATTTCATCAGTGATGTTATTTGAGATGTTATCAGTGATGTCATCAGTGATGTCACTGACCATGTCATGAGTGATGGAATATGTGACGTCATCAGCTGTGTATTGTGGGCGCGCAAGGTATAGTTAGCTCAACTAACTATAACTGATGAATTTCTCTGGATTTATATGAATCAAATGTCCAACTAACTATAACGTCCCTGAAACCTATGGTTTTTTCAGTGAATATATATATATATATATATATTACCTATTGGCGATCGCCAGTAGGTAGTTATAGTTAGGACCTAGTTTCCATAAGAAATCCGCAACATTCTATTTGGAATAACTTTGGCGCCGATGGATGAATCTTCGCGAAATTCTCCAAGAAGATGGCCCGCTCCGCTCTTATTCTGAAAATTTCCGGGTGATTCGTCAAGCGGGGCCAAGAAAAAAGGGGGTCCCAAAACATGTTTTCTCCATGCAATTTTCCATTGGGACATTTAGCCACAGCTACAGCCCAAACTGCAGAACGGAATTACAGCAAATGTGGCAAAAAGGTAGAGTTTGGTTCAGAGTTCACGCTTTTTGTTAAATGGTGTAAATCCGTGCGGTAGTTCCTCGGAAAATCAAAAGTAAAATCATAGATATATCTATTGGCGCGTAGGGTACGCGTACCCTTACGAGCACAAGCTGCATGCTAATTGGCTGTCAACTGTCTATCAACACGCCAAACCAGGAAGTGTTGGCAGCCATCTTGTGTCTCGGTGGAACCGAGGCACAAGACAACTGAAAAACAAGCGCACAAAAGACTCAAAGGGGGCAGGGAAGAAACACCCTGACCCCCTAGGCCCGCTCTGGTGGTCCCACAAAGACCCGCAAAGCCCTCCCAAACTTTTTGTTTGTTTTTTAAATCATGGGATGCGTGTAGGATACGAGTATCCCGTGAAAAAAAACAAAAAACAAAGCCTGCTGTATTTGAAATTAGCCCCTGGGGGGCCAAATCCCAGGGGCAATCGATTTAATTATAATGGGGGGCCAAGAGGGGCCCCCCAGCTCCGGGGACCGCCACCCCCAGGGCTTCTTTTTTTATAATAATGGGGATCCAGAGGGGCCCCCCAGCCCCGGGGACCACCACCCCCCGGGCCGTTAACATTATGTATGCGGGGGGCTCACAGGCCCCCCGCAGCCCCGGGGACTGCCACCACGGGGGCTTCTTTTTTTAAATTAAAATAAAAAACCTTTGTGGGGGGCTCAAGCCCCCCCCACATGCCCTGGGGATCACCATCTCCCCGGGGCACTACATTTTTAAATTGGGGGTCCGTGACTGACCCCCCTAGCCCCGGGGACCACCACCCCCGGACTTTTAAATGTTGGGAGGGGGGCTGCGCGGCACCCCTCCTGGAGCCTTGTGGTGGCCCTGGGGACTGCCACCCCCAGGGCCGGCTCTTGCAGTGTCCCGAGGTGCCTACCTCCCGGACACTGTAGTTTGCTATGGTAGGGCGGAAGACTCGCGGCTCGCGCCATACCATAGCAAACTGCTTTGGTTTTTGGAAGAGAGAGCAGGAAAACCGCTCTCTCTTCCAAAAACCAAAGACTATTGCTTTTCTACATGGGAAGCAGCATGTTAGCTGCTCCCCATGCAGAAAAGCAATGCTGGCTCCCGCAGGACGCGGGGAGCCGGCAGGGACCGTGGGGGGATTAGAGACCCCCCCACAGTCCCCAACGGGAAGCAAGGCCTATGGAGGGGGTAAGGTAGACCCCTCCTATAAAAATATATATTTTTTTAAAGGCCATTCCCGGGGATGGGGTCCCCGGGGCCGATTATGACCTCAGGAGGGGTGCCACGCGACCCCCTTCCTTAATATTTTATTACAAAAAAAAGATTTAGGGGCCAGGCCCTGGGGCATGGGGTCACCAGGGCCCAAAAAATTGAAAAAGTACGGGGCTATCTTAAAAAATAATATAAAAAAAAGACCGACATCGCGCCGGAGGCCACGCCCCCTCATTGCACCACTCTGCAAAAGTGACCCCTGGCGCGTTTGCAGAGGGGCAAAGAATTCCCCATGAATACTGGGGGTCCCTGGGGCCAACTAGCCCACCAGGAACCTCCAGTATGCGCCAGGGGGCTGGGTTGCAGAGAGATGTTCTGAGGCCACGCGTCTTTTTACACCTCTCTGCAACACAGCTCTGTGGTGCTTACTGGAGGTAGCTGGTGGGCTAGTTTCACCCCAGGAACCGTCAGTTTTCAAGGAGAGTTAATCCCCCAACTTAAAATGTGCCATGGGGCGCGTTTGCACAGTGGTGAAGGGAAGGGGCGGGGCCTGAGTACACACCTGTGCAAACACACCCTGTGGTGTGGTTTAAGTTGGGGAATTAATTCCTTGTCAATCCAGAGGGACCCTGGGGGCCAACTAGCCCACCAGGCACCTCCAGTAAATGCCATGGTGCTGCGTTGCAGAGTGTTGTAAAAAGGGGCGTGGCCGCTCAACACTTCTCTGCACTGCAGCCTCCTGGGGTATACTGGAGGTACCTGGTGGGCTAGTTGGCCCACAGGGACCTTCATTCTCTAACTTAAAACGCACCACAGGGCGTGTTTGCAGACATGTCACCTCAGGCCACGGTCCCTTCCTGCACCACTGTGCAAACACGCCCGTGGCACGTTTTAAGTTGGGAAATAAATTCCCTTTCAATCATGAGGGCTCCGGGGAGCCAACTAGCCCACCAGGTGCTTCCAGTAAGCGCCACTGCGCTGCGTTGCAAAGAGGCGGTCTAGGCCGTGCCCCTTTTTACATCTCTCTGCTACGCAGCTCTGTGGAGCTTACTGGATGTACCTAGTGGGCTAGTTGGACCTTAGAGACCCTCAGGATTGAAGGGGAAATATTTCCCCACTAATCCTGAAAAGTAATTTTAACCGTACTTACCAGTAACTTGAATTTCCTTCCATAGGATATCAGTCAGTCAGTCATATATCTTTTATTCGGTTTCCATAATTTTTTAGGAACCCAAAAAGTACATTACAATAAACAGTGTATAAAAGTGGGACGGAAAAACGAATTATGCCAAAAAACAGAATTTACATAAAAAGGATATATTTTTGAATTAAAAACAGACGGAGTTATTAGACAGAATATTGATAAAGTGCAAGTGCATTAAAAGACAAATGAATCATAGTTACACCGATATTTTATACAAGTTTTGAGGAAACCAGCTACACATTTAGCAATAAATTCAGAATCTAAATATTGCAAAGCAAGAAAATTGGGACGGCAAGATCTCAAACCCATAGATGACAATTGGAGAATAATCCAGCGCTTTCGGGGTAAATCATAAAATCTGCAAAAAAGCGTAACATGGATTGTGGATTGTTCCGAGGTATCATCACATGGGCACTTAGTGATAGATTTTGACCAATCTTGTCTTTTTCGGAAAGGAAACAATACGAAAGAATATATTAAAACGAAACTGAGTCAGGACGTTGTTAGCAGCGGCCCAGTCCTGCAGTCGCTCAAGGACCAGCCGACCGGCCACTTTGCCAAGGGAATCCAGGAGGGATATGGGCCTGTAGCATGCGGGGTTATTGCAGTCTCCCTTTTTGAAAATGGGGAGCAAGATTGAAGTAGACCAAGAGTCAATTAGCCCAAAAGATGTAATGGCTTCAAAAACACGGGTCAAGTTCGGAGACCATAGTTCATGATTAGGAATAAAAATATCTAACGGTACCCCGTCCGGGCCGGGCGCCTTGCCAGGTCTGGAAGCTGACAGGGCAGTGATGATTTCGTTATGCCCAAATGCTAACTGGATGGCGTAAGAGTTAGTGGTGTGGGGGGCACATTCTCTAGCTTTCTCGCTGTCAGATTGTGTTATATTATCTGCACAGAAAATGTATGAGAAGTGGTTAACCCAGATCTCTGCGGTTACTGCCACTTCTAGCCTAGGAGCAGAGTTTGAGTCGGAGAGAAAGGGAGATTTGACCACTCGCCAGAAAGCAGAGGAATCCTTGGTTCGACAGCTCTCATGGAGCTGTTCCCAAAGATCCTTTTTAATTTCCTGTCTGCGATTCTTAATGGCCAGATTGTATTCTTTCCTTAATTTTCTAACTACGGGAGGATCTCTTATAGGATTGCGTAAAGCCTCCTTTAAGAGAGATAAGGCCCTACGACATTGAGGGTTAAACCAGCCATTCACCTGTGATTTTTTAGAATTATGCTTATGGGAAAGTTCATCTCTAATTATTTTATTAATCTCTGCAAAACTGGATAGAATCAATTCTTTTGGGGACTCTAAGTCTAGACATTTTTCCAATAAAGGGACTGCTTTTTTTTATTAGATTAGCGGATAATACATTCGGGTCTGTTTTCGACCATTTGACTGAGTAGCCGTTCAGCTTCGCCAGGGTCAAAGCCTGTTGATTAAGCAGGCTAGGAATCTTGGGTTGTTGAGGGATACTCTGGACTGTAACAGTGAGACTATTGGGATAATGGTCGCTGCTAATATCCACTCTGTTACAAAGTTTGACAATTGTGCTTGCGTGTTATGTGTACATAATATGAAGTCTATAACACTCGATAAACCCCTCCCATGGAATGTAGGTGAAAAACCCATAGGAGGGACTACCAGATCATTTGCAAAACCCAAATCTAAGGAAACAAGGTGTTCATTTAAGCAATTCCCGGGGTAACAATGAAAATAATGAGCTAGGGGGCACCCGCATTCATCAGTAATACCACACTTGACATTATCATAATATTGATGCAAAGGAATATTAAAATCACCGCCCCATATCACATTAAAAGAAGATATTAAGTATCTAGACCTTTGCAACGTTAAAATGACTGATATTTCATTTAAAACATTTACAGAATCCAAAAGAGACAAATTATAAAAGTTAACCGAGAAAATACAAGGACCCTTTCTTCACCGTTATTCTAAAAATTTGATAGTTCTCAGCTATCTTTATTTCAGATATTTCTTGTAGAGGGAGGCCATTGGATAGATAGATAATTAGACCTCCTTTAGATCTACCTGAGGGAGAAGGGCGAGCACTTGAAAAGAATGTCTTGTAGCCCTGCAAATAGATAGGAGAGAGCAACCAAGTTTCCTGGAGACATACTATATTATGTTTATGAATTGTTTCGAGCCAAGAATGTTGGTCGATTTTTGTACGTAACCCTGCTATGTTCCAATAGATTAAGGTCATGGTTATAAAACAAATTGGTTCATTGGGGGGAAAAAGAGAGACTTGGAAAGCTTCAGTTGCAGGAGAAAGGACGGGGAAGATAGGGTTGAGTGGAGATGTGGGGGGACCATCCACCACTAGGCTTTGGTCCCGGTTCTGGAATTTAGGAATGCTCTCTTGGAGAGGATTGTAGGAAGGAGCTTCCAAACTAGGAAGTTAATTGGAATTACATAGTCCTTATGAGTTTTGTTGAGCCTATATGCAAGTCAGTCTACCCCCTCCAAGGACGAGAGAGCCACAAAACGATTGAAAGTAGCAATATTAAAAGTTGGGCCCATGATGCTCTTGGGGTTCATGGGATTTTGAACTTCAACCAGGGCTCTAGGGTAAAAATAGCTTAGTGATCTAGTTAATATGACTCCCTCATAGACATCACTGTACCAGTCTCAAATAAAATTTGTGGCCCTATAGTCTTTATAGTTTATAATTACACTATCTCCTGGTATATCCTTGGGTCTTTGTCCCAACCATGGTAGCCTCCTAACATTTAACATTTTTGCCACCAATGATTGTGGGTAGTGGCCTATTGACACTTAACCAGTGAGTGACCTTGTTTTTCAGGATCTGGTAATTTTCGAATTGTCCTGGCTTCAATTCAGGAACCCCAGTTAGTACGATTACGTAGGGTTCTGATTCAGGCGGAAGGTTTACATGGTGAACATTCCCTCTGGGATATTTAACCGCCATTCGCCTCTCCCCAAGGTTATCATCTGCCTGTCCCCTGTTATGAGTTTGCTCTGATTCTCTGGTTTCTCTGGGTTTAGAGGTGGGGGGAGCTAGCTTAATAGGCTGGGTAGTGGGGGGAATATCTTGCGAGGTTAATTGAGACTTACCCCTAGGCGGGCCCTCGCTAGGTTTAGGATTTTCTGCAGGTACAGGGGGGTTCGAAGAATCTCTGGTTATAGATAATTCTTTAAGTAAATTCATGATCGAGATACCAGTGGCTTGGACTGACCCAAGTAGGTCTGCGATTCGCTTAACCCTTTCTATGAGAGGGAGCAATAAGGATTTCAACAGGTGCTCTATGTTTCTAAGGAGATCGTCTGAAAGAAGGGCGTGCAGAGGATTTTGTTTGATTTTACCTTGTGGAACAGTGCTAGGGGTTTTGGTGGGTATTGTGGGTTTTGAGGGTTTAGGGTTTTTTGCTCTTGAACCTTTTTGTTTATTTCGTCCCCGTTTTCTTTTTATGGGAAGGGGTGTCCCAGCACTAACAGTTCTAGCTGGGAGTTGCTCTTCAAAAGAGCTGTCCGTGGGGGAATCGATTATGATGTTAGTAGAATTACAGACCCCCAAATTGGCCGGAGATAGATCTTGAAGTTGGGGCGGGATACCAATGTCTGTTAATAAAGCAGAGGCAGAGTGTGGCAAACATGGAGATACGGCTTTCTGAATGGTGCCTAAGGAAGAGCGTTTGTTATGCCATTCTGATGATATACGCCATTCAGCCTGCTCTATTTCTCGTTCTACAACTGAAACGGCCCTAGTGATATAATTACCTAGGGTCCCTTTATGATGAGCCCCCTGCTAATGACTTCCCACCCAGACTAGCTTTTGTGGTCATGTTAAGTTAAGGAACATACAGTGTTATTGCAGGATGTTAAAGAGGATTTTTCACAACCGTTCTTACTTCGAAGTCCAAGGTGGAATTAGCAGATGTCTAAATGAAGGGGGGTGGCCCAGCCCAGCCTGGCCAGCACCGGACGGCCCGCCCTTTGCCCGGGCTTAGCCCGGCGCGCGTCCTTGAGGGACGAGTGACCTGTTGAGTCTTTATGCGCCTCCTGGTGCGTTCCTGATCATGTCGTCGCGCCCCTAATGATCCTGGGGCATGTAGTTTGAAGTTGGACCGGCGGAGCCAAGCCCGGCCAGTTGTTCACTGTGCGGGAGGGGCGGAGCAAAGCCCGGCCTCGGGGAGAGGACTCTGAGTGCACCGGTTCGGAGGAGCAGCACCAAAGAAAACAGCTAGCAGGACGCCAGGACACCAGGGGACTCAGCCCCTGTCGAGTCTTTATGCTTCTCCTGGCGCGTTCCTGATCACGTCGTCGCGCCCCTAAGGATCCTGGGGCATGTAGTTTGAAGTTGGACCGGCAGGGGCAAGCCCGGCCGGTCGTTCACTGTGCGGGAGGGGTGGAGCAAAGCCCGGCCTCGGGGAGAGGACTCTGAGTGCACCAGTTCGGAGGAGCAGCCCCAAAGAAAACAGCTAGCAGGACGCCAGGATATCATTGCCTGCTTTTTGCTGAAACAGTTTCTAAGTGTTGATTTTTGAAACTTACAAATATTCCTCTAAAATCAACCGAATTACGAATTCAGATCTACTCACCTGTTATCAGGAGAGACCTCAGTGCTGCATCTTTCAGCCCACTACTGATCCTGAAAAGTAATTCTAAAGGTACTGACAGTAACTTGAATTTCCTTCCATAGGCTAACATTGACTGGTTTCACTTGGAAATTCTTCTAAGTGTGTAGTTTTGTAACATTAAAATATTCCTCTAAAATCAGCAGAACTACGAATTCCGATTTACTCACCTGTTATCAGAAAAGACCTTAGTGCTGCATCTTTCAGCCCAGTATGGATCCTGAAAAGTAATTCTAACCATACTTACAGCAACTTGAATTTCCTTCCATAGGCTAACATTGACTGGTTTCACTTGGAAATTCTTCTAAGTGTGGAGTTTTGGAACTTTAATATATTCCTCTAAAATCAGCCGAACTATGAATTCTGATGTACTCACCTGTTATCAGGAGAGACCTCAGTGCTGCATCTTTCAGCCCAGTACTGATCTTGAAAAGTAATTTTAATTCCCCTTCAATCCCTCAGGATTGAAGGGGAAGTATTTCCCCCATGATCCTGAAAAGTAATTGTAACCGTACTTACCAATAACTTGAACTTCCTTCCATAGGATATCATTGCCTGCTATATAAAATATATATAAATAAAAAATATATAAAATAAAGAATATATATTACTATTTCAATATTTTTAAAAACATTTTTTTCAATTTATATAAAAAATATTTAATGTAATTTAAAAAAGTAAAATATCTAAAAATAATTAGTTTAAAACAATGTAGTAAATTAGGATAAAAAAATAAAACAATAAATTAAAAAATTATCATTTAAAAAACCTTTGAAATTCACTGAAAAATACATAGCTTTTAGGCACATTATAGTTAGGAATTAGAATTTAAAAAACCTTTCAAATTCACTGAAAAACCACAGGTTTCACACACGTTATAGTTAGGAATTAGCATTTAAAAAAGCCTTAGAAATTCACTGAAAAAACCATAGGTTTCACACATGTTATAGTTAGCTGGAAATTTCAGTCATAGAAAACCATTCAAATTCCCCTGTTATAGTAAGTTCAGCTAACTATAACTCGCGCAGCCGCAATCCACTGCTGATGACGTCACATATTTCATCACTCATGACATGGTCAGTGACATCACTCATGACATCACTGATGACATCTCAAATGACATCACTGATGAGATCACTGATGACATCATCCTTGTGAAAGAGTGGCAGACCTCCTCTCACTCTAATATAACCTTTGATACACACATTGAAAAATAGAAACTAACATTTTCAAAACAATGGACATACCAATACCAGTAAGAACAACCTATTGAGTAATTCCCAAATTGACATACACATCCACTCATTCACCAACAGTTCTATATAGTCACTCATACATGTACTCACTCATCATATGTACTCATACACCTATACATCCTTTTACACACCTACACTCATACAAAGAGTTAGTCACACACATACTCACACATGCAAATAAACTATCAAACATCCATTTACTTGCATATACAGCTATACACACACCACTACACTTGCTTCTACAGAAACGTACATATACTTACTCTCTTAAACAATCACTTATAGAAACACATACACATTTATACAGGAACTCTTCCAATCTCTCACTCTCATATATACTCACTTATATACATCAACTCTCACATATACTAGTTTAAAACATATGTACTTACTCATAAAGGCACTGTAGAGACAGTCATTCACTCACTAACACACCCATACACACACTCATCCACCCATACAGTCCTGCCAACATGCTGTCTTCAAAACACATACAAACAGTGAGTCACTCATTCATGCATCTGTGTGCTAAGTAATATCCCCCACCGAACCATACAGACACTCATACTGATACTCAAAAAAACAACTAATAACCCATATACACACTCATGTAGCTACTCACCAACCCATGCTGCCACTTATACACAAAGTGAGACACTGATACAGAATTTTAAATATTAAAACATTACTCGCTAATACATGTATTCACTGAGATACACTTAATACGTCAGTTATACAATCAATTTTACAAAAAAAACATTAATTTAGACACTTATTTACCCATTTATTCTTCCATCGACCTTTAGATATACATATATAAAAAATATTGTATTTTTCAGAAAGACACACATTCACTGGATGATGTTATCAGTGATGTCATTTGAGATGTCATCAGTGATGTCACTGACCCTGCCATGAGTGATGTAATATGTGATGTCATCAGCAGTGGATTGCGGGCGCGCGAGTTATAGTTAGCTGAACTAACTATAACGGGGCAATTTCAATGGTTTTGTATGAGTGAAATGTCCAGCTAACTATAACATGTGTGAAACCTCTGTTTTTTTCAGTCAATATATATATATATATGGAGCGTGAGTTTTCCTGTACTCTCTCGCTGTCTCATTTGTGAACAAAAGGACTGTTTGAATATATATATGTCTATATATAACATTTATTTTCAAAGGCTCTGTAAAACTCGCACAGATGTTCCACTTCTTAGCACCCCTTCTTATGCAAGGGGATTAAGTCCCCTTGCATACTGGGGGTGCCTGGGGGCCAACTAGCCCACCAGGAACCTCCAGTATGTGCCAGGGGGATGCGTTGCAGAGAGGTGTAAAAAGGGGCGTGGCCTCATTACACCTCTCTGCAATGCAGCCCCCTGGCGCGTTTCCAGAGTGGGAAATAAATCCCCTTGAATACTGGGGTCCCTGGGTGCCAACTACCCCACCAGGAACCTCCATTGTGCGCCAGGGGGCTGGGTTGCAGAGAGGTGTAAAAAGGGACGTGGCCTTATTACACCTCTCTGCAACGCAGCCCCCTGGTGCATTTCCAGAGGGGGAACTAAATCCCCTTGAATACTGGGGGTCCCTAGGGGCCAACTAGCCCACCAGGAACCTCCAGTATTTGCCAAGGGGCTGCATTGCGGAGAGGTGTAAAAAGGGGCGTGGCCTCATTATACCTCTCTGCAATGCAGCCCCCTGGTGAGTTTCCAGAGGGGGAACTAAATCCCCTTGAATACTGGGGGTCCCTCGGGGGAACTAGCCCACCAGGAACCTCCAGTTTGCACCAGGGGGCTGCGTTGCAGAGAGGTGTAAAAAGGGGCGTGTCCTCTTTACACCTCTCTGCAACGCAGGCCCTTGGTGCGTTTCCAGAGTGGGAACTAAATCCCCTTGAATACTGGGGGTCCCTGAGGGCCAACTAGCCCACCAGGAACCTCCAGTATGTGCCAGGGGGCTGCGTTGCAGAGAGGTGTAAAAAGGGGCAAGGCCTTATTACACCTCTCTGCAACGCAGCCCCCTTGCACATTTCCAGAGGGGGAACTGAATCCCCTTGAATACTGGGGGTCCCTGGGGGCCAACTAGCCCACCAGGAACCTCCAGTATTTGCCAAGGGGCTGCGTTGTGGAGAGGTGTAAAAAGGGGCGTGGCCTCATTATACCTCTCTGCAATGCAGCCCCCTGGCGCGTTTCCAGAGGGGGAACTAAATCCCCTTGAATACTGGGGGTCCCTGGGGGGGAACTAGCCCACCAGGAACCTCCAGTATGCACCAGGGGGCTGCATTGCAGAGAGGTGTAAAAAAGGGGCGTGGCCTCTTCACACCTCTCTGCAATGCAGGCCCATGGTGCGTTTCCAGAGTGGGAACTAAATCCCCTTGAATACTGGGGGTACATGAGGGCCAACTAGCCCACCACGAACCTCCAGTATGTGCCAGGGGGCTGCGTTGCAGAGAGGTGTAAAAAGAGGCGTGGCCTTATTACACCTCTCTACAATGCAGCCCCATTGCACATTTCCAGAGGGGGAACTGAATCCCCTTGAATACTGGGGGTCCCCGGGCGCCAACTAGCCCACCAGGAACCTCCAGTATGCCCCAGGGGGCTGTGTTGCAGAGAGTTGTAAAAAGGGGCGTGGACTCATTACGCCTCTCTGCAACGCAGCCCCCTGGCACGTTTCCAGAGGGGGAACTAAATCCTCTTGAATACTGGGGGTCCCTAGGGGCCAAGTAGCCCACCAGGAACCTCCAGTATGCGCCAGGGGGCTACGTTGCAGAGAGGTGTAATGAGGCCATGCCACTTTTTACACCTCTCTGCAACGCAGCCCCCTGGCGCATACTGGAGGTTCCTGGTGGTCTACTGGGTCCCCCGGGACCCCAAGTATTCAAGGGAAATCACTTCCCCCTCTGCAAACGTGCCAGGGGCGCATTTGCAGAGTGGTGTTTTTTTGGGATCGGCAGGGTACATGTACCCTACGCGCATCCCGCGATTTAAAAAAAAATATATTAAAAATGTTTTGGCCTTGGGGGTCCTTGTGGGACCCCCTAAGCAGGCGTAGGGGGTCAGGGTGTTTCTACCCTGCCCGCTTTGCGTCTTTTGCGCTCTTTTTTTTCTGTTTTCTTGTGCCTCGGTTCTACCGAGGCACAAGATGGCTGCCAACACTTCCTGGTTTGGAGTGTTGACAGCGAATTAGCATGAAGCTTGTGCTCGGGAGGATACGCGTACGGTACTTCGTCTATAGATATATCTATGATTTTACTTTTGATTTTCTCAGGAACTACTAAACGGATTTACAACGTTTAACAAAAAGCGTAATCCGCGAACCAAACTCTACCTTTTTGACAAATTTGGTGTAATTCCGTTCAGCAGTTCAGGCTGTAGCCATGTCTGAATGTCCCTATCGAAAAAGGCATGGGGAAAACATGTTTTTTGGACCCCCTTTTAACTCAGCCCCCACTTGACAAATCACCCGGAAACTTTCAGGATAGGAGCGGAGCAGAGCGCCTCATCTTCTTTGAGAATTTCGCGAAGATTCGTCAACCGGCGCCAAAGTTATTCCAAATAGAATGTAGCAGATTTCCTATGGAAACAAGGTCCTAACTATAACTACCTATTGGCGACCGCCAGTAGGTAATATATATATATATATATATATATTTATATGTATTACCTACTGGCGGTGGCCAGTAGGTATATATAGTTAGGATTTTTTCTCTAAGGGACTTTTGAAAATTCTATGTCTAATAACTTTGGCGTTTGTGGACGGAATCGGCTGAAATTTTCAGAAAAATGGCACAATTTGTTTCTGAGCATCCCCTGAAAATTAGGGGGGGTTTCGTCAAGGGGGAGCTGAGAAAAAAGGGGGTCCCAAAACGCGTTTTTCCCATTCATTTTTCCATAGGGCGTTTGGCCTCACTTTTAGCTCGAACGGCTGAATGGATTTGCACGAAACTTGGCAAAATTGTAGGGACTGTTAGCCCGATGTGCCTTTGCTGAGTTTCAATATATGTGGTCCAGTGGATTTTGAGAAATTAACGTTTTAAAAAACAGATATATCTGTGGCAGCGTCCCGGGTAGCGCTCCGGTTCGCGTACTTTTCGCGTTACGGAACTATGCGAAGCGAAGCTGATTGGCTCTCCGGTGTCTGTCAACATTCTAAACAGTCCGGAACGGCCGCCATCTTGTCTCTCGGTAGGATCGAGAGACAAGAGGAGGAGAAAAACGAAGGGGGAATTTAATGAAAGGGGGCAAGGTAGACCCCTCTTGACCCCCTAGGAATGATGTTGGGGTTATTAAAGGGTCCCGTGGGGAAAATAAAAAAAAATTGATTTTTCGCGGTAGAAGCGCTTCCCGGTTCGCGAACCGGGTCGCGATACGGGAATTCGCCATTTTGTGTTTTGTTTTAATTAAATTACAAGATGGAGGAAAACAAATGTGAGAAATGGGTATAAGGGGGTACTGGAGACGTATCCTGACCCCCTATGTTTTCTGAGAGTGGCTGAGGATGCTCATATATGTTGATACATGTCTTCCAGCGGCTGCGCGTGAGCGTTTTTTTTTTTTTTTGCTGCGTGACGTCTGTTAACGTTCGATTCGAAGGAAATCAGGAAGTGTTGACCGCCATTTTGTCACTGCGAGTAAATATTTTGTTAAAAATAATTGTTATAAATTAATCCGTATTGATAAACATTGCGCCATCTTGCCTTTTTTCCAATGCCACACTTTTGTCGTGCATGGCAGCCATTTTAGATGCCTTGACCAGACCCACTCTCTGCACGCCGCAGATCCTCAGCATGGCTCCCCACCCTCGCAAGCATCTCCCCCACGCACTGGTCACCCCCGCTCTCTCTCTCATGCATGGGCCATAAACCTCCCCCATCTGCGCTGCTTTTCCCTGAGAATCACACCCTGTGCCCGCCCGACACCTCCCTTTCACCTTATTCACTACCGCACCCTCTGACACTCCTCTTCCTCTGTGTCTGATTGTCGAGGCCGGTCCCAGGCTATCACCTAGCCGTGCGGATGAAGTTTATGGCCCCAACTTTAAAGAATCACCCCTCTTCAAAGGAGTTACAGTAGATCAAGCCCCCACCTCATGAGATCCGTCACACCACACGCGTTTCTCTGTTATGCGGTTTTGGGCTATAATAAGCCTACAAAATCCGTTGGCCTATTAGGCGGCGTCAGTAGCGGACCGATATGCGAATAGGCCGAAGGCAGCACAACGCGCCGAGATCCGGATGGCACCAAGGTGGTGTCCAGCAAGTTGCACTGGTGTGGCCATCCTGCAATGCTGCACCGAAAGACGGCGTGGGGTGCCCGGGGGGAGGCGGCTCGAATGGGCCTCTCCCGCCTCCCCAGGTGGAGGCACCTCATCTGCTGTGGGGCGCCCCTTAGCGTTTCACTCGCCGTCCAGCTGAGTTGCGCCCGCACTTGCTGCTACAGTAGGCCGAAGGCAGCACAACGCGCCGAGATCCGGATGGCACCGAGGTGGTGTCCAGCAAGTTGTTGTACTGGTGTGGCCATCCTACAATGCTGCGCCGAAAGTCGGCGTGGGGGGCCCGGGGGGGGGGGGGAGGCGGCGCAAACGGGCCTCTCCCGCCTCCCCAGGTGGAGGCACCTCATCTGCAGTGGGGCGCCTCTTAGCGTTTCACTCGCAGTCCAGCTGAGTTTCGCCCGCTCTTGCGGCTACAGCGATAGGCGGCTGCAACAGGACTCTCAAAGTGGCGGCCGGTTCTTTGGATTTTGGGCCTGGTCCACTAAAATGGCCCTGGGACACCTTGGAACTCGGACGCTTGCCTGCTAGGGCATGGGCCCCATTCCCGAAAGCGTCCCCTCTTTTGACTGATTGTTCTTGTTGCCTATCGCTTCTGTTGTCATTTAACGGAACCTTTTTGGACTGCCGAAAGGGGTTCTGGTTCGACCGCTGGTTGGTGGAGACATTTTGAATATATCCTGGACCTGCCGGGCCTCGCCCAAAATGGCGCCGGTATAAATGGGACTCGTAACTCCTTGTTGTGTACTGGTTGCCCAACCTTGATGTCACGAGATACGTATGCAGTTTTGAAGCACATGGCGGGCGGGGATGAGTACTGATTGAACATTTGGATATCCCTATTGATATTAAGTTCTGATGTGTTATTGATTACTGTACTATTGAAAGTTCGAATTAACGTCACCCATGGTACTTGCCCGCAAATGTATATCTAGATAATTTTATTGTAACTGGCCCTGTCGTACTTTAATTATAAAATGTACGTCCACCGATTCCGCAACTGTTAGACACCTTAGATCTTGCAACCTAATGGCCCGCCCGTTACGTTCTTTTACAGTGTAAATGTCCCCTCATCATATACGATTCCAGTTTGCTCCGTGGCCGGCCCACGTGGTTATAGGCCCGTATTTGTATACTGACATTTTCACAATAAAGGTTTTTAAAACAAAACATGGTAGTAGTACCTAGAATGGTAAAGTTTTGAATAATAGCCACTGTTTTCGAATCAGTAAAAGGCAAGTGAAATAAAGCAGCCCGATTACATGACGGTTAAAAGGTATAATACGCAGGAACGCAGTAAAGATAAATAGTCAAGGGCTGTTCAATGGCTCCCTCATGGGACGAAGAAACGCCCTTTTTCTCGAAATAGGAATATTTTACTTGCAGGACAGTTGTAAATTTCCCGGGAAAATACATTAGCCTGGAACATTGTTAGTGATAAACTGTAAATGCATCTGGGTCCTTTGCTTTACAAGTCAGAGTGAGAAAAAAAAAGGTGGGGCTTTCATCATTTAAGAAAAAAAAATGTTCGAAAGCAATGAAAAGCGTTATTTTTAGGTCATATGACCAAGCCTTCCATCATTAGAAAAACAAAAGTAAAATGAACCAATGAAAAGTTTTATTAACAAGTCACATGACCTGTTATGCTTACGTTACGCGCTGCGCGCCGCGCTCTGGATCGCTTCCGGGAAGCTGCGCCTCGCGCACCGGAGCACTTCCGGGTGCCCTAACGCGGCGCGTCATATGACGCATTACGCGACAACGCAGGTCCAGAATATAGTCAAAATGTCTCCACCAACCAGCGGTCGGAACACAACCCCTTTCAGTAGTCCAAAAAGTTCTGTTAAATGACAACAGAAGGAACAGGCAACAAGAATCATCAGTCAAAGAGGGGAGGGCAAGTTCTTCTCTACCGGGTCACGTTGGGGCTCCACCGAAAGTGATCGAATTGGTAGTCTACAGTGTTTCTGGATGTTTCAGACTGACGCTGGCGTCAGCATGAGAGCACAACCATCTCGTGGCTACGTCGTGGCCATTCCGTGAGCAATCATGGCAGTCGCTCCCCACCGGAAGTTTACGGGAGTCGGGGGTCCCGGTGACTGTTGTAGAATCTTCAAGGCTGAGGGGACTCTTTTGGGAATGGGGCCCATGCCCTAGCAGTCAAGCAACCGAGTTCCACGGTTGCCCAGAGCCATCTTTAAAACACGAAAATGTTTTTACCTACCACGTACTTGACATTTTAAAGCTTTTGATATTTGCTATTAAAAAACCCATTGAAATTCACTGAAAAAACCATAGGTTATAGACCATATATAGTTAGAAATTAGCATTTACAAAACCTTGAAAATTCACTGAAAAAACCATGGGTTATAGAGCATATATAGTTAGGAATTAGCATTTACAAAACCTTATTTTACTCACACAAAACCATTGAAATTCGCATATATAGTTAGTTGCACTAACTATATATCGCGCACCCGCAATCCACTGCAGATGATGTCACATATTACATCATTCAGAGAAAAGGTATAAGCAGAGGTTCTGGGAGAATGTGAATGGGTGATGAAAGTAAAAGGAAGGAAAGTAAAGGATGGGGAATGACGGGTAGTGACGGAACCAGAGAAAAGGAACAGCGGTAACGGAGGGAAAGAAAAGAGCAGTGAGTGTAAGTAAAGGGAAGTGAAAGGGAGTGGATAAAAGTGAATAAGGGTAAGATATGGGGAGTGACAGAGAGAAAGAACATAGAGAGTAAAGGAAGGAAGGATAGAAAGGGACTGAGTGAACCAGAAAAGAAAGGAAAGTGAGGGAGTGTGGGTGAGCAGGAAGACTGAAAGAAGTTGAATGTGTTAGGAAAGTAAGGAAAAGGGAAATAAACATGGAGGATAAGAATAAGTGAGGGGAGCAGATTAAGGAAACAGAGGTGAGGTAGGGTGTGAGAAAAGTAGTGAGGTTAAAGCAAAGGGTGATGACAAACTACATTTTTTAGTCACACTTACCATATAATTAATGAAACCTTACTTGCATGTTTAAACTACACTTTATATCTGTGAAAGACAAAAGAAAAAAAAATTATAATTAGTAAAATATATATTTTAAAATAGAAGAAACAGGTCAAGAGGTAAAAAATCAAAAAAGTGTACTAAGAAATAAAGCAAGAGTAAAGGATACAGAAACGTAAATAAAGTAATGTAGAAAGACAAAAAAGAGGGAAAAAGAAATAGAAGGAGAACAAATTACTGAAGGTAAGTAAGATACTAAAAGAATGTGACATACCAAAACGAAATCAGGAAAGAAAAGTAAGTAAAAGGAAAATGAGTGAAAGGGAACGGAGTCTAAATGAGGATCTATTTACAAGAAAGAGGAATTGAAGATGACTGAGAGTGAGTGAAGGGGAGTCACAGAGTGAAGGGATGAAAGGAATGAGGTTAATATAGAACGATTGAGGAAAAATGAGTGAGGAAGTAAGTACACAGAAAGACAAAGAGAAGGACTGAGGAAAGTGAAGTGCAGTACAATGAGTGAAGAAAGGAAAAAGAGTAAAGGAGGAAAAGAAGGAAAGAGAGGGGAAGAGAACTAAAGCAGTGGTACTGATAGAATGTGAGAAAGCTGAAAAGTGGTGCAAGGGAGAGAGGAAATGCAGACAGTTGAAATTGGATTGAGGAGTTGTGAAAGAAGTGGAGTAAAGGAACAGCGATGAAACAAAGTGAAAGAAAGGCAGTGTAAGTGAGTAAAGAGAGCTGAATAAGGGTGGAAAAAGGAAAATGAGTGTGAGACAATGGGAATACAATATAAATTACACAATTCAAACTATAGAATGACTTATACAATATGTTACATTGTTTATTTTTGCTGTTCCCATAATATATTGAATTTCACTTAAAACAGTGAGTTCAAACTCTTCATCATATAACAGCGGGAAAAAAACAACACAATCTAAAAGATTGTGTTTAAAAAAAAACCATATAAACTTACAAATCATATATGTACACTAATCTTTGATTCACTTACTTTTCCTTGAGGCCAAATAGTTGATAGTGAAGGTCCTTTTCGTAGGAAAATACTCTGCTGTTCTCTAAAACTTCAATTTCATTGACTTTCTATGAAAAAAGATCTAAGAACATCTGAAATAATTCTCAACGTTTTCATTTTACACCTTGTGTTAAGTTATGACTTATTACTTATACCTTGAACTTTCCTTACGTCCAAATAGTGTCAGATAATGAGTATATTTTGAAGTTTCTCTAATTAAACTCTGAAATTACCGTTTACCCGAAGTTTTCAAAGAAAAGCTCATATGACATTTTCACAATGTTTAAAAATTCATATTCTCTTTTTTGATCACTCATGTTCAACATTTCCTATAAAACTGATATCACTTACTATGAGATCCACTTACAGTACCTATATGAGATCAATAATTTTAAACATTAGACTAACTAACTAACTACCTTTTATTAACTACTCCCATCTTCAAAGGCCAATTACCTTCACTAAAACTTTGGTTCTAAAAACACTAGGTAAGAATTTTTTAAGTCAAAAGGCAAACGTTGTTTATAAGTCAAATGAGAATCATTGCAGTAACTCCAACCTTTTTGACATTTTAAGTAGCATGTATAATGTCCTGATGTTATCGAAGGACCGTCATGATAAATCATAGATACAGTTCTAAATGTTCTTCCTGAAATTGATAACTGAGAAGCCACAACATTTTTAATACAAGTTGTCAATTTAGTTTCATCAGGTCTACATCGTTGGAAAACTAAAATGACACACTGACCATAAGTTTGTATAAATAATGTGGACAGCATTGGGCACTTACATTGGGTACACACCATATTATGATCAGCTGCTTTAACTAGATTATTAAATGACACTGATTTTCAGTCTGGTAAAGTCAAATATATAAATCTTTCAGTGTCTATTCTAGTAGTACTTGATAAACTACAATTGTGGAAATCATGCTGCCATTGATAAGAAAGGCTAAAAAGATTTTCTACATCTACTCCTTCATCTTCCAAAACACCAAACATATACATTAAAAATTCCTGACAATCCTGCTGAATGTTCTGTGAAAATTTATCTTGACCAGAACACATGTCTAAAATATTTCGAATTTCTGTTACACTTTCTATTTTTGCTCTATCACTACTACATTTCTGAAACACAGACTTCAATAAACCGCAGAATCTTTGATCTCGATTTTCAACAATCTGTTCTTGTAAAGTTTTAAGAAAAAAAACAACATTAACCACTACATTAGCATAGCAGTTGACACCAGAACTGTTTTCAAATTGAAATCCAACAACATCTTGAACAGAATGCTTTTTCTTTCTGCTTACAATTACAGTTTCATCTACTTTTTGTCTTTTTGCTACTACCTCACTGCAATTATTTTCATTTCTTCTTTTTCGGCCTACCACACGTTTTTCAAACAGAGGATATTGAGGCAAATGTGAAGCATACTCTCTTCTTAACCTATTGTATTCTTTAACACAATCTAGATCTGCACAAATCTTTGTCTCATCACACTCAATCAAGTACAATCCTGATAAAGTTCTGACTCATGATAATGCCACATATGCCATACCCTCTTTAAACACAGAACTTCCAATGTTCACCAAAGCACTATCTACACTTAAACCTTGAGATTTATGAATTGGCACCGCATATGCCAAACAAACAGGAAACTGTTTTCGGCGAACATATAAGTCTTTTACAAGCAAAAATCTAGCAGAACAACGACTGATTCGTTGTACTTGCTCAATGCCATAAATTTATTTTTAAAAATTCAATTCCATCTCTATTTCTATAATTCACAAAATCAACAACATGACCCATTGCTCCATTTACCAGACCTCTTTCAACATTTAAATTCCTTCTCAAAATGATACGACAATTTAAACACACATTCAGTCTTTTCAAAACCAGCTGTTTCAGATATACTCTTCTCTAATGAATCCAATTTTGTTTTTAAATTTTCTGACAAAACAATTGTTGCACCCATATGCTCTATTTTATCTATTGCTTCCAGTTTCACAACCTCTTCATTTTCTAACTTTAACATTTTGTTGTTGAAGATGGAACATTCTTGCAGAGTTGGCATCAAACATATCCCAGATTTCTTCTCAGTAATTTTGTAAAAAATATTCTCTGGAAGAATGTTTTCATTTGGATGCAAATTTGAAATTAATCGAGCATGTAAAGCTTCTTTCCCAAGCTCATGTACTTTTCTGATTCTTAAATCTTGTAGAATATTTTTATAATCTTCATCCTTTGCCTGTCGCATATTTTGAAGCAGTTCTGCATATTTAAAATTTAACCATATATTAACGTTTCCAATGCTTCCAAGCGACTTCCTGGTATCTTCATGCGTGAGCATTTTAAACACTGGTTGTCCTTTTACTGGAGTCAACTGCAGTAGATCTCCAAAAACAATAATGTGTTTTCCTCCAAATAACACATCATACTCTGTTCTAAGAATTTCTTGCATTCTCAAATGCACAAAAGCAAGCATTAGATTTGAGACCATGCTTACTTCATCAATGATAAGAAGTTTCATTTTCTTCAGGACTCTGGAAACTTCAGAACACGCATCTCCAGATAGCTTGTTGTAATGCAATTTATTATCATGCTCAACTGACAGCATCAGTAAACGATGTAGAGTAATCCCTTTAATGTTATGTGCTGCCAGTCCAGTTGGAGCGGTTACAACACAAGACAGCGGTGATTCAGTCCTTTTCTGCAAATAAGTTGCAATGGCTTTAATCAGAAAACTTTTTTCTGTTCCCGCTTCTCCACTTACGTGCAGTCGGACAGGCTTAAATGATGTACATGAGCACTCTTTTTTCTCAGGTCTGAATCCATGTTCTATTTGTTCTGTGACTTCGTCATATATCATTTTCTGCTCAACGTTTAGTTGCTTTACCAAATCTTCTAAGTTAACTACATCCTCTTGAGCTTGTTCCATAGCTCTTTCCACCTCATCCATGGCAGTTGCAGCTTCATTTTGGATAATTGGTCCTCCTTGTGGATCCTGACTCTATGAAGTAGAACTCTGACAGTGTTGAGAACTGTCTCTAGCAATCTCTTCAGCAATTGTGGTTTCTTGCTCTATTTCTTCGTTCAACATTTGCAGATAATTTGGAAAAACAGGACATCCTATGGTATCCTTAGTTGCATTAAAAGAGTCTTCATAACAGAGAAAATCTCCAAGTAGTTCCTCTTCTATGCGCCATGGCATAAAGAGTTGCAAAAGAGCTAAATAGTAAAATTCTCTTTTGTCTGGAGATTCGCAACTCAATTTTCGATGATTAATCAAATGGCCTTTTCTCTGCTTCACTAGACATCCTTCATACCCAATGCCAGCATATTTTCCATTATTGATATATTCTGTGATGTTCCTCTTATAACTGTAGTTTTGCAGAACTTCATACCAACAAGTGTTCTCAAGGTGAGTACTTCTATTTGGAAAGTATGTATCCAACATGTGTGTCTTTAAAATATCTGTACTGTTTGGTTCTTTTTCCGCCAAATATTCAATTTCTTGTACAGATTTCAAAACTCGGTTTCGTGTTGCAGCAAGACCTAGACTCACCCAAATGATTGTTCTTGATTTGGCATAGAGACTTGCTGATGATAACCGATCAGAACATTGACATGCTCCAATTTCTCGATGCGACATCTTCAGACTGAAACTATATAATTTTTTACTTATACTCTTTTCATGTGAAATGTCTTCCCACATTTCCTTCAGTTCAGTCTTTTCTTTTTTTGTGATGTAAGATGTCACATATTGAGCCACAGCAATAGAGTTGTCAGCAACGAACTGAATATCAATGTTAGCATTCCACAAGGATAAAATCACTGGGTTGTAGTTGTTGATGTACTTGGACTCTTCGTTTCTTTTTAAATTGCATGTATTTTTGGGTGATTTCCTTGTCACAGTATGTCGCAGAGAAGACATCAAATTATTTACTCTTCCTTTAGAAATCAATGGTCGTGGAAACGCGAAATGACATTTCATGTAGAATTTCTTCTTGTTTTTAAATTTTCGACGACAGTACTTTCCACAATGATGAGATTGAACACGTAAAACTTGTTGCCTTAAACTCTTTTCTTCAGTAGTTTTCGGAACAGCACATGTTGAATATTCTTCAATGAAACTCATCACTGTGTCATCCGAATCAGTTCCAAATTTGGGTGCATCTTTAATCCATAACAACATATGTATGTGAGGAGCACCTCTCGCTTGATATTCCTTCCTCCAAAAGAAATCCAAAACCTCTCCAAGGGGAGGATTTTTTTTGTTGGTAATAAAAGACATCATAGCTTCAAATCTATGATTAAAATATCTGCAAACATTCACTGGATCCAAAGAACACAGTTCTCCAGGTGTTATCAATTCTATATTTTGTATGTTTCCATTTGCCTCTCGTAGAAATTGAAGTAAGTCGTCCCATGCATACTCAGCACAGCTAAGAGTGAGGAACCTTGTAGGAGTTCCTAAGTTTCTTAGCATACATTTCAATTCCCCATGACGACGGAACAAATACTCGTTTGTTCCACGCTGACATGCCATGAGATTGATTAGCTGAGATTCCAAAGTACTGTCTTGCAGATTGACTTTCTCCATAAAGTCCCTCGCCGAAACATTTTGCAGATGCGCTCTACTTTTCAGTATATGATTAACTGCATAAGAAAGCCCAGACAAATCACTTTCATACAGTAGATGAAACAAATACGGAATGCATTGACGAAACCTTGGATCTTCAGCATATAATCTTAAAGTCCGGTATTCAGCTGCAGGAATTTGAACTGGTCGATCGTCATATCGTCCACCTCGACCTGTTGGAAATAACTGTGGAAAACAACGAGCTTCCAAACTTTCTTCCCATACACTAATAGGACTTCCTTTTGCTGCTTTCATTTGAAACAAATCAATTGCATTCCCCATTACTTCTTTGGAATGCAAAGGATGAACAGTATAATGTTCATATATTTCTTCACTTCTAGACACATCAACTTTTTCAATTTGGCCAACTGAACAATCACTGTCTTCTTCTGTAGCTGTTTCCTCTGCTCCAACACTTACATCTTTATACTACTCATTGTTTTTGACCAAATACAACGTTGCCTTTTTGACTTTCCTAACATCCACTAAATCTTGCCAGATTTTCTTACACTTTGTCGGAACCCCATTAACTAGAATAGCCGGAGGATCCTTTTCTACTCTTTCTACACCGATTGTATCAATATTTTTCTTGACATCTTGAGGCAAATAAACAACTCTTCCCTTTAATCCTCTTTGTAAATCTGTAGGAGGTAATTTCCCTATCTTAGGCTCCATGCGAACAATAGCTTGAAAAGGATGGACACATTGAATCAAAATTGATTCATAAGTATTTAAATCCATCAATTCAGTAGGAATATCTATCAACTGAAGATTATTATGAAAAGCTCTAGCAGGCATTCTATTTTAATTTCATTTTTTCAAACAATAAGTACAAATACGTTGATCAAAACTAAAATCGAAAGAATTCTCCACCAACAAATAACTTACAAAATCCTTCCATTCACTATTATTTTCCAATTCACATTTTGCATATAAATCAACTAACCTAGTCTGAATCTTATAATGAGTCCGTCGACAACACACACAAGTTAAATTAGGCCTTTCACTTCATTTCACCTTAAACTTGGTAATTTCCTCGTCAAACTTTTCTATACTTGAAATCTGTACATTGTCTTCCACATTACCATCCATTACTATATCCATTTCTACACTGTCCTCTTTGTTCCCAAAATAACAAAACTCAACTTCTTCACAAATAGTCTTCACATCTACTTCAGATCCATGTACAAGAGCACTGTTTAACTGTTTAAGCTTAAGTGCTGGACTTTTTGCATAATACAACCTTCTCACTAATTTCCTCACCTTATTATGATGCACTGCTAACATCCTAAAATGGTGAAAAACACTCTGACATACTTTTCTAGAAAGACAAGCCAGTGAATGCCCATGCAAACCTGTGTTTTCTCTCACTCTGCAAGGATCTAACTCTTGGAAGATCTTCACTTTCTGTTTTACACTTTTCTTACTATATGTACGTAAGAAATGTCGAAGCAAATCGATTGAATCCTGTCGCACACTACAAATACTACTGCACTTCCATGTATACACTGGACCATTAGTACGTCTCCCTAAAACTTCATCTGCTAACACCTCTTCTGCATCTCTAGACACCAGTTTGTCTTTTTCCATCGGACAACCATCTTTCACCTCATATGCTCGACCACTGGTGTCAACTGCATGCACCAAATCATTTTCCTGAAAGTAACTCTCCTCATTAAAAAATGGCTCAGAACTTGAACTATGGATCCATTCTCCAGAAAATACTTCACAAAAATTAGTCTGATTAATTATTCTTTTCCATCTACTGTTCGATTTGAAAACATCAATTGCCTTGTTAAGTATCCTAATTCTATTAATTACTAAAATAAATAATTTTTTCTTAACTTCAAAAGCCTGATCAACAATCTTCTCTACACTTTTCTTTTTCTTGTAAAAAGCAGCTCTCTGTTTACCTTTCTTTTCATTTTTTAGCAAATTTAAAACTACCCTATTGCGAAACATTTGTCTACGAATGTCCCTAAATACATTTTGCCTTCTATTGCTATCCATACTCTTCTCTCCTGCTCCAGTAGAGACATTTTTTGAGGGCCTCTCCTTCCTTTTCAAAGTTGCTCTGTCCTTCTGGATCTTCACATTACCGTTAACATTTGTTTTTGTTCTACATATGTTGCGAAAAAAAGTCTTAGTTGTCTTACCAGGAGCTTTTTTGGTGTTTTTTGAAGTACTTGTTGTAGAGGATTCCTTTAATTCCGATTCTGATTTTGTTGTATTCCGTATGGTATTTTTTCTTCTCCTTTGCCTTGACAGCATTTTTGCTTACTTTCAAATGTTGATTTCAATCTGTGGTAAAGAAAAAAATAACAAATTATAGACCACTATTAGCAAACAACAAAGCAATGACAATAAGCAAACAATATAAACACTAATTTGCAACATATCTAAGTTTATACCACAGCAACTATATAACTAGGAGTAAGACCAAGAAAAAAAGCTAGAGGGAGTAACACAAAAACACAGAGAGACTCAGACAAAGAAACAGGTAGAGGGAGTAAAACATACAAAAGGACTAAAACAAAGAGAGTGTATAATATGTTGAAAGACAGAAAAAGGCTGTAATAGGGAGAGAGAGTAAGTCAAAAAAGGGACTAAGTCAGAAAAAGGATGTAACAGGGTGTAAAACAGAGAGAGGGTGTAACAGGAAGTAACACAGAGAGAGGGTGTTAGAAGAGAAAAGGTTGTAAAAGAGACTAAAACAGAGAAAGCCTGTAAAGGAAAAGACAGAGAATACGTTTGAGAGAGGTTGTAAGAGGAAGTAAATCAGAGACAGGATATTACAAGAAGTAGGTCAGACAGAGGGTGTAACAGGAAGAGAGAAAAAAAAGTCAGAAAGAGAAAGAGAGACGGTATAAAACAGACAAAAGGTGTAATAGGGAGTAACTCAAGGCTAGAATATTACAAAGAAAAAGGTTGATTAGATAGTATCTGCATGATTCAAAAAATATATTAGCACATTTCACAATCATGTCATCTATGTTTCCTCAGATTAGTCACATTTTTGGATAATGCTTGGTTTAAACATTTTGTTGCATAGAGAAATTGTCTTTTGTGAAATAGTGAATTTTCAGTAGTGAAATTGAATGCTTGTACATAGGACCAGTGCTGTGTTTCTAAAATATAATTTTAAAAACGACTTTGGGGTAATTGAATGGCTTTTATATTTTTCATAAGGAATTAATAGTGTCTTTCTCATTAAATAAATATTTTTGAACCTTTTACAATGATGTAATCTGCATTACCTCAGATTAGGAAACAGATTGAGCTTCTTTCTTGTTGGTTTGTGTTTTGTTTTTTGATAATGCTGGGTAAAAAGATTTTGCTGCATAGAGGAATTGTATTATGTAAAATTGAGAAGTTTCACTAGTGACCTGGAATGCTTTTACATACGACCTGTGCTGTGTTTGAAAAATCCTCTATCTTGCAAATGTTGATAGCAAGCATTATCAAAAAGCAAGACACAAACCAACAGCAAAGAAACTCATGGCCTTATTCATGAAGGCCTTGCACCACCGGTGCGTCACTTTTTTCCCATGTTAAAAGTGACGCACCGGCGGCACAATGCAATCATAAATAAGGCCCAAATGTAAATACCATTGATTTGCCCCAAAAATCGTTTTTTGAATAACATTTTAGAAACACAGCGCAGGTCCTATGTACAAGCATTCAATTTCACTACTGAAACCACACTGTTTCACAAAATACAAATCCTCTATCTTACAAATGTTGATAGCAAGCATTATCAAAAAGCAAGACACAAACCAACAGCAAAGAAACTCAGGGCCTTATTTATGAAGGCCTTGCGCCACAGGTGCGTCACTTTTTTCCTATGTTAAAAGTGACGCACCGGCGGCACAAGGCAATCATAAATAAGGCCCAAATGTAAATACCATTGATTTGCCCTTAAAATCGTTTTTCGAATAACATTTTAGAAACACAGCGCAGGTCCTATGTACAAGCATTCAATTTCACTACTGAAACCTCACTGTTTCACAAAATACAAATCCTCTATCTTGAAAATGTTGTTAGTAAGCATTATCAAAAAGCAAGACACAAACCAACAGCAAAGAAACTCAGGGCCTTATTTATGAAGGCCTTGCGCCACCGGTGCATCACTTTTTTCCCATGTTAAAAGTGACGTACCAGCGGCACTAGGAAATCATAAATAAGGCCCAAATGTAAATACCATTGATTTGCCCCCCAAATCGTTTTTGGAATAACATTTTAGAAACACAGCGCAGGTCCTATGTACAAGCATTCAATTTCACTACTGAAACCTCACTGTTTCACAAAATACAAATCCTCCATTTTGCAAATGTTGATAGCAAGCATTATCAAAAAGCAAGACACAAACCAACAGCAAAGAAACTCAGGGCCTTATTTATGAAGGCCTTGCGCCACCGGTGCGTCACTTTTTTCCCATGTTAAAAGTGACGCACCAGCGGCACAAGGCAATCATAAATAGGGCCCAAATGTAAATACCATTGATTTGCCCCTAAAATCGTTTTTAGAATAACATTTTAGAAACACAGCACAGGTCCTATGTACAAGCATTCAATTTCACTACTGAAACCTCACTGTTTCACAAAATACAAATCCTCTATCTTGCAAATGTTGTTAGCAAGCATTATCAAAAAGCAAGGCACAAACCAACAGCAAAGAAACTCAGGGCCTTATTTATGAAGGCCTTGCGCCACCGGTGCGTCACTTTTTTCCCCATGTTAAAAGTGATGCACCGGCGGCACAAGGCAATCATAAATAAGGCCCAAATGTAAATACCATTGATTTGCCCCCAAAATCGTTTTTGGAATAACATTTTAGAAACACAGCGCAGGTCCTATGTACAAGCATTCAATTTCACTACTGAAACCTCACTGTTTCACAAAATACAAATCCTCTATCTTGCAAATGTTGATAGCAAGCATTATCAAAAAGCAAGACACAAACCAACAGCAAAGAAACTCAGGGCCTTATTTATGAAGGCCTTGCGCCACCGGTGCGTCACTTTTTTCCCATGTTAAAAGTGACGCACCGGCGGCACAAAGCAATCATAAATAAGGCCCAAATGTAAATACCATTGATTTGACCCAAAATCGTTTTTTGAATAACATTTTAGAAACACAGCGCAGGTCCTATGTACAAGCATTCCATGTCACTAGAGAAACTTCTCAATTTAACATAATGCAATTCCCCTATGCTGCAAAACCTATTTACCAAACATAATCCAAAAACATGACACAAACCAACCAGAAAGAAACTCAATCTGCATCCTAATCTGAGGTAGTGCAGGTGACATCATTGTAAAAGTATGAAATATATTTATTTAATGAGGCAAACACTAATAATTCCTCCTCAAAAATATAAAAGGCATTCAATTACACCAAAATCGTTTTTAAAATAACATTTTAGAAACACAGCACAGGTCCTATGTACAAGCATTCCATGTCACTAGAGAAACATCTAAATTTTACATAATCCAATTCCCCTATGCTGCAAAACCTATTTACCAAGCATTATCCAAAAACATGACACAAAACAACCAGAAAGAAACTCAATCTGCATCCTAATCTGAGGTAGTGCAGGCGACATCATTGTAAAAGGTTCAAATATATTTATTTATTGAGGCAAGCACTAATAAGTCATTCTCAAAAATATAAAAAGTATGCATTTACCCCTAAATCGTTTTTTAAATAACATTTTAGAAACACAGCACAGGTCCTATGTACAAGCATTCAATTTCACTACTGAAAATTCACTATTTCCCAAAATACAATTCCTCTATGCATTAAAATGTTTTAACCAAGCATTATCAAAAAACATGACACAGAACAACATTAAAAAAACCAGTCTGCTTCCAAATCTTCTCCATAGAGCATACAAGTCTCTATCTAAATTAAATGAATCATTTCTTACCTTTACAAATGCTTTGGGAGATAGAGAACAATGTCAGACACACACACCAATTTTTCTTTAGCAGAGCAAAAGGTATGCACTCCAGACATTGCAACCATGAATGGCACAGAAAATCTCTAATTCTACACAGATATGCCTCATTTCAACCAATCAAAACTCTTCCCTCACTATTTTCAAACCAACACCCTTCCCCCCTCAGCCCTTTCTATTTGTTACCTTAGCAACTCCCTCCTTACTGAACTCTCAGGTTCAAAAGTTTATTCTACAATGTTGCAAATGAACTAAGCAAGGATGTTTGACCTCTCAATACACCAGCTTATCCGATGAAATGTTTCTTTAATTGACTTTTTCTTAACCATTCAAATAGCTTCTTTCACAAAACACAACCATGCACCCTAACTTTTACTTTTCAACTATCTGAATCCACCAATCATTGCTTGTGATTCAAGAGCAGTGAAACTCCACAATTTTTGTTTTGTAAACTCCTACTATTCCAACTGCCATTTCATTCCCACACTTCATCTGACTGCACCAGAACCTTCTCTCATCATGTATTCTGTGTGGATTATTGGACATAGCTACATCCACTGGGCTCAAAGGTATGCAGCTAGCAGAAATTTTCACAACCTTGATTTATCAAATGTGGAAATCAAGTGGATTGGCCAGAGAGGATTGAGATGTCACCAATTGATACCATTGGTGAAAACCTTTTTCCATCTGCCAAACCCTGACCTCTTAATAGTGCACTGTGGTGGAAATGACTTGGGCACTTTGACTGGGGTTGGTCTGGAAATGCTTTTAAAGGTCACCTTTGATCAATTGATGACACTTTTTCCGCAAACTGCCTTGGTATATTCCAATATATGCCAAAGACAGAAATGGAACTGGTCCAACCAATTTTGTCCACAATTTGAGAAAGCACGGAAACATGTGAATAAATCTGTTTCTGCTTACATGAGAGACTATAGAATGGGTTCAATATACAACAATAACTTGTGTTTCAACATGCAAGATATCTACAGAGGAGATGGTGTGCACTTCTCAGATGAGGGGAATAGAATATTCCTCCTGAATTTAGGACTGTGCATTGGAACCTACTTGTAGGTACCTAAATCAGCCACAGAACCCAAAAGCTCTTTTCAGAGCTACCCTACCTCTGATCACTCAAAATGATTATCTTTCTCTAACTTTTTTCACTATTTTTCACCAGAGTACGCTCCCCGGTACGCTCCCCGGTGCGCGTACCGGGCGCTCCCCCCGCAAAATTTTGTAAAAAAATTATTTTTTTGGGGCATATATGCCCCTCCTAAACTCCCCTCAGAAAACCCAGAGGGTCAGGGGGTGTGTTAGGAATTGAGCTAGTCCTATCTTTGTGACCATGCCTTACCATCACATGACCATGGATAGGTAGATAAAAACCAGTCCTACCTTTGGCTCATTGCTCGATATTGCCAGTGTTTGGATTCCCTTCCTGGTTGTTGGTTGCTGAAGTCTGCAGAGCTGAGCCTCCTCATCTGCTGCCTTATCCCTTGTTGCTGACCTGTCCCCTCTCACGGGCTCGTGAGGAGGGTTTGTATTCCTTCCAGCTTCGTTTTTGTCCCTTCCCCGTTTTTCTATTCCTTTTGTAGTTCAGTTAGCGGTATCCTGGTATCCCTTCCCTTTTCCCACGTTCCTTTTCATGCCCCGGTGATTCTAAGTATTTGTTTTTGGGTGATTCGGGGGCTCCCGTTCACTCCAGCGTGTGTGTTTTCCGAACGCTGAGTTACTGAGGCTTGCCGCTAGCTCCAGCGCGTCTCAGCTGGGGTACGCTCCGCCTCGTTATATGCGGAAGTGACGTTTTGGGTCACTCCGCGGCGGCTTTGTTTCCATTCGCGCTGTTTGTATAGCGCTACGGAGGGTTTCCCTGCTCCTTGTCCCTTCGAGTTCAGTTATTTTTGATAACGGGGTTTTTTGGTATTGGCTGCTAGCCACACCCGACCTTTTTCCCCGCATACTATAGTTTTGGTACAAGGACATTTCGATAATAGCTCCTTCCTCGAATCTGCTAAAGTCAGTAGCGCAGATACAGGAGTACATCGTTTTTTGCTGTTGCAGTACTCCACATATTTACGAGGCAGAGCCTGCATGTGCCACAGGTGAGAAGGGTTGTATGATTGATAAGGCATGGTCATTGGGGGTTGGTTACATTAGTGTCCAGTGCATATGAAAGGTGTTGTTTTTTCCCCATTGTGCTGCAGTGCAGAAGCGTAAAGACAGAGGGAGCTGTGTCCTGTTACCTACAAGGGTGGTAGACTTGGTGTCTCCTCAACATTACCACCCTCTTTTCTGGTCCATAGGTGCACCCACAGTGTTTATGCTGTGGGTGTCCAGTGGGCAGGGGAAGGGGACTGGTGCATGCTACGTTCCTGCAGTGCTTGGGCCGGTTGGAATCTAACAGAATATCGAGCCCACGTTAACATAGCACTGCCCGGACTAGCATGGATGAGGAAGTGGGTGGGGCTACGGGGGGTCCCTCAATGCAGGATATCATGGGAGCGGTACACACCCTACAGGCACAAGTGCAAGAGTTGCAACAGGAGAATGTAGGACTGAAACATGAGTTAGTAGCAGTAAGGGCCAGAGAACAGTCACAGCATAGGGGAACTACTCCTGTGATACAGCCAGCCACCTTCCAGTACACCGGAGGGGCGGGATCTAGTACTGCAAGCAGCGGCTCTCCCATAGCAGTGACAGTTTCAACCCCTGTGGCAGTGCCTTTGGCCCCCCCTGAGAGATTCACAGGAGAGAGTGATAAATTCGGTACCTTTATGAACCAGTGCCAGCTGCACTTTATGTGCAGAACCAATGCCTTTCCTGACGATTCTGCAAAGATTGCGTTTATACTGTCGTATCTGGCTGGTAACGCAGCCCAATGGGCAATTCCGTTAGTGGAAAATAATGACCGTGTGTTGTACAACTATCAGGCGTTCAAGGATTTGATGCGTAGTCTATTTGCCAAACATGCGTTCATGCAGGCCAGTGATGCCGAACTGTTGAAATTACGGCAGGGCAGGCAGGACTTGTTGTCTTATATAGCCAACTTTAACCGATTGGTATCTGAGACGCATTGGCCGACTGAGAAGAGGACATCCCTATTCTATCAGGGTTTAAGCGAAGAATTGAAGGATATAGTGTCACAAGTGGTGGATCCGCCTGAGGATTGTGCAGCTTTCATCGACTTGGTGGTGAAACTGAATCATAGGGTGACAGAACGGCGAGGAGAACGTAGCCGGTTCCAGTCCTCACGAGGTAGTTATGTGAGACCGGAGGTGAAGGCGGGAGGAGAGAGTAAAACTGTTCCTGAGCCTATGGAGATAGGTGGAGTACGGGGTCCTTTGACTCCAGAGGAAAAGAAGAGAAGGAGAGAGAAGAATTTGTGTCTGTATTGCGGACAGGGGGGACATTTCGCACGTGATTGTCCTGTGAAACCATCTGGGGTGGGGTTTGGGAAAAAGGTGGCATGCATACAAGTGGAGCGGATAGCTGAGAAGGAAAGGAAAGCACAATATGAAGTGGTGGGGGCGATAGATCAGGCCCCTAGGCATTTTGTGATTAATGCTCAATTGCTGATATCAGCGCAGAACCGTGTCCCGGTGTCAGTGTTACTTGATTCCGGGGCCACTGGGAACTTTATGGATATCTCGATGGCGGATAAGTTGATGGTTCCTTGTCATCTAAAGGAACAACCAGAGCCAGTAAGGGCTATCGACGGAACTGAGTTGACTTCGGGGTGTATTACCCGACAGACTGAACTATTAGGTTTAGTGTGTGACAATGGGCATGTGGAATCCGTGGTGTTTGATTTGATCGATGCACCCTCGTTCGGCTTGGTACTGGGGGTCCCGTGGTTACAAACACATAACCCCAGGATCGACTGGGTACAAAGACTGGTTACGTTGGACTCGGTACATTGTTTAAAGAATTGTTATGTTGTGGCGGCGGAGCAGATCAATCCGTTGTCCTGTGCCGTGACCGAGACGAGTAGGATTCCTCCACAGTATGCTGCTTATAAGGATGTGTTCGATAAGGAGTGTGCCCAAGGTCTCCCTCCCCACAGGTCGTATGATTGTAAGATCGACCTTATACCAGGGGCCCTGTTGCCATGTAGTCGGGTCTACGCACTGTCTGAACCTGAAGAGGCTCATCTGAAGACGTACATTGATGAGATGTCGTCGTTGGGTTATATAGGTCCTTCTTCCTCGCCAGTGTCATCGGCTATCTTTTTCATACCGAAGCAGGAGGGGTCTTTAAGGGCGTGTGTTGACTATCGCACATTGAAATCTGCCACCGTTAAGAACCGGTACCCTCTTCCGCTCATCTCCGTGTTGTTGGACCAGCTCCGCAAGGCTACAGTTTTCACCAAGTTGGACTTGCGGGGAGCATACCATCTTATAAGGGTCCGGCCAGGGGATGAGTGGAAGACGGCGTTTAAAACAAAGTATGGACTATTTGAATACACCGTAATGCCGTTTGGCTTGTGCAACGTGCCTGCGGCGTTTCAGTTCTTCATAAATGAGGTTCTTGGCAGATATCTGGATCAGACAGTGATAGTGTATTTGGATGACATCCTCATCTATTCAGAAAAGGGGCTTGAGCATACCGAGCATGTATTGCAGGTATTGCAGACGTTACAGGGTCATCATTTATATGCTAAGCTGGAAAAATGCCAGTTTGGTACTTCTGAAGTGGAGTTCCTGGGGTTTGTTATTTCTGCTGCAGGCATTCGTATGGATCCGAAGAAGATTCAGGCTATAGAGACCTGGCCAGTGCCTACGAATGTGAAACAAATACAGATGCTCCTTGGTTTCGCTAATTTTTATCGGCGATTTATTTTACATTTCTCTGATATAGTGGCCCCAATGACTCGTCTCTTGAGAAGGGGTGTCCCTTTTGATTGGACCCATGAGACTCAAGACGCCTTTCGTATGTTGCTAAGACAGTTTGTGTCTGCCCCGGTATTGGTGCATCCTGATCCTGCCTTGCCGTATTTCATAGAAACAGATGCTTCCTTGTGTGCTGTAGAAGGTGTTTTGTCGCAGAGAGACGAAGCCACTGGCCATATGCATCCAATTGGGTTCTTTTCTAAAACCCTATTGCCAGCTGAACGTAATTATACGGTGGCAGAGAGAGAACTGCTGGCGGTCAAACTAGCGTTTGAAGAATGGCGTCATTACTTATGGGGTGCCCGTCACGTAATTACCATCTACACTGATCATAAGAATCTAGAATTCTTTCGTTCTGCTAGGGCATTAACACCGCGTCAGATGAGATGGGTTTTATTCTTTAATGAATACGACTTCATTATAACCTACCGGCATGCAGCTCAACAGGTGAAATCCGATGCGCTCTCCAGAATACATGTGGATACAAAGGACGAAGGTTCTTTGAGTATGAGTAGGGCAATGATCGATAAAGAAAGAATCGTAGGGGCATTGACAGTGGACGACTTTCCTGCTCTTGTGAAAGACCGATTAAGCCACTTTGATCTGACCCCTTGGTTATCCCTACCTCAGGTAGTGTTGCAGGATGGTCTTTTGTATAAGGAGGACAGGTTGTTTATTCCCCCTGGGTTGAGGGATGAGGTGTTGGAGTGGTGTCATTCCTCTGCCCTGGCAGCTCATCCAGGTATAAGAAAGACCAAGGACCTGTGTATGAGGTGGTTTTGGTGGGAGTCCATGTCAAGGGATGTTCAGGGTTATGTAGGCGCTTGTCCGGTGTGTGTAACAAGCAAGCCCTCGCATTGTAAACCCTCGGGACTTTTACAGCCTTTGGCAGTTCCACCTGGTCCGTGGCATTCTCTGAGCATGGATTTTGTAACCGATCTACCTTCTGTCGCAGGTCTCACCGCCGTATTGGTGGTGGTAGATTTATTCACCAAGATGGCCCACTTTATACCGTTTCCCAAGATTCCTACCGCAAAAGAGATGGCGGTGGTGTTCATGTCTTCGATTGTGCGTTTGCATGGGTTACCGGAGGGGATTGTATCCGATAGAGGGGCACAGTTCGTCTCACACTTTTGGACTGAGTTGTGTCAGGTGCTTAAGACCAAGATATGTCTATCCTCGGCTTACCACCCTCAGTCTGACGGTCAGACTGAGCGTTATCATAACAACTCGTAAGAGAGGGTCCGAGGGAAGTGTTTAACGACCAAACAGGCTAATACCCCCTGTGTAACTACCTAAATAACAACAAAGCCTGTAGGTCAAGTGGTGCTGAGATATGACAATTAACACTGGTAAGGTTGCACAACAAATAATAAAATAAAGACTATCAACTGTTGTTGATTAAGTCCTATCAGCCCACCTGATGGCGGAGCCTCATCATCTAGGACTTTCAAAACCAGGTCTGTGTGCGATCACCCAGTTAGATATTAGCAACGCATCACAAGACCAAGGTATAGTTACCACAGTTGTAAGTCTAGATAGTGGGACTGATATGTGCAGTGCAAAAAATAGGAAAAGTGAAGTGCATTAAAATGGCTATCAAGGCAAACAAAGACCTTTAATAGTGTTTACCTGGACGTCAGATTAAAAAAATAGTGGACTGACAGTATGAAATAATCACTGTCTAGCTTGCTTGGTAGAAATCAAGACAAAGATCTATACAGGGCCAACATGTTTCTGCCTTACTGTGAAGTATCACTGGCATTAGTTAGGGCCAAGCTAAAATCTGCTACTGCAAGGGCACTATCATATGTGCTCAACTAAGAAATAAGAAAATAAACATAAGAGTGATCAATTAGAAACCATCCTACCACATCTTCTCAGTATTGTTCTGTTGATGCAATAGGTCTTTCCCATCAGTTTATGGGAAGTGGACCTCACCTCACCCGGCAACTGCTCGGACGAATAAGGCACCGCTCTGTCCGTCGGTACCTTGCGGCGGAGTCACGAGCCGAAGGGGAGGCTCGGAGTCACGAGCCGAAGGGGAGGCCCGGAGTCACGAGCCGAAGGGGAGGCTCCGCCGCAAGGTACCGACGGACAGAGCGGTGCCTTATTCGTCCGAGCAGTTGCCGCAACTTTACCAGTGTTAATTGTCATATCTCAGCACCACTTGACCTACAGGCTTTGTTGTTATTTAGGTCAGACTGAGCGCACTAACCAGACGATGGAACAATACTTAAGGTGTCTGATTGCGTCCTTGTCCTGTGATTGGGTAACTGCCCTGCCCATAGCGGAGTTCGCCTACAACAACAGTGTGCATTCCGCCTTGGGCATGACACCCTTTTTCTGTTCCCTGGGATACCATCCAAGGGCGATGGCTATACAGCCCATGGGTCGCGTGCCAGCCATTGACAGTGTATGTAAGCAATTGGGAGACGTCTGGGCCTTGGCTAGAAAAGGTCTTTTGGATGCAAAGGAGGCTATGAAGGTACAGGCGGATAAACATCGTGTCCCTGCTCCTGCCTACAAGATAGGGGATCTTGTGTGGCTGTCTTCACGCAACTTGAGGTTACAGGGATCCTGGTATCCCTTCCCTTTTCCCACGTTCCTTTTCATGCCCCGGTGATTCTAAGTATTTGTTTTTGGGTGATTCGGGGGCTCCCGTTCACTCCAGCGTGTGTGTTTTCCGAACGCTGAGTTACTGAGGCTTGCCGCTAGCTCCAGCGCGTCTCAGCTGGGGTACGCTCCGCCTCGTTATATGCGGAAGTGATGTTTTGGGTCACTCCGCGGCGGCTTTGTTTCCATTCGCGCTGTTTGTATAGCACTACGGAGGGTTTCCCTGCTCCTTGTCCCTTCGAGTTCAGTTATTTTTGATAACGGGGTTTTTTTGGTATTGGCTGCTAGCCACACCCGACCTTTTTCCCCGCATACTATAGTTTTGGTACAAGGACATTTCGCTAATAGCTCCTTCCTCGAATCTGCTAAAGTCAGTAGCGCAGATACAGGAGTACATCGTTTTTTGCTGTTGCAGTACTCCACATCTTTACGAGGCAGAGCCTGCATGTGCCACAGGTGAGAAGGGTTGTATGATTGATAAGGCATGGTCATTGGGGGTTGGTTACATTAGTGTCCAGTGCATATGAAAGGTGTTGTTTTTTCTCCATTGTGCTGCAGGTGCAGAAGCGTAAAGACAGTGGGAGCTGTGTCCTGTTACCTACAAGGGTGGTAGACTTGGTGTCTCCTCAACATTACCACCCTCTTTTCTGGTCCATAGGTGCACCCACAGTGTTTATCCTGTGGGTGTCCAGTGGGCAGGGGAAGGGGACTGGTGCATGCTACGTTCCTGCAGTGCTTGGGCCGGTTGGAATCTAACAGGGTGTCTACTGTGCCCCTTTTTACCCATTCCCAACGTTATTTGTCCTCCATCTTGTGTCTCAATTCAACCAAAACACAAAATGGCGGACTCCCGTAGCGCTTACCAAAAAAATGTGGGAAACGAAATTACATAAAAACCACTGGACAGACTTTCACCAAATATGGCATAGACCCTACTACATACCAGTCCCTACCATTATCCCACATTTGATGGTATTCCATTGAGCTATTTGGGCTGTAGCCCTGTCTAAATATCCTGAGGTAAATTACATGACAAAAACACATATGAAAGTGTTGGAATTTACAACCAATTAAAATATTACTTAAATTTTGTACTTTTATGTGCTGACATTTGATTGGTTAAGTACATGAATATATAAGAAAAATGACAGGGAAACACAGCCATTTTGACTAATACTACCTGAGGTACATTTTGTTGTTAATTTGAAAGGGAAACTATGTTGTGCACTTTAAGTTAATTTGGGAAAACGTTTTCTGATAGTTATATACTATCCCTGTGTAATAGTTATAGATTGAGTTAGGCTTCTCTGGTATAATTATGAATTTACTTAGACTTCATCACATGCACTTTTTAATAGTTCTACTTCCTGCCTGAAACCATACACTGCCCACAAATTACTTCACTGTTAAAAACTCAGAAGTACCTGTCTAAACTTAAACCCAAAAGTACCCTAACTCTACTAATATAGTTCATTTTTATGCAATTTTCAGAAAGAAAATGGAAGGAGGAAAACAAGCAAATGTTACTTCTATCGAAGTAAAGGTGGAAAATCCAGAAGAGCAAAAAGATAAAGTTGATTTCATGGATGACTCTTTGGACCAACAGTTAATAGAATGTTTGGAACAAATGGAATCATGTACTTATAATTATGAGGAAATACCGGACAATATTATGTTACAAGTTTTATTAAATTATGAAAAAGAATCAGAAGAATAAATTTATATTTAATAATTTTAAATTGTTTGAGACAATATTCATTTTTATATGTAATTCATGAAGTATTACCAAAATAATTTTATTATAAAATGAGACTTATAGTATACTGTGCAACTTTTTTGTGTTACATAGTAAGTTTACTCATAGTTACTACCTTTCTCCCACTATATTATCTCCTATGTGTATTTCACATCTCTTTTTCATCATAAGGGAGCAGGATAGACTACCCATGATCCCCTAGCACTTCTCAGGGAGTGCTTAAAGGATCTGTTTCTGCTTTCCTGACAGACTATGTTATGGATTCCATATACCACAAAAACTTCTGTAACAACATGCAAGATATCTACAGATGAGACGGTGTACATTAAATTTAAGTCTCTGCATTGGTACCTACCTGTAGGTACTTAAATAAAAAAACAACAAAAAGAACATTTCTTTAAAACAGCTACTTTTTTTTAAACTGTCATTCTTTTTCCCCATGGTACGCTCCCCGGTCCGCTCCCGGGTGCGCGTACCGGGCGCTCCCCCAGCAAAAATCGAAAAAAAAATATTTTTTTTTTTGGCCCCGTGGGGCCCTTTTATGGCCCCCACATCAAACCTAGGGGGTCAGGGGGTGTCTATCCTGCCCCCTTTTGGTCATTTCCCCCTTTGTTTTTGCCACCTCTGTGTCTCGATCCTACCGAGACACAATATGGCGGCCGCTCCGGACTGTTTGGAATGTTTACAGACACCCGAGAGCCAATCAGCTTTCCGTGCGCAAGTCGCGTGTTGCGCCCGGTACGCGCCCCGGTGCACGTACCGGGGCGCTGCCATAGATATATATATTTTTTTTAACCTAAATTACTCAAAATCCACTGAAGCACATATCTTGAGACATAGCAAAGGCACATCGGGCTACCAGTCCCTACAATTTTGCCAAGTTTGGTGCAAATCCATTCAGCCGTTCGGGCTAAAAGTGAGTTTGACCGCCCTATGGAAATTAACATGTGGAAAACACGTTTTGGGATCCCCCTTTTATCTCGGCCCCCGCTTGACGAATCCCCCCCAAACTTTCAAGGAAGGACCGGAGCTCCGCGAGGCAAATTTGAGGAAATTTTCAGGCAGATTCGTCAACCGGCGCCAAAGTTATTCCAAATAGAATTTTGAGATTTTGCATTGAAAAAAATCCTAACTATAACTACCTACTGGCGACTGCCAGTAGGTATAATATATATATATATATATATATATATATATATATATATATATATATATATATATATATATATATATATATATATATATATATATATATCCGACACCAGAGCCTGACCACATGCACTTTTCCAGCACAGTGTACAGTAACGGACTTCCACACAGCATACAATTTATTTCAGTGCAATTTATTATCCCAGATCACAACATGACACATTTCGACCGGGTCACCCCGGTCTTATTCACATGACATGTTCGAAACCACGTGTGATTTAAATACCAGTGTTACAACTTTTCCCTCCCCTTTGGATGACATGGAGAGGGAAGACAGACTATGCCAAAGAGTAAAAAAGGATGGAAGAGGTACTCATTCGTAATACTGTCATTGATATTTCATTTTTAAAAACAAACTTTCCAAACAGGTAATCGTTTCCATTTTATATACATGCATTAGATAAAAGTAAATATATAGGATTTCCTCAATTCGACTCCAAAATGTAATCTTGCAAAAATGTATGCAAATCGGAAATGTTGGGCAAGTGCTATTGAAACTAATTATAAGTCTGACAACACATTAAATTGCATAGTGCCTAAGTTGTAGTGCCTAGTATTGAAAAGTGCATATATTTAAAGTGCAAATTCATATCGGTCAACTATTAAAATCATAGGGAACACAATAAAAATGTAGTAATGTTTTTAGCAGATACATCGGATGCTGCTAATGTTTCATAATCATACAGAGAAAAATTCCCCAATATTTTTACTGCCCGAGATTAACAGTATAAAACCATAAAAATTGGAAATGTGCATAACAATCGCTATTAAAGTGCTGGTCATATAAACAAGAATAATTACAGGTGTGCAAAACAATACTGCATCAGATCATATTGACATAAATGTTTACAGACAATAATAAGAATATAAATATATATATTTAAGAATGTGCAAAACCAACCGTCATTAGATCCAAATACAACACAGACACCGAATAAAAACCAGTAAAAGCAGGAATCTAGTAAAACCAGTAAAATCTAATAAAAGTGAGGCTAAAATCCAATAAATAATCAGTTCATTACACATAAATAAATACATACATCTAAAAACTCATCAAAATATATTTCATAATAGTTAAGCAGCAAGAGGAATCAAATTTATATCGGGTTTACAGAAAGTTGTACAAATCTTCTCCTGTATTCAAACCTTACGGCATTTTGGTATCCAACCGTAAGATGTACGGACTCTCTAATTGATGCAGTTTTTTCTCTCTGTTACCACCCCTAATTGATTTAGGGACTGCATCAATAGCAAAATAGCTGAGGTCTTTAAGATTGTTCTGATGCACCAACTTAAAATGAAGCGCGACTGGATAGGTTGAATCTGAATTAACAATCATGCCTAGGTGCTGCAAAATACCGTTGAATACTGGAAGTTTAGTACTACCTATGTCCTGTAGGTGACAAGTACATTCCAAGACATAGACTGCATGCTCAGTTTTACTTGTATATAGACCTATTATTTTATATGGTGTAGGGGAAAAAGCATTTAAAAATTCACTCTTGTTTACCCCAAACCTGCACGCTCTACATGTACTACACTTATAGAACCCCCTTCTACTTTCAGCCAATTACTACTTTTGATCACTTCAGGACTGGTTTTCACTAGGGCATCCCTCAAAGAGGGTGCCCTTCTGAAAGTGATGGCTGGCAAAGTTTCAAGCTCTGGGGCTAAAGTGATATCGGTTTTCAGAATGGGCCAATTTTTATTTATGATCTTTCTGACTGGCTTTTCTTGACAACTGTAAGTAGTGATGAGCCTAACCACCGCTTTCTTACTGCCTTCATTATGTGGTGTATCTGTTTCGGGTGCCTCATCACTATTTAACTGTCGATGTGCAGTAATTTGATCCTGTACTTTAGAAAGTGCAGTCTGAAAATCTTTCATCCTGTAACCACGTGCCTTGAATCTATGCACTGACTCTGCTAAGCATTAATCATGGTCAGTTTTGTTACTGCATATCCTTTTAATCCTTAAAAACTCCCCATTGGGGATGCTTTTAATCAGGTGTCTTGGATGGTTACTGCTGGCTTGTAGTATAAAATTTCCAGCTGTGGCCTTTCTGTGCAACCTTGTATTGATGATGTTGGACTTTACATAAATTTCCACATCTAAAAATTCCACTCTTAAATTACTGATATTGGCAGTGAATTGCAGATTTAAAGTGTTTTCATTAATGTCATCCACAAATTTCTGTGCCGACTTCTTTGAGTCTCGCCATATCATGCACACATCATCAATAAACCTCCACCATTTGATGACGTGGTTTGAAAGTGCATCACCCTGAGTGGACTCGAGGACATGCTTCTTCCACCAGCCAACATGTAAACATGCATAGGTGTGGGAGAAGCATGCCCCATAGCCACTCCTCTCAACTGTTGGTGTACCTCTTTGTTAAATAAAAAGAAAATGTTAGTGAGACATATCTCTGTCATCCTCAATAACCTCTTGTTATGCTTATTTATTTATTTTAAAGGTTTTATATAGCGCTAGCTAGACCCGGAGGTATCAGAGTGCTTTACATGAGCATCAGATCATAGTTACAGGTTACATTGTTACAAAGATTACACAGTTATTAGAGCATGGCAACATAGTTATTTGTAAGGTCAAGATAGACAATAAGCACAAATACGTAAGGGGAAAAGCAAGCAAGGGGAAAGATTCAGTGGAGGGGGAAGGAGCTGGGGAAGTTGAAAGGTATTGAAGGCGGGAAAGAGGAGGGGAGGATGAAGGACACCGAATGGAAAGAGGAGAGGAAGGGCGACTGGGACACAAACCGGTAGACGAGTCAAAGCAACATCCAAAGTCCAGTAAGCTGTGATCCCAGGGGAAGTGGTATCTCTTCCCTATCTCAGTTGCGGGAGGCTCCCTTTAAGCAGTGGACTCTCTCAGAGGGGTCTCTGAGACTCCAAGGCCTACATACTGGACCCTTCCCCAAAAAGGGAGAGGGAGTGCTTTGGCAAGGGGTACCATATCATACCTCAGCTGTGAGTGGCTCCCTTGACGCAGTGGACTCTCTCAGCGGGTTCGCTGAGACTCCAGAGTATAAATATTGGATCTTTCCCGAACAAGGGGAGAAGGAGTACTTAGTCAAAGGGCACAAAGGACAGGGGGCTAGGTAGACTAGCAAGAAAGGTGAGAGAATTCAGGGGAGAGGGGATAGGAGCTAGGGAGGTAGACAAAGAGAGAAAGAGTACTAAATGGGAACAAATTAAATTAATGAGATATTATGTAGCGCTAGCTGGACCCAAAGGAATCATAAGTATCAAGAAAAGCATTTAAAGAACATAGGGGACAAGGTGAATGAAGCAAGAAAGGGTAAGGGGATAGGGTAAAGGGGTAGGAGGAAGATAGGACATAGAGACAAGGGGAAACTCACCCCAAGGTCTGGCTGGGTAGGTGACAGCATGGGGGGGAGTCCACAACCCATCTCCTCTTTAGCTATATGGTAGCTCCACCGGGCATCAGCCAAATCGCTAATTCTCCACAGACTGGGGTAAGTTCCGCAGGTTCCAAGTCCTGATGTGCAGGCAGGTTGATAAAAACATACATCTCTTTTAGAAAGAAACTGGCTTACAGCATTCAGGCCATCATGGTGATTTATGCCAGTGTAAAGAGAGCATATGTCCATTACTATGAAGTGGTAGTCCTCCTCCCATGTGACTTCTCTCAATTTCTTCAAAAAATGACTAATGTCCCTGATGTATGAGGGAAGATTTTCTACATAGTCATGAAGAAACAGGTCCACATACTTTGACATAGATTCCAATAGACCCCTTTGGGTGGAAATTATAGGACAGCCAGGGACAGGGGTTAATTGCTTGTGCACTTTAGGAATAAAATAAAGAGTTGGGGTAATGGGATAATCAGTTCTTAAAAAGTTATGTTCCTCTTTGCTTATTAAACCCTATCGTTTCCATTGTGCTAGCTCTCTAAACACCTGCTCTTTTACCGTTTTCAGTTCATTAAAAGATGCTTTTCTGTAACACAAAGTGTTGTTCAAGTGTTTCATGGCTTCTTCCATATACGCTTTGCGGGGACAAAGGACTATATTTCCCCCTTTATTCGCTTTGTTCACTATGATGTTTTAGTTTTCACTGATCTTTTTCATAAGTTGTGAATATTGCTGTTCAACATGATGTCTGTGTTTATTTCTTTGGAGACACGATCTGTTGAGACCTTTTAGATCCTCGATGACACGGTCTCCAAATATATTGATGGCATCCCTCGGCATCATGGGGATAAATGTTGATGGCGGGCGAAAAGGAGTTTCAACCGCACTGGTACAAGTAATGCCCATGCACTGTAGTTCATCTTGAGTATTAAGTACTCCTTCATCTGCAGAGCTAGCCAACATATTAACTGTTCTTAAAATGGGGACATCAGACGCCTGAAATTGTAAACTCAGTTGATCCGCCGCAATGATAGATGAGGCCTTCTCTCCAGCTTTATTTAGTTTGTAGAATTTTATTAGCTTCAACATTCTGATAAATTTAAATACGTCAATGCGTGATTGCACATACTTAAAACCTGTCTTAGGCAGAACAATAGTCCCAACGCCAAAAGTTGCATTTCTGCCACATTGAGATCCACATCAGTAAAATTGATAACTGTATTACTGGGCACATCCTTACTTTCATTTTTATTTACTGATCCAAGGTTTGATTCCCCATCCCTCGTCTTTTCTTTCTGAAGCCGCCTCGCTTTGCACCTCTGTTTACGTTGTTCATTCCACCTGTGGCATTTGGGTTCTGGGGTATTCTTGGCTTCAACATGTGGTGCCGGTCCTCGATTATAAACCCCAATTCTTCAGAGGGGCTAAAGTTGGTTTGGGGTTGCTGCAGTTGATTTACTTTACTGCCTTCATCCGAATCCATACTACTGAGGGCTGAACTTAACTCTATCAGAAGGGACCACATTAGTTTGGCCAGTAGCGTCTTGCACCGGGTGTACTTTACCATTCATAACTTGCCTTTTAACGGACTCAAATTTCTTTGAAAAAGTAAATATTCTTCCAGTTTCGTAGTCCTGCTTATCGCGGGCGAACTTAAAGGCTTTGCGATTTCTAATCACCTCCTCCTGCTTGTCAAGACGTTTCTTCATGTCATTTCTTCCTTTTTGTAATGATTCTTTGTGATTCAATGCCTCCAGTTCAAGGTTCAGCTTATGTATTTGTTCGACAATGCTGGATCTGTCTATTTCGGCATATTTGATCAAAATACACACCATATTCATGGATGCGTCCAGATTATTGGTTGCCCATTCTTTTAACATTAAAGGGTTGAGGTTCTCAAAGATGGAGTTATGAGAACCCGCAACCACCTAGGGACTCTGCCCACCTCCTAGTATTTCTTCAGGGACTTTTTGGTGAGTTCAGTGCGTTGAAGTTTTCCCGCCTTTTAAGCATCGTTTTTGGTTCACATTTGGCTCGGGCAAATTGAAAAACAGAGCTTCACGGTCCCGAAGCACGTCTGTCGTGGACGCCATTCCGGCTGATTTATTTGGAAATATTGGCAATGTGCTCTTAATATTATTAGAAACCCCAAACTGAAGCATTAACTCAAATGGGGGTTTAAATGTTCCTGATATCTCCACGCCCGCAAAATACTTCTTGATAGCTCGGCTACACACACTGCATACATGGCTCACCTTACATGAAGACCAAGACGCTCTCGGGAGTCCTCCGACTCCTTAAGTGCTTCACAGTCTTCCATTCGGGTACGCCGTTTCACCACGCGACCATTAGCTTCCTGCTGTGTACGGCCGCGGGGGGCTGGCTCTACTCGTACTCCCTCTGGGTACAACACGAATCGCCCAAGGCGATGTCTGCTGCCATAAACCAGCCAATTGAGTTGAGAGGGTCGGTTGAAAAGCGGTAACAGCAAAAACCGCCAAAATCCAATCCGACACCAGAGCCTCACCACATGCACTTTTCCAGCACAGTATACAGGAAAGGAACTCCACACAGGAAATTTTTTATTTCAGTGGAATTTATTAACCCAGGTCACAACATGACGCGTTTCGACCGGGTCACCCCGGTCTTGATCACATGGCATGTTAGAAACCACGTGTGATTTAAATACCAGTGTTACAACTTTTCCCTCCCCTTTGGATGACATGGAAATGGAAGACATACTATGCCAAAGAGTCAAAAAGGATGGAAGAGGTACCCATTCGTAATACTGTCATTGATACTGCATTTTTAAAAACAAACTTTCCCCACAGGTAATCATTTCCATTTTATATACATGCATTAGATAAAAGTAAATACATATATATTTATATATATATATGTATATCTTTCGTAAAATTGGTAAGTTTTCATTTAACAGAGTGGAAGATGCAGTGTTTTGCATGTTAACAATGATGTAACCCTTTTGTCTCCTGATGAACTTAGTAGAGCTACAATGTAATTAATAGAGTGTGTATTGCAATGAAGGCTGTTTTAGAATGTTGAGTTCACAGTTATACGCAGAACAGTAAAGATGTGTGATACAAAGCTCTGTGTGTGGCCTAGTCATTTACGGGTATTTCCTGGCTGGAAAGAGGATACAGTTTATACCACACATCCCTCAGATCTAGGCCCTTGAGGTATTTTTTTTATTTCTTCAGGAATGCTCTAGTATGTTCACGCCTTTCAACCTCTTTATCCCTTTCCAGGCCCCAGACATCACAAAAGGCTTCTGTAAGGACTAAACTGCCCTTTGCCACCCCAGCCAGCACCTCTAACAATTATAATAGAAATGTCTTGGACTGTGTTGAGTGCATGTACTATAGAAAAGGTATTCGGGCGCCCATGCAAGGTGCCCACTAGAATTAAATAAATAAATAAAAACACAACCTGATCTGTGATCTGATATTCTCAAAGGAAAACTGCACTTAATGAAAACAGATGTTGTGTAGTTTCAGCTGAGGAGTGATATGTGATTGAATATGCTCTTGTGTCATCTTTCCCAGACCTTTCTTGGTATGTGAGTATCCTGCTGGGGACTCTTTCTTCTGGCTATCCGCATACCCAGAATCCCTTGACAGCTGAGGCCTCAGAGGAAAGTGTGCAGAAAGTGAAGCAGGAGAGCGCTGCTCCTCGGGGTTGGGAGGTTGACACGGGGCATGCAGTATTCATCTGATATCCACGCAGGTGCGGCAACTGAAAGCGAGAGCAGCCAAAAGCTCGAGAAGGGGGGTGCTCCCCAAGTACAAGTGAGGAGCCTACTCATGCCACAAGAGTAGTCAGTGGTGGTACTGCACTCCTTGAACCTACTGTACACAGTGGAGGGGGCCAACCCACACCTTGTAAGCCCCAACCTCTGACCTCAAAATCTGTCCCACAGATTCCCTGCTCCTTCACCCCCTACTTACTCCCCACTACACCAAATTGCCCGCTTACCAGTATTAAGCAGCTCCAACACCAACTGGTAAGTGCACCTTTCAGTGCCAATGGACCACCAACTGAGACAAGACAAGTGCAGCAGCTGTACTCAGCTGCCACTGAGTGTGTGCCCAGGATACCTGTTTAAGCAGCCCAGCTAGACTGGGTGTGGTTTGCAGGTGCACTCTGGAGCCATTATCATCTGAACACTGCAAGCTCTCTTCTGGCTCCCCTCTGCGACTAGAGCCTTGTCTAGGGCTCCACGTTACTTGCTTCTGGGGGGCCAACAACTCCCCCACTACGAATTAAGTTGTGGGGGGAAGAGGTCAAAGTGGATAAAAAATCTTAAATAGAAATAGAAAATGACGACTGACAGGACAAGACTGTTGACCCAGGTGCACATTGAGACCACAGTGCCAATTCGGCTAGTGGTCCGATCTCACCCAGTCTGGCTCTCTAATAAAGCATGCATGCTCGTGCCCCCCCTTGGTGGGGTGATGCGGCGCAGAATCCCCCCAGCCTAATGTCGATACCCAGCACCAGGTTTATGCCACTACTCACTATAAGGCACCAATCGACCCCTACTCAAGCAAAAGGGGCAACCTGGCACCTGTGCAGATCCATTTGAACCTTTCTCCTATTTAAGTAGCAACTGCCTTAAGCAGTCAAAGCAGCAGGCAAAATAAAGAGGGAAAAAATGGAACGTTTTTCCTTAGCCAAGGGGAGCATACCAAGCTTTGAAGGGGTACAGAGGCTCATGAGACTGAGGAGGACAAGCAGGAACCCCTTTCCTACCTTGGCACTCAGGGGTGGGCCAACATGGTGGCATCTTACTCACTTGATTCCTTACATGGAACCTCACATTGACCCCCTCCAACCAACACAGCTCAATTCAGCGAATAGAAACTAGATGTGGCCCCCAAAAGCAGAGCTTCCCCAAGCAACATGTCTCCATCTCAGATGTCTATAGTGTGGGCCTCTGTGCTAAACACCATGCTACGGTCTGTGAAAGCCCTCTCATACCAGTCTTACAAGATGGATGTACACCTGGCGCTTATTAACACTTTCACCCTATACATTGGATGAATTGATGAACAATTGGAGAACCCTAATTCATTAGTAATCAGGGGCAGCTGGGGGCAAAATTGATCTGCAGCTGCAGGCCGATTGATGAGAAACTATCTTCCCTCCCCTCATGCTGCCCAACCCTCTTGGTGAACTGAAAAGGTAGACTGCAGACAGGGAAGAAGCTCCTAACTCAAAAGTAGCAGCTTCCAAGATGCTAAGCACGGTGCAGGCCAATGTCAAAACCCTATATACAGGAAGTACTGGAAGCCCACCCAGGGATGTTTCCACCACTGGAACAGGACCCTAACCTGAAGTTGCACCAGCCCAAAATGCCAAGCAAAGGGTGATAACTTAGGACGAAATGCCGCAATAAAAGACAAGAAACATGCCAAGCAGCTGTATACTCTCTCTTTTGCTCAAAACAATGGAACACAGCAGGAATTCAATCAAGTACAAATCTCCAAATACCAAACAGTTCAGAAGCCTCCGGTCAGGATTCTACCAGCAGACATCATAGGAAGGCCGCCATGCAGGGCAATTCAGCTTCAGAAGAAAAAAGCCTCACAGCAGACATAAAAGGAGGAGGCCTGAACCTTCACCTGGGGCATCTGCTATCCCACTTGGGACATTATGCACTGCAACAAGCTTGCAACCAACTGTGCAGGGCCAGCATCAGGAGGGGTGCCCAATCAGATACTCAGCAGCTGCTAGAGATACCACAACTGACAATGACAGGGAAAATAAAGTCCCAACAGTGGCACAGTTACATCATATGTGCCCAGCCACAAGGAGAACGGCCAATCCTAAGCACAGCCCTGGTCTTCCGACTCTGCCTAACAATCCAGGGGGTCCAATGCCTGGAGTGGATGAAACAGAAGGGCCAACTTGCTGATGGCCAGCAGGTACTGGACCACCACATGTCAAATACTATCCCACTTCAACAGCTCAAACCACCTCTTGTCACAGGATGCTCAATCTGAAATCACTTAGCCAACACCTAAGGGAGCAAGATCACAGAAGGGATAGCTCTATCAGACAGCAACCGGATCCATGCATTGTGCTCTTCAAACCAGAGTGCAGGTCAAAAGGGAACTGTGCTGTCCTGCACAGAGACAACATTCTACAAATACTGTCAACCATTCCAACCTTAGCGGACATAAAAACAACTGACCTGCTTTCAATAGCATTTATTAGGACAGAAGTACACTCGGAATGAGAAACTACTAAGGCCGCATGGCGATCAACTTTGCTTGCCAATTAAGTGCTAAACGAACACAATATATTAAGTCATAGAGTATAAGCATCTCTCTCTACCATAGTGCAGGACATCCCTCCCCACAACTCACCACCATGTGGAATAAAACTAGCAGCAGCAGAAAAAACACCAATTCAGTAATCAGGGCCACGGGCCAATCATCTACTAGGGAGTGAGCACACAGCGATTGCCATAGCCAACCCCAGCCTGAATCACAGCCATCACCAGCACACCCTGACATTTGATGGATCTCTAGAACTATTAATGGGCCTGTTGGCAGTCAATGACAAAATCTGGAACGGAATGGGTCACTTCTACAGAGCAAATCAATCCTCTTGCCTTTGCTCATGGAACATTAGTGGTTTGAGAAGCAAAGCAACTGACCCGGAGTTCATATCATAAATCAAATCCTTTTGCTACAGGAAACTTGGATGGCCGAACCATTCCAACTACAGGGCTTCACATGCTTTCGTACGCTGGCAGTCAAGAAATCACAATACAATACAATATGGTCATATATCAGGCGGGCTAACAACTTTTGTTTCAATAACAAGAACATCAACCATAAATGAAATGTCCTCCTCCATGACTGTTAATACAGTCAAGATCTCTCTCCTTCTTAAAGGGAAGAAGGAAGAGGTGCTAATCTTTAATGCCTATGTAAATACAAAACAAAAATCCCAGACTCAAGTCACCTTGTGGACATCATCTGACACTTATAAGCAAATAGGACTCCCCTAACCTCATCCTCTCAGGGGATCTAAACCTACATCTCTTGGGCTCCATGACAGACAAGGAGGTGATGGCCCGGTCCACGCTTTGGAACATCTCTGAACAAAACAAAACTTACATGGCAGAGTGAGAAAAAGAGCCAGGCGCCTACAGGAAGACCTGCAGTACATTAACTTTAAGGTATTGAATGGCAGATTCCTTGAAGATTCTCCACCAGCACCCTCCTTTTACTCTGTAGCAACATGCTCAACACTGGATTACACATTGGACACCCTCATATTTTTTACTATGTGGTTACATTCCGCCTCGAAGATAATGGGGATAGTGACCATCAGCCGCAAGAGGTATTTTTTCAGGCAACTGCACCAGCATTCAACCATCTACCAGGTGGCCCTCACTCCAGCCATACATTTAACCTCAAAATAATCAAATCCATACTAGTAAACATAGGGGAGGTGCTTCAAGCCGCAAAGGCATTACTACAGAATCAAGATGGGCTAGCAGACAGTCCTACCAGCAAATGGGAAACCATCACTGCCAAACTATCAAGCACTTTCTCTTTGATAGTCAAATATAGGCTGCCCCATTACATAAGGGAAACAGAATGGGATTCTAGTGCACAGCAAAATCAACTGAAAGTTAGTGAAAAAAAAATAAACAAAATGCTGCGACTGCTGAGGCACAAACCCAGAGATCCAAACCTCAGACCATTCTTGCAAAAGTCAAAAATCTAAAATGGGACTTTAATAGATCCCAGGAACACAAGCTTTGGGCAAAACTCCTCTGTGATACTAAAGTCAAAAACAACACATGCTTTTGGGACACAGTGAATAAAATAATGCACCCATCACATGGAGGGGTGATATCCTATATCTCCGAAAAGATCTGGACAGAATTTTTGACAACTCATTTTAACCAGCAAACTGGGAGCGGGCCCGCAAGTTCAACAATAGACTAAAGCATAATACAAGACTTCCAGAACAAAACACACCTCCAAAATAAACACACATCTTAAGGAAGTGGATAGACCATCCCACATAACTACAATTAAACACCAAATCTCAAAAGACAGGAGAGAAGGTGCCCCGGGACCTAATGGGATTCTACCAGCCTTCTTCAAGCAAAACCTAGATTTCTCTTCTGAGAAATTAGACAACTGGGGCAACTCCTGGCCTCCTAAAAAGGGATCTATCATTTCACCAATCTACAAGAACAGAGATAAATCATGACTGAAAAACTACTGCCTCATTGCCCTGCTTGATATTTATTTATTTATAGGTTTTATATAGCGCTAGCTAGATTCGCAGTTATCAGAGCGCTTCATAGAATCGAGAGCAAGGCAATAACCCAGTCACTGAGCATACGACGCACAACAATATTAGGTTCAAACATACACAAAATATATACACAGGAAAAATAGTTCTGCAATGCGGGTGGAATACTCAAAATATATACACAGAAAATAGTTAGACCATTAGGGTGGTTACTGATTGTGGTCAATTTGAACATTATGAGTCCAGGTAGAAAAAGAGCCTGCCTGGGTTGATTTATTTTCTAGTTTTGGTGGAATGAGGAGAAGTGTGTTAGAGCTTCTCAAAGATATGGTTCTTCCTTCTTTTGGGAGTTTCTTGTCTAAATAGTTAGTGGTATGTGCGTAAAGGGCTTTGTGGGTGATACAGGCAGTCTTGTAATTGTATCTTCCTTCGATGGGAAGCCTGTTTAGGTCTTGAGGGCAGGTGTGATGTTTTCATTCCATTTAATAGCTGTGATGAGCCGGGCTTCATGTTTAGTATTGATCTTAGGGGAGCAAGGTAGGTTTTCGCGGTCCCTGTGAGGATGGCATTCCTGTGGTCAAGCTTTTAGAGGACCTGAGATTGAACAACCCACATGAAATCATCTGAGGGAATGAATATTTTTTTTTAGGTGTTTAGTGTGTAAAGTGCTCCTTTGGCTGACTTTTTTATGAGATCCTTCATTGACAAGTTTTATGTCTAGGGTGAAGGCTAAGGATTTAGATGAGTTGGATAGAGTAAAAGAACAATTTAAAGCTTTCAGGTCGCTGATCCAGTCTTGGATTGGAAGGTGGTTTTTGGGGAAGAACAGAATAGCTTCAGTTTAGATGGGGTTTAATTCTAGAGGTTGGAGTAAAATCAAGATTGTTTTCACTCAGTGTGACATTGAGATGTAGGATGTTACTGGGTGATTGGATTTTATAGTAGAGTTGAGTGTTGTCTACATAGAGGTGATATTTGATCCCTGCTTGCTTCAGGATGATAGTAAGGAGTTCCATGAGGAGATTGAAAAGTGAAGGGGAGAGGATTGAGCCCTTGGTGACACCAAGAGTGATAGGTGTAGGTTTCGAGAGGCAAGACTTGATTTTGATTTGTTGTGATCGGTGTTGTAGGTAAGATGTGACCATTTCAAAACTGGGCCATTAATACTGGAGTGGATCTTCAGTGACTCCAGTAAGGCTGGGTGATTACCTGAATCAAAAGTCACTGATAAGTCAAGTATGATAAGTAGGCATGCATCTTCTTTGTCTAAGGATCTATGGATGTAAGTCAAGTATGATAAGTCGGCATGCATATTCTTCGTCTAAGGATCTATGGATGTCATCTGCGATATTGAGCATGGCAGTTTCTATTCTACAGCCTTTACTGAACCATTTTTGAAAGGAGTCAAGTAGGTTGGATTCCCCTATATGCATGCTTAGTTGTTGTGATATGCATGTTTCCATAGTTTTGGCTAGGACTGGGAGGTTGGAGATAGGTCTGAGGTTGTTGAGATCATTTGGGTCTGCCCTGGGATTTTTGAGAATGGGTGTGATTTGACCTAGTTGGAGGGAATCTGGTACACAACCCGCGGCAAGAAAAGTATTGATCATTTTTTTCCAACACGGGGCAATGATGTGGTTTAGGTTATGTACTATTTTTTCAGGGATGGGATCTTTGGTGTGTGAAGTGGGCTTTAATTTTGCAATAATATTGAAGACTTCAAATTCTGTCATGGGTTTGAAGACCGACCAATTGGCGTTGTTTTTCAATTGGGTGTTAAAAAGGTTGCCGTTTGTTCCATTTGCTGCCTTTTGATGATTGATAAGTTCAGGTGGTGGGACTATTGTGGAGGGGGGTGTCAGTGGGGATAGTTAGTAGGGGATGTAGATTTGGGACTTGAAGGAAGGATTGCTCAATTTTAGCAAATTTGTCCGTGAAGGAGCTGGCCTTTTTTTTTCTCATCGTTCATTAGAGGCTATTATTTTGATTGGATTGATCTTAGTTGTTTTAATTTGACCAGTGCAACTTGGTTGAGAACTTCTGTTATCGCAGTTTTGAAGTGGGCAGTGAGATCATTTACATTATGAGTGGGAGGGAGACATTGATGTTTTTCACAAATTTTGAATTCCCGATCCGTAATTGGGACTTGTTTGAGGTTGCTGCTCCACTGCTTAGGTTTATTTGATAATGAAACAAAGCACTTTGCTGGCACTCTATTAGAAGAACTCCAGGCTTGGGCAGCGGACAACAAAATCATGCAATTCAATCAAAATGGGTTTTTTAAAGCTGCAGGTACAACAACCAACATCTTAACTATGTCACTGCTCATAGATATGGCAACATCATCATCATCATCATCTGTGCTTCATAAACTTCAGGGAAGCATATGAAAATGTAGACTGAGCAAGAGTCTGGAGGAAATTGGCCCACTGGAAAATTCTGTTTTCACTCTTAGACATCTTAATATGGATTCATACAGACACCTGGGTGCAGGTAAAATTGGGTGATAGTACATATTTCTCAAAGCACATCTCTACCACTACAGGGCTTAAACAAGGATACATGATTGCCCTAACTCTGTTCAAAGTTGACATGGTGTATCTGACGCAAACCCTCAACTCTTGCAATGCACATGCCCCAAGGATGGGGGGCAAGGCTCTACCTAGCATTTTATATGCTGATGATGTGGTTCTGGTTAGCCACACACAAGTGGGTATGCATTGCAACTCTCCTTAACACATTACAGGGATGCACAGCAGACAACTGAGTTGAAGTAAGTTTAAAGAAAACTAGAACAATGACCATAAAAATATGTAGAAAACAATTATGTCTGGTATCTGGGTAATACCCATATCCAGAGTGCAATTGACTACAAGTATTTAGGTGAAACTATTGATGACGGTGGTAAATTTGCTAGCAGCTTGAGATGATTACAAGGAAAGGGCTGGCTCTAGCAACAACCTGAGGCATTTAAAATCTAAGCTGACCGTCCCAATGCTCTTCTTTCTCCCCCAGGTCACTTAATCCAAAACACTACCCACTGTCACATATGGAAGTGAAGCTCTGAGAGGAAGAGTCTCGAAAACCCTAGACAGCACATTCACTAGGGCCTATAGAATCATGTTCAACATACCGATTTATGCCTCTGCAGAATAGATCCGACTGTAGTTCAGCCTCACCAAGCAACATCTAGCAAGGTAGAGGGCTTACAAAGCCTGTCGGCACAAAATTAGGAATGCTTCCCCAAACACCCTAAATCATCTCCTCTGGCAAGAGCTCCAGGACAGAACATCACCGGTTAGAAACTTCCTACAAGAATCCCTTCCAAGCTCTGGACTCTCCCAACTCTGGGACTCTCCAACCCCCTACGCAGTCTTGAAAATAGTGGCGCATAAGGCAATAAGGCCACTCTCCTTAGTAGAAGACAGAGCCACTTTTTCAGTCTGAAGCAATGACTGGATGACAATTAATGACTACAAATGGCTTATCCCACAGCTTTACTTCAACCTGAGATATCCCAGGATTACAAAGGAAAAATATTTGAAAACACCGACTGGGCAATCTTCCTGCTACCCTGCACCTCCCACCATGACTGAGGGGGCAAACCCCAATGTGTTGCCACTTGTGCAGCAAGGGAACTGAGGACATGGATGATCTGATCTACACGTGTATCAACCTGAAGGATTAGAGGTCTCGCCTGCTTAAACCACAGTTAAAAAGCTTGTTTTAAATCCGAAAGCCAGCACTTAAACAGCAAGTTAGTAAAGTTTCTGTCACTGGTAGGAAACAAAATGTCAAGCACAAGCACAGACATGATCTCTGGAGCACCCTGGGCCGCTAATACAACAAATAAGTGCAATTCTTAAACTTAATAACATTTATCTTTCCAGATGGGGAATGGAGGAGTATGTAAATTAAATTGACGTTGACCAAGCGGTTGCTGCAGAGATTTGCTACTTTTAACAATTTACCATTTTATTAAAAATGCTCATTTACAGAGCCAGGCCTACATTTGAATGAGCACATAAAGCACCACTCTTTTATATTAATGTTTCTTTTAATGCCACTTGATGAAAATCAAATCAGTTTCAGCTAAGACTGCTGTCTTTTAGCTTTGCTGTTTTTTTAAATAAATTGCGTTCTCTCAAATTTGCTCATTTGCACTGCACAGCGCATGGATCAATGAGCACACATAGCACTTCACTTTTACACTTCAATCTCTTTTGTTTGGCATTAGCTGAGAATCTGTTATGCAATTCTAAAGGCTGTTTTAAAAAAAGAAATCCCCTGCTCTGTCTCTTTTTTAATGGCATTAGCTGAGAATAAGTTATGTAGTGCTAAAGGCTGTTTAAACCTTTTTTCCCTGCTTTATTTGCTAAGGTAACAGTTTTAATTAACTTTGTACTTTTGAATAAACTAGAAACCTGAGTGTCCTGCAAACACAGGACATCAGGCTATCTCTTTGTAAGGCTTTTCTAATTTGACCCTCTCTTAATTGGATTATTAGGGCCTTCAACATTCAGAGTAGTGACAGTGATCATCAATATGCTATATTGGTGATATACATTTGCAAGTGGCGTCTCCTATAGCCCCTTAAACATGTACAGACTGTCCTGCAATTCAAATTTTCTTGAAAACACTCCCACTAAATAAAAAATCCCCTCCAACTGGTGCAGTCCCAGACCAATATTTCATCCTTCACTGGTTCAAGTATCAAAGTCAAAGAGAGTAAATTGGACCCTCCCTTCCCTGGTCCAACTGGAATTAGCATGTGTGTCACCAGTAGCCCCTTTATCCTGTATTTCTTCCCCTTGTCACAGTGGTCCTCCCCTCCCCTCCCCTCCCCTCCCCTCCCCTTCACCAACCTAAACCTTTAACCAGAGTGTAAAATCTAATGAAAGGGGAGAGAAAGATTAACCATTAATCATGAATGTCCTTAGTTCAGTGTCCATATGCCCATCCATTTGCCAAAGTTCATTGCTGCTACTGATCATTTGAGCCTTGACAAAAGTGGAGAAGATCCTTGGGAAGTTCCATTCTTTTGCAGCCGTCTTCTGGGCCTTTGAGCCTGGGTCTTCTTTATGCGTTGTGGCCTTAGGATCTTTTCACGAGGGAACAGACCCCAAGAGAAGAACAGACTGCAATTTGTCTGTGACTTTGGATAGCTTCCCCTCCCTCTCTGAAGTCAGGCTAAAAGGATGGGTCCATCTGTATCTGATATTGTTCTCTATCAGGTTCCTGCTAAAGTATGTTTATGGCAGGATATCTCACCTTTGCAACTTGCTTTCTTCAGCACTGCCTCTTTCTCCATGTTTTGGTGGAATTTAGCAAAAATGTCTTTCAGTTTCTCTGGAGCAGACGTCTTTTGAGCTCTACCTGGTGAACTGCACAATCTTCCTGTTGTCCTTCTCATACCAAGGAGGAGAACATTTATATAGTTCATAAAAGTGGCTATCATAGCTCAATCCCCTTGCCAGAATGCCAAGGGAAATCTGCATCACATCAGCAGGTGTGTATTTTGTCAGATATCCTCTGTAATGCTCCCTTTTCAGGACCTACTTGCAACACCCCCATCTACAAAACGGATCTAGTTGTTTAACTGTGTTTGGGATTTCTCTAATCCTTGGCCTGGCTCCACAACTATTCCCAGACTACAAGGCATGCAAGACCAAAATGGCCCTGGGGGCACCCAACATCACCCGAGGGCACCAGAAAGGTCTCTTAAGCAATGCAGAGCCAAGCAGGGTCCACCCACAGCTCAGAAAATCACCAGCTCTGCCACCACTTTGTCTCGCCCGTGCAGAAGGCCAACTACGACACCCACATTTCTCTCACTGCTGCTCCAGGGCTAGACAGGTATCTTCACGGAGCCTGGCAGCCATGCAGGCCCCATTAATAGTGCAAAGAGTCACCACCCTAGCATCCTGCATCTTCCATTATTAACCTTCGACGCGCTATATTCTCTCATATAGCCAGATCCAATATCCACTAAATCATATGGGTCATGTTACAGGACAAGCTAGTTTGATGCATGGGCTATCTTTCCTCAACAAACAAGCACAAATCCTAATTGAGCCAGGAGTCATAACAGAGGACAGGTTTGGTAATCCACCATCTTGACCATGCTCCCCAAACATTAACTTCCCATAAAAGAATTAAGCCTGCTTGTTATCAATCTGTGTTACCTTTATGCTGGACCCATAAAATGGCATTATAGTGTTCATTCTTCCACTGGATTCAAGAAGTCTATTGTAATTCATCATTTTGAACGATTTGCCATCTTTTCATAAGTGATGGGGAAGCATGACTGCTGCCCCACAAAACACATATTAGCTGGCTATGCCAATCAATACTAGTTCACTTAATCACCCTTGTTTTCACCATGATTTCAACATGGTGCATTTGGAATCAAGAACCAAGAATATTGGTGCTTTGGATCTTTAGAGCTAAAACACCTACAGTCCATAACTAAACCCCAAGTTATATTATCATTAAAAAGAATGGTGGATTACTTTTTTTTTACAATTTGTCTGACTATACATCATGCAACGTTGACTCCTGTAACCTGGTACGGAGTGATGATCTTTGAACACATAAGTAATTTAGCAATAATAATAATATTGTTACCGCTCTTTCTTTTCTCCTGAGTCCTGCCTCAAGCTCAACTCCCTCCACACCCACCGCTCCTCCCTAATTCATTACAGTTCATCAAATACAGTGTTCCAATGTTATGGTGAAATGGAGTGCTGGGTAAGGTCTAAAACATCAGGACTTGGGCTAAGTTTAGGTGTGACTATGGACAAATTGGGTTATGTGACTCACATCACATGTTTAATGAAAGTAGAAGACAGACGAGTGAAAGAAATGGTATGCAAGAAAAGAAATTTAGGAAGATGTTGTTGGAGAAATGTAGCACATGCTGGGACGGGACACAATGGGAGGTGGAAGTAGCTATGGGTATGCAGGGGGCACTGGGTAACACACCTCTTCTTCTATCCTTTAATTAAAGTGACAGAGAGGTAGTGACAGAATCATAGGAAGGAAGGTGGACAATTTAAATGTTATTGTGAACTGAGCTTATAGTCAAGGGAGGCAATAATACCATAACAAAAACAGCAGTTGTCATTAAGAAAGGAAATTGACTTACCACGCATCCCACCAGCAGCCATCTCATCCCCCTTTGCCTCCACACATGGGTTATGGCTCTCCTCCTTTTCTGTGTCAGCCTTGAAGAGTTTTGGATAAAAACATAGAGCCCTTATCTAATAATATGACTATCATATGCAGTGTTTGCATAAGTTAGAAAAACACCTAACACATAAAAAATAATTGGTAGTGAAAGAATGACTGTGAAAGAATTATTTACATATTAGAAAAATCAAACAGCCGTGAATTCAAAGCTATAAAACAAAGTTTTAATAAGGGGGAATGACCAGGAAAGGATCAGGAAAAATTATTAAAGGAAGGAGAATGAAATAGAAAGGAGAAATGTAAAACAGGGGTAGAGAGAAGTTGATGCCACAATAATAAAAAAAGGGGGGGAAAGGGTAAAAGAAAGAAAACGGGAAAGAAGGCTCTGGAAACAGAAAGGAACATATAAGGACATTAAAGGAGGTGTTAGTGGTTAACAGGAATGAAAGATAAGGAAAAGTTAGGGAAAGGTAAGGAAATATAAATAAAAAGGAATGTACCAAAGGCCTTGATGCATACTAGCCTAAGTGATATTAACTATTAAGTCTAATGAGAATAAATCGATAACAACATGACCTAACAGCACCAGAGGGAATGAGTTGTGAAGTGCTGGAGGTAGTGGTTTAATTGTACTGGGGTCTATAGGTCTTCCTGCTCATCTTCTTCAGTGATGCTGAAAGGAGAAAAGAAAAAGAAGACATTTACAAATAGTACTAACTACAAATATGTTGAAGTATATTTAATTATTTATACCCAAAAATGCCAGATACTTAGCGGTGAGTGTATTATGAGTTTTAAAATTCATTTATGAAGGTGCAGTACTTGTATAACTGGCAACTTGTTGCACAGGTTGAAAATGTGTGCTTTAACAATAACTGGGCAATTTGTAATGCTTGTTTATTTAATGCTTTTGTTCGTGTTACAAAAAAGTAATGCTCACCTAACTGTAACTGAGTCAAATACAAAAGCATTGAAATTATCCTCACATCAAGCTGCAGTTCCACTAGTCGTTACTAGATGTCCCTCACGAGTCAAATGCAAAAGCATTGAAACCCTTTCATCAAGCATTTGCATTTGACTAGTGAGGGACATCCAGTAACGACTAGGTGAACTGCAGCTCTTTGTAGAACTATTTTGATATTGGATACTATAATATTCACTGCCCTCTGCTAATCTCATCACGTAATGCTTTGCAGGGTCTTTAGTTGGGATTGATTTTCTGCCAATAACTGTGCTTGGGTTGGTCCTAAGAGGATGGGACCACCACCAAATCGTTCAACAAGATGTGCTTTTTGTTTTCAAGGCATCTCCTTGGTTCTGTCCCTAGGTTAGGGAGGATCCCTAAATCATCACCTCTCTCACTGCTTGCTAATTTTTCAGTTTCACTTTTGTGAAAGTACTATATGCTCTTTAGCATATAAAGATAGAAATACTTATTTTATAATAACTGGCACTGTGCAACATGTAATTTGCTATTATTTCACAGTGCAGACAAGTAGACAGTGCCATCAGCTATGCTACGCAGTACTACTTGTAGTTCAAAATATACTGCATGCAGCTCTGTGTAGTGCTACTACGCAAACTATGCCCAGAGTTAATTTCTTTAACTCGTGTACATATATATATATATATTTCGTTGAGTCCGATGCTACGCAGCACAGCGCAGCCACGCCACGCCACTCAGCAAAAGTCGGAAAGATCAAGTAAAGCCACAGACTCCGTGCTCCTGTTGTTTAGTGCATTTATTCGTGGAGAATAAACAGCCCACCAGTCGCCATGACGCGTTTCACCTCAGCCGAGGCTTGATCACATGTCATGAGAAGGAGGAAGGAGGTACCAAAACAAGGGGGCAAACAAGAGTGAAAGGCTCAAAAAGAGGAAATGGAAAAGGACGCGGGACAGTGGAAGACGACGACAATTAAAGAGACAACACAAACAAACAAACATGGGCAATTTTTCCAGAGTGGCAAGAGAAGATCGTAAGACTGTCGTTAATCTGTCAAAACGCATCTTATCGGAGGAGGAAATTTCCGTACTTCAAATGGGGTTGTCCTTTTGCCCAAGTACTGTTCTGAATTACACCGATACCAGAATTGATTTATTCTTGTTCGTTCGTAAACTCAAGCTGATGAAAATATATGAGACACGATCAAAATCAAAACCACCCAATATCAAAACTGCAGACACATGTGGTATGAACCTCCAAGTAAGTGATATGGAACTATTGAAAGAAAAGTACGAACTGGAAATTGGGGATTCAAACGAAAGAAGTGACCATGCTGTTCTAAGATCTTGTGGCGTCATGAACAAACAGGTGAAACACAGTGGTCTAAAGTTGAAAACAAAGTATAATCACAATGTACCCTATGATAACATTGAAGCATATAACACGGCAGTCATCTCTGACCTCAAAAAAAGCAGAAGCAAGTTCAAAAATTCGAAAAAAGAAAATCTCACAATTGAACAAAGGAATGCATTGAAAAGCTTGGAGGATGACAGTACAATTGTTATCAAGCTGTCACGTTCAAGCCCTGATTCGAAAACTACATCTCCCAGAGTGCCTGGAGATTAGTCCGTTGTTTGTGTTGAGGGAAATTCTATATTTGTTTTCTGTTTTCCTTTTTCCGGTGCTTGTCACTTTTGTTGCCTGCCTACTTTGAACTCTGAGGAATTCCAGAAGTCTTTCGAGATCCTTTGACCTACCCTGGGGATTACGGAACTATTACGAAGTTATGAACGAGTGACGCCGTGTTGCAGGCTGTTCCGCTGCACGGCGTGTTTAGCCTTTTGACCTGGAGCCGCGCTGGAGAATTGAAGCCGTGGCAGAGAAGCCGAGTCGGCGTTTCATGGAACCAGGGTATGTGAGCGCAGAGAAAGCGTCCTAACGCTATAAAGGAATATTGTACGCTGCTGCCTCTGAGCGTTCACTGGAACTATTACAGAAGCGGCCGCTTCCGTGAATAATTTAAGACTGTTGGAACTTAACGTGATTATCACTACTTGTTTTGTGGGAAGCGCGGAAGCAAATCAGAACGTTTATTTTTGGTGAAGTGATTCCCGGAGATCACAGACAGGCTATTAGAACTTGAGACTTCAGTGAGATGGCGTATTAGCTGCAAAGATACGAAATTGAGACTAAGATTTCAGCTTTCTCATTGGAGCAACATACAGTCGGAAATCTATTGTTTATTCTTTTCTTTATTTTTCTTTCATCACATTCTTCTTGGATGATTGTGGCAGTCTAGAGTAGTGAGTATTACTGGTGTCTCTTTACCTCTCATTCTACTGTTTGTTCATTGGGGAGGGGGTGTGTATTTACACGTGTCTTTTTGTGTATTTCTGCAGACTATTTACAAGCGAGCACAGACAGACCCTTCACACGTCTTCGCCAGCTGTAGATGGTTTTTGGCTGCCAGCCTGTTTATTTTACTTTCTCCATTTTTTCCCCTTCCCTGGGGGGGGTCTCCCTGACTGAGTTTGTATATGCGTAGACTCGGCGGGGGGGACTGTTCCTAGGGAAGAAGGAAGTAGGCAACGTCATCGCTCCTGCTGCTTCTGAATGTCCAGGTTAGTCATCCTGCCTTAGACGTGACAGAGTGACAAGCCCACATTTTCTTGCGGCCCGAGCGATGGATACTAATACTGTCTTACAAACCTTGTTAGAGTCCCTGACAGCTTTACGGGTAGAAGTAGATGCAGTGAGAGGGGAGAACCATGATATGCGTACTGAGATGGGGGCTCTCAGACGTGATGTCGAAGGACTGGCTCAGGCCAGATCGGGGGGAAAGCAGTATATCGGAGAAGCTACATTACCCCCCCCTGTTCATTCAGTTTCTCACCTAGCTCCTGGAGGGCAGGGTCCTTCTACCATTCAGGTTATACAACCTGTTCAGCTACCTTTGGCCCCGCCCGAGAGATTCTTGGGGGATCCTAAGAAATTCAGCACCTTCCTGGAGCAGTGTAAATTGCATTTTATGTGCAAACCCACAGTATTTCCGGATGACCATTCTAAGACAGCTTCCATGTTGTCCTATCTAGGTGGCAACGCTGCAAGCTGGTCCTTCCCTCTTATAGAGAAAAACGATCCTGTATTAACTAGATTTGATGATTTTTGTGAGGAGATGCGTAAGTTGTTTGATCGCAAGGCGCATATGTTGTCCTTGGATAGAGAACGTATAACGCTAAAGCAATGGTCACTAGATTTGTTAACGTACATTACCCATTTTAATCGTCTTGTTGTCGAGACTGATTGGCCTACTGCCAAACGAGTTTCCTTGTTTTATCAAGGATTGAGAGGGGAACTGAAGGATGTTCTGGCTCAGGTGGTGAACATGCCCACTTGTTGTGAAGAATTGATCGACTTGACTATACAGTTAGATCATCGTCTACAAGAAAGGAAAGGCGATAAACAGCGCTATGAATGGCGGTTTCCAATCTCCAAACCTAGAGCGGCATCGGAGGGAGCCTCCTCCACGGATACCACGGAACCCATGCAAATAGGGGGGATCAGAGGCCCGCTGAGTACCGAAGAAAGAACACGTCGAAGAAACCAAAAACTGTGTATGTATTGCGGAAAGCCTGGTCATTTCATCAAGGACTGCAAGGCCGAAACAAAGAGAAGTGGGAATATACCTGCTGTTGAGTATCCCACTTCGGAGTCGGGAAACGAGAAAGCTCAAACAAATCAGAGGCCTTTGATTTGAGCTTTGACAGAGTTAAAGAGGTCTCTCATGCAATCGCTAATACCATGCAACCTGCTGTGCCCCATATGAATTTGTGTGTTACCCTTACATGGAATGGGAATATACCAGTCATGATTCACGCTATGCTTGATTCCGGAGCAACGGGCAACTTTATTGATGTTCACTATGCCAGGAGGCTGGGTGTTCCTTGCATTGAAAAAGAAGTACCTGAAGCGGTGAAGGCTGTAGACGGATCAGATTTGACATCAGGACTGGTGTGTTACCATACCTGTCTATTGCTGATGCAAGTAGGACATGAACATTATGAACGCATAGCCTTTGATCTCATTGATGCTCCTCAGTTTCGGCTGATTTTAGGTATGCCATGGTTAACCCAACATGACCCCATGGTGAAGTGGGCCGCTCGTTCCATCACCTTGAATTCTGTGTATTGTGCAGAACATTGCATGGCAAGACATTTTCACGAAGAGATTACTCTCGAAACACCTGCTAGCACGTTGGCTTCGGGAGGAAGAGAGAAGAGAGCGAATGCCATCACTACGCTCCCTCCGGTGTATCAAAAATACCATGAAGTCTTCAGCGAAAGGGAAGCCAGCAAATTACCCCCTCATCGGGATTATGATTGTGTCATCGAGCTAGAACCTGGCGCTAATATACCGTGTAGCAGGGTCTATGCTCTCACGGACGCAGAAAACATATATCTTCAGCAATACTTGAAGACATTGTTAGAATCTGGATTCATTCGTCCATCTACGTCTCCTGCATCGTCGCCTCTCTTCTTTATCCCTAAGAAGGAAGGAGGCTTAAGAACTTGCATAGACTATAGAGCTATGAATAGGGTGACCAGGAAGAATAGATACCCATTGCCCTTGATCCCCGTCTTGCTGGACCAGCTAAAAGATGCCAGAATCTTTACCAAGCTGGATTTGAGGGGGGCCTATCACCTGGTGCGAGTGCGAAGTGGAGATGAGTGGAAGACTGCCTTCCGGACTAGATATGGGCTCTATGAATATCAAGTGATGCCGTTTGGCCTCTGCAATGCTCCTGCAGCATTCCAGTACTTTATGGACGACGTTTTGCGAGGTTTATTGGATGTGTCATGTATTGTGTATATAGATGACATATTAATATACTCATCCACGGAAGAAGATCATGTCCAGCATGTGATGGAAGTACTGGAACGCCTACGTCAAAATGAGTTGTATGCCAAGTTGGAAAAATGTTTCTTTCATACAGGAGAAGTGGAGTTCCTGGGTTATGTCACCGGCCCAAATGGTATACAGATGGATACAAAGAAAACGCAAGCCATTATCCAGTGGGTATCCCCTTCGAATGTAAAAGCTTTGCAGAGTTTCCTAGGATTTGCGAACTTTTATAGAAGGTTTATCAAAGACTTCTCCAGGGTTATCCAACCTTTGACCCATTTGTTGAAAAAAGGAGCTAACTTCAAGTGGTCTGAGTTAGCGGAAGACGCCTTTGTAACTTTGAAGAAATGCTTTGTTACTGCTCCTATTCTCCGACATCCAGATACTATGCAACCTTTTGTACTGGAGACGGATGCCTCTTATTATGCTATCGGAGGTATTTTGTCACAGAGACATCCAGATACGGGGCAACTGCATCCGGTGGCTTATTATTCCCGTAAGCTATCCCCTTGTGAGATAAACTATAGCATTAGGGGCAAAGAGTTGCTTGCTATAAAAAGAGCTTGTGAGGAATGGAGACACCATCTCATGGGGGCTAGGCATACAGTGGAGATATTCACTGATCATCGGAATCTCCTTTTCTTGAAGAGTGCACGAGCATTAACACCACGCCAATTAAGATGGTCGTTATTCTTCTCGGACTTTGATTTTGTGATCAAATACCGTCCAGGTCCGCAAAACGGGAAAGCCGATGCACTGTCAAGACCTGAATCTGCAGTGAGAGATCAACTTCCTCCTGTTGAGGAACCCCCTGCGATTCTTCAAGAAGTTTTCTTTCCCCCCTCGGTTTCAGCAATCACAAGTTCTGAGGATTTCCTGAAGCAAGTGGAAGAAGAAGTTAAAGGAATGGATGTGCAAACGTGGATTGATGTTGAACCACAGCAAAGAACAATTCGAAATGGACTCCTCTTTAGGGATAAGCTGTTGTACGTGTACACCCCAGACTTACAAAACCAAGTTTTGAAATGGACTCATGATTCGACTCTAGGAGGACACCTGGGGGTTCAGAAAACCCTGCAAACCGTCCTTCGGTATTTCTGGTGGGAAACTATGAAAAAAGACCTTACTGAATATGTAGCTCAGTGTCCAGTTTGTATCCAGGCGAAAGCTCTCCATCAACGAAGTAGTGGTCTGTTACGCCCTATACCGATCCCTCCAGCCCCATGGCATACAGTCTCTATGGATTTTATTGTGGAGATGCCTCTCAGTCACGGCAACAATACCATCTTAGTGGTCATAGACCATTTAACCAAAATGGGTCATTTTATAGCGTTAACTAAATTACCTACCTCTGCTGAGTTGGCCTTAGTTTTCCTGCAAAACGTGGTGCGGTTACATGGGGTGCCTTCTGTTCTTATTACTGACAGGGGCTCTCAGTTTACCTCTAAGTTTTGGAAGGCGCTGTGTGACATCTTAGATATAGATGCCCGTCTGTCAACAAGTTATCACCCTCAGACAGATGGGAAAACAGAGAGATTAAATCAAACACTCGAACAGTATCTGAGGTGTTTTACTCTGCAGCGCGGAGAGGAATGGAGAACGTTGTTGTGGATGGCAGAATTTGCCTACAATAGCGCTACCCATTCTTCATTGGGATGTTCGCCTTTCTTTTGTATTAATGGTTTTCATCCCAATTTTCTGCCCTTTGAACACCCTGGCCTATCCTCCCTTCCTTCTATCCAGGAGCATCATGCTCACCTTACAGCTATAGCACAGGAGACTGGAGAACAGTTGGCAGCAGCCAGGGACCATGATAAAAAGCAGGCAGATAGAAAAAGAACTCCTGCGCCTGAGTACACGATAGGGGACAAGGTATGGTTGAGTACGAGATACCTGAAACTGAAAGGAAATACAAGATTGCAGCCTAAATATGTTGGCCCCTATTCCATTCTTGCTGTAATCAATCCAGTGGCTATGAAATTACGTCTCCCCTCAACATGGCACACACACCCAGTGTTCCATGTATCCCTTTTGAAGCCGTATGTGGTAGGCACTCGTGAAATGAAGAGGCCACAACCTGTAGAGATCGATGGGGAGGTGGAGTATGAGGTGAGAGAGGTGCTTGATTCAAGGAAAGTGAGAGGTGTGCTTCAGTACTTGATTGATTGGAAAGGGTATGGGCATGAGGAACGCTCCTGGGAACCTCGTTCCAACCTCCACTGTCCTGGCCTCCTGAGACGTTTCCATGCTCACACCCTTTAAAGCCTGGTGGACCGCCGAGACGTCGGTCTTAGTGAGGGGGTTCTGTCACGTTCAAGCCCTGATTCGAAAACTACATCTCCCAGAGTGCCTGGAGATTAGTCCGTTGTTTGTGTTGAGGGAAATTCTATATTTGTTTTCTGTTTTCCTTTTTCCGGTGCTTGTCACTTTTGTTGCCTGCCTACTTTGAACTCTGAGGAATTCCAGAAGTCTTTCGAGATCCTTTGACCTACCCTGGGGATTACGGAACTATTACGAAGTTATGAACGAGTGACGCCGTGTTGCAGGCTGTTCCGCTGCACGGCGTGTTTCGCCTTTTGACCTGGAGCCGCGCTGGAGAATTGAAGCCGTGGCAGAGAAGCCGAGTCGGCGTTTCATGGAACCAGGGTATGTGAGCGCAGAGAAAGCGTCCTAACGCTATAAAGGAATATTGTACGCTGCTGCCTCTGAGCGTTCACTGGAACTATTACAGAAGCGGCCGCTTCCGTGAATAATTTAAGACTGTTGGAAATTAACGTGATTATCACTACTTGTTTTGTGGGAAGCGCGGAAGCAAATCAGAACGTTTATTTTTGGTGAAGTGATTCCCGGAGATCACAGACAGGCTATTAGAACTTGAGACTTCAGTGAGATGGCGTATTAGCTGCAAAGATACGAAATTGAGACTAAGATTTCAGCTTTCTCATTGGAGCAACATACAGTCGGAAATCTATTGTTTATTCTTTTCTTTATTTTTCTTTCATCACATTCTTCTTGGATGATTGTGGCAGTCTAGAGTAGTGAGTATTACTGGTGTCTCTTTACCTCTCATTCTACTGTTTGTTCATTGGGGAGGGGGTGTGTATTTACACGTGTCTTTTTGTGTATTTCTGCAGACTATTTACAAGCGAGCACAGACAGACCCTTCACACATCTTCGCCAGCTGTAGATGGTTTTTGGCTGCCAGCCTGTTTATTTTACTTTCTCCATTTTTTCCCCTTCTCTGGGGGGGGTCTCCCTGACTGAGTTTGTATATGCGTAGACTCGGCGGGGGGACTGTTCCTAGGGAAGAAGGAAGTAGGCAACGTCATCGCTCCTGCTGCTTCTGAATGTCCAGGTTAGTCATCCTGCCTTAGACGTGACACAAGCCCTCCGATAAGGGGGGCAATGTTGTCCTAAAGGATTATGAGAACTACAAACAGGAGGCAATGAGACAATTAATGGATTCAACATGTTATGAGCTAATAGATTGGGAAACATACAGGAAAACCATAACAGACTATAATTTGCTATTAGGGGGATGGTATCATGATGGTTTATTGGATACTGATGAGTACAAATTCCTGAGAAAGGATCAACCACGCATCGCCTGTATCTATTTTCTTTCTAAGCTGCACAAGGACCCCACTAGACCACCAGGGCGTCCCATAGTCTCATCAAATGGGGGACTTTTAGAAAATACTTCTATTTTTTTAGACTTGTATCTTGCTGAATATGTTAGTAATTTAAATTCGTATTGCAAAGATAGCTCTGATTTTTTGAAGATGCTGCATGGTGTACAATGGGAAAAAGGGTACTTAATGATCAGCATGGACATATGTTCATTGTATACTTGCATTGACCAGAGAAAATGTGTAGATGCTTGTATGTACTATCTGAGGAGCAGACACATTGATCACTGGAACCACAATCAGATGTTAGAAACCATGATGCTCTATTGCCTACAGGAGAATATTTTTCTGTTTGAGAAATCAGTGTACCGTCAGCGGTCAGGGACCGCGATGGGAACTTGTTTTGCCCCCAGCCTAGCGAATTTATTCCTAGGCTGGTGGGAGGAACAACAAGAGTGGTCACAGGAATCGGAGAAGTACACTGACCACATTATAATGTGGGTCAGGTACATCGACGATTTATTCTTGATATGGAATGGTCCCAAATCCCTAGCTGAAGAATACATTAAACAGCTGGGGGTCAATGACCTAAATCTACGTTTCACTCATACCATCAGTGATAGATACTGTGAATTTCTGGACATAGCAGTTGAGGTTAGAGATAACAACATTACAATTCGCCTGTTTCACAAATCCACAGCAGGCAATGCCGTCCTACATTCAGCTAACCAGCATCCGATACCACTCATCAACAGTATACCATACAGCGAGCTCCTGAGGGCTCGCCGGAATTGCAGCACAGACACGGACCACCAAAAAGAGAAAGAAACTATGCTGAAAAGGTTCAAACAAAGAGGATACCCTGATAAGACCCTTGAAATAGCCCAAAGAAAGATAAAAGATCTCTCACATGAGGACGCCCTTTTCAAAAAATCATCCAGTATGATGAGAAAAGAGGCACTTAGTAAGAATAAGGAATCCAATGCACCACGCATGATAACTAACTATAGTAGGGGGGCAAAGGCATTGGAGAAAATTATGAAAACACACTGGAACCTACTGGTAGTTGATCCCATCATAGGAACCCAAGTAGGTCCAAGACCAAAAATAACTTACCGTAAGGCAAGATCTTTGAGAGACAAATTAGTACATAGTTATCCCATTGATCCTAAATAGAAAAACTGGTTAAGCAAATCTAAGGGCTTTACCACTTGCGGGATGTGCAAAGCTGACCGCAATGGGAAATACTGCAAGGAATACACAACTGGTATTGGACATAAAAGGCCTATCAACAGGTCATGAATTGTAATAGTGACTTCACTGTCTACATACTGGAATGCCCGTGTGGCCTCCGGTATGTAGGCAGTACCAAACACCAACTGAAGGTCAGAATATTTCAACACCTACGTGCCATAACTAACAAGGATTCAAATTATCCTATGGCGCGACACTATGCAGAAATCACAACAGTAATATTGTGAGTTTAAAATTCTGGGGCTTAGACAGGATCCCAAAACACATACGGGGTGGAGACCGCAAAGCAAGATTAAGAGTTCTTGAGTCCAGATATATATTGTGGACTTAGAAAGTAAAATCCCGAAGGGGCTAAATTGTGGGGAGGAATTGTCCACACATATAGGTGTCTGAACTACATTATGCAAATCGGCAGCCCCATGCTATGATGAACAAGTCAGTAAGGCAATTGCCAGGGTTTTTATTCACCCACATTTTTTAAAGAGTCTAGCCAGGTTACTCATTGAAGGAGATATCACTAACTATGAATAGGTATTGACGAGTAATTGTCATCACATTATCCAGTGGGGAGCAAGCTCGCTCGCCCACTGATGATATCCGAGAAATCCTGGGCATAACTCACATATCATTTTATTTCAGACTAACCCACATATGCCAAAAATCAGTACAGCAGTTAGACACTCACTTCACTTCCCTTGCACCTTTCCCTCATCCATCACTAGATGCACCGAAAAACCAGACCTGCCCCCCTTGCACGCAACGCCGATCCACACATAAAAGAGTGATGCATAAATGTGTTGGGAACGAGCATCGTAAGCGGTGGACGAGTAATCATAATATGTGGTAATGAAATGTCCTTATCATAGAAAATTAATATTTGTTTATGTCCGGAATGTTGATTCAGTTCAATATATAAAAAACGAGAGCACTCGATTCTACCTGTTTTAGTATTTATGCGGAATTCTGCTACACAGAAACGATAATAGAATTTGGCTGTCTAGCGTGACTTAAATTGGAGAACTACATTACCCATAATACACCACTGGGGTACGAATGTGATGACTCGTATCAACAAGATTGCATTACAATATCAGCGATAATGACGTTGTGCCAATACAAGAAATGTCCTTATGTATATTACGTATAAATTGAGCATGCAATGATATGAATTGTATACACAATGATTAATGCCATACTATAGTATTTTCTTTATGTTTATGAAGAAAGGAAGGACTTATATTCTTGTGAATCCAAAATAAGGGCCACTTGATAAAGGCTATACGCCGAAACGCGTCGTCTTTGGTTGTTTAGTGCACAATAAAAACTTTTTTGTGCTGGACTTACCTGGTGTGTCGTCTTTTCTGGGAACCGAATCACGGAGGTGAATGGAAACAGTCAAATACACATAGTATGGTGACTGCTATCATCGACGGCATCAGCGCTGCCAGGCTGAGGATCGCATAACCAGTATTTTTGGATACAAGTAATTTCAGTGATTCCGGCCGTCTCCGACGAAGCAAAGAGAACAGAAGATTTCAGGTAAGCCTGCGATTTGTTTGCTTGTAAGGGTGCAGGAAGTGGCGGGTCTCCTTGTCAAACGGGTGTCCGTACACAGAACGCATTTTGAACGCGGTAAACACAGTGCCTCTGCCCCAGCGCATATATTTACGCGCATTAACTATCGTACTGAGACAAGCGCGACTGCCGCAAGTAACTCTTGTGGCGTGAGGAGATCCCCCGATCTTGGATGAGTGAATGGGACAGAACAAGGGATGCCGAGGCGCTAACCTTGTTCAGCGAAGAGCAAGATATAACGCAAAAAACGATCACTAACAACATCGCCCCAGCTAGCGGAGATTCCACCTTGAGGCAAAAATTTGCCTTATTTGAAATATTGAGTAAACGACAAATAAACAAGTGTTGGGAGGTAGCTTCCCTCACCAATTACGTAGAGGTTGGACGAGTCCCTCGGGGACTGAGAATAAGCATAGTTCCCACCTGCAATAATCCAAACCAGGATTTATTAGCAGAATGGGCTCAATACATGGCGAAGACCTGCAAGGGCATGCTCGAGATGCTAGTTAAGTATGCTCAAATTGACTTGGAGAAAACACGAAGTGATTTGGCCGCATTAAGTATTGAACTTGAGAAATTCAAAACAGAGAAAAGTCTGGAGGAGTTCATGAAAGCACTCCCAAAGAAGTTACAGGATTACGAGGAAACAATCAAACAGAAAAAACAGCGGAAATTCCTTAGGGATAAACGTGACTACGCCGAGGGGCGTATATTGACATATGCCAAAAGATACGACTGGGCAAAAAGAAATTTGAGGGCAAACTGGACGGATAAGAGAGCTGCAACTGTGTCTACTGGATCAAGCTCAGACGCCAGCACTGATTCCGAGGATCGAGGAGCAGGATTCCCTTTAGGGTCACGAGGTCTGACCTTTTATCACGAATTTCAGATACTGAAGCAAAACAATGAGCAGACCTTACCGAACAGACCCAAAACAAGGGGGCAAACAAGAGTGAAAGGCTCAAAAAGAGGAAATGGAAAAGGACGCGGGACAGTGGAAGACGACGACAATTAAAGAGACAACACAAACAAACAAACATGGGCAATTTTTCCAGAGTGGCAAGAGAAGATCGTAAGACTGTCGTTAATCTGTCAAAACGCATCTTATCGGAGGAGGAAATCTCCGTACTTCAAATGGGGTTGTCCTTTTGCCCAAGTACTGTTCTGAATTACACCGATACCAGAATTGATTTATTCTTGTTCGTTCGTAAACTCAAGCTGATGAAAATATATGAGACACGATCAAAATCAAAACCACCCAATATCAAAACTGCAGACACATGTGGTATGAACCTCCAAGTAAGTGATATGGAACTATTGAAAGAAAAGTACGAACTGGAAATTGGGGATTCAAACGAAAGAAGTGACCATGCTGTTCTAAGATCTTGTGGCGTCATGAACAAACAGGTGAAACACAGTGGTCTAAAGTTGAAAACAAAGTATAATCCCAATGTACCCTATGATAACATTGAAGCATATAACACGGCAGTCATCTCTGACCTCAAAAAAAGCAGAAGCAAGTTCAAAAATTCGAAAAAAGAAAATCTCACAATTGAACAAAGGAATGCATTGAAAAGCTTGGAGGATGATAGTACAATTGTTATCAAGCCCTAAGATAAGGGGGGCAATGATGTCCTAATGGATTATGAGAACTACAAACAGGAGGCAATGAGACAATTAATGGATTCAACATGTTATGAGCTAATAGATTGGGAAACATACAGGAAAACCATAAAAGACTATAATTTGCTATTAGGGGGATGGTATCATGATGGTTTATTGGATACTGATGAGTACAAATTCCTGAGAAAGGATCAACCACGCATCGCCTGTATCTATTTTCTTTCTAAGCTGCACAAGGACCCCACTAGACCACCAGGGCGTCCCATAGTCTCATCAAATGGGGGACTTTTAGAAAATACTTTTATTTTTTTAGACTTGTATCTTGCTGAATATGTTAGTGGAGAAGCGTGGCTCAGTGGTTAGAGGCGGCAGACACGGAAGCTGAGATCGGCCGTGGACCAGGGTTCGATTCCCCGCCTCGGCGGGTCTCGGGCTCAAAAATCCACGGAGTCGATAATTCTCGCTCCGGTGCATACTCGACTCACGGGGTCACACTCTACGACTCTGGGCAATATTTTGCTTACTCTCCACTACGGCCCCTCGCAGCGGGATGCCTGGCTTTCACCTTGTGGATACCCGGCCGGGGTATCACACAGGGGAATACCAGGACGGGTTCCCTAAGCAAGCGCCTTGAGACCCCTGGGTTAAAGTGTTGCGCTATATAAATCGAAACACACACAGTTAGTAATTTAAATTCGTATTGCAAAGATAGCTCTGATTTTTTGAAGATGCTGCATGGTGTACAATGGGAAAAAGGGTACTTAATGATCAGCATGGACATATGTTCATTGTATACTTGCATTGACCAGAGAAAAGGTGTAGATGCTTGTATGTACTATCTGAGGAGCAGACACATTGATCACTGGAACCACAATCAGATGTTAGAAACCATGATGCTCTATTGCCTACAGGAGAATATTTTTCTGTTTGAGAAATCAGTGTACCGTCAGCGGTCAGGGACCACGATGGGAACTTGTTTTGCCCCCAGCCTAGCAAATTTATTCCTAGGCTGGTGGGAGGAACAACAAGTGGGGTCACAGGAATCGGAGAAGTACACTGACCACATTATAATGTGGGTCAGGTACATTGACGATTTATTCTTGATATGGAATGGTCCCAAATCCCTAGCTGAAGAATACATTAAACACCTGGGGGTCAATGACCTAAATCTACGTTTCACTCATACCATCAGTGATAGCTACTGTGAATTTCTGGACATAGCAGTTGAGGTTAGAGATAACAACATTACAATTCGCCTGTTTCGCAAATCCACAGCAGGCAATGCTGTCCTACATTCAGCTAGCCTGCATCCGATACCGCTCATCAACAGTATACCATACGGCGAACTCCTGAGGGCTCGCCAGAATTGCAGCACAGACACGGACTACCAAAAAGAGAAAGAAACTATGCTGAAAAGGTTCAAACAAAGAGGATACCCTGATAAGACCCTTGAAATAGCCCAAAGAAAGATAAAAGATCTCTCACATGAGGACGCCCTTTTCAACAAATCATCCAGTATGATGAGAAAAGAGGCACTTAGTAAGAATAAGGAAACCAATGCACCACGCATGATAACTAACTATAGTAGGGGGGCAAAGGCATTGGAGAAAATTATGAAAACACAGTGGAACGTACTGGTAGCCGATCCCATCATAGGAACCCAAGTAGGTCCAAGACCAAAAATAACTTACCGTAAGGCAAGATCTTTGAGAGACAAATTAGTACATAGTTATCCTATTGATCCTAAACAGAAAAACTGGTTAAGCAAATCTAAGGGCTTTACCACTTGCGGGATGTGCAAAGCTGACCGCAATGGAAAAAACTGCAAGGAATACACAACGGGTATTGGACATAAAAGGCCAATCAAACAAGTCATGAATTGTAATAGTGACTTCGCTTTCTACGTACTGGAATGCCCGTGTGGCCTCCGGTACGTAGGCAGTACCAAACACCAACTGAAGGTCAGAATATTTCAGCACCAACGTGCCAAAACTAACAAGGATTCAAATTATCCTATGGCGCGACACTATGCAGAAATCACAACAGTAATAATGTGAGTTTAAAATTTTGGGGCTTAGACAGGATCCCAAAACATATACGGGGTGGAGACCGCAAAGCAAGATTAAGAGTTCTTGTGTCCAGATATATCATGGACTTAGAAAGTAAAATCCCGAAGAAGCTAAATTGTGGGGAGGAATTGTCCACACATATAGGTGTCTGAACTACATTATGCAAATCGGCAGCCCCATGCTATGATGAACAAGTCAGTAAGGCAATTGCCAGTGTTTTTATTCACCCACATTTTTTAAAGAGTCTAGCCAGGTTACTCATTGAAGGAGATATCACTAACTATGAATAGGTATTGACGAGTAATTGTCATCACATTATCCAGTGGGGAGCAAGCTTGCTTGTCCACGGATGATATCCGAGAAATCCTGGGCATAACTCACATATCATTTTATTTCAGACTAACTCACATATGCCAAAAATCAGTACAGCAGTTAGACACTCACTTCACTTCCCTTGCACCTTTCCCTCATCCATCACTAGATGCACCGAAAAACCAGACCTGCCCCCCTTGCACACAACGCCGATCCACACATAAAAGAGTGATGCATAAATGTGTTGGGAACGAGCATCGTAAGCGGTGGACGAGTAATCATAATATGTGGTAATGAAATGTCCTTATCATAGAAAATTATTATTTGTTTATGTCCAGAATGTTGATTCAGTTCAATATATAAAAAACGAGAGCACTCGTTTCTACCTGTTTTAGTATTTATGCGGAATTCTGCTACACAGAAACGATAATAGAATTTGGCTGTCTAGCGTGACATAAATTTTAGAACTGCATTACCCATGATACACCACTGGGGAACGAATGTGATGACTCGTATCAACAAAGATTGTATTAAAATATCAGCGATAATGAAGTTGTGCCAATACAAGAATGGTCCTTATGTATATTACGTATAAATTGAGCATGCAATGATATGAATTGTATACACAATGATTAATAACATACTATAGTATTATCTTTATGTTTATGAAGAAAGGAAGGACTTATATTCTTGTGAATCCAAAATGGGGGCCACTTGATAAAGGCTATACGCCGAAACGTGTCGTCTTTGGTTGTTTAGTGCACAATAAAAACTTTTTTATGCTGGACTTACCTGGTGTGTCGTCTTTTCTGGGAACCGAATCACGGAGGTGAACGGAAACAGTCAAATACACATAGTATGGTGACTGCTACCATCGACGGAATCAGCGCTGCCAGGCTGAGGATCGCGTAAGCAGTATTTTTGGATATATATATATATATATATATATATATATATATATATATATATATATATATATATATATATATATATATATATATATATATATATATATATATATATATATATATATATATATATATATTACCTACTGGCGGTCGCCAGTATGTATATATAGTTGGATTTTTTCTCTATGGGATTTTTGAAAATTCTATGTCTAATAACTTTGGCGTTTGTGGACGGAATTGGCTGAAATTTTCAGGAAAATGGAACATTTTGTTTCTGAGCAGCCCCTGACAATTTGGTGGGGTTTCATCAAGGGGGGGACGAGAAAAAAGGGGGGTCCCAAAACGCGTTTTTCCCATGTTAATTTCCATAGGGCGGTTGGCCTCACTTTTAGCTCGAACGGCTGAATGGATTTGCACGAAACTTGGCAAATTGTAGGGACTGTTAGCCCGATGTGCCTTTGCTAGGTCTCAATATATGTGCTCCAGTGGATTTTGAGTAATTTAGGTTCAAAAAAAGATATATATCTGGGCGGAGCCTAACCACACATCTGATCTGATTGGCTGTCAGCACTTCATCCAAGAAGTGTTGGCAGCCATCTTGGGACCAATATACATGATAGCACCTCATTAAAAAGCATTGTAGTTAATAGAGGGTTTTAGGACTTTAGTTACATTATAAATCATTTGTTAATGGTACCATACTCGTTTTAGGAATTGTGGTGGGTTCTAAGGTGATTTTACCATGTGAAAAAACCTTCTGCTGTGATATCATGAATATTGTTTGAAAGAAAACTAATATCTCATGATTTTCCCACAGTGGTTTGGAAGGGGATCTATAAGCTAAACTGAAAGCATATTTTCTGTAAATTCACATTATCTTTCTCAGTCATGTGAAAATGAAGTCTGACATTCTCAGTAAAACATGTACATCCAACAAGGACAGAGACTGTCAGTTGATTCCTTTGTGTTCTACTGCAGCCTCCTAGAGTGTTCTAAAGAACAACTAGAGCGCTAACAGTCCTACTTATTACAAAGGTATGGCACACCTGATGCCATCTTGATTGGAATAAAGTGGTAACTCTTAAAACATTTAATTTAAAAAGAAACAACATGAGGGGGTATATTTTACCGTAGAAAGTATGATTAGTGCTGCAGAATGAAAAATTAGGGCACATTTTGAGTGACTTCTCAAATTCTTTTCTATTTCATTAAAACATTCTGACATGCAGTCTCCCAAAATGGCCACCAGAGACAAAAGAGCCCAAATGTAGCCCAAATATCACCCAGATGTAGCCCAAGTATAGCCCAGTGACAGAATGTCCCAGAGTGTTCTAAAGAACAACTAGAGCGCTAACAGTTCTACTTATTACAAAGGTATAGCACACCTGGAGCCATCGTGATGGGAATAAAGTGGTAACTCTTAAAACATTTAATTTAAAAAGGAACAAAATGAGGGGGTATATTATGCAATAGAAGGTAATATTAGTGCTGCAGAAAGAAAAATTAGGGCACATTTTGAGTGACTTTTCAAATCCTCTTCTATTTCATTAAAAGATTCTGACATGCAGTCTCCCAAAATGTCCACCAGAGACAAAAGAGCCCAAATGTAGCCCAAATATCACCCAGATGTAGCCCAAGTATAGCCCAATGACAGAATGTCCCAGAGTGTTCTAAAGAACAACTAGAGCGCTAACAGTCCTACTTATTACAAAGGTATGGCACACCTGAAGCCATCTTGATTGGAATAAAGTGGTAACTCTTAAAACATTTAATTTAAAAAGGAACAAAATGAGGGGGTATATTTTGCCATATGAATTATGATTAGTGCTGCAGAAAGAAAAATTAGGGCACATTTTGAGTGACTTCTCAAACCCTCTTCAATTTAATTAAAAAATTCTGACATACAGTCTCCCAAGATGGCCACCAGAGACAAAAGAGCCTAAATGTAGCCCAAATATCACCCAGATGTACCCCAAGTATAGCCCAATGACAGAATGTCCCAGAGTGTTCTAAAGAACAACTAGGGCGCTAACAGTCTTACTTATGACAAAAGTATGGCACACCAGAAGCCATCTTGATTGGAATGAAGTGGTAAGTCTGAAAACACTCAATTTAAAAAGGAACAACATGAGGGAGTTAATTTTGCCATAGAAAGTATGACTAGTGCTTCAGAAAGAAAAATTAGGGATCATTTTGAGTGACTTCTCAAATCCTCTTCTATTTCATTAAAAAAATTCTGACATGCAGACTGAAACATGCACTTTGAATACCAGCAGCAGACGTCCCTGGTGAGCAGTAGCTTTACTACAGTGATCTTATATGCAACTAGAGTGCTAACATTCATAATTTATGGCAAATGTGTGACACATCTGAATGCCTTCTTGATGGAACCAAAGTAAACAAGCATTGAAAATGCAATAGATCTCGCCCTCGTTTAAGTTAAAGCCATTCTGTTTGTAATGAGGTGGCTTTTTAGCTTTGCTTTTATTAGTGTGTTTTCAACTTTCATGTAAATAACATGCATCTGTATTTATATAAGTATATGTATGCATGCATTTATGTTTGTATTTATATAGATATACAGATGATATATGTTTATATATGTATGTATATATATATATATATTCACTGAAAAAACCATAGGTTATAGACCATATATAGTTAGGAATTAGCATTTACAAAACCTTGAAAATTCACTGAAAAAACCATAGGTTATAGACCATATATAGTTAGGAATTAGCCTTTACAAAACCTTGAAAATTCACTGAAAAAAACATAGGTTATAGACCATATATAGTTAGGAATTCGCATTTACAAAACCTTATTTTACTCACACAAAACCATTGAAATTCCATATATAGTTAGTTGCACTAACTATATATCGCGCACCCGCAATCCACTGCTGATGATGTCACATATTACATCATTCATGACATGGTCAGTGACATCACTGATGACATCACTGATGACATCTCAAATGACATCACTGATGACAACATCCAGTGACTGTATGTTTCTGTAAAGTTAAAATATATGTCTTACATATTGAAGAATGAGTGGATGTATAAGTGTCTGGATGAAGGATTTAGTAGGTGCATGACTGACTGTATGAGTGAGTGATTAAATGTGTCTCACTGAGTGCATGGGTTAGTGACTAAACTGTCTTAATTTGTGCATCATTATGTCTGTTGTTCTGTAAACTGGTGCATGTGTTGATAAGTAGCTATATGAGTAACTATATGGGTTATTGATTGGTTGCCCAAGTATTTGTATGGGAGACTGAGTGTGTGTGTGGGTGGCTGGGAGGTGTATGACTCTGTGCATAGATGTGTGAGCAGTTGATTCACTAGATGTATGGTTTCAAAAGTGCATGTGGAAACAGCTGTATGGGCGGTTGACTGTGTGCATGAGTGTATTGGTGAGTGAATGGATATCTCAGTGCTACATGTGAAAGTAAGTACATATGTAAAACACAGTACATGTGAGAGTTGACATATATAAATAACTGGGCATAAGAGCCAGTGAATGTGTGAGTGGCTGTATGGATCATTGTGAACTTGTATCAGGGATTGTATAAGAGAGTAAATATGTGTTAGTATATGTTTGAATAAGTAAAGTTTGTATAACTGTATAGTTGAGGAAATGGAGGTGTGATTGATTCTTTGCATGACTGACTAGGTGTGTCAGTAACTCCATGGATGAGTGACAGTCTGTGAGTGTCTGTTTACACTGATTGTATCTAAGGTTATATTAGAGTCTGAAGAGGTTCATCGTATTATCACATGAATGATATCATCAGTGATGTGATCAGTAATGTCAAATGAGATTTCATCAGTGATGTCGTCAGTGATGTCATTTGAGATGTCATCAGTGATGTCATTTGAGATGTCATCAGTGATGTCATCAGTGATGTCACTGACCATGTCATGAATGATGTAATATGTGACATCATCAGCAGTGGATTGCGGGCGCGCGATATATAGTTAGTGCAACTAACTATATATGGAATTTCAATGGTTTTGTGTGAGTAAAATAAGGTTTTGTAAATGCGAATTCCTAACTATATATGGTCTATAACCTATGTTTTTTTCAGTGAATATATATATATGCAAGTATATCCATCCAAACAGTTGTCTACTGTGAAAGAGCCCAACCAGGTATGTGAGCATTGCTATAGGTTTATTGAAGGAAAGCACAAATGACAACTCAGTGCTTCACCAATAGTTCAGTCCTTCCCGATGCGTTTCGTATCACGTCGTATCACCAGACTTGCCTGCTGTGAAAGAGCCCAACCAGGTACGTGAGCATTGCCATAGGTTTATTATTATTTTTTTTTGTTTTTTTGTTCCAAGACCTTTATTGTTGTCATATAGCAAAGAAAATACAGCTTGATGCCCACAACCCTGATTGGGCTGGCAGCGTGGTGTTATAACCATTGAACAACGTATAATCATTACAAACACTAGCTAATGAGTTACACAGCAAGTCGCCTACAACCACAGTGGGCCGGCCACGTTTACAATATCAGTTGGTCTCAGTTTTTAATTTTTTATTTGAATAACCCCTATGTAACATAACCGGATCAGTCCACTACCGCATTCCACACCCATACCATCAGAGTAGTGCGCTGGTGTAGATAGTACCTCTGCATACCAACAATCATGCGAATGACTTGTAGGTCGCCCATGTATTGTGTTTCTCAATCTTCTACTTGTGCATTTAAATAATTTGTGAAATATGTCCAGTAATCCCTGGGTCTAGATCTAGGGGGAAGTGATTCCTCATATGTCCTGAGTGTGTCCTGGCAGTATGACATATCCGCCAGCCATTGTTTTATCAGGGGTGCGTTTGGGCCGTCCCAGCACATAGAAACTCTACGTTTTGCTAACAGTAATGCTATAGCACAGAATTTACGTTTCGCCGCCTTCACAGTACCCAGTAGTCCCAAAAGGCAACATTGAATTGTGCATGCAATGGGTACCCCCACCATTTTGGTTATTCTGTTCACTACCTCCATCCAGTAGGCCTGTATCCTTGTACAGTACCAGGCTAGGTGTATAAAAATCTGCTTGGCCATGTCCGCATCTTTTGCATCGTGCCTCATCACGTAGTCCGTATCTATGCAGTTGAGTTGGTGTATAATATGCCTGATGTAGGTATTTGAAGTGGATTATGCGCAAATTGCCATTTGGCGTGAGTAGTTTCGTGAGTGTGCAAGTAGTTTCCCATTCTTTTTCTGTAAGAGGGACTTCTAGTACTTTGTTCCACCTGTGTTGTGCTTTAGTCGCCTTATAGTCTAGTTCAGCCCGTGCCTGACTATACAGCCGTGATACTAGATGTGTTTTGGGAGGTAATCACCAATTGTAGGGTATCCATCGTTGGTGGTTCATCTGGGAAGGTCGGATAATGTTGTCGGAATGCCCCCTTAAGTCTATGGACCGTGAAGCGGAAAAGCAGTGTTGGGTTCTGTATAAAGGCCAGGTCCTGCTCTGTGATGATGGAACCATCCTTATAAATGTCTCCCATGGTACACAGTCCCACCTGTTTTAGAATGTTCATGCCAACTTTCTCCCCTGTGACAGATAAATTCGGGTGGTGGTGAAGGGGCAACGCCGGAGCATAGAGAGATAGTTTGTGCATCATTTGGCCCAGACGTCTCCAAGCTGCGTTCGTAGCGTCTATCGTGTTTATGTAGTTTTTATGAAGTGGAGGTCTAATATGCGTAATGATGGCATCTAGTGGGATCGGTGCAGCGTCTCCCTCTTCCACCGCTACATGAGTCAGGTATGGAGTTTTGTGGTACCAGTGAGTGGCATATTGGGCCTGAGCACATAGGTAATATAGCCAGAAGTCTGGTACTCCCCAGCCTCCTTTGTGAATGGGCAATGTTAGTGTGTCTAATTTTATGCGCGCCTGTTTGCCTGCCCATATCAATTGTAGCACCATTGTGGTTATGCGTTTGAGGACCTCTCTTGGAGGTTGGATTGGAATGTTATTAAAAAGATAGAGGAGCTGAGGGAGTATAACCATCTTCACGATTGCCATCCTGTCAGCTAGTGACAGCGGGAGTTGGATCCATCTTTTGACCCTGTCTTCGAGTGCATCTATCATCCTTCCATAGTTAGTTCTGATAACCACCTCAGGGTCGCGGTGAAACCATATGCCTAGATATCTTATAGGGTCCGTCTGCCACTCTAGCGGGTATTCAGTTGTGTGTTGTCGTCTGGAGTCTGTCAGTGGGAATACAGAAGATTTATCCCAATTAATTTGTAGTCCCGAGTAACCCCCAAATTTGATGTACGCTCTTAAGAGTGGGTCTAAGTTAATGGCTGGGTCTTTGACGTACAGTAGCATGTCGTCCGCATATAAGGAGATGTGCGAAGGTCTGTTCGGAAATTGAATTGCCAAATGGTGATGTTTCTGTCTCACTATGCAGGCTAGGAGTTCCAGTGCCAGGGCAAACAGTAGAGGGGACAGAGGACAGCCTTGCCTCGTCCCTCTCTCTATGTCAATAGCTTCCAACACAGATCCGTTGATCTTAATTTAAGCTGTGGGTCTGGTGTAGAGTAACTGCACCCATTGAATAAATATACGAGGAAAGCCCATTCTATGAAGAATCGTGATTAAATGAGACCATTCAATGGAATCGAAGGCTTTTGCAGCATCCAGCATTATTGCTGCTGCTTTCGTGTTCGGTGTAAGGTAATGTGATGTAGCAAAAAGCGTTCTCGTGTTGTGTGTAGTGTTTCTAGAGGGTATAAAGCCTGATTGGTCTGGGAGGACTAGTGCGGGCATAAGTGGTTGTAGGCGTGTGGCAAGGACTTTAGCCAATATTTTTGAATCTACATTTATTAGTGATAAGGGCCGATAGGAGTTACTGGCGGTGGGATCTTTACCCGGTTTTAATAATGCTATTATCATTGCTTCGCTCAGTGTGGCCGGTAGTATCTGAGCCTCGAGTGCCTCAACAAACATGTCTACTAAATGTGGTGCCAGTTAATCGTAGAATGTTTTATAGAATTCACACGTGAACCCAACTGGTCCTGGTGCTTTTCCGTTTGGTAGTGATTGTATTACTTCTGTAACTTCTTCTACTGTTAATGGCTGGGCTAGATATTGCCTCTGATTGTCAGATAGCCAAGCGATAGCAATATCTTCCAGGTAGTGTAGCGTCTCTTGTTGTGTGGCAAACGGTCGTGATGTGTATAAATCCTGGTAGGTGTGCACGAAGCTTTGTAAAATGCCCGCTTGATTAGTGTGTGTTACGCCGTCTGGCCCGATAGTTTGTGTAATTACTTGTTGTTTGTGACCCGTGCATGCCATAGGTTTATTGAAGGAAAGCACAAATGACAACTCGGTGCTTCACCAATAGTTCAGTCCTTCCCGACGCGTTTCGTACCACCAGACACTTAATCATGGGTTCAGGGCTTTTAAGAGTTCTGAAAGTGGTGATGATTTGTACTGTTCGATTGTTCATACCCCGCCCAGTGTGCGTGGCCAACCACGTGGCCTGTTGGTTTTCGTAGTTCGTGTCACTCCAGTGAGCCGCCTTTTCAGTTCTCATATTCAAATAAAATAATTGAATCCACAGTGGGTTGGGAACGCACTGTTGTTGCCAAAACTGCTGTTTGCATCCTTCAAAGGATGCCACCTTGCCCAATGCTGCTACGTCGGTTGGCGCAGCAGCGGGACTGCACGAAGGTGCAGCGGGGCTCTTTCTGCGGCTCAGGCGTGGCCGCATAACATCTATCCAAACAGTAGCCTGCTGTGAAAGAGTCCAACCAGGTACGTGAGCATTGCCATAGGTTTATTGAAGGAAAGCACAAATGAAAACTCGGTGCTTCACCAATAGTTCAGTCCTTCCCGACGCGTTTCGTATCACCAGACACTTAATCATGGGTTCAGGGCTTTTAAGAGTTCTGAAAGTGGCGATGATTTGTACTGTTCGATTGTACATACCCCGCCCAGTGGGCGTGGCCTACCACGTGGCCTGTTGGTCTTCGTAGTTCGTGTCACTCCAGTGAGCCGCCTTTTCAGTTCTCATATTCAAATAAAATAATTGAATCCACAGTGTGTGGGGAACGCACTTTTGTTGCCAAAACTGCTGCTTGCATCCTTCAAAGGCTGCCACCTTGCCCAATGCCGCTACGTCGGTTGGCGCAGCAGCGGGACTGCACGAAGGTGCAGTGTGGCTCTTTCTGCGGCTCAGGCGTTGCCGCATAACATCCATCCAAACAGTTGCCTGCTGTGAAAGAGCCCAACCAGGTACGTGATTTACAAAAAGGGGGTGGTGATGAACAGAGTGTCTGAGTTAAACAGACCACTCTTACCCAGTCCAAAGATCAGGGCTTGATCCATCACCGTTATTTATCTCACTGCCCCATCCCAGCTCAGAACCTGGCTATATGCAAATGAGTCTGTCCCTGGCCCAGTGCATCGTGGGAACAGGGCAGACTAAACTACCAAGCCAATTCTTCACCAGAAAGGAGACAAGCTACCGGGGACCGGTTTCTGGCATTTCAGCCTTCTTCGGCCCGGCTTGCTTGAATCCTGATGGAGCAGTGAGAAAGGGACTCATGTCTGAGTATACCCTGCCACACCTATAGTGGCCAAAAACGATTTACAAAAAGGGGGTGGTGATGAACAGAGTGTCTGAGTTAAACAGACCACTCTTACCCAGTCCAAAGATCAGGGCTTGGTCCATCACCGTTATTTATCTCACTGCCCCATCCCAGCTCAGAACCTGGCTATATGCAAATCAGTCTGTCCCTGGCCCAGTGCATCATGGGAACAGGGCAGACTAAACTACCAAGCCAATTCTTCACCAGAAAGGAGACAAGCTACCGGGGACCGGTTTCTGGCATTTCCAGGTACGTGAGCATTACCATAGGTTTATTGAAGGAAAGCACAAATGACAACTTGGTGCTTCACCAATAGTTCAGTCCTTCCCGACGCATTTTGTATCACCAGACACTTAACATGGGTTCAGGGCTTTTAAGAGTTCTGAAAGTGGCGATGATTTGTACTGTTTGATTGTTCATACCCCGCCCAGTGGGCGTGGCCAACCGCTTGGCCTGTTGGTCTTCGTAGTTCGTGTCACTCCAGTGAGCCGCCTTTTCAGTTCTCATATTCAAATAAAATAATTGAATCCACAGTGGGTTGGAAACGCACTTTTGTTGCCAAAACTGCTGCTTGCATCCTTCAAAGGCTGCCACCTTGCCCAATGCCGCTACATCGGTTGGCGCAGCAGCGGGACTGCACTAAGGTGCAGTGTGGCTCTTTCTGCGGCTCAGGCGTTGCCGCATAACATCCATCCAAACAGTTGCCTGCTGTGAAAGAGCCCAACCAGGTACGTGAGCATTACCATAGGTTTATTGAAGGAAAGCACAAATGACAACTTGGTGCTTCACCAATAGTTCAGTCCTTCCCGACGCATTTCGTATCACCAGACACTTAACATGGGTTCAGGGCTTTTAAGAGTTCTGAAAGTGGCGATGATTTGTACTGTTTGATTGTTCATACCCCGCCCAGTGGGCGTGGCCAACCGCTTGGCCTGTTGGTCTTCGTAGTTCGTGTCACTCCAGTGAGCCGCCTTTTCAGTTCTGATATTCAAATAAAATATTTGAATCCACAGTGGGTTGGGAACGCACTGTTGTTGCCTAAACTGCTGCTTGCATCCTTCAAAGGCCGCCACATTGCCCAATGCCGCTACATCAGTTCGAGCAGCAGCGGAACTGCACGAAGGTGCAGCGGGTCTCTTTCTGCGGCTCAGGCATGGCCACATAACATTCATCCAAACAGTTGCCTGCTGTGAAAGAGCCCAGCCAGGTACGTGAGCATTGCCATAGGTTTATTGAAGGAAAGCACAAATGACAACTCGGTGCTTCACCAATAGTTCAGTCCTTCCCGACGCGTTTCGTATCACCAGACACTTAATTATGGGTTCAGGGCTTTTAAGAGTTCTGAAAGTGGTGATGATTTGTACTGTTCAATTGTTCATACCCCGCCCAGTGGGCGTGGCCAACCGCATGGCCTATTGGTTTTCGTAGTTCATGTCACTCCAGTGAGCCGCCTTTTCAGTTCTCATATTCAAATAAAATAATTGAATCCAAGGTGGGTTGGGAGCGCACTGTTGTTGCCAAAACTGCTGCTTGCATCCTTCAAAGGCCGTCACCTTGCCCAATGCTGCTACGTCGGTTGGCGCAGCAGCGGGAGTGCATGAAGGTGCAGCGGGCTCTTTCTGCGGCTCAGGCGTGGCCGCATAACAACCATCCAAACAGTTGCCTGCTGTGAAAGAGCCCAACCAGGTACCTGAGCATTGCCATAGGTTTATTGAAGGAAAGCACAAATGACAACTCGGTGCTTCACCAATAGTTCAGTCCTTCCCGACGCGTTTCGTATCACCAGACACTTAATCATGGGTTCAGGGCTTTTAAAAGTTCTGAAAGTGGCGATGATTTGTACTGTTCGATTGTTCATACCCCGCCCAGTGGGCGTGGCCAACCGCGTGGCCTGTTGGTCTTCGTAGTTGGTGTCACTCCAGTGAGCCGCCTTTTCAGTTCTCATATTCAAATAAAATTTTTGAATCCACAGTGGGTTGGGAACGCACTGTTGTTGCCAAAACTGCTGCTTGCATCCTTCAAAGGCCCCCACCTTGCCCAATGCTGCTACGTCGGTTGGCGCAGCAGCGGGACTGCACGAAGGTGCAGAGGGGCTCTTTCTGCAGCTCAAGCTTGCCCGCATAACATCCATTGAAAAACAGTTGCCTGCTGTGAAAGAGCCCAACCAGGTACGTGAGCATTGCCATAGGTTTATTGAATGAAAGCACAAATGACAACTCGGTGCTTCACCAATAGTTCAGTCCTTCCCAACGCGTTTCGTATCACCAGACACTTAATCATGGGTTGAGGGCTTTTAAGAGTTCTGAAAGTGGTGATGATTTGTACTGTTCGATTGTTCATACCCCGCCCAGTGGGCGTGGCCAACCGCATGGCCTATTGGTCTTCGTAGTTCATGTCACTCCAGTGAGCCGCCTTTTCAGTTCTCATATTCAAATAAAATAATTGAATCTAAAGTGGGTTGGGAACGCACTGTTGTTGCCAAAACTGCTGCTTGCATCCTTCAAAGGCCGCCACCTTGCCCAATGCCGCTACGTCGGTTGGCCCATCAGCGGGACTGCACGAAGGTGCAGAGGGGCTCTTTCTGCAGCTCAGGTGTGCCCGCATAACATCCATTGAAAAACAGTTGCCTGCTGTGAAAGAGCCCAACCAGGTACGTGAGGATTGCCATAGGTTTATTGAATGAAAGCACAAATGACAACTCAGTGCTTCACCAATAGTTCAGTCCTTCCCAGCACGTTTCGTATCACCAGACACTTAATCATGGGTTCAGGGCTTTTAAGAGTTCTGAAAGTGGCGATGATTTGTACTGTTCGATTGTTCATACCCCGCCCAGTGGGCGTGGCAAACCGCTTGGCCTGTTGGTCTTCGTAGTTCTTGTCACTCGAGTGAGCCGCCTTTTCAGTTCTCATATTCAAATAAAATAATTGAATCCACAGTGGCAACAACAGTGCGTTCCCAACCCACTGTGGATTAATCGAACAGTACAAATCATCGCCACTTACTCTTTCAAAAATCAAAGCAGTTTGCTATGGTAGGGAGGGAGGTGCGCATACGTTTGCGTATGTACGCGTACATACGCGTACCCAGTGGTTTAAAAAAAAAATAACATTGGGGGGGGCCTTGGGAGTCCTTGTGGGACCACCTGAGCAGGCCTAGGGGGTCAGGGTGCTTCTACCCTGGCCCCTTTTTGCGTTTTTCTGCTTTCTTGTGCCTCGGTCTACCGAGCACAAGATGGCTGCCAACACTTCCAGGTTTGGAGTGTTGACAGACAGTTGACAGCCAATGAGCATGCAGCTCGTGCTTGGAAAGGTACGCGTACAGTACACGTACCTGTATGCGTACTGTAGTCGTACGGTACAACTTCGGATATATATCTATGATTTTACTTTTGATTTTCTCAGGAACTACTGAATGGATTTACACCATTTAACAAAAAGGGTGATCTGCGAGCCGAACTCTACCTTTCTGCCAAATTTGAAGTAATTCTGTTTAGCCGTTCGGGCTGTAGCCCTGGCTAAAGGTCCTATGGAAAATTGCATGGGAAAAACACATTATTTTTCAGCCCCCGCTTCACGAATCACCTCCACACTTGTCTTCAATGTGCCTGACAGCACCGACAGGTACGCAAACTTCCAAAAATATCACCAGAGTCAGTCTTTCAAATTCAAAAATGCTTTATTTCATTCGTGGTACAAGCCCTCAGACGCGTTTCGGACGTAAAGTCCTTGCTCACTGATGGAGATTGGAAGGGCTATCACTGTGATAAAGGGCAACCACACAAAAGCACGCCAATTCCTGGTCATTGGTAAACATCGGTAAAGGACTATGCTGGCACAGGGAATTCTGACGGGAATACAAATAAGGGCGCCATTTTGAGACCTGCAATGATCGTATAACAACAAATGTTACTTGCAAATTTCATTACATCGAGCGCACAATCCTATGAATTTTAAATAATCAAGGAATTTCACACATTCTTTAAAATGCATTATACATTTAGAAATATTTAGAAACGATTCAATATACAATAATCGCCTTCACCTTCACGTGCAAGTATGATATTACAGAGTTTGTTCTCTACATTGCATTAGTATGACAAAGAGGCCGCATTATATTTAATCAAGGGGTTTTCTCTAGGATAGTTGGACTCGAGCAAAAATAAAGTGCATAGTGCATAAACAATTAGATGTACAAATACCATCATGTGCAAAACTTGTCAATGCGCATGTATAATATTACTTATTAAACCAGTAACTTGCCTAATACAAATCCCCAGTCCAAATCTGTTAACCCTGGACGTCAGCATCCACTCTGTCTATTTCAGCTAAGATTGCTGTTTTTTGGTAAATTTTGTCACTCTTAGGTTCATTTGAATGTGTGCAAACCTCATGAATATACTCATTCAACAATAGTCTATTTGCACTCGGACAAATGTCTGACGGAACGAAATGCAATCATAAGCCCAGATACTCACAAGAATATATGAAAATATATGAAAAGCCCGTTCCCAGATCGTCCTTGTTTAATGGCTAATGCAGAGTGTGTGATTGCAGTGCTCCTAACGTGGTGCTCTAAAGTGACTAATGCGTAGGCAGGATGAACTAGAAATCTATGTAGATCCTGAGAGTGTGTGAGTGTGTGTGATTTTACCAAAGTAAAAAAGTGAAAATAAAATCAATTCTCAAAGGATTCTTATCATCACCTGCCGAGAATGAAGCCCAGGTGCATAGATACGTGCTTAAGTATAACTGCTGACTCTTGGATACGGAATTCCTAGGCTGCCTCATTGATTATGGGAAAAAAAGGCCTTCCATCATCATGGATAAAAACCATGACTAATGTGCTTAGAGTTACCTAAGATTACAAAAAATTGTGAAGGTCCTCTCCCATATTCAGCCCCCCCCCCCGGGGTTTTGCTATTGAGAAGCAGTATGTATTTGGATTCGAGCTGTCTAAGCCGTTTTTCATTATCTCCCCCTTTTTTACTGGGCATGACAGCATCGATCACAAAGTACTTGAGGTGATTTAAGTTCCTCTCATGGTTGTTTTGGAAGTGCCGCGCTACTGGGTAGCTTTGATCAGCATTCACTATCTCCCTCAAGTGCTGCAATATGCGCTGGTGAACTGGTAACAGTGCTGCCCACATAGATAAGCCCACAGCTGCATTTCAATACGTAAACCGCTAGTTCAGTGCGGCACGTGTAGTGTGCTCCTAATGTGATGGGCCTGGTATCGAAGGGGGTAACATATGTGGTCATGTTTTCCCCAAACTTGCACGCCCTGCACGAGCTGCAGCGAAAAAAAACCCTTGCGGGGGGACAGCCAGTTGTCCTCTTTGGGTATTTCTGGGTTGCTAGACACCAGATCGTTGCGCATTGCATAAGCGCGTCTATACGTGACAGTGGGGGCTTTGGGCATTATTTCTTTCAGCACATGGTCAGTAAGGATGATGGGCCACTTCTGTTTAACCAACTTGGTAATTTGGCAAGCTTGGCGACTATAACCCGTGATAAGGCGTATAGTATCTTTACCTTGTTATTCTTTAGTGATTGCTGTATTGGTTCTGCTCTGATCTAACAGGTCTTGGCGATTTAAGAGATTGGCCTTTGCCATACTCACATCCAATTTGTTGGAAATATAACCCCTGGCAATGAGTCTCATTTTGGATTCTTGTTGGTGTTATATATATATATATTCACAGAATAAACCATAGGTTATAGTGGATATATAGTTAGGAATTTGCATTTACAAAACCTTGAAAATTCAATGAAAAAACCATTGGTTTTAGGCCATATATAGTTAGGGATTTGCATTTACAAAACCTTATTTTACTTGCATAAAACCATTGAAATTCCATATATAGTTATAAGCGCTAACTATATATCGCGCACCCGCAATCCACTGCTGATGATGTCACATATTACATCATTCATGACATGGTTAGTGACATCACTGATGACATCACTGATGACATCTCAAATGACATCACTGATGACATCACTGATTACAACATCCAGTGACTGTATGTTTCTGTAAAGTTAAAATATGTTTTACATATTGAAGAATGAGTTGATATATAAGTGTCTGGATGAAGGATTTACTAGGTGCATGACTGACTGATTGAGTGAGTGATTAAATGTGTCTCACTGAGTGCATGGGTTAGTGACTAAACTGTTTTAATTTGTGCATCATTATATCTGTTGTTCTACAAACTGCTGCATATGTTGATCAGTAGCTATATGAGTAACTGTATGGGTTGATTGGTTGTCCAAGTATTTGTATGGGAAACTGAGTGTGTGTGTATGGGTGGCTGGAAGGTGTGTGACTCTGTACATAGATGTGTGAGTAGTTGATTCACTATATGTATAGATTCAAAAGTGCATGTGCAAACAGCTGTATGGGCGGTTGACTGTGCATGAGTGTATTAGTGAGTGAATGGATATCTCAGTGCTACATGTCAAATTAAGTACATATGTAAAACACAGTACATGTGAGAGTTGACATCTATAAATAACTGTGCATAAGAGCCAGTGAATGTGTGAGTGGCTGTATGGATCATTGTGAACATGTATCAGAGATTGTATAAGACAGTAAAGTAAATATGTGTTAGTATATGTTTATATAAGTAAGGTGTGTATAACTGTATAGATGAGAAAATGGAGGTGTGATTGATTTTTGGCATAACTGACTAGGTGTGTGAGTAACTCCATGGATGAGTGACAGTCTGTGACTGTCTGTTTACACTGATTGTATCTAAGGTTATATTAGAGTCTGAAGAGGTTCATGGTATTATCACATGAATGATATCATCAGTGATGTTATCAGTCATGTCAAATGAGATGTTTTCAGTGATGTCATCAGTGATGTCATTTGAGATGTCATCAGTGATGTCATCAGTGATGTCACTAACCATGTCATGAATGATGTAATATGTGACATCATCAGCAGTGGATTGCGGGTGCGCGATATATAGTTAGCGCTTATAACTATATATGGAATTTCAATGGTTTTATGCGAGTAAAATAAGGTTTTGTAAATGCAAATCCCTAACTATATATGGCCTAAAACCAATGGTTTTTTCATTGAATTTTCAAGGTTTTGTAAATGCAAATTCCTAACTATATATCCACTATAACCTATGGTTTTTTCTGTGAATTTCATTGGTTTTTTAATAGCAAATATGAAAAGCTTTAAAATGTCAAGTACGTGATAGATAAAAACATTTTCGTATTTATGCACGCTGATGTGCTTTGAATGCTGCCCCCCCTCCCCTCTTTTCTCTTAGTCGTACTCTCTCTTTGCAGATAGTGAAGAGTAGTTAACGCAGGCCTTTACCCCCGTTGTAATCCGTCCTGCCTGCTTGTCTCTCCATTTGATTGATTATTATCCAAGCATTTACTGTTTTACAATTGATTCTCTTTGGTTCATTCTCTATTTACAAACAAGCACAAAGTCGCAATACTCTGTTTAGTCTTTGCAGATCGTGAAAAATCGTGTAAAAAAATAAAAGTAATCAAGCAAAATCAGTAGGCCACTAATTGGATCTCTTTTTGACCTCGCTAAAATAGAAATATTATAAACAACCCTTCATGAGAAATACGAAAATAGTGAGATGAACTGAGCTCCACACCATGAGGGCTGCAAGACAGCTCGGCTCCGTCACCCACCCCGCCCAAAATAACGACAAACCCTATGCAAATATTAAAAATATAGACAACACACCAGCAAAGAAACAGGGTAAAACATTTTATTAAATACCTATTTACATAACGTTGGTTTATAAGATGATGTCAGTAGTGGACCGATGTGTGAATAGGTCGGAAGCAGCACAAGGCGCCAAGATCCGGATGGAAAGTCCTGGATGTTGGGTGCCATAGTTCAGAGTTCTGAGTTTGAGCCTTTTTCAATGCCTGTGCTTTGTTGTTTCCCCTCCATCAAAAACAAAACAAAAATATAAAACTGTGCAAAAATACAAAAAAATCAAAAAATGTTTACAAAAGCAGTGCTTGTAAGACTGTCTGAAGCTTATTTTCACCTACTGCAGCTTCACTATTCTCAAAGTAAGTGAGGGTCGTTTGTGGACCTGACTGCATTTGAAAACAATGTTATATGGTACCTCCCTAAACCGCTTGACGGAGGCCCCCGAGGGGCGGTGTGATGGCACGGACTCGGAGAAGACGCTTGGCTCCGACCCCCTCCCCAAGTCTTATAGCACTGGTGTAGCCTGAGATCGCCCCCGACATAGGCGGCCGGCTCCCGGGGTCCGGCGGAACTTTTTGCCTTTTGATGACTCTTCTATTCTGGACTTTGTCCCACAATCCGTTTGACCTGAAGACACGCTGTAGTGGGGCGCCCCTTTACCGTTTTAGTTGCCATTCCGCCCGCTTTTGCTACACTGTGCCTCTTCCGCCATTCAGCTGTTTACCGCCCGCTCTTGCGACTACAGCGTCTCCCTCACCATGTAGTTAAGTTGTTCCCGCTCTTGCGGTGCAGCGATAGGCGGCTGCCACAGGACTCTCAAAATGGCGGCCGGCTCTTCGGTTTTGGGCCTGGTCCACTAAAATGGCCCTGGGACACCTTGGAACTCGGACGCTTCCCTGATAGGGCTTGGGTCCCATTCTCGAAAGCGTCCCCTCAGCCGTGAAGATTCTACAAAAGTCTTGGGGGCCCCCGACTCCCGCAGGCTTCTGGTGGGGAGCGGCTGCCATGTCTGCTCGTGGAATGGCCACGACGGAGCTACGAGATGGTAGTGCTCTCATGCTGACGCCAGCTTTAGTCTGAAACATCAGGAAACACTGTAGACTACCAATTCGATCAGTTCCGGTAGCGCCCCAACATGACCCGGAAGAGAAGAACTTGCCCTCCCCTCTTTGACTGATGGTTCTTGTTGCCTGTCCTCTCTGTTGTCATTTAACAGAACTTTTTGGACTGCTGAAAGGGGTTGTGTTCCGAACGCTGGTTGGTGGAGACATTTTGACTATATTCTTGACCTACGTTGTCGCGTAATGCGTTATATGACACGCCGCGTTAGCGCACCCGGAAGTGATCCGGGGCGCGGCGCGCAGCACGTAACGTAAGCATAACAGGTCATGTGACTTGTTAATAAAACTTTTCATTGGTTCATTTTACTTTTGTTATTTTAATGATGAAAAGCTTGGTCATATGACCTAAAAATTACGCTTTTTATTGTTTTCGAACATTATTTTTTTTAAAACATATATGTTATAATATTCCAGGCTAATGTACTTTCCCGGAAAATTTACAACTGTCCTGCAAGTAAAATATATTCCTTTTTCGAGAAAAAGGGCGTTTCTTCGTTCCATGACGGAGCCGTTGAGTAAAAGAGACTCGGCCTGCTGTCTTAGTCGCCGATACGCCTGATTATCAGATTCTTATCGATCACTTTATGTTGCAGGAGTGGAAAACACAACTGCCCTTGACCATTTATCTTTACTACGTTCCTACATACTATACCTTTTATCCGTCATGTAATTGGACTGCTTTATTTCACTTGCCTTTTACTGATTCGAAAACAGTGACTAAAAGTAAAAACTTTACCAATGTAAATACTACTACCGTGTTTTGTTTTAAAAACCTTTATTGTGAAAATGTCAGTATACAAATACGGGCCTATAACCACCTGGGCCGGCCACGGAGCAAACTGAAATCATATATGATGAGGAGACATTTACACTGTAGAGGAACGTAACGAGCGGGCCTAGGTTGCAAGAACTAAGGTGTCTAACAGTTGCGGAATCGGTGGACGTACATTTTGTAATTAAAATAAGACAGGGCCACTTACAATAAAATTTTCTAGATATACATTTGCGGGCAAGGAGTTACGAGTCCCATTTATACCGGCGCCATTTTGGGCGAGGCTGGGCAGGTCCAAGATATAGTCAAAATGTCTCCACCAACAATCGGCCAGACCAGAACCCCTTTCGGCCCTTTATGCTACAAGATGGTGTCTTCCATTCAGAAAATATTGTTGGCAGCATTTTGAAAGGAAAGATAAACAGCCGTTCTCCTAGTGAGTCTCACATTGTTACATTTAGGAAGAATGTTGAAGAGTAATATGTGGAAAATCTGAAGCCATTTTTCTACAAACTCTCAATCAGCCTAAGTCATGGGCGATCTTTGTCCACACCAGGGCAATAGTGAAGCTGCAGCAGGTGCAAAAGAGCTTCAGACAGTCTTACAAGCACTGCTTATCTAAACATTTTTTTGTATTTTTGCACAGTTTTATATTTTTTTTTTGTTTTTGATGGAGGGGAAACAACAAAAAACAGGCATTGAAAAAAGCTCAACAGTGCAGGGCGCCTTGTGCTGGTTCCGACCTATTCACACATCGGTCCACTACTGACATCACCTCATAAGCCAACGGGGCACCCCACACTGACTTTCGGCGCAGCATTGTAGGATGGCCACACCAGTGCGGCAACTTGCTGGACACCACCTCGGTGCCATCCGGATCTCGGAGCGTTCGAGTCACTGTACCGCAAGAGTGACCGGAACTCAGCTGGACACGCCGTCTTTCGGCGCAGCATTGTAGGATGGCCACACCAGTGCGGCAATTTGCTGGACACCACCTTGGGCAACAGTGAAGCTGCAGCAGGTGCAAATAAGCTTCAGATAGTCTTACGAGCACTGCTCAGAACTCTCAACTATGGCACTCAACATCCAGGACTTGCCAATCGGATCTTGGCGCCCTGTGCTGGTTCCGACCTATTCACACATCGGTCCACTACTGACATCACCTCATAAGCCAACGGGGCACCCCACGCCGACTTTCGGCACAGCATTGTAGGATGGCCACACCAGTGCGGCAACTTGCTGGACACAACCTCGGTGCCATCCGGATCTCGGCGCGTTCGACTCACTGTACCGCAAGAGTGACCGGAACTCAGCTGGACACGCCGTCTTTCGGCGCAGCATTGTAGGATGGCCACACCAGTGCGGCAATTTGCTGGACACCACCTCGGTGCCATCCGGATCTCGGCGCGTTCGAGTCACTGTACCGCAAGAGTGACCGCAACTCAGCTGGACACGCCGTCTTTCGGCGCAGCATTGTAGGATGGCCACACCAGTGCGGCAATTTGCTGGACACCACCTCGGTGCCATCCGGATCTCGACGCGTTGTGCTGCCTTCGGCCTATTCGCACATCGGTCCGCTACTGACGCCGCCTCACGTGCCAACGGATTTTCTACGCTTTTTGTAGCCCTATGTCGCATAACAGGTCATGTGACTTGTTTATAAAACTTTTCATTGGATCATTTTACTTTTGGTTTCCTAAAGATGGAAGGCTTGGTCATATGACCTAAAAATAACACTTTTCATTGGTTTAGAATTTTTTTTTTTCCCAAACGATAAAAGCCCCACCTTGTTTCTGGATCATTCAGACTGAAGCGTTTTTAACATTGAGTTTTCCATAGGGCGGTTGGCCTCACTTTTAGCTCGAACGGCTGAATGGATTTGCACGAAACTTGGCAAAATTGTAGGGACTGTTAGCCCGATGTGCATTTGCTAGGTCTCAATATATGTGCTCCAGTGGATTTTGAGAAATTAAAGTTTTAAAAAACAGATATATCTGTGACAGCGCTCCGGGTAGCGCTCCGGTTCGCGTAATTGACGCGTAACGGAACTTCGCGAAGCAAAGCTGATTGGCTCTCCGGTGTCTGTCAACATTCTAAACAGTCCGGAACGGCCGCCATCTTGTCTCTCGGTAGGATCGAGAGACAAGAGGAGGAGAAAAACGAAGGGGGAATTTAATGAAAGGGGGCAAGGTAGACCCCTCTTGACCCCCTAGGAATGATGTTGGGGTTATTAAAGGGTCCCGTGGGGCAAATAAAAAAAATTTGATTTTGATTTTTCGCGGTAGAAGCGCTTCCCGGTACGCGAACCGGGTCGCAAACCTGTAGCGTAACGGGAATTCGCCATTTTGTGTTTCGTTTTAATTAAATCACAAGATGGAGGGAAAACAATGTGGGAAATGGGTATAAGGGGGCACGGGAGACGTATCCTGACCCCCTATGTTTTCTGAGGGTGGCTGAGGATGCTCATATATGTTGATACATGTCTTCCAGCGGCTGCGCGTGAGCGGATTTTTTTTGTTGCTGCGTGACGTCTGTTAACGTTCGATTCGAAGGAAATCAGGAAGTGTTGACCGCCATTTTGTCACTGCGAGTAAATATATTGTTCATTTCAAAGCGTTGGAACATGGAAAAGGGAGAAGGTAGAGATTGTCTTGCTGCGTAGTTTTTCTCAGGGTGTGCAGTAAGGCCCCGGTTGTGCTTATACTCACGGTGGGGTCTTTGAACACTTTAGCAAATGATGATCCAAGCTGAGGCAAAGGAGGGTGTCAGTCGGGGAGGGGGAGCAATGGTGCAGTTTTCACTTTCATGTCTAAGTGTTAAAATCTGGTTTGCGATGTCAACATAATCGGCGCCACCTTGTCCCCACTCAGGCACGTACGCTCTAGCAAGCAGCAGCCATTTTGAAAGCGCTATGGCCCCTCTGCCCCTCGCCGGTCCCCAGCGCGTCTCCCTGGCGCTACGAACACCCCCCCTCTCTGACCTCCCCCGTTCTCTCTGTGGAAAATTAATCCGTATTGATAAACGTTGACTGCGCCATCTTGCCTTTTTTCCAATGCCACACTTTTGTCGTGCACGGCAGCCATTTTAGATGCCTTGACCAGACCCACTCTCTGCATGCCGCCGATCCTCAGCACGGCTCCCTACCCTCTCAAGCATCTCCCCCACGCACTAGTCACCCCCGCTCTCTCTCTCATGCATGGGCCATAAACCTCCCTCCATCTGCGCTGCTCTTCCCTGAGAATCACACCCCGTGCCCGCCCGACACCTCCCTTTCACCCTATTCACTACCGCACCCTCTGACACTCCTCTTCCTCTGTGTCCGATTGTCCAGGCCGGTCCCAGGCTATCACCTAGCCCTGTGGAAGTAGTTTATGGCCCCAACTGTAAAGAATCACCCCTCTTCAAAGGAGTCACAGTAGATCAAGGCCCCCACCCCATGAGATCCGTCACACCACACGCGTTCCTACTATCTGATAACGATCCTGTATTGTGATTGGGGAGGGGATTCTCACTCTAAGGGTGTGTGGGACCGAGCCTGAAGCGGAAGATTCCAGGGATGCCTTTCTGTACATCAAAGTCTTCACAAGAATGTGTCACATTACAAATATATAGCACTCCAACAAAGTAGTAGGATTATAACACTTTAATAACTTATAAATATATACAACGCTCCAACAAAGTAAACACGTTAAAAAAAAACATTTTAAACAACTATTTACATGGCAGCCTGCTGCAACATCCATCTCAAAGCATTCACCGTCCGCTTGACACTGTCCTTGCTCCTCCCTTCCCGGAGTAGCAACAATGGGCTGCTTTGGCCTGTCTTTTAGTCGGCTTTGGGTTATAAAAAGCCTACAAAATCCATCGGCCTGTGAGGCGGCGTCAGTAGCGGACCGTTGTGCGAATAGGCCGAAGGAAGCACAACGCGCGAGATCCGGACAGCACCGAGGTGGTGTCCAGCAAGTTGCCGCACTGGTCTGGCCATCCTACAATGCTGCGCCGAAAAACTGCGTGGGGCGCCCCGGGGGGGTGGGGGGGGGGGGGGGGTGGAGGCGGCGCGAACGGGCCTCCCCCGCCTCCCCAGGTGGAGGCTCCTCAGCTGCAGTGGGGCGCCCCTTGGCGTTTCAGTCGCCATCCAGTTGAGTTGTGCCCGCTCTTGCGGCACAGTGCCTCACCCGCCATCCTGCTGAGTTGCGCCCGCTCTTGCGGCTACAGCGTCTTGCCCACCATCCAGTTGAATTGCGCCCACTCTTGCGGTGCAGCGATAGGCGGCTGCCACAGGACTCTCAAAATGGCGGCCGGCTCTTCAGATTTGGGCCTGGTCCACTAAAATGGCCCTGGGACACATTGGAACTCGGACGTTTGCCTGCTAAGGCATGGGCCCTATTCCCGAAAGCGTCCCCTCAGCCTTGAAGATTCTACAAAAGTCACCGGGGCCCCCGACTCCCGCAGGCTTCCGGTGGGGAGCGGCTGCCATGATTGCTTGCGGAATGGCCACGACGGAGCCACGAGATGGTGGTGCTTTCATGCTGATGCCAGCTTCAGTCTGAAACATCCAGAAACACTGTAGACTACCAATTCGATCAGTTCCGGTGGAGCCCCAACGTGACCCGGTAGGGAAGAACTTGCCCTCCCCTCTTTTGACTGATGGTTCTTGTTGCCTATCTCTTCTGTTGTCATTTAACGGAACCTTTTTTGACTGCCGAAAGGGGTTCTGGTCCGACCGCTGGTTGGTGGAGACATTTTGACTATATCCTGGACCTGCCCGGCCTCGCCCAAAATGGCGCCGGTATAAATGGGACTCGCAACTCCTTGTTGTGTACTGGTTGCCCAGCCTTGATATCACGAGATACGTATGCAGTTTTGAAGCACATGGCGGGCGGGGATGAGTACTGATTGAACATTTGGATATCCCTATTGATATTAAGTTCTGATGTGTTATTGATTACTGTACTATTGAAAGTTCGAATTAACGTCACCCATGGTACTTGCCCGCAAATGTATATCTAGATAATTTTATTGTAACTGGCCCTGTCGTACTTTAATTATAAAATGTACGTCCACCGATTCCGCAACTGTTAGACACCTTAGTTCTTTCAACCTAATGGCCCGCCCGTTACGTTTTTCTACAGTGTAAATGTCCCCTCATCATATACGATTCCAGTTTGCTCCGTGGCCGGACCATGTGGTTATAGGCCCGTATTTGTATACTGACATTTTCACAATAAAGGTTTTTAAAACAAAACATGGTAGTAGTACCTAGATTGGTAAAGTTTTGAATAATAGCCACTGTTTTCGAATCAGTAAAAGGCAAGTGATATAAAGCAGCCCGATTACATGACGGTTAAAAGGTATAATACGCAGGAATTCTGTAAAGATAAATGGTCAAGGGCTGTTGTGTTTTCCACTCCTGCAACATAAAGTGATCGATAAGAATCCGATATTCAGGCCTATCAGCGACTAAGACAGCAGGCCGAGCCTCTTTTGCTCAACGGCTCCCTCATGGGACAAAGAAACGCCCTTTTTCTCGAAATAGGAATATTTTACTTGCAGGACAGTTGTAAATTTCCCGGGAAAATACATTAGCCTGGAACATTGTTAGTGATAAACTGTGAATGCATCTGGGTCCTTTGCTTTACAAGTCAGAGTGAGAAAAAAAATGTGGGGCTTTCATCATTTGGGAAAAAAAAATGTTCTAAACCAATGAAAAGTGTTATTTTTAGGTCATATTACCAAGCCTTCCATCATTAGGAAACCAAAAGTAAAATGAACCAATGAAAAGTTTTATTAACAAGTCACATGACCTGTTATGCTTGCGTTTCGCGCTCCGCGCTGCGCCCCGGATCGCTTCCGGGAAGCTGCGCTTCGCGCCTCGCGCACCAGAGCACTTCCGGGTGCGCTAACGCGGCACGTCATATGACGCATTACGCGACAATGCAGGTCCAGAATATAGTCAAAATGTCTCCACCAACCAGCGGTCGGAATAGAACCCCTTTCAGCAGTTCAAAAAGTTCTGTTAAATGACAACAGAAGGGACAGGCAACAAGAACCATCAGTCAAAGAGGGGAGGGCTAGTTCTTCTCTACCGGGTCACGTTGGGGCTCCACCGGAACTGATCGAATTGGTAGTCTACAGTGTTTCTGGATGTTTCAGACTGAAGCTGGCGTCAGCATGAGAACACCACCATCTCGTGGCTCCGTCGTGGCCATTTCGCGAGCAATCATGGCAGTCGCTCCCCACCGGAAGTCTGCGGGAGTCGGGGTCCCCGGTGACTCTTGTAGAATCTTCAAGGCTGAGGGGACGCTTTTGGGAATGGGGCCCATGCCCTAGCAGTCAAGCGTCCGAGTTCCAGGGTTGCCCAGAGCCATCCTTGCAGGCCAGGCCCAAGTCTGTGGAGCCGACCGCCATTTTGTGAGCTCCGTGGCAGCCGCCTGTCGCTGTACCGCAAGATTGGGTGCAAATCCGTTGGATGGCGGGTGAGACGCTGTAATAGCAAGAGCAGGCGCAATTCAGCTGGCTGAGCGAGGCACTGTGTCGCAAGAGCGGGTGCAAGTCAGCTGGTCGAGTGAAGCGCTGGGGTGTAGCTGAGAAACCTTCACCTGGGGAGGTGGGGGAGGCTCGTTCGCGCCGCCTCTCCCTTCTAGTGCACCCCACGCCGTCTCCTGGCGCAGGTATATGTGATGGTCGGATCAGGGCACCGTAGGACGTGTCTTCAGGTCAAACGGATTGTGGGACAAGGTGTGGAGCAGGCGCAATTCAGCTGGCCGAGCGAGGCACTGTGCCGCAAGAGCGGGCGCAAGTCAGCTGTCCGAGTGAAGCGCTGGGGTGTAGCTGAGAAACCTCCACCTGGGGAGGTGGGGGAGGCTCGTTCGCGCCGCCTCTCCCTTCTAGTGCACCCCACGCCGTCTCCTGGCGCAGGTATATGTGATGGTCGGACTAGGGCACCGCAGGACGTGTCTTCAGGTCAAACAGATTGTGGGATAAGGTCCAGAATGAAAGAGTCACCAAAAGGCAAAAAGTTCCGCCTGACCCCGGGAGCCGGCCGCCTATGTCGGGGGCGATCTCAGGCCACACCAGGACAACAAGACTTGGGGAGGGGGCAGGAGCCAAGCGCCCCCTCCGAGTCCGCGCCACCACACCGCCCCTCGGGGGCCTACGTCAAGCGGTTCATGGAGGCACCGCATCACATTGCTTTCCAATGCAGTCAGGTCATCAAACAGCCCCCACTTACTTTGAGAATAGTGAAGCTGCAGCAGGTGCAAATGAGCTTCAGACAGTGTTACAAGCGCTGCTCGGAACCCTCAACTATGGCACCCAACATCCAGGACTTATGCCATTTGTGCAAGGCAGTGACATCGAAGCATCTCAGGGACCAAGCAACATACCATATCCAGAGTCCTTCCTACAGCCTCTGCCTTCCTTCTTACCTAGTTATGGTTCTTTCAGTCCCACTCCAGGCTTTTAGTCTGTGGATGGAAAACCATGAACCTACACTCACCTATGAAAATCTTACTATTGATGCTTGACTGAGGCCAAGGAGATCAGAGTGCATGTCTGTGTAAGGTGATGAACCTCTGGGGAGATGATGTTACGTTTAAACGTAGCCCCTGAGTGCTTAGTTCGCTTCTGTTCTCTGTCACTGTTGTTGATTTTGAGCCCAAAATACAAAGGCTTGTTGTTGCTTGTGAATCCCCAAGTGTATATTTGCCCATACTGATCCATCTCGTAGGCCACAGAGTAGTCGGGGAGAAATCCCGGGAATGGCGGCATGCATTTGGATCGATGTTGCAGCAGGCTGCCATGTAAATAGTTATTTAATAAAACGTTTTACCCTGTTACTTTGATGGTGTGTTGTATATATTTATAATATTTGCATAGGGTTTGTTGTTATTTTGGGCGGGGTGGGCGGCGGAGCCGAGCTGTCTTGCAGCCATCATGGTGTCGAGCTCAGTTCCTCTCACTAGTTTCGTATTTCTCATGAGGGGTTGTTCCTAATGTTTCTATTTTAGCGAGGTCAAAAAGAGATCCCATTAGTGGCCTACTGATTTTGCTTGATTCCTTTTGTTTTTTTAACGATTTTTCACTATCTGCAAAGACTAAACATAGTATTGCGACTCTGTGCTTGTTTGTAAATAGAGAATGAACCAAAGAGAACCAATTCTAAAACAGTAAATGCTTGGATAACAATCAATCAAATGGAGAGGGAAGCAGGCACGACGCATTACAACGGGGGCAAAGGCCTGCGTTCCCTACCCTTCACTATCTGCAAAGAGAGATACTTCTAAAAGAAAAGAGGGGGGGGCAGCGTTCAAAGCACATCATCGTGCATAAACACGAAAATGTTTTTACCTACCACGTACTTCACATTTTAAAGCTTTTGATATTTGCTATTAAAAAACCATTGAAATTCACTGAAAAAACCATACGTTATAGACCATATATAGTTAGGAATTAGCATTTACAAAACCTTGAAAATTCACTGAAAAAACCATGGGTCCGACCGCGAGAAAGCCCCACCGCCTGCCAGAGCGGGTTTCTGGTGTTCCGAACTTTAGCATCAGAGAACGGAGGTGCCTGCACTACAGGGACGCACTGCTTGCTTTACTAATGGTCTGCAAGCCCCCCCACCCTACAGGGTATGACATTAAAGAATGGAGGCAGCGGAGCCCACTGGGGGAGTGAACTGTGTCAGTCAATGGTGGCGTATTTTGAACTGCAATAACCAGAATGCCACTGTGCGCCCATTTAAGGCGGGACTGTTAATTGGAATAAAATGAGTTCTTCTAAATCCGCTTCCTTTCTTCCACCAGCCAGTGATCAAGAGCGTGAAGCTCGAAACACGTATGGCGCTTTCAGAGGGTTGCTACCGGCTGTGAGCAAGCTACCTGCTGTGCTGTGAGCGCTTATCCTTCGTGTGTGGTGATCTCTAGAGGGCGACTCTTTGGTGTTTGACATAATGCGGCTGGTCCGGCCGCGAGAAAGCCCCACCGCCTGCCAGAGCGGGTTTCTGGTGTTCCGAACTTGAGCATCAGAGAACGGAGGTGCCTGCACTACAGGGACGCACTGCTTGCTTTACTAATGGTCTGCGAGCCCCCACCCTACAGGGTATGACATTAAAGAATGGAGGCAGCAGAGCCCACTGGGGGAGTGAACTGTGTCAGTCAATGGTGGCGTATTTTGAACTGCAATAACCAGAATGCCACTGTGCGCCCATTTAAGGCGGGACTGTTAATTGGAATAAAATGAGTTCTTCTAAATCTGCTTCCTTTCTTCCACCAGCCAGTGATCAAGAGCGTGAAGCTCGAAACGCGTATGGCGCTTTGAGAGGGTTGCTACCGGCTGTGAGCAAGCTACCTGCTGTGCTGTGAGCCCTGATCCTTCGTGTGTGGTGATCTCTAGAGGGCGACTCTTTGGTGTTTGACATAATGCGGCTGGTCCGGCCGCGAGAAAGCCCCACCGCCTGCCAGAGCGGGTTTCTGGTGTTCCGAACTTGAGCATCAGAGAACGGAGGTGCCTGCACTACAGGGACGCACTGCTTGCTTTACTAATGGTCTGCGAGCCCCCACCCTACAGGGTATGACATTAAAGAATGGAGGCAGCGGAGCCCACTGGGGGAGTGAACTGCGTCAGTCAATGGTGACGTATTTTGAACTGCAATAACCAGAATGCCACTGTGCACCCATTTAAGGCGGGACTGTTAATTGGAATAAAATGAGTTCTTCTAAATCCGCTTCCTTTCTTCCACCAGCCAGTGATCAAGAGCGTGAAGCTCGAAACGCGTATGGCGCTTTGAGAGGGTTGCTACCGGCTGTGAGCAAGCTACCTGCTGTGCTGTGAGCGCTGATCCTTCGTGTGTGGTGATCTCTAGAGGGCAACTCTTTGGTGTTTGATATATATATATATATATTTATATATTACCTACTGGCGGTCGCCAGTAGGTACATATAGGTAGGACCTAGTTACCATAGGAAATCCCTAACATTCTATTGGGAATAAAACAAAATGTTGCAGCACTCCGCTTATCACATCAGAAAAAGTCTCTTATTGATTTTTTAGCACTTCAAAATATCAGTCCAAAGGCTCTTGGAAATTTCTTCTTTTATTTTGATCCCAACTCCAATCCCATGCGAACGTGTTTCGCCAAGGTTATTGAAAACCTTCCAGCTTCATCAGGGCTGGAAGTAATACAAAATGCGTTTTTTTACAATACAAACCTCATCACACAAAACAATTCTCAATTGCAGAGCCCTTTAAGACCAAGAAAAATCCCTGTGCTATTTATACCTATCATAGGTAGTGAGAACATGCACAGAATCATTATCTGTTCGCATAGTGCACCATGTGAAACATCCAACAATTGTGAAAGAAGATAACGTACTTGACATTTAGGTGAACAATATCACACAGCACAAGCAGATATTACATTGGTGCAGCAATCATCTCATGTGTTACAATTCGGTGAAGAGAAAGTGATTGATTTCAACTGAGACCACTTGTGTCAATTATCATTTTAACCCCATACATGCTGTACAAACACTGAAGAAAATATTTACCTCAGCTTTTTTTTATTATTGAACCTAGTAGGATGAAAAAAGCGGTTCCTTAGCCCATTTCATTCTAGCACGAAGGTCAGATTCTGAATCAATGCGCATTACCTCAATACATTCCACATAAGTTCCAGATAAATCCTACCTCCTCTTCTATTGGGAATAACTTTGGTGCCGATTGAGGAATCTGCATGTAATTTTCCTTAAAATTGCTTCGCTCCGCTCCTTCCCTGAAAGTTTCGGGGGGATTCGTCAAGCGGGGGCCGAGAAAAACGGGGGGTCCCAAAACGTGTTTTCCCCGTGTTAATTTCCGTAGGGACCTTTAGACACAGCTACAGCCCGAACGGCTGAATGGAATTACACCAAACTTGGCAAAATGGTAGGGCCTGTTATGCAGATGTGCCTGTGCTACGTTTGGTGAAAATCCCTCCAGTAGTTCTTGAGAAAACTGAATTTGAATTTTTCAAATGGCATTTTCTATGGGACCTTTAGACACGGCTACAGCCCGAATGGCTAAACGGAATTACACCAAACTTGGCAAAATGGTAGGGACAGGTATGCAGTAGTGCCTTTTTTATATTTGGTGAAAATCCCTTCAGTAGTTGTTGAGAAAATTGAATTTGAGCAAATTATATATCTATATGCGCTCACCCGACGCACACCATAAGCGTACGGTACGCGTACCGTACGTGCGCGTACCCTTACGTGCATGAGCAAGTTTCTGATTGGCTGGCAGTCGACTGTCAACATTCCAAACTGTTCAAACCAGGAAGTGTTGGCCACCATCTTGTTTGTCAGGAGAACTGAGGCACAAGAGAGCCCAAAACAAGAGTGGAAAACACGAAAAGGGGCCAGGGTAGAGACCCCCCAACCCTCTGGCTCTTCTCAGGGGGTCCCAAAAGGACCCTCAAGAACAAAAAAAAAAAAAGATTAAAAATAATCGCAGGGTACGCGCACTGTACGCGTACCGTGCGCGTACTCCGCAGTTTAAAAAAATAATTGTTTTTGCACTTGGTGGTCCTTCTGGGACCCCCTGAGAAGGGCTAAGGGGTCAGGGGGTCTCAACCCCGCCCCCTTTTCGCGTTTTCCACTCTTGTTTTGTGCTCTCTTGTGCCTCACTTCTCCTGAGAAACAAGATGGCTGCTCAGGTGGTCCCAGAAGGATAATAACATATATAAACGTTATCCGCTAATAGAATTAGCATTTACAAAACCTTTGAAATTTATTGAAAAAAAATATAGGTTTCACGCCTGATATCGTTAGGAATTAACATTTAAAAAACCTTGCAAATTCAATGAAAAAACCATAGGTTTCAAGCCTTATATAGTTAGGAATTAGCATTTAAAAAACCTTGCAAATTCACTTAAAAAACCATAAGTTTCAGGCCTTATATAGTTAGGAATTAGAATTTTAAAAACCTTGCAACTTCACTTAAAAAAACATAGGTTTCAGGCCTTATATAGTTAGGAATTAGCATTTAAAAAACCATTGAAATTGCTCCTATATAGTAGTTGTACTAACTATATTTTGCGCACCCGCAATCCACTGCTGATGATGTCACATATTACATCATTCATGACATAGTCAGTGACATCACTGATGACATCATTGATGACATCACTGATGACATCTCAAATGACATCACTGATTACATCACTAATGACATCTCATTTGACATCACTGATCACATCACTGATGAGATCATTCATGTGATAATACGATGCACCTCCTCACACTCTAATATAACCTTTGATACACCCAGTGTTAAATACAGACTACCATTCTTGAAACCATTGACACACCAATACCAGTTACTACATACAAACTCACTGATTCCTAGGTCTACACACACATTCACTCATTCACCCATAGAATCACTCATACATACGGTCACTCATCAATACAATACTATCATATGCACTCATACACCTATACAGACACTCACACACTGCCACTCATCCATGGAGATACTCACACACCTAGTCAGTCATGCAAAGAATCAATCACACTTCCATTTCCTCAACTGTACAGTTATACACACAACACCTTACTTATTCAAACATATACTAACAAATACTTACTCTCTTATACAATCACTGATACAAGTACACAATGATCCATACAGCCACTCGCACATTCACAGGCTCTCATGTATAGTCATTTATATATGCCAACTCTCACATGCACTGTGTTTTACATATTTACTTACTTGGACATGTAGCACTGAGATATCCATTCACTCACCAACACACCCATGCACACAGGCAACCGCCCATTTAGCTGTTTCCACATGCACTCTTGAACTCATACACCTAGTGAATCAACTGCTCACACATCTATGCACAGAGTCACACACCTCCTAGCCACCCACACACACACTCAGTCTCCCATTCAAATACTTGGGCAACCAATCAATAACCCATATAGCCACTCATATAGCTACTGATCAACACATGCAGCAGCTTACACAACAACAGACATACTGATGCACACATTCAGACAGTTTAGTCACTAACCCATGCATTTAGTTAGACACATTTAATCACTCGCTCATACAGTCAGTCACGCACCTACTAAATCCTTCATCCAGACACTTATACATCCACTCATTCTTCAATATGTAAAACATATTTAAACTTTACGGAAACACAGAGTCACTGGATGATGTCATCAGTGATGTCAAATGAGATGTCATCAGTGATGTCATCAGTGATGTCATTTGAGATGTCATCAGTGATGTCATCAGTGATGTCACTGACCATGTCATGAATGATGTAATATGTGACATCATCAGCAGTGGATTGCGGGTGCGCGAAATATAGTTAGAACAACTAACTATATAGGAGCAATTTTAATGGTTTTTTAAATGCTAATTCCTAACTATATAAGGCCTGAAACCTATGTTTTTCAAGTGAATATATATATGTCCAAGCAAAAACAATAATTTACGCCGCACTCTTCCTGATTAGTTAAAAAAGCAGGTTTATTGACCCATTACATCTCGCACTCCTACGTGTTTCGAACTTTACAGTTCCTGTTCACGGTAGCTTTGCAAGTCCCTCATTAATTTCTAGTTATTTATACTGAGACTCCACTGTTGCCTTTATGATGCATTGTGGCTCTGTAGTTAACTTTCACAATTGTCTTTGGTGCTGCCTGTCGTCATTATGCTTTTCCTCCCATTACTCACTGATTATATATACCTGAGTGGTATAACAGCTACGGTGCATGTTAAAACATTCAATTGTGAAAGTTAACTATAGAGCCCACAATGCATCATAAAAGCAACAGTGGAATCTCAGTATAAATAACTAGAAATTAATGAGGGACTTAAAAAGCTACCGTGAACAGGAACTGTAAAGTTCGAAACGCATAGAAGTGCGAGATGTAATGGGTCAAGAAACCTGCTTTTTCAACTAATCAGTGCGGCGTAAATTATTGTTTTTGCTTGGACATAACTTGCAGGATTGTCCCTTTCCTGCCGCCTGCACCAGCTTGCTGTCTGCTCCCCCCGCCGAGGACATTTGAGTTTTATATATATAGCTATTTATAGCTATATATATAAATATATATATATATATATATATATATATATATATATATATATATATATGTATATATATATATATATATATATATATATATATATATATATCCTACAGGCGGTCGCCAGTAGGTAGTTATAGTTAGGATTTTTTTCAATGCAAAATCTCAAAATTCTATTTGGAATAACTTTGGCGCCGGTTGACGAATCTGCCTGAAGATTTCCTCAAATTTGCCTCGCGGACCTCCGGTTCTCCCTTGAAAGTTTCGGGGGGATTTGTCAAGCGGGGGCCAAGATAAAAGGGGGGTCCCAAAATGTGTTTTCCCTATGTTAATTTCCATAGGGCGGTCGAACTCACTTTTAGACCGAACGGCTGAATGGTTTTCCACCAAACTTGGCAAAATTATAGGGACTGGTAGCCCGATGTGCCTTTGCTATGTCTCAAGAAATGTGCTTCAGAGGTTTTTGAGTAATTTAGGTTAAAAAAAATATATATATCTATAGGCGCGCCCCGGTACGCGCACCGGGGAGCGCACCGGGCGACTTGCGCACGGAAAGCTGATTGGCTCACGGGTGTCTGTAAACATTCGAAACAGTCCGGAGCGGCCGCCATCTTGTGTCTCGGTAGGATCGAGACACAAGAGGTGGCAAAAGAAAAATGGGGAAATGACCATAAGGGGGCAGGGTAGACCCCCCCTGACTCCCTAGGTTTGATGTGGGGGCTGTAATAGGGTCCCGCGGGGCAAAAAAAAAAAAAAGTTCGATTTGCCCGTGGGGAGCGGACCGGGGAGCGTAGCATGGGGAAAATCCAGTTTATTCACTGTGTCACCTCTACGACCCTTTCTTGCATCAATACATCCCTTTTGCATACATTACACCTGACGTAGGTATAATGTGGCGCAGGGGCTAACAAAGTGATACATCTACCTAGATGCATCACTTTGTAAATATGACTGAATAAGGTGCATTATTTACAGCACTGGTGCGTCACAAAAAGTGACGCACCGGTGGCGTTAAAGTGACGCATGGCCTCATAAATGAGGCCTTCAGTCTTCTACTCATAAGTCATATTAAATTTATGACGTATTATGTCGGAAGTTCTTACAGATACGTCAGTATTTCAGACGTATCTGTAAGCGCAAAAGTGATGCATTGCTGGAGTGTGTCTCAAAAATGATGCAACTCCAGCAATGCATCCTTTCACATGGGGCCAGGCCCCATGTGAAAGGGCCTACACGCCTGCTGTGAAACAGGTGTAAGATTTGGATGCAACAGCGTCATAAAAGTGACGCAGTGATATCTCATAGATTTCACTGCGTCACCTCTACAACCCTTTCTTGTGTCAATATGTCCCTTTTGCATACATTACACCTGACGTAGGTATAATGTGGCGCAGGGGCTAACAAAGTGACACATCTACCTAGATGCGTCACTTTGTAAATATGACTGAATAAGGTGCATTATTTACAGCACTGGTGCGTCACAAAAAGTGACGCACCGGTGGCGTTAAAGTGACGCATGGCCTCATAAATGAGGCCTTCAGTCTTCTACTCATGCGTCATATTAAATATATGACATATTATGTCGGAAGTACTTACAGATACGTCAGTATTTCAGAGTATCTGTAAGCGCAAAAGTGATGCATTGCTGGAGTGTGTCACAAAAATGATGCAACTCCAGCAATGCATCTTTTCTTACCCTTCCACACCCCCGTTCCTTTTCAACATTTTCTTTGAATATCCACATTCCCCATATTCACTCTCCTTCTCCTTACTTTCCTTCCCCGCACTCACCTTCTTTCAGTCCCCCTACTTCACTTCCTTTCTCCTTTCATACCTTTCTGTTCTTTCTTACTCATTTTCCTTTCCATTATCAATGCACTCCACTTCACTTACTCTTTTTCATTTTTTTTAAGAATATAGCTCTTTAATGAGAATTGGAGGTAGTTCTGAAAATAACTTTTTTTTCTTCTTTTTTCTTTTTTAAGAACAGAAACAAAAACAGGGAATGGAAACTGCTCAACAGGAGCAAAAAAAAAAAAACAATTAGGGCTGGGAACGGCAGCGATGGTTCTCCAATGCTTGAACCATGAGCAGGACACTTTGCTCCCCAAAGGTAAGGAGTTGATTGCAGTATCTGCATTTCAGGACACCTTTGTTGAATGCAGGTTGAATATTTGGAACCAGCTCCTGCGATCGCCCCCTCACAGAAGTAGTTGCTCCTCCGGTGGATGTAGAGGCCCCATTACTGGGAACCTCTTGTGCCAGAGCCCTGACACTTTCCCGGGCAAAATTCTGGGGGTGCCTCCTCTCCACATGGCGATCATTGTGAAGTTCCCAAAAGAATATTTCTTTTTGGGGTCACCCCGTGACAGGACTTTTCTGCAGATCCTGCACTCCACTTTTGGAGCATTCACCTTTTTCTGTCCATCTGGTATGGAAAAAAAATTCCAGATGAAATGCTCTTTCACCTTTGGCTGAGGAGGCTCTTCATCGATGAATTCAGGCTCATCTTCACTGCTGGATGGTCTGGCAGCCATGATTAACCAAGCAAGATCGAAGAGAAAAAAAGGCAGGTCTTTCAGTCACAAAAGTGAAAGAAGAAGTGAAGTAAATGGGTGGGGATTTCATTCTTTGTAAAAAAAACTGTTAGCAACCAATGAAAAGTGTTATTTTAAGGTCACATGACTTGACGCTCTGACGCTGCGCGCACCGGAGCGCTTCCGGGTGCGCATACACGGCGCGAACGTAGGCGCTTCCGGGGCGCATACGCGGCGCGAACGTAGGCGCATACACGGCACGAACGTAGGCGTTTTCGGGGCGCATACGCGACGCGAACGTAGGCGCTTCCGACGAGCATACGCGGCGCGAACGTAGGCGCTTACGGGGGCGCTTACGCGGCGCGCCGAAGTGACGTTTTGATAGTTTCACAGAAATGCAAAATTATTTTCATTTCCTTATTTTAAAAAAACTGCTTTTATATGTATGGTACTAAATGTCTTGCGTTATTATTTAATTTTCATTCATATTTTTTTACACGAACGCAAGTAGCTCTCTGGGTGCGCTTTCCGGAGAGCTTACCGGTGCGTGGACCCAGAGCGCCCCAAAAAAAATGATAAAATGTTTTTTTAAAATATTATTATAAAAAAATAATACTAATTAATACTCACACAAATCAGCAAATAAAAAAAAATCGTAGGTTACAAACTCGATATAGAAAGGAATTAGCATTTAAAAAACCTATGAAATTCACTGAAAAAACCATAGGTTTCACACCAGTTATAGTTAGGAATTAGCATTTAAAAAACCTATTAAATTCACGGAACAAAACAGAGGTTTCACACCAGTTATAGTTACCTGGAAATTTTACTGACATAAAACCATTGCAATTCCCACGTTATAGTTAGTTGGACTCACTATAACTTGCGCGCCTGTAATTCACTGCTGATGATGTCACATATTACATCACTCATGACATGGTCAGTGACATCACTCATGACATCACTGATGACACCATCCTTGTGACAGAGTGACAGACCTCCTTTCAGTGTAATGTAACCCTTAAAACACATATTCAAAAATAGAAATTAACATTTTCAAAAAAATGGAGATACCCATACTAGTTACAACAAACAATTCAGTAATTCCACCATCTATATACACATCCACTCATTCACCAACAGTTCTATATAGTCACTCATACATATACTCACTCATCATATGTAGTGATACACCTATACATCCTGTTACACGCCGACAGTCATCCAAAAGTTACTCACACACATACTCACACATGGAAATAAACTATTGAACATCCATTTATTTGCATATAGAACTATACACACACTACCACTTTACTTCTATGGAAATTTACACATACTTACTCTCTTAAACAATCACTTATAGAAACACATACTTATTTAAACAGGAACTCTTACAATCTCTCGCTCTGACATATACTCACTTATATACATCAATACTCACATATAATAGATTAAAACATATGTAGTTACTGATAAAGACACTAGTGAGACAGTCATTCACTCACTAACACACACATATACACACTCATCCACCCATACATTCCTGCACATATGCTGTCTTCAAAACACATACAAACAGTGAGTCAGTCCCCAACCCATGCAGCCACTTATACACAAAGTGAAACACTGATACATATATTTAAATATTTAAAAGTTACTCGCTAATATATGTATTCACTAGGATACACTTAATAAGGCAGTTAACACATCATTTTTTTAAAAAAAAACATCCATTTACACACTTATTTAACCATTTATTCTTCTATCGACCTTTACAAATACATATATAAAACAAATTTATTTTTCAGAAAGACACACATTCACTGGATGGTGTCATCAGTGATGTCATGAGTGATGTCACTGACCATGTCATGAGTGATGTAATATGTGACGTCATCAGCAGTGCATTACACGCGCAAGTTATAGTGAGTCCAAATACTATAACGTGGAATTTCAATGGTTTTATGTCAGTAAAATTTCCAGCTAACTTTAACTGGTGTGAAACCTATGGTTTTTTCAGTGAATGTAATAGGTTTTTTAAATGCTAATTCCTAACTATAACTGGTGTGAAACCTATGTTTTTTTCAGTGAATATATATATATGTGACATCATCAGCAGTGCATTGCAGGCGCGCAAGTTATAGTGAGTCCAACTAACTATAACGTGGGAATTTCAATGGTTTTATGTCAGTAAAATTTCCATGTAACTATAACTGGTGTGAAACCTATGTTTTTTTCAGTGAATATATATATATATATTACCTGCAGGCGGTCGCCAGTAGGTAATTTTAGTAGTTAACACCATAACCTGGGCTTCTATGGGAATTCACAAGGCCATATTATCAAGCCCATTACCGCCGCTTTATCAGCAGTTTCCTGCCGATAAAAGCGACGATAATGTATCGCCTTTGCTTGATAACATGGCTCATGGTTCTTTTTGAGAACTAGGGGGATATTTTCAAGGACCGGTGATAAAATTATCGCTGTTTTATCGGCATGAAACTGCAGATAAAACGACGATAATGGGTTTGATAATACGTCCTTGTTAATTCCCATAGAAGCTCGTGTTCTGGTGTTAATATGGGCTTCTATAGGATATAACAAGGCAATATTATCAAGCTCATTATCGCCATTTTATCGGCAGTTTCCTGCCGATAAAACAGCGATAATTTTAACACCGGTCCTTGATAATATGCACCTAAGTTTACTGGTCAAAAAAAGAGGTATATTTCTATGATAGTATGTAAAACTTTCAGTTTGTTTTTTTGTGCAGCAGTTGTACTCTCTACTCATGCGCAGCCTCGTTTCAAAGCCCACGTTTTTTTCTTTTTCTTTAAGTTCAACAAGCAAACCTTTCTTTTTTTCAGGTATTAAATATGCCGCTTTCTTTTCCCGGGTCGTGTGTGTCATCCGCTGCTGTACTTTTGTAATATATTAATAATCATACTTTATCTATATTTATTTGAAACGTAGTGCCGAGGCGCCAAACGTTGATTACGTTCTCCGTCCACCGCCATTTTAGTAGTTTTTCACTGTTATTTTTATTATATCTGTTACTTTCATTTTACCGTCCTCCTATTTTCTCTGTGATCAATAAGATTTCCTGCCACAGACACCACAGTGTTTGTTCTTGGCCTCTGATGTTATAGTCCGTCCACGCCATTTTAGTAGTTTTCCTCCGTTCTTTTTATTATATCTGCTACTTTCATTTTACCGTCCTCCTATTTTCTCTGTCATCGATGAGATTTCCTGCCACAGACACTACAGTGTTTGTCCTTGGCCTCTGATGTTATCAGACTTGGTCACACGTATATGTAAAAACTAATTTGAAGGACATAAGCCACAGCCATTACAACGTGTGTCAGTCAGCACAAAGACATTATTAAGATTATGTGTTTATCATGCATGATAAATGCATAGTAGTTTTAAAAGCATGCGTGTAAAGGCATGCGTGGTAAAGCTATATGCGTGCTAATGGCTTCGTGGTGACGATCATGCGTGCTTATGACCGCATTGTAATGGCTGTTTCCCCCTAGGACACTGCAGCAACCGGGTCTGGGCGTCGTGGACTCCAGGGCAGAAGGCGGAGGGCACGCAGCCTCTCATACAATATAGAAATCTTTGTGGGGTGATTGTTTCCATGGTTTGAGGGGCGTGATTGAGGTCCACACATTTAATTTTGTAGTGGGGTAAGTTTTGCACGGGAAAATGTGGCATGAGGTTTGTAAATGTGGTACACATTGTTTCGTATTATTTTGTAGTCTATCCAGAGGAAATATAACTCAGTAGTTTTCAATCCTAGTCTTGAACATCTTACTATAGTATTTCAACATTATTTTTTATTGTGGACCGTCATACCCCCCCACACAAAATAAAAGAACTATGTAGTTTTTTTAATTAACTTTTATTAAAACAATAACTGTAAACAAAACCTAATTATAACTATTAGAAGCAACTAGAAAAATAACTTTAACAAAAATATTATAAAGAAATTGTGAAATCGACTCCAAATGATGTCCGATTGGTAATCTGCAAAACAAAAAAGAAAATTAGAGGTTAGAATTATGTAGGTGTGAGTAAATGAGCTGAAGCATTACAAGTCAAGGTAACTCTATGGTTTTACGTGTGCAGTGTGCCTGGTACAATTCACTTCTGTTATAATGCCACCTTTAAGTGGTTTCTATATGGAAGTGCCTACTGCGTTACTGACAGAAAAGTGGCACAACGGGATTGTAAAGATGCAGACTTATTTCTAATGCATTGCAATGAAGGCTTTGTAGATCTAGGCCTCTGTGCTTACCGTTGTATAAACACTGCGGTCAAACACTTCGGCCAGTTAAATTCGCAACTTCTTTTGAACAATTCTTCTACACGTCCAAGCAGACAGCAGTGTCTATAAGTGTAAGAGAGAAAGAGCAATGATGTCACTGAGAGAGAGAGAAAGAGAGAAAACAACATTAAAACTTGACATTTTTTCATGAGAAGTCAGACGTAGATTTACAAGCTCCTTGTGTCACTTTCTCCATGTTAAAAGTGACAGAAAAGTGGCGTAATAAGTTTGTAGGTCTGTTTGTCAGACTGTTGTAACCTATCTGTTGTCACTGCTTGGAGGAAATTATTCATTTTAGACAGAGAAGCTGCTGCACACTACGCATTCTCTGCTTTCACAAATAAAGGTAACACTACAGTTTTAGGTGTGCAGTGTGCCTGGTATATTTCACTTGTTAAAGTGGCGTGTTCAGGTGGTGTCTATACGGAAGTGCCAACTGTGTTACTGACGCAAAAGTGACAAAACGGGATTGTAAAGATGCAGACTTATTTCTAATGGTTTGCAATGAAGGCTTTGTAGATCTAGGCCTCTGTACTTACCGTTGTATAAACACTGCGGCCAAACGCTTCGGCCAGTTGAATTCACAACTTGAGTTGGGCTGTTCTGCTACATGTGCAAGTAGACAGCAGTATCTATAAGTTTAAGAGAGAAAGAGAAATTATGTCACAGAGAGTGAGAGAGAGAAAGAGAGAAAAGAACATTAAAACTGTGTCGCAGAGTCTGGAGTTGAGATTTTTTCTTGAAAAGTGCGAGGTAGATTTACAAGCTCTTTGCGTCACTTTACCCATGTTAAAAATGACTCAAAAGTGGCGTAATAAGCTTGTAGATCTGTTTGTCAGACTGTTGTAACCTATCTGTTGTCACTGCTCAGAGGGAAATATAGGTTTTACAGAGCGAAGCTGCTGCACACTACGCATTCTCTCCTTTCACAAATAAAGGTAACACTACGGTTTTACGAGTGCAGTGTGCCTGGTACATTTCAGTTGTTATAGTGCCGTGTTCAAATGGTGTCTATATGGAAGTGCCTACTGCATTACTGACGCAAAAGTGGCACAACTGGATTGTAAATATTGCGACTTATTTCTAATGCATTGCTATGAAGGCATTGTATATGTAGGCTGCTGTGTTTACCTTGTATAAACAGTGTGGCTATCGGACTTCACAACTTGACTTGAACTCTTCTTCTATACGTCAAAGTATATTCAATACGTTGCAGATAATTCAATTGCTGCTGCTCGATAGGCCCTGATTGCTTCTGAAGGATGTTTGGTGAAGGAAACAAAAGGAGATTTTGATTAATCATCGTAAACTGAGTTGCGAAACTACTGTCAAGAGTGAATTTTAATTTGGGTTCTTAATATTCTGTACTTAGACTGTTGCAGCCAATTGAGTCGCAGAGTTTGGAGTTGAGAGTTTTTCTTGAAAAGTCAGACGCAGATTGATAAGCGCCTTGCGTCACTTTCCCCATGTTAAAAGTGACAGAAAAGTGGCGTAATAAACTTGTAGATCTGTTTGTCGGACTGTTGTAACCTATCTGTTGTCACTTGTCGGAGGTAATTATACATTTCTAGACTGTGAAGCTGCTGCAGACTACAGAGTCTTTCCTTTCACAAATAATTTGTTGTTGTTTAGGAAAGAAAGGGTCATATTATCAAGCACGGGCGATACATTATCGCCTCTTTTATTGGGAGGAAACTGTTGATAAAGCGGTGATAATGGGCTTGGTGATATGCCCTTGTGAATTCCCATAGCATCCCAGGTTAACACAAGAACCTGGGCTGCTATGGGAATTCACAAGGGCATAATATCAAGCCCATTATCGCCGCTTTATCAGCAGTTTCTTGACGATAAAAGCGGCGATAATGTATCGCCATTGCTTGATAATATGGCCCTCAATTCTTTGTCACCTAGTGCCATCGGGGTGATTGAAAGATTGTGCTGTACGTGTGGAAGAAGTATTCAGATAAGGTTGTATACAGCATAGTGGAGATAGTATTGTCGAAAACTTTAAAAAAGGAAGAGAAACAATGTGAGAGAGTAAGAAAGAGAAAGAGAAAAAAGGACTTTAAAACATGGGAGACACACACACACACGACAGGGGGGGTGTACGTGAAGCCAGAGGCGCAACCACAGTCAAAATTTTCGAGGGGGGGGCTTAAGTTCAAACAAAAAGAAGAGTGGAGCTGCAGGGGCTGAAAGCGGGGGGGATCATCAAAGCCTCATTAACAAGCAAAATGTCTTTAAAAGACCTGTGACGTACTCGGGTGCGACTGTGTGTGGGCGCAGGAAGGTATGTCATCCTAGGTGAAGCCTCGTTAGCCCAATGTGTGTTTTGCACGTCTGCTGCATACTATAGATTGTCTCCTTTTACAGATAAGTTGTTGTTTCAGAAACAAGCTTATTTGCTCACATTGTGCTATTGCCGTCATCATTGTTACATGATCCATCGGGAAGTTGTACATCTAAAAGGAATTAAAAGAAAGATGTTATGATTGATAATTGTTGCTATATTAATTTGGAGTTAGATAATATTGTGGTTTTATAGACGTTCATTGTCATATTTGTACGTACCAGGGGGCATATTATCAAGAACCGGTGATAAAATTATCGCCGTTTTATCAGCAGGGAACTGCTGATAAAACGGCTATAATGGGCTTGATAATTCCCCCTTGTTAATTCCCATAGAAGCCCATGTTCTGGTGTTAATATGGGTTTATATGGGAATTAACAAGGGCAAATTATCAAGCCGATTATCGCCGTTTTATTGGCAGTTTCCTGCAGATAAAACTGCAAACATTTTAACACCGGCTCTTGATAATATGTCCCTGCTTGTATTGTGAATATATTCCGGACATTTCAGCGATTATAAAAACGTTAGTGCTATTGCAAAAAATAATGTATACATGTAAATTAATACATTATATAGGAGTGCGTTCGTCTAAAATATTAAGTCGCATTTTTGTATGTAGTCAGCTACAACCTTTGACTCCTTCTGATGCATACTCAAGTGTCACTGCTCACCTTTTGGGGAAACAACAGTCTCTTCATGATGTAGTCACTATCTCCAACAAAGACGTCTAATATATGGCGCTGAGTCTTGATGGTTAACGACATACTCGTGCTCCCATCATCATCATCATTGCAGGTTCTTGACCCACTCAGTGCTTCGGGCACTACTAACTCAGTGACCAAAGAGGCCACGCATGTAGTAGTGGGCCCCTTGTTAGGTGCTTTGGGAACAATTCTAAAATGGTGTACAACACGTGAGCTCCGTCTTTTTCATAGATAGGGTCACGTGTGTAGTGACGGATGCGCTGAATGGGTGTGGTGTGGGTGTATACCAGCCATGAGGGACTGTGTGTGTCAATCTGACAACTAGACCTGCAACTAAGAAATCACTTCAATGGAAGTTTGGGCCTTGTAATTTTGTTGTGTTTTCCTGGTAGCGTAAAAGTGGCCTTCTTTTTTCTATGTGACGTTATAGAGTCACCATGTATGTAGCTTATTGTACAATGCGTTTCAAAACTAGTTGTGGTAGGGTGCTTTTAAATTAAACTGTGTACTCTGCTTATGTGTTTGTTGAGTGTAGAAATATATATATTTTTTCTATTTTCTATTCTATCCTAATTGTGCTGACTTTTCTGCTTTAGCGTGCAGTAGTATATTATTTTATAAAATGTATAACAAACTGTTGAAATCATGTTTGAAATTAGAATGGAAGCATGTAAGGTGCTCTCTGTGAGGAATAGCAATGCCGGCTCCCGCAGGAAGTGGGGAGCCGGCTGGGATCGTGGAGGACTTGGGGCTGTTCCCACGGTCCGCAACGTTAGATTTGAGCCCCGGGGGATGGGGTCCTCGAGAATTATAAAAAATTTGTGATGAAGGCAAATTTTTCTTTTACGGTATATTTAGTGTGCGCGTACGGGGGGAATTCTGAAAGTTGTTCCATAAGCGTACATGAGCAAGAAAAATCAATTAAAAATAAATATTTTACAGATATCTGTCAAGTATATTTGTTTATATCTTGGTTGGTTGTAATGAGAGCTTTTCGTTTTATTGGTACTTATAAGTAAGTGCTTATGCATAGTGTAAATTTGTTGAGTAGCAGTGTTTTATACAGTACTGAACTTTTGACCTCTGTTGACAGTTGACTTTTGCATGATTTGTTGGGGGTAGGGTGGAAAGTTATGTCAGATGGAAAGGTTTGGAATGTTAAACCAATAGAAATGTGTGTTTTGTTTTGAATTATTGTGTAAAGGATTTTAATTGGTTATTTATATGTATGTATGTGTAAAATAAGAGGGAAAATGTTCCATTTCACGGTTCTGCTGGAAAGACTGAATCAGAGAGATTTTGTATAAGGATATCCACTGTGTGAGTGGTATTCTTCTTAATCTACAAATCAATTTGAAAGGTGAGTTGATAAATTGTATGGGAATGTGTGCGGTGCATCTTTGTACATTAAGGAATTATGGGGTACATCAAGAAAGGAGATAAAATTATCACCGCTTTATCGGCAGAAAACTGCCGATAAAGCTGCGATAATGTTATCGCCTGTCTTGATAATATGCCCCTATATTCCTCCGTTGTTAAACCTTTTATAGTAGTAAATGTGTTTTGCTATAATTCATGCTGTTATGTTTTTTTTGTTTAAAATCAGTTTGTTCATCTGTGTACATTAAGGGATTATGAGCTATATTTTCAATAAAGGACGATACATTATCGCCGCTTTTATCGGCAGGAAACTGCCGGTAAAGCAGTGATAATGGGCTTGATAATATGTCCTTGTGAATTCCCATAGAAACCCAGGTTATGGTCTTAATCTGGGCTTCTATGGGAATTAACAAGGATATATTATCAAGACCATTATCGCCGCTTTAGCGGCAGTTTCCTGCCGAGAAAAGCGGCGATAATGTATCGCCCTTTACTGATAATATGATTTACAAAAAGGGGGTGGTGATGAACAGAGTGTCTGAGTTAAACAGACCACTCTTACCCAGTCCAAAGATCAGGGCTTGATCCATCACCGTTATTTATCTCACTGCCCCATCCCAGCTCAGAACCTGGCTATATGCAAATCAGTCTGTCCCTGGCCCAGTGCATCATGGGAACAGGGCAGACTAAACTACCAAGCCAATTCTTCACCAGAAAGGAGACAAGCTACCGGGGACCGGTTTCTGGCATTTCAGCCTTCTTCGGCCCGGCTTGCTTGAATCCTGATGGAGCAGTGAGAAAGGGACTCATGTCTGAGTATACCCTGCCACACCTATAGTGGCCAAAAACGATTTACAAAAAGGGGGTGGTGATGAACAGAGTGTCTGAGTTAAACAGGCCACTCTTACCCAGTCCAAAGATCAGGGCTTGATCCATCACCGTTATTTATCTCACTGCCCCATCCCAGCTCAGAACCTGGCTATATGCAAATCAGTCTGTCCCTGGCCCAGTGCATCATGGGAACAGGGCAGACTAAACTAACAAGCCAATTCTTCACCAGAAAGGAGACAAGCTACCGGGGACCGGTTTCTGGCATTTCAGCCTTCTTCGGCCCGGCTTGCTTGAATCCTGATGGAGCAGTGAGAAAGGGACTCATGTCTGAGTATACCCTGCCACACCTATAGTGGCCAAAAACGATTTACAAAAAGGGGGTGGTGATGAACAGAGTGTCTGAGTTAAACAGACCACTCTTACCCAGTCCAAAGATCAGGGCTTGATCCATCACCGTTATTTATCTCACTGCCCCATCCCAGCTCAGAACCTGGCTATATGCAAATCAGTCTGTCCCTGGCCCAGTGCATCATGGGAACAGGGCAGACTAAACTACCAAGCCAATTCTTCACCAGAAAGGAGACAAGCTACCGGGGACCGGTTTCTGGCATTTCAGCCTTCTTCGGCCCGGCTTGCTTGAATCCTGATGGAGCAGTGAGAAAGGGACTCATGTCTGAGTATACCCTGCCACACCTATAGTGGCCAAAAACGATTTACAAAAAGGGGGTGGTGATGAACAGAGTGTCTGAGTTAAACAGACCACTCTTACCCAGTCCAAAGATCAGGGCTTGATCCATCACCGTTATTTATCTACCTGCCCCATCCCAGCTCAGAACCTGGCTATATGCAAATCAGTCTGTCCCTGGCCCAGTGCATCATGGGAACAGGGCAGACTAAACTACCAAGCCAATTCTTCACCAGAAAGGAGACAAGCTACCGGGACCGGTTTCTGGCATTTCAGCCTTCTTCGGCCCGGCTTGCTTGAATCCTGATGGAGCAGTGAGAAAGGGACTCATGTCTGAGTATACCCTGCCACACCTATAGTGGCCAAAAACGATTTACAAAAAGGGGGTGGTGATGAACAGAGTGTCTGAGTTAAACAGACCACTCTTACCCAGTCCAAAGATCAGGGCTTGATCCATCACCGTTATTTATCTCACTGCCCCATCCCAGCTCAGAACCTGGCTATATGCAAATCAGTCTGTCCCTGGCCCAGTGCATCATGGGAACAGGGCAGACTAAACTACCAAGCCAATTCTTCACCAGAAAGGAGACAAGCTACCGGGGACCGGTTTCTGGCATTTCAGCCTTCTTCGGCCCGGCTTGCTTGAATCCTGATGGAGCAGTGAGAAAGGGACTCATGTCTGAGTATACCCTGCCACACCTATAGTGGCCAAAAACGATTTACAAAAAGGGGGGTGGTGATGAACAGAGTGTCTGAGTTAAACAGACCACTCTTACCCAGTCCAAAGATCAGGGCTTGATCCATCACCGTTATTTATCTCACTGCCCCATCCCAGCTCAGAACCTGGCTATATGCAAATCAGTCTGTCCCTGGCCCAGTGCATCATGGGAACAGGGCAGACTAAACTACCAAGCCAATTCTTCACCAGAAAGGAGACAAGCTACCGGGGACCGGTTTCAGGCATTTCAGCCTTCTTCGGCCCGGCTTGCTTGAATCCTGATGGAGCAGTGAGAAAGGGACTCATGTCTGAGTATACCCTGCCACACCTATAGTGGCCAAAAACGATTTACAAAAAGGGGGTGGTGATGAACAGAGTGTCTGAGTTAAACAGACCACTCTTACCCAGTCCAAAGATCAGGGCTTGATCCATCACCGTTATTTATCTCACTGCCCCATCCCAGCTCAGAACCTGGCTATATGCAAATCAGTCTGTCCCTGGCCCAGTGCATCATGGGAACAGGGCAGACTAAACTACCAAGCCAATTCTTCACCAGAAAGGAGACAAGCTACCGGGGACCGGTTTCTGGCATTTCAGCCTTCTTCGGCCCGGCTTGCTTGAATCCTGATGGAGCAGTGAGAAAGGGACTCATGTCTGAGTATACCCTGCCACACCTATAGTGGCCAAAAACGATTTACAAAAAGGGGGTGGTGATGAACAGAGTGTCTGAGTTAAACAGACCACTCTTACCCAGTCCAAAGATCAGGGCTTGATCCATCACCGTTATTTATCTCACTGCCCCATCCCAGCTCAGAACCTGGCTATATGCAAATCAGTCTGTCCCTGGCCCAGTGCATCATGGGAACAGGGCAGACTAAACTACCAAGCCAATTCTTTACCAGAAAGGAGACAAGCTACCGGGGACCGGTTTCTGGCATTTCAGCCTTCTTCGGCCCGGCTTGCTTGAATCCTGATGGAGCAGTGAGAAAGGGACTCATGTCTGAGTATACCCTGCCACACCTATAGTGGCCAAAAACGATTTACAAAAAGGGGGTGGTGATGAACAGAGTGTCTGAGTTAAACAGACCACTCTTACCCAGTCCAAAGATCAGGGCTTGATCCATCACCGTTATTTATCTCACTGCCCCATCCCAGCTCAGAACCTGGCTATATGCAAATCAGTCTGTCCCTGGCCCAGTGCATCATGGGAACAGGGCAGACTAAACTACCAAGCCAATTCTTCACCAGAAAGGAGACAAGCTACCGGGGACCGGTTTCAGGCATTTCAGCCTTCTTCGGCCCGGCTTGCTTGAATCCTGATAATATGGCAGTGACGGTCATATTATCAAGGACTGGTGTTAAATTTATCTCCGTTTTATCGGCAGAAAACTGCCGATAAAACGGCGATAATGGGCTTGATAATATGTCCTTGTTAATTCCCATAGAATCCCATGTTCTGGGGTTAACATGGGCTTCTATGGGAATTAACAAGGGCGTATGATCAAGCCCAGATGCGGTCCATGGAGGGAGTTGCGGTGGGACAGGCGGGGCGGATAAACAACGGAATCTGGATGATTGCAGGTAAGTAAAGAATTAAATGAATAAAACAAATTTCGTTCCGTGCCCTGCATCGCATTTTGCAATGCAGAGCGTGCTACGAAATTCGTTTTTATTAATTTAATTGTTTAGTTACCTGCAATCATCCAGATTCCGTTGTTTATCATCCCCACCCTGCCCCTCCCCCACCCCGCCTGCCTGTCCCAACGCAACTCCCTCCACGGGCCGCGGCTGATTCATTATTGCCGTTTTCTCAGCATTTTCCTGCTGATAAAATGGCGATAATTTTAAAACCGGTCCTTGATAATATGCCCCTATATTTGTCCCTTTTTTCAATAATTTGTAGCCTCTGTTTTTATACTTCCCTCTCTCTCCTCTTACTTCTTTCTCTCTCTCGGTACTACTGTGTTTTTCTGATATTGTCCTCTGTGCTCATATTGTCGTTCTTTGTCTTTATATTTTCTTGTCTCTCCTCTTATTCCTTCTGTCTGTTCATTTTCTTCTCTCTTTCTTCTTATTTCATTTTTTTCTTGATACTGCCTGTTCTGTCTTCTTTCTCGTTTCTCTCCCTCTGTATATAGTCTGGGCATATTTACAAGCCCCTTGTGCATCTTTGTTGTTTTATTGTGTTCGTTTTTATGATGTAATAGTGGCAGAAATAATGTAGTAAAATGCATCAGTATTTGGGAAATGAGTCAGTGTTGTTCAGTTATATGTAATAATTATATACATGGAATAGGTATAGTCAGTTAAACGTTTTTCAGTAGTAAATGGTAAAATACATGGTGTCATTCTTTTGTGTAATGTCACACTGTGCATGTGTATACATGAAGGAATTATGGGGCATATTATCAAGGACCAGTGTTAAAATTATTGGCGTTTTATCGGCAGGAAACTGCCAATAAAACAGCGGCAATGGGTTTGATAATACGCCCTGGTTCATTTCAATAGAAGCCCATGTTAAAACCAGAACATGGGCTTCTATGGGAATTAACCAGGGCGTATTATCAAGGCCATTATTGCCGTTTTACAGCAGTTTCTTGCCGATAAACTGCGATAATTTTAACAGCGGTCCTTGATATTATGCCCCTATGGGGCATATCATCTAGGCTGGGCGTTAAAATTATCGCCACTTTATCGACAGGAAACTGCTGATGAAGTTGTGATATTGGGCTTTATAATATGCTCTATGGAATTCTAATCGATGCTGATGTTAGATGTTCTCACATCCAGCATCAGCTTCGATTGGAATTTCATAGAGCATATTACAAGCCCATTATCACCACTTTAGCGGCAGTTTCCTGACGGTAAAGTTGCGATAATTGTATCACCCAGGCTTGATAATATGCCCCTATATTCACCCCTTTTGCATATTTTCTACACTGTCTTGTCATACTTCCTCCTCTCCTGTCTTAGTAGTCCTTCCTCTCTCATTATACTATCTTCATTTTCTAATATTCTGCTCTCTTTTTATCCTTTTTTTATACTTGGTCCTATTTTTGCATATTTGTGCTACTGTTTATATTGTCTCTTGTCTTTATATTCACTACTGTCGTCATAGTTGTTACTGTCTTCTTGTAGTACCCCCTCTCTGTTTATACGGTCAGTCTTCTTGTCTCTCCTCTTATTCCTTCTGTCTGTTCATTTTCTTCTCTCTTTCTTCTTATTTCATTTTTTTCTTGATAATGCCTGTTTTGTCTTCTTTCTCGTTTCTCTCCCTCTGTATATAGTCTGGGCATATTTACAAGCCCCTTGTGCATCTGTTATGTTATGTTATGTTATGTTATGTTAAGGCCGTACTTTTAGAGCACACGGCTACCCCAAGGGGTGTCCCGGCGCTTTGACAAAGAGACCTGAAACCTAAAAACACAAAGGCAGAAACGCTACAGTCACAGTGATTACACGGAAAAGAGCGTGGTCTTCAACTCTTTCCTAAAAGCTAGGAGGCTCTCAGCTTTGCGGAGGGAGAGAGGGAGCTCATTCCAAGGGCGAGCTGCCACATATTGGAAGGAACGTCCTCCCATCCGAACTCGTTTGACAGTAGGCACCTCCATTTTAGCGAAATCGGCTGAAGGCAACATCCTCCGCGGCACATAGAAAGCAATACGCTTTCTGATGTAGTTAGGACCAACAGAGTGAAGGGCTTTAAATGCCAGCGTGAGGATTTTAAACATGATTCTTTTGGAAATAGGTAGCCAGTGCAACCTATTTAAAAGCAATGAGGCACTGGCTCTCCTTGGCAGGCCAAATATGGCTCTGGCTGCCGAGTTTTGGACAATTTGCAGTCTAGCCAGGAGGTACTTGGCCAGACCTGCAAAAAGCACGTTAGCGTAATCTAACCGAGACCCCACTAGCGCCTGGACTACCGTCTTTCGATATTGTAGGGAGAGCAATGGAAGAAATTTCCTCAGCATCTTAAGGATGCCGAAGCATTTCCCTGATAGCCCCATAATATGGGGGCGGAAAGAGAAGTCATCATCAAATACCACTCCAAGATTTTTCACTTGGGAAGATGACTTCTCAGGAGGGAACATGTCCTGGGGCCACCACGACTTCCAGCCCAGATCAGGGGCACAGCCAAAGAAGAGCAACTCAGACTTATCCGAGTTGCATTTCAGGCTGTGCTGCTGAAAACACGCAAAGACTGCACTCAGACAGTCTTTGATCCTGTCGCCGTCAAAGACCTCTCCTTTGCTGCACGTAAACAGGAGCTGGGTGTCATCAGCGTATGAGATGACCCGGGCCCATAATCCTCCGCTACCATCGCCAGAGGGGCCATATAGATGTTAAAGATGGTGGGGCTCAGAATGGACCCTTGAGGAACCCCAACCTCTAGCGATGGCATTTCAGCGGAGAACGGTGGAGCCCAGATCACCTGTCGGCGGCCCGATAAGAAGGATTGAAACCAATCCAACACCGTCCCCCGCAGTCCGATCACCCTGAGTCTTGAAAGGAGACCAGCATGAGGGACGGTGTCGAAAGCCACCGACAAGTCCAGCATGACTAACATAGCCTTTCCCCCTAGATCAAGCGTCTCCCTGATGGCATCGGTCACCTCCACGAGGGCTGTCTCCGTGCTATAATTGGCACGGAAACCGGATTGAGAATCATGGAGAATGTTGTTATTCTCAATAAAGGTGGTAAGTGTATGCTGAACATGTTTCTCAACCACCTTCGCCAGAGCAGGGAGGAGGGAGATCGGTCTATAGTTAGCCAGCAGCAAAGGATCTAACAGAGGTTTTTTGATCAGCGGCAGAATAAGTGCGTGTTTCCATTCCCGAGGCACCACTCCGGAGCTCAGGGACAGATTGAGCAGGGGGTTCAGCAAGCTGTTTACTGCCGATGCCACCTTGCTCAAGCACTTTGCTGGAAATGCATCCAGGGGTGAGCCAGATTGGAGCCGAGACAGTAGCTCCAGCGACGTTGCACAGGACATCTGCGGAAAGACCGATAGTGTGGGTCCAGGCCCTACCTCTAAGGATAGAACCGGCCTCCATTTGCGACCAAAGTCGTCGGCAACCATGGAAGAATCCACGGGGGGAAAGGAGTCTTGAATAGTTTTAATGTTTGTGACAAAAAAGTCAGCAAGCTGCCTAATCCACCCTTCAGTATGAGAGTGTGAGAGGGCACCTGCGGCAGGATCAACAAACTCTTTAACAATTCTAAAAAGTTCCCTACTCATGTTGTCCGCCCGATCTATTCTGTGCTCAAGCATCCGATAGCATATCTGCTGTCACTAAATGAAACGCTCTGGACTGACGAGTCACATCCTTCTGTGTCCTTTGGTTAGTCCTAGTCTCATATGAGATAAAAAAAATTATTAAAAAATGATCCGACCAAAGGACTGGGAGCGGCGGGGACACTTCGATCGGCACCGTAGAAAAGATTAAATCTAATGTGCTGATCGCATGCAGGGTACGGAAAGAGCCGCCTGCAAGTCTTCGATGAAGGAACCAATGGGCCCGGGTGGTCTATAAACAAGAATCCCTGTGCACGTCTGAGAAGCAGAAAGACTAAGTGTAAAGCCTAAAGCTTCACATCTTTGTTGTTTTACTGTGTTAGTTTTTATGATGTAATAGTGGCAAAAATAAAGTAGTAAAATGCATCAGTATTTGGAAAATGAGTCAGTGTTGTTCAGTTATATGTAATAATTATATACATGGAATACGTATAGTCAGTTAAACGTTTTTCAGCAGTAAATGGTAAAATACATGGTGTCATTCTTTTGTGTAATATCCCACTGTGCATGTGTGTACATGAAGGAATTATGGGGCATATTATCAAGGACCGGTGTTAAAATTATTGGTGTTTTATCGGCAGGAAACTGCCGATAAAACAGCGGCAATGGGTTTGATAATACGCCCTGGTTCATTTCCATGGAAGCCCATGTTAAAACCAAAACATGGGCTTCTATGGGAATTAACCAGGGCGTATTATCAAGGCCATTATTGCCGTTTTATCAGCAGTTTCTTGCCGATAAACTGCAATAATTTTAACAGCGGTCCTTGATATTATGCCCCTATGGGGCATATCATCTAGGCTGGGCGTTAAAATTATCGCCACTTTATCGACAGGAAACTGCTGATGAAGTTGTGATAATGGGCTTTATAATATGCTCTATGGAATTCTAATCGATGCTGATGTTAGATGTTCTTCACATCCAACATCAGCTTCGATTGGAATTTCATAGAGCATATTACAAGCCCATTATCACCACTTTAGCGGCAGTTTCCTGAAGGTAAAGTTGTGATAATTGTATCACCCAGGCTTGATAATATGCCCCTATATTCACCCCTTTTGCATATTTTCTACACTGTCTTGTCATACTTCCTCCTCTCCTGTCTTAGTCCTTCCTCTCTCATTATACTATCTTCTTTTTCTAATATTCTGCTCTCTTTTTATCCTTTTTTTTATACTTGGTCCTATTTTTGCATATTTGTGCTACTGTTTATATTGTCTCTTGTCTTTATATTCACTACTGTCGTCATAGTTGTTACTGTCTTCTTGTAGTCCTCCCTCTCTGTTTATACGGTCAGTCTTCTTGTCTCTCCTCTTATTCCTTCTGTCTGTTCATTTTCTTCTCTCTTTCTTCTTATTTCATTTTTTTCTTGATACCGCCTGTTTTGTCTTCTTTCTCGTTTCTCTCCCTCTGTATATAGTCTGGGCATATTTACAAGCCCCTTGTGCATCTGTTATGTTATGTTATGTTATGTTATGTTATGTTAAGGCCGTACTTTTAGAGCGCACGGCTACCCCAAGGGGTGTCCCGGCGCTTTGACAAAGAGACCTGAAACCTAAAAACACAAAGGCAGAAACGCTACAGTCACAGTGATTACACGGAAAAGAGCGTGGTCTTCAACTCTTTCCAAAAAGCTAGGAGGCTCTCAGCTTTGCGGAGGGAGAGAGGGAGCTTGTTCCAAAGGCGAGCTGCCACATATTGGAAGGACCGTCCTCCCATCGGAACTCGTTTGACAGTAGGCACCTCCATTTTAGCGAAATCGGCTGAAGGCAACATCCTCCGCGGCTCATAGAAAGCAATACGCTTTCTGATGTAGTTAGGACCAACAGAGTGAAGGGCTTTAAACGCCAGCGTGAGGATTTTAAACCTGATTCTTTTGGAAATAGGTAGCCAGTGCAACCTATTTTAAAGCGATGAGGCACTGGCTCTCCTTGGCAGGCCAAATATGGCTCTGGCCGCCGAGTTTTGGACAATTTGCAGTCTAGCCAGGAGGTACTTGGCCAGACCTGCATAAAGCGCGTTAGCGTAATCTAACCGAGACCCCACTAGCGCCTGGACTACCGTCTTTCGATATTGTAGGGAGAGCAATGGAAGAAATTTCCTCAGCATCTTAAGGATGCCGAAGCATTTCCCTGATAGCCCCATAATATGGGGGCGGAAAGAGAGGTCATCATCAAATACCACTCCAAGATTTTTCACTTGGGAAGATGACTTCTCAGGAGGGAACATGTCCTGGGGCCAACAACGACTTCCAGCCCGGATCAGGGGCACAGCCAAAGAAGAGCAACTCAGACTTATCCGAGTTGCATTTCAGGCTGTGCTGCTGAAACCACGCAAAGACTGCACTCAGACAGTCTTTGATCCTGTCGCCGTCAAAGACCTCTCCTTTGCTGCACGTAAACAGGAGCTGGGTGTCATCAGCGTATGAGATGACCCGGGCCCCATAAGCCTCCGCTACCATCACCAGAGGGGCCATATAGATGTTAAAGATGGTGGGGCTCAGAATGGACCCTTGAGGAACCCCAACCTCTAGCGATGGCATTTCAGCGGAGAACGGTGGAGCCCAGATCACCTGTCGGCGGCCCGATAAGAAGGATTGAAACCAATCCAACACCGTCCCCCGCAGTCCGATCACCCTGAGTCTTGAAAGGAGACCAGCATGAGGGACGGTGTCGAAAGCCGCCGACAAGTCCAGCATGACTAACATAGCCTTTCCCCCTAGATCGAGCGTCTCCCTGATGGCATCGGTCACCTCCACGAGGGCTGTTTCCGTGCTATAATTGGCACGGAAACCGGATTGAGAATCATGGAGAATGTTGTTATTCTCAATAAAGGTGGTAAGTGTATGCTGAACATGTTTCTCAACCACCTTCGCCAGAGCAGGGAGGAGGGAGATCGGTCTATAGTTAGCCAGCAGCAAAGGATCTAACAGAGGTTTTTTGATCAGCGGCAGAATAAGTGCGTGTTTCCATTCCCGAGGCACCACTCCGGAGCTCAGGGACAGATTGAGCAGGGGGTTCAACAAGCTGTTTACTGCCGATGCCACCTTGCCCATGCACTTTGCTGGACATGCATCCAGGGGTGAGCCAGATTGGAGCCGAGACAGTAGCTCCAGCGACGTTGCACAGGACATTTGCGGAAAGACCGATAGTGTGGGTCCAGGCTCTGCCTCTAAGGATAGAACCGGCCTCCATTTGCGACCAGAGTCATCGGCAACCATGGAAGAATCCACGGGGGGAAAGGAGTCTTGAATAGTTTTAATTTTTGTGACAAAAAAGTCAGCAAGCTGCCTAATCCACCCTTCTGTATGAGAGTGTGAGAGGGCACCTGCGGCAGGATCAACAAACTCTTTAACAATTCTAAAAAGTTCCCTACTCATGTTGTCCGCCCGATCTATTCTGTGCTCAAGATACTCCTTTTTGGCTTCGGAAATATGTTTGTGGTACTGTTTTATGGCATCACGGTACTTTATTTTCTCCACTGGGTCGTATTTACGACGCCAGAGTATTCCGCCTTTTTACAGTCTTGGCGCATTTTTCGTAGTGTGGAGGTAAACCACGGAGCGGAATCGTGACAGGGAGCATTTCTAGTTGACTTCACTGGGGCTAGCTCCTCGAATCTTGTTTGCAGCCATTTCTGAACCAAAGTCAGATCAGCATCTAAGTTCCCTGTAAGTTTACACGGGTGTTGACAGAGAGCATCCGATAGCATATCTGCTGTCACTAAATGAAACGCTCTGGACTGACGAGTCACATCCTTCTGTGTTCTTTGGTTAGTCCTAGTCTCATATGAGATAAAAAAAATTATTACAAAATTATCCGACCAAAGGACTGGGAGCGGCGGGGACACTTCGATCGGCACCGTAGAAAAGATTAAATCTAATGTGCTGATCGCATGCAGGGTACGGAAAGAGCCGCCTGCAAGTCTTCGATGAAGGAACCAATGGGCCTGGGTGGTCTATAAACAAGAATCCCTGTGCACGTCTGAGAAGCAGAAAGACTAAGTGTAAAGCCTAAAGCTCCACATCTTTGTTGTTTTATTGTGTTAGTTTTTATGATGTAATAGTGGCAGAAATAATGTAGTAAAATGCATCAGTATTTGGAAAATGAGTCAGTGTTGTTCAGTTATATGTAATAATTATATACATGGAATAGGTATAGTCAGTTAAACGTTTTTCAGCAGTAAATGGTAAAATACATGGTGTCATTCTTTTGTGTAATATCACACTGTGCATCTGTGTACATGAAGGAATTATGGGGCATATTATCAAGGACCAGTGTTAAAATTATTGGTGTTTTATCGGCAGGAAACTGCCGATAAAACAGCGGCAATGGGTTTGATAATACGCCCTGGTTCATTTCCATAGAAGCCCATGTTAAAACCAAAACATGGGCTTCTATGGGAATTAACCAGGGCGTATTATCAAGGCCATTATTGCCGTTTTATCAGCAGTTTCTTGCCGATAAACTGCGATAATTTTAACAGCGGTCCTTGATATTATGCCCCTATGGGGCATATCATCTAGGCTGGGCGTTAAAATTATCGCCACTTTATCGACAGGAAACTGCTGATGAAGTTGTGATATTGGGCTTTATAATATGCTCTATGGAATTCTAATCGATGCTGATGTTAGATGTTCTTCACATCCAACATCAGCTTCGATTGGAATTTCATAGAGCATATTACAAGCCCATTATCACCACTTTAGCGGCAGTTTCCTGACGGTAAAGTTGCGATAATTGTATCACCCAGGCTTGATAATATGCCCCTATATTCACCCCTTTTGCATATTTTCTACACTGTCTAGTCATACTTCCTCCTCTCCTGTCTTAGTCCTTCCTCTCTCATTATACTATCTTCTTTTTCTAATATGCTGCTCTCTTTTTATCCTTTTTTTTATACTTGGTCCTATTTGTGCATATTTGTGCTACTGTTTATATTGTCTCTTGTCTTTATATTCACTACTGTCGTCATAGTTGTTACTGTCTTCTTGTAGTACTCCCTCTCTGTTTATATGGTCAGTCTTCCTTTATATTTGTCTTTTCTCCATATTTTTGTTTATACATTTCTTCGCCTTTCTTCATATATACTCTTCTTTTGTTATATTCTATGTTTCTTCTTATTCTTGCTGTTCTTTGCAGGTACTCCCTATTGTTTTCTCATACTTTTCGTTTTCTTCTAATACTCTTGTGTGTGTTCTCACATTTCTTCTGTCTTTTCCTATACTTTGCACTCTCTACTTATATTGTTGTGTTTTGCTATTGTGACATTCCTGTCCTCATTTTACCCCCTGTTGTTATACTGCCCCCTGTTTTCATATTCTCCTCTCTCTTCTCTTACTTCTCAATGTGTCCTCTTACTATTGAGTTTTTCTTATATTTCCTTTTGTCCTATATTCCTTCTTTCTGTGTTCATATTTTCCACTGTTTCTTCATATTTGTTTTCTATTTTCATTTTCGGTCCTCTCTGTTTATACTTCTTAAATCTGTTCATATTGTTTGCTCACATCTGTTACTGCTCCTTAATTCACTGTATACACTCTGCAGCACTTTCCTCATATTTTCTGTCTTTTCATACTGACCTCTCTCTTTATATTTGTTTGTCTTGTCATACTTCTGCCTCTTTCGTCATACACTTTTCATTCTTTATAATCCTCCATCTGTTTATACTTCTTTTTTATTTACTCCAGACTGTATCCTCTGTTCTTGTTTATCATTTTTTTCCTTTTGCTACACTTGTCCTCACATTCTTCGTGCTTTCTTCTTGTACAGTTCTCTCTGTGCTTATACATACTGTCCTTTGCTAGTATTCCTTTTTTGGTCCTATAGTTGCGTATCTTTTCACATACTCCTTTTTTTATTTAGAGTCTTTCTCTCTCTTCTTATAGTGCCCCCTTTGTCCTCTTGCTCGCTTTATTTTCTTGTTATACTCTTTCTTCTCCTAATAGTTCAATTTTTCTCTTCATACTCTCCCTTACCTATTCATACTTTCTAGTTTATTTATATTCCTTTATTTCGTTATATTGCAGTATCTGTTTATACTCCCCTTTTTGGTTATATTTTCCCTTGTTTCATACTCCTTTCCTCTTTTGTTTTAAGTGCTTTTATTTTTATAGTCCCACGTTTGTCCTCATAATCCTCCCTCTGTTCTTGTAAGTAATATAATAGAATATTTGATATATTTATTTTTGTAATGTTATATATATTTATTTTATTCTAGATTCTGTTTATCTATACTAAAAAAACGGTATGATGCCGACTAAGTTTCAAAAGCAGAAACAACAAAAGAAAGGTGTTTATTTGAAGAGAAGTCATCAACAAGATTTACATGAAGAAGAATGTGTAAACAAAGAGAAAACAAGTGCTGGTAAGACAAGGAACACTTTTTTGAGGAAAATATTAAAGACTAAGAGTAGTGTGCAGAAACAGAAAAATGTTATTAGTGTATCTGCAATGAAAAATAAAAATAAAAATAAAGAGATCAATCATGGAAAATCAAGTGCAGAGAAAACTGTATAGTAAGAGGAGGAAAAATCAATTTATGGAAATTAGGAAACAAATGTTTTATAATAGATTTGAATCAAACTTAATTAAAGAAATTAAGGTATGTAAGAAAAAACTGTATTTTATAAGAAGAAGAAAGCTATAGAAAATGTAGTTGAGAAAGCTTTGGAATTGAAAAGAAAATTGTTTATTTTAGTAATCAATAGAGTTAGATCACTAGATAAGCCAATCCATTTAATGAAGGCCAAAAGTAAGTGGAGAAGATTAATTACCAGAAGTAATTTTTGTGAGTTTTTTTGGGGTGAATGGAAACATGGTTCAAGTTCTGAGCTTTTTTTGATGAAGAAAGTTATCTTCAGAGTAATGATTTGTTGCATGCAGTTGACACTAGTGGTCGTGCTTATGTGACTAGAAATGGTTGTCCTATTGAAAAAAAGAAGATTGTTCCTAGAAATGCAGAAGAGGTGTTAGCTGCTGAAGTTTTAGGGAGACGTCCTAAAGCTCCAGTGTACACTTGGAATTGTAGCAGTATTTGCAGTGTGCGGCAAGGATCTATTGATTTTTTATGCAATTTCGTACGTAACTATACTAAGAAAAGTGTTAAACAAATGATTAAGATGTTGCAAGAACTAGACCCTTGCAGAGTGAGAGAAAATACTGGTTTGCAAGGTCATTCTCTGGCTTGTCTTTCTAAAAAAGTGTGTCAAAGTGTTTTTCACCATTTCAAGATGTTAGCAGTACATCATTCTGAAATGAGGAAATTAGTGAGAATATTGTATTATGCAAAAAGTCCTGCACTAATGTAAAAAAAGTTGAACAGTGCTCTTTTGCATGGATCTGTATCAGATGTAACAAATGTTTGTGATGAAATTCAGGTTAGTTACTTTGGTCCTCAGGAAGACAGTACAGAAACTGAGACATTAATAGAAGAAAATGTGGAAGAGAATGTAGAACATTGTGGTGTAGAAAATTTTGAGCACGAAATTATAAAGTTTACGATGATTTCAGGTGAAAAGCCAAATTATTCTTTTATCTGTTGTCGACGAACTCATTATAAAAATCAGACCAGGAGTGTTGATTTGTATTTAAAAAGTGAAAAGGAAAATAATAATGAGTGGAAGGATTTTGCAACTTATTTGTTGGTTGAGAATTGTTTTGATTTGGGTTCTGATCAGCTTATTTGTAAATATTGTTATAACAAATTCGACGAGAACAAAATGCCTGCTAGAGCTATAATCTTGAGTTGGTAAATATTCCTTCTGAACTGATAGATGTAAATACCTATGAGTCTATTCTTATTCAATGTATGCATCCATTTCAGGCTATTGTTCGTATGGAGCCTAAGACAGGAACATTGCCTCCTGCAGATTTACAGAGAGGATTAAAGGGAAGAGTTGTATATTTGCATCTAGATTTAAAGAAAAATATTGAAACTATTGGTGTAGAAAATGTAGAAGATAAACCTTTAGTTATTCTTGTTAATGGCGTTCCTATTAAGAGTAGGAAATCTGGCAAGAATTAGTGAATTTTAGGAAAGTGAAAAAGGCAACGTTGTATCTGGTAAAAAATAATCAATTTTACAGAAATGTGTATGTGAGAGAAGAAGAAATAACTGTAGAAGAAGATAGTGACTTGCCATGTGGACAAATTGAAAAAGTTGATGTGTGCAGAACTGAAGAAATCTACGAACATTACAGTGTTCATCCACTGTATTATAAAGAAGTGATGGGGAATACTATAGAGTTATTCCAAATGGAAGGAGCAAACGAAAATCCCATTAGTATATGGGAAAAAAGCTTGGAAGCTCGTTGTTTCCCTCAATTGTTTCCCACAGGAAAAGGAGGACGATATGATGACCGACCTGTGCAGATTCCTGCATCTGAATACCGGACGTCGAGATAATATGCTGAAGATCCAAGATTTTGACAATGTATTCTGTATTTGTTTCATCTTTTGTTTGAGAGTCATTTGTCTGGACTTTCTTATGCAGTAAACCATCTATTGAAAACAGGTGTACATCTGCAAAATGTTTCGTCAAAGGAATTTATGGATAAAGTACTGCAGAAAGATAATGTTTTGGAATCTCAGCTAATTAATCTCATGGCGTGTCAGCGAGGTACTAATGAGTACTGGTACCGTTGTCATGGAGAACTGAAATGCATGCTAAGAAACTTAGGAACTCCTACATGGTTCCTTACTCTAAGCTGTGCTGAATATGCTTGGGATGATTTACTTCAATTTCTTTGAGAGGCAAATCCAAATAATACTAAATATTGAATACAAGACACCTGGAGAATTGTGCTCTGTGGATCCAGATAATGTATGCAGGTATTTCAATCATAGATTTGAAGCTATGATGTCTTTTATCACCAATGGAGAAAGGAGTATCAAGCAAGAGGTGCTCCTCACATACACATGCTAATATGGATCAAAGATGCTCCCAAATTTGGAACAGACTCAGATGATACTTTGTTGTCTTTTATTGAAGAATATGCTACATGTGATATACCCAAAAGTTCACAAGATAAGGACTTAAGACAACAAGTCTTACGATTCCAAAGCCATCGTTGTGGGAAATACTGTCGTCGAAAGTATAAATCTATGGAAAAATTCTACACCAAATGCCGTTTTGCATTTCCACGACCTGTAATATCAAAAGGAAGAGTGAACAGTTTTATGTCATCTTTCCGACATACTATCACAAGAAAGTCTCCAAAAAATACCTACAACTTAAGAAGAAATGAACAGTCAAAAAATATAAATGACTATAACCCAGTCATTTTGTCCATGTGGAATGCTAATATTGATATACAATATGTTGCGGACAATTCCATTGCTGTTGCTCGATATGTAACATCCTACATAACAAAATCAGAAAAGTCGAAATTGAAGGAAATGTGGGAAGAGATTTCCCACGAGAAGAGTCTAAGTAAGAAGTTATATACTTACAGTTTGAAGATGTTATCTCATCGAGAAATTGGAGCGTATGAACGCTCGGATCGGTTAACATCTGCAAGTCTTTATTCCAAATCTAGAAGAATCATTTGGGTGAGTCTAGGTCTTGCTGCAACACGAAACTGAGTTCTTAAATCTGTACAAGAAATTGATTATTTAGCTGGAAAAGAGCCGGAAAGTACAGATATTGTGAAAACAAATATGTTGGATACATATTATCCAAACAGAAGTCATCATCTTGAGAACATTTGTCTCTATGAAGTGCTGCAAAACTATATTTTTAAACGGAATATTACAGAAAACATCAATAATGGTATATATGCTGTGATTCGTTCTGAAAGTTGTCTGGTGAAAGAAAGAAAAGGACATTTGATTAATCACCGAAAACTGAGTTGCGAAACACCTGACAAAAGGGAATTTTACTATTTAGCTCTTTTGCAACTTTTCAAGCCATGGCGTTCAGAATTGGAATTACTTGTAGGTTCTGAGAGCTATGAAGATTCCTTCAATGCAACTAAAGATACTATAGAATGTCCTGTTTTTGCTAATTATGTGAAAATGTTGAATGACGAAATTGAGCAAGAAGCTACAATTGCAGCTGAGATTGCTAGAGATAGTTCTCAAGACAGTCAAACTTCTGCTCCGTTGAGTCAGGACCCACTAGGAGAACCAATGTTTCAAAATGAGGCAGAAACTGCTATGGAAGAGTTGAAAACAGCAATGTATCAAGGTTAAGAAGATATAACAAACTTAGGAAACTTGGAAGAACAACTAAATCTGGAGCAGAAGGAAATATATGAGCAAGTGAGAGAACATATTGACCATGGATTACTTCATGAGAAGAAAGAGTGCTCTTGCTCATCATTTGAACCTATCCGAATGTACGTGAGTGGACAATCTGGAACAGGCAAAAGTTTTTTAACTAAAGTAATCACAACTTTTCTACAGAAAACAACTGAGTCGCATTTGTTTTGTGTTGTCACTGCTCCAACTGGATTAGCAGCCCACAATATTAAAGGAATTACTTTACATCGTTTATTAATGCTACCAGTAGAGCATGATAATAAATTAGAGTACCATAAGCTATCTGGAGAAGCTTCTTATGAAGTTTCAAGAGTCTTGAGAAAAATGAAACTTCTCATTATTGATGAGGTAAGCATGGTATCAAACTTACTGCTTGCTTTTGTGCATTTAAGAATGCAGCAAATTCTTAACCCTTTCTATGCTGATGACGGAACCGCTCCTTCATCATCTGCGGTGGCGCTGTGCTGATGACGGAGCGGTTCCGTCATGGCCCTGCCACCGCACCTGCGCGGTGCAGATTTCGCGCCTGCGCAGTGCGTTCTATTGAGCGGGCGATGCCATGACGGAACCGCTCCATCATGAGCACAGCCCAACCGCGGCTGATGACGGAGCGGTTCCGGCATCAGCATGCGGCCGCCGAGCGGCCGCCCTGCCCACTTAGCACTGCGGCGGAATAGCCGCCGCAGCGATGTGGTTAAAACAAAGTATGACATATTATTTGGAGCAAAACACCTCATAGTTTTTGGAGATCTTCTAAAACTTACTCCTGTAAAAGGACAGCCTGTCTTTAAAACACTGTCGCATGAAGATACCAGAAAGTCTTTGGGGAGCATTGGGAATGTAAACATTTGGTCATATTTTGAGTATAAGGAACTTATTACAAATATATGACAGGCAAATGATGCTGATTCTTCAAGATATAAGAATTGGAAAAATGACTGAACATGCAAACAAGCTTAACAGAGACGATTACTTTCAAATTTGTTTCCAAATGAAAATATTGTCCCAGAGAAAATATACATGAGAATTGCAGAAAAGCAATCTTTAGTCTGCTTAATGCCAACACTACGTGAATATTCTATATTCAATGAAGAAATGTTAAAGTTGGAAAATAAAGAAATTATAAAATTGGAAGCTATTGATAAAATAGAACATGAGGGAATCACTATTATTCTGAATGAAAAGTTGAAGAGGAAATTGGATTCTTTAGAGAAATCGATGAGTAAAACTGCAGGTTTAGAAAAGAATTTGTATGCATGTGTAAACTGTAGGGTAATTTTACGACGTAATTTGAATGTGGAAAAAGGTTTAGTAAATGGAGCAATGGGTAAAATTGTTGATTTTGTTAATTATGTAAATAGAGATAGAATTGAATTTTTGAAAATCAAATTTGATGAAATTGCTGAAGTACAACAATTTAGTCGTTGTTCTTCTTGGTTTTTGCTTGTAAAAGATTTGTATGTACGCAGAAAATAGTTTCCTGTTTGTTTGGCATATGCGGTGACCATTCATAAATCTCAAGGTTTAAGTGTAGATAGTGCTTTAGTGAATATTGGAAGTACTGTGTTGAAAGAGGGGATGGCATATGTTGCTTTGTCTCGAGTCAGAACTTTATCTGGATTGTATTTGATTGATTTTGATGAGACAAAGGTTAGTGCAGATGCAAATTGTGTGAAAGAGTATAATAGGTTAAGAAGAGAATATGCACCCAATTTAGGTCAATATCCAGTATTTGAAAAGTGTGTAGTAGGTAGAAAAAGGGGATTTGAGATTATCTGTACTGAAACTGTAGAGAAAGAAAAAAAACAAGATGAAGTTGCGCCTGCAAGCAAAAAGAAAAAGGACAGTGTTGAAGAGAATGTTGGTTATCGGTTTGAAAATAGTTCTGGTGTCAACTGCTATGCTAATGTAGTTGTTAATGTTGTTTTTGTTCTTGAAAGTTTGCAACAGCAAATTGTTGAAAATCTGGACGAAAGATTCTGTTAATTGTTGTATTCTGTTTATGAGAAATGTAGTAGTGATAAAAGTAAAATACAAAGTGTTTCTGATATTCAAAATGTTTTGGACATATGTTCTGGTTCTAGTCAATTTACGCAGAATATTCAGCAAGGTTGTCAGGAATTTTTAATGTTTATGCTTGGTATACTGGAAGATGAAGGTATAGATATTGAAAACCTTGTTGGCCTTTCTTGTAAATGGCAACATGATTGTCAACATTGTTTGTTTACATGTAGCACTAACATAGACTCTGAAAGATTCATATATTTGACTTTACCTGACTGTGAATCAGTGTCTTTTAAGAATCTAATTAGAGGAGCAACTCAAAACATGGAGTGTAGCCAATGTAAATCAGAAATGTCATCTACATTGTTTGTACAAAGATATGAACAGTATGTAATTTTAATGCTGCTACGTTGTAAAGCTGATGGAAGAAAATTGGAAACTTTAATTAAAAACTTTGTAGCTGGAAAAGTTTCAAAATCAGGAAGAACTTTTGTAGCTGTTGCAATTATTTTTCATGATGGACCTTCTACAACATCTGAACATTACACTGTTTATTTAAAAATTTCTGAAAGGTTGGATACATTGTAATGATAGTCAATTCGTTTTTAAGCAACGTTTGCTTAAAGAGTTACCAAATTCTTACCTAATATTTTTAAAGCCCAAATTTTAAGTTCAAAATGTGGCCTTTTTAGGATTACTGCTGTTAAGGTACATTAGTCTGGTGTTGTAGAGTATTTTGTAAGTGAGGGTGAGGAGGTTGAAGGTGACCCTCTTTTCGATATTGAGGCAGTGTACGTGTATTAGGTGGTGACTGATATGGCTGCAGCAGGGAACATTGATAATCAGTCAGGTGGTGGTCTTTTGAATTTGTTGTAGTTGTTGTAGGTGTTTGGCTGGAATTCATATGTAGCATGTTTTGCCACAGTGTGGTCTGCTGCTGATGAGGGACTGTGTTACTGTTCTTCTTTTGGTAAGGATCCACTTGTAAATGTTGCGGAGCATGTGGAGGGTGCTATGGCAGTAGGAGGAGACGGTGTAGACTTGCCTACACATTGAGAGGGAGGAGTTTAGGATGAATCCTAGGTTGTGGATATGTTTGGTAGGTGTTGGTAGTGTCCACAGTGTAGTGAGCTAGCAGGAGTCTTCCGAGGCTGAGGGGGTTGGTCTGAGGATGAGTACTTTCGTTTTGTGCGTTTCATGTTTAGAGAGCCGCTCCTTATGTAGTTGGTGCTGGTACACAGTCAAAATATCGAGTACTAAATATCGACCTACCAAAATATTGTGTTTGAAATTTCGAAGGTGCACAATATCGACTTCAAGAATATTGTTGGACAGAATATCGACCCTAAGGTAAGTAATATCGAAATTCTTTATATCGATGTAAGTAATATCGAAGTTAGTAATATCGATAGCATATATATCGATGTCACTAATTTCGATGACACTAATATCGATATTTGTATTATTTTTTTGTTTTTTATTATGTATGTGTTATATGTTTTACTAAAGTATATAAAATAATTAATATTATATGTGTATTCATTTTATATATTCATAAATGTATTTATAAGCAAATTATATGTTTTAGTACCGGAGCGGGTTGTGGGTTTATAGGGGAATAGGGTGGGAAGTAATTTAATTATGTTAAATTGATTATTAATTAGTAGGATTTATTAATAAATTGTAATTAATTGGTAATTATTTTTAATTAATTGGAAATTAATTTTAATTAATTGATTACTTGATAAATATGTTCTGTAGCGGGTTATGGGTTTATAGGGAAATAGGGTGGGAAGTAATATAATTAGGTTAAATTAATTAATAATTAGTATTTATTATTAATTAGTTTTAAATAATTGGTAATTACATTTAATTAATTGGTATTTCATTTTAATGAATTGATTAATTGATATATATGTTCTGTAGCGGGTTGTGGGTTTATAGGGGAATAGGGTGGGAAGTAATTTAATTTTGTTTAATTAATTAATAATTAGTAAGAATTATAAATTAATTTTAATTAATTGGTAATTAATTGGTAAATAATTTTAATTAATTCATAAATAGAGAAATGTGTTCTGTTGCGGGTAGTGGGTTTATAGGGGAATATGGTGGGAAGTAATTTAAATGTAATTAAGTAATAATGTTTTTAAATTAATTGTTTTGTTAATAATATAATTGTTAATTAATTATTAATTGGTAATTAAATATTATAAAATGGTATTTTTTAATATTTATTTTTGGTTAAATATATTTAGCTAATCATGTTTTTTATAATTATGTATAGGTATTGTATATGGTTTATATTTATTTAATAGTTTATATTTTTATTATTAAAAAAGCTTTTATTTATAAGTATGTTATTTTAACCCCTACGCTATCCAACACTTTCCCTACTGTTGCACTCTCTGGAGTGGGAATAGTAATTTTACTCCTACGCTATCTAACACTTTCCCTACTGTTGCACTCTCTGGAGTGGGAATAGTAATTTTTACTCCTACGCTATCCAACGCTTTCCCTACTGTTGCACTCTCTGGAGTGGGAATAGTCATTTGTACCCCTACTCTATCCAACGCTTTCCCTACTGTTGCACTCTGTGGGGTGGGAATAATAATTTTTACCCTTAAGCTATCCAACGTTTTATATAATTAATTTTTAAAATATTAAAAGTATATTTAATTTTTTATATTTTTTACATTTTATTTATGTTATTGTTTTATGTTTGTAAATGTATTTGTAATTTAGAATATATTTTATTAATTTATAAATTAGTAAAATAATTATTACAACTTATTGTTCAGTACATATATATGATACATTTACTGTATATATTTAATTAATGTATTATCATTATATATGCATTATTTATTAATTTTAAACATTATTAGATACTTTTAACTATGTAGATTTTATTTATTAGTGTTATTTACTTTATTTTACATTTATATTTTAAAAGAAAAAAAAACTATATTTTTAACATCGATATTTTTAACATCTATATTATTTTTTCGATATTTTTGTACTTAACATGTTGTAGATAGGATGTCGATATTCTTGCCCTCGATATTTTTGACTCGATATTCCTGTAGGCCGATATTTTGTAGGTCGATATTTTGTCAATGATCCAGTTGGTGATGTCCTTCATTGTGTCGTGGAGGTTGCTTTTGGTGGTATGTGGATTCTTTGTGAGGAAGAGGATGAGCTTGATGTCGTTGATGTAGGAGATGATGTTGAGGTTGTGATGGCGGGTCACTTGTGTGAGGGTGGCCATGTAGATGTTGAATAGCGTCAGGCTGAGGGATGAGCACTGGGAGACGGAGCAAATGGTGTTGGTGGTTTTGGATCAGAAGGCTGAGAGGCAGTCGCTCAGGATTACTATTGAACAATTAGCAAACTAAGAATTTGACGCATACTATTTGGCCCTGTGGAATAGTTTGTGAAACCGCAAAGGACTTGTTGTTATATATTTTGTCGGCATATATTTTTAAGTAATATTTTTTACAGTGTATGAAAATTAATCATAATGTTTTGTTATGTTATGATTGTTTGAGATGTGCCATATTTACGTAAGAAATTGCCCTTAGAGAAAAACATTTAAAATATGTTTTATTTCTATTTTTTAGATTGTTATTGAGAATGTTGAATGGTCCTATGCTGAGAATGCTGTGCCAATCCTTATACCTGCTTCAAGCTAGTGCAGTGGTTTGACACAGCATGAGCCCAAAAGTGACAAAGCGAAATCTTGTAGATTTCAGTCAGCCACTTTTAGAAGTTGTTTCTGCGCCGCAACGCCCCCCCCCCCCTATGTAGGAATGTCTCCTTCTGGTACAGGAATTTACAATGTGACGCACCTCACAGAGACATCACATTCTAAATACCACATACCATGGCGTGTCTTTTGCACCAAAATTGTGTTGTATATCTACCCCTAACAAACACTTACAAATTCACCCAGGCAGTTTCAGTAGCAGTGCATTCTTTTTGAATTTACTTTTGTTAATATTTTACATTAAAAATATGAAATGTAACTTTAAAAATGAATAAATATAAGTATTTATAATAAAAATGTAGAAAATTATTATAAAAAGAAAGAAATTTAATAATTAATACATTTTAAAATTATCATTTATAAAACCTATAGAATTCACTGAAAAAAACATAGGTTTCAGCCAAATTATAATTAGTAATTAGCATTTAAAAAACCTTAGAAATTCCCTGACAAAAACATAGGTTTCATACATGTTATAGTTAGCTGGACATTTCACTCATACAAAAACTTTGAAATTCCCCCGTTATAGTTAGTTCAGCTAACTATAACTCGCGTGCCCACAATGCACTGCTGATGATGTCACATATACCATCACTCATGACATGGTCAGTGACATCACTCATGACATCTCAAATGACATCACTGATGACATCATCCTTGTGAAAGAGTGGCAGACCTCCTTTCAGCGTAATATACCCTTTGATACACCCATTCAAAAATAGAAATTAATTTTTTTTTAAAAATGGAGATACCGATACCACTTACCAACAAGCTATTTAGTAATTCCAACATCTACATACTGATCCACTCAATCACCAACAGTTCTTTATAGTCACTTATACATGTACTCACTCATCATATGTACTCATACACTTATACATCCTGTTACACACCAACACTCATCCATACACTTACTAACACACATACTCACACATGCAAATAAACTATCAAACATAGATTTATTTGCATATACAGCATATATACACAGTACTACACTTACTTTTACAGAAACGTACATATACTTACTCTCTTAAACAATCACTTAGAGAAACACATACTTATTTATACAGGAGCTCATCCAATCTCTTACTCTCACATATAATCACTTATATACAGCAATACTCATATATAGTAGAGTAAAAGATATGTAGCTACTCATAAAGATACTGTTGAGACAGTCAATCCCACACACCCATACACACACTCATCCACCCATACAGTCCTGCATACATGCTGTCTTCAAAACACATACAAACAGTGAGTCACTCATTCATGCATGTATGCGCTAAGTAATACTCCCCACCAAACCATACAGACACTCATACTGATACTCAAAAAGCCAACTAATAACTCATATAGACACTCATGTAGCTACTCACCAACCTATGCAGCCAATATAGACAAAGTGAGACACTGATACAGATATTTACATATTTAAACATTACTCGCTAATACATGTATTCATTAGGATACACCTAATAAGTCAGTTATGCAATCATTTTTACAAAAAAACATCCATTGAGACATTTATTTATCTATTTATTCTTCCATCTACCTTGTGATACACATATAGAAAACATATTTAAATTTCAGAAAAAAAACATTCACTGGATGATGTCATCAGTGCTGTCATCAGTGATGTCATTTGAGATGTCATGAGTGATGTCATGAGTGATGTCACTGACCATGTCATGAGTGATGTTATATGTGACATAATCAGCAGTGCATTGTGGGCACGCGAGTTATAGTTAGCTGAACTAACTATAACGGGGGAATTTCAAAGGTTTTGTATGAGTGAAATGTCCAGCTAACTATAACATGTATGAAACCTATGTTTTTTCTGTGAATATATATATACATATATATATATATACTGGCTATCACCAGTAGGTATATATAATTAGGATTAATTCCCTATGGGATTTTTGAAAATTCTATGTCTAATAACTTTGGCGTTTGAGGACGGAATCGGCTGAAATTTGTCAGGAAAATGGCACATTTTGTTTCTGAGCAGCCCCTGAAAATTTGGTGGGGTTTCGTCAAGGGGGGGCTGAGAAAAAAGGGGGGTCCCAAAACGCGTTTTTCCCATTCATTTTTCCATAGGGCGGTTGGACTCACTTTTAGCTCGAACGGCTGAATGGATTTGCACGAAACTTGGCAAAATTGTAGGGACTGTTAGCCCGATGTGCCTTTGCTAGGTCTCAATATATGTGCTCCAGTAGTTTTTGAGAAATTAACGTTCAAAACAAGATATATATCTGTAACAGCGCTCCGGGCAGCGATCCGGTCCGCTTACTTTTCGCGAAACGGAACTTTGCACGCAGAAAGCTGATTGGCTCTCAGGTGTCTGTCAACATTCTAAACAGTCCGGAGCGGCCGCCATCTTATCTCTCGGTAGGATCGAGAGAGAAGAAGAGGTGAAAAACGAAGGGGGAATTTATTGAAAGGGGGCAAGGTATACCCCTCTTGACCCCCTAGGAATGTTGTTGGGGTTATTAAAGGGTCCCGTGGGGAAAATAAAAAAAAATGATTTTTCACGGTAGAAGCGCTTCACGGGCCGCGAACTGGGCCGCAAACTGGTAGCGAAACGGGAATTCGCCATTTTGTGCTTCGTTTTAATTGTTTAGAGACAAAAATTATCGCCGCACATCGGCCACAATGAATGAATGAATGCATGAATATCGCTGAAAAGTCAGCGATATTCATGCATTATCCAGCAAATGCTCTTAGCCATGTTATCCACCTTCCATTGGATAACATGGCTAAAAACTGCTCTGTGCGTGAGCTTTTTTTTTTTTTTTTTGCTGCGTGACGTTTGTTAACGTTTGATTCGATGGAAATCAGGAAGTGTTGACCACCATTTTGTCACTGCGAGTAAATATTTTGTTATAAATGAATCCTTATTGATAAACATTGTCTGCGCCATCTTGCGTTTTTGTCCAATGCCACAATTTTGTCGTGCACGGCAGCCATTTTAGATGCCTTGACCAGGGCCACTCTCTGCACGCTGCCGATCCTCAGCATGGCTCCCCACCCTCGCAAGCATCTCCCCCACGCACTGGTCACCCCCGCTCTCTCTCTCATGCATGGGACATATACTTCCCCCCATCTGCGCTGCTCTTCTCTGAGAATCACACCCTGTGCCCGCCCGACACCTCCCTTTCACCCTATTCACTACCGCACCCTCTGACACTCCTCTTCCTCTGTGTCCGATTGTCCAGGCCGGACCTAGGCTATCACCTAGCCCTGCGGATGTAGTTAATGGCCCCAGCTGTAGAGTATCCAGACATGCCAACCCTCCCGATTCAGGCGTGAGACTACTGATTTCAGTGCTAGTCTTTCGCTTCCCGATTCCTGCAAGGAAAAACCCGGGGGCATATTACCAACAACTAGCGGTAATTTTTGTCTCTAACTTGTTTAGAGACAAAAATTATCGCCGCACTTAGGCGAATTTTATCGCACATAAATCTTGCTATTAGCAAGGTTTATCGCAAATGCGATAAAAAACGGCCGCAATGCATGAATATCGTTGAAAAGTCAGCGATATTCATGCATTATCCAGCAAATGCTTTTAGCCATGTTAGCCACTTCCCATTGGATAACATGGCTAAAACTGCTCAGGGCAGGTGTTAGGTTTTGGAGATATTCGCGCTTAGCGCGAATATCTCCAAAAGTTGGTAATAGGAGATAGCGATGGTTAGGGACTGTTTCCAGTCGCTAAAATCTTGGCACGCCCACTTTGCATGTCATTAGTGATAAATATCACTGATATGCAAAGCGGGGCCCAAGATGGTCGCTATCTCCTTTTAGCTGTCACTAACTGGTGTTAGCGACAGCTTGGTAATAGGGAGATAATTTTATCTCTTTTTTTTTTGGCTTTTAAAGCCAAAAAAGCGGAAATAAACCCCCTTGATAATATGCCCCATGATTTCTCGGGGGTTTCAGCTGACAGGGCTTGGTATTGTGTTACGTGCTAATTCTTCCAGGAAACGTCAGAGGGTCGATGCAGGGGTTCTAGAAGGGGTGATAAACCATCATGAACAAGCGCATGGTCTTTTAAAGATTTGTGAAGTACTCGGGGCGGCGGTGTGTGTGTGCCCTCTTTCAGGAGCGGGCGGGGGGGCACTGCCAGCAATTTGCAGGCCAGGCAGTGTTCAACACGTGCATCACCCTTTCTCTGCCTGCTATTGCGCTCCATGCTTCGGAAAGGTAAGAAAAAGAACGTGCATTTGAGTTTGAAATGTCCGATCTTGTAGCAGTACACTTGCAAAGCCCACACATGACAATAACCCGATTCAAGGCCCCATTCACCCGATTTTTTAAACATATATAGCACTCCAACAAAGTTAGATTTTAAAACTTTATTAACATTTAAATATAACGAACGCAACAAAAACTGTAAATATATTTAACCATTTTTTGAAATTAACCAGAACTATAACGATAACAACAACAACAACAATAATATAACTTTTATGCCTAAATTACGCAAACATTTAGCTAATCTGCTAAAGGGGGGAGTCGCCATTTCTTTACAATAATCAATAATGAAAAATCCACATCAATAGGGTTGCCCGTTTTCTCGATGCAGCACTATAGTGCAACATACACAGCACCTGGGGTGTCAAGAGTGAACAGGTCTTTCTTTGTTCCTTAAGATGTTATCTGTGTCAACCTCTTCCGAGAATGCTGATGCGTTAGGATTTCCTTGTGTTTCTTAATAGCATTGGTGTCTGTACACTTCTTTGTCAATTCTGTCAAGATGATAACTGCTTCATAAACAGACGATATCTTTGTTTAGTCATTAGTGTTAAGTGTGTCTGAAACTACAGTGCCCTTCTGTTTTTTTTTCTTCAGGCTCTACAGAGTTTTGTGTGTTGTTCTTTTGAGCGACAATTATTCCAGAGGTTTCAGGTTCACTTGTTTTGTCCTGCAGTGAGTTAACAGCTTTAGAGAGTTCATGTTTATTTGCTATGTCCTGCTGTTCGTCAACTGCTTCAGAGACGTCAGCCTCATTTGTTATGTTTCAGTAGATCCTGGACCTGCCCGGCCGCGCCCAAAATGGCGCCGGTGTAAATGGGACTCGTAACTGCTTGTTGTGTACTGGTTGCCCAACCTTGATATCACGAGATACATATGCAGTTTTGAAGCACATGGCGGAGGCTTGTCTGCTGTAGTGGGGCGTCGCCATTCCGCCCGCTTTTGCTACACTGTGCCTTTTCCGCCATTCAGCTGTTTAGCGCCCGCTCTTACGGGTACAGCGTCTCGCTCACCATGTAGTTGAGTTGCTCCCACTCTTGCGGTGCAGCGATAGGCGGCTTCCACAGGACTCTTAAAATGGCGGTCGGCTCTTCGGATTTGGGCCTGGTCCAGTAAAATGGCCCTGGGACACCTTGGAACTCGGACGCTTGTCTGCCAGGGCTTGGGTTCCATTCTCGAAAGCGTCCCCTCAGCCTTGAAGATTGTACAAAAGTCTTGGGGGCCGTCGACTCCCGCAGGCTTCCGGTGGGGAGTGGCTGCCATGATTGCTTGCGGAATGGCCACGACGGAGCTACGAGATGGTGGTGCTCTCATGGTGACGCCAGCTTCAGTCTGAAACATCCAGAAACAAGGTGGGGCTTTCATCGTTTGGGAAAAAAAATGTTTTAATCAAATGAAAAGTGTTATTTTTAGGTCACATGACCTAATCTTACATAATTAGGAAAAGAAAAGTAAAATGAACCAATGAAAAGTTTTATTAACAAGTCACATGACCTGTTATGCTTACGTTACGCGCTGCGCGGCGCGCTCTGGATCGTTTCCGGGAAGCTGCGCCTTGCGCACCGGAGCACTTCCGGGTGCGCTAACGCGTCGCGTCATATGACGCATTACGCGACAATGCAGGTCCAGAATATAGTCAAAATGTCTCCACCAACCAGCGGTCGGAATACAACCGCTTTCAGCAGTCCAAAAAGTTCGGTTAAATCTTAAGAGCGGGAGCAACTCAACTACATGGTGAGCGAGACGTTGTAGTCGCAAGAGCGGGCGGTAAACAGCTGAATGGCGGAAGAGGCACAGAGTACCAAAAGTGGGCGGAATGGCAACTAAAACGGTAAAGGGGCGCCCCACGACAGCGTGTCTTCAGGTCAAACGGATTGTGGGACAAGGTCCAGAATGGAACATTCTTCAAAAGGGAAAAAATTCCGCCGGACCCCGGGAGCCGGCCGCCTATGCCGGGGGCGATCTCAGGCCTCACCAGGGCAACACGACTTGGGGAGGGGGCAGGAGCCAAGCGCCCCCTCTCAGTCCGCGCCATCTCACCGCCCCTCGGGGGCCTCCGTCAAGCGGTTTAGGGAGGCACCGTATCACATTGTTTTCCAATGCAGTCAGGTCCACAAATGGACCCCACTTACTTTGAATAGTGAAGCTGCAGCAGGTGCAAATAAGGTTTAAACAGTGTTACAAGAGCTGCTTAGAACTCTGAAGTATGGCACTCAACAACCAGGACTTATGCCATTTATGTAAGGCAGTGACATGGAAGCAACTCAGGGACAAAAAGCATGAACGAACATTCACGTATGAAAATCTTATTTGGAGAAGGGGTAGAATCCAAACGCCCCCTGCCAGTTCGCGCCACTACACCGTATGTGGAAAATCTGAAGCCATCATTCTACAAACTCTCAACGCTTGTTATCAGTGCATGAGTTTCATGCTCGATCGATTGAGCTAGCCGGATCGGGCAATAAAAAGTATAAAATAGTTATGTAAATAGTTATTTAATAAAATGTTTTACTCTGTTTCTTTGCTGGTGTGTTGTGTATATTTATAATATTTGCATAGGGTTTGTCGTTATTTTGGGCGGTGTGGGTGGCGGAGTCGAGCTGTTTTGCAGCCCTCATGGTGTGGAGCTCAGTTCATTTCACTATTTTCGTATTTCTCATGAAGGGTTATTCCTAATGTTTGTATTTTACCGAGGTCAAAAAGAGATCGAATTAGTGGTCTACTGATTTTGCTCGATTACTTTAATTTTTTTACACGATTTTTCACTATCTGCAGAGACTAAACAGAGTATTGCGACTTTGTGCTTGTTTGTAAATAGAGAATGATCCAAAGAGAACCAATTGTAAAACAATAAATGCTTGGATAATAATCAATCAAATGGAGAGACAAGCAGGTACGACGGATTACAACAGGGGTAAAGGTCTGCGTTAACTACCGTTCACTATCTGCAAAGAGAGAGTACTACTAAGAGAAAAGAGGGGAGTGGGGGGGGGGCAGCGTTCAAAGCACATCAGCGTGCATAAACACGAAAACGTTTTTACCTATCACGTACTTGACATTTGACAGCTTTTGATATTTGCTATTAAAAAACCATTGAAATTCACAGAAAAAACCATAGGCTATAGTCCATATATAGTTAGGAATTTGCATTTACAAAACCTTGAAAATTCAATGAAAAAACCATTGGTTTTAGGCCATATATAGTTAGGGATTTGCATTTAGAAAACCTTATTTTACTCGCATAAAACCATTGAAATTCCATATATAGTTATAAGCGCTAACTATATATCGCGCACCCGCAATCCACTGCTGATGATGTCACATATTACATCATTCATGACATGGTTAGTGACATCACTGATGACATCACTGATGACATCTCAAATGACATCACTGATGACATCACTGATAACATCTCATTTGACATGACTGATCACATCACTGATGATATCATTCATGTGATAATACCATGAACCTCTTCAGACTCTAATATAACCTTAGATACAATCAGTGTAAACAGACAGTCACTCATCCATGGAGTTACTCACACACCTAGTCAGTTATGCCAAAAATCAATCACACCTCCATTTTCTCAACTATACAGTTATACACACCTTACTTATTCAAACATATACTAGCACATATTTACTTTACTCTCTTATACAATCTCTGATACATGTTCACAATGATCCATACAGCCACTCACACATTCACTGGCTCTTATGCACAGTTATTTATAGATGTCAACTCTCACATGTACTGTGTTTTACATATGTACTTAATTTGACATGTAGCACTGAGATATCCATTCACTCACTAATACACTCATGCACAGTCAACCGCCCATACAGCTGTTTCCACATGCACTTTTGAATCTATACATATAGTGAATCAACTACTCACACATCTATGTACAGAGTCACACACCTCCCAGCCACCCATACACACACACTCAGTTTCCCATACAAATACTTGGACAACCAATCAATAACCCATACAGTTACTCATATAGCTACTGATCAACATATGCAGCAGTTTGTAGAACAACAGATATAATGATGCACAAATTAAAACAGTTTAGTCACTAACCCATGCACTCAGTGAGACACATTTAATCACTCACTCAATCAGTCAGTTATGCACCTAGTAAATCCTTCATCCAGACACTTATATATCCACTCATTCTTCAATATGTAAAACATATTTTAACTTTACAGAAACATACAGTCACTGGATGTTGTAATCAGTGATGTCATCAGTGATGTCATTTGAGATGTCATCAGTGATGTCATCAGTAATGTCACTAACCATGTCATGAATGATGTAATATGTGACATCATCAGCAGTGGATTGCGGGTGCGCGATATATAGTTAGCGCTTATAACTATATATGGAATTTCAATGGTTTTATGCGAGTAAAAATAAAATATTTGAGATTATTTTCACAATCCTGGACTACTAATATCTTACTCTTCTTTGTCACTCATGTTCTCCTTTTCCTATGACACTGATACTGCTTACTATGAAGCAGACCTACTTGCATCAGGTTTATATAGTTGGATTTTTAATCTAGACAGCATTGCAGACTTACATTCCCTCTACTTAAAATTTTGGTTTTAAAAACACCAGGTAAGAATTTTTAAGGTCAAACGGCAATTTATTTTTGAAAGTTACAACGGAATCATTACAGAATGACCAGCCGTTTCCAGACTTTAAGTAAGCTGTATAATGTCCTGATGTTGTTGATGGACCTTCATGATAGATAATTGCTACAGTTACAAAAGTCCTCCCTGATATTGACAGCTGAGAAGCCACAAAATTTTTTATTAAAGTTGACAATTTTGATCCATCAGGCCTACATCGTTGGATCATTAAAATGACATACTGGCTATATCTACGTATAAATAATGTTGACATCATATCACATTTACATTGGCTACACTCCATGTTGTGATCCGCTGCATTTACTAGCTTATTAAAGGAGACTGATTTACTGTCTGGCAAAGTTAAATATATAAATCTTTCTGAGTCTACACTAGTAGTACTTGATACCATACAGTTCTCGCAGTCATGCTGCCATTGATAAGAAAGCCCAAACAGGTGATCTACATCTACACCCTCATCTTGCAATACATCAAGCATATACATTAAAAACTCCTGACAATCTTGCTGATTATTTTCAGAGAAGTCTGTTTGACCTGAACATTCATCTAACAGATAACGAACTTCAGACACACTTTCTACTTTTGTTCGATCAGTGCTACATTTCTCTAACACAGAATTCAACAAGCAGCATAAACTTTGCTCCGAATTGAACACAATCTGTTCTTTTAAACTCTCTAGTGAAAAGAGAACATTAACCACTACATTTGCATAGCAGTTGACACCAGAACTGTTTTCAAATTGAAAACCGACAACATCTTCAACAGAATCCACTTTCTTTCTGCTAACAACTTTCGGTTCATTGACTTTTAGTCTTTTTGCAACAACCTCCCTACTATTACTGATATTTCTACGTTTCTGGCCTACCACACGTTTCTCAAACAAAGGATATTGAGGCAAATGTGGCGCATACTCTCTTCTTAACCTATTGTATTCCTTAACACAATCTAGATCCGCACAAATGTTTGTGACATCACAGTCAATCAAGTACAATCCCGATAAAGTTCTAACTCGTGACAATGCCACATATGCCATACCCTCCTTGAACACAGAACTGCCAATATTCACCAATGCACAGTCTACACTTAAACCTTGCGATTTATGGATTGTCACCGCATATGCCAAGCAAACAGGAAACTGTTTACGGCGAACATATAAGTCTTTAACAAGCAAAAACCTAGCAGAACAACGACCAATTTGCTGTACTTCCTCAATGCCATCAAATTTAATTCTTAAAAATTCGATTCCATCTCTATTTTTGTATTTCTCCAAATCAACAACATTACCCATTGATCCATTTACTAGACCTCTTTCTACATGTAAATTCCTTCTCAAAATGATTCGGCAATTTAAACACACATTCAAAGTCTTTTCAAAACCCGCTGTTTTAGATATAGTCTTCTCTAATGAATCCAATTTTGATTTCAAATTGTCTGACAAAATAATTGTTGATCCCATGTGCTCTAATTTGTCGATAGCTTCAAGTTTCACAATCTCTTGCTTTTCTAAATTCAACATTTTATTGTTGAAGATGGCACATTCTGCAAGAGTTGGCATGAGACATATCCCGGACTTCTTCTCAGTAATTTTCTGAAAAATATTCTCAGGCACAATCTCTTGTTTGGGATATAAATTTGACAGTAATCGTGCATTTAAAGCTTCTCTCCCATGCTCGGTCACTTTTCCAATTCTAATGTCTTGTAGAATATTCTTGTAATCTTCATCCTTTGCCTGACGCATATTTTCATGCAGTTCTGCATAATTGAAGTTTAACCATATATTGACGTTGCCAATGCTCCCTAGGCACTTCCTGGTATCTTCATGTGTGAGTATTTTGAACACAGGTTGACCTTTTACTGGTGTCAGCTGCAGAAGATCTCCAAAAACAATGATGTGTTTGCCACCAAATAACACATCATATTCAGTTTTAAGTACTTCTTGCATTCTCAAATGCACAAAGGCAAGCATGACATTGGAAACCATGCTTACTTCGTCAATGATAAGTAGTTTCATTTTCCTCAAGACTCTTGAAACTTCACAGCAAGCATCTCCAGATAACTTGTTGTATTGTAATTTGTTGTCATGCTCCACCGGCAGCATCAGTAGACGATGCAAAGTAATACCTTTAATGTTATGTGCTGCCAGTCCAGTAGGAGCGGTGACAACACAAGACAGCGATGACTTAGTCCTTTCCTGCAAATAACAAGAAATTGCTTTAATGAGGAAACTCTTTCCAGTTCCCGCTTCTCCACTCACGTACAGTCGGACAGGCTTCAACGACGTACATGAGCACTCTTTCTTCTCATGACTTAATCCGTGCTCAATTTCCTTGGTAACTTCATCATATATTTTCCTCTGCTCAACGTTGAGTTGTTTTTCCAAGTCTTCTAAGTTAACTGAATCCTCCTGAGCATGTGCCATGGCTCTTTCCACTTCATTCATAGCAGTGGCAGCTTCATTTTCGATAATAGGTCCTCCAAGTGGATCTTGACTCAATGAAACAGAACTCTGACTGTCCTGAGAACTGTCTCTGGCAATCTCGGCTGCAATCGTTGCTTCCTGCTCAATTTCCAAAGTTAGCATTTCTTGATATTTAGGAAAAGCAGGACATTCTATGGACTCCTTGGCTGCATTAAAAGAGTCTTCGTAACAGAGGAAATCTCCAAGCAGTTCCTCTTCTGCACGCCAAGGCTTGAAAAGTTGCAAAAGTGCTAAATAGAAAAACTCCTTTCTTTCTGGAGATTCACCACTCAATTTTCGATGGTTTACTAATTGGCATTTTCTTTGCTTGACCAGGCATCCCTCACTTCCAATTACAGCATACACTCCTTTCTCAATATCTTCTTTGATGTTCCTCTTGAATATATAATTTTGGAGAACCTCATATAGACAAACATTCTCAAGGTGACTGCTTCGATTTGGATAATATGTATCCAACATGTTGGTCTTCAAAATGTCGGTACTGTTTGGCTCCTTTTCCGCCAAATACTCAATTTCCCGGACAGGTTTTAGAACTCGATTTCGCGTTGCAGCAAGACCAAGACTCGCCCAAACGATACTCCTAGATTTGGCATAGAGACTTGCTGAAGACAATCGATCTGAACATTCGTAAGCTCCGATTTCTCGATGCGACAACATCTTCAGACTGAAACTATACAATTTCTTGCTGAGGCTCTTTTCATGGGATATGTCCTCCCACATATCCTTCAGTTCTGTCTTTTCTTTTTTGGTGATGTAAGATGTCACATACCGAGCCACAGCCATGCAGTTGTCACCCACAAACTGTATATCCATGTTAGCATTCCACATGGACAAAATCACTGGGTTGTAGTCATTGATGTACTTGGACTCTTCGTTCCTTTTCAAATTGTATGTATTTTTGGGTGATTTCCTCGTCACATTATGTCGTAGTGAAGACATCAAACTGTTCACTTTTCCTTTAGAAATCACCGGCCGTGGAAAGTTGAAACGACATTTGGTGTAGAACTTGTCCTTGTTTCTGAATTTACGACGACAGTACTTTCCACAACGATGGCTTTGGAAACGTAGAACTTGTTCTCTTAGGCTTTTCTTCTCCGTTGCATTTGGAACAGCACACGTAGAATACTGTTCTATGAAATTCATCACTAAGTCATCGGGATCTGTTCCAAATTTAGGAGCATCCTTGATCCACAACAACATATGTATATGAGGAGCACCTCTTGCTTGGTACTCCTTTCTCCAAAAGAAATCCAACACCTCTCCAAGAGGTGGATTCTTCTTATTTGTGATGAAAGACATCATAGCTTCAAATTTATGATTGAAGTACCTGCATACATTCACAGGATCCAAAGAACACAGTTCTCCAGGTGTCTTGAATTCAATGTTTTCAATATTTCCATTTGCTTCTCGTAGAAATTCAAGTAAGTCTTCCCAGCCATACTCAGCACAGCTCAGAGTGAGGAACCATGTCGGAGTTCCTAAGTTCCTCAGCATACATTTTAAATCACCATGACGACGATACCAATACTCATTAGTACCACGCTGACACGCCATGAGATTAATTAAGTGAGAATCCAAAATACTATCTTGGACATTAACTTTATGCATAAAGTCTCTTGCCGAGATATTTCGCATCTGTATACCACTTTTCAAGATGTGGTTCACTGCATATGACAGTCCAGACAGATCGCTTTCAAACAGGAGATGAAACAAATAGGGAATGCATTGCCGAAACCTAGGATCTGCTGCATACAATCGTAAAGTCCGGTATTCAGACGCAGGAATTTGATGAGGTCGCTCATCATATCTTCCTCCTTGACCTGTGGGAAATAGCTGTGGGAAACACCGAGCTTCCAAACTTTCCTCCCAAACACTAATGGGACTCCCTTTGGCTTGTTTCATTTGAAACAACTCAATAGCATTCCCCATGACTTCCTTGGAATGCAAAGGATGAACACTATAATGTTCATATATTTCTTCACTTTTAGAGGCCTCTACTTTCTCAATTTGCCCAGCACACAAATCGCTATCCTCTTCATCACTTACTTCCTCTTCTGCAACATATACATTCTTATAGTACTTATTATTTTTCTTCAAATACACTGTTGCCTTTTTGACTTTCCTAACATCCACTAAATCTTGCCATATTTTCTTATTCTTTGTCGGAACCCCATTAACCAAGATAACCAGAGGTTCCTCTTCCACTTCTTCTATTCCAATTGTGTTAATGTTTTTGTTCAAATCTAGAGGCAAATAAACAACTCTTCCCTTTAATCCTCTCTGTAAATCTGCTGGAGGCAACTTCCCTGTCTTTGGCTCCATTCTTACAATAGCCTGAAAGGGATGGATACTTTGAATCAAAATAGATTCATAAGTATTTAAATCCTTCAATTCAGAAGGAATCTCAACCAATTCCAGATTATTATGAACTGCCCTAGCAGGCATCTGGTTTTGGTTTAATTTATTACAACAATAAGTACACACACGTTGATCCGATCCCAAATCAAAATAATTTTCTACCATCAAGTATGTGGCAAAATCCTTCCATTCACTATTATTTTCCCTTTCACTTTTTGCATATAAATCCACTACCTTAGTCTGATTCTTATAATAAGTGCGTCGACAACATACACAAGTGAAATTAGGCCTCTCACTTGATTTCATCTGAAACGTGGCAATTTCCTTCTGAAAATTATCTGTACTGGAAACCTGTACATTATCTTCCACATTACCCTCTACTTCTGGGTCAATTTGAACATTCTCATCTTTACTACCAAAGTAACAAAACTCAATTTCTTCACAAATATTCTTCACATCTATTTCAGAACCATGCAAAAGAGCAGCACATAATTGTTTAAGCATAATTGCTGGACTCTTAGCATAATACAACATTCTCACTAATTTTCTCACTTTATTATGATGCACTGCTAGCATCCTGAAATGATGAAAAACACTCTGGCATACTCTCCTAGAAAGACAAGCCAGTGAATGACCACGCAAACCTGTCATTTGTCTCACTCTGCAAGGATCTAAATCTTGCAACAACTTCATTTTCTGCTTCAAACTTTTCTTATTAAATGTCCGTATAAAATCACAAAGAAAATTGATGGAAACCTGTCGCACACTGCAAATAGAACTACACTTCCAAATGTACACAGGACCCTTAGGACGTCTTCCTAAAACCTCATCACTTAGCGCCTCTTCTGTCTCTGTTGTCACAAGTTGTTCTTTTTCAACTGGACAACCATCCTTCACTTCATAAGCTCGACCACTGATGTCAACTGCATGCACCAAATCATTATCCTGAAAATAAGTCTCCTCATTAAAAAATGCCTCAGAACTTGAACTATGCATCCATTCTCCGGAAAAAACTTCACAAAAGTTAGTACGATTTACTACTCTCTTCCATCTACTTTTTGTTTTGAAATCAGAAATTACCTTGCTTAGTTTCCTAATTCTATTGATTACCAAAATAAACAACTTTCGCTTAATTTCAAAAGCATGATCAATAATTTTCTCTACATTTTTCTTCTTCTTATAAAATGCCGCTTTCTGCTGGCCTTTCTTTTTAATATTTTTCAATAAATTAACTAATATCCTATTACGGAACATTCGATTTCGAATGTCCCTAAACTGTTGTTTCCTTCTACTATCATGCACAGAGTTATCTCTTCCTCTACCAGTAACATTTGTGATGGGTCTCTCCTTTCCATTTAAATTACTTTTCTTTTTGTGAACTGAAACATTTTTTTGAGCAAAACTTTTTTTACTACAAATATTTCTTAAGAATGATTTCGTGCTCTTACCCGGACCTTTCTTGGTGTTTTGACAAGTATTTGGGGAAGAGGACTGCTGCAATAAAACATCATCCTGCTGTCTTTGACGTTTTCTAGCCTTTCTTACTCTACTTTTCGAAGGCATTTTACAAACTATGAAAGAATCTGCAGTTGAATCTGTGGAAAAATATAATATAAAATGTTATTAACCACTATTACCAAACAGTAAATAAATAACAGTCATCTAAAACTTAATGCCGTACTAATTATTTAACATAGCATTTGAGTGTCTAGTATGCTATTTTACGTTCTTCATGGTGCAAATTTATTGTAAATACGCACCCACCTGCGGTTGGCAAATTTAGATTTTGATTATGGGAGTTAGATAGGCATGTTAATAATTTCCCAAAAATGGTGTATAACCCCAAACAACCTTTGAAGCAAATGCTCATAGCCATGTTATCCACCTCCCATTGGATAACATGGCTAAGAAGTGCTTGCAAATGTGAAAATAAACGGCCGCAATGCATGAATATCGCAGAAAAATCAGCGATATTCATGCATTTTCCAGCAAATGCTCTTAGCCATGTTATCCACTTCCTATTAAATAACATGGCTAAGAACTGCTCAGGGCCCCATGAGGAACGCTTTCCATTTACAAAGGGAAAAATAACATCAAAAACACTAAAATGCCTTCTAAATATGACCCCAAACAACCTATGAAGCTCTAACAGTGCATATCCTGAAATTTATTTGATTTCAAAATTCGTTTTTAAACACAGCATATAAATCAATTGTATACCTGCATTCATAAAGAAATGACTAAAAATGTCCTTGAGACACATGAAAGTGTTTTCTGGAATGCCCTAGCACCATTTTTGGGACACTATTAACATGGCTAGGTAACTCCCATAATCAAAATCTAAATTTGCCAAGCGCAAGTGGGAGCGTATTTACAAGGCACTTGCCCCAAGAGGAACACTTTCCATTTAAAAAGGTAAACATAACATCACAGAAAAGTCAGCGATATTCATGCATTTTCCAGCAAATGCTCTTAGCCATGTTATCCACTTCCTATTAAATAACATGGCTAAGAACTGCTCAGGGCCCCATGAGAAACGCTTTCCATTTACAAAGGGAAAAATAACATCAAAAACACTAAAATGCCTTCTAAATATGACCCCAAACAACCTATGAAGCTCTAACAGTGCATATCCTGAAATTTATTTGATTTCAAAATTCGTTTTTAAACACAGCATATAAATCAATTGTATACCTGCATTCATAAAGAAATGACTAAAAATGTCCTTGAGACACATGAAAGTGTTTTCTGGAATGCCCTAGCACCATTTTTGGGACACTATTAACATGGCTAGGTAACTCCCATAATCAAAATCTAAATTTGCCAAGCGCAAGTGGGAGCGTATTTACAAGACACTTGCCCCAAGAGGAACACTTTCCATTTAAAAAGGTAAACATAACATCACAGAAAAGTCAGCGATATTCATGCATTTTCCAGCAAATGCTCTTAGCCATGTTATCCACTTCCTATTAAATAACATGGCTAAGAACTGCTCAGGGCCCCATGAGGAACGCTTTCCATTTAAAAAGGGAAAAATTATATCAAAGACACTAAAATGCCTTCTAAATATGACCCCAAACAACCTATGAAACTAATGCTATTACTATATCACTAGAGACAAAACCACATTTTAAAAACACAGCTTTCTTCATCATTTTCTCCTTAAATCATACTATTCTCTATCTAAATTAAATAAATCTTTTCTCACCTTAGCAAATATTTTTTGAGTTTTGAAAACAGTCTGAGAAATACACCAAATTGTCTTCAGCAGAAGAAAAACGATGCACTCCAAAGGCTGCAGCTATTGAAAGCACAGAAATACAGATATTCTTTTCACATATCTCTCATATTAGCCAATCATACCTCTTCCCTCACTTTTTTCAAATCAAAACCCTTCCCCCCTCTGCCCTGTCTGCCTTGTTTCCATAGCAACCACCTCCTGGAAGACCTCTCATGTTTGCAATTTCACACAACAATGTTTCAATTGAACTCTGAACTCTCAGTGCACCTGCGTATCCAGTGCAATCTTTCATTAAATGTTTCTTCCTTGACCATTCAAATTACATCTTTCAAAGAACACATCCATGCACCCTAACTTTCTGTTTTCAGAAATGGAAATGCACCAATCACTGCTAATGAATCATTAGCATTGTAAATCCACAGTTTTTTTTCTTTAGAAACTCCTACTGTTTCAACTGCCCTTTCATTACCACACTTCATCTGACTTCAGAACAACCTTCTCCCACCATGTTTAAGGTCTGGATTGTTGGACATAGTTACATCCACTGGGCTCAAAGGTATGCTGAGAACAGAAATTTACCTAACCTCAATTTACAAGATGTGGAAATTAAGTGGTTGGGCCAAAGAGGATTAAAATGTCACCAATTGATACCATTGGTGAAAACCTTTATGCATTTGCCAAAACCTGACCTGTTAATAGTGCACTGTGGAGGTAATGATTTGGGCACTTTGACAGGGGTAGGTCTGGAAATGCTTTTAAAGGACACCTTTGAGCAATTAATGGCACTTTTTCCTCAAACTGCCTTGGTATATTCCAATATATGCCAAAGACAGAAATGGAGGTGGTCCAACCAATTTTGTCCACAAATTGAGAAAGCGAGGAAGCATGTAAACAAATCTGTTTCAGCTTACATGAGAGACCATGGAATGGGCTCTCTGTACAACAATAACTTGCGTTACTACATGCAAGATATCTACAGAGGAGATGGAGTTCACTTCTCAGATGAGGGCAACAGAATTTTCATTCTGAATTTAAGACTGTGCATTGGTACCTACTTATAAGTACCTAAATGTACCATAAACCCAAAAGCTCTTCTCAGAGCTACCCTACATCTGATCACTCACAATTATTATTTTTCTCTAACTTTTTTCACTAATTTTCCACAAAATACGCTCCCGGAGCGCTACCCGGTTCGCTAACCGAAAGCTAACCTCGCGGATTTTTTAAAAAAATGTTTTTTTTCCGCACATATAAGCCTCCTCAGCCACCCTCAGAAAACCTAGGGGGTCAAGATAAGTCTACCATGACCCCTTCTACCCATTCTAAACATTATTTGCCCTCCATCTTGTATCTTAATGCGACCGAAACACAAAATGGTGGACTCCCATGACGCTTAAGGTTCGCTAACCGGGCCGCTTTCCGGAAAGCGGTCCTAAAAAAAGGTGGGAAAGTAATTTACAGAAAAACGACTAGAGACACTCTCACCAAATATAGATTAGCTCATACTACATAACAATCCCTTTCATTTTCACAAATTTGATTGAAATTCCATTTAGCCATTAAGCCTGTAGACCTCTCTAAGTACCGTGAGGTAAATTACTTCACAAAACACATCTGAAGTGTTGGAATTGACAACCAATGAAAATGTTACTTTCATTTTCAATTTTTTTTTCCTGACATTTGATTGGTTATGTACCTGAATATATATAAAGGAAGAGAAGGAAACACAGCCATTTTGACTACTACTTCCTGAACTACATTTCAAGAGCCTTTTCACCTCCCTGTAAATTAAATTGATAATTTGTAAGTGGCACTTTAAATTAATTTGTAAAAACGTTTTTTGATAATTATTTACTGTCCCCCTGCTATAGTTATAGATACAGATAGACTCCTCTGTTATATTTATTGATTGACTTACACTTCTCTGCTATAATTATGAATTTACTTACTTTAAGTTCACTGTTAAAAAAACAGAACTACCTGTCTGAACTTAAACCCAACAGTGCCCTAACTCTTCTAATTTAATTATTTTTTTTATGCAATTTACAGCAAAAAAATGGAAGGGGAGCAAGAAAAAACTAATGTTTCCTTCGAGATTACATCCGAAGACATTGTAACTGAAGAAAATGTGGATGAAGATTTTATGGATCAATCTTTTGACAAACAATTTATTCAAACCTTACAAGAGACAGAAACATCCATGTTTGACGAGATACCAGATGATATAATGCTGGAAGTTTTAATGAACTATGAAAATAATAAATAATTTTTTTTAAAATCAAAATAAATAAATAAATAAAAAAACGAACAAAAACAACAAATAATTAACATACAGTATTAGAAAAGTCTATCATTCTTTTATCCTTAAAGTTCGCTGCCCAGAACGCTTTCCGGTTCGCGAACTTGGCGCTTACCACGCAAAAAAAAAATTTTTTTTTTTGGACCCTCCTAGGCCCTTTTAAAACCTCCACATAAAACCTAGGGGTCAACGAGGATCTACTATGCCCCCTTATGGTAATTTCCCCCTTTGTTTTGGCCTCCTCTTGTCTCTCGATCCTACCGAGAGACAAGATGGCGGCCGCTCCGGACTGTTTAGAATGTTGACAGACACCGGAGGGCCAATCAGCTTCGCATCGCAAAGTTCCGATACGCGAAAGGTTCGCTAACCGGATCGCTGCCCGGAGCGCTGTTACAGATATATATCTTGATTTAAACGTTAATTTCTCAAAATCCACTGAAGCACATATATTGAGACCTAGCAAAGGCACATCGGGCTAACAGTCCCTACAATTTTGCCAAGTTTCGTGCAAATCCATTCAGCCGTTCGGGCTAAAAGTGAGTCCAACCGCCCTATGGAAATTAACATGGAAAAAACGCGTTTTGGGACCCCCTTTTTTCTCGGCCCCCCTCTACAAAACCCCCCCAAATTTTCAAGGGCTGCTCAGAAACAAAATGTGCCATTTTCCTGAAAATTTCAGCCAATTCCGTCCACAAACGCCAAAGTTATTAGGCATAGAATTTTCAGAAATCCCATAGGGAAAAAATCCTAACTATATATACCTACTGGCGACCGCCAGTAGGTAATATATATATATTTATATATACATATATATATATATATATATATATATATATATATATATATATATATATATATATATATATATTACCTACTGGCGGTCGCCAGTAGGTATATATAGTTAGGATTTTTTCCCTATGGGATTTCTGAAAATTCTATGTCTAATAACTTTGGCGTTTGTGGACGGAATCGGCTGAAATCTTCAGGAAAATGGCACATTCTGTTTCTGAGCAGCCCCTGAAAATTTGGGGGGGTTTCGTCAAGGGGGGGCTGAGAAAAAAGGGGGGTCCCAAAACGCGTTTTTCCCATGTTAATTTCCATAGGGCGGTTGGCCTCACTTTTAGCTCGAACGGCTGAATGGATTTGCACGAAACTTGGCAAAATTGTAGGGACTGTTAGCCCGATGTGCCTTTGCTAGGTCTCAATATATGTGCTTCAGTGGATTTTGAGAAATTAACGTTTAAATCAAGATATATATCTGTAACAGCGCTCCGGGCAGCGATCCGGTTCGCGTACTTTTCGCTTATCGGAACTTTGCGATGCGAAGCTGATTGGCTCTCCGGTGTCTGTCAACATTCTAAACAGTCCGGTGCGGCCGCCATCTTGTCTCTCGGTAGGATCGAGAGATAAGAGGAGGCCAAAACAAAGGGGGAAATTTCGATAAGGGGGCCTAGTAGATCCTCCCTGACCCCCTAGGTTTTATGTGGAGGTTGTAAAAGGTTTCTGCAGGGGGAAAAAAAAAAAAAATAATAATTATTTATGCGTGGTGAGCTCCTAGTACGCGAACCGGGTAGCGCTCTGGGCAGCGTACTATAAGGATAAAAGAATGATAGATTTTTTTAATACTGTATGTTAAATATTTGTTGTTTTTGTTAGTTTTTTTTTGTTTTCTTTATTTATTTATTTTTTTTATTATGATTGTGTTTCATACTTTATTAAATTTTCTAACATTTCATTGTCAGAAATGTCATAATTTATTATAGGGTGTAATTGTTTTTCATTTTGAAGCAAGTTGTCTACTGCTTCAACACATTGTAGAAGTTCGTGGTCTCTACTGTCATCCATAAAGTCATCAAGTTTGTCTTGGCTGCTCTCCTTCAGTTCAATCGAAAATGAAACTTGTTGTTCGCCTTCCATTTTGCCTGAAATTTTGAATAAGAAAATATATATTAGTAGAGATTGGGCACTGTTGGGATTAATTTTAGATAGGTAGTTTTTATCAGTGAATTTTTCTTTTGGCAGTGTATAGTATCAGAGTGGAAATAGGACTATAAAAAAAGTGTATGTAATTTAACGAAGAGAAGCCTAACTCCATTCCTAACTATAACAGAGAAGTCTATCTAAATCCATAACTACTACAGAGGGATAGTGTATATGTATCAGAAAAAGTCTACCATATCAAGTTATAGTGTTCAATATACAACTTACCTTCAGAAACAAGTTGAAGTCTTAGGTAAGTATTGAAATGTGATGTACAACAAGAAGTAGCAGTCAAAATGGCTGTGTTTTCTTCTCTTCCTTTATATATATTCAGGTATATAACCAATCAAATATCAGGTAATAAAAGTAGAAAATGAAAGTAAGATTTTTATTGGTTGTCAATTCCAACACTTCAGATGTGTTTTGTGAAGTAATTTACCTCAAGGTATTTAGAGAGGTCTACAGGCTTAATGGCTAAATGGAATTTCAATCAAATTTGTGAAAATGAATGGGATTGTTATGTAGTATGAGTTAATCTATATTTGGTGAGAGTGTCTCCAGTCCTTTTTCTTTGAATTACTTTCCCACCTTTTCTTTGGGCCGCTTCCCGGGAAGCAGTTTAGTCCGCGAACTAGAAGCGTAACGGGAGTCCACCATTTTGTGTTTCGGTCGAATTAACATATAAAATGGAGGTTAAATAATGTTCAGAAAGGGTAGAAGGGGACACGGTACAAGTATTTTGACCCCCAGGTTTTCTGAGGGTGGCTGAGGAGGACCATATGTGCGGAGAAAAAACATTTTTAAAATAATTTTGGGTGGTTAGCTTCCAGTTCGCGTACCGGGTAGCGCTCTTTGAGCGTAGTTTGTTGAAAATTACAGAAATAAGTTAGAGAAAAGTATTAATTGTGAGTGATCAGATGAAGGGTAGCTCTGAGAAGAGCTTTTGGGTTTATGTTCCATTTAGGTACTTATAAGTAGGTACCAATGCACAGTCTTAAATTCAGAATGAAAATTCTGTTGCCCTCATCTGAGAAGTGAACTCCATCTCCTCTGTAGATATCTTGCATGTAGTAACGCAAGTTATTATTGTACAGGGAGCCCATTCCATGGTCTCTCATGAAAGCTGAAACAGATTTGTTTACATGCTTCCTCGCTTTCTCAATTTGTGGACCAAATTGGTTGGACCACCTCCATTTCTGTCTTTGGCATATATTGGAATATACCAAGGCAGTTTGAGGAAAAAGTGCCATTAATTGCTCAAAGGTGTCCTTTAAAAGCATTTCCAGACCAACCCCAGTCATAGTGCCTAAATCATTTCCTCCACAGTGCACTATTAAGAGGTCAGGTTTTGGCAAATGCATAAAGGTTTTCACCAATGGTATCAATTGGTGACATTTTAATCCTCTTTGGCCCAACCATTTAATTTCCACATCCTGTAAATTGAGGTTGTGTAAATTTCTGTTGTCAGCATACCTTTGAGCCCAGTGGATGTAACTATGTCCAACAATCCAGACCTTAAACATGGTGGGAGAAGGTTGTGCTGCAGTCAGATGAAGTGTGGTAATGAAAGGGCAGTTGAAACAGTAGGAGTTTGTAAAGAAAAAAAACTGTGGATTTCCAATGCTAATTATTCATTAGCAGTGATTGGCGCATTTCCATTTCTGAAAACAGAAAGTTAGGGTGCATGGATGTGTTCTTGAAACATGTAATTTCAATGGTCAAGGAAGAAACTTTTAATGAAAGATTGCACTGGATACGCAGGTGCACTGAGAGTTCAGAGTTCAATTGAAACATTGTTGTGTGAACTTGCAAACATGAGAGGTCTTTCAGGAGGTCGTTGCTAAGCAAAAAAAAGGCAGAGAGGGCAGAGGGGGGGAAGGGTTTTGATTTGAAAAAAGTGAGGGAAGAGTTATGATTGGCTAATATGAGAGATATGTGAAATGAATATCTGTATTTCTGTGCTTTCAATAGCTGCAGCCTCTGGAGTGCATCCTTTTTCTTCTGCTGAAGACAATTTGGTGTATTTCTGAGACTGTTTTCAAAACTCAAAAAGTATTTGCTAAGGTGAGAAAAGATTTATTTATTTTAGATATAGAATAGAATGATTTAAGGAGAAAATGATGAAGAAAGCTGTGTTTTTAAAACTGTGGCTTTGTCTATAGTGATATAGAAATAGATTTTGTTTCTTTGAGAAATTGTATTTGCATATTCGGTGTAGGATTCCGGCATGTAGTAACTCAAGGTATTGTTGTATATGAAGCGCATTCCATGGTCTTTTATGTAAGCTGAAACAGATATGTTGTTTTTAAAAACCATTTTGAAAACAATTAAATTTTGGATATGTACTGTTAGAGTTTCATAGGTTGTTTTGGGTCATATTTATAAGGCATTTGAGTGTCTTTGATGTTATTTTTTCATTTTTAAATGGAAAGCATTCCTCATGGGGCAAGTGTCTTGTAAATACGTTCTCACCTGCGCTTGGCAAATTTAGATATTGATTATGGGAGTTACATAGCCATGTTAATAATGTCGGGAAAATGGTGCTAGGGTATTCCAGAAAGGAGTTTTTCTATTTAGCACTTTTGCAACTTTTCAAGCCTTGGCGTGCAGAAGAGGAACTGCTTGGAGATTTCCTCTGTTACGAAGACTCTTTTAATGCAGCCAAGGAGTCCATAGAATGTCCTGCTTTTCCTAAATATCAAGAAATGCTAACTTTGGAAATTGAGCAGGAAGCAACGATTGCAGCCGAGATTGCCAGAGACAGTTCTCAGGACAGTCAGAGTTCTGTTTCATTGAGTCAAGATCCACTTGGAGGACCTATTATCGAAAATGAAGCTGCCACTGCTATGAATGAAGTGGAAAGAGCCATGGCACATGCTCAGGAGGATTCAGTTAACTTAGAAGACTTGGAAAAACAACTCAACGTTGAGCAGAGGAAAATATATGATGAAGTTACCAAGCAAATTGATCATGGATTAAGTCATGAGAAGAAAGAGTGCTCATGTACGTCGTTGAAGCCTGTCCGACTGTACGTGAGTGGAGAAGCGGGAACTGGAAAGAGTTTCCTCATTAAAGCAATTTCTTGTTATTTGCAGGAAAGGACTAAGTCATCGCTGTCTTGTGTTGTCACCGCTCCTACTGGACTGGCAGCACATAACATTAAAGGTATTACTTTGCATCGTCTACTGATGCTGCCGGTGGAGCATGACAACAAATTACAATACAACAAGTTATCTGGGGATGCTTGCTGTGAAGTTTCAAGAGTCTTGAGGAAAATGAAACTACTTATCATTGACGAAGTAAGCATGGTTTCCAATGTCATGCTTGCCTTTGTGCATTTGAGAATGCAAGAAGTACTTAAAACTGAATATGATGTGTTATTTGGTGGCAAACACATCATTGTTTTCGGAGATCTTCTGCAGCTGACACCAGTAAAAGGTCAACCTGTGTTCAAAATACTCACACATGAAGATACCAGGAAGTGCCTAGGGAGCATTGGCAACGTCAATATATGGTTAAACTTCAATTATGCAGAACTGCATGAAAATATGCGTCAGGCAAAGGATGAAGATTACAAGAATATTCTACAAGATATTAGAATTGGAAAAGTGACCGAGCATGGGAGAGAAGCTTTAAATGCACGATTACTGTCAAATTTATATCCCAAACAAGAGATTGAGCCTGAGAATATTTTACAGAAAATTACTGAGAAGAAGTCCGGGATATGTCTCATGCCAACTCTTGCAGAATGTGCCATCTTCAACAATAAAATGTTGAATTTAGAAGAGCAAGAGATTGTGAAACTTGAAGCTATCGACAAATTAGAGCACATGGGATCAACAATTATTTTGTCAGACAATTTGAAATCAAAATTGGATTCATTAGAGAAGACTATATCTAAAACAGCGGGTTTTGAAAAGACTTTGAATGTGTGTTTAAATTGCCGAATCATTTTGAGAAGGAATTTACATGTAGAAAGAGGTCTAGTAAATGGATCAATGGGTAATGTTGTTGATTTGGAGAAATACAAAAATAGAGATGGAATCGAATTTTTAAGAATTAAATTTGATGGCATTGAGGAAGTACAGCAAATTGGTCGTTGTTCTGCTAGGTTTTTGCTTGTTAAAGACTTATATGTTCGCCGTAAACAGTTTCCTGTTTGCTTGGCATATGCGGTGACAATCCATAAATCGCAAGGTTTAAGTGTAGACTGTGCATTGGTGAATATTGGCAGTTCTGTGTTCAAGGAGGGTATGGCATATGTGGCATTGTCACGAGTTAGAACTTTATCGGGATTGTACTTGATTGACTGTGATGTCACAAACATTTGTGCGGATCTAGATTGTGTTAAGGAATACAATAGGTTAAGAAGAGAGTATGCGCCACATTTGCCTCAATATCCTTTGTTTGAGAAACGTGTGGTAGGCCAGAAACGTAGAAATATCAGTAATAGTAGGGAGGTTGTTGCAAAAAGACTAAAAGTCAATGAACCGAAAGTTGTTAGCAGAAAGAAAGTGGATTCTGTTGAAGATGTTGTCGGTTTTCAATTTGAAAACAGTTCTGGTGTCAACTGCTATGCAAATGTAGTGGTTAATGTTCTCTTTTCACTAGAGAGTTTAAAAGAACAGATTGTGTTCAATTCGGAGCAAAGTTTATGCTGCTTGTTGAATTCTGTGTTAGAGAAATGTAGCACTGATCGAACAAAAGTAGAAAGTGTGTCTGAAGTTCGTTATATGAAGAGGTTCATCGTATTATCACATGAATGATATCATCAGTGATGTCATCAGTCATGTCAAATGAGATGTCATCAGTGATGTCATCAGTGATGTCATTTGAGATGTCATCAGTGATGTCATTTGAGATGTCACTGGATGTTGTCATCAGTGATGTCATCAGTGATGTCACTGACCATGTCATGAATGATGTAATATGTGACATCATCAGCAGTGGATTGCGGGTGCGCGATATATAGTTAGCGCATCTAACTATATATGGAATTTCAATGGTTTTATGCGAGTAAAATAAGGTTTTGTAAATGCTAATTCCTAACTATATATGGAGTATAACCTATGGTTTTTTCATTGAATATATATATATATATATATTCACAGAAAAAACCATAGGTTATAGTGGATATATAGTTAGGAATTAGCATTTACAAAACCTTATTTTACTCGCATAAAACCATTGAAATTCCATATATAGTTAGAAGCGCTAACTATATATCGCGCACCCGCAATCCACTGCTGATGATGTCACATATTACATCATTCATGACATGGTCAGTGACATCACTGATGACATCACTGATGACATCTCAAATGACATCACTGATGACATCACTGATGACAACATCCAGTGATTGTATGTGTCTGTAAAGTTTAAATATGTTTTACATATTGAAGAATGAGTGGATGTATAAGTGTCTGGCTGAAAAATTTAGTAGGTGCATGACTGACTGTATGAGTGAGTGATTAAATGTGTCTCACTGAGTGCATGGGTTAGTGACTAAACTGTCTTAATTTGTGCATCAGTATGTTTGTTGTTGTGTAAGCTGCTGCATGTGTTGATCAGTAGCTATAAGAGTGGCCATATGGGTTATTGATTGGTTGCCCAAGTATTTGAATGGGAGGCTGAGTGTGTGTGTGGGTGGCTGGGAGGTGCGTGACTCTGTGCATAGATGTGTAAGCAGTTGATTCACTAGGAGTATGAGTTCAAGAGTGCATGTGGAAACAGCTATATGGGCGGTTGACTGTGCATGGGTGTGTTGGTGAGTGAATGGATTTCTCATTGCTACATGTGCAAGTAAGTACGTATGTAAAACACAATACATGTGAGAGTTGACATATATAAATAACTGAACATAAGAGCCAGTGAATGTGTGAGTGGCTGTATCGATCACTGTGAGCTTGTATCAGGGATTATATAAGAGAGTAAATATGTGTTATTATATGTTTGAATAAGTAAGATGTGTATAACTGTATAGTTGAGGAAATGGAGGTGTGATTGATTCTTTGCATGACTGACTAGGTGTGTGAGTAACTCCATGGATGAGTGACAGTCTGTGAGTGTCTGTTTATACTGAGTGTATGTAAGGTTATATTAGAGTCTGAAGAGGTTCATTGTATTATCACATGAGTGATGTGATCAGTGATGACAAATGAGATGTCATCAGTGATGTCATTTGAGTTGTCATCAGTGATGTCATCAGTGATGTCATTTGAGATGTCATCAGTGATGTCATTTGAGTTGTCATCAGTGATGTCATCAGTGATGTCATTTGAGATGTCATCAGTGATGTCATCAGTGATGTCACTGACCATGTCATGAATGATGTAATATGTGACATCATCAGCAGTGGATTGCGGGTGCGCGATATATAGTTAGCGCTTCTAACTATATATGGAATTTCAATGGTTTTATGCGAGTAAAATAAGGTTTTGTAAATGCTAATTCCTAACTATATATCCACTATAACCTATGGTTTTTTCTGTGAATTTCATTGGTTTTTTAATAGCAAATATGAAAAGCTTTAAAATGTCAAGTACGTGATAGATAAAAACATTTTCGTATTTATGCACGCTGATGTGCTTTGAACGCTGCCCCCCTCCCCTCTTTTCTCTTAGTAGTACTCTCTCTTTGCAGATAGTGAAGAGTAGTTAACGCAGGCCTTTACCCCCGTTGTAATCCGTCCTGCCTACTTGTCTCTCCATTTGATTGATTATTATCCAAGCATTTACTGTTTTTCAATTGATTCTCTTTGGTTCATTCTCTATTTACAAACAAGCACAAAGTCGCAATACTCTGTTTAGTCTTTGCAGATCGTGAAAAATCGTGTAAAAAAATAAAAGTAATCGAGCAAAATCAGTAGGCCACTAATTGGATCTCTTTTTGACCTCGCTAAAATAGAAATATTATAAACAACCCTTCATGAGAAATACGAAAATAGTGAGATGAACTGAGCTCCACACCATGAGGGCTGCAAGACAGCTCGGCTCCGTCACCCACCCCGCCCAAAATAACGACAAACCCTATGCAAATATTAAAAATATAGACAACACACCAGCAAAGAAACAGGGTAAAACATTTTATTAAATAACTATTTACATAACGTTGGTTTATAAGATGATGTCAGTAGTGGACCGATGTGTGAATAGGTCGGAAGCAGCACAAGGCGCCAAGATCCGGATGGAAAGTCCTGGATATTGGGTGCCATAGTTCAGAGTTCTGAGTTTGAGCCTTTTTCAATGCCTGTGCTTTGTTGTTTCCCCTCCATCAAAAACAAAAAAAATATATAAAACTGCAAAAATACAAAAAAAACAAAAAATGTTTACAAAAGCAGTGCTTGTAAGACTGTCTGAAGCTTATTTCCACCTACTGCAGCTTCACTATTCCAAAGTAAGTGAGGGTCGTTTGTGGACCTGACTACATTTGAAAACAATGTTATATGGTACCTCCCTAAACCGCTTGACGGAGGCCCCCGAGGGGCGGTGTGATGACACGGACTCGGAGAAGACGCTTGGCTCCGACCCCCTCCCCAAGTCTTATAGCACTGGTGTAGCCTGAGATCGCCCCCGACATAGGCGGCCGGCTCCCGGGGTCCGGCGGAACTTTTTGCCTTTTGATGACTCTTCTATTCTGGACTTTGTCCCACAATCCGTTTGACCTGAAGACACGCTGTAGTGGGGCGCCCCTTTACCGTTTTAGTTGCCATTCCGCCCGCTTTTGCTACACTGTGCCTCTTCCGCCATTCAGCTGTTTACCGCCCGCTCTTGCGACTACAGCGTCTCGCTCACCATGTAGTTAAGTTGCTCCCGCTCTTGCGGTGCAGCGATAGGCGGCTGCCACAGGACTCTCAAAATGGCGGCCGGCTCTTCGGTTTTGGGCCTGGTCCACTAAAATGGCCCTGGGACACCTTGGAACTCGGACGCTTCCCTGATAGGGCTTGGGTCCCATTCTCGAAAAGCGTCCCCTCAGCCGTGAAGATTCTACAAAAGTCTTGGGGGCCTCCGACTCCCGCAGGCTTCTGGTGGGGAGCGGCTGCCATGATTGCTCGTGGAATGGCCACGACGGAGCTACGAGATGGTAGTGGTCTCATGCTGACGCCAGCTTTAGTCTGAAACATCCAGAAACACTATAGACTACCAATTCGATCAGTTCCGGTAGCGCCCCAACATGACCCGGAAGAGAAGAATTTGCCCTCCCCTCTTTGACTGATGGTTCTTGTTGCCTGTCCCCTCTGTTGTCATTTAACAGAACTTTTTGGACTGCTGAAAGGGGTTGTGTTCTGAACGCTGGTTGGTGGAGACATTTAGACTATATTCTTGACCTACGTTGTCGCGTAATGCGTTTTATGACACGCCGCGTTAGCGCACCCGGAAGTGATCCGAGGCGCGGCGCGCAGCGCGTAACGTAAGCATAACAGGTCATGTGACTTGCTAATAAAACTTTTCATTGGTTCATTTTACTTTTGTTAATTCAATGATGAAAAGCTTGGTCATATGACCTAAAAATTACGCTTTTTATTTTTTTCGAACATTATTTTTTTTTCAAACATATGTTATAATATTCCAGGCTAATGTACTTTCCCGGAAAATTTACAACTGTCCTGCAAGTAAAATATATTCCTTTTTCGAGAAAAAGGGCGTTTCTTCGTTCCATGACGGAGCCGTTGAGTAAGAGAGACTCGGCCTGCTGTCTTAGTCGCCGATACGCCTGATTATCAGATTCTTATCGATCACTTTATGTTGCAGAAATGAAAAACACAACTGCCCTTGACCATTTATCTTTACTGCGTTCCTACATATTATACCTTTTATCCGTCATGTAATTGGACTGCTTTATTTCACTTGCCTTTTACTGATTCGAAAACAGTGACTAAAAGTAAAAACTTTACCAATGTAAATACTACTACCGTGTTTTGTTTTAAAAACCTTTATTGTGAAAATATCAGTATACAAATACGGGCCTATAACCACGTGGGCCGGCCACGGAGCAAACTGAAATCGTATATGATGAGGAGACATTTACACTGTAGAAGAACGTAACGAGCGGGCCATTAGGTGACAAGAACAAAGGTGTCTAACAGTTGCGGAATCGGTGGACGTACATTTTGTAATTAAACTACGACAGGGCCACTTACAATAACATTTTCTAGATATACATTTGCGGGCAAGGAGTTACGAGTCCCATTTATACCGGCGCCATTTTGGGCGAGGCCGGGCAGGTCCAAGATATAGTCAAAATGTCTTCACCAACAATCGGCCAGACCAGAACCCCTTTCGGCCCTTTATGCTACAAGATGGTGTCTTCCATTCAGAAAATATTGTTGGCAGCATTTTGAAAGGAAAGATAAACAGCCGTTCTCCTAGTGAGTCTCACATTGTTACATTTAGGAAGAATGTTGAAGAGTAATATGTGGAAAATCTGAAGCCATTTTTCTACAAACTCTCAATCAGCCTAAGTCATGGGCGATCTTTGTCCACACCAGGGCAATAGTGAAGCTGCAGCAGGTGCAAAGGAGCTTCAGACAGTCTTACAAGCACTGCTTTTCTAAACATTTTTTTGTATTTTTGCACAGTTTTATATATTTTTTTTTGTTTTTGATGGAGGGGAAACAACAAAAAACAGGCATTGAAAAAAGCTCAACAGTGCAGGGCGCCTTGTGCTGCTTCCGACCTATTCACACATCGGTCCACTACTGACATCACCTCATAAGCCAACGGGGCACCCCACACTGACTTTCGGCGCAGCATTGTAGGATGGCCACACCAGTGCGGCAACTTGCTGGACACCACCTCGGTGCCATCCGGATCTCGGAGCGTTCGAGTCACTGTACCGCAAGAGTGACCGGAACTCAGCTGGTCACGCCGTCTTTCGGCGCAGCATTGTAGGATGGCCACACCAGTGCGGCAACTTGCTGGACACAACCTCGGTGCCATCCGGATCTCGGCGCGTTCGACTCACTGTACCGCAAGAGTGACCGGAACTCAGCTGGACACGCCGTCTTTCGGCGCAGCATTGTAGGATGGCCACACCACTGCAGCAATTTGCTGGACACCACCTTGGGCAACAGTGAAACTGCAGCAGGTGCAAATAAGCTTCAGATAGTCTTACAAGCACAGCTCAGAACTCTCAACTATGGCACTCAATATCCAGGACTTGCCATTCGGATCTTGGCGCCTTGTGCTGGTTCCGACCTATTCACACATCGGTCCACTACTGACATCACCTCATAAGCCAACGGGGCACCCCACGCCGACTTTCGGCACAGCATTGTAGGATGGCCACACCAGTGCAGCAACTTGCTGGACACAACCTCGGTGCCATCCGGATCTCGGCGCGTTCGACTCACTGTACCGCAAGAGTGACCGGAACTCAGCTGGACACGCCGTCTTTCGGCGCAGCATTGTAGGATGGCCACACCAGTACGGCAATTTGCTTGACACCACCTCGGTGCCATCCGGATCTCGGCGCGTTGTGCTGCCTTCGGCCTATTCGCACATCGGTCCGCTACTGACGCCGCCTCACGTGCCAACGGATTTTCTACGGTTTTTGTAGCCCTATGCCGCATAACAGGTCATGTGACTTCTTTATAAAACTTTTCATTGGTTCATTTTACTTTTGGTTTCCTAAAGATGGAAGGCTTGGTCATATGACCTAAAAATAACACTTTTCATTGGTTTAGAACATTTTTTTTTCCCAAACGATGAAAGCCCCACCTTGTTTCTGGATCATTCAGACTGAAGCTGGCGTCAGCATGAGAGCACCACCATCTCGTGGCTCCGTCGTGGTCATTCCGCGAGCAATCATGGCAGCCGCTCCCCACCGGAAGCCTGCGGGAGTCGGGGGCCCCCAAGACTTTTGTACAATCTTCACGGCTGAGGGGACGCTTTTCGAGAATGGAGCCCAAGCCCTAGCAGGCAAGCGTCCGAGTTCCAAAGTGTCCCAGGGCCATTTCAGTGGACCAGGCCCAAAACCGAGGAGCCGGCCGCCATTTTAAGAGCCATGTGGCAGCCGCCTATCGCTGCACTGCAAGAGTGGGAGCAACTCAACAACATGGTGAGCGAGACGCTGTAGCCGCAAGAGCGGGCGCAACTCAGCTAGATGGCCGCCACCTGGGGAGGCCCGTTCACGCCGCCTCCCCCACGCCCCCCCCGGGCCGCCGCACGCCAATTTTCGGAGTAGCATTGTAGGATACCAAAACCAGTGCGGCAGTTTACTGGACATCACCTGGGTGCCTGTCGTACATGTTGTGTCAGCCATGTGACACATTTAATCACTCACTCAATCAGTCAGTTATGCACCTAGTAAATCCTTCATCCAGACACTTATATATCCACTCATTCTTCAATATGTAAAACATATTTTAACTTTACAGAAACATACAGTCACTGGATGTTGTAATCAGTGATGTCATCAGTGATGTCATTTGAGATGTCATCAGTGATGTCATCAGTGATGTCACTAACCATGTCATGAATGATGTAATATGTGACATCATCAGCAGTGGATTGCGGGTGCGCGATATATAGTTAGCGCTTATAACTATATATGGAATTTCAATGGTTTTATGCGAGTAAAATTAGGTTTTCTAAATGCGAATCCCTAACTATATATGGCCTAAAACCAATGGTTTTTTCATTGAATTTTCAAGGTTTTGTAAATGCAAATTCCTAACTATATATGGACTATAACCTATGGTTTTTTCTGTGAATTTCAATGGTTTTTTAATAGCAAATATCAAAAGCTGTCAAATGTCAAGTACGTGATAGGTAAAAACGTTTTCGTGTTTATGCACGCTGATGTGCTTTGAACGCTGCCCCCCCCCCACTCCCCTCTTTTCTCTTAGTAGTACTCTCTCTTTGCAGATAGTGAACGGTAGTTAACGCAGACCTTTACCCCTGTTGTAATCCGTCGTACCTGCTTGTCTCTCCATTTGATTGATTATTATCCAAGCATTTACTGTTTTACAATTGGTTCTCTTTGGATCATTCTCTATTTACAAACAAGCACAAAGTCGCAATACTCTGTTTAGTCTTTGCAGATAGTGAAAAATCGTGTAAAAAAATAAAAGTAATCGAGCAAAATCAGAAGACCACTAATTCGATCTCTTTTTGACCTCGGTAAAATACAAACATTAGGAATAACCCTTCATGAGAAATACGAAAATAGTGAAATGAACTGAGCTCCACACCATGAGGGCTGCAAAACAGCTCGACTCCGCCACCCACACCGCCCAAAATAACGACAAACCCTATGCAAATATTATAAATATACACAACACACCAGCAAAGAAACAGAGTAAAACATTTTATTAAATAACTATTTACATAACTATTTTATACTTTTTATTGCCCGATCCGGCTAGCTCAATCGATCGAGCATGTAACTCATGCACTGATAACAAGCGTTGAGAGTTTGTAAAATGATGGCTTCAGATTTTCCACATACGGTGTAGTGGCGCGAACTGGCAGGGGGCGTTTGGATTCTACCCCTTCTCCAAATAAGATTTTCATACGTGAATGTTCGTTCATGCTTTTTGTCCCTGAGTTGCTTCCATGTCACTGCCTTACATAAATGGCATAAGTCCTGGTTGTTGAGTGCCATACTTCAGAGTTCTAAGCAGCTCTTGTAACACTGTTTAAACCTTATTTGCACCTGCTGCAGCTTCACTATTCAAAGTAAGTGGGGTCCATTTGTGGACCTGACTGCATTGGAAAACAATGTGATACGGTGCCTCCCTAAACCGCTTGACGGAGGCCCCCGAGGGGCGGTGAGATGGCGCGGACTGAGAGGGGGCGCTTGGCTCCTGCCCCCTCCCCAAGTCGTGTTGCCCTGGTGAGGCCTGAGATCGCCCCCGGCATAGGCGGCCGGCTCCCGGGGTCCGGCGGAATTTTTTCCCTTTTGAAGAATCTTCCATTCTGGACCTTGTCCCACAATCCGTTTGACCTGAAGACACGCTGTCGTGGGGCGCCCCTTTACCGTTTTAGTTGCCATTCCGCCCGCTTTTGGTACTCTGTGCCTCTTCCGCCATTCAGCTGTTTACCGCCCGCTCTTGCGACTACAACGTCTCGCTCACCATGTAGTTGAGTTGCTCCCGCTCTTAAGATTTAACCGAACTTTTTGGACTGCTGAAAGCGGTTGTATTCCGACCGCTGGTTGGTGGAGACATTTTGACTATATTCTGGACCTGCATTGTCGCGTAATGCGTCATATGACGCGACGCGTTAGCGCACCCGGAAGTGCTCCGGTGCGCAAGGCGCAGCTTCCCGGAAACGATCCAGAGCGCGCCGCGCAGCGCGTAACATAAGCATAACAGGTCATGTGACTTGTTAATAAAACTTTTCATTGGTTCATTTTACTTTTCTTTTCCTAATTATGTAAGACTAGGTCATGTGACCTAAAAATAACACTTTTCATTGGATTAAAACATTTTTTTTCCCAAACGATGAAAGCCCCACCTTGTTTCTGGATGTTTCAGACTGAAGCTGGCGTCACCATGAGAGCACCACCATCTCGTAGCTCCGTCGTGGCCATTCCGCAAGCAATCATGGCAGCCACTCCCCACCGGAAGCCTGCGGGAGTCGACGGCCCCCAAGACTTTTGTACAATCTTCAAGGCTGAGGGGACGCTTTTGAGAATGGAACCCAAGCCCTGGCAGACAAGCGTCCGAGTTCCAAGGTGTCCCAGGGCCATTTTACTGGACCAGGCCCAAATCCGAAGAGCCGACCGCCATTTTAAGAGTCGTGTGGAAGCCGCCTATCGCTGCACCGCAAGAGTGGGAGCAACTCAACTACATGGTGAGCGAGACGCTGTAGCCGTAAGAGCGGGCGCTAAACAGCTGAATGGCGGAAAAGGCACAGTGTAGCAAAAGCGGGCGGAATGGCGACTGAAACGATAAAGGGGCGCCCCACTACAGCAGACAAGCCTCCGCCATGTGCTTCAAAACTGCATATGTATCTCGTGATATCAAGGTTGGGCAACCAGTACACAACAAGCAGTTACGAGTCCCATTTACACCGGCGCCATTTTGGGCACGGCCGGGCAGGTCCAGGATCTACTGAAACATAACAAATGAGGCTGACGTCTCTGAAGCAGTTGACGAACAGCAGGACATAGCAAATAAACATGAACTCTCTAAAGCTGTTAACTCACTGCAGGACAAAACAAGTGAACCTGAAACCTCTGGAATAATTGTCGCTCAAAAGAACAACACACAAAACTCTGTAGAGCCTGAAGAAAAAAAAACAGAAGGGCACTGTAGTTTCAGACACACTTAACACTAATGACTAAACAAAGATATCGTCTGTTTATGAAGCAGTTATCATCTTGACAGAATTGACAAAGAAGTGTACAGACACCAATGCTATTAAGAAACACAAGGAAATCCTAACGCATCAGCATTCTCGGAAGAGGTTGACACAGATAACATCTTAAGGAACAAAGAAAGACCTGTTCACTCTTGACACCCCAGGTGCTGTGTATGTTGCACTATAGTGCTGCATCGAGAAAACGGGCAACCCTATTGATGTGGATTTTTCATTATTGATTATTGTAAAGAAATGGCGACTCCCCCCTTTAGCAGATTAGCTAAATGTTTGCGTAATTTAGGCATAAAAGTTATATTATTGTTGTTGTTGTTGTTATCGTTATAGTTCTGGTTAATTTCAAAAAATGGTTAAATATATTTACAGTTTTTGTTGCGTTCGTTATATTTAAATGTTAATAAAGTTTTAAAATCTAACTTTGTTGGAGTGCTATATATGTTTAAAAAATCGGGTGAATGGGGCCTTGAATCGGGTTATTGCCATGTGTGGGCTTTGCAAGTGTACTGCTACAAGATCGGACATTTCAAACTCAAATGCACGTTCTTTTTCTTACCTTTCCGAAGCATGGAGCGCAATAGCAGGCAGAGAAAGGGTGATGCACGTGTTGAACACTGCCTGGCCTGCAAATTGCTGGCAGTGCCCCCCCGCCCGCACCTGAAAGAGGGCACACACACACCGCCGCCCCGAGTACTTCACAAATCTTTAAAAGACCATGCGCTTGTTCATGAGGCTTAAATGGTTTATCACCCCTTCTAGAACCCCTGCATCGACCCTCTGACGTTTCCTGGAAGAATTAGCACGTAACACAATACCAAGCCCTGTCAGCTGAAACCCCCGAGAAATCATGGGGCATATTATCAAGGGGGTTTATTTCCGCTTTTTTGGCTTTAAAAGCCAAAAAAAAAAGAGATAAAATTATCTCCCTATTACCAAGCTGTCGCTAACACCAGTTAGTGACAGCTAAAAGGAGATAGCGACCATCTTGGGCCCCGCTTTGCATATCAGTGATATTTATCACTAATGACATGCAAAGTGGGCGTGCCAAGATTTTAACGACTGGAAACAGTCCCTAACCATCGCTATCTCCTATTACCAACTTTTGGAGATATTCGCGCTAAGCGCGAATATCTCCAAAACCTAACACCTGCCCTGAGCAGTTTTAGCCATGTTATCCAATGGGAAGTGGCTAACATGGCTAAAAGCATTTGCTGGATAATGCATGAATATCGCTGACTTTTCAACGATATTCATGCATTGCGGCCGTTTTTTATCGCATTTGCGATAAACCTTGCTAATAGCAAGGTTTATGTGCGATAAAATTCGCCGAAGTGCGGCGATAATTTTTGTCTCTAAACAAGTTAGAGACAAAAATTACCGCTAGTTGTTGGTAATATGCCCCCGGGTTTTTCCTTGCAGGAATCGGGAAGCGAAAGACTAGCACTGAAATCAGTAGTCTCACGCCTGAATCGGGAGGGTTGGCATGTCTGGATACTCTACAGCTGGGGCCATTAACTACATCCGCAGGGCTAGGTGATAGCCTAGGTCCGGCCTGGACAATCGGACACAGAGGAAGAGGAGTGTCAGAGGGTGCGGTAGTGAATAGGGTGAAAGGGAGGTGTCGGGCGGGCACAGGGTGTGATTCTCAGAGAAGAGCAGCGCAGATGGGGGGAAGTATATGTCCCATGCATGAGAGAGAGAGCGGGGGTGACCAGTGCGTGGGGGAGATGCTTGCGAGGGTGGGGAGCCATGCTGAGGATCGGCGGCGTGCAGAGAGTGGCCCTGGTCAAGGCATCTAAAATGGCTGCCGTGCACGACAAAATTGTGGCATTGGACAAAAACGCAAGATGGCGCAGACAATGTTTATCAATAAGGATTCATTTATAACAAAATATTTACTCGCAGTGACAAAATGGTGGTCAACACTTCCTGATTTCCATCGAATCGAACGTTAACAAACGTCACACAGCAAAAAAAAAAAAAAAGCTCACGCACAGAGCAGTTTTTAGCCATGTTATCCAATGGAAGGTGGATAACATGGCTAAGAGCATTTGCTGGATAATGCATGAATATCGCTGACTTTTCAGCGATATTCATGCATTCATTCATTCATTGTGGCCGATGTGCGGCGATAATTTTTTTCTCTAAACAATTAAAACGAAGCACAAAATGGCGAATTCCCGTTTCGCTACCAGTTTGCGGCCCAGTTCGCGGCCCGTGAAGCGCTTCTACCGTGAAAAATCATTTTTTTTTATTTTCCCCACGGGACCCTTTAATAACCCCAACAACATTCCTAGGGGGTCAAGAGGGGTATACCTTGCCCCCTTTCAATAAATTCCCCCTTCGTTTTTCACCTCTTCTTCTCTCTCGATCCTACCGAGAGATAAGATGGCGGCCGCTCCGGACTGTTTAGAATGTTGACAGACACCGGAGAGCCAATCAGCTTTCTGCGCGCAAAGTTCCGTTTCGCGAAAAGTAAGCGGACCGGATCGCTGCCCGGAGCGCTGTTACAGATATATATCTTGTTTTGAACGTTAATTTCTCAAAAACTACTGGAGCACATATATTGAGACCTAGCAAAGGCACATCGGGCTAACAGTCCCTACAATTTTGCCAAGTTTCGTGCAAATCCATTCAGCCGTTCGAGCTAAAAGTGAGTCCAACCGCCCTATGGAAAAATGAATGGGAAAAACGCGTTTTGGGATCCCCCTTTTTTCTCAGCCCCCCCTTGACGAAACCCCACCAAATTTTCAGGGGCTGCTCAGAAACAAAATGTTTACAACAACCAAACTACAAAAGCCAATTCTTACACTGGGAAGGAAACAAGCTACCGGGGACCAGTTTCTGGCATTTCAGCCGTCTTCGGCCCGGCTTGCTTGAATACTGATGGTGCAATGAGCAAGGGACTCACATCTGAGTATACCCTTCCACGCTTAGGGTGGACAAAAATATTTACAACAAGGGGTGGTGAGGGACAGAGTCTCTGAATTAAACAGAATACTCTCACCCAGTCAAGAGATCAGGGCTAGATCCAACACCGTTTTTTAGCTCACTGCACCATCCCAGTTTCAGAACCTGGCTGTATGCAAATTAGTCTGTTCCTGTCCCAGTGCATGATGGGAACAGGGCAAACCAAACTACAAAAGCCAATTCTTACACTGGGAAGGAAACAAGCTACCGGGGACCGGTTTCTGGCATTTCAGCCATCTTCGGCCCGGCTTGCTTGAATCCTGATGGTGCAATGAGCAAGGGACTCACATCTGAGTATACCCTTCCACGCTTAGGGTGGACAAAAATATTTACAACAAGGGGTGGTGAGGGACAGAGTCTCTGAATTAAACAGAATACTCTCACCCAGTCAAGAGATCAGGGCTAGATCCAACAAATAACGGTGATGGATCAAGCCCTGATCTTTGGACTGGGTAAGAGTGGTCTGTTTAACTCAGACACTCTGTTCATCACCACCCCCTTTTATAAATCGTTTTTGGCCACTATAGGTGTGGCAGGGTATACTCAGACATGAGTCCCTTTCTCACTGCTCCATCAGGATTCAAGCAAGCCGGGCCGAAGAAGGCTGAAATGCCAGAAACCGGTCCCCGGTAGCTTGTCTCCTTTCTGGTGAAGAATTGGCTTGGTAGTTTAGTCTGCCCTGTTCCCATGATGCACTGGGCCAGGGACAGACTGATTTGCATATAGCCAGGTTCTGAGCTGGGATGGGGCAGTGAGATAAATAACGGTGATGGATCAAGCCCTGATCTTTGGACTGGGTAAGAGTGGTCTGTTTAACTCAGACACTCTGTTCATCACCACCCCCTTTTATAAATCGTTTTTGGCCACTATAGGTGTGGCAGGGTATACTCAGACATGAGTCCCTTTCTCACTGCTCCATCAGGATTCAAGCAAGCCGGGCCGAAGAAGGCTGAAATGCCAGAAACCAGTCCCCGGTAGCTTGTCTCCTTTCTGGTGAAGAATTGGCTTGGTAGTTTAGTCTGCCCTGTTCCCATGATGCACTGGGCCAGGGACAGACTGATTTGCATATAGCCAGGTTCTGAGCTGGGATGGGGCAGTGAGATAAATAACGGTGATGGATCAAGCCCTGATTTTTGGACTGGGTAAGAGTGGTCTGTTTAACTCAGACACTCTGTTCATCACCACCCCCTTTTATAAATCGTTTTTGGCCACTATAGGTGTGGCAGGGTATACTCAGACATGAGTCCCTTTCTCACTGCTCCATCAGGATTCAAGCAAGCCGGGCCGAAGAAGGCTGAAATGCCAGAAACCGGTCCCCGGTAGCTTGTCTCCTTTCTGGTGAAGAATTGGCTTGGTAGTTTAGTCTGCCCTGTTCCCATGATGCACTGGGCCAGGGACAGACTGATTTGCATATAGCCAGGTTCTGAGCTGGGATGGGGCAGTGAGATAAATAACGGTGATGGATCAAGCCCTGATCTTTGGACTGGGTAAGAGTGGTCTGTTTAACTCAGACACTCTGTTCATCACCACCCCCTTTTATAAATCGTTTCAGAAACAAAATGTGCCATTTTCCTGAAAATTTCAGCCGATTCCGTCCTCAAACACCAAAGTTATTAGACATAGAATTTTCAAAAATCCCATAGGGAATTAATCCTAACTATATATACCTACTGGCGATAGCCAGTAGGTAATATATATATATATATATATATATATATATATATATATATATATATATATATATATATATATATATATATATATATATATATATGTGTGTGTGTGTTTCTAAGTAGCGGCATCCCAGGAAATAGTTACTCTTTTTAACCGCAGCGCATTACATACTCCACACCACACGAACAAGCAAGAAGGGAAAGACGTTACTCGCCACATAACTGTAAGTTTTTATCTAGATTTCGGGTAGTGTATTACGATACACATACCATTATGATCACCGTTTGTGATTATTTACAATGTTGATTTTCACCTCTAGTGTATCGTGAACCGCTTTAAAACCGAAAAATTATCTACCGCTGACATGTGAGTTTCATATTTGTTTTTCCACCCATCCTCTCACTGAGTCATACTTGCACATTTTCACATTATGTGTTACACATTTTGAGCACTATCATGTTTTTTCATGCATGGAGTGATTTATTGACTTTTAATCTGATCAGATAGATTATTACTGCATTAGTGAATATATTTTTTTTGTTATTCAGCTATATAGCATATGTTCCCTGACGAAGGGCATGCAATGCCCGAAATGCATTGGACAGAGCTATGTTGTCAAAGAAAATGAATGATATGTAAATGGAAACACAAAGAAAAGATTTGAAAGGAAAATAATTTCAGAAACAATAACATTGAAATAAAGAAAATGTTGAATGAAACAACGAAATTGAATTAGGCTTTATTGAAAGGAATCCTAGACTAATCATCTTGGAGAGAAAAGTGTGCACCAGGGGATGCAACTAATGTCATATTAGAAGCACTTTCTTATGATTCATCTATAGGCGTCCAGGACAAGAGACGTCACTTGGGTGGCACCTGGAACGTAATCAAACTAATTCACTTCGATATAAACAGAAGCTGTGCACCAGTCTTCACCACGTTTACATGTTTGGTATGCGACAGATGTTCGGATCCCCGTCCTGCATTACGTTATGTACATGTTCGGTTGCGCTGGGTGTGCGACTCCCGCAAAAAAATGTTATGTTTAAAACTATATGCTTACTAGTTGAATATGTACAATAGACCAAGAGATTATGTAAACTAATTATGAAAATGATATATTTCTAATTGCAATAAAGTTATATTACTCTTAAATATACTTTCGTGAAGGCGTGTCGTGTCCGAGCTGGGTGCGTCCTGGGTGCACAACTCCCATGTGACTTTAAAAGAAAGCATTTTATTGGTCCATAAAGTTTTCCATTCTAGAGGTTGAAGGACACACCTAATTTTCTCATTCTTTGTACATCATCCCAGGAGACACACCTGCTGTGTTTTTTGAGCTCCTTTGTATATTTTTTGTTGTTTTCCTTTTGGAATACAAATGGCTTCTTCTACTCTTGTGGTTGTGCCTTGAAAGAAAAATAAGGAATCCATTGTGTGGAAATTTTTCTCTATTCCACCTGGAAAAAAAATAGCGAACGCATGAAAGGTGAGTTGTACTCTTTGTCCAAGACAACTGTCGAGGGGGAGTGACAAGGAACACTCTTGCAGAACATCTAGCATGATGAAGCATCTGCAGACAATTAATCCTCGACCACTGGCACGGGAACAACTTCGACGTGCCCAAGAACAGATGCAGCAGTATGACCAGGAAGCTGGTCCAAGTACTTCAGGAGCCTCAAGCTTTTCATCTCCAGGCCCGGACATTCGTCCTGAATTTGCCAATCTGCAGCAAGTTTGTATAAAGTGCAAGTCTGTGCTTTGCTGCAGGGAGCAATCCATAAATGCTCTGGTTTCTGCAGCAAGAAATCACCACTGTTAAGGTTTTTTTTTAGTGTTGCAATGGCTGTTTAATTGCCAAAATTCAAACTTAGGGGACTATTAGGATGGTGGGTGGACTATTGTCCGCCCGCCACCCTTGCAGGGCTGGGACTGGCTGTCATTTGTGCGGCAGTCCCTCACCAGCAATTAGTAAGCCACCGCCATGGTAGCGGGAGCATCCCCCATCCACAACATTGTGGTGGGCTCTGCTCACAACACCGCCCGCCAATATGTTGTGGATGCACCTTGTGCATGCAAAGGCACGGTACCCCCATGTTCATCCCCCACCTCCCCAATGCCCTGGGGGCCTGCAATGGGCCCCCACATTTAGCGTGCGCATGCCTTTCCATGGAGGCCACGCCGCCATGGAAGGACACATCTCTGCCTGAACTGTAATATGGATGGCAGTGTCTTGCAGACACCGCCACCATATTCAGCCCCTTTTCCGCCCGGTGACTTGTCGACAGGCGGAAAACCGGCGGGCGGGCTTTCCGTCCACCGGGGTTGCCCCGCCATCGTAATATGGTGGGGGAAATGGAAGGAGGGTGGTAGATAATTGTGGAGAAGTGTGGCTCAATGGTTGTGGAGAAGTGTGGCTCAATGGTTGGAGCGGCAGACCCTGATGCAGAGGTCTGGCCGGGACCAGGGTTCAATTCCCGCCTCGGTGAGTTTTGGGCTCAATTTCCTCGGATCTGATGATTCTCACCTCGGTGCCGATTCCAATCATGGGTCCCACTCTGCAACTCTGGGCAATAGCTTGCTTAATCTCCAAAACGTCCCCAACAGCGCTGGGATGCCTGGCTTCACCTTGGGGGTGCCCAGGAGTGGACATTTCACAGGCAAAAGCCAGGAAGGGTTCCACAGCGGTATGCGTTACAGCGCCAGGACACACTAGTTGGGGTATTAGTGCGCTTTACAAGTACAAATTACATTTGCCCGCTATTATAATAGACCCCTAAGTTCTTTTGTTTTCTGTTTCTTTAAAAACACCTGTGGTAAACATATCTAGGACCCTAATTAAATATTCCCGATTTATGCCCTTATGTGGTTATAACAAATCATATCCTTATAAAGGCATACGAATCATATCCATATTTAGTCATAGCCAATGCAGTCCAAATACGGCAAGGCTACTTTCTACTTTAGAAAGTACAACGCATTCTTTAAACAAAACAAACCTCCAACAACCCGGGAATTCCCCCTGCTTTTGATTTGATTTGTCCTAGAACTCCTGCGAGTCCTGAAAGAACTGCCAGTTTTTAGTGACAGTTCTTAGTGACGTCTTATGTCCAACCTTACGTCAAACTCGGCACCTTCCAGGTATAAATATACCAGCATTTGCCTTAAGCAACATGCGGTGGTTTGGAGCAGAGCGGCTATCTACTTACCCAAAGCCCAGCTGATGCGAGTGCCGAAGGAAGCCGTCCCTCCCATTTGACGACCTGAGAAAGACGTTGTCTTTTCTCCTGCAGAGAAAATCCAGCTCCAGTGTTTCCAGTCACCCTTGTGGGTGACTGGGAGATCGAGTCCTGAGAACGGGATACAAGACATCCTTCATTCTAAAACCAAGGTACGGAACTGATTAGATCCTTAGAGAATTCTTGATTCAGATTCTTGGCAAAACTAACTTAACTTAAACTGCAACTCCCTTACTCCTTCCCACGTACTAGGCTTAGGTTAGGTACACTGGGGTAGGCGTAATTTAGAAGCACCAGTTGAGTACGTTTAGTCAAACTTTTATTTTTGTATGTTTTGTATATATTTAATCCGTTTTAAGTATCATATGGCTCAGAAACCTTATCAATGCTTTTACAGTATTATTTCATATTACTCCTTTTACTGTACGCACTTTACTTTATGATAAGTATTGCAATTGTGGCAATTCACTTCTCTTGAATGAGAAAGAAGACTGCCCAATAAATAACACCTTTTATTGAAAACGCCTGTCTCTCTATTTCTCTACACTCTGGTGAAACTAAGTATGCATGATTGACTAAGTGAAATAGCTATCTATTGTTTTCACACGTCTCTGGAGATATACTCCTTATTCTGGAGGGAGCAAAGTTGTCATGTTTATGTGGTTGTCAGAAACTAATCCCTTCTTGCCTAATCAGGGAAGGTAACTCCTCCCTGTTCATTCGAGAAAGTTTCTAGTGACCTCTGAGCTAGCTGGCATACCTAATTAAGTCTAACATATTCAGTAGAGACCTAGTCGACCTCAGTCCTACGTCTAAACTGCCGTTTATGTTATTCCAATTGGGGAATTGGGGAGGCAGTCCTTACTAGGGATAACACCTATCCTGTTGACCTCCACTTCGACCTTGTGGAGGTGACTGCTGCGCTGACTTCCTCAAAGACCGGGAAAGCTCCCGGCCCTGACAGAGTCCCACTTGACATCTTTGTGAGCAACCTAGACCTATGGTCCCCAATTGTCATGCAAGTCATGTCCGCAGCTTCACAGGTCGGCCTTATCGACTCTTGGTCTACATCTGTGCTTCTACCCATTTTTAAAAAGGGAGAACGCGACAACCCAGCCTGCTACAGACCCATTTCCCTCTTGGACTCGCTGGGTAAGGTCGCTGGGAGACTAATCTTGGAACGTCTCCAGGACTGGGCCAAAGAGAAGAAGATCTTAACCGACCTCCAGTTCGGGTTCCAAGAGGGATTGGGCACTGTAGAACAGGCCCTTAATCTGACACTACTCATGGGTAAATATGCTTGGGCCAAAGGCGGCAACCTTTATCTGGTCTATGTGGACCTAAGCTCCGCATTTGACTGCGTAATCCACTCTAAATTGTGGGAGATCCTGAGTAACCTGGGCGTAGACCCTCCACTCCTGAAATTTCTTCGAGAGCTCTACTCGGATGCCAAAGCATGTGTGAGGTATGGCATTAATGGAGAGCTATCGGAATCATTCAGCATCGCAAAAGGCGTCAGACAGGGGTGCGTCCTTGCTCCATTTCTATTTAATATCTATACAAACGGATTGGAACAAGCGATGCTGGTAGGCAATAAGGATCTCCCCTGCATAAACACCCGGCCAATCCCTGCATTATTATATGCTGACGATTCCGTCATTCTAGCGAGAACACCAAATCAGCTCCAGCTCTAACTGGACAAGTATTGTCAATATATGCTTTCTCTTGGCTTAAAAGTAAATAAATCCAAGACTTTTGTTATGCATATTGGCAAGAAAGCTCAGAAATGCAAACCTCTCTATATTGACAATACTAGGCTAGAAAATGCTAGAAAATATCCTTACTTAGGGATCCTTATAGACAACCATATGTCCTGGAAACCTGCCACCTCCAGCAAGAAATTGCAGTTTCAGCGCACAACAATGGCGCTGACCTCTTTTTCAAGGAAGTTGGGCAAGCCCGCTCCTGCTGTGATACTGAAAATCTATCAAGCCAAATGTTTGAGCGTGGCTACTTACGGAGCGGGTGTATGGGGCTATGCTCCTGAGCTTCAAGTAATTGAAAATGATTTCTTGAAATATGTATTAGCCCTCCCCCGAAGTGCTCCTAACTATGGTAGCCATATTGAGCTCGGTTGGGATTATCTATCTGACACCATTAGATACCAACCGATCCTCCTCTGGCACCGTATATGGACTAAGGAGCAATGCCTCCTTACTCGGTCGTTAATAACCGATTGCCTGACATTGACCCACTGGAAAAAGATTCCCTGGCTATTTTATGTTTTTAACTTTCTGAATGATTTGAATTGTCCAGCGTTTTTCACCAACCCTGTCTCACTAATGGCCATACCCAGAAAGACCTTGAAGAATTTATGTGTCGCCCATCTAAGAGACCTACGCATGTGTTCTGAAATTGGCAAACAATCAAATACCCATTTAACGATGATACAATCCTCCTATGGCATACAACCCTATTTGTCTTTTTACTTGTCAAATTATGATTGATATGTTTTAACTAGATTTCGGTTTGATTCCTTTTACCATCTTGTCTCGTTCCCTGAGCCCTCAGATTGGACTCGTGAACTAACTAGATGTCCCTGCGACGACTGTTCTTCTCAGTCTACTTTGCACGTAACTTTATTCTGTAGCTTTTACGAGACCCCGCGTAAACGCTGGTTGGTCCCACTTCTCCGACAAACAGGACTGAGAAGATGCAGACCTGCTCTTTTGGCACTACAGTTTTTAGACACCCCATTTGTTGCCAAATCTATAGCTTGCTTCTTAAAGGCATGTCAGAAAATTCGATCTCAATTAACGGTTTCTGCATTGTAAATTTTTCTTCTTTTCTATGTGAATAACTTTTATTCCATTGCCGTACAGGGTATCATTGTATAGACGATTCTTTTAAAGATTAATTCTATGTTTTCTGTATCTATCAGTCAATATTGCTCATGTGAATTTTTTTTTATAAATTGTTGCAAATATTTTTCTACAATGTACTTTTATGATTGTTAATTCAATCGAAATAAAGTTTCTTTTGATTTTTTTGGTTATTCCAATGCGCAGAGCCTATTGGGAATATAGGAACTACACTGCACACCCAGAAAATATAGAAAATGGTTCAAACACATAAAAACATATAAAAAGAAAAAAAATAGAAAAAAAAGAATCTTTTCAAAACTACCTTATCTGGATAAAAAAAGAGAAATAATTGCAGGCTAATGCGTGGGTGATTGCATGAGTATATGTGTAGATGTTGATTGATTCAAACAGTGCATGGGTAGTGCATGGGTGATTGTATGATTGCATGAGTAGTGCCTATAACTGGATGATTAGAGTACTGCAAGGAGAATGCATGATGAATTTGCAAGTGCTTGTGTATTGACGGAGTGATTGGATAAGTACATGATACTGGCTGGGTGCTTGAAGGAATGGTTGGGGAGTAACTGAGTCATAGCTGGACTGCATGGGTACTACGTGGGAAAATTAAGGTGTGAATGAGCGGTGTATAGGTGGTTAGAGGCCTGCATGGGTAGTGCACATGTGATTATTGCACTGCGTGTGTTAGTGTCTGGGTCATTGCATAAGTCCATGGGTAGTGACTGGAGGATTAGAGTACTGCAAGGAGAGTGTATGGGGAATTTATAAGTGCTTGGGTATTGGTGGAGTGATTGGATTAGTATATGGTACTGGCTGGGTGACTGGAGGAGTGCACGGTGAGTGACAGTGTGATTGCTGGACTGCATGGGTACCTCGTGGGAAAATGAAGGTGTGAATGAGCAGTGTGTAGTTGGTTAGAGGACTGCATGGGTAGTGCTCATGTGATTGTAGCCCTGCATGTGCTAGTGTCTGGGTCATTGCATGAGTACATGGGTAGTGACTGGATGATTGGAGTACTGCAAAGAGAGTGCATGGTGAATGTTTAAGTGCTTGGGTAGTGGCGGATTGATTGGATAAGTGCATGGTGCTGAATGAGGGATTGGAGGAATGCATGGGAAGTCATAGGGGGATTGCTGGAGTGCATGGGTACTACCTGGGTAATTGGAGGAGTAAATCAGTAGTGTGTAGGTGGTTAGAGATCTGCACATATAGTGCATGAGGATTGTGGCAGTGCATATGTTGGTGCCTGGGTCATTGCATCGGTACATGGGTAGTGACTGGATGATTAGAGTACTGCAAAGAGAGGGCATGGTGAATGTATAAGTGCTTGGGTATTGGCAGAGTGATTAGATAAGGACATGGTGTTGGATAGGTGATTGGAGGAGTGTGTGGGGAGTGACATGGGGATTGCTGTAGTGCATGGGTACTACCTGGGTAATTGGAGGAGTGAATCAGTAGTTTGTAGGTGGTTTGAAGGCTGCATGGATAGTGTTAGAAACGGGACCCTGGCCGGCCAAGACTCGCGTCGAGGTCAGTCAGGGATCACCATTTCTAAAGTCAGGGCAGGGGAGTCACACACCAAGGCAACCCCCACTCGCCCTCTAGGTAGCGTGGCGCGAGCAGTCTAGGCTAAACTTGGAGGCGGTATGAGTTAAGTATTTGCGCACGCACCCCAGCAACAACACCCAAGGCCCACCACAAAGAAAAGACTCCACACAAGGTTATATCAAAAATAGCCTTTGTATTTATAATAAACAAAACACATTAGATAACACACGCAAACTGTACAATGTGCCAGGAGCACGGGCAGAATTTACAAGTGGAATTATGTACAGGACAGGGCCACATGGACCACTGTCAGGGGTAGGCACTTGTTAGAAAATAATACTGGTAGATATACACTTATGTCATAAACATAGAATGAGTAGCACCAAAATTATAAAAGCAACACACATCCAGTAATCACTGGAACAGTAAGGACCTCCTACGCAACCCTAACTCACTGTAGGTAAATCACGCAGGTAACCAGGACCTAAGGAAGGAATACCAACACCTAAGCAGTTCACTCTTAGCCAAGGGAAGGAAACCTAAACATAACATGAACCATCACCAATCTACTATGCAGGTCACATTTAGCATAATGGATAAACATAAACCATCCTCTCTGCAGGTCTCATTTAGCCAAAGGGGATAACCATAAGAATACCTAATCAGGTCACTTTTAGAAAAGGTACAGGTTAGAACACAGGCGCAAGAATCATATCAACAATAAATTACAATGCGCAGGGTGCACAAAGCACAACACTCAAAAGGTCCCTCAGGCCAACTGGCCTCGAAAGGGGCGGAATGCCCTGAGTCTCAGTGTCAGGGAAGCTGCGCAGGCAGCACAGCACACAATCCTAAACGTGGCAACTGTCCACTAAGTGCTGGACAGTTGTAAAACAAGATGCACAACGTGGGAGCCAGGAGGGCTCAAGAACAAGGTGGGGAGACACAGTGTGGGAGCCTCGGGGCTACAACCAACTAGCTACCTGTGTCCCCCTAGAGCCTCTCAGGGCTCGCTTGAACAAAATGTGCAAATTAGAGCTCAGCACTTTAAATCAATGGAAATGCCCCCAGAGCCTCTCTCAGGGCTCCAACTCGATGTATGGGCAACGAGCCTCGCTGGGCTCGGCAACAACTGTGGCTCTGGAGCCTCTCGGGGCTCGAACAGAACCAATGCGGGCGGAGCCTCTCGGGCTCAAGAACAAAGGTGCCCCGGGTCGTTGGAGTCCCTCACGGGGGACTCAAAAACAAGTAATGCCCCCAGGAGCCTATCGAGGCTCCACGCAGCAGTGCGCGCAAGATCGCGCTATGGGGGAGGGGCGGACACCGGCAATGTGTCCCGCGGCCCCTCTCCCTCCTCAGCACTCACCGGGTCACTTGGGCTGGAGGCGTCTCCTCGGCAGCCGGCGCGGGGCTCCTCTCCTCACTCGGGAGCCTCGCGGCCACGGGAGCAGGCTGCTCCTCTCGCGCTCCGCCTGGCCTTGTCTCGACGTCCTTTCGCCTGACTTCCGCCGGGGCCGCCAATGGCAGCGCGGCCCTGGGGGTCAGGGGCGGGACTTCCGGGTCGCTGCAGGCAGAGCGGCGGCCCGGCAACGGCTTCCACAGCGGTGATTTCTTGGCAATGCCGGGTGGGCACCGGCTCGGAATTAAATAAAACAGCACGGGGCAATGCCGGGTGGCACCGGCCTTCAAATTAAATATAAAGCGAGGTGGGCACTCGCTCGCTCCAAAAATCGGCAAATCGGCGCCAATGCCGGGTAGGCACCGGCAATATCGACAAAGCGCTCCCAAGCGCTCGGGGAGCACAGGATCAGCGCGCTCAGCGCTAGAAATGTCAGCAAAAAGCGCTATTGAGCGCTGGGGCACCAGGCAAGCGCTCCTAGCGCTACAAATCCATCAAGAGCGCTTCCAGGCACAGCATCAGCTCCAGCAGGGTCTGGAGGCAGGCAGAGGGGCAAGGCAGGGCCAGAGCCAGCACACTGGGTCTCCAGGCAGGGAGACAGCCCAAGTGGCGGTCCTCTTGGCCCCAGCAGCAGCAGAGCCCCCTCTGGCAGGATCCTAGGCAGAACCAAGAACAGGACAAATTGCATGGGGACACAGCCCCTTCTTATACTGTAAATTCCTTTGTCTCATGGTGCAGGGTGGGGGAGAAACCAGTTGCAGCTGGTTCTGAAGTACTCTGTTTACCCCAACCACCCTCTCTATTCACTGGCAGGGCTAGGGCCATCAGTCGCACTACAGGGGGTGGAGCCAGCATTGTCCGGGGAAAGTCCAGGCCCAGCAGGGACCAAGTGCACTCCTCCCAAGCCATCAAGCATGCTGATCTCACACTCACCACCGGGCAGACCCATTCAGCCTTCCTGGAGCCAGGCTCACCAGCCAGCTCCAGCCAATCACACTGCAGGCATATTTTCCATTAATATGCCAAGTACTAGAAATGGCATTTCTACACATGCCACACTCACGCAACATACATCATTGCGAAGCATTCATTCCCACGAACACGCACATACCAAATTCGAGCATGCACTCCCCACACATCAGGAACTACTAGGGACACAGACATTCCCCATGCATCCCTATGGGAGAGCAGGCCAGCCTAACTACATGCACGCACTTTACTCTGGGACACAGAGAAAAAGTGCGCACAGACCAGAAAATCATCCACGCATATCACAGATTAAAAACAAAAAGATTAGGGGTGAACCTGCCATAAGGGCCAAGTCCAACACAACCCCCTACCAGCCAAAACGCAGGGCAGACCAATCACCACCGTGATGGACTTACCTGCTTGGGGCGATAAAACACGGACGCGGGCCCGCAACTGCAGGGACACCCTCCTGTTTTACGCCACTGTGAACCCCTAGGGTTCTTTCTAAAGCTACTGTAGGGACTCACTGGATTACCCCACTGGTACTCTCCAGCTGCCCTCGGCGAGGACCAGGCCCTAGGCCACCCAGGTGCCACTGGTTCCTGCCAACTCACCAAGTGGGGGGTAGTAACCCCTGGCACATAACAGCCATGCTCCACTCTTCCTGTCTGCAAGACAGGGCTAGACTGCCACTGGTTCTCCAGCCTAGGGTCTACAACCTTAGGTGGACCAGGAGTCTCAGGGAAGGCTCTCCTCCCCTTACCTCTTCTCCTAGGGCTCCTCCTCCTCCTGCGAGGGGTACCCTCTAAACACCACTCTCCCAACCTAGGGTTTAACCCCTCAGGTGGTACCGGGGTCAGAGGTGGGCTTTCCCACCCTCTGCACCCCCTTCCAGAGTCCTGCTCCCTCCCAACCGGGGCGGTATCTCTGGAGAAAGAACTGGTTAGGACACTGCTTACAGTATTCCCACCCTTCAGGTCAGGCAAACCCTGAGCCTGGACCTCCAACCTCCGGTCTAGAACCTTTGGTGGAATCACTGCCTGGCACTCCAGGACTTCTGAGGACTCACAGGTCACTCCCAAATCACTCATCTCACTGGACTTCTGTACTCTCCCCACTGGAGCAGTACTGCCAGACTCCACAACTACAGAAGCTTCGCTCACAGATGCTCCAGGTCCCCCACACACTAGGAGATCTCCCTCAAGTGGACTAACAGGTAAGCATAGGTCCCCACCCTGGTGTTCCCTAAAGAAACCATCCAGGCTCTGAGGCAGGGCTTCGGGCATCTGGGGACTCTCGGTCTCACACTCACTTCCTCTCCACTGAGACAGACAGCAAGCCCCTACACCCTCCTCACTATACTGAGACCTAGCTGGGCTACTCTCACCCTCCTCCACCACGCTGGGTTGGAGAAAACCTGACCCACTATTATTGGAATCACTCGCTAGCGGCGCTAAGGAACCTCTTGCACCCTCCCATCGGTCGGCTTCCGCTGCAAGCTCACATGCACTAAACGACCCAAACTTCAACAGGTGCTGGCGCAACTCTGGCACACAATAACTGAGCAGGTGCTCTGTGACAACCATGCAAAACAATCCGCCAGACTTGTCGTTCACGTGAGCCTTTTCCCAATCAAACAGTGCTCCACAACACTCATCCTCAAAGTCTTCCCAAGACTGATGAGGCAGTTTCCTAAGTCTCCTGAACTTCAACCCAAACTCTTCTGCGGGGGAAACAGGCAACATACTCGGGGAACTGGGAGTGGGACTGTCTACACCAACATTTAAAAAGCTGCCACCACTGGACTCCACCCTCCCTGGGGAATCCAGACAATTACACATGCACTCAGGGGGTAACCTACTCTCTTGGGCTACCTTCTCCCTGAACAAGGCCCTCTCAGCCTCTAGCTTGGCAAGCTCCCACCTGAGCTGTTCCATCGCTAGCTGATGTTCCCTCTCTTCCTTCCTATCCAACCACTCCTCTGGGGACAGGGAAAGGGATGGGGCGCTGGTACTGACACTGGACCCGGCAAGGGACTCCCTATCTATGGGGTCCTCACTCTCTGCTGACATCCATCCACTGTCATCACCATCCAACTCACATTCATCATCAGAATCTTCAGGGCTCCCCACAGACTCACCACCCTCATGGCGTGCGGCCCGGGCCCTCTCTCTCTCACTGTGCTCGAGATCCCACTGATCCTTTTGCCACTGGATCAGGCTGTCCCTAAGCTGGGACTGAGTAACCAACTCACTCACCTCTATGCCTCCCTTTTCGCAGAATCTGACCAGCTCTAATCTACTGTACCTAAACAGACTACAGAGATCAAAAACTGGCTCCATTTTGACGGACGTTCTCGGGAAAAGTTTGACACAGGGAACCTGGGGGTCTGAGCTAAACAGGAGATTACAAGTAACAAAATTCAGCAAGATTCCTATCTCTCAGAACTTGCACTCCACTGTCCAGCGTAACACACACTCATTCACACACAACCCTCCCCTTGGACTGGTAAGGCAGTTTCTACCACCCCTGATTCTCTCAACCTGACCACTAGCGACACAGGTACCAAACTCTGGGAGCAGGGCGGGGAACAAGGTACTGGACAAAATACAAATGACACCTTTCAGGAGAAGCAAAACTGAACTTCCCTAAAAAACAATAATCCCCAAAATGTGGTTATCTAAAAAATGCAGAGCTTTGAAGTGTGGCCTGTCGCCACTGTGGTACAGCGCAAACACAAATCCTTATCCCACCGCTTGCCGCCAATGTTAGAAACGGGACCCTGGCCGGCCAAGACTCGTGTCGAGGTCAGTCAGGGATCACCATTTCTAAAGTCAGGGCAGGGGAGTCACACACCAAGGCAACCCCCACTCGCCCTCTAGGTAGCGTGGCGCGAGCAGACTAGGCTAAACTTGGAGGCGGTATGAGTTAAGTATTTGCGCACGCACCCCAGCAACAACACCCAAGGCCCAACACAAAGAAAAGACTCCACACAAGGTTATATCAAAAATAGCCTTTGTATTTATAATAAACAAAACACATTAGATAACACACGCAAACTGTACAATGTGCCAGGAGCACGGGCAGAATTTACAAGGGGAATTATGTACAGGACAGGGCCACATGGACCACTGTCAGGGGTAGGCACTTGTTAGAAAATAATACTGGTAGATATACACTTATGTCATAAACATAGAATGAGTAGCACCAAAATTATAAAAGCAACACACATCCAGTAATCACATCAACAGTAAGGACCTCCTACGCAACCCTAACTCACTGTAGGTAAATCACGCAGGTAACCAGGACCTAAGGAAGGAATACCAACACCTAAGCAGTTCACTCTTAGCCAAGGGAAGGAAACCTAAACATAACATGAACCATCACCAATCTACTATGCAGGTCACATTTAGCATAATGGATAAACATAAACCATCCTCTCTGCAGGTCACATTTAGCCAAAGGGGATAACCATAAGAATACCTAATCAGGTCACTTTTAGAAAAGGTACAGGTTAGAACACAGGCGCAAGAATCATATCAACAATAAATTACAATGCGCAGGGTGCACAAAGCACAACACTCAAAAGGTCCCTCAGGCCAACTGGCCTCGAAAGGGGCGGAATGCCCTGAGTCTCAGTGTCAGGGAAGCTGCGCAGGCAGCACAGCACACAAACCTAAACGTGGCAACTGTCCACTAAGTGCTGGACAGTTGTAAAACAAGATGCACAATGTGGGAGCCAGGAGGGCTCAAGAACAAGGTGGGGAGACACAGTGTGGGAGCCTCGGGGCTACAACCAACTAGCTACCTGTGTCCCCCTAGACCCTCTCAGGGCTCGCTTGAACAAAATGTGCAAATTAGAGCTCAGCGCTTTAAATCAATGGAAATGCCCCCAGAGCCTCTCTCAGGGCTCCAACTCGATGTATGGGCAACGAGCCTCGCTGGGCTCGGCAACAACTGTGGCTCTGGAGCCTCTCGGGGCTCGAACAGAACCAATGCGGGCGGAGCCTCTCGGGCTCAAGAACAAAGGTGCCCCGGGTCGTTGGAGTCCCTCACGGGGGACTCAAAAACAAGTAATGCCCCCAGGAGCCTATCGAGGCTCCACGCAGCAGTGCGCGCAAGATCGCGCTATGGGGGAGGGGCGGACACCGGCAATGTGTCCCGCGGCCCCTCTCCCTCCTCAGCACTCACCGGGTCACTTGGGCTGGAGGCGTCTCCTCGGCAGCCGGCGCGGGGCTCCTCTCCTCACTCGGGAGCCTCGCGGCCACGGGAGCAGGCTGCTCCTCTCGCGCTCCGCCTGGCCTTGTCTCGACGTCCTTCCGCCTGACTTCCGCCGGGGCCGCCAATGGCAGCGCGGCCCTGGGGGTCAGGGGCGGGACTTCCGGGTCGCTGCAGGCAGAGCGGCGGCCCGGCAACGGCTTCCACAGCGGTGATTTCTTGGCAATGCCGGGTGGGCACCGGCTCGGAATTAAATAAAACAGCACGGGGCAATGCCGGGTGGCACCGGCCTTCAAATTAAATATAAAGCGAGGTGGGCACTCGCTCGCTCCAAAAATCGGCAAATCGGCGCCAATGCCGGGTAGGCACCGGCAATATCGACAAAGCGCTCCCAAGCGCTCGGGGAGCACAGGATCAGCGCGCTCAGCGCTAGAAATGTCAGCAAAAAGCGCTATTGAGCGCTGGGGCACCAGGCAAGCGCTCCTAGCGCTACAAATCCATCAAGAGCGCTTCCAGGCACAGCATCAGCTCCAGCAGGGTCTGGAGGCAGGCAGAGGGGCAAGGCAGGGCCAGAGCCAGCACACTGGGTCTCCAGGCAGGGAGACAGCCCAAGTGGCGGTCCTCTTGGCCCCAGCAGCAGCAGAGCCCCCTCTGGCAGGATCCTAGGCAGAACCAAGAACAGGACAAATTGCATGGGGACACAGCCCCTTCTTATACTGTAAATTCCTTTGTCTCATGGTGCAGGGTGGGGGAGAAACCAGTTGCAGCTGGTTCTGAAGTACTCTGTTTACCCCAACCACCCTCTCTATTCACTGGCAGGGCTAGGGCCATCAGTCGCACTACAGGGGGTGGAGCCAGCATTGTCCGGGGAAAGTCCAGGCCCAGCAGGGACCAAGTGCACTCCTCCCAAGCCATCAAGCATGCTGATCTCACACTCACCACCGGGCAGACCCATCCAGCCTTCCTGGAGCCAGGCTCACCAGCCAGCTCCAGCCAATCACACTGCAGGCATATTTTCCATTAATATGCCAAGTACTAGAAATGGCATTTCTACACATGCCACACTCACGCAACATACATCATTGCGAAGCATTCATTCCCACAAACACGCACATACCAAATTCGAGCATGCACTCCCCACACATCAGGAACTACTAGGGACACAGACATTCCCCATGCATCCCTATGGGAGAGCAGGCCAGCCTAACTACATGCACGCACTTTACTCTGGGACACAGAGAAAAAGTGCGCACAGACCAGAAAATCATCCACGCATATCACAGATTAAAAACAAAAAGATTAGGGGTGAACCTGCCATAAGGGCCAAGTCCAACAGATAGTAATTGTAGCAGTGCATATGTTAGTGCCTGAGTCATTGCATGAGTACATGGGCAGTGACTGACCGGATGATTAGAGTACTGCAAAGAGAGTGCATGGTGACTTTAGTAGTGCTTGGGTATTGGCGGAGTGATTGAATAAGAATATGGTGCTGGATGAGGGATTGGAGGAGTGTGTGGGGAGTGACAGTGGGATTGCTGGCGTGCATGGGTACTACCTGGTCAATTGTAGGAGTGAATCAGTGGTGTGTAAGTGGTTAGAAGTCTGCATGGGTAGTGCATTCAGGATTGTAGCAGTGCACAACTTAGTGCCTGAGACATTGCATGAGTACATGGGTAGTGACTGGATGATTAGAGTACTGAAAAGAGAGTGCATGGTGAATGTATAACTGCTTGGGTATTGGTAGAGTGATTGGATAAGTACATGGTGCTGGATGGGTGATTAGAGGAGTGTGTGGGGAGTGAAAGGGGGATTGATGGACTGCATGTGTACTACCTGGGTAATTGGAGGAGTGAATCAGTAGTGTGTAGGTGGTTAGAGGTCTGCATGGGTAGTGCATGCAGGATTAATTAAAGTGCATGAGTTAGTGCCTGCGTCATTGCATGAGTACATGGGTAGTGACTGGATTATTAGAGTACTGCAAGGAGATTGCGTGGTGAATTTATTAGTGATTGGGTATTCGCAGAGTGATTGCAAACGTACATGGTGCTGAATGGTTGATTGGAGGAGTGTGTGGGGAGTGACAGGGGGATTTCTGGAGTGTATGGGTAGTACCTGGGTAATTGGAAGAGTGAATCAGTAGTCTATAGGTGGTTAGAGGTCTGCATCTGTAGTGCATGGATGATTGTAGCAGTGCAAGAATTAGTGCCTGAGTCATTGCATGAGTACATGGGTAGTGACTGGATGATTAGCGTACTGCTAAGAGAGTGCATGGTGAATGTATACATGCTTGTGTATTGGTGAAGCGATTGGATAAGTACATTGTGCTGGATGGGTGATTGGAGGAGAGCGTGGGGAGTGACAGGTAGATCCCTGGAGTGCATGGGTACTACCTGGGTAATTGGAGGAGTGAATCAGTAGTTGTAGGTGGTTAGAGGTCTGCTAGGCTAGTGCATGGAGGACTGTAGCAGTGTACGAGTTAGTACCTGAGTAATTCCATGAGTACATGGGTAGTGACTGGATGATTAGAGTAGTGCACAGAGAGTGCATGGTGAATTTATAAGTGCTTGGGTATTGGTGGAGAATTAAATAAGTACAAGGTGCTGGATGAGTGATTGTAGCAGTGCATGAGTAGTGCTTGGGTGATTTAATCGTACCTGTTTTGAAGTAGATATGAAAATGATTGAAACATTTTTTCACTTTTTTTTGTGATGTATATTTAAAATGTTTTTAAGTTTAGTAATTTGGTCTGTAAAAGAGAAGAAAAAAGTCCTGTTATTACATATGATTTTATAGTTTTAAGAACACAATATAATTTTAAAATTACATACGTATTCAGTATGCCTTTTTTGCTGTCTTCAGATTATATTGAATTTCACCATACACAGTGATTTCAATGTTAATCATCCTATGACAGCGGGCAAAAAATTACAATCAATACGTTTGTTAAAAAAAAACATACCTGTGTTCAAAATATCTACAAGAAACTCAAATATCTATTTACAGTGTCACAAATGAACACCCTCATTACATTGTATACAATACAAAGATCAAAAATATACGCACCTTCTTTCAAACACAATTTTCAAAATGCAATATCAAAGAACAGAATCAATAATTAAAACGGTAATTCTCTACATCTGCCCAATTGGCCGAATTATGTTTCTGAAAAGATTTGCATTGAGGATATCCAAAATAAACTTCTTAATTCATATTGACAATTTCCCAATAGTCTGAATGATGTTTGTGAAATCATTTGTAGTGAAAATATCCAAAATAAACTGATTAATTCATGTTGACATTTTCTCAGAATTTTGGCATCAGAAATATTAGATATGAATTTGGTAATTCATAAGGCAACCGACATTTGAACTTTAAATGTGCATCATTGCAAAGTGTCCATCCTTTATTGCATTTTAAATACACAGTTTAGTGTCCAGATGTTGAATCGTGGAAAACAATAGCCACTGTTTTAAAAGTTCTTCTTGAGATCGACACTTGACCTGCCACAACATTTTTTATTTTGGTTTCCACTTTTGTTCTATCTACTCTACAATGTTGCAGCATTCAAATTATATATTCTCCAAGTCTTTCTATTAATAATGTTGACAACATTTCCGATTTGCACTCAGTACATTACTTTATCTTGATTTGCTGATTTCACTAATTCGTTAAAAGATACAGTTTTGCAATCTGGTGTTGTCAAATATATGAAATGTTTGGTGTCTATTTTAGTGGTAGATGAAAATGTACAGTTGTCACATGTATGATCCCATCTGTAATGTAGTCCAAACAGATTTTCAATATGTATTCCTTAATCTTCCAATACTGCAAACATAAACATAAGAAATTACTGAACATCTTGCTGTACATTCTGAATGCCAGAAACACTATGGATTTTGGTTTTAACAGTTTTCAACTTTTCAAAAACATAATGTAACAAAGAAATATGAGAATCATTTTTCTCGATTTTCCATAATTGCATGCTGTAGATTTTCTAAAAAAAACATAACGTTCAAGATTACATCAGCATAGCAGTTGATACCTGAACTATTTTCTAACTGATATCCTACAATATTAGCAACCATATCCACTTCAATTTCCTTTCCGGCCTCATCATTCTTTTCAATTCATTTCTTCTTTGTATTCTCACTAAAATGTTTCTCATATTTTAATTCTGGACGTATCAAATGTTTTTCATAAATAGGATATTCACCTAAGTTAGGAGCATAGAGTGTTCTTAACCTATTGTAGCCTTTTACACATTTTACAACTGCACTAACTTTTTCCTCATCAAAATCAATCCAATAGATTCCAGATAATGTCCTTACTCGAGACGATACAACATATGCCATACCCTCTTTAAACACAGAATTTCCAATATTTACCAAAGCACTGTCAACACTTAAACCTTGAGATGTATGAATAATCACTGCATATGCTAAATAAACAAGAAACTGTTTTCTACGAACATATAAATCTTTTACAAGCAAGAAACAAACACCACAACGACAATCTGTTTCACCTCTTCAATCTTCACGCCACAATATTACCTGATAGTTCACAGATACATATAAGGTCTTTTCTAAACCAGAAGTCTTAGATATAAATGTTTCTAAAGAGTCTAATTTTAACTGTAATTTCTCTGACAGAAGAATAGTTACTCCTTCATGTTCTATTTTATCAGTGGATACCATTTTCATTATTGATTGTTAATTTCAGTGTTAGTATAAGGCAAATTATAGACTTCTTTTCTGCAATTTTTTGGTAGATTGTTTCAGGTACAATATTTTCTTTTGGAAACAAGTTTGTTAGTAGCCGACTTTCTAAAGCTTCTTTGCTATCCTTTGTTAAGACACCAATTCTAATATTTTGAAGAATGTTTCCATAATCTTTGTAATTTGCTAGTCGCATGTTCTCAATTAGTTCTTTAAATTTAAAATAAGTCCAAATGTTCACATTTCCAATAGTTCCCAATGATTTTTTAGTGTCTTCATGAAGAAGGGTATGAAAAATTGGTTGGCCTTTCACAGGTGTGAGTTGTTGTAGATCACCGAATACAATTACATGTTTTCCTTCAAATAGAACATCGTAATTTGTTTTTAAAATCTGCTGCTTTCTCAAATGTACAAACGCAAGCATTAAGGGGTCTATTACAATAGCAGGCAGATCGCTACCGCCCCAATGACGGTGGCGATCAGCCCGCCATTTCTCCCCACCCGCCTACTGTTTCCCTCCGCCATATTACGATGGCAGGGGGGTAAACATAAAATAAAGTGAACTCTTACCGGGGGCTTCAGATGTGCTTCTTATGTTTTAAAAGTGAAGATTACCGGGACAGGAAGGGTTGCTTAGCAACCGATTTGTTGTTGAATGTTCTTTTGTTTTCTTTACAGGAATTTTCAGGGAAACCTCCGGACAAGCGGAAGAACAGCCAGCCAGAATTGAGGTCACCGAGAGGAGCTGGAGTCAGGGTAGGAAGATGGCGGGCGAGAGAAGAGCCAGCCGGATGCCTTCCTGAAGTGTTGTAAATCAGCAGCGATTAGATTAAGCATTAGCAGAAGACATGCTTCTTTTTGACCATTATCGTAACAAATGTGCCGACTCCATCTTGTATTTGTAGTGGCCATTTTGTATGCCATACATTGCCATGTGCTCGTCATGTGCTTAGTCCTATCTTCTTGTTCACCGCACCTGAAGTCTGCCCGGCACCAGGCTATTTTTAGGATTCTCCGCTTTCAGCATGTCCAGACATGCGCAGTAGGATCAGCGACCGTTATTAATTGGTTCCAGATAGGAATGTGCTTACCAGTTATCGGAGACTGTTAACTCCGCCCACTCATCGATTTTGCCTTTCAAAATGTCCTTGTATGGTCATAAATCTGCTCTTCTCTTTTGTACCGCCTTCTTTCGAGCCCCCTCATTGTGTATAAAAGGGGCCATGTGCTTTAGTTCGGGGTGCTACTCGATACAATACCGAAGGGTGTTGTGTGGACTGTCGTACCACCTTTAAAGGTTTAATAAACTTTGCTTTTGTATTTTCCAGTTTCATTGCCAACTTCTTCCTAAGGTCTAAGGACTCTGTGCAGAGAAGAGCGAACCCTTGCACTAAGTAGGCCTAGCTGAGGTTTGCTTACTACAGAAGGATGAGTCACAGTGCGAGGTTCCGGAGCTGAAATACAGGCTTGTATCACGGACGGAGAACAGGTAGGTTTCGCTTTCTCAAAGCGAAGCATCGGAACCAGATGGGCGGGGGCTTTAAATACCTTCTGAGGCATACGTTAAGTCTTCTGACAGTTTACAGGTGTTTTCAGAGCAGCAGTTTAAACGTGATTGAAGCTGCTCCTGTATCTAGCACAGTTTGGCAAAAGGCAGGTGGGTGATGTTTAAGACGTGCATGGAAACATTGCATGTACATGGAGTTTTTTGGCTTTGGCATTCTTATTAACCATTACCATTGATGTTTGCAAATCAAATAAGCTTTGGTAAATACAAATAACATGCTACAGCATTTTAACATGATGTTAATGCAAGACTCAAATCTGAAATTACTTGACACTTTTTATCTCTGGGCAATAAATACAGAAGTCTTAGCCACAGAGCCTAGGTTTTTTGCAACATTGAGGGCCCGTTGCAGGCCCCCAGGGTGTTGGGGGGGTGAGGGGTGCACATGGGGGTACCTATGGTACCCCCCTACATTAGTGTGGACAAGGTGCATCCACAGCATTGTGGTGGACAGTGCTGTGAGCATCGCATGCCACAATGTTGTGGATGGGGGATACCATCACCAAAGTGGTGGTGGCATCCTAATTGCCAGTGCAGGACCACCGCACCACTGTCGGCTGGTCCCAGTACCGCTAGGGTGGTTCACCCGCCATCCGAATAGACCCCCAAGTTTGAAAGCATTTTTACCTCATCAATTATCAGAAGTTTCACTTTCTTCAGTACTCTTAAAACTTCGAAACATGCTTCTCCAGATAGCTTGTGATATTTCAACTTATTTTCATGTTCTACTGGTTATGTAAGTAAACCATGCAATGTAATCCCTTTGATATTGTGTGCTGCTAATCCAGTTGGAAACTGCAAACAAAACAGGTGATGGACCGAATGTGGATCAATGTCACACATTCACCCCAGTCCAAAGATCTGGGCCCAATTCCATCGTTTTTTTGCACTCCACACCACCCTGGGTTAGACAATGGCGATATGCAAATCAGCCCTGACCCTGTGCCCCATGGGAACAGTCCAGTCCGAACTACAAAAGCCATGTCCTTCCCAGAACGGAATCAAGCATCCGAGGACCGGACCGGTTTCGAGGTAACACCTCTCATCAGCCCGGCTAGCTTGACTCCAGTGGTGTGGAGTGCCTGGGACCCACGTCTGAGCATCCCCAGCGCACTTATGGCGGAATTTGCAAACAAAACAGGTGATGGACCGAATGTGGATCAATGTCACACATTCACCCCAGTCCAAAGATCTGGGCCCAATTCCATCCAGTTGGAGCAGTTACAACACACAATAAATGTGAATCCATCGTTTCCTGTAGGTAACTTGAGAAATATTTAATCAAGAAACTTTTTCCTGTTCCAGCTTGCCCACTGATGTACATAAGAATAGGTTTAAATGATGTACATCAGTAAACACTCTTTTCATGCAGTGTTCCGTGTTCTATTTGTTGTGTAACTTGGTGAGATATTTCTTTCTGTTCAGTATTCAGTTGTTCTAAGGTTTTTCAAATCAATATTGTCCTGTTGTGCTTGTTGCATCACCATTTCCACTTCACTCATTGCTATTTCGGCTTTATTTTCAAGTACAGCTTCTCCTAGTGGATCTTAATTTTGTGCATCAGAACTCTGACTATCTCGAGAACTATCTCTAGCTCTTTCAGCTGCAATAGTACTTTCTTGTTTAATCTCTTTGTTGAACATTTGGTGATAATTTGGAAAATGTTTACATTCAATGCTATCTTTACATGCATTGAAAGAATCTTCATAGCAGTCAAAATCTCCAAGTAATTCCATTTCACTCCGCCAAGGTTTGTGAGAGTTGCAGAAGAGCTAAATAGAAAAACTCCCTTTTATCTGGACTATCGCAACTTAGTTTCTTGTGATTGATCAGATTTCCTTTGGCATGTTTTACCAAGCATCCTTCACATCCACTTACAGCATATTTTCATTTGTTTGTGTTTTTAGTAACATTTCTCTTAAAGCTGTAATCTTGTAGTACTTCATATGAACACATCTTTACCAGGACTTCCATTTTGATAGTACGTAAACGAGCTGCATTCATTTCATTTAGACATAATGCAGGACTTTTCATATAATATAATCTTCTAACTAACTTCCACATTTTAGAATAATGTCCTGCTAACATTCTTAAATGATGAAAAAGACTTAGACACACTTTCCTAGAAAGACAAGCCAGAGAATGACCTTGAAGCCTTGTATTTTTTCTCACCTTGCAAGGATCCAGTCCTTGTAATATCTTTATCTTCTGTTTCACAGATTGTTTCCCATATTCTCTTAAGAAATTAAGTAATATATCAATAGATTCCTGTTGTATACTACAAATACTACTATATCCCATGTAAACACTGGACCCTGTTTACATCTCCCTTGAACTTCCTCAGCTATTACTTCTTCCACATTTCTAGGAACAATCTTTTCTTTTTCAATTGGACAGCCATTTTTAAGTTAGTAACAATGACCACAGGCATCAACTGCATCAACTCATATTATAATTTGTTGAAAATAGCTTTCTTCATTAAAAAAAGGTTCCGTACTAGAAATCTGCTTCCATTCACCAGAAAATATTTTACAAAGTTAGTTCTACTTACAATTCTCTTTCTTTTACATTTGTCCTTCATACACTGCATCGTTGTATTTAAAGTTTTCAATCTGTTTTAAAGTAAGATGAACAATTTTCTTTTCAGTTCAAATGCTTTTCGAATGACACTTAGCATCTCCTTTTTCTGTTTGTAAAATGCTAATCTCTTTTTGTATTTTTGAAAATTTTTAACACATTTTGTAGTACTCTATTGTTATACAATCTTTTTCGAAACTCTAAAAATTGTTTCTTCCTCCTTTCAATTCTTTTTTTTCTGATAATCCAATATTGCACTTTTTTGTACTTTTTTGGTTTCATTTTGTTTCATTGCACTTCTTTTGTCTCTCTCTTCTTTATTTTCAGAATTTGTTGTACTCTTTAACACTTTTTTTACAAATTGTTTAGCTCTCTTACCAGAAGAGTGTTTCTGTAACGGTCCATGTTGTAGTTGATATAATTTCTCTTTTTCTCTTTTCTTTAGATATGCTTGTTTTTTTCTTCTCTTTTCCTTTGCTCTTTTTTTGTCATTGTAATTCTGTCTTAATATTTATGCAAAATATCTGTAGAAAATAATTTTTTAAAACTATTTAATATAATTAAAATAATTTTATACAAACATCACCACGTATAAATATAAAAAAACATTACATTTTAAAACTACAAACATATCTACATATACTTTTCACATTATAGTAACCATTACAGCTCAGATATGTTGTACAATTGGATAAGAACATGGTGCTGGATGGATGAGTGGAGGGCTACGTGGGGAGTGACAGGGGGACTGCTGGAGTGCATGGGTACTACCTGGTTAATTAGAGGAATGAGTCAGTAGTGTGTAGGTGATTCGAAGGCTGCATGGATAGTACACAGAGCATTGTAGCACAGCGCATGTTAGTGGCTGGGCCATTGCATGAGTACATGGGTACTGACTGAATGATTAGAGTGCTGCAAGGACAGTGCATGGTGGTTTTATAACTGCTTGGGCTTTGGCGGAGTGATTGGATAAGTACATCGTACTGGATGGGTGATTGGAGGATTGCGTGGGTACTGACAGGGCAATGGCTGGAGTGAAAGGGTAGTCCTCATGGGATTATAGCACTGCATGAGTTAGTGCCTGGATCATTGCATGAGTACATGCATACTGACTGGATAATTACAGTAGTGCAAAGAGAGTGCATATTAAATTTATAAGTGCTTGTGTATTGGCAGAGTGATTGGATAAGAACATTGTGCTGGATGAGTGATTGGAGTAGTGTGTGGGGAGTGACAGGGGGTTTACTGGACTGCATGGATAGTAACTGGGTAATAGGAAGAGTCAATCAGTAGAATGTAGCTGGTTAGAGGTCTGCATGGAAGGTGCACAGAGCATTGTAACAGTGCATATGTTAGTGCCTTTGTCATTGCATGAGTTTTTCAGTACTGACTGGATGAATACATTGCTGCAAAGAGAGTGCATGGTTAATTTATAAGTGCTTGGGTATTGGTGGAGTGATTGGATAAGTACATGGTGCTGGATGGGTGATTGGAGGAGTGCATGGATACTAACAGGGCGATGACTGCACTGCAAGGCTAGTGTTTAGGGTATTCTAGCAGTGCTTGAGTTTGTGTACTACTTTACCATTTTACAACTACTTTTAATGTTACACCTAGCCAAATAGAAAGCAGGAACCATTTACATTTCTCTGCTATAAATCTCACCATACTCGTAAAGCATGCATGGATGTCTCTATACCACAATATGATGTATAACTCATAAATTCACAGAACAAACTTCAGATTTAAACCAAACACCAAATGTTAGGTGGCATATTTCAACTGTACCTCTCTAAAGACTAAAAACTAGTCTAATCACTAATACCTTAACTCAACATATACACTTCCAACTTGAAAGCCTAAAATTATGCGGTATACTACAAAAGTACATATCCACACACTGAAACAAACTACCATATTCAGTAATCCATATTCCAAAATACACGTAATACTATACAGAATCTATATAAACAACATTTAAAAACATTACAACTGTAATAAACATTTCTACCTTTAATAATATATATAATATATGTAAGTTCATGATTTATATTTTACCTTTAAAAACAAAGCCAATACATAATACACCTCACAAATGTATGACTCACCTTTCAAATTGATTTGTAGATTATGAAGTATCAGTAACTCAGAAAAAAAATTCTTATGCACACAATCAATATCTATTCGAACCTTGTGATATGATACCCTCTATCCTTTTAGTTTTGACAGTGATCCATTCTCGTAACAGAGACCCACAGACTTGATAGGGCTGTGCCTTCGCTGGTTGTGAAGAGGAGCAGATATTACAGCTCGTCTCCACACTGCCTATTACTGGCCCACAACCTTCATACAGGTATGCCTGTTTGGACTCTTTTTTAGATAGCAGAGGCTACACGTCTAGCTATACAGTTACAGCAATATATCAAGTCTGATACTGCCTACCATGTTTCTTTAGGTTTTTCTCTATACAATGAGAAGGCTTTAATCATCTCGCATAAGGTGCGGCTTTGTCATTCAATCAAAGGGGAGCAAAAGAAAAAACCCCGGACTCTCACTAAAAGGTATACCCTGATTTTTCAGGTCTACAACAGATAAAGGGAATAGATGTACATATTATATTCTTAGTTTAATTTTCCTTTTCTGTTCCTTATGTGCAGTACCCTAGGTCAGAGGCTTTTATCCAGTGCATCGTGCTATATCTCGACAATTATAGAAACGCGATCCTGGGAACAGCTCTCTTTTCTTGTACATTCTGGGTAAGATATGTTCCCTTCAGTAGAGATGGTTAGCTCCTTTAACAATAGACCTTAGGATACTAACAGAGACCAATTTTAGAAAGGTTGTAACATTGCAAAATCATGACTAAAATGCCCTTTATATCTACCTATAGTAGGCTCATATGGCTTTTGGCTCATAGCTAATAGTATTTTATTATATATAGGCCCATTTGGTTCGAATAGGACAATTCCCCTTTATAAATCACCCAGTAGTTTTTCTATTAGGACATGGAGGGTAGACATTATCCTTGTAAACCCTTATGCGGTACACTAGTGTCCAGACTATATGTAGGAGGTTGTTTCAAACTTATGTTATTAACCATTAATAAAATGTGACATGTTAAATAGTTTTTGTCAATCTCTCCTAATATGTTGTATATTTATTTTAGGGAAACTGTATGACCCCCTGGTTACGACAGACATTGTGTTTTAGTCTTGAAAAAGGTGGCAAAAATCAAGAAAATCCACCGAAACGCGTCAACGCTTTCTAACTTTGTTAATTCAAGACTCCCTAATCGTTGTAGATATACTGATGATTTATACATACGACATCGATGTGATAAACTAGGAGTCCGAATATACTAGTAGTATTGCACAATTTTTTTGTCTTACTGTTTCTGTCCTTTTTTTACCAATTATGCGGGTCATAATTGAATGTTATGTATTTCATGTTTTGTGTTGATATGGTTTTTATTTAAAATCCTTCATATGCGTTTAGTTCAATAATCTACTGCATTTTAGTGTATTTTTATTGTATGTATACATAATAAATTGCGATTCCTTTTTTATTCAATGTGTCAACTTGTTTATGTTTTTCTGTTATTTAGGTTTTGATTGTTCTTACCAAATACTGTATAGTTCTGTTTAAGGGAATTTTACTTTTCTCTGGCCACAATCAATATACACCACTGCTCGCAGCAAAGCAAAACCATTAATGTCAAACCTCCCTCTCTTTCTCCACACATATACAACTAAATACCAAATCACATTGCTCCCCAGATTATTTCAAATTCTACAACACATTTCTATTGGTTACACATATCAACCCTGGCCAACTCACTACTAAATTAACTCAAACTGCTTCTGGAATTTTTTGGAGTTGCGCCTCCACCGTGCACCGTAAGCGATGGCACTGCAAATCCATACCGAAGTTCAAAAATATATTTTAAATAATTTTACCACTTTTTTAATAACGCACCACTTCTAACGTTAGCACTGACTTGGACAATCTTACTGTAATAACATATTATTTTAATATTAATAACAAATTCACGTTTTAATGCCACAGTTAACTGTCAAACCTACCCCCATTCTGCTTAGTGCCTGTTTCTATAGTAACAGTTCATGCAACACTCAACTGAACACACAGGTTCACAAGTTCAGCATATTTTCAAATTCACCACACAATGTTGCAAATGCAAACAGGTGTGGTTGAGTTTCCAAAATATGAGCTTATCCTATGTAATTTACCTTTCAAACATTTTTTACTAACCAATAAGAAACATGCTTACATAAACATGCACCCTTTTTTTGACTGTAGAATGTTCTTCAACAGCCAATAATTTCTCTTCTTTTTTTAAACTGCATCTTGTCCACCATTTTAGACACCTCTCATTCTACCAACTGACTACTTCAGCTACAGACATCTTTCCCTTACAGCCAGACTTCCCTTCAAGATGCTTAGAGTGTGGATTGTGGGACACAGCTATGTTTTCTGATACAAAAGGTATGCTGAAAACAGAGGTATTGACAAAGACATAGGTTTGCAAAATGTGGACATTAAATGGATTGGACAAAGAGGATTAAAGTGGCACCAATTGATGCCTTTTGTTAAAACCTTTTTACATCTTCAACCCCCTGACCTCATGATTGTCCACTGTGGTGGCAATTACCTGCACACATTAACTGGGGTAGGTCTAGAAATGCAAATGAAGGACACCATTGCAGAATTGATGTTGCTTTTCCACAAACTGTCTTTGTATATCTGCTTCGCCGCGGCAGAATTTGATGCGTGCATAGATCGGACGGCCCCCGGCCGCCGACGCACACAACAACCGTGATGTCGGACTGCCATCCAACGCATCAAAGAGGATATTCTAAAATATGCCAAAGACAGAAATGGAAGTGGTCCTATAAATTCTGTCCACAGATTGAGAAAGCTAGAAAAAATTAAATAAAGCAGTTTCTGCTTATCTCAGAGACCATAGTAAGGGCTCCACAAACAACAACAATCCGTGTTTCGATACGGATGGCATCTACAGGAGTGATGGTGTACATTTCACAGATAAGGGAAACAGAGTCCTTCTCAACAACCTAAGGCTCTGTAGCACCACCTACATGTAGCTACAAAAACCTCCCAATAAACACAAGGGTTCTTTTTAGAGCCACCCAATAACCCAACATATAACTAACTTAAAAAAAAATATCATAATTATTTTTGCTTGGAGTCGCTCACCCAGCGCGACTTAGAGGCCCGCGCCCATTGCGTTCACACTAGGGGGCCCGTGCTGAGAGCCACGTACCCATCGCGTTCAGACTAGAGGGCCGCGCTGAGAGCCACATACCCATGGCGTTCACACTAGGGGGCCGCGCTGAGAGCCGTGCACCCTTTGTGTTCACACTAGGGGCCGCGCTGAGAGCTGCGCACTATTCGTGTTTACACTAGGGGGCCGCGCTGAGAGCCGCACTAGGGTCGCGACTCCAAATAGAAAAAAAATTCACTTTCATTAATTAACAATTGCCTTGGGGACGCCACCCCAAGGCTTTGCTACATCTCCATATTTTCTTTTTTATTTTAAATGGGAGAGGGACCGTGTGGCCCTCTTCCCACGCCACTTCTGACCCTGGGGACCCTATCCCCCAGGACCTGTCCTCTCTGTTGGGGACCATGGAGGGAGCCCCAATGCCCCCACGGTCCAGCCTGCTCCACACCTCCTGCGAGAACCGGCATTGCTTTTGGGCAATGGGAGATGCTAAAACGCAGCTCCCCTTGAAGCAAAAGGAGGTTTTCCTCCTCTCACTTCAAGAAAGCAAACTAGGTTTTGCTATAACAGGATGGAATCATGCTCCCGCCCTGTCATAGCAAACAGCAATATCCCGGGAGTGGGCACCCCGGGACATTGCAGGACCCGGCCCTGGGGGGGTGGAGGTCACCAGGGCCATCAAGGGCTCCAAGTGGGGGGGCCACACGGCCCACCCTCTATTTCCGAAGCCCCAGGGAGGTGGTGGTCACTGGGGCTTTTGGGGGCCTTTGAGGCCCCTCTATATACTTAATGAAACCCTGGGGAGGTGGCGGTCCCAGGGGCTCTGGGGTCCAGCGAGGCCCCCCACTTATTTTTATTTCTGCCCAGGAAAGTTGGCGGTCCCAGGGACAACAGTGTAGTCATCAGTGATGTCATTTGAGATGTCATGAGTGATGTCACTGACCATGACATGAGTGATGTATTATGTGACGTCATCAGCAGTGCATTGCGGGCGTGCAAGTTATAGTTATCTGAACTAACTATAACGGGGGAATTATGTATGGTTTTGTATGAGTGAAATGCCCAACTAACTATAACACCCCTGAAACCTATAGTTTTTTCAGTGAATTTCAAAGTTTTTTTTAATGTTAATTAGTAACTATAATGTGTCTGAAACCTATGTTTTTTCCTGTTAATTTCAAAGGTTATTTAAATGATAGTTTCTAACTACGCCTACAGAGGAAGGACATGTAAAGAAGGAAGAAAAAAACAAACAGAAAGAAGAAAAAGAAATCAGAAAGAAGCACCAGAAGTCCTCAAAGACGAAGAAAAGTACAGGAAGAAGGAAGACATGCAGAAATAACAAACTGAGGAGCAGAAAGAGGCCTTTTTGCAAAATCATCCTGTACCCTCAACTTTTTCAGATGGGTACTGGTGGTAACTGACTCTGACTAACCAGTCCTAGAGCCAGTGCTATGCTAAAAGACACTTAGAATACAGTTAAAACACCTACATACACTAGGGAACACTATGCGTTGGGGTACTCCTGTTATAAGCATGACCTGCTCTGTAAGCTCCTAGTATATAATAGGGCAGGGGGGTTAAAACTACCTCCTAAAACATGCCACGTGGCGCATTTGCACACTGGTGCAAGGGGGGGCTGAGCTGACATGTGCAAACACGCCCTGTGGCCATTTTAATTTGGTGGCTAAAGTCCCCTTTAATCCTGAATGTCCCTTGGGTACAAGTAGCCCACCAGGTATCTCCAGTTAGCGTCACAGAGCTGCATTGCAGAGAGGTGTAAAAAGGGGCACAGCCTGGATCACCTATCTGCAACGCAGAGCAGTGGCGCTTACTGGAAGCACCCGGTGGGCTAGTTGGCCCCCAGTGGCCCTCTGGATCGAAGGGGAATTATTTTCCCAACTTAAAACATGCCACAGGGCCTGTTTGCACACGTCACCTCAGGCCCTGCCCCCTTCCTTCACCATTGTACAAATATTCCTCTAAAATCAGCTGAACTACGAATTCCGATTTACTTACCTGTTATCAGGCGAGAACCCAGTGCTGCATCTTTTAGCCCAGCACTGACCCAGAAAAGTAATTCTAAGTGTACTTACCAGTAACTTGTATTTCCTTCCATAGGAATCCATTGTGTGGTTTTCACCAGAAAAGTTTCTAAGTGTCTATTTTCAAAAACTGAAAATATTATTTAAAAATTGCCTGTATGACTTAAACCCATTCTTTCAACTGTTTGCAGAAGATGCAGCAGTGCTGGATCCAGGATCCACCACTGAGTAAGAAAAGGTAACGATAACACTACTTACTTGCTAAGTGAATTTCCTTTCATAGGGTAACATTGACTGGTTTCACTTGGAAATTCTTCTAAGTGTGGAATTTTGGAACTTTAAAATATTCCTATAAAATCAGCAGAACTACGAATTCCGAATTACTCACCTCTTATCAGGAGAGACCTCAGTGCTGCATCTTTGTGCCCAGTACTAATCATGAAAAGTAATTCTAACTGTACTTACCAGTAAATTGAATTTCCTTTCATAGGCTAACATTGACTGGTTTCTCTTGGAAATTCTTCTAAGTATGGAGTGTTGGAACTTTAAAATATTCACCTAAAATCATCCGAACAACGATTTCCGATTTACTCACCTGTTATCAGGAGAGAACCCTGTGCTCAATCTTTCAGGACAGCACTGACTCTGAAAAATAATTCTAACCATGCTTACCAGTAACTTGTATTTCCTTCCATAAAAATCCATTGTCTGGTTTTCACCAGAAAAGTTTCTAAGGGGCCCATTATGATGTTGAGCGGATTGCCTCCGCCAGGCTGGTGGTAGCCACTGCCGGCCTGGTGGAGGCAATCCACCCGACATTGTTTCCTGAATCCCCCCCCGACCTTGCGGCCGGGGCGGAAAAGGAATAATATGGTGGCGGTGTCTATCAGACACCGCCAGCCATATTAGGATGGGGTGAAACAGATGCCCCGCCATGGAAAGGCATGCGGTCTTCACTTGGGGGGCCCCCTGCTTGTCCCTGCTCTTGTGGATTTTGGGAAAGAGGTATAGGACTGGGAGAGTAGGGTTGTCGTTCTTCAGGAACCTGTTCTCCTTCCATTCCAAAATGCCCTTTTCCCTCCATGTACTCAGTTTCTCCCACAACTCGACAATACTGTTGTTATATGAATCAAAGGTACTGGCAATGTAGTAATTGCCATCAGATAATTGCCTTTGGGCCTCTGCTACATATTGATCTCTATCAAGTATGACAATATTGCCCCCTTTGTTTGTGGGATGTATGACAATTGTATTGTCATCGGTGAGGGATTTGAGGGCGGTTCTCTGTTTCTTGGACAAGTTGTCATACCTAGATCTGTAATTCTTCTTCGTGTCTCTAAACGTACTGAGTTGTTTGCTGACACATTCATGAAAGGTGTCGATCGCATTGTGCGCCTTGATGGGAATAAATGTTGATTTTGGGATTGAATCCTGAGGCTGCACTGCTGTCAGTGATAAAATCTGCCTTGCAGAGGAGCTGTGTGTTGCTACTGTGTGCTTCTTCGCCCTCCTCATGGGAGGAACCTGCAGCAGGCAGTCCCCTGTCACTTTCTTGTTCGAGTTGTACAATATTTATCAGGGCGTCAACATCACCAATCCTGAAAGTATCATCCTCATGGACCGGTGATTTGGATATATTCCGTCCCCCCCGACCTCTCAGCTTGCGCCATTTTTTAAGTTTTAATTTGCGAACATACTTGAAAAGATCAATTCTAGATTCACTATAGTTAAAGGACATAGAGCGACAAAATTATAACTCCAAACTAAGAGTGGCCTTTTCAATGTCAGTGATTGTCCTTTTGGATAGGTTGATGATAGTTTTATTTACCAGCGAGGGATCCATTATTGTCCTTTTTTGGAGCGAGTGTTCATATTTCCCATGTTGCCCCTTGCATTGCCTCTTTTTCCACCTCTGAAAGAGCCTCTTCCCCCGGTTCCTGCATTTCCTTGTCCTTTCCGTCGTCCTCGGCCTCTCGGTGTGTTGGGTGGAGGTGCCGGAGTCTCCTTGTTTGTCCGTCTGCTCTGGCGCAGGTGACGATATTCGTCTAAAAAATTCGCCTTGCAGGGTTTTCTTTCCGCGTTAGTGGTTTCTTCTGTGGACACGTCCGTCCAAAATTTTTTTTGCATGCTTCCAGGCCCTGCTGATGATTGATGATGGTATAAAGGGCCTGGACATCCATGGTGATGAGAAGGCAATCCTCATCTCATGTGAGGTTCTGTAATTTGGACAGGAAGTCTTTCGTGTCCTTGACATAACTGGCTAAACCCTGGACCCAGTCCCGTAAATAATGATCTACGTACTTGGATACATGTTCGGCCACACTTCCTCTCGAGGACACGATGGGTCTCCTGGGTGGCTTTTCCCTGCTCTTGTGGATTTTGGGTAAGAGGTATAGGACTGGGGGAGTAGGGTTGTCGTTCTTCAGGAACCTGTACTCCTCGCATTCCAAAATGCCCTTATCCCTCCATGTACTCAGTTTCTCCCACAACTTGACAATACTGTTGTTATATGAATCAAAGGTACTGGCAATGTAGTAATTGCCATCAGATAATTGCCTTTGGACCTCAGCTACATATTGATCTCAATCAAGTATGACAATATTGCCCCCTTTGTCTGTGGGATGTATGACAATTGTATTGTCATCGGTGAGGGATTTGAGGGCGTTTCTCTGTTTCTTGGACAAGTTGTCATACCTAGATCTGTAATTCTTCTTCGCGTCTCTATAGGTACTGAGTTGTTTGCTGACACATTCATGAAAGGTGTCGATCGCATTGTGCGCCATGATGGTAATAAATGTGGATTTGGGCTTGAATCCTGAGGCTGCACTGCTGTCAGTTATAAAATCTGCCTCGCAGAGGAGCTGTGTGTTGCTACTGTGTGCTTCTTCGCCCTCCTCATGGGAGGAACCTGGAGCAGGCAGTCCCCTGTTACTTTCTTGTTCAAGTTGTACAATATTTGTCAGGGCGTCAACATCGCCAATCCTGAAAGTATCATCCTCATGGACCGGTGATTTGGATATGTTCCGTCCCCCCGACCTCTCAGCTTGTGCCATTTTTTAAGTTTTAATTTGCGAACATACTTGAAAAGATCAATTCTAGATTCACTATAGTTAAAGGACATACAGGGACAAAATGATAACCCCAAACTAAGAGTGGCCTTTTCAATGTCAGTGATTGTCCTTTTGGATAGATTGATGATAGTTTTATTTACCAGCGAGGGATCCATTATTGTCCTTTTTTAGAGCAAGTGTTCATATTTCCCATGTTGCCCCTTGCATTGCCTCTTTTTCCACCTCTGAAAGAGCCTCTTCCCCCGGTTCCTGTGTTTCCTTGTCCTTTCGGTCGTCCTCGGCCTCTCGGTGTGTTGGGTGGGGGTGCCAGAGTCTCCTTCTTCGTCCGTCTGCTCCGGCACAGGTGACAATATTCGTGTAAAAAATTCGCCATGCGGGTTTTTTTTTCCGCGTTAGTGGTTTCTTCTGTGGACACGTTGGACACATCTGACTCCGTCTCGCTTAGTACAAGTGAATTCTCTTCTCCTCCTTGCGCCATTGCTGCATGTGTTGTCTTTGCTGCATCATTGTATAGATGGTCAAATTTTCGGCTAAAGGTCAAAATTCTACCTGTATCATAGTCCTTGTAGTCTCTATCTAATTTTCTCTCTTTGCGAGCTTTGATATCTTCCTCGTACTGTTTCAGCCGGTCCTTCATGTCAGAGACCAATTTCGTGACAATATCATCTTCAGCATGCTTTTTAATGTCTTCCATCAGATCCGTAATCTCCTTAAGTAATAGATCCCTATCTATCCATGCGTATTTCACTAGAATCTCTAGCATCTTCCTTGAACTGTTGGCCGAGTTCTCTGACCACTCAGCTAGCATGTCCGGGTTAGGCGCTTCGTAGGTGGGAGTAGTGAAAATCATCAGCCCTCTGGGTACCATCTCCTGGTCAATATAATTCTGTAGGGAGATGGCCTCCCACCATTTGGAAATTGCCTTCTCATCACCATGGATTTCCAGGCCCTTTATACCATCATCAATCATCAGCAGGGCCTGGAAGCATGCAAACATTTTTTGGACGGACGTCCACTGCGTTTCAGAGAGCACAGGAAAATGCTCCTTGAAATTATGGAATTTTGCCTCCTCAATAACTTTTTCCTCTTTGATGGCACCATTTACAAACAGGAGACAGGGACGGCGATGGGTTCGTGCTTTGCCCTAAGTTTTGCGAACCTCTTCATGGGGCACTGGGAGCAGAAGATCTTCACTGACCCATTGTTGTCAGAACATGTGAGCCATATAGCCACGTGGTGGAGATACATTGATGATCTCTTCTTGGTGTGGAGAGGATCGGAGGATGAAGCTTTACGCTTCATCGACCTTCTCAACATCAATGATAATAACATCAGACTTACCTGCAACATCAGCAAAGTTACGGCTGAGTACTTAGATGTCAGGATTGACATAAAAAACAACAGTATATATACCTCACTTTTCTTGAAGGCGACTGCCGGCAACAGTATTCTCTATGCCCTCAGCAGCCATCCGGAACCGCTCAGGTGGAGCATTCCTTACGAAGAGCTGCTGAGGGCAAAAAGAAACTGCAACACAGAGGCCAGTTACCAACAGGCCGCTGTGGAAATGCTTGATCATTTCAAACAAAGAGACTATCCGGCTTTGGTGCTCAAAAAGCCAAAGCCAAGGCAGATGCTGTTATGCGAACTGACACTCTTGATGGCAATACCCCAGAAGAGACAGCACCAGGAGACAACAACACACGTCTCATCCTGACATTCAACAAGGAGTCTAGGCAGATACACAAGATTGTAGCCAAAAACTGGAACATCCTCAAAAGTGATAGCACCATAGGTAATCTCATCCCTGACAGAGTGAGCATCACGTACAGGAGAGGCAGGAACATTAGAGATCTTTGTGTTCGCAGTGACATCACGGACTACCCCAACAACCAAGGCCTTGGATTAAAAGGGTTTTTTCCGTGTAGTCACTGCAAAGCCTGCAAACACAGGTTAAGAGAGTGGAGTACAATGGTATAGCCAAAGAGATCACACAATTTCTTACCTGCAGCACTATGTTCGTGATTTATGTGATAGTCTGCCTCTGCGGACTATCTTACTATGGCAGTACGACTGCCCATGCCAAAAATTGCATACTGGAGCACTATCGTGCCATTGTACACAATGATGCCAAATATCCTGTGGCAAGGCACTTTAGTGATCACCACTTCTCAAATTCAGCACTCATGAGATTTTTCATTCTAGAGCAAACCAACAGGAACCCTAGGGGTGGCAACATAGTGCTCAAGATGAGACAGATGGAATCTAAGTACATCATTAATTTCCAAACCAAGGCTCCAGGGGGCTTGAATCATGATGAGGAACTGGCAGTTCATTTAAAAGATGATTATTCATAACTTCCTGCCAGTCAGCCACGACCTATCTTAGATAAACTCATTCTTCCATGCTTTATGTGCTTGTTTATTAATTGCATGCATACAATGTTGTCATGTTTTGATTTTAAAACTTGTTCTTTTAATTTACAGGAGCAAAACAGGGACAGGGTCCTCACACTGCACCTTGCACTAGGCCCTTCGTCAATCACGTTCCAGTTAACACTTTAAGAGCACGCCCATTTTGGGCATCACCCAGAACATCAGGACACTGCAGCAGGCACTGGGCTCCAATCAGCTATCAGGACTACCGTCTGGCATCATACCACCTGGGACACACCATTACCAGCGTATATGTTAACTGCCTTTTATTATTTTCCAGAGGATCTGATCCCAGAGCCCCAGGGTATTTTACCTGGCAACCACAACTCTGAATTAGTGGGCACGTGCAGGCACTTTTGAGACACATGCGCGCATGCTATTTGCCTATTCCACAGGGCAGGCACTAGTTCACCCGTTGACAGAGACTTCAACCAGAAACGTGTTAATTTTACACTACCCCCGTGTTTGTTAACCGCGTCTCGAGGGACATTGTTCTCACACCACCCCCACGCCCTGTTGCCTATGCCCTGCTGTACTCGCAGACATAGTTATACTATCTTTTGCGCATTAAAATTGAGCCGCACTGTTCACAAGATTGTGATAAGTTATCATTAGAATGTGATTTTATGGTGTTGATTACAACAATGATTACAAACTAGACATTGTTTTCATCTCTGGTATAGGTATTTCACTGTTCCAAGATGTCCACCATGAATCGGATTGCCTCCCCAGTCTGTTGTTTGTGTCCATGTCACTGTATTGTAACTTTATTTAGACTTGCATGCACTGTTTGGCACTTACGTGATCAAGGCTTTGTGGTAAGCCGAAACATATAGTAGGTGTTAATAAACACCCTTGGACTCTGCTGGCCACGAGTTGTGTTTGGGTCTCTGAGAGCGTGTTGTACCGCTTTGGAACTTTGTGTGTTAATTTTAATACCGGCGTGCTCGGCCGGTGTACACGCCACCTCCCTCGGGGCCACTTCAACCCACGGAGCAAGTTTTGGGGATTGGATATTTATATATCATATATATTTATATATATATACATATATATATATACATACATATATATACATGTATATATATATATTCACTGAAAAAAACACATGTTATAGTTAGGAAGTAGCATTTACAAAACCTTTGAAATTCACTGAAAAAACCATAGGTTTGACACATGTTATAGTCAGATGGACATTTCACTCATATAAAACCAATGAATTTCCCCCGTTATAGTTACTTCAGCTAACTATAACTCGCGCGCCTGCAATGCACTGCTGATGACGTCACATAATACATCACTCATGACATGGTCAGTGACATCACTGATGACATCACTGATGACATCTCAAATGACATCACTGATGACATCACTGATGACATCTCAAATGACATCACTGATGACATCACTGATGACATCTCATTTGACATTACTGATCACATCACTGATGATATCATTCATGTGATAATATGATGAACCTCTTCAGACTCTAATATAACCTTAGATACAATCAGTGTAAACAGACACTCACAGACTGTCACTCATCCATGGAGTTACTCACACACATAGCCAGTCATGCAAATAATCAATCACACCTCCATTTCCTCAACTATACAGTTATACACACCTTACTTATTCAAACATATACTAACACATATTTACTCTCTTATACAATCCCTGATACAAGTTCACAATGATCCATACAGCCACTCACACATTCACTGGCTCTTATGCACAGTTATTTATATATGTCAACTCTCACATGTACTGTGTTTTACATATGTACTTACTTTGACATGTAGCACTGAGATATCCATTCACTCACCAATACACTCATGCACACAGTTAACCGCCCATACAGCTGTTTCCACATGCACTTTTGAACCCATACATCTAGTGAATCAACTGCTCACACATCTACGCACAGAGTCATACACAGCCCAGCCACCCACACACACACTCAGTCTCCCATACAAATACTTGGGCAACCAATCAATAACCCATATAGTTACTCATATAGCTACTGATCAACACATGCAGCAGTTTACAGAACAACCGACATAATGATGCACAAATTAAGACAGTTTAGTCACTAACCCATGCACTCAGTGAGACACATTTAATCACTCACTCATACAGTCAGTCATGCACCTACTAAATCCTTCATCCAGACACTTATACATCCACTCATTCTTCAATATGTAAGACATATTTTAACTTTACAGAAACATACAGTCACTGGATGTTGTCATCAGTGATGTCATTTGATATGTCATCAGTGATGTCATCAGTGATGTCACTGACCATGTCATGAATGATGTAATATGTGACATCATCAGCAGTGGATTGCGGGTGCGCGATATATAGTTAGTGCAACTAACTATATATGCAAATTTCAATGGTTTTGTGTGAGTAAATAAGGTTTTGTAAATGCTAATTCCTAACTATATATGGTCTATAACCTATGGTTTGTCAGTGAATTTTCAAGGTTTTGTAAATGCGAATTCCTAACTGTATATGGTCTATAACCTATGGTTTTTTCAGTGAATTTCAATGGTTTTTTAATAGCAAATATCAAAAGCTGTAAAATGTATTCTTATTCTAATTCAAAAATATATTTTTTATATTTTTGTATTATAATTTTTTAATTTAAATATTTATTTAATGATTTTTTTTTTGTTTCGCTGCCGGTCCGCGAACCGGGCAGCTTCCCGTTAGCTTCAATTTGTTCCGAGACCCGGTCCGCCAACCGGTAAATGTTCCGTTAGCGCAAGTACCGCGTTAGAAAGCAACATTGTGACGCGTCCCGTAAGCGTGACGTATCGCGTTACCGCGTAATGCGTCATATGACGCGCCGCGTTAGCGCACCCGGAAGCGCTCCGGAACGCGAACCGAGGCGCGAAGCGCAGCGCCCCGGAAGTGATCCGGGGCGCGGCGCGTAACGTAAGCATAACAGGTCATGTGACTTGTTTATAAAACTTTTCATTGGTTCATTTTACTTTTAGTTTCCTAATGATGGAAGGCTTGGTCATATGACCTAAAATTAACACTTTTCATTGGTTTAGAACATTTTTTTTCCCAAATGATGAAAGTCCCACCTTTTTTCCTCACTCTGACTTTCATTTTTATGAGAGAAAGACCTACATTGACTACCTTACAAATGGCTTCAATGATTGCTACAGCTGGTGGACCCCCACCACCGCCACCACCTCCTAGGAAGAGAGGACCACCTCCTCAGGTCATCCTACAACAAGAGGAGGAAGAAGAGGAAGAAGAGGAAGAGGAGCAAGGGACTGGGACGTTTTTACCAGAACAGCCAAGGAGGTCCCATATAAAAGAAAATTTTATTTGGCAATTTTTTTCATTTCCCCCACATCAAAAAAATGTAAATGCCCGGTATGTTACCTGCCTGATTTGTAAAGATGAACTGTCCAGAGGAACAGAAAAAAATACAGTTATGGTAATTATACCATGCATTGCCATATGGAGAGGTGGCACCCGATAAATTACAGTGCTGCCCAAATATGTGATCTGGTGGATAACCCCCGACCTGTGGCCAGTACATCCACCAATGAAGAGGCAGTGACGGGATCAGAGGCAAGGGAGACGGTCCCAAATCTACAGATGAACTTTGGCCAAATGAAATGAACCTGTTTAACTTGCGGCAAATTAATTTCCTGTGGAGAGAGGAGTGTAACTCTAATCAATAGAGCTTTTGAACATCATCAATGTACAAAACGTCCCAGAAAATAAATTTTCTTTTTTTTGTTGCTCCTGTTGAGCCCTTTCTAATGAATCATTTTTGTTTCCCCCCCCCAAAAAAACAAAAAAAATATAAAACAACAAAAATAATAAAAAAAGTTCTTTTCAGAACCACCCCCCCTTTATAAAAAATTGCTAGAATGTTTAGCACTCTGGCAACCTCTATTTCTTTTGATTCGCTTCCCGGTTCGCGCGCTGGTACGCGAACCGGAAGCGAACTAAAAACATTTTTTTTTTAAAAAAAAGAAGAGCAAGTAAACAGAGAATAATGTTAAAAGAAAGACAAATAGAGGGAGTAACACACAGTTACTGTTGAAAGAGGGACTGAGAAAAGGAGTGGAAAGAGTAGTATAAGTAAGTAATAGAAAAAGAAATGAGGGAAGTAGCAAAGGCCTGGAAACTGAGGGTTAAAGAAATGAAGCAGTGGAACTAATAAAAGCTAAATTTGATAGAGATGTAACGTAAAGAGTACTAAACACTTACCTTATAATTGTCGTTAACTTAGTCAATTGTAATTTTTATACTTTTAATCTGTGTAAGAAAGAACAAAAATTTTTAAATTAATAGAAGGTAGTAAAAGATGAGTGAGCATGAGACAAGATGAATACATATTATAAATCACAATTCAAAGTACAAAATTAATTATACATATTTAATGGTTTATTTTTGCTGTTCTCAGAATATATCAAATTTCACTGAAAACAGTGAGTTGAAGGTATTCATCTTATAACAGCGGGGAAAAAAACACAATCAAAATGATTGTGTTTAAAAAACCTTTAAAATATAATCAATCAGAAATAAGAACTCCTCAAAAGTAACTTACTTTCTATGACGTCAAAGGATGTCCTATGAACAGCTTATACTCTGTTGTGCTGTTACTATTTTCTGCCCGCCACTTTCTGAAAGATAAACTCCATCGTTTTAAGAAAAATTAGACATACAAAGCAATTTAAAACAGCACACTAAATTACAGCAACACCTAGAATCATTATAGTCCAGTTACCTACCCTAAATTCTCACTTTAGAAAACAAGTCAAAAGGCAACATTGCTTCATACTCAATTGGTAATGTTTGCTGAAAGACTAGCCTTTTTTATATTTCAAATAAGCTGTGTAATATCCTGATGTTGTCAAAGGACCATCATAATATATAATAGCTGCAGTTACAAATGTTCTTCCTGAAATCGATGACTGTGTAGCCAAAACATTTTTAATTAGACTTGACAACTTATTTTCATCCAGTTTATGTAGTTGAAATTGTAAAATGACATTTCACCCATAAGTTTCCATAAATAATATGGACAGCATTGCAGACTTACATTTCCTCTACTCCTTGTTTTGATCTGCTGCTTGAATTAGCTTATAAACACAAACAGTTTTCGCTCTGTACTACACTTATCCACAAGGCCATATAGAGTAGGAGCCATTAGAACCTCTTGAAATTCCTCAGAACAAATCCCAAGATTCCTTCCCTAAAATTTTGGTTGTAAGAACACCAGGTAAGAATTTTGAAGGTGGAAAGGCAATCTTTTTTTGAAAGTTAAAACAGAATCATTGCAGAATGACCAGCCGTTTCCAGATTTTAAATAAGCTGTGTAATGTCCTGAAGTTGTTGAAGGACCGTCATGATATATAATTGCTGTAGTTACAAAAGTCCTTCCTGATATTGACAACTGCAAAGCCACAAAATTATTAATTAAAGTTGTCAATTTAGTTCCATCAGGCCTACATCGTTGGAACATTAAAATGACATACTGGCCATAACTTCGTATAATTAACGTGGACAGCATTGCAGACTTACATTGGCTACACTTCATGTTTTGATCGGCTGATTTTACTAGCTTATTGAAGGATACTGATTTACTGTCAGGCAAAGTTAAATATATAAATCTACACTAGTAGTACTTGATAGCCTACAGTTCTCGCAATCATTCTGCCATTGATAAGAAAGGCCAAACAGATAATCTACATCTACACCTTCATCTTGCAATACATCAAGCATATACATTAAAAACTCCTGACAATCCTGCTGAATATTTTGAGAGAATTGTGTTTGACCTGAACATTCGTCTAACAGATAACCAATTTCAGACACACTTTCTACTCTTGTTCTATCAGTGCTACATTTCTCTAACACAGAATTCAACAAACAGCATAAACTTTGTTCCGAATTGATCAACATCTGTTCTTTTAAAGTCTCTAGTGAAAAGACAACATTAACCACTACATTAGCATAGCAGTTGACACCAGAACTATTTTCAAATTGAAAACCAACAACATCTTCAACAGAATTCATTTTCTTTCTGCTTACAATTTTCGGTTCATCGGCTTTTGGTCTTTTTGCTACAACCTCCCTACTATTACTGATATTTCTTCGTTTCCGGCCTACCATACGTTTCTCAAACAAAGGATATTGAGGCAAATGTGGCGCATACTCTCTTCTTAACCTATTGTATTCCTTAACACAATCTAGATCCGCACAAATGTTTGTGACATCACAGTCAATCAAGTACAATCCCGATAAAGTTCTGACTCGTGACAATGCTACCTAAGCCATACCCTCTTTGAACACAGAACTGCCAATATTCACTAAAGCAGTGTCTACACTTAAACCTTGCGATTTATGGATTGTCACCGCATATGCCAAGCAAACAGGAAACTGCTTACGGCGAACATATAAGTCTTTTACAAGCAAAAACCTAGCTGTGCAACGACTAATTAGCTGTACTTCCTCAATGCCATCAAATTTAATTTTTAAAAATGCAATCCCATCTCTATTTCTGTATTTCTCAAAATCAACAACATTACCCATTGATCCATTTACCAGACCTCTTTCAACATGTAAATTCCTTCTCAAAATGATACCGCAATTTAGGCACACATTCAGAGTCTTTTCAAAACCCGCAGTTTTAGATATAGTCTTCTCTAATGAATCCAATTTAGATTTCAAATTCTCAGACAAAATAATTTTTGCTCCCATATGCTCTATTCTGTCAATAGCTTCCAGTTTCACAATTTCTTGGTTTTCTAAATTCAACATTTTGTTGTTGAAGATGGAACATTCTGCAAGAGTTGGCATCAAACATATTCCAGATTTCTTCTCAGTAATTTTCTGAAAAATATCCTCTGGCAGAACGTCTTCTTCTGGATACAAATTTGACAGTAATCGTGCATGTAAAGATTCTTTCCCACGCTCGGTCACTTTCCCGATTCTAGCATCTTGTAGAATATTCTTGTAATCTTCGTCCTTCACCTGACGCATATTTTCACGCAGCTCAGCATAATTGAAGTTTAACCATATGTTAACGTTGCCAATGCTCCCTAGGCACTTCCTGGTATCTTCATGCGTAAGCAGTTTAAACACTGGTTGTCCTTTCACTGGTGTCAGCTGCAGAAGATCACCGAAAACAATGATGTGTTTGCCACCGAATAACACATCATACTCTGTTTTAAGAACTTCCTGCATTCTCAAATGCACAAAGGCAAGCATGACATTGGAAACCATGCTTACTTCGTCAATGATAAGAAGTTTCATCTTCTTCAGGACTCTAGATACTTCACAACAAGCATCCCCAGATAACTTGTGGTATTGTAATTTGTTATCATGCTCCACAGGCAGCATCAGTAGACGATGCAAAGTAATACCTTTAATGTTATGTGCTGCCAGTCCAGTTGGAGCAGTGACAACACAAGACAGCGATGACTCAGTCCTTTTCTGCAGATAACATGAAATTGCTTTAATGAGAAAACTTTTTCCAGTTCCTGCTTCTCCACTCACGTACAGTCGGACAGGCTTCAACGACGTACATGAGCACTCTTTCTTCTCATGACTTAATCCATGCTCAATTTGTTTGGTAACTTCGTCATATATTTTCCTCTGTTCAACGTTGAGTTGTCTTTCCAAATCTTCTAAGTTAACCGCATCCTCCTGAACATGTGCCATGGCTCTTTCCACTTCAATCATGGCAGTGGCAGCTTCATTTTCGATAACTGGTTCTCCTAGTGGATCCTGACTCAATGAAACAGAACTCTGACTGTCCTGAGAACTGTCTCTAGCAATCTCAGCTGCAATTGTTGCTTCCTGCTCGATTTCTGCATTCAACATATTTTGGAAAAACAGGACATGCTATGGACTCCTTTGCTGCATTAAAAGAGTCTTCGTAACAGAGGAAATCTCCAAGCAGTTCCTCTTCTGCACGCCAAGGCTTGAAAAGTTGCAAAAGAGCTAAATAGAAAAACTCTTTTCTTTCTGGAGATTCGCAATTCAATTTTCGATGATTTACCAATTGACATTTTCTTTGCTTGACCAGACATCCCTCACTTCCAATTACAGCATAAACTCCTTTATCAATATCTTCTTTGATGTTCCTCTTGAAAATTTAATTTTGAAGAACCTCATACAGACAAACATTCTCCAGGTGACTGCTTCTATTTGGATAATATGTATCCAACATGTTGGTTTTCAAAATATCTGTACTGCTTGGCTCCTTCTCCGCCAAATACTCAATTTCCCGTACAGGTTTCAGAACTCGATTATGCGTTGCAGCAAGACCAAGAATCGCCCAAATGATACTTCTAGATTTGGCATAGAGACTTGCTGAAGATAACCGGTCAGGACATTCGTAAGCTCCGATTTCTCGATGCGACAACATCTTCAGACTGAAACTGTACAACTTCTTCCTGAGGCTCTTTTCATGGGAAATATCCTCCCACATATCCTTCAGTTCTGTCTTTTCTTTTTTTGTGATGTAAGACGTCACATACCGAGCCACAGCCATACAGTTGTCAGCCACAAACTGTATATCCATGTTAGCATTCCACATGGACAAAATCACTGGGTTTTAGTCGTTAATGTACTTGGACTCTTCGTTTCTTTTCAAATTGTATGTGTTTTTGGGTGATTTCCTCATCACATTATGTCGCAGCGAAGACATCAAATTGTTCACTCTTCCTTTAGATATCACCGATCGTGGAAATGCAAAACGACATTTGGTGTAGTACTTGTCCTTGTTTCTGAATTTACGACGACAGTACTTTCCACAACGATGGCTTTGAAACCGTAAAACTTGTTCTCTTAGACTTTTATCTTCCTTTGTCTTTGGAACAGCACATGTAGAATACTGTTCTATTAAACTCATCACTAAGTCATACGGATCTGTTCCAAATTTGGGTGCATCTTTGATCCATAGCAGCATATGTATATGAGGAGCACCTCTTCCTTGATAATCCTTTCTCCAGAAGAAATCCAACACCTCTCCAAGAGGTAGATTTTTCTTGTTCGTGATGAAAGACATCATAGCTTCAAATCTATGATTGAAGTACCTGCATACATTCACTGGATCCAAAGAGCACAGTTCTCCGGGTGTCTTGAATTCGATATTTTCAATTTTTCCATTTGCCTCTCGTAGAAATTCAAGTAAGTCTTCCCAGCCATACTCAGCACAGCTGAGAGTGAGGAGCCATGTGGGAGTTCCTAAGCTCCTCAGCATACATTTTAAGTCACCATGACGGCGGTACCAATACTCATTAGTACCACGCTGACAAGCCATGAGATTAATCAGGTGAGAATCCAAAATACTGTCTTGCACATTGACTTTATCCATAAAGTCCCTTGCCGAGATATTTCGCAGTTGTACACCACTTTTCAAGATGTGGTTCACTGCATAAGACAATCCATAGAGATCACTTTCAAACAGTAGATGAAACAAATAGGGAATGCATTGACGAAACCTAGGATCTTCTGCATACAATCGTAAAGTCCGGTATTCTGAAGCAGGAATTTGATCAGGTCGCTCATCATATCGTCCTACTCGACCTGTGGGAAATAACTGTGGGAAACATCGAGCTTCCAAACTTTCCTCCCAAACACTAATGGGACTCTCTTTGGCTTGTTTCATTTGAAACAACTCAATAGCATTCCCCATGACTTCCTTGGAATGCAAAGGATGAACACTATAATGTTCATATATTTCTTCATTTTTAGAGGCTTCTACTTTCTCAATTTGTCCAGCACACAAATCGCTGTCCTCTTCTTCACTTACTTCCTCTTCTGCAACACATACATTCTTGTAGTACTCATTGTTTTTTATCAACTACAATGTTGCCTTTTTGACTTTCCTAACATCCACTAAATCTTGCCAGATTTTCTTACTCTTTGTCGGAACCCCATTAAGTAAGATAACCAGAGGTTCCTCTTCCACTTTTTCTACTCCAATTGTATTAATGTTTTTCTTCAAATCTAAAGGCAAATAAACAACTCTTCCCTTTAATCCTCTCTGTAAATCTGATGGAGGCAATTTCCCTGTCTTTGGCTCCATTCGTACAATAGCCTGGAAGGGATGGACACTTTGAATCAAAATAGATTCATGAGTATTTAAATCCTTCAATTCAGAAGGAATGTCAACCAATTCCAGATTATTATGAACCGCTCTAGCAGGCATCTGGTTTTGGTTTAATTTGTTAAAACAATAAGTACACATATGTTGGTCCGCTCCCAAATCAAAATAATTTTCTACCATCAAGTATGTGGCAAAATCCTTTCACTATTGTTTTCCATATCACGTTTTGCATATAAATGCACTAACTTAGTCTGATTCTTATAATAAGTCAGTCGACAACACACACAAGTGAAATTAGGCCTCTCACTTGATTTCACCATAAACGTGGAAATTTCCTTGTGAAACTTGTCTGTACTGAAAATCTGTACACTCTCTTCCACATTACCTTCTTCTAGTGGGTCAATTTCAACATTGTTCTCTTTACCAGCAAAGTAACAGAACTCAATTTCTTGACAAATATTCTTCACATCTACTTCAGAACCATGCAAAAGAGCACTGCTTAATTGTTTAAGCATAATTGCTGGACTCTTAGCATAATACAACATTCTAACTGATTTCCTCACTTTATTATGATGCACTGCTAGCATCCTGAAATGATGAAAAACACTCTGGCAAACTCTCCTGGAAAGACAAGCCAGTGAATGACCATGCAAACCTGTCACTTGTCTCACTCTGCAAGGATCTAATTCTTGCACAACTTTATTTTTTGTTTTAAACTTTTCTTATTAAATGTCCGTACAAAATCACAAAGCAAATTGATGGAATCCTGTCGCACACTGCAAATAGAACTACACTTCCAGGTGTACACTGGTCCCTTAGGACGTCTCCCTAAAACCTCATCACTTAACACCTCTTCTGCATCTGCAGACACAAGTTTTTCTTTTTCAACCGGACGACCATCTTTTACCTCATATGCTCGACCACTGGTGTCAACTGCATGCACCAAATCATTGTCCTGAAAATAACTCTCCTCAATAAAAAATGCCTCACAACTTGAACTATACATCCATTCTCCTGAGAAAACGTCACAAAAATTAGTACGATTAACTACTCTCTTCCATCTACTATTTGATTTGAAATCATAAATTACCTTGTTTAGTTTCCTAATTCTATTGATTACCAAAATAAATAACTTTCGCTTAATTTTGAAAGCCTGATCAATAATTTTCTCTACATTTTTCTTTTTCTTATAAAATGCCACTTTCTGTTGGCCTTTCTTAAATTGTTTTAGCAAATTGACAATTATCCTGTTGCGGAACATTCGCCTACGAATGTCCCTGAATGTATTTTCCCTTCTACTGCCATGCACAGAGTTATCTCCTGCTCTAGCAGAAACTTTTTTGACGGGCCTTTTCTTTCCATTTAAATTGGCTCTCTTTTCAGGACTAAAACTTGTTCTGTAGTTATACTTTTGTTTCTACAAATGTTTCTAAGGAATGATTTTGTTCTCTTACCTGGAGCTTTCTTCGTGACTTGACGAGATTTTATTGTAGAGGACTGCTGCAAGCATTTAGTAATCTGCTGTCTTTGACGTTTCGTAGCCTTTCGGATTCTATCCTTAGACGGCATTGTCTAATTTCGAAATAATCTGCAGTTGAATCTGTGGTAAAATATAATAAAAAATGGTATTAACCACTATTACCAAACAGTAAATCAATAACAGTAAGGATTTGATTCAGCAATGCCATAAAGATGATTCAGTGAAATCTTCTTAATTTTACTGTGTTAGTTTTACAGGGCTTTCATGCAAATGACTGCCCACCCTGCAACAAAAAGCCCACATGAAACCTGACGCACATTAAATTGTGTACTTACCTGCAATAATCCATATGCCAGTGTTTAGGTCCCTCCACCCTGCCCCTCCCCCTCCCCGCCTCCCTGCCCCACTGTAACTCCCTCCACGACCCGCGGCTGCTATCTTGCAACATGGTACATCTTGTAAATCACTGCTGCATTATAAAAGTGACGCAACAGCAGCACAAAAGAGGCACACAGCCATCATAAATCTGCCCCTAACACTTTAAATGATTGATTCAGGATGACGATAAGGTGTGGACTATCTAGAAGTTTGTTTGAGGTGAGGCCTACTCAGGGTTGCAGATGAAATTTAGGCTTGTTGAAGAGTACAGAGGTGATAATACATGTACAAGCCTACCAATGAAGTAAATCATGTCCACTGCACTCTTGAACAAAGGTTAGACCTCCTCTATCTCCCTGAACATGACTAAACCTCATCTGCACAATATGATTCGTAATGTTAGGAAACACAAATGATATAATTGAAAAACGTACAAATATTTTTGCACATTTAACAATCACATCACCTGTATTTCTTCAGCTTAGTTATCTCATTGTGCAGATGTAGTCTACGTCCTATGTAGAAGCACACCCTATCAATACTTAAATTACCCAAGCACACATGGGGGCGTATTTACAAGGACCTTGCTCCACGGGGAAATGTCTTAAATTAAAATGGGAAAAATTACATCAAAGGGACTCAAAGGCCTTGTAAATATGCCCCAAACAACCTATGAAACACTACCAGTACATATCAAGAAACCTAATTGATTTCAAAAAACGTTTTTAAACCTTTTATGTAAAACAATTATATACCTACATTCATGGGGAACTGACTTAAAATGCCCTAATACACATGAAAACGTTTTTTTAAGGCCCTTGCACCTTTTTTTCCATCACTTTTAACATGGCTATGTAACTCAAACAATCAAAATCAAAATTTGCCAAGCACACATGGGGGCGTATTTACAAGGACCTTGCACCACGGGGAAAGTGACTACAAATGACCAAACACACATGGGGACGTATTTACAAGGCCCTTGCACCAGGGGGAAGTGACTTGAAATGGCCAAGCACACATGGGGACGTATTTACAAGGACCTTGCACCAGGGGGAAGTGACTTGAAATGGCCAAGCACACATGGGGACGTATTTACAAGGACCTTGCACCAGGGGGAAGTGACTTGAAATGGCCAAGCACACATGAGAGCGTATTTACAAGGCCCTGGCCTTGCACCAGAGGGAAATGACTTGAAATGGCCAAGCACACATAACGGCGTATTTACAAAGAACTTGCACCAGAGAGAAGTGACTTAAAATTGCAAAGTACACATGAGGACATATTTAGAAGACCCTTTCCTCAGGGGGAAGTGACTTAACATGACCAAGCACACATAGGGGTGTATTTACAAGGCCCTTGCACCACTTATGCATCACTTTTAACATGTACACTGTGGAGCACCATGGGGCAAAAACAACACAGATGCATCATGCATCTGTTCGTCAAAAGCGATGCATTGCAGGAGTCACATCGCAAGTAAATAAATTTCCATAAATTTTAAAAGCATTCCTTTTCCTTAAAAACGATTTTCTGATCATAATTTGAAAACACAGCACAGCTCCTATGTACAACCACACCTTGTCAGTACTAATACTTTACATTATCTGCAATTACAATTTGTAAAATAATGCAAAATCTTCTTTGAAAACATAATGCAAACACTTGACTCAAAACATCATTTTAAATGCACAGCTGGCTTTCTTATTTTCTCAAAAAAACATACTAGTCTCTATCTAAAATAAAAAAACGATATCTCACCTTAGCAAATGCTTTTTGAATTTCAAAACAGTCTCAGAAACACACCAATTTTTCTTTAGCAGAACAAAAGGTATGCACTCCAGAGGCTGCAACCAAGAAAGGCACATAAATGCTGATATTCATCACACATATCTCTCCTGTCAGCCAATCAAAACTCTTCCCTCACTTTTTTCAAATCAACACCCTTCCCCCCTCTGCCCTTTCTGCCCTTTTTCCATAGCAACTACCTCCTGCCAGACCTCTCATGTTTACAAGTTCACACAACAATGTTTCAAATGAACTCTGAACTCTCACTACACCTGCTAATCCACTGCAATCTTTCATAAAATAATTTTTTATTAACCATTCAAATTACATCTTTCAAAGAACACATCCATGCACCCTAACTTTCTGTTTTCAGCAATGGAAATCCACCAATCACTGCTAATGAATCATTAGCACTCAAACTCCGCTGTTTTTTTTCTTTACAAACTCCACTGTTTCAACTGCCATTTCATTCCCACACTTCATCTGACTGCAGTAGAACCTCCTCTCGCCATGTTTTCTGTCTGGATTCTAGGACATAGCTACATCCACTGGGCTCACAGGTATGCTGATAACAGAAATTTACACAACCTCAATTTACAAAATGTGGAAATCAAATGGATTGGGCAAAGAGGATTGAGATGTCACCAATTGATACCATTGGTGAAAACCTTTTTGCATTTGCCAAACCCTGACCTCATAATAGTGCACTGTGGAGGAAATGATTTGGGCAATTTGACTGGGGTAGGTCTGGAAATGCTCTTAAAGGACACCTTTGAGCAATTGATGGCACTTTTTCCTCAAACTGCCTTGGTATATTCCAATATATGCCAAAGACAAAAATGGAGATGGTCCAATCAATTTTGTCCACAAATTGAGAAATCGAGGAAGCATGTAAATAAGTCTGTTTCAGCTTACATGAGAGACCATGGAATGGGCTGCATCTACAACAATAACTTGCATTACTACATGCAAGATATCTACAGAGGAGATGGCGTGCACTTCTCAGATGAGGGGAACAGAGTTTTCATACAAAATTTAAGACTGTGTATTGGTACCTACTTATAAGTACCTAGAACTTACACAGAACCCAAAAGCTCTTTTCAGAGCTACCTTAACTTTAATTACTCTTTAAAAATTTCGAACGTACCTTTTTTCACTAATTTTCACTTATGTTCGCTTCCCGGTTCGCTACCCGATTCGCGTACCGGCAGCTAACCGCGCGAAAAATTAAAAATAAAATATTCTTTTTTCTCGCACATATGGGACTCCTCAGCCACCCTCAGAAAACCTAGGGGGTCAGGATACGTCTACCGTGCCCCCTTCTACCCATTCAGAACATTATTTACCCTCCATCTTGAATCTCAATTCTACCGAAACACAAAATGGAGGACTCCCGTAACGCTGCAGGTTCGCGTACCGGGACAGGCACTGAGAAGCGCTCACTTAAAAAAGGTGGAAAAGTAATTTACAGAAAAACCACTGGAGACACTTTCACCAAATATACATTAGCTCATACTACATACCAATCCCTACCATTTTCACAAATTTGGTTGGAATTCCATTTAGCCATTTAGCATGTAGACCTCTCTAAATTCCCTGAGGTAAATTACTTCACAAAACACATCTGAAGTGTTGGAATTGACAACCAATTAAAATGTTACTTTCATTTTCTTCTTTTTTTACCTGACATTTGATTGATTATTACCTGAATATATATAAAGAAAGAGAGAAAAACACAGCCATTTTGACTACTACTTCCTGAAGTACATTGCAAGAACATTTTCACTGACAACTTAAACTTGTTTTTAAAAGGTAAGATGTTATTTTATAAATTTGACCGGAGAACTATGTTATACAATTTAAATTAATTTGGAAAACATTTTCAGATAGTTATATACTATCCCTCTATAAGAGTTAGACATTGAGAAAGGCTTGTTTATTATAATTATGGATTGATTTACGTTTATGTGTTATAATTATGAATACTACTTCACGCCTGAAACCATACAGAGCCCATAGATAACTTCTCTGTTATAAACTCACAAGTACCTGTCTGAACTTAAACCCAACATTGCCCTATCTCTACTGATATATTTATTTTTTATGCAAATTTCAGCACAAAAATGGAATGTTTCCTTTGAAATTGCCCTAGAGATAAAAAATGAGGAAATAATTGAAAGCATTGACTTGGAATTCATGGACGAATCACGAGACCAAGAACTTCTACAATGTGTAGAATCTGTGGATTTGTTACTTCATTATGAGGATGATAAAATGTGGGAAGATATGTTCACTCAACAAGAGGACATTTCGGACAGTCAAATGTTAGACAGTCTATTAAATTTTGAAAAAGAATCAGAAGAATACATTTATATTTAATAATCAAAAATTGTTCGAGTCTTTAATCATTTTTATATGTAATTCATAAACTAGTACCAAATTGATTATAATGTAAAGTCAGACTTATAGTATACTGTGCAACTTTTTTATGTTACTGCATTGGTACCTACATTTTGCTACTTAAATAAAAAAAAAAAAAAAAAAAAAACGAACAATCAATAAACATACAATATTTAAAAGTCTATCATTCTTGTTTCCTTATAGTACGCTCCCCGGACCGCTTTCCGGTGCGCGTACCGGGCGCACCCCACGCAAAAAACTTAAAAAAAAAAATTTTTTGCCCCGCGGGGCCCTTTTAAAGCCTCCACATCAAACCTAGGGGGTCAGGGAGGATCTACTATGCCCCCTTATGGTCATTTCCCCCTTCGTTTTGGCCTCCTCTTGTCTCTCGATCCTACCGAGAGACAAGATGGCAGCCACTCCGGACTGTTTAGAATGTTGACAGACACCGGAGAGCCAATCAGCTTCGCTTCGCGAAGTTCCGTTACGCGTCAAGTACGCGAACCGGAGCGCTACCCGGAGCGCTGTCACAGATATATCTGCTTTTTAAAACGTTAATTTCTCAAAATCCACTGGAGCACATATATTGAGACCTAGCAAAAGCACATCGGGCTAACAGTCCCTACAATTTTGCCAAGTTTCGTGTAAATCCATTCAGCCGTTCGAGCTAAAAGTGAGGCCAACCACCCTATGGAAAACTCAATGTTAAAAACGCGTTTTCGGACCCCCCTTTTTTCTCGGCCCCCCCTTGACGAACCCCCCCAAATTTTTAGGGGCTGCTCAGAAACAAAATGTGCCATTTTCATGAAAATTTCAGCCAATTCCGTCCACAAACGACAAAGTTATTAGACATAGAATTTTCAAAAATCCCATAGAGAAAAAATCCTAACTATATATACCTACTGGCGACCGCCAGTAGGTAATATATATATATATATATATATATATATATATATGTTCATCCATTTTGCAGAAACAACAGCATGCTTCTTGGAACGGAACAGGAGGGTGAGCTGCAGCGAGGCTACACAATCCCTGATGGGCACAACAGCATTGAGTGCCCTCTCAAGCGCAAGGGCTTTGGATGAACAGAAATACGCGGCTGCCCGAGCCGCGGGAATGAGATGAGCACCATTCCTGGCATGTCAGGAAGGCTGTGGAGGACAATGTTCCATTCCAAGAAGCATGCTGTTGTTTCTGCAAAAACGAAGCCCGCCTTCCCTGGGATCCTTTCCTACTAAAGGTTTTTACACAAGCTTAAATATTGGTAAGGGGCATGGAGCCTACTAAGGAAATACAGTACTCACCTATGGGACTACGGAAGCCATCATGCTATGCGGCATTAACAACAGCCACGCCCACTAAAGGCGATTCATGTTGATTTAACTAATAAAAACAGGTGATGTTTTTTCCAATGCCTCTGCACAACAGCTCATGATTAAGAGGCGGAATGCCTCGAAACGCGTCGAGCATGAACAATAATTGGACGACAGGAGGGTGATCTGCAGCGAGGCTACACAATCCCTGATGGGCACAACAGCATCGAGTGCCCTCTCAAGCGCAAGGGCTTTGGATGAACAGAAATACGCGGCTGCCCGAGCCGCGGGAATGAGATGAGCACCATTCCTGGCGTGTCAGGAAGGCTGTGGAGGACAATGTTCCGTTCCAAGAAGCATGCTGTTGTTTCTGCAAAAACGAAGCCCGCCTTCCCTGGGATCCTTTCCTACTAAAGGTTTTTAAACAAGCTTAAATATTGGTAAGGGGTATGGAGCCTACTAAGGAAATACAGTACTCACCTATGGGACTACGAGAGCCATCATGCTATGCGGCATTAACAACAGCCACGCCCACTAAAGGCGGTTCATGTTGATTTAACTAATAAAAACAGGTGATGTTTTTTCCAATGCCTCTGCACAACAGCTCATGATTAAGAGGCGGAATACCTCGAAACGCGTCGAGCATGAACAATAATTGGACGACAGGAGGGTGAGCTGCAGCAAGGCTACACAATCCCTGATGGGCACAACAGCATCGAGTGCCCTCTCAAGCGCAAGGGCTTTGGATGAACAGAAATACGCGGCTGCCTGAGCCGCGGGAATGAGATGAGCACCATTCCTGGCATGTCAGGAAGGCTGTGGAGGACAATGTTCCATTCCAAGAAGCATGCTGTTGTTTCTGCCAAAACGAAGCCCGCCTTCCCTGGGATCCTTTCCCACTAAAGGTTTTTACACAAGCTTAAATATTGTACAGGGGCATGGAGCCTACTAAGGAAATACAGTACTCACCTATGGGACTACAAGAGCCATCATGCTATGCGGCATTAACAACAGCCACGCCCACTAAAGGCGGTTCATGTTGATTTAACTAATAAATACAGGTGATGTTTTTTCCAATGCCTCTGCACAACAGCTCATGATTAAGAGGCGGAATGCCTCGAAACGCGCCGAGCATGAACAATAATTGGACGACAGGAGGGTGAACTGCAGCGAGGCTACACAATCCCTGATGGGCACAACAGCATTGAGTGCCCTCTCAAGCGCAAGGGATTTGGATGAACATATATATATATATATTCAATGAAAAAACCATTGGTTTTTGGCCATATATAGTTAGGGATTTGCATTTACAAAACCTTATTTTACTCGCATAAAACCATTGAAATTCCATATATAGTTAGATGCGCTAACTATATATCGCGCACCCGCAATCCACTGCTGATGATGTCACATATTACATCATTCATGACATGGTCAGTGACATCACTGATGACATCACTGATGACAACTCAAATGACATCACTGATGACATCTCAAATGACATCACTGATGACATCACTGATGACAACTCAAATGACATCACTGACAACATCACAGATGACATCATTCATGTGTTAATACGATGAACCTCTACAGACTCAGATATATCCTTAGATACACTCAGTGAAAACAGACACTCACAGATTGTCACTCATCCATGGCGTTACTCATACACCTAGACAGTCATGCAAAGAATCAAACACACCTCCAATTCCTCAACTATACAGTTATACACACCTTACTTATTGAAACATATTCTAACACATATTTACTCTCTTATATAATCCCTAATAAAAGTTCACAATGATCCATACAGCCACTCACACATTCACTGGCTCTAATGCACAGTTATTTATATATGTTAACTCTCACATGTACTGTGTTTTACATATGTACTTACTTTGACATGTAGCACTGAGATATCCATTCACTCACCAATACACTCATGCACACAGTCAACCGCCCATACAGCTGTTTCCACATGCACTTTTGAAACCATACATCTAGTGAATCAACTGCTCACACATCTATGCACAGAGTCACACACCTCCCAGCCACTCACACACATACTCAGTCTCCCATACAAATACTTGAGCAACCAATCAATAACCCATATAGTTATTCATATAGCTACTGATCAACACATGCAGCAGTTTACAGAACAACAGATATAATGATGCACAAATTAATACAGTTTAATCACTAACCCATGCACTCAGTGAGACACATTTAATCACTCCCTCATACAATCAGTCATGCACCTACTAAATCCTTCATCCAGACATTTATACATCCACTCATTCTTCAATATGTAAGACATATTTTAACTTTACAGAAACATACAGTCACTGGATGTTGTGATCAGTGATGTCATCAGTGATGTCACTGACCATGTCATGAATGATGTAATATGTGACATCATCAGCAGTGGATTGCGGGTGCGCGATATATAGTTAGCGCATCTAACTATATATGGAATTTCAATGGTTTTATGCGAGTAAAATAAGGTTTTGTAAATGCAAATCCCTAACTATATATGGCCTAAAACCAATGGTTTTTTCATTGAATTTTCAAGGTTTTGTAAATGCAAATTCCTAACTATATATCGACTATAACCTATGGTTTTTTCAGTGAATTTCAATGGTTTTTTAATAGCAAATATGAAAAGCTTTAAAATGTCAAGTACGTGATAGATAAAAACATTTTCGTATTTATGCACGCTGATGTGCTTTGAACGCTGCACCCCCCCCTCCCCTCTTTTCTCTTAGTAGTACTCTCTCTTTGCAGATAGTGAACGGTAGTTAACGCAGACCTTTTCCCCCATTGTAATCCGTCGTGCCTGCTTGTCTCTCCATTTGATTGATTGTTATCCAAGCATTTACTGTTTTAGAATTGGTTCTCTTTGGATCATTCTCTATTTACAAACAAGCACAAAGTCGCAATACTCTGTTTAGTCTTTGCAGATAGTGAAAAATCGTGTAAAAAAATAAAAGTAATCGAGCAAAATCAGTAGGCCACTAATTGGATCTCTTTTTGACCTCGCTAAAATAGAAATATTAGGAACAACCCTTCATGAGAAATATGAAAATAGTGAGATGAACTGAGCTCCACACCATGAGGGCTGCAAGACAGCTCGACTCCGTCACCCACCCCGCCCAAAATAACGACAAACCCTATGCAAATATTAAAAATATAGACAACACACCAGCAAAGAAACAGGGTAAAACATTTTGTTAAATAACTATTTACATAACTATTTTATACTTTTTATTGCCCGATCTGGCTAGCTCAATCGATCGAGCATGAAACTCATGCACTCTGATAGCAAGCGTTGCTACTGATGCTATGCAGACCAAAACTGGTTTTCAGTTTGTACATTTTTCTAGATTTTTCCATCCAAGGTTGGTTGACTTTGTAGAACGATGGCTTCAGATTTTCAACATACGGTGTGGTGACGCGGACTGGGAGGGGGCGCTTCGCTCCTGCCCCCTCCCCAAGTAAGATTTTCATACGTGAAAGTACGTTAATGGTTTTGGTCCCTGAGTTGCTTCAATGTCACTGCCATTCTCAAATGGCATAAGTTCTGGATGTTGGGTGCCATAGTTCAGAGTTCTGAGCAGCGCTTGTAACACTGTCTGAAGCTTATTTCCACCTACTGCAGCTTCACTATTCTCAAAGTAAGTGAGTGTCGTTTGTGGACCTGACTGCATTTGAAAACAATGTGATATGTTACCTTCCTAAACAGCTTGACGGAGGCCCCCGAGGGGCGGTGTGATGGCCATGGACTCGGAGAAGACGCTTGGCTCCGACCCCCTCCCCAAGTCTTATAGCACCGGTGTAGCCTGAGATCGCCCCCGACATAGGCGGCCGGCTCCCGGGGTCCGGCGGAACTTTTTGGCTTTTGATGACTCTTCTATTCTGGACCTTGTCCCACAATCCGTTTGACCTGAAGACACGCTGTAGTGGGGCGCCCCTTTACCGTTTTAGTTGCCATTCCGCTCGCTTTTGCTACACTGTGCCTCTTCCGCCATTCAGCTGTTTACCGCCAGCTCTTGCGACTACAGCGTCTCGCTCACCATGTAGTTGAGTTGCTCCCGCTCTTGCGATGCAACGATAAGCGACTGCCACAGGACTCTCAAAATGGCGGCCGGCTCTTCAGATTTGGGCGTGGTCCAATAAAATGGCCCTGGGACACCTTGGAACTCGGACGCTTCCCTGATAGGGCTTGGGTCCCATTCTCGAAAGCGTCCCCTCAGCCGTGAAGATTCTACAAAAGTCTTGGGGGCCCCCGACTCCCGCAGGCTTCTGGTGGGGAGCGGCTGCCATGTTTGCTCGTGGAATGGCCACGACGGACCTACGAGATGGTAGTGCTCTCATGCTGACGCCAGCTTTAGTCTGAAACATCCAGAAACACTGTAGACTACCAATTCGATCAGTTCCGGTAGCGCCCTAACATGACCCGGTAGAGAAGAACTTGCCCTCCCCTCTTTGACTGATGGTTCTTGTTGCCTGTCCCCTCTGTTGTCATTTTACAGAACTTTTTGGACTGCTGAAAGGGGTTGTGTTCCGAACGCTGGTTGGTGGAGACATTTTGACTATATTCTTGACCTACGTTGTCACGTAATGCGTTATATGACACGCCGCGTTAGCGCACCCGGAAGTAATCCGGGGCGCGGCGCGCAGCGCGCAATGTAAGCATAACAGGTCATGTGACTTGTTAATAAAAAATTTTATTGGTTCATTTTACTTTTGTTATTTTAATAATGAAAAGCTTGGTCATATGACCTAAAAAATACGCTTTTTATTGATTTCGAACTTTTTTTTAAAAACATATATGTTATAATATTCCAGGCTAATGTACTTTCCCGGAAAATTTACAACTGTCCTGCAAGTAAAATATATTCCTTTTTTCGAGAAAAAGGGCATTTCTTCGTTCCATGACGGAGCCGTTGAGTAAAAGAGACTCGGCCTGCTGTCTTAGTCGCCGATACGCCTGATTATCAGATTCTTATCGATCACTTTATGTTGCAGAAGTGGAAAACACAACTGCCCTTGACCATTTATCTTTACTGCGTTCCTACATATTATACCTTTTATCCGTCATGTAATTGGACTACTTTATTTCACTTGCCTTTTACTGATTCGAAAACAGTGACTAAAAGTAAAAACTTTACCAATGTAAATACTACTACCATGTTTTGTTTTAAAAACCTTTATTGTGAAAATGTCAGTATACAAATACGGGCCTATAACCACGTGGGCCGGCCACAGAGCAAACTGGAATCGTATATGATGAGGAGACATTTACATTATAGAGGAACGTAACGAACGAGCCATTAGGTTGCAAGAACTAAGGTGTCTAACAGTTGCGGAATCGGTGGACGTACATTTTGTAATTAAAATACGACACGGCCACTTACAAAAAAGTTATCTAGATATACATTTGCGTGCAAGTACCATGGGTGACGTTAATTCGAACTTTCAATAGTACAGTAATCAATAACACATCAGAACTTAATATCAATAGGGATGTCGAAATATTCAATCAATTCTCGTCCCCACCCGCCATGAGCATCAAAACTGCATTCATATCTCGTGATATCAAGGTTGTTCAACTAGTACACAACAATGAGTTACGAGTCCCATTTATACCGGCGCCATTTTGGGCGAGGCCGGGCAGGTCCAAGATATAGTCAAAATGTCTCCACCAACCATCGGCCAGACCAGAACCCCTTTCGGCCCTTTATGCTACAAGATGGTGTCTTCCATTCAGAAAATATTGTTGGCAGCATTTTGAAAGGAAACATAAACAGCCGTTCTCCTAGTGAGTCTCACATTGTTACATTTAGGAAGAATGTTGAAGAGTAGTATGTGGAAAATCTGAAGCCATTTTTCTACAAACTCTCAATCAGCCTTGGATGGAAAAAAAAATCCTGAAGAATGTACAAACTGAAAACCAATTTTTGTCTGCATAGCATCAACAGCAACGCTTGAGTCAGCTTTGTGTCAAGCCGCCATTTTCATTCAATCAATAGCGTCCCCCTGCACACATTCAGGGACCTGGTCGTGTCTTCAGATGAAACGGATTGTAGGACAAGAAGCAGAAAGGAAAAGGAAAAAAGTTCAGCCGGACCTCGGGAGCCGGCCGCCTATGTCATGTGCGACCTTTGGCCACACCAGGGCAATAGTGAAGCTGCAGCAGGTGCACATAAGCTTCAGACAGTCTTACAAGCACTGCTCAGAACTCTCAACTATGGCACTCAACATCCAGGACTTGCCATTCGGATCTTGGCGCCTTGTGCTGGTTCCGACCTATTCACACATCGGTCCACTACTGACATCACCTCATAAGCCAACGGGGCACCCCACGCCGACTTTCGGCGCAGCATTGTAGGATGGCCACACCAGTGCGGCAACTTGCTGGACACCACCTCGGTGCCATCCGGATCTCGGCGCGTTCGAGTCACTGTACCGCAAGAGTGACCGGAACTCAGCTGGACATGCCGTCTTTCGGCGCAGCATTGTAGGATGGCCACACCAGTGCGGCAACTTGCTGGACACCACCTCGGTGCCATTCGGATCTCGGCGCGTTCGAGTCACTGTACCGCAAGAGTGACTGCAACTCAGCTGGACACGCCGTCTTTCGGCGCAGCATTGTAGGATGGCCACACCAGTGCGGCAATTTGCTGGACACCACCTCGGTGCCATCCGGATCTCGGCGCGTTGTGCTGCCTTCGGCCTACTGTAGCCGCAAGTGCGGACGCAACTCAGTTGGACGGCGAGTGAAACGCTAAGGGGCGCCGCACTGCAGCCGAGGAGCCTCCATCTTGGGGGAGACGCACAGCCCCCACTGACTGACGCGACCTCACAGGCCAACGGGGCGCCCCACGCCGACTTTCGGCGCAGCATTGTAGGATAGCCACACCAGTGCAGCAACTTGCTGGACACTAACTCGGTGCCATCCGGATCTCGGCGCGTTGTGCTGCCTTCGGCCTATTCGCACATCGGTCCGCTACTGACGCCGCCTCACGTGCCAACGGATTTTCTACGCTTTTTGTAGCCCTATGCCGCATAACAGGTCATGTGACTTGTTTATAAAACTTTTCATTGGTTCATTTTACTTTTGGTTTCCTAAAGATAGAAGGCTTGGTCATATGACCTAAAAATAACACTTTTCATTGGTTTAGAACATTTTTTTTTCCCAAACGATGAAAGCCCCACCTTGTTTCTAGATGATTCAGACTGAAGCTGGCGTCAGCATGAGAGCACCACCATCTCGTGGCTCCGTCGTGGTCATTCCGCGAGCAATCATGGCAGCCGCTCCCCACCGGAAGCCTGCAGGAGTCGAGGGCCCCCAAGACTTTTGTAGAATCTTCACGGCTGAGGGGACGATTTTCGAGAATGGAGCCCAAGCCCTAGCAGGCAAGCGTCCGAGTTCCAAGGTGTCCCAGGGCCATTTTAGTGGACCAGGCCCAAAACCGAAGAGCCGTCCGCTATTTTAAGAGTCATGTGGCAGCCGCCTATCACTGCACTGCAAGAGTGGGAGCAACTCAACAACATGGTGAGCGAGACGCTGTAGCCGCAAGAGCGGGCGCAACTCAGCTGGATGGCCGCCACCTGGGGAGGCCCGTTCACGCCGCCTCCCCCACGTCCCCCCCCCGGGCCGCCCCACGCCAATTTTCAGAGCAGCATTGTAGGATACCAAAACCAGTGCGGCAGTTTACTGGACATCACCTGGGTGCCATCAACATCTCAGCGCGTTCTGCTGCCTTGGGACTATTCGCACAACAGACCGCTACTGACGAGGCCTCCCTCCGCACCACCCTGGACGCCCCACGCTGTTTTTCTTTGCTGCATTGTAGGATCCCAAAAACCAGTGCGGCACCCAGGTGACATCACCTGGGTGCCGTCCAGAACTCAGCACGTTGTGCTGCCTTGGGACTATTCGCACAAAAGACAGCTTCTGACCATTGTTGCTTTTTTTTGTGAAAAATGTTTAAATGTTTTTACAGTTTTTGTTCCGTTCGTTATATTTAAAAGTTAATAAAGTTTTATAATCCTACTTAGTTGGAGTGTTATATATTTTTTTAAAAACGGGTGAATGGGGCCTTGAATCGGGTTATTGTCATGTGTTGGCTTTGCAAGTGTACTGCTACAGGATCGGACATTTCAAACTCAAATGCACGTTCTTTTTCTTACCTTTCCGAAGCATGGAGCGCAATAGCAGGCAGAGAAAGGGTGATGCAACTATTGAACACTGCCTGGCCTGGAAGTTGCTGGCAGTGCCCCCCCCCCCCGCCCGCTCCTGAAAGAGGACACACACACACCGCCGCCCCGAGTACTTCACAGATCTTTAAAAGACCATGCGCTTGTTCATGAGGCTTAAATGGTTTATCACCCCTTCTAGAACCCCTGCATCGACCCTCTGACGTTTCCTGGAAGAATTACCACGTAACACAATACCAAGCCTTGTCAGCTGAAACCCCCGAGGAATCGTGGGGCATATTATCAAGGGGGTTTATCTCCGCTTTTTTGGCTTTAAAAGCCAAGAAAGCGGAGATAAAATTATCTCCCTATTACCAAGCTGTCGCTAACACCAGTTAGTGACAGCTAAAAGGAGATAGCGACCATCTTGGGCCCCGCTTTGCATGTCAGTGATATTTATCACTAATGACATGCAAAGTGGGCGTGCCAAGATGTTAGCGACTGGAAACAGTCCCTAACATCGCTATCTCCTATTACCAACTTTTGGAGATATTCGCGCTAAGCGCGAATATCTCCAAAAGCTAACACCTGACCTGAGCAGTTCTTAGCCATGTTATCCAATGGGAGGTGGATAACATGGCTAAGAGCATTTGCTCGATAATACATGAATATCGCTGACTTTTCTGCGATATTCATGCATTGCGGCCGTTTTTTATCGCATTTGCGATAAACCTTGCTAATAGCAAGGTTTATCTGCGATAAAAATCGCCGATGTGCGGCGATAATTTCTGTCTCTAAACAAGTTAGAGACAAAAATTATCGCTAGTTGTTGGTAATATGCCCCCGGGTTTTTGCTTGCAGAAATCGGGAGGCGGGAGACTAGCACTGAAATCAGTAGTCTCACGCCTGAATCGGGAGGGTTGGCATGTCTGGATTCTCTACAGCTGGGGCCATAAACTACATCCGCAGGGGTAGGTGATAGCCTGGGACCAGCCTGGCATCTAAAATGGCTGCCGTGCACGACAAAATTGTGGCATTGGAAAAAAGGCAAGATGGCGCAGACAATGTTTATCAATAAGGATTCATTTATAACAAAATATTTTATCGCAGTGACAAATTGGCGGTCAACACTTCCTGATTTCCATCGAATCGAACGTTAACAGACGTCACGCAGCAAAAAAAAAAAAAAGCTCACGCACAGCCGCTGGAAGAGATGTATCAACATATATGAGCCTCCTCAGCCACCCTCAGGAAACATAGGGGATTAGGATACGTCTCCCGCACCCCCTTATACCTAGTAATTTAATTAAAACAAAGCACAAAACGGCGAATTCCCGTTTCGCTACCAGTTTGCGGCCCAGTTCGCGGCCCGTGAAGCGCTTCTACCGTGAAAAATCTTTTTTTTTTTATTTTCCCCATGGGACCCTTTAATAACCCCAACAACATTCCTAAGGGGTCAAGAGGGGTATACCTTGCCCCCTTTCATTAAATTCCCCCTTCGTTTTTCACCTCTTCTTCTCTCTCGATCCTACCGAGAGATAAGATGGCGGCCGCTCCGGACTGTTTAGAATGTTGACAGACACCGGAGAGCCAATCAGCTTTCTGCGCGCAAAGTTCCGTTTCGCGAAAAGTAAGCGAACCGGAGCGCAGTCCGGAGCGCTGTTACAGATATATATCTTGTTTTGAACGTTAATTTCTCAAAAACTACTGGAGCACATATATTGAGACCTAGCAAAGGCACATCGGGCTAACAGTCCCTACAATTTTGCCAAGTTTCGTGCAAATCCATTCAGCCGTTCGAGCTAAAAGTGAGTCCAACCGCCCTATGGAAATTAACATGGGAAAAACGCGTTTTGGGACCCCCCTTTTTTCTCGGCCCCCCCTCGACAAAACCCCCCCAAATTTTCAAGGGCTGCTCAGAAACAAAATGTGCCATTTTCCTGAAAATTTCAGCCGATTCCGTCCACAAACGCCAAAGTTATTAGACATAGAATTTTCAAAAATCCCATAGGGAATAAATCCTAACTATATATACCTACTGGCGATAGCCAGTAGGTAATATATATATATATATATATATATACATATACATATATATATATATATACATATATAATTAATCATTGCAAAACCACACTCATAAAAGTTAACAGAAAATTATTTACGAAGTTAAAATAAATAAGTATCAATGTAATAATTAATATTAATTAGAAAAATAATTAATACTTAACATTAAATTACTCCCACCTCATAACCCTCCAAAAACCCACAACCCAAATCTAAAATCTTAATAAATATATTTATTTTATTTATTTTTATTTTATTTAGCAACTTGTAAAGCGCCTGGTGACCCGAGGGCACCGATTTGCACAATTAATATAACTAATTAACAATTAAACTAATTATTAATTCATTAAAATGTATTAATTTCCCATCCTTTACCCTAATAAACGCCACAACCCACACCTAAACTTTAACTTTAAACAATTTAATTACACAATTAAAATAATAATTTTTCAATTAAATAATTAATAGTATTCAACAACTAAATATTAATTTGCTTAAAATAATTTGCTCCCCACCCACCCTATAAACCTCACAAACTGAAGATAGTTTTAGTTTTTTTTTATGATTTATGCAATTAATGATCAATTAATCAATATTATTAGCAACAATTAATTAATTAAAAATAAATTACTTCCCATCATTTTCCCCTATAAACCCCACGAACCGCACATAAAATGTACATTGAAAAAATTGCACAATTAACATAATGAAATATTAATTAAATAAATCATATTAAATAAAAAATAAATATTAATGTATTATAATTAAATTACTTCCCACCCTATACCCCTATAAACTCACAACCCACTGTGGCATTAAAAATAACAAGAATTAATTTAATGTAATAACTACTGAAAATATAACAAATATATTATAAAACATAAACAATAATTATTCTGAAAATTAAATCATGAACATTTAAAATATATACTAAAATACATAACAATAATTAAAAAAAATATTTTAAACAACTATTTTTTGCAAAGGATGTTAATGACTTCAATATTTTAAAAAACAATATTTCTATATCACTACATTTTGTAAATAATATTTTGGTATGGAGATCTTTTTTCCTCAATAGTTTGTCTGAATATCGCTTTCACCTTTTTTTCTGTGAATTGCAGTGGTTATTCAATGTTTAAAAAAAATGTATTTTTCTTTGTGTGTGTCTATTTATGGATTTGTGCTACAGTTGGTTAGTTGGGGCTACTTATGTGCTATTTCCATAGCTCAAAAAAGAAACTACTTTGGTTTTTGTAATTGGGGTGGAACCTGAATGTTGCTTTTTAAACCTCTAGCACCTGTTTGCTCTCACTTAATTATTTTGGACGCACTGGGACCCATTATGACGGCGGGCGGACCGTATCAGAAAACGGGACCGACCGCCAGAGGTGCGGTGGTCCTGTGAGGCCAAATATGATCCCACTGCCACCCTGGCGGTCGTATCCAGCACCTTTATCATTGCGGCGGGCAGTGCTATAAGTAGTACCTGCTGCAATGTTAAAGTGGCATGTTGTGCATTGCCATCCACAACGTGACAGGCACCGCCTGGAGCCTGACACATTGTGTGTGGCAATGAAGGGGAGTACCATAATTACCCCCCAAGTGCAGCCAGCCCTGGGGGCCTGCAATGGGCCCCCAAAGTGATTTACTGTATTCCTTTCCATGGCGGAGTCTCCGCCATGGAAAGGCATACCCACCGCCAGCATCATAATATGGATAGCGGTGCCTGCAAGGCACCATATTGTCGGCCTTTTCCACTTGGCCGGCAATTGTGCAGATTGCCGGCCAGCAGAAAAGCGCGGACGGACTTTCCATCCACCGCGGTACCCCTAAGTGTAGTTGTGATCCGCCTGCCATCATAATAGGCCCCACTGTGTGCACTTTATAGGATTGTAACGATTTTTATTGATTTTGATTTACAACACCCTGCGCCTACATCCATTGGCCAGCGAGGTAGCGGAGAAGCTGGGGGGGGAGAAAGAGGTGGTGGGAGGTAGGGCAACATAATCAACATCAATAATGAACAATGAATAAGAAAAACAATATGCGCTCTTTTCACAGTTGTAGTAAGCGTCACTCCTTCTTTCCCCCAGGTCTAATGTGGGAGTAGAGGGTGGGATATGCAGTATGCACAGATATATCTGGTACATGAGATGCTGGAATTCCCCTGAAAGATGTTTAATGCACGTTCCCCATCTTTTCTTCAATTTGGGTAATGTATGGCTAATGAGGGCTGTCCATTTCTCCATCCCCATTAAGTCCCAAAGCTTATGTAACCAATCTGTATGCGTTGGGACTACATCAGAGCCACATTTTGATAGCAGGACCTGCTTTGCTGCACAAAGTGCTAATGTAAGAGCCTTACCCCTTCAGAGTGTAGTGGATAAGTTTGAGCATTGGGTAGCCCTAACAGTACATAGCTGGAAAAGCGCAGTATTTCAGTATTGAACATCAGGTCAATATCAGCCAGGACTTCCTTCCAATACATATGAAGTTCGGGGCAGTTCCACAGCAAGCAGGTGAGTGTGTCTGATTGGGTGCAATGTCTTGAACATGTGTATTCCCTTTTTCTTCTGCCATTGATCCAGACAGGCTGGAGTATAATACCAGTAGTGCACTAATTTTAGCAGTGTTCCTTTGCCAACAGCGCTAGTGGCGAAGATGAGCACACAGTGCAAAATATCTGCCCCTTTTCTATCCGTAAAGCTATGCTTGCACTCCCACTCCCATCTATTCCTGTCTGGAGTCTGTTAGGGGGAGATCTGCAGGTTTAAAAAGGAATATATGTCTGATAGAATGCGGGAATCATCCTTTCTGGATTAAAGCCAATGTTCAAACTATGTTAGACCTCTATTGCCATGGGGCCTGATGGCGGTAAGAGACAACCAGTGGCGGACAACCAGGTAACGCCAGTAGACTGAGTCTGGGAGTCCAAAGTCTTGTTGGAGTGCTTCAAAATCCAACCTCGAACATCAGATCATTCTCCTATTCTTTTGCACTGAGCCTCTTGTCTGCGTGAGAAACCTTTCTCTTGCCTGGCCTGAGGGAAATCTGGGTTACCTATAATTAGTGTGAGCGGAGAAATCGGAGTGGATAACTGGTGGGAAGAAAACACCTTGTCCCACAGTGGCTCTGACCCCCAGCGAGACTTAGACACCTGGTGGGCGATACTTACGTTGGAACCACTGGATCTTCCAAATATGGATTCCCGCCACCGCTTGATCCAGGAAGCACCAAGGTTTCTCAGTCATTGGGCATTGCCATTTAAATACATAGCGTAACTGGGTGGCTTGGTAATATTTGGCCAAAATTGGTATACCCAGCCCGCCCATGGCAAGTGGCAAATATGCTCGCTCTTTTGCCATACTGGCCCTTTTACCCACCCATATGAAGGCTTCCAGGGCAGCCTGTAATTTCTTCAAGATGGACCCAGGAGGTGGCAACGGCATCACCTGCAAAAGATAGAGAATTTTTGGCAGCAGAATAATTTTGACCACTGCTATGCGGGCTGCCCAGGAGAGGGGACCCTCATGCCAAGATTGGATGAAGGATCTCACTATATGCAACAGGTCTGTGTAGTTATGTGTGACCGAGCTTTCTATTTTTGGAAACATTTGGATACCCAGATACTGGATACCTCGCTGTGCCCATTGAAAGGGGAACTCCTATCCCAATCGAGTTTGTTCATCATGTGGGATAGTGACATTCAGAGTTTGGGTCTTAGTTGTATTCACTTTGAAACCCGAGGCTTCACCGAACCTTGCAGGTTCCTCAAGAAGAGGAGGGAGTGAATGACGCAGGTTTGTGATGGCCAATAGAACGTAATCGGTGTACAGAGATATTTTAAGGGATTGACCCCCCATCCAGACTCCCTCTATCTGTGGATGATGTTGGATGCACTCCGCTAGCGCTCCATATAGAGGGCAAATAGCGGTGAGAGTGGGCAGCCCTGGCAGGTCCCTCTCGAGACCAAGAAGACTGTGCATTGTTTACCCTGACCACTGCTCTTGAATGCACATAACCAGCCCCAACCCAATGTAGGAATCTAGGCCCAAAGCCCACTGTGTCTAGTACCGCGTGCAAGAATGGCCAGTGCACGCGATCAAAGGCTTTTGCATTCTATTGATAAGAACAGGGTTGGGACTTGGGAACGTTGTGTTTTGTCCAATAAGTGAAAAATCTGTTTAGTATTATCACCACAGGTGCGGCCCAGGATGAAGCCAGATTGGTCCGGCTCTATCAACCCTGGCATAAGTCCACCCACTCTGCTCACTGGAATCCACATTCAGGAGGGATATGAAACTGTATGTCGAGCATTGTTGGGGATCTTTCCCTGGTGTTGGTAGTACAGTGAATATTGCCACGTGCATTGATTCCGTAAGCTCCTCGACTCACTGAAGGAATTATACAGTCTAGCGAGAATTGGGGCCAAAAGAGTGGCATATTGTTTGTAAAAGGCTGCTACGATCCCATCCTGCCCTGGCACTTTTTCCATTTGAAGTTGCCCTATTGGGTCCAACACCTCCCTTTCAATTATGTCTTTCTCCAGGTGCTCAGAGTGTGAGGCCAGCAGCTTGGTTATGGGATCTTGTCCGATATATAGTGTAGATGTCTGTATAGTATAGATGTCTGGGGGCATCCCTTCCACCCTATATAATTGTGCCTAAAAGTGGCAAAACTCCGCAGCTATGTCCTCATCCATTGCAAGATGGCGTCCGTTGCCATCCATGATTCCCTGTACCCGTCTGGAGTTCACCTGTGTTCTCAGCCTATGTGCCAGCAGCTTTCCCACCATATTTCCCCGGCATAATACTTCTGTCGTTTTCACAATAAAGCATATGCCGCAGCATCCATATCCAGCGCTCTGAACTGTTTCTGCGCTATATTTAATTGTTGTCCATTTTTATGGGAACCTACACACCGATGAGCTTCTTCCAGCTCTTTCACACTAGCATGCAATGTGCCGAGTTTCAAGGCCCGTTTATTATTCCGTCTGGCCGCTATTGCAATGTACATACCTTTAACGACTGCCTTGGGACCCTCCCAAAGCCTCGCTATCGCCGTGTTGGGTGTGTCATTGATAGCTAAGTAGTCTACTATGGCCTTCTCCACTTTCTTTACCGTAGCATCATAGGATAAGATTTTAGGGTTGAGACCCCATGTTTTATTACTCTGGTGTACAGTTGGGAGGCCCAAGTGCAGATGGTCAGGGGCTTGGTCAGATAAGGATGCAATCTCAATTTTGCCTGAGCTACTCTCGAACACAGTGGGGCAGAAACCAAAAATCCATTCTGGCATGGGATTAATGAGCAGCTGAAAAGAAAGAGTAAGACCACATGGTCTGGTGTGATGTGATGTGATGTGTGATGTGATGTGGATTTGTATAGCGCACTACCACTCCAAGGAGCATCTTGGTGCTTTACCTCACACAGCTGAAAGATGGTTAAAGCTACCCTGTCCCCCCCTAGGAAACGCCGGTTCACATTAGTACTTTGCATACTGAGTCCGCCAGGCTATAGATCCATGTTTTAAGAGATTTCCTAAATTTCAGTTTAGAGGTGCGCGCGCGAAGCTGGTGGGGTAATTTATTCCATGCCGTATCTCCTATTACCGCCAAGGATTTTCCTCCCTTAGTGGCCAATCTGAATTTTGGGACAATCATAAGGTTGGCTGTAGCGGATCTACGTTCGCGGAAGGGGTAGATTCGCCTGAAATTTTTGTGAAGGTACAATGGGCCTTGCCTATGGAAAGCCCTATAGGTGATTGTCAAGACCTTAAACAGAATACGCTTCTGAATTGGGAGCCAGTGAAGAGCATCCAGCGCAGCAGAGGCTGAGGATTTTCAGTACCAGTCTTGCGGCCGCATGATGAACCATCTGAAGTCTATGCAGGGCCGATTTATTTGCCCCTGCATACAGACTATTGCAGTAGTCCAATCTAGATGTAATAAGCGCTACCGCGACTGTACGTCTGGCCGGCAAGGGTAGTAGATCAAAAAATGTCCTAAGGCCCTTTATGGTGTTAAAACATGAGCCAGCTACTTCCCTTGCTTGCTGTTTGAACGAAAGGGTCTCATCAAATTTGATCCCTAAGTTTCGTGCTGCAATGATAGTACTTGGCGGGGCTTCTGCATCCTCTGGCCAACACGACTGAGGGGAAAAAGAGTTGTTTAGACTGAACTGCAGTATTTCCATTTTAGCGGAGTTACACTTAAGATGATTATTTGTCATTCACGCGAAAGTCGCAGTCAGACACACTTTCAAAGTCGGTTCAGCACTGGCCAAGTCTTCGTCCAAGACTAGGACTAGCCGCGTGTCATCAGCATAAGCTATTGTGCGGATGTCAAATGAGGAGATTAATTCGATCAGGGGGACCATATACAGGTTGAAAAGAATAGGGCTCAAACTCGAGCCCTGTGGCTACCCCTGACAACAATGCTTTCTCCTCAGAACAAAACTGCCCCAGCGTAATAACCTGCTGCCTGTGCGTCAGGAAATTTTTGAACCACTCTAACACGGTGCCCGCTATGCCTGCACTAGCCAGGCGATGTAACAAGATAGCATGGGACACCGTGTCAAAGGCTGCAGATAGATCTAATAGGATCAGAACTGCCTTCTGGCCCTGATCCAATGCAGTGCGTATGGTCTCTGTTGTGAACAGCAGAGCAGACTTTGTGGAGTGATGGGCTCTGAAGCCAGCTTGATTGGGATGGAGAATATGTTTCTCCTCCAAAAATGCTTCTGCCAGTTTACATAGGACTGGGAGGAGCGAAATGGGTCGCAGGTTGGATAGGATCGTATGATCCTGCAACACCTTTTTCTGTAGGGGTCTTACTGCTGCAATTTTCCAGTGGGCACGTATCTCGCCCATCTGGAGCGATGAGTTAATGATGGAGTTTATAACAGGGTTGGCCTCCTCTATTTTAGCTTTAAACAGCGCTGGGGGGCAAGGGTCAAACGTGATCCCGACTTAATTGAGGATATAGCTTGGAAGGAGTCCTCCAGGCTGATCGGGGCAAAGGTCTTCCAGCATGCTGAGTGAGAGTCTATAATATTTATATTGTCCCTTGTCTCCAGTTTACCCAGCTTGACCTGAGGGAAATCTTTTGTGAGATTGTGTATTTTCTGTTAGAAGAAATCCGCTATCTCGTCACATAGAGTCTGGGATGGCAGGATTTCCTGTGCTAGGATTTTAGGATTCCTGAAACTGTTAACAATTTGAAAAATTTCCTTCTGCTTATTTCCTGTGGCTTCGATCATAGTTGTATAATTAGAGGATTTAGCACGTTTGATCGATGCGTGATATTGCCTCCTAGCTGTCTTGTACACCTCCTGTTCATTCCTATCATAATGGCGACGCCATCTGCGTTCCACGACTCTCACTTCTCTTAGTGTTTCTTTTAGTACACTGTAGCATCTGCCAAACATCTGCCAACCCCACTTCCGCAAGCCATTTCACCCCTTGTGGAGAAAACATCCCTGTATGCCCTGGGTGTGGAGGTGACTTATCCAAGGAGACATCAGGACCAGGTTAGAATCACCCCCATGATCAGATCAGAGTCTGGGGAAGCAAGTACAGCCCAGAGTGCCTGGCGAATAAAATCCTCCTGCTGTTCCTTGGGTGCATAGATGGAGGCTATAGTGAGTGTATGGTGAGCAAGAGACAACAAACGCCCTGTAATTTTGAACTGTACCCCATTGACCGTCCCTTGGAAGTGTGTTGCCACCAGAATTGCCACCCCACCTTTTTCTCTTGCCCAGAAGACCAGAATTGATGGTCGAACCATCTCGACCACATTCTGTGCCAGTCTTGTTTCAAAAGGTGGGTCTCTTGTAGGAGACATATGTCACATCGGACTGCTCAAGGTGGGTAAGAATTGCTTTTCTTTTGGCTGATGAATTGAGACCCCTTACCTACACGTGCCATGTTTCCCAGAAGGTAGTACCACTAGGGAAGCCGCCGGCAACTCAGTCGTTGCCCCAACTCGTGTGTGGATGTGACAGTCTGATTAAGCTGCGAGCACAAATACATGAAGCAAACATGAGAACAAAAACAGTGAATAAAACAAAAGCACCAGCTAGTGCACACCTTGCAGTTCTGCAAAGAGGGTCTATGTTGTTTGTCGTCCGTAGCAAGTTGTGAAGAGAAGTAGAAATTCACGGCCCCCGCAGCAACTGGTCAACCATCACAAGAATGCATGTATGCTCCAGAGGAGCCACCACCTCTTCTACTGAAGGCGTCATTTGTTTTATTTCCCATTAGTCGTCTTCCCGCTCCGGAGACTTGTGATGTTCCAGAAAGTTGCTGTAGCAGGGCTGAGCGCTACCTAATGATTTTGATTTTCGTCGGCCTGCTAATTTGCTGCAGTAGGTGTTTTCTTGTGCATAGTCTTCTTCGTGACTCTTGAGATGAGAGTTGTGTATTTTATCATTGGGGGCAAGAGTCCTGGTCGAGTTCTATGTCCAGGATGTTCACTGCCTCCAAGGGTGTGCGTGTCACTTGCTTTTCGCGCTGCCATGCGAAGAACAGCCGGAAAGGGTGGCCCACCTATACCGCACTTGTTTGTCCCTCAAGAACTCCGTCACCGGCTTCAATGTCCGTTGTGTTTGGAGTGTGGTGACTGACAAGTCCTGGTACAAGTAAACTTTGATGCCATCAAAGAGGACATGTGGCTAATCCTGCACCGCAGCCATTATCAGCTTCTTTTGCTTATAATTATGGAGGCATATAAGGATGTCTTGTGGGGTTCCTGGTGAGGCAGATGGGTGACCCACCCTGTGCGTTCGGGCCAGGAGGAGCTCCTTCCCATCCAAGGCTGGTACTATGTGGCGGAAGAGCCGCAGCACGTAGTCCTCCAGACGACCCGCATCTGCTTGCAACGGCACCCCCTTGATGCGTATTTTGGATCTGCGGGATGTATTTTCAAAATCCTCTAGATGAAGGTCGGCATTGCGGTCCCTAAGTTCCGGAATCTCTCTGCAGTATTCCTCTATTTCCTCTTCTCTGGAGTCCCCAGCACTTTCTACTGAGTCCACTCTCTACTCCAATTCCCCAATATCGTGGCGCAGATCTTTTATTTCGGTGGCCACTTCTGCTCGGAGGGCCACTATGTCATCCCGCAGTATGGCAAATAGTGCTTCCATAAAGCTCAGTGTCATGGGGTCTCTTCGTTTGCATCTTGTCGCTTAGGGAGGCTTACCACCCCTCATCCAGAGAGGTCAAAACGCTCCCAGCTTTTTTGGCAGCGCCCTTGGCCAGGAGGTCTTTAATGCTGGCAGCATTCTTCTTTGGCCTCGATGTGGTCATGGTGGTGCCGAAGAGATCGCCTTGGCGAACTTGCGCTTGTCTAGTGCCCAACCCAGTGGGCGCCTGCAAGTGTGTCAACGCCAGGCAACACTTCCACCTTAGCTTCTGTATCTTTCACCACCCTTCTTTTGCCCTCTTTCCGTTGGTGGGGTGCTGTTCTGACCGATTTTTCGGCCCTTCCTTGAGGGAAGGTGATTGGAGGTGACTTCAGTCTACTATCATTCTAGTGAAAGGATTAGAACCATAAATAGAGCCTATTCACGAGGCGTGCCGATTAGTTCTGTACCCTTTTCCTTAGATCAGGGCTTATAAACTTATATTAGGGGATAGATTCATTAATACTAGTGATAATCCGTCCTTCTGTAAGAGTGTTAGTATACCTTCCATGGAGTTATGCTTATTTCGGGCCTTGATGTTTAATGCACGTTCCCCATCTTTTCTTCAATTTGGGTAATGTATGGCTAATGAGGGCTGTCCATTTCTCCATCCCCATTAAGTCCCAAAGCTTATGTAACCAATCTGTATGCGTTGGGACTACATCAGAGCCACATTTTGATAGCAGGACCTGCTTTGCTGCACAAAGTGCTAATGTAAGAGCCTTACCCCTTCAGAGTGTAGTGGATAAGTTTGAGCATTGGGTAGCCCTAACAGTACATAGCTGGAAAAGCGCAGTATTTCAGTATTGAACATCAGGTCAATATCAGCCAGGACTTCCTTCCAATACATATGAAGTTCGGGGCAGTTCCACAGCAAGCAGGTGAGTGTGTCTGATTGGGTGCAATGTCTTGAACATGTGTATTCCCTTTTTCTTCTGCCATTGATCCAGACAGGCTGGAGTATAATACCAGTAGTGCACTAATTTTAGCAGTGTTCCTTTGCCAACAGCGCTAGTGGCGAAGATGAGCACACAGTGCAAAATATCTGCCCCTTTTCTATCCGTAAAGCTATGCTTGCACTCCCACTCCCATCTATTCCTGTCTGGAGTCTGTTAGGGGGAGATCTGCAGGTTTAAAAAGGAATATATGTCTGATAGAATGCGGGAATCATCCTTTCTGGATTAAAGCCAATGTTCAAACTATGTTAGACCTCTATTGCCATGGGGCCTGATGGCGGTAAGAGACAACCAGTGGCGGACAACCAGGTAACGCCAGTAGACTGAGTCTGGGAGTCCAAAGTCTTGTTGGAGTGCTTCAAAATCCAACCTCGAACATCAGATCATTCTCCTATTCTTTTGCACTGAGCCTCTTGTCTGCGTGAGAAACCTTTCTCTTGCCTGGCCTGAGGGAAATCTGGGTTACCTATAATTAGTGTGAGCGGAGAAATCGGAGTGGATAACTGGTGGGAAGAAAACACCTTGTCCCACAGTGGCTCTGACCCCCAGCGAGACTTAGACACCTGGTGGGCGATACTTACGTTGGAACCACTGGATCTTCCAAATATGGATTCCCGCCACCGCTTGATCCAGGAAGCACCAAGGTTTCTCAGTCATTGGGCATTGCCATTTAAATACATAGCGTAACTGGGTGGCTTGGTAATATTTGGCCAAAATTGGTATACCCAGCCCGCCCATGGCAAGTGGCAAATATGCTCGCTCTTTTGCCATACTGGCCCTTTTACCCACCCATATGAAGGCTTCCAGGGCAGCCTGTAATTTCTTCAAGATGGACCCAGGAGGTGGCAACGGCATCACCTGCAAAAGATAGAGAATTTTTGGCAGCAGAATAATTTTGACCACTGCTATGCGGGCTGCCCAGGAGAGGGGACCCTCATGCCAAGATTGGATGAAGGATCTCACTATATGCAACAGGTCTGTGTAGTTATGTGTGACCGAGCTTTCTATTTTTGGAAACATTTGGATACCCAGATACTGGATACCTCGCTGTGCCCATTGAAAGGGGAACTCCTATCCCAATCGAGTTTGTTCATCATGTGGGATAGTGACATTCAGAGTTTGGGTCTTAGTTGTATTCACTTTGAAACCCGAGGCTTCACCGAACCTTGCAGGTTCCTCAAGAAGAGGAGGGAGTGAATGACGCAGGTTTGTGATGGCCAATAGAACGTAATCGGTGTACAGAGATATTTTAAGGGATTGACCCCCCATCCAGACTCCCTCTATCTGTGGATGATGTTGGATGCACTCCGCTAGCGCTCCATATAGAGGGCAAATAGCGGTGAGAGTGGGCAGCCCTGGCAGGTCCCTCTCGAGACCAAGAAGACTGTGCATTGTTTACCCTGACCACTGCTCTTGAATGCACATAACCAGCCCCAACCCAATGTAGGAATCTAGGCCCAAAGCCCACTGTGTCTAGTACCGCGTGCAAGAATGGCCAGTGCACGCGATCAAAGGCTTTTGCATTCTATTGATAAGAACAGGGTTGGGACTTGGGAACGTTGTGTTTTGTCCAATAAGTGAAAAATCTGTTTAGTATTATCACCACAGGTGCGGCCCAGGATGAAGCCAGATTGGTCCGGCTCTATCAACCCTGGCATAAGTCCACCCACTCTGCTCACTGGAATCCACATTCAGGAGGGATATGAAACTGTATGTCGAGCATTGTTGGGGATCTTTCCCTGGTGTTGGTAGTACAGTGAATATTGCCACGTGCATTGATTCCGTAAGCTCCTCGACTCACTGAAGGAATTATACAGTCTAGCGAGAATTGGGGCCAAAAGAGTGGCATATTGTTTGTAAAAGGCTGCTACGATCCCATCCTGCCCTGGCACTTTTTCCATTTGAAGTTGCCCTATTGGGTCCAACACCTCCCTTTCAATTATGTCTTTCTCCAGGTGCTCAGAGTGTGAGGCCAGCAGCTTGGTTATGGGATCTTGTCCGATATATAGTGTAGATGTCTGTATAGTATAGATGTCTGGGGGCATCCCTTCCACCCTATATAATTGTGCCTAAAAGTGGCAAAACTCCGCAGCTATGTCCTCATCCATTGCAAGATGGCGTCCGTTGCCATCCATGATTCCCTGTACCCGTCTGGAGTTCACCTGTGTTCTCAGCCTATGTGCCAGCAGCTTTCCCACCATATTTCCCCGGCATAATACTTCTGTCGTTTTCACAATAAAGCATATGCCGCAGCATCCATATCCAGCGCTCTGAACTGTTTCTGCGCTATATTTAATTGTTGTCCATTTTTATGGGAACCTACACACCGATGAGCTTCTTCCAGCTCTTTCACACTAGCATGCAATGTGCCGAGTTTCAAGGCCCGTTTATTATTCCGTCTGGCCGCTATTGCAATGTACATACCTTTAACGACTGCCTTGGGACCCTCCCAAAGCCTCGCTATCGCCGTGTTGGGTGTGTCATTGATAGCTAAGTAGTCTACTATGGCCTTCTCCACTTTCTTTACCGTAGCATCATAGGATAAGATTTTAGGGTTGAGACCCCATGTTTTATTACTCTGGTGTACAGTTGGGAGGCCCAAGTGCAGATGGTCAGGGGCTTGGTCAGATAAGGATGCAATCTCAATTTTGCCTGAGCTACTCTCGAACACAGTGGGGCAGAAACCAAAAATCCATTCTGGCATGGGATTAATGAGCAGCTGAAAAGAAAGAGTAAGACCACATGGTCTGGTGTGATGTGATGTGATGTGTGATGTGATGTGGATTTGTATAGCGCACTACCACTCCAAGGAGCATCTTGGTGCTTTACCTCACACAGCTGAAAGATGGTTAAAGCTACCCTGTCCCCCCCTAGGAAACGCCGGTTCACATTAGTACTTTGCATACTGAGTCCGCCAGGCTATAGATCCATGTTTTAAGAGATTTCCTAAATTTCAGTTTAGAGGTGCGCGCGCGAAGCTGGTGGGGTAATTTATTCCATGCCGTATCTCCTATTACCGCCAAGGATTTTCCTCCCTTAGTGGCCAATCTGAATTTTGGGACAATCATAAGGTTGGCTGTAGCGGATCTACGTTCGCGGAAGGGGTAGATTCGCCTGAAATTTTTGTGAAGGTACAATGGGCCTTGCCTATGGAAAGCCCTATAGGTGATTGTCAAGACCTTAAACAGAATACGCTTCTGAATTGGGAGCCAGTGAAGAGCATCCAGCGCAGCAGAGGCTGAGGATTTTCAGTACCAGTCTTGCGGCCGCATGATGAACCATCTGAAGTCTATGCAGGGCCGATTTATTTGCCCCTGCATACAGACTATTGCAGTAGTCCAATCTAGATGTAATAAGCGCTACCGCGACTGTACGTCTGGCCGGCAAGGGTAGTAGATCAAAAAATGTCCTAAGGCCCTTTATGGTGTTAAAACATGAGCCAGCTACTTCCCTTGCTTGCTGTTTGAACGAAAGGGTCTCATCAAATTTGATCCCTAAGTTTCGTGCTGCAATGATAGTACTTGGCGGGGCTTCTGCATCCTCTGGCCAACACGACTGAGGGGAAAAAGAGTTGTTTAGACTGAACTGCAGTATTTCCATTTTAGCGGAGTTACACTTAAGATGATTATTTGTCATTCACGCGAAAGTCGCAGTCAGACACACTTTCAAAGTCGGTTCAGCACTGGCCAAGTCTTCGTCCAAGACTAGGACTAGCCGCGTGTCATCAGCATAAGCTATTGTGCGGATGTCAAATGAGGAGATTAATTCGATCAGGGGGACCATATACAGGTTGAAAAGAATAGGGCTCAAACTCGAGCCCTGTGGCTACCCCTGACAACAATGCTTTCTCCTCAGAACAAAACTGCCCCAGCGTAATAACCTGCTGCCTGTGCGTCAGGAAATTTTTGAACCACTCTAACACGGTGCCCGCTATGCCTGCACTAGCCAGGCGATGTAACAAGATAGCATGGGACACCGTGTCAAAGGCTGCAGATAGATCTAATAGGATCAGAACTGCCTTCTGGCCCTGATCCAATGCAGTGCGTATGGTCTCTGTTGTGAACAGCAGAGCAGACTTTGTGGAGTGATGGGCTCTGAAGCCAGCTTGATTGGGATGGAGAATATGTTTCTCCTCCAAAAATGCTTCTGCCAGTTTACATAGGACTGGGAGGAGCGAAATGGGTCGCAGGTTGGATAGGATCGTATGATCCTGCAACACCTTTTTCTGTAGGGGTCTTACTGCTGCAATTTTCCAGTGGGCACGTATCTCGCCCATCTGGAGCGATGAGTTAATGATGGAGTTTATAACAGGGTTGGCCTCCTCTATTTTAGCTTTAAACAGCGCTGGGGGGCAAGGGTCAAACGTGATCCCGACTTAATTGAGGATATAGCTTGGAAGGAGTCCTCCAGGCTGATCGGGGCAAAGGTCTTCCAGCATGCTGAGTGAGAGTCTATAATATTTATATTGTCCCTTGTCTCCAGTTTACCCAGCTTGACCTGAGGGAAATCTTTTGTGAGATTGTGTATTTTCTGTTAGAAGAAATCCGCTATCTCGTCACATAGAGTCTGGGATGGCAGGATTTCCTGTGCTAGGATTTTAGGATTCCTGAAACTGTTAACAATTTGAAAAATTTCCTTCTGCTTATTTCCTGTGGCTTCGATCATAGTTGTATAATTAGAGGATTTAGCACGTTTGATCGATGCGTGATATTGCCTCCTAGCTGTCTTGTACACCTCCTGTTCATTCCTATCATAATGGCGACGCCATCTGCGTTCCACGACTCTCACTTCTCTTAGTGTTTCTTTTAGTACACTGTAGCATCTGCCAAACATCTGCCAACCCCACTTCCGCAAGCCATTTCACCCCTTGTGGAGAAAACATCCCTGTATGCCCTGGGTGTGGAGGTGACTTATCCAAGGAGACATCAGGACCAGGTTAGAATCACCCCCATGATCAGATCAGAGTCTGGGGAAGCAAGTACAGCCCAGAGTGCCTGGCGAATAAAATCCTCCTGCTGTTCCTTGGGTGCATAGATGGAGGCTATAGTGAGTGTATGGTGAGCAAGAGACAACAAACGCCCTGTAATTTTGAACTGTACCCCATTGACCGTCCCTTGGAAGTGTGTTGCCACCAGAATTGCCACCCCACCTTTTTCTCTTGCCCAGAAGACCAGAATTGATGGTCGAACCATCTCGACCACATTCTGTGCCAGTCTTGTTTCAAAAGGTGGGTCTCTTGTAGGAGACATATGTCACATCGGACTGCTCAAGGTGGGTAAGAATTGCTTTTCTTTTGGCTGATGAATTGAGACCCCTTACCTACACGTGCCATGTTTCCCAGAAGGTAGTACCACTAGGGAAGCCGCCGGCAACTCAGTCGTTGCCCCAACTCGTGTGTGGATGTGACAGTCTGATTAAGCTGCGAGCACAAATACATGAAGCAAACATGAGAACAAAAACAGTGAATAAAACAAAAGCACCAGCTAGTGCACACCTTGCAGTTCTGCAAAGAGGGTCTATGTTGTTTGTCGTCCGTAGCAAGTTGTGAAGAGAAGTAGAAATTCACGGCCCCCGCAGCAACTGGTCAACCATCACAAGAATGCATGTATGCTCCAGAGGAGCCACCACCTCTTCTACTGAAGGCGTCATTTGTTTTATTTCCCATTAGTCGTCTTCCCGCTCCGGAGACTTGTGATGTTCCAGAAAGTTGCTGTAGCAGGGCTGAGCGCTACCTAATGATTTTGATTTTCGTCGGCCTGCTAATTTGCTGCAGTAGGTGTTTTCTTGTGCATAGTCTTCTTCGTGACTCTTGAGATGAGAGTTGTGTATTTTATCATTGGGGGCAAGAGTCCTGGTCGAGTTCTATGTCCAGGATGTTCACTGCCTCCAAGGGTGTGCGTGTCACTTGCTTTTCGCGCTGCCATGCGAAGAACAGCCGGAAAGGGTGGCCCACCTATACCGCACTTGTTTGTCCCTCAAGAACTCCGTCACCGGCTTCAATGTCCGTTGTGTTTGGAGTGTGGTGACTGACAAGTCCTGGTACAAGTAAACTTTGATGCCATCAAAGAGGACATGTGGCTAATCCTGCACCGCAGCCATTATCAGCTTCTTTTGCTTATAATTATGGAGGCATATAAGGATGTCTTGTGGGGTTCCTGGTGAGGCAGATGGGTGACCCACCCTGTGCGTTCGGGCCAGGAGGAGCTCCTTCCCATCCAAGGCTGGTACTATGTGGCGGAAGAGCCGCAGCACGTAGTCCTCCAGACGACCCGCATCTGCTTGCAACGGCACCCCCTTGATGCGTATTTTGGATCTGCGGGATGTATTTTCAAAATCCTCTAGATGAAGGTCGGCATTGCGGTCCCTAAGTTCCGGAATCTCTCTGCAGTATTCCTCTATTTCCTCTTCTCTGGAGTCCCCAGCACTTTCTACTGAGTCCACTCTCTACTCCAATTCCCCAATATCGTGGCGCAGATCTTTTATTTCGGTGGCCACTTCTGCTCGGAGGGCCACTATGTCATCCCGCAGTATGGCAAATAGTGCTTCCATAAAGCTCAGTGTCATGGGGTCTCTTCGTTTGCATCTTGTCGCTTAGGGAGGCTTACCACCCCTCATCCAGAGAGGTCAAAACGCTCCCAGCTTTTTTGGCAGCGCCCTTGGCCAGGAGGTCTTTAATGCTGGCAGCATTCTTCTTTGGCCTCGATGTGGTCATGGTGGTGCCGAAGAGATCGCCTTGGCGAACTTGCGCTTGTCTAGTGCCCAACCCAGTGGGCGCCTGCAAGTGTGTCAACGCCAGGCAACACTTCCACCTTAGCTTCTGTATCTTTCACCACCCTTCTTTTGCCCTCTTTCCGTTGGTGGGGTGCTGTTCTGACCGACTTTTTTGGCCCTTCCTTGAGGGAAGGTGATTGGAGGTGACTTCAGTCTACTATCATTCTAGTGAAAGGATTAGAACCATAAATAGAGCCTATTCACGAGGCGTGCCGATTAGTTCTGTACCCTTTTCCTTAGATCAGGGCTTATAAACTTATATTAGGGGATAGATTCATTAATACTAGTGATAATCCGTCCTTCTGTAAGAGTGTTAGTATACCTTCCATGGAGTTATGCTTATTTCGGGCCTTGTAGGCCTCAAACGGGAGAGACTCCATCTTTCTTTCTGCCCCGGCAGCTTGAGATGCCTCTAGGTCAAATGTAATGTTTTAGTTATGAAGTGTTGTTTGCTTGGAGAGAACCGGCTCAGGCTGGCCCTTATCGAAAGACTGTATTTTTCTCCATTCCGAAGACACAACATCAGGCCGGCCGGCTGGGAACGTGTCCTTGGTACGGGGAGGTACAAGAATTTGGTGGGCGGCAGGTTACTGACCGTAACTTTCCATGAAGGGACAAGCTTCCATATTAGTGAAAGCATGAGGCAGTGAATTAGTCAGTCTGTAGGCGGCAGCTAGCCGTTAGCATCAATGCCATTAATTATTTCAGGGCAGACAGTCGCCATTTTAAAGTCCGAGACAGATCGAGAAGCTGATACTCTCTTAGAAAGATTGAAATTATTTTAGCTGGAGCAGCTGGCGAGCTTTGACCTTTAAGATCAGAGCATTCCGAGTGAAGCAGTTAGTTAAGAGAACGAATACCAGAGCGGTTGAAACTGAGTTATAAGATTGAAGCTGAGAAGTGAAGATGGTCCGTGATTGAGAGGAGAGAGGAGTAGTGCAGAACAGCTAGAGAGAAAGCAGCTGATGAGAGGAAGGTTCCAGTGACTTGGAGGGAGGCGAAGGAGACAGAGCATAGCGGTGCAGACGTGTATCCGTGACTGCAGAGGTGTGACCCTAAAGACGAGCCAAGACACAGACGAGAAGGGAACCCGGATGACTGCTGAGTCCAGACTTCATATTACTAAGGTGACGTCGACCCTTTCTTTGTAACGTGCACATTCTAACCTTTCATTTTCCTTTGCAGGCTATATGTTATAGTATAGTGTTATATTGATATTATTATTGCTATGTTAAATAAAGTACCCCAGTTCTTAGTGAACCGGCATGTGCCTCTTATTCTTATATGAAAAGGTAACCTGGTCTTCTAGTCAATTACTATTACGCGAACGGACGCAACTCCCGATCAGGTAAGCAGTGACCGAATAATGAGGGAGAGAGGAGCCCTTGAAGTAGAGGATAAGTCGCATATCATCTAATTTGGTTATTGTTGTGACTCATAATATCGTAGTATTCTACCCTTAGTAAATAGTAAGAGATTCCCCAATGAGAGCTAATGGTATTCATAGGAAAGCGATCGTCGTTGGGATGCGGCGTTATACCCACAGGATTGTGGCTTGTTTAGCGAGTACCGGGGAGGACACTGGTATGTATGTTATGTTATGTTATGTTATGTTATAACAATTTATTATGCGCACAGCGACTCCAGCGAAGGAGCGTCCCGGCGCAGAGACAAGAAGCAACACAACACAACAGGGAGATAGGGCCTCAGAGAGATGGCTAAAACAGGAAAGTCTTGATGGCTTTACGGAAAGACAACAGGTCCTCAAGCAGTCGGATTTCAACTGGGAGGGTGTTCCAGATTAACGCAGCTTTCACCCTGAAGAAACGACCCCCCATCCTGCTGAGCCTAAATCTGGGGACATCAGCAAGGGCCTGACCTTGAGATCGGAGGTTGCGGGTGGGGGCATAGAAGGAAATTGAGTTGGCCAAAATCTCAGGGCCTATACCTCTTAGGATTTTGAAGGTCAAACAAAGGACCTTAAAAAGAATACGCTTCCTTACAGGGAGCCAATGCAGGGAGCGGAGGACATTAGCCACCGGGCAGAATCTAGGTAGGCCGACAATGGCTCTCGCCGCGGCGTTTTGCACCCGCTGCAGACGAGTTAACTCAGCCTGGTTAGCCCCAGCCAGCAAAGAGCTTGCGTAGTCCAGACGGGAGATGATGGTTGCCTGGACTACAAGCTGTCTGGTAGGGGCATCAAAGAATTTAAGAACTGGTCTTAAACCTCTTAACAGTCCAAAGCAACAGGCTGCAATTTTTTTGGTGTGCCCTACGAATGTGAGACCAGCGTCTAACCAGACCCCTAGATTCTTTACCTCCGACACCGGGGTCGGAGTGGGGCCCAGCTCCGAAGGCCACCACTGATCGCCCCAGAGCTCCACTCCCTTCCCGACAACCATAACCTCTGTTTTAGTGGCATTAAGCTGGAGACAGTTACCTGTCAACCAGCTGGCCACCGCCTTCAGTCCAGACTGAAACCTGGGGGCATCCTGTTCCGCATCCCCGCTGAGAGTAACCGCCAGCTGTGTGTCATCGGCATATGAAACCAGAGTTAGGCCCCACTGCCTTGCGACATCAGCCAGCGGTCTCACGTAAAGGTTGAACAACGTGGGACTCAGCGAGGACCCCTGCGGAACCCCCATGGCCAGAGGCTGGAACTTGGACTTGAAGGGAGGGATGGCAACACAGAAGGAACGGTTGTCCAGGAAGGAGTGGAACCATTGCAGCGCCTGGCCACCGATACCGATCTCCTCGAGCCGCTGCAGGAGGATGCTGTGCGATACAGTATCGAAGGCGGCGCTGAGGTCTAACAAAATCAGCGCCGCCGTCTGACCAGCATCCAACCTTGCACGGAGATGTTCCACCATCACAAGAAGGGCAGTCTCCGTGCTGTGGCTAGCACGGAAGCCATTCTGTGTGGGATCGAGGGCATTGGACCGGGCTAGATGTTCAGACAGGGCCAGATTGACATGGGCCTCTGTCAGCTTAGCTGGCCAGGGTAGCAGCGAAATGGGACGATAGCTTTCCGGCTTAGACGGGTCAAGGGAGGGTTTTTTAATAATCGGAGACACCACCGCCTGCTTCCAACTAGTGGGGACTACCCCCGACTCCAGGGAAAGATTGACAAGGGAGCGTATAGCCGGGCGTCCCAAAAAGGTCTGGTCTCGAAAGAGGGCAGGCCTCACTGGATCAGATGGAGACCCAGATTTAACTTGCATGGCAAGTTTGTCAAACCCATCCAAGGTGAGAGGGGGAAATGAGAGCAGAGTGGTCTGATGAGGTGTCTCCTTGGAGCTACCCAGCACATTTCCAATATTAGGGAATGTCCGATATATAGCCTGGACTTTTCCCAAGAAATAGGAAGCGAGGGATTCGCAGTGTGCGACAGAGCTCTGAGCCGTAGAGGTAATCCGCTTTGACATAAGATCTTTGACCGCCTTAAAGATAGCCTTCGACGGGTTAGTGCTGTTCCGGAATTCCTTGGCATAGAAGGCCGCTCGGGCACGACAAATGGCCCGGTGGTAGAGCTTGACGGACGCGGCATATGCAGCTTTTAGCTCAGCCCCATATGTCTTCCGCCAGGCCCTCTCCGCCCGTCTACAGGCTCCCTTCAGGGCGCGCAGAGCATCATCATACCAGGGGCTCGACACACGAGGATTGATCTTCGTCGTTACAACAGATATCAAGGCGTCCAGAGCCCTAGTGAGCCAAGAGCAGAAGAGGTCATACCCCTCTTCTACATTATTCAATGGGCCCAGGGGCTCCACTGACAGAAGATGGTGAAAGTCTTCCAGCCTGAGTTTACTCCAGGGTCTCCTGGGTACCCGTCTGGCTGAAGAGGTAGAGGTAGTGGCTGATGTAGGACAACAGATGGGACACCAGAGAATGGTCGGACCATTCTACAGGAGCAATCAACGTGACTTTAGCCTCTGTCAGATTGGTGAAAAAAGGGTCAAGAATATGTCCCCCGGAATGAGTAGGCTGGGAGACCAGCTGGGAAAGTTGAAAGGCCTCTAGGTCCATAAGAATACTACGTGCTGTCAGACTGGAAGGTGTGTCGAAATGCAAATTTAGATCGCCCAGAATGGAAAAATTGGCGCAGTCAGTGACCAAGGTGGCAACGGTGTCCGGGAAGGCATTCCTGAACGCCACGTCACTGCCCGGCGGACGATACACCACCATCCCAGAGAGTGTAAATTCTGGGCTGACAGAGACTTTGAAAGAGGCACTTTCACAGCCAGCAGTCTTAAGGATGGTCCACACACAGGAAAAGCTAGACCTCACTATCAAGGCTATTCCCCCCCTCTAGATAGCCTATTCGCAGTGTACATAGAGTAGCCAGGAGGGCATACAAGATTGGGAATGGCAGTGTCGGCTTCCTGAAGCCATGTTTCGGTTAAGGCGAAGATATCCGGGGCTTCATTCTCAATCAGATCGTACACGTTCTGCTGATGTTTCAGGATCGACCTGACATTGAGATTCTTGATCCGCAGTGAGGAAAGTAAACCCCTGCTGTGCAGGGCGGCAGAGGGACTACGCCGGGGGAGAGGCAAAGGGGGGTCAAGCACCAGACCATTGCAAGGGCAACGGTAAGGACCGCATAAAGGATGAACAGGCTGTAGAGTGCAATGACAGCTCACCTTGCCGATGGAATACAAGCGCTCCCTGGAGTATGTTAGCATGGCGGCAGTGCTAGGTGAAAACGCTGCCCAGAGTCCGCCACGTCCCGCACGGCCTTAGCGCGCCCGCTGCGCGATCCCGCTGCGCTAGGGGAGGAGCATTAAATAGATGTTCCCAGGCGGCACATGCACACTCAAGCGCTAGCAGATGGAAACGCCTCACTCCACTCACCCCACTCCAAGATGTCCGCCAAAAACGAGCAGGGCACCCACCCCAGGACCAGACCCGCCCAAACGGCGGTGAAGGGGCACAATTTATGGTGCAAGTAAGGGGCAATTTTAAAAAGGGTCAAAATGACCAAACCAGCAGAAATAATAGAATAACGTTTTTAAAACAGCAGTTTTACTGCAAAAACACGCGAAGCGCTCTCGCAGCAGCAGCTACCTTGTCAGGGGCTGAGAACAGGAGAGACTCGCCCTAAATAGATGTTCCCAGGCGGCACATGCGCACTCAAGCGCTAGCAGATGGAAACGCCTCACTCCACTCACCCCACTCCAAGATGTCCGCCAAAAACGAGCAGGGCACCCACCCCAGGACCAGAACCACCCAAACGGCGGTGAAGGGGCACAATTTATGGTGCAAGTAAGGGGCAATTTTAAAAAGGGTCAAAATGACCAAACCAGCAGAAATAATAGAATAACGTTTTTAAAACAGCAGTTTTACTGCAAAAACGCGCGAAGCGCTCTCGCAGCAGCAGCTACCTTGTCAGGGGCTGAGAACAGGAGGGACTCGCCCTAAATAGATGTTCCCAGGCGGCACATGCGCACTCAAGCGCTAGCAGATGGAAACGCCTCACTCCACTCACCCCACTCCAAGATGTCCGCCCAAAACGAGCAGGGCACCCACCCCAGGACCAGACCCGCCCAAACGGCGGTGAAGGGGCACAATTTATGGTGCAAGTAAGGGGCAATTTTAAAAAGGGTCAAAATGACCAAACCAGCAGAAATAATAGAATAACGTTTTTAAAACAGCAGTTTTACTGCAAAAACGCGCGAAGCGCTCTCGCAGCAGCAGCTACCTTGTCCCAGGACAGGATTGTGGCTTGTTAAGCGAGTACCAGGGAGGATACTGGTATCTATACCCACCGGATTGTGGCTTGAGAGAGCACTGGTTGTGGCCAGTGTGTAATGGTATATAATCAGGACTGCCCCAGGGTAGAATGGTCTGGGCCTGAGTTGCCGCGAGACTAATTGGTATGAGTGTGATATCGTAGAAAACGTAGGCATGTACATTGCTAATTCCCCATCCTTGAGTAGGAGACATAGATACCTGTTGTAAATAGGTACCAAGGAGGGAGGTCATTACGTTCTGGCTGGGTTGGTGGTGCTCTGATGAGCTGATTCTATCTGTTACGAGAATCCGGTCGTTACATCTGGCGTCACAAACTGTTTACGAAGCCTGTGTGCGCTGTATTGTTTTTATCTTGTTGGTTTGCACTCGGCTCGTACGTGGTTTATTTTGTATATTGTTTGTTAATAGTTGTAAATATCTTTTTTGTTTGTCAAAATGTTTTTACGAAGATCGAAATCCACTTTCAAATTGCCTATTAAAATTCCCGGCTGGGAATCAACGCCTTACGAGGTCTTGGCCCGTGAATGGGCCGATTCTACTGGTTTGAATGAGAATTGGAGTTCTTGTTTGGAGCTGGCGGAGCCAGCTACTGTGATCTCTTGTTTGCAGAAAGCGCCAGTAGTGAAGGGTGAGGAGCTTCCTATTTTAGGACGCAGAGGTTGGATTGTTTTAACTGCGTACAGGATTGTACATGAGAAGCTTTTGAAATTGCAGAAGCAATATGTGGATATGGAGGAAAAGTTTGTTGAAGTGCAGAATGCTCATACTCTTTTGCGATGTCAAAATAAATTGCTTGCCGACAAACTTGAAACTTATCAGACAATAGCTGAAAGGGCTGCGGTTCAAATTGCGAAATACAAATATAAGAATCGTCGTGGTCGTGTTTCTAAACGGAAGGTGCGTCTAGTCATGGCGAAAGCCGGACTGGACTGGAACCCTGATGAATGGGATGGTAATATCTGGGAGTCGAATGATTCTGGTTCCTCGGCTGAGGAGTCTGACAGGCGCGAGTCTTCTCTCTCCGGACGTGACTGTAAATCTGCTACTTGTGATAAACATGATGATCCCGGCGACCGTAGTCGCTCTTCCCGTTCTGATGACGTTTTACATTCTGATTCTTCTTTTCAATCTATGGATCGGGCTTCTTCGGATGCTCGTCCGGAGGTTTCTGCGCATCCGGTCTTTCGTCGTAAATTACAACAGACTCGTGCTAATCCAAATGGTATTGCTATGGATAGTTTAGAGGATTTTACACAACAGGAAGTTAGTGACATTTTGCAACGATTTCGACAACGGCCTGGTGAGGCCTTGCTTACGTGGATGGTGCGCCTTTATGAGCTAGGCACTGCAGGTATCATGTTAGATGCAGGAGATGCCTTGAAATTTTGCTCTTTGAGTTCCGATTCTACTGTACAAGATCATTTTCGAAATTATAATGTTGGTGGCCAAATTAGTCTGCTCCAGTTAGCGACTGATGGCTGTAATCACAAATACCCTACTGAATCTGATTGGCCTGTGAATGACAAGCCGTGGTACACCTTGCGCGATGCTGCGCAGCGGCTGAAAGAGGACGTGATGAAAACTGCGATTTTTCTGAGTACAGCTGATAGGCTGTTGGATGGTTTGTTAACTTCTTCGGTGTGTAATCGCATCATCCGTTCTTCCCCTGTTGCTTATAAACAGGTTATGATGACTTTGTTGATCAATCAAACTGGCAATGCTTTGTCTATGGTGCTTGAATCTGTTTGTCAGCTTGGTGAGTTGGGTGACTGGTTTAAACCTGAGAGGCAGTCCAGACCCGAAGTTCGTACTCCTGGTGAGCATAAATTCTCTAGACGTGATAAGTTTCTTGCACTGTTGGCTGATGGTGTGAAACAGGAAGAAATTGATGGTGACCCTAATAATCGCTTGTGGGACCTGTTTCGCAAGCGTGGTTTGGATCGGAAGGAGGGTGCCCGACGTGTGCGTAAGAATGATTGTGATCGTGGATATTCTGATGACAGTGGGGATGAAAGACATCGTGATGATTCTGATCGTCGTGGTGAACGACGACGTGAGCGTGATGTGTCCCCTCGCCGTGAAAAAGAGAGAGGGCGAAAGGGGGAAAGAGAAAGGGGGAGAGATGATCGTGTTAACAGCAGATATAGAGAGGAAAAGGATCAGTCCCCTGAGTTGAGGAGAAGGGAGGATCGACACAGACTTTCCGATCGAAATTCACAATATCATACAGATGACAGGAATCCATTTCGTAATGGAGATGGATATGAACATGATGTTTTGACACCCAAGAAATATGAGAGTCTTTATCCTGATTTGTCCTGGTTGACAGAACGCGGTAAAAATGACTAGGAAATAGGTCAAGCTCCAGTACGCAGGTGGGCTCACAAAGACAATAGACCCTATGTAGATATTGAAATTTTCTGGAAACATCGTAATATCTAAAGGGCCCGAGCATTGGTAGATACGGGAGCGGAGGCCACTCTTATTCATGGAAAATCAAAGAAATGTAAAGGCCAATTTTTCACAATTACTGGTTTAGGTGGAAAGGAAACCCCCACAGTGCAAACTGCACTTGAAATGAGAATAGGCAGAATTCCCCAAAAAGAATATTCTGTATTAGTTGTGCCACTTTTCGAATACATAATTGGAATTGACATTTTAAAAGGAATGACTTTGCATTTAGATGATGGCTGTTATCAATTTGGAACTAAACATTATTTATCATCCAGACCTGTACGGGTTGGTCGTTTAAGAATGCCCCCCATAAAAATTCCCCAGGCTACAAAAATTGTTTCTCAGAAACAGTACCGTATTCCAGGTGGTCATGAAGAAATTAGTGCTACAATTCGAGATTTGGTGGATGCAGGAGTTATAACTCTGGTTACTTCTGCTTGGAATAATCCCGTTTGGCCCGTACGCAAGAGTGATAATTCTTGGCACATGACTGTTGATTACCGCGAATTGAACAAACATACACCCTCTCTGACTGTTGCAGTACCAGACATCATTACTTTAAATGAACGAATTCAAAAACATTCAGGTACATGGTATGCGTCCATCGATATTGCCAATGCTTTCTTTTCAATTCCGATTGCCCCTGAGTGTCAGGAATAATTCAGTTTTACATGGAAAGGACGTCAAATGACGTTTAGAAGACTTCCCCAAGGCTATGTACACAGTCCTACGATCTGTCACCGGCTGGTGGCGGAACATTTGTCCGAAGTACATGTACACCCACAAATTCAGATGTGTCATTATATTGATGACATTTTAATCCAAGGTGAGACACAAGATCAAGTTCAGACCCAGTTAGATCAAATTATTGATTGTTTGCGTGAAAAAGGTTGGAAAATCAATCCCGACAAATTGCAAGGTCCATCTCAAAATGTGAAATCTTTAGGCATTAATTGGCACGAGGGTCACAGAGAAGTGATTCCAGAAGTGAAACAGAAAATTCTTGATTTTGCAGTCCCAAGAAACTGGAAAGAAGCCCAAAGCTTCATTGGCTTATTTGGCTTTTGGCGTCAGCATATTCCACATTTGAGTCAGATATTGGCCCCTTTATATCGAGTCACTCGCAAAAAGAATGCATTCGAATGGGGTACACTACAACAAGATGCATTTAATTTGGCAAAAGAAGCGATCCAGTATGCTTTGGATTTATGGCCTGTGTGCGAGGGTGATATGGATTTGAATGTGTCCATGCAAGGTCCTTATGCGAATTGGAGTTTGTGGCAAAAACAGGGCAAATGTAAAGTACCATTAGGTTTTTGGACTAAAAAGTTACCTGATGCTAGTGAGCATTATACACCTTTTTAGAAACAGTTGCTTGCATGTTATTGGGCTCTGGTGGATACCGAGCAATTGACTTTGGGACATGATGTGATTTTGAGACCTGAAATTCCTATTATGCAGTGGGTTTTGAGTTCGCCGAAAACTCATCGAATTGGACATGCTCAAGAGGCGAGTGTGATTAAGTGGAAATGGTACATACAAAACAGGGCACGTGTGGGACCGAAAGGTGTAGCATCCTTACATGAACAAGTGGCGCGGCCACCATCGATTGAGACTGGGAGTGATTGCTCCGTACCTGTAGTACAGGAATCTCCTGTTAAATGGGGTAAGCCATTTGATGATTTGTCCGCGGAGGACAGAAACCATGTGTGGTTTACGGATGGTTCAGCGAGGTACATAGGAGAGAAACGGCATTGGAAGGCAGTGTCCTATAATCCCATCACACAAAAATTGCTGAGTACAACTGGTGAGGGAAAGAGTAGTCAATTTGCTGAATTATATGCTGTTTATCAAGTTCTGAAACAAGAGGTACCTGGCACATGTCATATTTTTACTGACTCCTGGTCCACTGCTAATGGACTGGCGGTCTGGTTACCGACTTGGCATTCTCATAATTGGGAATTGCATTCAAAAGAACTGTGGGGAAAAGAATTATGGCAAGAAATTTGGGAAATGCTCCCACAGAGTACTGTCACAATCTTTCATGTGGATGCTCATACCCCGATAGACTCCCTTGACAAATTCTTTCATAACATTGCAGATGAGAAATCTAAAATTGCTGAGTCAGTGGTGGACATGCAAGATTCTGATTTGGCGGGATTGGCAAAGTGGGCCCACCAGAAAGCAGGACATTTTGGAGAGAGCCACTAGCAGGTGGGCCGCAGATCGAGGAATTTATATTCCTTTAAATTTGATCAAAGATACCATTTTGCATTGTCCTATTTGTCAACATTCCAGGCTGCGAAAAGTGCCTCAAATTGTTAAAGGTCATTTACATCGAGGGAAATTGCCCGCTCAAATTTGGCAGATTGACTATATTGGTCCACTCCCTATGAGTAAAAACTGCCAATACCTTTGCACAAATGTCGATACATACAGTGGCCTTTTAGTGGCCTTTCCCTGTAAACAAGCCACCCAAGTGAATACCATTAAAACATTAGAATTGATTATGCTCTATTATGGTGTTCCATTTCAAATTCAATCTGATAATGCATCCCATTTTCGTGGAACATTGGTGCAGGAATTTTGTGTGGAAAATAACATCGAATGGGTGTTTCATATACCATATTATCCACAGGCATCAGGCCTTATTGAAAGAATGAATGGTTTGCTGAAAGATCAATTGCGAAAATTAACTGACAATAAATATAAGAATTGGAGAGATTATTTGTTTCAGGCACTGTTATTTCTAAATAATCGTCCCTTTTTAAATGCTGAATCTCCATTAATGCGTTTATTTCCTCCAGCTGTTGATATGAAACCTAATACTGTTGGCAATATTGTAATGTATTGGGAAATTTCCCCCGGAGCACTGGCTCCATGTAGAGCAACCCCAGGTTCCGCAGGCTTGGACCTGCATGCCATGCATGATACTACCATCAAAAGTAGAGATCGAGTTATTATTGAAACTGGTGTTGGTGTCTGTATACCAACTGGAAATTTTGGACTGATTGCCCCTAGATCAGGCCTGGCCTTAAAAGGCATTCAAGTACTCGGAGGAGTCATTGACAGTGATTATCAGGGAGAGATTAAGGTGCTCCTGCTGAACAGCAGTGAGGTTGATTTATCGATTCACAAAACAGACCGAGTTGCTCAGTTGCTATTCATGCCTGTTTTCAGTGGTGAGATTCAGAAAGGCACTGCCCCAACATTGCTAACTGTACGAGGACAAAAAGGTTTTGGCTCTTCGGATAACCCGGGAGCTAGAGTATGGGTGCAATCGCCTAAAAATCCCCCTGAACAAGCTGAAATTATTGCAACCGGTCATGATAACACACTTCTTGTAATGAGACCAGGGAAAGATAGCTGGGAAGCTGTCCCAGCTGACAAATGTTATTTACGAGAATGAATAATGCCTGTGTTTGATTTTCTTTCAGATCACTCTCTGGACTGTTGCTGCTGGATGTGTCGGCGCTGGACTCCTTTTGGCCTGCTACGTCGGGAAGGAGGGAACCCACAGACTTTGGTTGATTCGATAACCCGAGTACCGCGTTCCTTCGCTGCGTGGGATTCATCATCTAATTTTTGGACTACTCTAGCTAAACGAGTTACCAATTCTCCACATTTTTTCTTGACACCGATGCGTTCGGTGACTGACATTCTAGCAACCTGTTTGGTTGCTGTCCCTGCTTCGTTGGAGACTTTAACCCATATCTTTAATGTATCAAATGCCCGACCCAACATTATCCTTGGTGATTTTGCGACCCATGAATATTGTCCTTTATGTACTGTACTTTTAGATCCAATTCCACCGATCCATTCCCAAATACCCACTTATAATATTACTGAGGGTGACCTGTGCTTCTTTCTCACATGCGATCCTAATGCAATTACTGAATGTCTGCATTTGAAACTCAAAGCAGCCACTTCTTTTTCAACTCATGAACGAACTTTGTGCTCCTGAAGACCTCCGACATCATGTACTTCTGTTAAAAATAATATGACTTGTAAAAGTTTAGTAGTTGCCCCTAGCCATTATCGTACAATGTTGTTACCTTCTGGATGGCTTTTCTCTTGTGGTAATACCTCCTGGCCCTACATTCCTGCAAACATTTCCGGAGGCCCGTGTGCCATCACTAGATTAAGCTTGTTGATGTTTTCTTCACATCCTAATACATATTCCCGTGTTGTTCGTGATGCTATGATGTTACATGAGGACTGTGACTCTTCCTTACATCTATATTCCAAATCTGAATACCTTAGTTTAGCTATTTCAATCATTGGTGTTCCAGCCTTGGCTGTCTACAATGCTAAGTCCATCGGAAAGATGGCCTGTTGGATGGTCAAGTCCATCAATAATACTTCTACAATTTTATCTGACATGTTACTAGATGCCCAGGGTGAACGCAGAGCTATTTTGCAAAACCGGGCTGCTATTGATTATCTTTTACTCAAACATGGACACGACTGTTCTGACTTTGAGGGCCTTTGCTGTTTTAATTTGTCGGACCATACTAAATCCATTCAGGCTCATATTGACAAACTTCATGACTTGACTGAAGAGGTTAGAAAACACATTGACCAGGGCTGGTTTGACTGGCTCTTCAATTGGTTACCTGACTTACATTCTCTACGACAGATATTAGGGGGTATTATGATTACTATTAGCGTTTTAGTAGCTATTTGCTGCTTTATTCAGTGCATTCCTTCCTTACTCCAGTTCTGTAGATTTGGTACACGACATAGATCAGTTAGTTTCGTTTCATATTATTCCTCTACAGATGTTAGTTCCATTTAGCGAATGATTATTAGCCTAAAGTCAAGGGTGAAATGTTCTGACCGACTTTTTCGGCCCTTCCTTGAGGGAAGGTGATTGGAGGTGACTTCAGTCTACTATCATTCTAGTGAAAGGATTAGAACCGTAAATAGAGCCTATTCACGAGGCGTGCCGATTAGTTCTGTACCCTTTTCCTTAGATCAGGGCTTATAAACTTATATTAGGGGATAGATTCATTAATACTAGTGATAATCCGTCCTTCTGTAAGAGTGTTAGTATACCTTCCATGGAGTTATGCTTATTTCGGGCCTTGTAGGCCTCAAACGGGAGAGACTCCATCTTTCTTTCTGCCCCGGCAGCTTTAGATGCTTCTAGGTCAAATGTAATGTTTTAGTTATGAAGTGTTGTTCGCTTGGAGAGAACCGGCTCAGGCTGGCCCTTATCGAAAGACTGTATTTTTCTCCATTCCGAAGACACAACATCAGGCCGGCCGGCTGGGAACGTGTACTTGGTACGGGAAGGTACAAGAATTTGGTGGGCAGCAGGTTCCTGACCGTAACTTTCCATGAAGGGACAAACTTCCATATTAGTGAAAGCATGAGGCAGTGAATTAGTCAGTCTGTAGGCGGCAGCTAGCCGTTAGCATCAATGCCATTAATTATTTCAGGGCAGACAGTCGCCATTTTAAAGTCCGAGACAGATCGAGAAGCTGATACTCTCTTAGAAAGATTGAAGTTATTTTAGCTGGAGCAGCTGGCGAGCTTTGACCTTTAAGATCAGAGCATTCCGAGTGCAGAAGTTAGTTAAGAGAACAAATACCAGAGCGGTTGAAACTGAGTTATAAGATTGAAGCTGAGAAGTGAAGATGGTCCGTGATTGAGAGGAGAGAGGAGTAGTGCAGAACAGCTAGAGAGAAAGCAGCTGATGAGAGGAAGGTTCCAGTGACTTGGAGGGAGGCGAAGGAGACAGAGCATAGCGGTGCAGACGTGTATCCGTGACTGCAGAGGTGTGACCCTTAAGACGAGCCAAGACACAGACGAGAAGGGAACCCAGATGACTGCTGAGTCCAGACTTCATATTACTAAGGTGACGTCGACCCTTTCTTTGTAACGTGCACATTCTAACCTTTCATTTTCCTTTGCAGGCTATATGTTATAATATAGTGTTATAATGATATTATTATTGCTATGTTAAATAAAGTACCCCAGTTCTTAGTGAACCGGCATGTGCCTCTTATTCTTATATGAAAAGGTAACCTGTTCTTCTAGTCAGTTACTATTACGCGAACGGACGCAACTCCCGATCAGGTAAGCAGTGACCGAATAATGAGGGAGAGAGGAGCCCTTGAAGTAGAGGATAAGTCTAATTTGGTTATCGTTGTGACTCATAATATCGTAGTATTCTACCCTTAGTAAATAGTAAGAGATTCCCCAATGAGAGCTAATGGTATTCATAGGAAAGCGATCGTCGTTGGGATGCGGCATTATACCCACAGGATTGTGGCTTGTTTAGCGAGTACCAGGGAGGACACTGGTATGTATACCCACAGGATTGTGACTTGTTAAGCGAGTACCAGGGAGGATACTGGTATCTATACCCACCGTATTGTGGCTTGAGAGAGCACTGGTTGTGGCCAGTGTGTAATGGTATATAATCAGGACTGCCCCAGGGTAGAATGGTCTGGGCCTGAGTTGCCGCGAGACTAATTGGTATGAGTGTGATATCGTAGAAAACGTAGGCATGTACATTGCTAATTCCCCATCCTTGGTAGGAGACATAGATACCTGTTGTAAATAGGTACCAAGGAGGGAGGTGATTACGTTCCGGCTGGGTTGGTGGTGCTCTGATGAGCTGATTCTATCTGGTACGAGAATTCGGTTGTTACAGGTGCCTAATCTTGCAAGGAGACCCTCCACTCCACTGTTTCAGTGAACAGCTCTGTGTCCCCCTCCCCTTCTTGGCTGTGCATCGGTGTCCCTGAGTAAATCTCTGTGCTTGGGCCCCCGCTGGTAACGGCTTACCAATGGTGGTATTCCTGACCCTAGTTACGGCCCTCCAAAATAAAACCTGACACCACATACTCAAGTGTTTGGGGGTCCACTAACCCTGGGCAAAGTGTCCGTAGGGGGGCTACGCGGAGTGCCATGAAGTAGGAAATAAACTCAGTGGCACTCAGTGTAGCTCCACTACGCCACCCGCCTCCCACCCCCATATTAACAATTGATAAACAATGAAATATAATTTCTTTAAATTAAATGTAAACCATTTACCTTGCCTGCAGTGCCCCCGGGCTTCCCTCCTACTCTCCATTGTTGTTTCTGCCCGTGCATGCGCATTTCTTGGGAGTACTTTTATTTGATTGTTTATCAATTGTTAATAGGGGGGAGGCAGGGCTGGCCAACTCCCCTCCGCCATGGAGTGTGCAGAGATTTATCCTCCTCCGCATTCTCCGCGTAACGTGGAGTAGGCAAATCTCCGCACACTCCGCTGGCAGAGTGGAGTTCTCCAACCACGGTTAGGATCCACACGTGGGTCCGTCTTTGTAAAGCTCGGCAGCTTTTGCGTCCAAAATGCCCATGTGTAGCCCAAATTCTTGTGTAGGCCCTGAGCATTCCATGAGTTTGCCTCCAGCCACCTTTCTTGCAATATCTTTAACGATTTGGCTGTGCTGGCACTCCAGCCGGATGCCCTATTCTCCCAAAGCTGTGTGCGGCTGTCACTGGGTTGTGGGGCTGATTAGTGTGGGCCGCTTCGTGTCGTGACACATGTGGATTCCCACAGAGATATTGCGCTAATGCGTACCGGTCGCCATCACCCCTGTGAAGCCATTCAAATTCGGGCCTGCCTGCCTCTTAGCCACTTCGAGGCCACTGTGCTGCTGTGTCCGACTTGCACCAGGATAGGAGGCAACCTCTGCAGAGTCCGGTCCTGTCCGCGAACCCCACTGGGGTTCTGTGAGCAGCCCCCTCCTGCGGGGCATCCTCTGGTCAGCATGGATCAGAAATTCATTTGGGCACCATCTGGCCACTTCTCCAGCCGGCAGCGCGCCATCTGTCTTAACTCAAAGCGGCCCGACAGGAGCCGCCGATGACCCAGGGTACCCGCAGACAATGCCGCTCACCTTCCACCTCCTCTGTTATTGGCCAGGGGCAGGCTCTCCCCCAGGAACTGTGATATCGCAGTCCGGCATGGCGGACCTCCGTGGCTTTGCTACAACACAGGCGCCATCCCCAGGATACTTTTTTCTGGTCCAGGAAGGACCTGACCTGGAGGTTCGGGCTTGACTGTTCCTGTGAAGAACAGGCTCAAGTGTGATTTGCATATTGCTGGGTCCAAACTGGGGTGGCATAGTGTTGAAAGAGTGATGGATTAAACCTAGATCTTTGACTGTGGGTGAGTAGTTGAAAAGTTTCAACACTCCTTTCATTTCTTCTTGTGCTTGCACTTTTCTGAGCACAGATCACTTATACTATATGAAATATATTTGATTTTTTTTACTGTCTCAGCTAAGTGATCTTTATGATTTGGCGTTGGTGTTGCTGATCCAATATATGCCAATGAATATTTTTCTTTGTGCATATTGTCATATAAAACCACAGATCGAGCACACAGTCAATACTGGCCTATACCGGTGTGCTTTGTCTGTTGATTGGAATATTCCTTAAGAAATCATTGTTGTTACTGAATATCACAGACAAAAGTAACATAATTATTACGCAAATGTGACACCATTTGGAACCTTTGAAATTCAAGATGATCATATTGTCTTACTCATTAGCTAGCCTGGCTGATGAGCGGTAAAACCCCAAAGCTGGTCCCAGGATGCTTGCTTCCAGTCCAGGGAGGACCTGGCCTGCGAGTTCAGGCTGGAATGTTCCCATGAGGAACAGGAACAATAACACAAACCCTGTACCCCGGACGTCGGATAGCACTCTATTACTTAGCGTAAATTATTATTCGCCTGGAAAAGCAAACTATCAGATTCCAGTATCGCACTCCCTCGATATGTACATCCACCCACACTTACTATCTGTGAAAAAATGTGTGATGAAAAGAATGACACCTCACGGGAGCACCACCACCACATTTTTTCACAGATAGTAAGTGTGGGTGGATGTACTGTCTCAGTGGAGCAGACATTGTACAATTCTCTGTGTGACCGTCTTGTTGAAATCCGCCGGGAATTTCTCTGATTTATACAAAAATGTGTTTTTGGACAATACATATTTAGCATACCCATCTACATATCGAGGGGGTGCGAGATTTGAATCTGATAGTTTGCTTTTCCAGGCGAATAATAATTTACGCTAAGTAATAGAGTGCTATCCGACGTCCGGGGTACAGGGTTTGTGTTTAAGCATGGGCGGAAAATCCGTTTCGCTCGCGGATTTTGCGGATTTTCGGTAAATTCGCAATCCGTGAGATTTGCGAATCTCCCGCAAAATCCGCAAATCCGCGAGCAGCGGATTTTGCTCGCACTGTTCGCGTGAGTTCGCGGCTTCCCAGTACAACTTCGCGCCCCGCGAATAAGTGCAAAATTGCAGAAATACGATCTTAGCAAAACTGAAACTACTTACCAGGTTCAAAAGTTCAGGCTCATCATTAGTAGCCATTTCCTGTAGTGCTTCCTGAGGGGCCCCTCCAGAGTTCAGTTGCCAGTTGCAACTATTATGTGACCCTGCTCTGAACCTCAGAATAGTTACACATATGCCACAAAGGTCCTGAATTACAGCTAAGGGAGACAAGCAGGAGCCAGGCTGGAAGTTCAAATCCATTAATCAGCCCCTAATTCATTATTGTCAGTTGGGGCAGGGCAGGTGTTGTAACTAATTTTGCAACAATGAAAGCACTTAGCAAGTGCAAAAGATCACTAATCAGGAAGCACTAAGGAAGCAGGTGCCAGCTAAAAAAATATTCTGTGACACATTAATCAGCCCCAAATTAATTCAGGTCACTTGAGCCAGGGAAGGTGTGCTTGCGTTGCCACAATAATGTACACTGACTGGACAATCAGAGGGTGCTGTGATGAAACAGAGTGTGGCATGGGTGGGCCAGAGGGTGGCATGAGTAGTCAGAGAGTGTCCCAAACAGGCTGGACACGTAGAAACAACAAGTTCGCGAAACTTTCGACGCGACAGGTAAGTTCACAATTTGCGAAATTGTACAAAACCCTCGCGAGCTGGCAGAAACCCGCGCAAACACAAAAAAAAAAATCCGCAAATTCGCGAGAATTCGCGGATTTTGCGGATTGCGAGTTCGCAAATCCGCAAAATTCGCGAACGCGAGATTCGCAAAATTAGCCCATGCTTATTTGTGTTATTGTTACTGGTTGAGTGAAGGGCTACCCTGCTGTTACCCCTAATTCCCTCTTGGCTCCTGTGTGAATTACCCATGAGGAACAGGGCCAAGACTGATTTGCATAGGGCTGTGTCCAAACTGGGGTGGCGTAGTGATCAAAAGAACAATGGATTAAACCCAGATACGTGACTAGTGGTGAAGGGTTGAAAAGTTTCAGCATATGACCAGCATCTTGTTGTATTTGCTATGTTTGCCTAAGTGGCCAAGGGCATGCCCCGACATGGATCTCATGCTTGCTGTGGCACTGTATTCAAGCTAGCCTGGTTGATGATGGGTAATACCCCGAAACCGGTCCCAGGGTACTTGTTTCTGGTCCAGGGAGGACCTGGCCTGGCAGTTTGAGCTGGACTCTTCCCATGAAGAACAGGGTCAAGACTGATATGTATATGGCTGGGTCCAAACTGGGGTGGCATAGGGTTCAAAGAATGATGGATTAAACCCAGTTCTTTGACTGGGGTGAGTGGTTGAAAAGTTTCATCCCTCCGTCCATTTCCTGTTGTGTTTGCACTTTTCTGAGCACAGATCACTGTATGAAATATATTTGATTTTGTGACTGTCTCAGCTAAATGATCTTTATGATTCTGCATTAGGATTACTGATCCTATATATGCCATTGAATTCATTTGTTCTATTTATAAAGGTTTGTATAGCGCCAACATGACCCCAATGGGTATTAGAGTGCTTTATATGACGAGAGGTAGAGTATCAATTAGAATGATAGAATAGATACATGAGTGAATACCTAACACAGCAATGAAAGTAATTAGAGTAGAATTATTTTTCTCAACGATAGGCAGCAATAAGATGGTCAAGCATCATAAAGAGTAGTTAGTATAATTTTCATAAGCATAGATATATTGTCTTAGGGTAGGAACTTATTCAGCACAAAGGATTTTGCTTCTTTTTTGAAGAAGGCGATAGAAGAGATTAGACGAACATCCGGTGGTAGTGAATTCCATATCTTAGGTGCGACAACCGAGAATGCTCTGGCACCCATTTCCTTTTTATGAGTTCATTGAGGTTTCAGAAGCAATGTGTGCGCACTTCGCGAGGGTTTGCAGCCCCCTGATTTTTCTAGCTTTTGAGCCAGATATCTGGGGGTCTTGAAGTGTAGCGCTTTATGAGTCATGCATGTAATTTTAGTTGAATTCTTGCTTTGTACAATACCCAATTCAGGGATTTTGGGGCCGGGGAGATGGGAATATTTATTTTTGTTCCAAGGACAGGTCTGGCTGCTGTTTTGAGGGAGGCTGTTAGAGGGGCCAACTTGTATCGAGGTAAGCCACATAGTGTGGCACTACCATAATCCAGTCTAGGCAATACAAGAGCTTGGACCGCTTGTTTTAGATCTTCATGTGGAAGGTAGGGTTTAAGTTTCCACAATATGCTCAGCTGGTAATTCGCTCCTTTGGTGATGGCTCTAATGTGATCCTGCATATTCAGATGCTTGTCTAATGTAATACCCAAGAATCTGACAGAGTCTATTATGTGAGGAGAGCAGTTGAGGGTTGTAAGATGGTTCAACCAAAGATAGCTCTAGGGGATGTTATTCGGCGGTGAGATGAGAAGGAATTTGGATTTGGCAGCATTGAGTTTGAGATGGTTATCCGTGATCCAGAGATATGTATTTTGTAAGATGGAATTCAGGGATATAATGTCCTCTGGGGAGGCAATTTTGAGTTATAGCTGAGGATCATCAGTGTACTTATGATAGAGGATGTTAGAAGATTTCAAGTGGTTTGCCAGTGGTTCCAGGAATAGATTGAAGAGAATGGGTGAGAGAGGAGAACCCTTAGGAATGCCAAGAGTGATCACATGGGGCTTAGATAGGGATTGATTCATTTTGACTAGGGCTGGGCATAGTTTGCAAAGTAGCGCTACGCAAAACCACGCAAAGTGCACTTCGTACTACGCGAGCTAGGCGTAGCACTATGCGAACTGCGTAGTACCCTGTTTACACTGTTCAAGATGCCGTTTTCAATTATTGCACAGTGTGGACAAGCATCCTGCACTGTGCAATCATTGAAAACGGCATCTTGAACAGTGCGAGCTGTAGTTTTCTGCCACTCGAGTCGATTTTTTCTCGAGCTGCAGCTTTCACAACGCGGACTGGTAGTTTCTCATTGCGAGCGGTCACGAGCATACGCGACCACTCGCAATGAGAAACCTGACCTTCCCACGTTGAGAATCTCACCGGGAGGTTTATTTTCCACACTCGCAAACGGCAACTTGATGTTGCTGATCGCGAATGAGGAAAAAGTCTCCCCAGGATGTCATTTTGCTAGCTTGCGGTCGCCAACTTGACGTTGAGGACAGCGAGCATGCAAAAAATGACCGCTGCACTACGCAAGCTGTAGCGTAGTGCTTTTCCCAGGATTAATTTTGACTTTCTGGGATCTGTTTTGGAGAAATCAAGAACACCATTGCAATACGACCCTTTATAGGCCCATCCTTTGTTCCAGTAGTTTTAGAAGACTATCATGTTTAACCGTGTCTAAGGTGGCTGATAAGTCAAGTAGTATCAAAAGGTGTGATTTGTTTCAATCCAGCATTTTGAATATGTCACCTACGACATAAGTAAGTGCTGATTCAGGGATGTGACCTTGATGGAAACCTTATTGGTGTTGGTCAAGGAGTTGAAATTTGGTTGCAGAGTTGAATCTGGACACATTTTTCTAGTAGCTTTGCAAGAGTAGGGATGTTGGAGATGAGTCAGAAGTTATTAGGATCAGAGCAATCTGCGTTGTTTTTTTAGAAAAGTTGAGGCTACTTGTCCTGCTTTTAGGTAATCAGGAATAGTGCCTTGCCATAGTGGGACATTTATAATGTTAGACCTTAGGGGGAGAATGCAGGCTTTGGTCTCTTTGAATATAGGTGGAGGTAGAGGGTCAGTGAAATGATTACATGGGTTTATTGATACAAGGATGTTGTGAATGTCACTTTCTTTGATTGACAAGAAGGTGTGCCAAGAGGCATTGTTTTTGGAGGGGGCCAGGATGAATCACTTGTGTCCATATACTTGGTGGTGAGTGAAAAATTGAGTGAGGCAGCCGATAGTAATTCATTTGCTAGTTGCAATTCATTCTCTATCTTTGTGGATTTTTCCAGGAAGAAGACAGCCATTTGTTCACAGTTGATAAGTTGCGTGACTGCTGTTTAACTATCTTGAATATTTCTTTGTGCCTATTTCTGGCTTAGTCAAACTGTGCTATAAAGGAATTAGCTTTCACTTGCCATACTCTTCTTTTGTATGTGTTCTCAATTGATCTTAAGGATTTTAGAAGTTCCAAGGATGGACAGGATCTCCAAGCTCTTTCTGCTAATCTTAGCTTGCGTCTTTCTATATTAAATTTGTTGTTAAAGCAGGGCTTTGAGGTTTTATTGAATATATTTTTGTGGACGGGGAGTGACTGAGTTTATAACTTCCAATATGGAAGTATTGTAGAAGTCTGTGAGGTCATTGACATCATCCATGCTTGTTTGTGGAGTCAAGGTATCAATAGAGAGTAGTTAGTTCATTGTAGTTTATATTATGAAGATTCCTTTTCCATTGTTTTGTTTTATTCGGTTGCCCCATCTTCAGAATCTCAATTAAATTGATGAGGAAAGTGTTGTTATAATGATCTGTCAAGTCATATGAGTTAATGGACTCCAAAGAGATGTTGTCAGTTTTGAGATTATAAGATCTGGGGTCTCAACCTTGTGAGTTAGCCTGTCACAAATTTAGAACAACTAATGATTTGATAGGAAGGCCTTTAAGCTGTTCACTGAGTGGCCGTTCAGGTTGCTCCAGAGTAGGTAGGGGGCAGGGCTACGGGCCAAGCATGGAGGACGTGATCTAAGCCAGCTCCGTCCTGAGCCCTGAAATATAGGCTGATTATCCTGTGAGCCCTGCTCCAACCGACACCCACCCTTGCCCAACTGATTGAGATATCCTTGGGAACCAACGGAGGTGATTTGAAGGTGTTCCTGACTATTGCAAGGGAAGCCCACCGCCGAGAACCGAGCGGCCCTGTGGACTGTCGAAAGCCGCGCTCTGGAGTGAGGGGAGAAGCCGGTCCGGGTGTGTTGAAGAAGGCGAGCGCTGTCCCTGGCGTCCGGAACTGAGTGCACCGCGACCTGATAGGTGACGAGACGACACCATAAGAGCCACCGGGCTCGCCTACACTAGCTGATGTGCGGAGGTGCAATACAGCGGAATCCAGCACCGCCGAGGCGGGGAGTCCCGCGCACGACTGAGACCATACTGAGCGCGGTTCTGCGACACTGGACCCTCTGAGGAGGCATATGAGGTGAGCGGTGCTGGGCGGCATAGTGGAGGGAAGCGCACTGATGGGAGGAGCCCCCAAGACCCATACCGACCCCTGAGCGCCGATCCGGAAAGGAGACGCCACGCTGGTCCTCAGAGCTGAGAAGACGGGCGCCATCTTGTCCGGCGCTGAGCTGCTTCGCGCTGAGCGTGGGGTTCCCTGGGTCTCTCCCCACAAGCACGGGGGCGTAAGGGGGACAGGAGTACACTGCACATCGAGGTCGCTGCGAATATGGACACCGAGACATGCTAAGGCCCGGTTTCTTCTGTCGGGGAGAGCGACGCTGCAGCTACCCATTAAGGGCATATGGAATATTGGGCTGCCACATCCTGCCATTTCGCCACTGGTTGGCGACTTTCCACTTGAGCGACTGCATATTAGGATAGAGTGCCCGCACAGGTCCTGCACCCTACTCATACCAGCCTTGATAATTTAGACCCCTCATATTGCAAAGAGGGTGCACCTAACCCGCGAAGGGAAAGACGACCCTGGGAGCAACTCTGGGAAGACCTTCCCCGCCCTCCCCTCTGATCAGAACCAGGTGATTCGGGCTGCCGAGCAAGCAGTGTGCGCAGTGAGGACTGCCTGAACATCACAAGTGAATGTACGGTTGCGACTGGTGGCCCTGCTGTATTGGCCTCACACAGAGTACCCTGTGTATTGGCCCACAAAATAGATAGTGTCAACAACTGCACAACGTGAATACCACCGCCACAGGCCGCAGATTATTTCACGGATAGCCGATCACGACGCACTTGCCACGCACAGTCATGGGTAGGAAACTCAAGCACCAGGAACCTGCGGCGGACGCTGACCAACAATCTACCAGGTCTGAGGATCCACTGGCCTCTTCCAATAATGAAATTATACCACCGACAGCTTAAGAACTTAGGAGACAGAGCTGATGAGGCGGATGGACGCTCACGCCGCAACAATGTTCGCATTTTGGGTGTGCCGAGGAGAGGAATCCCACGCAGTTTGTGGAAGACTGGCTGAAATCAATGGTGGGGCCTACGGATCTTACTCCACTATACAGTGCGGGAAGGGCGCACAGGATACCTCTGAGACCTCCAAAACCGGGGGCCCCACCGAGACCTCTGATTGCGCGCCTCCTAAACTATAAGGACAGAGACTCGGTTCTAAGGGAGGCCAGGGAGAAAGCTCCATTGAAATTTGAGAACAAAACGGTGTCTATCTATCCAGATTTCACGCCGACGGTCCAAAAGACCAGTTCGTATTTTCTGGGAGTGAAGCGCAGGCTGCGCGACCATAACCTAAAGTATGCACTCCTTTTCCCGGCCCACTTAAAAGTTGTCCACGGTAACAAGACTTATTTCTTTGACTCTCCCAAGGAGGCTTCGGAGTGGATAGAAGTAACACTTACACCACCACACACACAGGATCCTATGGAGGATGATCAGGAGGAGGGATCACCACACCAAGAAACGGTCCAATCCACAGCACGACGCAACCTCACTGTGCTACCCAGTGCGAATGGACGAAGGGCGCTCGGCAACTCAAGATCGACCGTGGCGACAACTTCACTTACAGCAGATGCACTGGCAGCACATGATGCCACAGACAAAATGAACTCGGGCTGCCACTCGGACTCACACTCAGAACTGTCAGGCTCTGTCACTAGTGTGCAGTTGTTCCCGAAAATCACTGCACAAGAGGCGAATGACCTATAAGTATAACTACTGAAGCAACGTTTGGTAATGTATGATACTGATGTGTGGGGCGGGGGTGGGCGAACAGGAGCAGGGTACTTTTTGGGCTCAGGGTAAACCACTGTACCTGTTAGCGGATACTTAGTGAGTGAGCGTGCCCACCACACCCCCCAGGGCACAGTCACGATCTCATTTTTATGTTGCCCACGTTGGACATTGATGTTTGGTCTCAGGATCTGTTTTGATGGAGACCTTAAGTTTAGGAAGTTTAGTGCAATGGGGGCACTTATGATTACTGATACTATGCACTGCATGGTACTTGTACTGGGTTCGTTATATGAGTCGAATGCACCCTGCCATGGAGACTCCTAACACATATAAGGTATGTACCTGGAATGTATGAGGTATGGGATCTATACATAAGAGGCATAGAATACTAGCGCAACTGCACCAGAGACAGGTGGATATAGCATATCTTCAAGAGACCCACCTTAATGGTGCGGAAGGTGCTAAACTACAAAAGAAATGGAAAGGCCAATTGTTTGCCACCACTTACTCCGCATTCTCGAGGGGAGCAGCAGTGTGGCTCAAAAATTCTATTCCCTTTCAAATGATAGAGCAAAGAATTGACACAGGGGGTAGATATGTGTTTGTGAGGGGGACGTTGGACGGAACCCATATTTTACTAGGCAGTATATATGCGCCTAACACGGACCAGATAACGTTCCTCACCACACTTAATACAGTGCTAGCTGATTGGTCGGAATATGACTGGATGATAGGGGGGGACTGTAATGCAGTACTGGATGTATCCCTTGATCGATCCCATCCCCCTCTCCATGCAGCGGAGAGTAGGAAACAAGTAGAAGCGCTAACTCAGTGGGCAGACGGCTGGAATTTGACTGATATCTGGAGGGAAAAAAAATGTATTGCACAGGGAATACATCTTTTATTCTCCACCTCATAAATTACACACTAGAATAGATCGAATCTTCTGCTCTAGGGCCTTGTTGGGGTCTATACTGTCTGCTGAACACATGGGAAAGACGTTGTCCGATCACAATCCAGTAGAGGTCACGATGCATTGGGGTAAGATCCCTACTCCTATACCAACATGGCGCCTATTGCCGGAACTATTAGAGGATACGGTCTTTAGATCTACGCTGTCTGATGCTATGACACAATATTTCACCTTAAATAATGGCACTGCTAGCTCGCGAGAGATTGAGTGGGACGCCTTCAAAGTGTTAATAGGAGGCTGTGCGATGAGCACGAAAGAGGGCATGAGGCACACAGTAATGGAGGGGCTAAGGAGAGAGGAGGGGAGGCTGGCGATGCTGGAGAGCGAGGCAGCGGGCACGAATGAACAACTAACACAGTTGCAAGAGGCGCATATCCATCATGCTGAATTGCTTGAGGAATTGAGAATACTAGACTATAAAGAATACACATGCAAACAACATGCCCAATCGGATAAATCAGGTCCCTTACTGGCCAGATTAATAAGAGATGCTCCCATGTATGTCCCCATTATGAAAGTGACTGACCAACGGGGCACGCAGGTCCGGACACAAATGGGCATAAACAACACGTTTCAGGAATATTATGAGGCACTGTATGGGCGACATACGCCGTTGTCTGAGGAGCATTATGACCCCTTTATGACGGATCTCGATGTCCCACGACTCACGGCGGAACAGAGTACTGACATTTCTCGCCCCATCACGGTTGCAGAAATAAGGCAGGCGATCCGAGCGCTACTGCGAGGTAAAACCCCTGGGACGGACGGCCTACCGGCTGAGTTTTATGGGACATATGCGGACATTCTCGTGCCGCATTTACACATGCTTTATCTAGAGTCACTGAACACCACTGCAATCCGACCCACGACGTTGCAGGCACTGATAGTCTCCCTCTTAAAAACCAGGTAGGGACAGCTACACCTGGCGAACTACCGACCACTCTCGCTCTTAAACACGGATTGCAAAATTCTTAGTAAAATTCTGGCAATGGGGTTGGCCCCTTTTATCCCACAATTAATACACTCAGACCAATGCGGTTTTGTCCCTGGCCGGAGTAGGGCGATGAACCTACGAAGGCTTAGCCAGATAATGCTTCATGACGACGCGGTGAATGGTATGGAGGGATGTATATCTTTAGACCTGAAGCAGGCCTTTGACTCCCTTAGATGGGATTACATGCTTGCAACACTCAGTAAATTCGGACTTCCACCTGAGTTTGTGGCTTGGGTGACTCTGTTATATACATAACCGACGCAAGGGTACGCACTAATAAATGCATATCCATCCCTCTCAGCATTGAAAAAGGCACCAGACAAGGCTGCCCCCTATAGCCCCTACTGTTCATCCTAGCGCTGGAACCACTATTACATAAACTACTGGCTTGAGCACAACACAGGGGTATACGGAGAAATGCAACAACGCATATAGTATCGGCTTATGCGGATGACATCATATTATACATAAGAGACATGAGGGGCAATCTAGACCCGATACCAAACATTTTTGAGGCCTTCCGAGTAATATCGGGCCTTACGATAAACAATACCAAATCATACGGGCATTGGTCTGGCCCTGCAGTTCACCCCATACTACTTGCAGATTGCGACAATGACCTTCAGGTACTTAGGGATACAAATATATAGAGACACAAAAGACATGTTGGACGGGAATCTGGGTAGAGCAATAGCCGCTTTGAAAGCGCAGGTACAGTTCTGGAACACACTGCCACTATCGGTGGCCTGAAGGGTAGCCATCTCTAAGATGGTAGTCCTACCCCGTCTTCTTTATTTCTTTATGAATTTGCCGCATATGATCCCCGCAAGTACGTTTAAAACAATAAATACTATACTGACAGAGCTGGTGTGGGGCTCGGGTAGACGGGGCATTAGTCTCGCCAAGCTACAACTACAGACTGCACAGGGAGGCATGGGATTGCCGGATATGTTGGCTTATAGCTACGCATGCCAACTGCAATGGCTAGCTTACTGGCTGGCAGGCCACAATCTTCATGAGATAAATATGACAGAAGCGGACAGAGCGAACGGCGCCATCCATAAACTATTGATGCCAAAGGTTAAAATATCTGGATCGGCACCACTTCTACTTAAACTCGCTATTGGCTGCTGGAAGAAAGCAGTGAGATATACGACTGCGACAACATCATATGCTCCCACGATACCGCTATTGGGGATTCCACTTGGGTTGCACGCACTTACAGACCATGACCTCACTGCCTAGCATAACGCAGGCGTCACGCAGGTGGGAGACCTGGTTGTGGATGGCAACATCCTGACATTTGGGGACTTTAACAGAACACATCAGACACCTGAGAGGTTATTTATATTATTTTCCAGAGTTTAACACTATGTGACACGAACATGGGCACAGACTGGTGCGGAACCGCCCACAAACCTATTGCTTACTATGCAATATTTAATGGGAACGGGTGGCCATTTGACAAAATGGTTAACGAATAGCATCAGGACCGGTAGGGCCATTTCCCTTCAGCCCACACGTGAACGTTGGGAGGGAGACATGGGAAGAGCCTTTAGCGACAAAGAATGGAAGAGGATTCTGAAATTCCAGCTGCTGCGGCCACGTGTCCCCGATGCAAAGCGGACGACGCACAACTATTACACATGCTATGGGACTGCCCAAAATTAGGGTACTTTTGGACTACGTACATAAAGAATTAACCAGGGTGGCTCCAGCACGACCATGCGCCTCTGTAGAATATTGTATACTGGGACTGGGCCCAACTGAAAGAAGACGAGTGTAGCATCCTGCTTCGCTGATATGGCATTATTACTAGCTAAGAGAACAATAAATATGAGATGGAAATCGGCTAGGCCACCAGAACCAGACACTTGGCGTGGAGAGGTGCTGATATGGGGGAAAGCAGAGAGTGCGGAATTACAGCGGGAGGAGCTTAGAGGTATACGTAGGCACCCCATTTCATCAGAATGGAATGCAATACTACTAGATTTTGAATCAGGTGATGATGTTAGCCTGCCTCACACAGCGAATGAAGACAATGGTGGAGAGTTGCAAAACTAAATAAACAGAGACTGTCGTCCCCGCCCTTCCGGCCCGTTTCTCCCCCCCTCCTCCTCTTCCCTCCTCCCCCCCAGTCTTTCCCCCCTCTTTCGCATGCTCCCCCCTCTCCTCACCCTCTTCCCCCCCCTGTTCTCTCGGCCCCCATCCCACCCTTTTTTCCCTGATGACACCCATATGGGGACTACTGAGGATGTACAACCAGGTGCGGAAAGAGACAGAACACAAGGACAGTACAACAATGAGTACATGTGGCTTCGTTGCCATAGGGAGTGAACTGGAAATGGCAGGGAGCCATTAGACATTGAAGCTGTACATTGTTTTTTCTTATAGGATACTACGAACGCAGTATAAGAGATTTGTGATTTGACATATCCAAGTGCCGGGGTAATTGGAGGGAGGGGGGCAGTCGTTATACCTGTAAAGACTTAAACGAAAATGCAATACTATATATACTTGACTTTGTATTGTGCACGAACTGTGAATTCATGATATGTATTCGATACCATACCCATATCTAACTGTGCCAATGTTTGAATCCTGCAATAAAAATACATTTTCACAAAACAAAAGTCTCCAAGGAAGATCATTGTGATGATTTCCATGACCTGTTCGATGAACAATGAGTTATCGCCCGTAGGGTGATGAAAAGGCATATATATTACAATTTGATTTATTGTTGCAAGAGATATTGATGCTAAGATATTCACATGTAGTTAGAGCAATTGTGTCCGATTGGGATTTTGAGAGGGTATTGCGGTAGATGCATGTTATTCCCCTACCCGTTTTCCTGGGTCCATCTAGTCGGATGATCTTGTGACTATGGGGGACTAGTAAGTCTATAATGGCATGAGATGAGCTCTTTAGCCATGTTTCCGTGAGGATAACTATGTCACACTTATATGAGAGGATGAGGTCACAAATATCCACTGCATGGTTATTTGCCGACCTGCAGTTGAGGAGTATGCACTTCAGCTGATTATTAGTGGGATGAGAGGCAGTCCGTGATATATTAACGCGTTTGAGGTTGTCATTGTTTACGACTTTGTGATGGTAGCTCGGTTCTCTGAATGGGTTCCCCTGGATGGTTTGGATTTGATTCAGGCCAATCTTGTTAATGATATTTTCGGTCTGATAGGACAGGAGGAGTTCATAGATCTCTTGTGTGATAGTTCTTGATTCAATCTATTCAGTTGAGAAGCTGCATTGGGGATGGTATAGTTTATGATCCTAGACTGGATATGTGTGGGAAATGTAGTAGGGCATATTTGCATGGGAATCCATTCTAGTTATCATGGTGCTATTTGATCAATGAGAGAGCCATAAATCAGATGTAATGGATGTGATTTTCTGATGATCATCTTCAGGACAGTGTGAGCTACGATCAATCTGGTTCAATCACATTTCCCAATAATCATTTTTACAGGTAGTTATGGGTTGTGGAAGGAGGTCCAGGAGAGGGGAGAGGTAATAAGGGACACCATACTGAGAGGAAGGGTCGTTAATGGGGGCCTGGCATGCTCGTTTAGCTGGAAAATAAATTGTGGAGGATATGCACAAAGATATAACTGGATGTGAGGGGGAGGTGTAAAGAGAATGGGTGTGTAATTGTCAGTGGATCTGGGTGGTCTAAGGTTGGTTTGGTGGTGGAATATGAGTTTGTAGACATTGTTGTTCTGTGTATAGGGAAGCACTGTGGGAGTGCTTGGGTGGCCCTGTTTGGAGCACCCCAGGCAGGGAAGAGGGAGTGTACGGGGGAAAAAGTTTTAAAAAGTCAGGGTCAGAACTTGTTCTAGTATTGGGGGAACCAATGAGTTGGATCGACTATTCATAGAGCAAATCTCGAGCTCTGTCTGAGATGATGGCTCTGGAGTCTGAGTGGTGGTAGCAAGGGTGGGGCTGACTGAAATTGGTTTAGCCATATGCATTAGGGAGGGTGAGAGTGTTTCGTCAAGATCGTTAGGGTGATTTTGAGAGGGATGAGGAGTCTTGTTGTACCATCCCTTTTAAAGAGTAGGGAAGATCTAGTCAATTAAGGTCAGATTTTCTTTCGAGGACTGTATAAGAATGATACCATTATTGAATATAGATATGGTAGCATTTGCCCAGCAGAAGGAAGAGGTAGAGGCAGATAGTCTAAGACCGTGAGATGTTTTTCTAGTGACTGTGATGCACAACATGAAGAATAAGATATTTATCCATTGGGCTCTCCTTTTTGTTTGAAAAATAAGGTCCTTAGTTAGAGTCCCCCAGCTGATGCATAAATAAGGATCTGAATAGTTTCTGGGTGTGTTTTGAGTAATTGGTGTTGAATTTTTTTATGCATTTGAGATTAAGGGGGTATTTAACAGAGAAGGCGTTGTGGCCAGAGGGTTCTAGATTTTTGTCCGTTGTTTATTGCTGAAAAATACCCCCAGGGGTTGAAAAGCATTGTGGGTGGTGCTTATGACCAATCGTCTAAAATTATAAGGTAATCCTTAGTTGGTGGTAAAGTTGAATTGTGGCGACTAGAGTATACGTCTTATTGGGGACTCATTACAGTGCTGCCTGGGTCAGTCGTGGTGGTTTAAGATATAAGGCATACAAATGACTAATGAGCATTTAAAGATGATGGCTCGTTTTGCAGGGTTTTTGTATTGTTAGGAGTAGTAGACCTACTTTGGTTTCTAGGTAAGATTGTACTCTATTGCCATTCAGGCAGCTGGAGCACCATCTTCTTTGAATTTTCTGACTTATTCGGTGAGGCCTTGCCAAAATTGTGGGTCAAATCCTGTTGGTTGGAATTGGTGAGCATGTAGTGCCATCAATCTTTACTCATTTTTTGATCATTCTCATTTCTCAGTGAAGAGAGGGGCAGACCTTTTCCCCAGCTCAATGAATTCAGATTGCTCCCATCTTTCCAAGAATCAATCGCCCTCCTTCTCTATACCCAGGCGACTGGAAGATTCTGCCTGGTGCTTTTAAAACAATAAACTCTCTAATCCGACCTCTCACCTCAGAAAAACCGGAGGCAATAACTAGACTGCAAACTCACCGGCTCCTCCTTCATTCTGGTTATGTCAGGGATATCCGACTTCATATCCTTCTGAGCGCTGGCTGGCAGGGAGCAGTCAGCAGCTCAGTGAGCCTTCCTCGGCAATAGGCTCTCCGTTTGGATTAGCGCAGGATGCCGTGAAGAGGCAGGGAGGGGAGAGGAAACACCCATTTTCTCTGTTTGCCTGTGAACGGCTTTGAGGATCTTGGTAGCCTTCCCTTAGTCTGTCGTCAAGTCCCTCAGCAATTCAGGATCCTGGGAAGCATGAACAAGCCTTCGCTCTGCTGTAGTGGTGAAGGGAGCCATCGCTGCAAATCACCGCACCGATCCTCCGACTATCCGGCTCGAGACCACAATCTCAAAGTGAATGGCAATGATGTGACCCTGTCGCAGTGGATAAACAGTGGAATCTGAATTTCGTCTTGCCTGTCCCTCACCCACTCCTCTGTTAATAGTGCATTACTGTTGTTGTGGAGGCAGGTGGATAAGGGCTAACATGGGACAAATTCCTGTTGAAATCCATAAAAGCAGGAGCTGCTGTCATGAAACACCTTCCCGGTGGCCATCTTACTTGCTTATTATTGGTTTGTGCATATAAAACCACAGATTGAACACGCAGTCAAAACTGGTCTATGCTAGTGTCTTTTGTCTGTTGTTTGAAATATTCCTTAAGGAACCATTGTTGTTACTGACTGTGTCAACAAAAGTAACATTATTATTACACAAGCCCTTTGAAGTTCAAGATGATAACATTGTCTTACTCATTATGAAACAGTGGGGAAAGCAAATCTATTGGATTGGGCAAAACCCTCGCACATGCTGTGTATATTTAAATTTACACATATCTATCTAAGTCATTTGATATATAGAACAATATAAAGCACAACCTTAGCTACAGTAGATATTTTGAAATATCATCAACCATGCAAGGCCACATAATAACATATCTTGTGAAATATGAAACTTTGCAAATGCAATATGTTTTTAATTTTCTTTATAACGCTAACAATAGAAGTCAAAATTTCATATGTATAAACATCAGGTATCAGTCTTGTTAAGTTTTAGGCAGCCTGTCTTTAAAAGTGTCATCATTACATTCTGTCCACCCTTTGTTAATTTTGTTCCATATTGTATAGTAGTCAGATGTAGTAGTCTCTTCATAATGAATTATAATAGTAGTCGCAATAAAAGTGCATCCTGAAATACAAATCTGAGAAGCAGTAAAGTTAGACATGCACGTATTGATGTTTCTCTAATTCATAATACATCTTTAATACATTATATATTTTGTCACCATTGTTAAGCGAAGGAATGAAACTATCTGTGACTTACAGTGTGGACAAAAGTTGTGTTGCACAGCCTTAAATATTGCATTTTTAATTTGCATTTAAAATTAGGTCCTGGTATATGCACACTTCTATCAAATTGTGTAACAGCGGTTCTTCAATGTAAGCAATTTATGCATTAATGTTCTGAAGAGTAGCTCACAATGAAGTAATCAGAATTTATGGAGATTTAGCAACTATGATTTATAGAACAGCCATACTGAATATCTGTGGATTTTGCTGTATATTAATAGAAACTTTAACAGTACCTATACAAATATCTAGCATGGCTCTAATGCTACTTGTAGAGGGTCATATTGTTTATGTGATAGCATTTGTTCATACTGTTTTGTGAAACATTTGCATAGTGGTCTATCTACATGTTGCTGTATTACTTATTTCAGTGATGGTAAGTACAGAAGCAAATTAACAGCAACATTGATATAGCACTGAATTCCATTTGGATGTTCAAGCTGATGTCCTGTAACTTCAGTATGTTTTTAAAATTCTTTTTCTTCCTTGTTTCTTCCAACTACTCCTTGTAATTGTATGTTGCTATCATTTTTCATTTCAAACTGCTGTAACCTCTTGTTTATCTCCCTCACCTTCTCCCCTCTCCCCATGACCTCCTCTTCGCCTCTCCCTCTTCTCCCCCTTCTCCCCTCCTGCATTAGTACTGCCCAGCCTGGAGGCAATTTAGAACGTTGAGTCTGAAGTGAGTTAAGCCCTGAGCGCTGTTACGAGGAGCTTGGAAACTGGCTGAATAAAGCTTTTCTCACCTCATCTTGTGTCCGGATTGTATTTACTACAAATTTGGTGACGAGGACCCAGGACAAGGTGCAGCTGTGTGGGGGACGGCGCCAATTTCCCCCCTGTTCCGTTATCTCCTCATTTTCTTCGTATCTTATAGCCAGTGAACTGTCATTCAGCGGAAGCTGTATTTCGAGCTCCCCTTTGTGGGAGTGTTCAGTACTTCACCTAGCCGCACTGGTCATTTTCACTTCACTGGACTCTACACCCTCTTCTCAGGGTGTTGCTTCATTTGGCCAAGGGAGCTCCATTGTTTTCTGCCTCTGGTTACGGTGAGTGTCGTTCTTCCCACACTCTACCGTTAATTGCTTCGGCTCTTCCCTAGGGGTGGAAGCGTTCTCTTCCCTCGCTCCTCCTGGATGTGTACCGATCTTAAGAGATTTTCCGACAGTCCTCCTTTTGGCTCTCCAGCGTGAGTGTTTCAGGGCACCGTTTTTTAAGTCTTGCGCACTGTCCATGAAGGAGTACAAGTTGGTTGACGTCTCCCTGATTCTCTGTCACGTAATTTCAGGACAGTGGTGCCGGCGCTGTGAAAAGGTTCGCCTCCTCAAAAGTAGTGTCTGCTTGGTGTACCTGCCCGGACAGATCTTGTTGAAGGTCGCCTCCTCAGAAGTAGTGTCTGCTCGGTGCGCCTGCCCGGACAGATCTTGTGAAGGCGCCAACGTGAAGGAACCTACTTACAGGACCCCCTGAATGCGAGAGAGAGCAACATCGAAACGGTATTCATCGCATCTCTTTTCAGCGGGGGTTATCTGTCATTGAGCAACGCTAAGGGAAGAGGTATCCCGATTTTCGAACTAAGCCGAACTGTGTCTTCATGCCTACGTTTCCATGTATCCTGGCTCCTGATTTAAGCATAACTGTGTTCCTATGCCTATGTTCCCATTGGCAATAATTGTGCTTCACTTTCTCTACTCAACTTTAGTGGCATCTTGGAGGAGCGTGTTTGTAGCATTGTTCAGTTTTCTTGCAGGGTTGCTGTCACATTACGAGTGATTTGTGCCTCATTACTATACCTCATGTGTATGCAATATTTCCTTTACAAGTATCTGCTAGGTGTTTTCTTTCATGGTTTTTCCGTCACAGTTGTCTCTGCCTATCTTTTCTCCCTGTGCTGTGTCTTCTCACGTTTTCTCCGTGAGTTGGTAATGCTTATCCTTCCAACGCACCTATCTGTCAGCATTTCCCCCTCTCACCTCTTCTGATTACTCATCTCCTTCCTGTCTTCACGTTTCTTTTCTAGTCGATTTTCATATCTTCATATATTGTGTAAACTTCCACATAGTCATAATGTCGGTGGCAAATATGAACCAACCACCACCCTTTTTGAACGAGGAGGGAGAACCTGAAATCCCATGGGACAGATGGGTAAAAATGTTGCACTCTTACCTTATTGCTATAGGGGGGAGAAGTTTTCCTCAGTCAGGAAACAACACATTCTGCTACACAATTTAGGTACACAAGCTAGAAAAGTGTATGAGGATTTAGCTGGTGAGGAGGAGGAAGGAGGGGAAGGGGATGATGATGTATTTACAATTACATTAAGGAAATTGAGTACACATTTTAAAGACAAAATTAATGTTGTGTTAGAGAGACACAAGTTTTTCAAGAGAGCTCAAGGTAGAAATGAAAAGGTTACTGCGTACATAGCGGCTTTAAGAGGTCTCTCAGCCACTTGTGAATTTGGGATGCTTGCAGACTCTCTTATAAGGGATCAATTGGTCTGCTGCACCAATGACCATAAAGTACAAGAGAGACTGCTTACTCAAAACCCAGATCTAGAAGAAGCTATAAGTATAGCAAAGAGCATTGAGCACACAGCTTTCTGTGTGAAAGAAATGAAAACCAATAAGGAGGGTTCTCAGGAAGAGAGTAAGGTGAATGAGATCAAAGAAGAAGAACATGTTCTTAAGGTCACCAAGGGCAATGTGGCAAACAAACCTAGATTGCAGAGAGAAGTGTTCAAATGTATCCGCTGTGGCAACACCAGCCATCTTGCTAATTCGCCCAGATGCCCTGCAAAAGGTGTTACATGTAGAATATGTAATAGAATTGGTCAATTTTCCAAATGTTGTAATACAAAAAATACCAAGAATGATGTGCATGTAGTTTATGATGAACAATTTTCACAAGCCAATGAGAACGGGTTCATTTTCCAAGTAAAAGATCAAGAAGAACTTGAGGAGGAAATGAACTACCCCGTCTGTGAGATTCTTCTGGATGGAAAAAAAATCAATGCTTTTGCTGATTCTTGTTCACCATACACTCTTGTTGATGAAGAATCGTTCCATAAGTTATTCAAAAAAGATGAATACCAATTGGAGAAACCTGACATACGCCCAGGGAGATACAATAAGGGACTCATACCCCTCAAAGGCATGGTTAAAATGCACATTTCATTTAAGGACAGACATACTTATGGAAAAGTATACATCACTGAAAAAGGGAGTAATTTGTTGCGGTGGAGACACCAAAAGGACTTAGGTATCACTCTGGACCACGACACCAAAGATCAAGTTTTGTTAGTGTACAGATCACTGACGGGAGGGAAAATAAGTGATGAGTTTCCTGAGGTTTTTTCAGACCAGATAAGGGTGTTGAACAACTATGAACACAGAATTAAACTCAAAAAAGATGCTGTTCCCATTGCCCACAAAACTAGATCAGTTCCACTACTCCTAAGAGAACCACTCAAATTAGAATTGGAAAAGTTGGTGAAACAAGGGATCATCCAAGCAATTGAGTACTCAGAATGGGTCGCCCCCATTGTTATTACTGCAAAAAAAAACACTGCGGACATCCGCATGTGTGTGGACCTTAGGAGTTTGAATGCCAGCATTTGGGTGAATAGGTTTCCCCTTCCCAACATAAATGAAATGTTGTCAATCATCAATGGTGCCAAGTTTTTTTACAGTTCTAGACCTCACGTCAGCTTACTACCAAGTGCCATTACACCCCGAGTCCCAATCCCTGACAGCTTTCACCACACCTTTTGGCACTTTCAAATTCTTGAGAATGCCCTTTGGTCTGGCTTCGGCCGCATTGGCATTCCAGAGAATTATGCAACATCTCTTGGCAGATATTGAAAAAACTCTGTGCTTCCAAGATGATATTCTCATTCATGGATCTAATTAGGAAGAACATGATTTCAATCTCAGAAAGGTGTGCACTAAACTAAAAGAAGCACGTCTTACTATAAAGAAAAACAAATGTAAATTTGGTGTAGCTTCTGTGGAATTTCTAGGTCACACACTTTCATGTGATGGTGTCAAACCTAAATTAGATCTTATAGAATCAGTGGTCAAAGTTCCCACGCCCACAAACAAGGAAGAAATCAAATCCTTCCTAGGTTTGGCAGAATACATGTCCAAGTTTGTCAGGAATTTTTCAGATGTGGTCCAACCTATTAGAGATCTTTTAAAAAAAGATGTCAAGTTCTCATGGCTCCCGCCACATGATCAAACATTTGCCAACATCAAGAAGGCCATAACCTTAGCACCGTGCATTGGCAATTTTGACAGTACCAAGGATACTTTCCTCACTACTGACGCTAGTAAAAGAGGGTTAGGTGCTATGCTTTCTCAACTTCATAATGGCAAAGAAACCATCATTGCTTATGCCTCCAGAACTTTGAAGGAAGCAGAAATGAACTATTCCACCATAGAAAGAGAAGCATTGTCATGTTTCTGGGCCACTAATCATTTCAAGTATTTTCTATGGGGCATACCATTCAAAATGAGAACTGACCACAAACCTTTGGTCTCTTTGTTTACTTCCAAGGACATTGGTAAATCTACACCCAGAATTGGGAAATGGTTGGTTTCCTTACAAAATTACAACTTCTCCATGGAAAATGTGCCTGGCAATAAAAGTCTAGTAGCAGACTGTCTCTCTCGTCTTCCCATAGAGATTCCTTGCGAGATTGACAAAGGAGATTTTGAAGTTCTGATGGTCTCAATTCCTGCTGTACTAGAAAATGAATGGGAATCTTCCTACCAAGAAGATAAAGTTCTCAAAGAGGTGAAAGACAAAATTCTAAATGGGTGGCCTGAGAGATGTGGTGAGCTTCCTAATGATTTGCAGCCCTGCTGGAATGTAAGAAATAAACTGTCCATCGTAGGGTCTTATGTCTACAAAAATAACAAGGTTATACCTCCTGAGTCTCTAAAGAAACAGATTAGCGATCTTGCTCATGAAGGTCATTTGGGGAGAAATTTAACCAAGAGTAAACTACGGGCTGAGTACTGGTTTCCAGGAATGGACTCTTCCATCGAAGAATTAGTTAAAGGGTGCCATGCCTGTGGAGCCAGTGACAAAACCAAATGCACTAGAAGAACACCTTTAGAACCAGTTCCTGTTCCTATCAAGGCATGGGAAAAGTTGGGCTTAGATATCATTGGACCTCTACAAATCCTGGGTTTACAAGAAAAATTCATCCTGGTTTTAGTAAATTATTTTTCTAAATGGGTCACCGTCAAGTTTGTAAATGGGGTTGACACCAAAGCCATTAAATTATTCCTCTCTGACAATTTTGCCATGGAAGTCATTCCTCATACCATTATAACGGACAATGGGGTACAATTTGTTTCAGAAGAGATGAAGACATTTCTTTCTAGCTTGGCCATAAAACATGTTTCCACTCCCCTGTACTGTCCACGTGCCAATGGATTAGTGGAACGCTGCAATCGCATGATAAAGGATGCCCTTTAACTTGCTGTAGCTTCCCACAGACCCATTGTGCAGTCTATAAAGGATATGTTATGGTCTTATGCTACCACGCCCAACAGTGTAACGGGGTACTCACCCTTTTGTCTGTTAAGGGGGCGCAAGCCTGGGTCTAAACTTACACCCAATTGGCTTTTTGAAGACAATTCTTTTGTGTGGGACAAATCTTCCACTCAAAGGAAAATTCGGAATCATCAAGAAAGATACAGACATCATTATGATCTCAGGTGGAAAACCAAGCCCAGCAATTGGGAAGTTGGACAACATGTTCTTGTAAAAAAAACCTGTCTCAAGCACCAATAGGTACAACAAATGTTAGTCCTCAAAGAATAACTGAAGTGGGGAAAAACATTGTCACGATGGCTGATGGCAAGAAGTGGAGTATGGACAGGTTAGTGAGGTGTCCTTCACAAACTACCACTTCCAAGCCAAACAGTGAATTCAACAATGGGCTTAACAGCTCTGATATGATGAGGGATAGAAGAGTTGTCAAGACTCCACATTGGCAGAAGGACTATGTACTTGAGTGAATTTTTCTGCTTATATGTCCCCAGCGTATGTTATAATTGGGAATGCACTGTTTGCCATATATCATAATGTTCCTATTTTTGTCATAGCTCTGTAGAAAGGGAGATGTGTTGTAACCTCTTGTTTATCTCCCTCACCTTCTCCCCTCTCCCCATGACCTCCTCTTCGCCTCTCCCTCTTCTCCACCTTCTCCCCTCCAGCATTGGTACTGCCCAGCCTGGAGGCAATTTAGAACGTTGAGTCTGAAGTGAGTTAAGCCCTGAGCGCTGTTACGAGGAGCTTGAAAACTGGCTGAATAAAGCTTTTCTCACCTCATCTTGTGTCCAGATTGTATTTACTACACAAACACAGTCTTGGTTTTGTAAAAATGGGATATTCACAGCTACAGTATACATTCATTCTTGCCTCATCTAAATGAAGAATACATGGTCATGTCAATGTTTTAATGCGAGATAAAGCAGTGTATGCCATTCTCTCTTTGAATAATATAGATTCAATGTTAATTATTGTACAATCTAAGCTTAGTCGTTTTGATTTATGTATAATAACCATGCAAGCCAAATAAAAAAGAAACTGCTCTTTTCGGGCATATACATCTTTTACAAGTAAGAATCTAACTGCAGATCAATAAAATTATTTTGGATTGCAATATGATCAAAGTACACCCTAACAAAAGCAATTTCTTCAATTTTTCCCTGTCATCCCATGTCATAAGACGTTGAGAGTACTTCTAACAGACACAAATGATCAAAAGCCAACATTAATTTTGTTTCCTCCATGGTTGCAAAAGTGCTGAATAGTGGAATTCCCCTTTTTGTCTGCTGTATCACAACTCAGTTTACGGTGATTGATGAGAGTATGGTTTACAATGATGAACATTTTATAAAAGTAGGACATAGCTGTGACCAATTGCAGTGGTTTATCCTAAAAAAATATGTATGAATAGAAGGGGGAGAGATCGTGAAACCAGGAGGAAAGTGCAAGAACAATGGTATATATGCCATTTGAACACAGTGGAGCTGGGTCTCAATTCCAGGGAGGACTGGATGAGGATTATAACCAGCTAATATCTGAGTAGTGTTACAATAGTGTCTTTTATGACACTTATATAATGTAGGACTTGTTCCGCTTTTAAATAGGGAGATTTGATCACATAAAAATGTATTGAGGTGATTTTCTCGCCCGTGTGAGTCTTAAATAAACTGTTATTTATATTAAGGAGAGAGGCATATAACACGTGCGACAGCATCGTCCCCCGTGGTGCTAACATATTTTAATTTTGGCGTGTACAGAAATAAAATATGAAAGCAAAAATCCAATTAGGTAATAAGTAATGAGAAGCATGTGAAGGTGACAATTTAAATGAATTTACAAACATATGGATGGAATCGGCAAGGGGCAGGTTCAATATGCAAGGGTTACCGGGGCGACCGGTGCACAGTGTTAGGTACTTCAGTGTTAACTTAGGCATGTATTTCTTGAGCCTGAAAATCGAGATATGGCTGACATGACTGATATATCCCGGGTGTGCTCAGGCATAGGAATCCCTCCCAATAGTAAAAGACAATACTTACATTATAGAGCTCATATTTTTTTGAGAACGGCACATGAGTTCAAAAGAAGATAGCTAAAAGGACTTAATGACTAGGGACGGGAGAGTGTTTTACTGCCGGGTTAATCCAGGCAGTGTCAGAACAAGATTACAACATTGAAATTGCCAAGAAATCGGCAACCAATGGGATGGCCTGTTGTTGCTATTTAAATCGGAAGCAACAGGGACCGCGTTTGTCAAAAGGAATTACCCGACAGCCGTTATCAAGTAGAATGAAGGCTTCTTGTTAGGAGGTGAGTGTATGAGGACACGCGGTAGGGCTAACTAGGATTAGGAATGTGAAATTGGTTGATACTGCTAGTTTAATGGGGAAGGCTAAAGATCCTATGGAATCTGAGAGTAGTCTGTAACATACAGGGGGTGTGGGCACCCTCCCTTAGTTAGCGTTCAATGGTATGTGCCATTAAATGGCAAAACAAAACCTACCGGAGGAAGGAAAAAAAATAATTTTTTTGGGAGGGGGGATTAGGACTGAGGCTCAATATGAACGGGATACATTGTAATACGGAAAGCCGTTCTACCCGCTTATAGAAATAGAGCAAACTAGTGAACAACTATATAGGACGGGGTGATTTAAATTACTTACAAGAGTGAATGTGATATTTGTTTTAAACAGTAAGACGTGGAAGAATCACATGTTCCTATCTTGTGGATGGTGCAAAGAACTGCGCATCTTTATTGCTTTTGAATCCCACAGCTACATAAGGTATGATATCGCTGATTCCATCTTTTTGACTTATCAGCTTACAGCAAGAGGAAGAAACCTTTTAGGCTAATGTAGTTTTGTACTCCACCATAGGGGACAAGCAGAATATTAACAAGTGGAGCCTCATAGAATGATAGCGCTCAATATTAGAGGTTATCTACGAGATGTAAAGAAATAAGGTATGAATCCAGCAATTCTTTTTCCTTACACAGTGTAAGAAATATTTTAGGCGCGAATATTTAATAATGTTTTTCCATCTTTAATCTCTTATTGTAACTAGGCGGAGGGTCTGCTTTTTAAGATTTTGTCTATTGGATTTTAATATAGGATTTCCTCTCGACTTTTAAAACAGAACCCAAGTCAACAAAAAATCTCTCTATAAGGTAAGATTTTAGTCATAATAAATGCAATGGAATGAGGGTAGTTGTGAAAGGCATTGTTAATATGACACATCAACTCAGAATTAGTTATATTAAACAGAAGAAGATTAATGAAGTCTGAAAGCACTGAAAAGGTTATGTAGGGCAAGGTGAAGTGATACTATGTAAAAAATTTAGATGTTGAGGGCATGAGATAATAACTATAGGTAATAGCTGGAAGATTAAATCTGTATTTCATTGTTTTTGTAATAGAAGTAACTATGTACAACATAGGTAGATATACATGTGCATGTGATTGGTTGCAATTGAAAAATGATATTGTATTGGCACGTTAGTAGTAAATTTAGTATGCAGTAAATTGTAGCCAAAACAGTAATCATCAATTTGTATATATATTTATTTTCACACAGGATTTTTAACAATGAGGAAGCAAGAGATACAGAAAACCCTATGAATCTATTTGTCTTGAAAAAGATGGGAGTATTTTGATAAAAACCATCGAAACGCATCAACGCTATTCAGATGACCTAATCTCTAAGGGAACATGGTTGTGCTATTTACAATTAGAAGTCTAACCAGACCATATTTTCACTGATTCAGATGATATGTTTTTGTAAAAGACTAATTTAGGAGTCTGAAATTGTGTTTTCTCTTGTATATGTGTTTGTACTTTTATGTTTATGTAATGGTGAATGTTGATGGGATTTTATGAAGCATTTGGAATGTATTAATGTATTTTTTTGGATCAATTTAATGGTCTTTTTAGGGGATTTTGATTAAAAAACTTTTTTCTACTATCTAAAGTTGATGTGTTAGATGTTTGAAAAACAATTTTTGTGATATTTTATTCTATGAATGTTATAATTGCTTTGTCTGCGGTTATAGTGTATATGTCTTTTAGGTTTATTCCAAAGGGAATTTGCTTATAACTTGATTTCTTCAGCTACATTATATTGATAATTGTAGAACTATGCAACATCATAGATTTTCTAAGAAAGCACTTCTGTTTGGGTAATATGTGTCCAGCATATTGGTTTTTACAATGCCTCTGTCTGTTATTTGGATCAAAATGTGCATCCTTCACAATAATTGAACATGATCTGATATTTGCAAACATAATATTTAAGTTTACTTTGTGATTCGGGTCCTTTATATTTATATTATTTGTAACTTAGTGCTGTATTGGTGTTTAATATCGTGTGATCATAAATATGTGTTTTAATATTGCTTTGCAATACATATACAGCTACATAGCAACAGTCTAGGTTATGCAGTCTAATGAATCCATAGTTTGGTAGTATTATTCTAAACATGTAGCCCAACATGTTTCTCACCCAATCAGTGGCCAGCTTTTACAAGCTGTGATTGTCACGTAGTTTATTATTGACTAATCATGTTGGGCTTTATATTTTAGTTTCTGTTAGTGACCATTTTTTCTTCTTGTATATGTGTAGAAGAGCAAAATGGTTTGTGTTTGGGTTGTTGATCAAACCTTTTTTTTGGACTAGAGAGCATGCAAAGAATGTCAATTTTGAAGGTAAATTAGGTTTAGAAGGAGTATATATTATATGTCTTGGGGAAAAAGGTTTGAGATGGCATAATGTACTCCCTCTAGTTTCCTCTCTTGGGGATGTCTACATCAGATCTTTATGATTAGCCACTGTGGTGGAAATGACATCTCACATCTCACAGGAGTGAGATTATAACTAGAAATTAAGGGCACATTTTTAAGTTAATGTCTCTGCTGCCCAAAACATATTTTGAGACAAAAGCGGGAGAGGTCATCTGTAACTGCTGAAAAATTTGAAAAAACTAACATGCATGTCAGCAAGACAATGTCTGCTTTCCAGCAAGATCACAGAATGCCTGCTATTTTTCATTTAAATATTAAATTTACTGAAGCAGCACTAAATCATCCAGATGGAGTCCATGTCACTACCAATAGAAACCATTTCTTCGTTTCAAACCTGAAATGTTGGTTGGCTAACCCAACATATCTAAGTTATTTTATTTCCCAAAAAACAAAGGCTATTACTGGTAACATGGCACATTTCTTTTAAAGATATGAACCTATAAAACAAATTAGTGGTATCACTTCATAGTGTATCACAGTGGCTCATTTGTTCCTGTACCCTGGACCATAAATAAAGTGGAATATATCATAAGGTATTACAGAACACATTAAAAGTGTACGGTAAGCAACAGGGCTGCCGTTTCATTTTGGAGAGGTTTTGATTATCCAATCACATTGTGTTTTTTCATTGCCATGTACTGTGCTACTACAACATCTACAGATATCACTAAGCTATTTTGCCTTATAACTTAGCTACTCCTGAAGGCATTAGATTCAAACACCAAAAATGATCATCTATACATCCTAATGTATGCTTATGTCAAATCTTATCACAATCTGCTTATGCCTTTTTGCTCTATGCATGAGTACAAAGCCAATGGAAAATGAATTGGCTCCCAAACCTGTATTGGGACCCCCCTTTTTTCTATGCAACCCCTTGACCAATGGCTATGAAAATTTCCATCATCTGCTAATGTAGAAGGAGGAATAGATCTCAATGTTTTTGTAGAGGTTCATAAAACTGGAGCAAAGTTATTAAGGAGCAGAAATCCAAGGAACACCTGTCTCTGGTAACCCTAACTATAACTACAGAGTGCCTTCTGCCACTCGATAATATATTTGCTGAATAAAACAAAGGTTAAAGTGATGTTATAGTTAGGTGATAGTATCAATAAAAACATGCCTTTTTAAACATACAAAACTGCTGAACTTTACCAGTTATAGTTTTCACAAGTAGCTATAACCCATGGCCTAATGTAAATATAACTGGCGCCCCTGGCATGCATAGTTTTCTCATCAATAATTTCGGTCCAAATGTTGCAAGGATATTTTCAATGATTTCATAGACTATGTCATGAGTGATGTAATATGTGGGGTAGTTAGCAGTAGATAGCGAGGGCTATCGCTTTTGCTTATCAATTTGTAGTTCTCCATGGAGAAGGCATAGATAGGTGTAGATTACTGTCTATGATAGCAGAACAATATTTTGCAGCTTTAAACCAACAGTATTCTCTTAAAGGTACTATAAACATAACAGTCACATTGTGAACCATACATATCCCAGCCCCTCATGTTAGGGTGGGACACATACCCCTACGAGCAGGTGTAAATCTCTATCAGAAATTGCTCACTGTGTTTATTTACACAGATATATACTACTTCCATGCATACGTGTAGATCTATGTGCATACCAATATATGCCATTAAATGTATCTGTTTGGGATGGAATCAATATATTCAGATTTTAACATGCAAAATAAAATAGCAAATGAAAGATGTCTTAGCTGACATGCAAAAACACATGTGACAAACAGCATGACATTGCTCTGTATCACTCTACATTTTGACCAATCTGTAAATAAAATAAATTCTCAATCTCAAGCAATGAAAAAAACATTTGATCCAAATCATAGTAATAAATCACTGAAAAATGCAGTCATTGCTTCTACATCTCTACCCTTCCATATCACTCGTGTTTATTTTTGTGATGGGTACACGCATAAACAACAGGACATCAGAGGAAAAGGTAAGTGTAAACACCCCAGCCAGCCACCGATGCGGCTCTAAATGACTCCACACATACAATCTACATTCTAGAATCCTTTCAGATACATACAGAAACTTTGCACTGGCTTTGCAAAATGAAGGGGGCAGATTATGCCCCAACCCATAGCCTAGAAATGTTTTTACCCCAGGGGAAATATTGTGAAGGCATGTGCAGCAGTGCTACACATAAGTAAGACGCTATTTTGCTTATTTTCTATGTGCGTTAGGTATTATATCAAGCAATCCTAGTCCCTGAAAACGTTTTGTTTGCTTAAATAATTGTTCAAATTGAATTTCGACTAATTTTCCCATTCAGTAGTAAAACATGGAAATTCATGATACTGCCTCTAGTTTATCTGCATCTTTCATATTTAAAATAATTTACTCATTTCCTTATAAGAAAGATAGTGCTAAAAAATCGTACAATTTATTTGATCGTGTCGTTTTGTACACAATATAATTGTATCCTTTTCACATGGCAGCACATTTGGTGCACTTGGATTTGTTTCGTTTTTTCTTTGCAGTAGAGTTACGTTTCTCTAATAACCCAGGTCGTACTACACTGTAATGTTCATTTTATTTCCATGGTGTAGGCTATTACCGATTTTAAAATAATTACATTTATATATAAATACAATTTACAGAAACTATCATGTCCTAACCTCAATAAACATTCTGAGTTTTGCATTCGCTATGACAGTTTTACTAAACCAAATTATGTGCGGTCACTCTTACCCTGAAAGAATGACCTTTACTTAAAGGACACATTTACAAGATGGTGTGTTTTTCAAATAGCTTTCAAACCATCTTACAAAACAATTTATTTTCAGTGATCTGCTTGAGATAACCATCCAACGTAGATACATGGTGCAGATTTGACTATAATTACACTGCTGAAACAAATATGTTCTATTTGTCTTTGTGAAAAGAAATTTTGCGGATGTAGTTTTTTGATTTTTTCAGGAGCGATATTTCAGATGATAAATATAGCTGTATATGATTTTCATATATTACAAAACTGTTGTGTGCTTCGTGCAGAAAATTCCATTTATTACTTTGTACCTCTTGAGTTTTTCTATTTTTTGGACCTAGATTGCTGATATATCTGACCTTTAGGCAGTGGAAGGCAAATAAAAAGCTACAAATGCATGTATCATTCCCTAAACATTGTTTTCAGTTTTGGATAAAGAAATTGGCATATTTGAATTTAGCATCATTCGGCTTTTACTCCTCACACGCATTACTGCTGGCATTAAAGACACCTGCCTATCTAGGCATCAAATTCTGGCTTACATATGGATCCACATCCCTAACACTCTTGAAAAACGGCTTCTAAGGCATTGGTGTTGAAATTGCATGTGTGTAGTCGAAATCTGACATAAAGGGGACTATTATGATGTCGGGTATAAGGCCTCCAACCTCAAGTTGATGGCCTTATGATTTTGGTTTCAATTTTGACCGACTGATTTTGAATTCAGCCAGTTGGAATTGAAACTGACCGGTCATTCTGGCTGGCTTCCGATGGGCTCAGGGAGCCCGCCGGCCAGTTGGAACCGGCCAGTAATCCAAATGGACGGCAGTTTTTGCCATCTGGATTACAATGCAAGTTTTCCGGCAGGGTTTCCATCCCGGCCTTTATGACATGAAAACCCTGTCATAAAGCATGTTTGGGGCCCCCTAGTAGGGCCCTCTTTCCTTTGCGGCCTCCGGTTGGTGGCAGAGGGGGCACTTATGGTGCCACTCTAATAATCCCTGCACCTCGTGGCAGTCACTCTGAGGTTTTAAGACTTTTTTTAAGGGATTAACACCACCTCACATTTGCCTATGGGAGCATGTACTTCAGCTAGTTTACGGCTGTAACACATGCCCTGATAAGGGAAATGCCAGAATGCGACCACACCATGTGCAGTCGCATCTTAATGGGGTGCTCAGGACCGTCGACCAGAGGTCAGTCGGTCCTGTTTCTGGGACGGTGAGACAGTGTGGAGCAGATACCGCCTCATATCGTAATAGGCTCCTAGGTAAGTAAATTGTCCATATCACCTTGTGAAAAGTAGGTCCTCTTGCGTAACATTTACATGTGGAATATATAACCTGAATTCACTTGCAGGTGTGGAGGGGGTGACATGGGCTATGTATCATATGACCATTTGAGTCTGTAGCTGCTCTACGCATTGGTAAATCTTGCGGTTCTTAAAAGTCTGCTTTTTAGATTCTTGGCTTAGAAAGACTTAGAAATTACACACTTAAGAAAAATACCAGGTTAGTGAAAATAAAGATCATTGGTTTACATTGTGAATCCACAAAAACAACTTTTGATAATGTTGATGAATTGCTTTAGTTCAGGAACTGGTTTAAAAGCTGTGTGGGATATTTTCAAGAACGTGTGATAATCATCGCCAAAATCGGCTATCGCAATGTTTGACATCACCGTCTATTGCAGGAAAATAATAACGTCCTATTCACAACACGGCGATAACATGCGATATGTTCCTGATAAAGCGTCAGATGTCAGCAATAAAGTCACTGGGACGGCGAAAATAATGTAAACCCCAATGCAAAAAAAGTTGTGATGGGCCGAACCGCAATAAAAATATCCATGAGAATCTTCGCCAGGCCTGCAATTCACACACGTCAGGCGGGAAAAATCACTATAAAAGTAGAAAACAAACATGCAAAAAAAAAAGCCAAACAACAGCGAAGCACAATGGAGGTAGCCGATGCAAGTACAGAGGACAACCAGAACCCCACAAGCCCCCCGGAAGACCAGCCTGGGACCTCAGGGCCAGGAAAGGGCAAGGACAAGAAGAGTAGGAAGAAGCGGTTCAGATGGCAGGAAAACAGGATCCTCATAACGGAGTTGGTAGAACACCATCAACTACTGTTCATCACCTCCACTGTGTCATTGGCAACAAAAAATGGAATATGGCAGTCCATCAAGAACAAGGTGAATGCAGTCCGAGTGCTGAAGAGGACAATCGAAAAGGTCAAGAGGCGCTGGAATGATGTGAAGCGCAAAACCAAGCAGAAACTCCCGGAAGGCAGCAATGCAGACTGGAGGTGGGAGTCCAGCAATACAGGAGGGGCTGGACTAAAAGGATAACATGGTGTCCACAGTCATCAGTTGGGAGATGGTGGCGGGAGTTGGGAGACCGGATACTGCTCAACATGACCTGACACAACAGCACCTGGGTGAGTAACGACCAGGGACTAGGGGGACATGGGGAGATGGGCACTATGGCACACATGCACAATTAAGTAGAGCACATCTGCGGACAAACCATGCCCCAGACCCCCAACTCCCACCAAGAGACCAATGTACCTAAATATGCAACATCTCAGCACTGTATAAGCACAGAAGTCAAAGGCACACCGTATGAAAGGGATAAGGGGCGACTCCCCCAAAATGCACCACACACACATAACATGTAGAGCACATCAACATTGACAACAATGTGTTACAAACCACAACAGAACAGAGGACACAACTGGTGCCGCTTGTGTGTAGGAACTTGACCAATCACATTTGGCATTGCTGGGAAATGTGAGTTGACAATGTACAAGTACAAACACACATCCATGATGTTGTCAAAATGTCCACTGTCCCGCATCAAATAGGCAGCTCCTCCCAACAGTCACAAAGTACATTGTCATGCAGTCTGTATGTAAACATGTACAATGCGTCAACATACATGTGAGCACAATGTTAAACTGCTATTTTGTTCAATGTTTATGGGGGCGCACAAAATAGAAGTCCAAAGACAGTTTCGTTCAAGTATGTAGAAAAGGTATTTATTTATTTTTGTCCATTCTTAAAATACAAATCACCAGATATTTTACAAAAAGGTCAGCCAACGCATTCCACTCCCTTCCAGGGAGTTTCTTCAGGGCACAACGGTCTTTTTCCGGTAACGTGGGGTTAATTCCTTCCTTTTCCCAAATAGTTTCCTTTTAGTCCTGCCCACTTGGTTGTTCATATATTGGTCTTTTATCAATATGATATATTCTTCCCCATATAAGTTTCCACGCTTCCGGTGTTGGGAGTTTTTATCACAAATAGTCCAGGAAGTTCAATCTCTTCCTTTCCCTGACCGCGTTGGTGTAAAGTCGTCGCAATTCTGTATCTGTCGGCGTAGATGTATCACCGTAGCGGCATGGATGGTCCCAAGCTGGTTGTTAAACTGCATCTACCCTTCACATTGCAGAGGGAAATCCAACACCTCCTGCTGAACAAGCCTATCCTCTCTTCTCTGATGATGAAGAGGACCACCACACCTTCAACCCCGATGCCCTCCAATAGCTTGTGGACAGCCTCCGCACCCCACCTCCAGGAGCAGGGCAGCCGAGCTGCAACAAGGAGACCCCACCCTTTGCACAGAACACACAGCAGGCAGCTCCCACCACCACGGCTGCCTCCCAGGACCCCCACAAACAACACATGGCCTTCCAACGCCATGTGCTGGAATGTCGGGAGAAGCTGGCTGAACAGGTGGGGTTCGACCGCATGGCAGCCAAACTAGATGCTATACGTGGGTGTCTAAGTCCCGTCAGGGATCACTCACAGTCCCTAATGGACACCCACAGTCCGCTCCATGCTCTCTAACGATCCACTTGCTGACATCACTGGAGTCCTGACTCAGTGATAAGAACAACTGTCTAGTCAGAGTGGCTCTAGCGGTGTCACCCGGGAGTTGGGACACTTGCGGTGGATAATGGAGACCATGAAGTGGACGCAGGAGGAAAGAGCGGCTGCCTTGGCTGCATACCAGTGAGAGGTAGCTGGGTTTCTCACTGCCCTAAAGACCCTTCTCATGGCATTGCTGCCACCAGCCTGGTGCTGGTGTATGCTGCTGCTACCACTACATCCACATTTCCTCCCCCTGAAGTATCAGTGCCACACAGTGCGGCAGACATTTCCCCTCCAGCCCCTGAGGTATCACTGCTACACAGTGCTGGAGACAAAACACCACCACCCTCACGTGAGGCACATGAAACAGCAGAGGACGAAGATAAAGATGAATCTGCCTTCATAGTAAGGAGGGCGCAGTAGCATTCATCTCTGCCATGAGGCCGGTTTCTGCTTGGTTCTGCCCTCTGCATCATCACCTTCCACTGTCGCCCGATACACTCTGCGACACTCACCTTGGACCTCAACATGGACTGCCATATTCTGATTGGTCACCAATGACACAGCATTCAGACTGTGGAGTGAACTCTTCCTCTTCCATTGAACTTGTCATTCCCTGAAGTACTCTGGCTGGCCCTCCACAGGCCAACAATATAAAGTAGGGTTTGCATGGCCCTGTACTGCTCCAGCTACAACACTCCACTGAATGTGCATTAACATTCATATTCACACAGATGTGTCATGTCTATGATCTTTCAGGTGTGGAAGTATGGATGAATGTAGGGTCAGTGATTCCCCCTTACTTCCATGTTGCTCATGTTGTGGGACTTGGGTCACAGGGTGACACATTGCTGACTGCAGTCCGGGTGGTGCTGGCACTACAACAGGGACATACACATTAGTTACTTCCTTGTCCAGCCCAGGATGGAACCCTGCCCAGAGCCCTGGGGTCATTGTTCACTCCCTTACACTGGACTGGCATAAGCCAGGCCAGCCCACTCTGCTTATGCTCACAGGGGGGAACGACAACGCTACATGTCACAGGTCTTCCCTTTAGTGATCACCTGATCACAGGTCTAGTTGTCAGCATGCCACAGCTACTCCCTCACAGCTGGCTTACACCCACACCACATCCATTCAACCCACGCGTCAAAGGACATGTGACCCTGCCAATAAAAAGAGTCGGTCGCAGGTGCTGGATGCCGTTTCCACTCTCTATCCGTCAGCGGGACTGGGGCCCTGCCACATCACATTCCCCAGTGCTGGAGGTGACAAGATGACGTTCGCATCACAAGACTCAATCATAAAGGGTCCATGACTTGCGGGGCACAGACTTGGTGGCACCGGATATACTGCGGATGGCACAGGCACACCGCCACTGGATGGTGACTTTCGGTGCACTGAGGTAGGGGCACTTTAAGTGCTACGCGGGTATGTAGCCTGCGATAATGCCCCATCCTGGTGGTCCGGACTGGTAAGGATATGTGTGAGCCCTGCTGGACCGCAGTGTAGGCATGAGCCAGTGGGAGTGCTGGCCTACCGCCCCATGGCATTGCCTCGCGGGTCACAGAGATAGTGGTACCTAAAGGTCTGAGCGGGTGTTCAGCCTGTGATGATGCCATGTGCACGGATATGATCTCTGCTTTAGCAAAATCAAGACCCAGATTTAAGTGTGTGACCTGGTGGCCCACGGAGCGGGCTGCATGATGTGGAGGCGGGTTATTGTCTCGCGCTTTATACATTTATTTTTCCTTTCATTTCATGTTTGCGGGTCCGGGCTTGGGGCTTGCACTGGCATGTGGTGGGCCCACTTGGGGACACGCCGGTGGTGGAGGGTGAGCAGTGATGTCTGGGCGCGCAGTCACCGCTGGGCAGTGGGAGGGGCTGGGGTGCAGAAGCCTGTGTGCGCAGGGGCGGGCTAGCGATGATGGCGTGTGCACTTGTATATACTCTGCCATTCATAAATCTGGACTCTGTTTCAGATAAGGGACCTGGTGAACTGCAGTGCATACCGGCACGTGGTTGGAGACACACCGGTGGCAGCAGGTGAGCAGTAAAGCCTGGATACGCACTGGATACGCACTGTAGGCACTCTCTCTCCCTCTCCCTCTCTTCTTTTCAGGGTCTCTCTCTCCCTCTTTTTCTCTCTCTCTCTCTCCCTCTCTTTCACTCTCTCTCTCTTTCTCAATCTCTCTTTCCCTCTCTTTCCCTCTTTCTCTCTCTCTCTCTCTCTTCCTCTCTTTCTCTCTCTCTCTCCCTCTCTCTTTCTCTCTCCTTCTATTTTCCTCTTTCTCTCTCTTCTCTCTCTCTCTCCCTCTCTTTTTCTCTCTCTCTCTCCCTCTCTTTCTCTCTCTATCTCTCTTTCACTTTATCTCTCTCTCTCTCTTTCGCTTTCTCTGTGGGTGTGGGGGTGGCTGTTGTGGCCCTCTTGGCTGTCCGAGCTGCGTGATCAGTGGCTCCATGGCATCTGTTATTCTTCAGGTGTGGCTCTGGGCTGGGCTCCCTTTTCTGGTGCAGGTTGTCGTTCAACTTTACACCAGGTAAGAGCAGGTGGTAAATACCTACTGCTAACGCGTCTTATTGCCTGTTTTGTGATCTTATCGCTGAACTGGCTGGTCGTTGAGAATGTTGCAAAGTGGTGTTGTTGCAGCTTTTTGCATGGGAACGCCTACTCTGGAGATCATTAGCGTTAATTGCCGGTGTCATCTATGGTGATGTTTTTTGCGGCTGATATCACAGGGAAACTGGTGGTATCTGATGTTAGCACCAGCTTGTGAATGGAGCGATACATTTATTGTGACTTTGGCTGCGATAAAGTGCTGCTAACTCAATCAATCAAAAATCTCTTTACTCGATTCAAAGAATCATTAGAGCATACAAACACATCCTTAAAACATTACAGTTTTAGCCCATCTAGTACAAATGTATAAAAACAGATTTTCAAAGATAAAATACTTAGGAACAAAGCATATCAAAATTATATGTTTTTCTTAGATGAAGCATTACACTGAGATCATGAGTTCTTTAGAACACCTCTCCTAATCAAGATTTTCTCTGTGAGCTCCCCTCCTGCACCCTAGTGGACCTTTGTAAAGTTCCCCTCATGAAGTCTTCTGACCTGAATTAGGATCTCATCTGGGACTCCCTGCTTCTGCAATGATTTCCACAGACAATCTCTTGGGTTGGAGTCGAAAGCTGCCTTCAAGTCAATGAAGGCGACATATTAGTCTCCTTGCTTTATTTTAGTGTACTTCCATGCTATACTAAAAAGTCTAAAAACGTGATCGATTGTGATTATTTTCTGCCTAAAACCAGCCTGGCATTGTGAGAGGTTATCTTTCTCATCTATCCAAGTGCTAAACCTAGCCAAAAGTTTTTGGCATACACATTTTGGGGGATGTCTTTCAGACTAATAGGTCTGTAGTTTGCTGGATCATCTCTACTTCCCTTTTTGTGGGTAGGGACTATATCGGCCTCCTTCCAAGATTCGGGGATAGCCTCTCCCCTAGCTATTGCATTACACAATTGGTTCATATATGGAACCCACATATCTGGAGAACGTTTCAGAAGTTCACTGGGGATCTTATCAGGCCAGGAGCCTTTGCTGGCTTAATGGTGGCTATGGCAAGTACAGTATCCTCTAGGCTGAATTAGAGGGGTATAGTTTGTGCTAGCAGCGAAGGCTCCTTATAGGGAGCTCGCTGATCTGGGGCGAGCACATCTAATACCGTATAAAGTTTGGATAAATGTCTGTGCCATGTACAGGGGTCCAAAACATGATCAATAGTCACCTTGTTTACTTTGTTACCCTGAGCTATTAATTTCCAGAACATAACATAATCTCTTGTTTTTGCAGCTACAATCAGGTCACTACAACTAGCATCTCCCATTCTCTCCGAGCTGTCTTCCGTATTTCTTTATAGTCCGGTCTTTCTTTTTTGATCTGGCTTACATTCTTAAATTTGAGAGGACAGAGGAGTCTATGTTTAGCCCTAGCACATTCCTTGTTGAACCATGGGTTCGAGGGCTCAAGTCTTGAGCTTGGTTTATTAGTGCTCTTCTGTGTTTTAGTTAGCTGTTTTTTTATAGTCTCAGCCATTCTTTGTTGGATTTGAGTGAATGGTGTCTTCCCCTGGCTTGACTTTATATAACTCATTTAGAGCTTGCAAAAGCGATTATATATGTTTTTGAGGGGCTCGACCTGATCTAATATTGTTGGCCATTTGACAGTTCTCCGGTTATTACTAATTGATGGATGCCTAGTCTCCTCTCTCTTGTTCATTGGGCAAAATAGATGTTTTGCAACCCAACCCCCCCCACAAGATCTAAACATAGTGGGTAGTGATTGCTCTCCCCTTAAAGTCCTGAATGTGGGCCCAATATGCTGTGCTTACCATCACATAATAAATGCGGAAGGAGGTGTTTCCTCTTGAGAAAGTGTTTGAGCACTCAATAGGTGCAGGAAACCGCCCATTGCATGCCCATAGCCCTGATATTTTTTGCCTGCTGTGTGCCTTGATTGCCGCTTTGATTATTTGCACTTTAGAATTGCCAGCGTTACTTTCACGCTGATTTTGTGTTTTCCCCCAAGCGCTCTGCCGTGCTGACCCCTCCGCCTCCATTTTGTTTGTTGTTGTCCTCCTCCGTAGCCCGCCCCGCCTCCCAGCTGAGCCGCCCTCCCACAGACTACAAACAGCGCTCCCTTACCTGGAAGCGCTGTGACTCGCTCTTCGCTTCTGAGCTGAGTGGTCGCTCCCCTGTGGCTTTTGGTATCGTTGTGCAGCGCATTGTACTGTAAACTGCTTGATATTTTTTGCCTGCTGTGTGCCTTGATTGCCGCTTTGATTATTTGCACTTTAGAATTGCCAGCGTTACTTTCACGCTGATTTCGCGTTCTCCCCCAAGCGCTCTGCCGTGCTGACCCCTCCGCCTCCATTTTGTTTGTTGTTGTCCTCCTCCGTAGCCCGCCCGCCTCCCAGCTGAGCCGCCCTCGTCCCTCCCCCTCCACCATCCATATATGACAGTTGCTCCCGCGCGCAGCATTCACGCGCAGCGATCGCGCCCCATTCGTGCCGAAGGTGCGCCAAAGGTAAGCCCGTCTACACCCGTCCGCGCCTGGACCGCGCCCAGTGCCAGACCCCCTGGTCCTCGCATTGCCCAGCCCTCCCGCATTACCTACGATGCCACCACCCTCCTAGCCTTTAACCCGGGCCACTCCCCCAACTGCGCCCAAGCCGCTCCTGGATACACCCATGGACCTTTCTCATGCAACTCCTGCAAATTCAGCGGCACCTACAACAACTCCGCTACGATCACACCACAGACTCCCGACCCCAACAACCTACAATGCATCTTGCTCAACACCCGTTCGGTCCACAGGCACGCCATTGACCTATGGAATCTACAAGACACCATCTCTCCGGACGTCGCCTTCCTAACAGAAACATGGATGAACGCCTCCTCCGCCCCAGACATCACCATTGCCATCCCAGAAGATTATAAGATCATACGCAAGGACCGTACCGGCCACACAGGAGGAGGAATCGCTATCGTCCATAAGAAATCCATCCGCATCTCAACCAGCACTGACGTCAATCTCGCCAACTCTGAACACCTTCACTTCCAGATCCACATCGACCCCAAGACCACACTCAGAGGCACCCTCCTTTACAGACCTCCAGGACCCCGCGCACAATTTAGTGAGGACATCACGGACTTCATCACTCCACACGCGCTCCCCTCCAAAGATTACATCCTCCTAGGAGACCTCAATTTTCACCTTGAAAAGAACAACGACCGTAACTCCACCACCCTTTTGGACAACCTTGCCAACCTCGGACTTAAACAACTGGTCACTTCCCCCACCCACATCGCAGGTCACACACTCGACCCTATCTTCACCTCCAGCAATCATGTCTCCTTCAGCCACACTACGGCTCTCCTCTGGACTGACCACAGCTGCGTCCACTTTACCTACAACAAGCCCAAACCCAACAACCACCCCCAACCAACTCTGCAAAGAAACTGGAACAAAATCACCATCGACCAGATCTCCTCATCGCTTCTTCTAAACGCCCCTACCCACTCCTCAAACCCCGACCAAGCCGCCACCAACCTCACCCTATGGTTATCTAACAGCGCCGACATCCTAGCACCACTGAAAAACCGACAAATCAAACTTGGCAGCAAGAAAGCCTCCTGGTTCAACGATGACCTTAAGAAATCCAAGAAACTCTGCCGCCCCCTTGAGAAGGCCTGGAAAAAAGACCCAACCACCAGCACCAAGGAAGCCTTCAAAAACGCCACTCGCACACATCACCAACTGATCCGAAAAGCCAAGAAAACCACCTTCAAGGACCGACTAGATAGCAACGCCCACAACAGCAAGGAACTTTTCAACATCGTCAAGGAATTCACCAATCCCTCGGCCAACTCCAACGACATCACCCCCTCTCAAGCCCTCTGCGACTCCCTAGCCTCATTCTTCCACAACAAAATTGCAGACATGCACAACAGCTTCGACAACCAACCCGGAGACCAACCCACCCAACCATCTGCTGGACCTTCACCACCCTCGAACATCCTTAATGACTGGAACCCAATCTCCACTGAGGACACTATCCGCCTGATGAACTCCATCCACTCAGGATCCCCCACAGACCCATGCCCTCACCACATCTTCAACAAAGCAAACTCCATCATAGCACCGCACCTCCGAGACGTCATCAACTGCTACCTCAACTCCGCCACCTTCCCGGAGAGCTGGAAACACGCTGAACTCAGCGCCCTTCTGAAAAAACCCACAGCGGACCCCACCGAACTCAAAAACTACCGTCCCATTTTGCTCCTTCCATTCCCGGCCAAAGTCATCGAGAAAGCTTTCAACAACCAGCTCGCCGCCTTCCTCGAAGCCAACAACTCCCTCGACTCCTCACAGTCCGGCTTCCGAGCCAAACACAGCACTGAAACCGCTCTTATCGCAGCAACAGACGACATTCGAACTCTACTGGACAATGGAGACACAGTCGCCCTCATCCTCCTCGACCTCTCCGCAGCCTTCGACACAGTCTGCCATAGCACCCTTCTACAGCGCCTCAGAAACATTGGAATCCAAGGAAAAGCACTAGAATGGATCACCTCGTTCCTCACCGGAAGAACCCAGAGAGTCCGCCTTCCACCATTCAAGTCAGAGGCCACTGAAGTCATCTGCCGCGTGCCACAAGGATCTTCACTCAGCCCCACCCTTGTCAACGTATACATGAGCCCCCTCGCGACCATCGCACGCCAACACAACCTCAACATCATCTCCTACGCGGATGACACTCAACTGATCCTATCACTCACCAATGACCCTAGCACCGCCAAAACTAACCTACACGAAGGAATGAAAGAAGTAGCCGAATGGATGAAACATAGCCGTCTGAAACTGAACTCAGATAAAACAGAAGTCCTTATCTTAGGTACCTCCCCCTCTGCATGGGACGATTCTTGGTGGCCAGAAGCCCTTGGAAAAGCACCCATCCCGACATACCATGCACGTAACCTGGGCGTCATCCTGGATTCCTCACTTTCGATGAACAAACAAGTCAACGCCATCTCTTCATCCTGCTTCAACATTCTTCGCATGCTCAAAAAAACATTCAGTTGGATCCCCACCGAAACTAGGAAAACGGTCACCCACGCCCTGATCACGAGCTGACTGGACTATGGAAACACCCTCTACGCCGGTACTACCGCTAAACTCCAGAAAAAACTCCAACGAATCCAAAACGCCTCAGCCAGGCTCATATTAGACATCCCGCGTAAAGAACATATCTCTGGTCACCTGAAAAACCTCCACTGGCTTCCCGTCAACAAGAGGATCACTTTCCGGCTCCTAACCCACGCACACAAAGCACTCTACGAAATCGGACCAGAATGCCTCAACACACGATTGTCCTTCTACTCCCCCCCCGCCAGCTACGATCATCCAACCAAGCCCTTGCACTGTACCTCGCATCAACAAAACCACCATGGGAGGTAGATCCTTCTCCTACCTGGCAGCTAAAACCTGGAACTCCCTTCCCACTTACCTTCGCCTTACTCAGAATCACCTAGCATTCAGAAAGCAACTTAAAACGTGGCTATTTGACAAGTAATTCCCCACCCCTCCTCAAGCGCCTTGAGACCCTCTGGGTATGTAGTGCGCTATATAAATTCTTTGACTTGACTTGACTTGACTTGATGTCGTACACGCCACCTTTTTGTTTATGTCTAACGGAGGGATTCCTCTGACTGAATCTACCTCTTGAAAGACCATGTCCATTCCAACCATTGATTTGTAACAACGGTTAAAATCACCCCCCACAATGACCATACCATTTGGCACAATGTTATCTAGCACTTCCTCTAGCTGCTGACTGCCCAATGCTTCCTTTGTGCGCTCCCTTGGTCTTAGATATATGTTGAACAGATATACTTATGTCTTCTTTTCAAATGTCATCTTTATCCCCAAAATATCCTTTGTGCCCGTATGTACTCTCTATACAATGGTGTTTAAATTCATTTTAAACCAGATAATCAGACCACCTGGGGGTCTTCCTCTTTTCAATGGTATTGCCCCTGTATTAAAGGTTCTATAGCCTAGTTTATGTAGGGACTCTATCGCCCATGTTTCCTGAAAAAGGCATAAGTCAAAGTTACTTACATAGTCCTGCCAGTGAGGTTCAGAAAGTTTTTGATAGAGCCCAGCTATGTTCCAGGATACCATCTTTAAACTATCTGGGTCTGGGTTAGAAGAGGACACTTCAAAGGTCCTTCTTAGTACACTATTTTTATGGTTGACTTTGTACATAGGTGTTTCTTGTGGATATTGTGAGTGACCTATATATAGATGAGCACCATGTGATGCGTGGGGACCCAATACTAGTTGGGAAGATTTCGGATTTATATGATTATATGTGTGTTCGGTATTAAAGTCCTACCAGGGTACTCGTTTTGTCAATCCACTGAATCTAAGTTGCGGGTCCCCTCAGGAGCTGGTGGCAGAGTATTTCTCTCTAATACGGGTGTTCTTGTCTGCCAAAAGCTGATTTTTGATTGAAATATTGAATGTGTTCATAAATTCATAATTATCAGATTGTCTACAATGGTTTTGGAATGGAAAGTTAATTTTATATCATCCGAATTCCCTGTTTCTTGCCTAAGCCGTTCAGCTTTTATAATGTTAGATATTATTATGGAAAGGCATTGGTGTTTGTTCCTAATCCAATGTATCACTATATTTATTAGAGAGTCTTCGTCTTCTATGACTTGGGACATTTGACATGAAAATGTTATACATGTTCTTCCCCGGACTAGGTGTAGGTTGAGGTGTTGGTTAAAATTCCCTTGATTGTTGACTAATAATATATATCCCCCCAGCCTGGTCTCAAATTCTGGCACAGCCCTTCTATGGCTCTGCAATTTTGCCTGTTTATTGTGCGAGTATCAGAAGGGTTGGTATTAAATACCATGTGCCATACAAAGGGGGGCGTTCTATGCTGTGTCCCCAGAGTAGGTGAGTGATTAGTTGTTAGCGGTTGGTAGAGATTCTTGCAAGCTAGGGAGTTCTTATGATAAACTACCTCTTTTAAAGTGGGAGTGGAGGAAGAGCTAGGAAAACGCCTATCGGTCGCTCCTGCAGTCTGATTGAAGATGACGTTTCTGACTGTAGGATTACTTTCCCCTTGTATATTACTCATTTCCCCACTGTTCTCTTAAGGGACCTTATCTCATCTTGTATAGCATCTAGTCTTTGGTATAGGGCTCCCATAAGTGCATGAATGTCCGTGCTCTCAGTCTGTACCCCAATTTCCCTACTGCTAACTTTCCACTGACTATTATAGGTAGCATTACTTATACGTGTTGCCTGACCTTCCCCTTGGAGGGTTTCCAACAGTGAATATCTATTTGAACAAGACACTGTTGGAGCCTCATGGATTTTCTGTTTTCCTTGACAGGGCACTAATGTCTCTGAAGGGACTGTGGTCAAAAAATCAGGCTTACTCTGGGTTAGCTCTAGAAGGAGAGATTGAGTTTGTGCAATGATCTCCCTACTGGTATGATGGGCTATGGCACAAACTGGCCGCTCTTGGTCCGGGCTTCGCCCCTGCGCGTACCATGGCAGGTGTGGAAGAAGCAAGTTGCGGTGCAGGGGAGCCTGGGAGAGTGAATCCCTGTGTCTGGCTGCAAACCTGTTGTAGGTAAAGCGATAAGTCCTTGAGAAAATACCCCTGTGATGGGTTGAATCGGCGGAATTTGTTGCTTTTAAATTCTGTGAGATTCTAAAACCTATACAGTGCTGATTAATTCCGCCAGATGAATTATTTATCAGTAATTCTACATTACAAGAGTAACAAAGAATTACAGAAAAAAGTCTGCCCACACTTATTTAAAATCTTTTGGCTAGCTTCCACATCCTTGCTAACTCTCTGCTACAGCGATTTAATGCCTTTCTTTCAATCTTCCCTGTGGAAAACTGAAAGTTTGGTAAGATAATTGAGGACCACATGGGATAAAAGCCTCCCACAGTTCAGCTTTTTTACTGCTTGATAGCCACGGCTCATTTGAAGGGATTTGCTGTTAAATGGTCAAAGAAATATTTCACATCCTTTGGTGGGAAACTGTCCACCAGAAGAGGTTTCACACTTCAACCTAAATCCTGTGTTTCATGTTACACAAAAGGTGAAAACAAAATAACCCTGCCAAGCAACTTACTATATTGGACAGATAACACAGGTGTATTTGAGAGGGACATGTTTCACTTTGATCATGTAGGGCTGGTAGGAGTGGAGTATTGGTTTAGTTAGGACTAAGGCTTAGAAAAATTAAGACAAGTGTCGCCATCACTCTTTTGAAAGAGGGGGAATATGGCCTTGTATGATAGGCTCTTGTAGAAGATCATAGAAACTGGACCACACAAGGGGAATGGAGGTCCATGAAATACCCTGTTGCTGTAGACTAACCTTTTTTGAGAACAGGAAGAAAGAAAGTCCAAGGAGCAGAGTCAGCTGGAATATCCTAGACAATAGAGCAAGTCCAATTGAACATAGACTTTGTGCAGGGGCTCTTACTGAAAATGTAAGTTTCCTACTTAGATATTTGGAAAAGAAGATACTCAACTTTTTCTGAAGTTGTGACTTATATTTGTTTTCAGTGCATGTAGACAATGTCAAAGTGCAAGAAAGAGGCAACCCTGTGGCTTCTTATGTCTTTTTTTCCAGTGCAGAGCTTTTGAGTATGAGGTTTATGACTACACTAGAACTGTGATCTGACCTCATGAGCCCAGTTCAGACATACCTCTCTGTATTTCCTACTTGGCCCTGTTGAAGGATTTGGACCTCTAAAAACAGTGCTACGTGTAACAATAAAACTCCTGAGCCAGAAGAACTGCTAACACTTACTTGACCCCTGCTGGATCATTGTCCATCCATAAAGGAAGCAGTAAACAGTCAATCTCTAATATAAATACGTTAAGTTTACAACACCCATCACGTTCAATTTTCTGCACAATTACATAGTTTGTTATCAGGTAACCTATTCAGCCCAAGTGGGTATACTTTTCTTCATTTTCGATATGCATCTATGGCCTGAGCATTTCCAAATCAATAATAAAGTATAACTCCTCCTGTCACTGCATCAATTCCATCTCCTCCTCTCTGAGTTAAAGGTTCCTTATACAAACTATAGAATGTGAATTTCATTAGATCATTGGATTGTTAATTCGGAAAGTGCTTGGTCATAGGATGACTTGGGTCATGATTTCTCATACCCCATAATTAGGCCTGGGCTGAGTTCGCAGATTTTTGCTATGTGGAACTCCATGAAGTGACAAAATAATCTCTGGTGTGCTCCCACAGAGTTTCACAAGCAGCAGAGTGAGGAAAATAGCACTGCTCATGCTGATTTTTAGCGCCAGGCTTTTGTCAGGCAATGTAAAAGCATGAATGGAACCATGTGCAGCCCAAGATGGCACCGCTTTTTTCTGCCACTCGACTAGATGTTCTACTCAAGTGGCAGCTTCCTCAATGCGAGCAGCAGGTTTCTTAACATGAGCGGTAGTGGCCTGCTGCAACCGCCCGCATTGAGAAATCTCACTTGGAGGTGGTTTAGCATTGGATTTTCCTCACTCGTGCTCGCCAACTTAATGTCAAGAGCGAGAAAGGAAAAACTCCGCTCTGCATCACTAGGCAGAGCTTTTCAGAGCTCCACAATATACATGGAACATGGAGTGGGAAAAACTCAGCAAACTCCACAAGCGAAGCAGGGTTTACTGCCCAGGCCTATCCGTGGGGGCTGTAACACCATTCTTTAAGCTTTTTTTTATTGTACTTCCTATGTGTCTTAATCTGCAAATGTATTTCAATGTGTATACCATGTATTGGTTTTAATGTGTAATATGTACTTGTAGTGTTCCTGTTTGTCCATTGAAAGTTTCAAATCTTACTGAGTTAGTTGCACATTTACATTCCTTTCATTTTCTAAAGGAATACGATCATGTAGGTGTCTGCCCAATCTGAACCACTACTTCTTGTTCAGATGAAATGTCTATAGATTAGCATCTCTTCCAGGAACTTACCTTTAAAAAATGTTACATGTGGATGAACTTCTATAGTTCACTTGATGTCTTCATCATTGTCTCTATAACATCCTGGTCATATTTAATGGGTCTTTACTCTGCTATGCACATATATTTGCTGTTGATTTTTGGGAACAAGAATTGTGATTCTGTGCACCTGGTCATCTATTTTACATGCAGTTTTGAAAACTGATTCTACATGCTTATTTAGATTGAACTTTCTTCTTTTTAGTAGTCAACTTAGCAATTTTGTTCCACATGTAAAATCTCTCTATAAAATGCTCTCAGTCTGTGCAGATGTTTTTGGGCAGTCAATGTGCTTTTATTGGCATTTTGTTTTCTCAATGTAGAACAAATTTTATTGACAAATGGATTTAGTTAGTTTGTCTTTAATCGTAGATCATTATTGAGAAACAGATCTGTCAAGTGCCACTCATTTGCATTTGTGTTTAGTTTTTAGATAAAGAATATTGCTAATCCAGAAAATATTAATACACAACGTAGTAATATAATTTGCATGAAAGAGCTGAAGAAATATTGTGCCCACTATGAAATAGCACAGCAGTCTTCCATCTTGGTGCACTGTAAATGTGATGAACTGCATTTGTTCTTATTTATCATGATAAATCTTTGCAATGTGTAGTGAGCACACTATATTATATAAAAACAGACAAATACAGTATGACACACACTGTGACTAGCAGAGCAAACTCAAAAACATAAAGATACACAGTGGAGAGCGTAAATCCTTATTAGTCATCTTTTCCAACTATAAACAAAGCTATACAGAAATGCAAGTTTTAAATAAAGGTTTGAGCTTCTACACTACATATTAGTGGGATAGAGCGGAAACTGAATTTGATCACTATAGATCTTGTCATTAACATAAGGAAAAATTAAAATGATATCTATTTGTTTGAAATATTTCTATAGACTCAATCAATCAATCAATCAATCAATCAATCAAGACATTTGTATAGCGCGCTACTCACCCGGAAGGGTCTCAAGGCACTGGGGGAGAGTGGTCCGTCACTGCTCGAAAAGCCAGGTTTTGAGTTGCTTCCTGAAGGAGAGATGGTCCTGGGTTAGCCGAAGGTGGATGGGGAGGGAGTTCCATGTCTTGGCTGCCAGGTAGGAGAAGGATCTTCCTCCGGCGGTGGCTCTGCGGATGCGTGGAACAGTGGCAAGGGCGAGGCTGGTCGACCGTAGCTGGCGGGTGGGCGTGTAGAAGGTCAGGCGGTTGTTGAGGTATTTAGGGCCCAGGTCGTGGAGAGCCTTGTGTGCGTGGGTGAGGAGTCTGAAAGTGATCCTCTTGCTGATGGGGAGCCAGTGCAGGTCTCTCAGGTGGCCGGAGATGTGGCTGTGTCGGGGGATGTCCAGGATGAGTCGTGCGGGGGCGTTCTGGATGCGTTGGAGTCTTTTCTGAAGCTTGGCTGTGACTCCGGCATAGAGGTTGTTTCCGTAGTCCCGTCGGCTGGTGATGAGTGCTGTGGGGATCCATCGGAAGATCTTTCTGAGCATGCGCAGGGTGTTGAAGCATGATGATGAGAGGGCGTTGACTTGTCTGGTCATTGAGAGGAAGGAGTCCAGGATGAAGCCCAGGTTACGTGCGTGGTCTGTTGGATTGGGAGTGGTGCCCAGGGTTGGGGCCACCAGGAGTCGTCCCAGGTGGAGGGCAATGGTCCCAGGATGAGGACTTCTGTCTTGTCTGAGTTCGGTTTCATTCGGCCATTCTTCATCCACTCGGCGCCGTCTTTCATCCCTTCGTGTCGGCTGGTTCTGGCGGTGGCTGGGTCGTTGGTGAGGGAGAGAATTAGCTGGGTGTCATCGGCATAGGAGATGATGTTGAGGTTGTGTTGGCATGCGATGGCTGCAAGGGGGCTCATGTAGACGTTGAAGAGGGTGGGGCTGAGAGATGATCCCTGTGGTTCGCCACAGATGACTTCGGTCGGATCTGAACGGGGGGAGGCGGACTCTCTGGGTTCTGCCGGAGAGGAACGAGATGATCCACTCCAGTGCCCTCTCTTGGATTCCGATGTTGCTGAGACGCTGCACTAGGGTGCGGTGGCAGACAGTGTCGAACGCTGCAGAGAGGTCCAGGAGGATGAGGGCTGCTGTTTCCCTGTTGTCGAGCAGGGACCTGATATCATCAGTGGCTGCGATGAGGGCGGTCTCGGTGCTGTCTCACATCAACATCCCCACAATTGTGCATGGTTCATTGCATACAGAATATCACAGTGGTTAATATCCTATCAAATGTTCTGGTCTACACAGAAGAAATTTCCATCAATGAAACAGTAAAAGAATGTCACATTGACAGTTTCAATTTCATACCAATTTGTCTTAAGAATAAATCAAAATTCAGTCCTTCTTTAAACTTTGGAAAGATAATGGATATATTCCAATAGCAAAGAAAATACATCTACAACCGTATCAGCAATTCTGTCAGAAGAAATTATTTTATCTGAAACAGGAGACAGCTTCTGGGAAACAAACCATATCAAATCTCAAAAGTAACAAATATAATTATCAAGGAGGTGTAGAGGGGCAGTAATATAGTATATTAAATGTTTAATGTTAATTAGGGAAAGCCTGGAAAAAAAACAAAAAGAGAAACTTAGACTGGTTCTATATGACAAGGTGACACAATGGAAAAATAAATTGCTCTCTCTCAGGTGATCAAGCAAACTATCTAATTATCTGATCCCCCCAGATTCAGTGATGAAATCCTTTACCTTCAACCATAGATCCACAAACCAGATCTACCTCCCAGCAGTCAAATTCTCAAATGGTGCATATTTGAATATATAGAAATTCAACTACATTTTGTACAAGCTCTATGATCATTATCAATGACTGAAAACCCATTATAACCAAATTACAGAACACATCATTGTAAGATAATTACTTTTTAGTTCCTATGGAAGTTTTCATCTCTAAATAACATTAATTTCTCAAAACAAGGTCTGCACACTATTTGTAAATGGTTCTCGATCTTATGCATTTTGGTCTAAACAATAATTTTTTTCTGTTCAGTAGCCAATAAACCAGAAAGACCCACTGAACAGCAATGGAAGCCACATTTGTGCCATTGTAGGATTTCTTGTTATGGGCTATCTTGACAGAACATGGAAATAGGACACTATCTTCTCTGACTTCTGGAACAGAAACATTGATGACATTCTGATGACCTAGAAAAGGAAACATATAAGTCTAAATCAGTTTCTGGCCTTATTCAATAACAATCAGTACAAACGTGATTTATAATTTGACAATTTCAATATCATTTTTTAACTGTTATATGAACCGAGATATTATGGTACATTCTCAGCTCCCCACAGTACCAATTGACTGGGCAAAATATACACACTTGTCCTCTTTAGTTAGTTGCATTAGACACCAAAAAGGCATTGAACAAGGTTGAGTGGCCTTTTCTATGGGAGATAATAAAATCAAGAGGAAAGCCCTGAGACAATATACACAATGATGCAAATGATTTATCAATGACATAGGGGGTAGTATTAATTAAGGACCGGAGTTCCACAGAATTCTAATTAACTAGAGGCATCCAACAAGGTGGTCATCTAACCATGTGTCTGTCTGCTTTATGAAGCTATTGATTTTGCTACTTCAGATTCCTTTATTCGGATCTGGCCGGACTCCCAAACTGTCAATTAAACACATGGCTTATTCAGATGGCCTGTTAATTGTATACCAAAAGCAGTAAGAGTTTTACTATCCCTTCAAGAAACTTTAAATAACTTCCACAATTTAACAGGTTTTAAACCGTATCAGCTGAAATAATAACTGATAATTTACAGACTTCTAATCAGGGCTCAGAGGTGAACAAACTTAAACCTTTGGGCATGAGGCTTACCTCAACTAATCCAGAAATGTTGTCCTCCAATTGCCAAGCACAGTACAAAGAAATTAGACAGCTTCTGGCCAATTGGGAGAGACTTCTCATTACTTTTTTTAGAAAAGGTCAACATAATATAGATGAATATTCTCCTCAAATGTTTATATCTATATTGAGCTCTTCTCATGTATTGCTCTAAAAATTACATCACAGAAGAAGTCTGGCCCTTCCTAATTTCCAATATTACTATTGGATGCACTCTGTGGTCGTTGGGCCAAGCTCATACATTTTAATATTAGCAGTTTTTATTGAGGCAATACTGGATAATCTTCCCAAATATATTCTCCTGTGTTTTTTCTGACCAGCGATTCCCCCCAAAACATGGTAACTACAAATCACTTAGAGATGCAGCTAAAAATTGGTTAGATACTATCAAAAAGGTAAGATCCGACAAATTCATGGGTACTCTGTGCTGGAGCAATTTAACTTTTACCAAGTCCAAATACATCATTCACCATGGTCTCAAATGAAATGTGTCTACTAGTTGTTCTCACAAGGAATATTTAAACCTTTCCAACAATTGTGTGAGGGGTGTGGAATTAGTAATATAGTCTTCTTTAGATGTTTACAGGTCAGAGCATTGATATCTTCAATTAAAGCAAAATGTTAATAAGATGTAATACCAAATATATTTAAGGCCCTAAATAGTACGACTTGCATTTAAATAATATTATACTATGCCATTTTAATGGAGCCCACACAACATCATCTTGATGAATGGGCAAGTAAATGCTCAAATAGGCTTGCCAAGGAATTACCCTTAGATGCTTTTTGCTTTTCAGGGCTCTATTTGGCTATTTTGTTGGTGTAGAGACAGAATATCGATATAAAAAATATCTAAATTGAAGAATATTGAGTCAAGAATATCGATGGTGCATTATATCGAGGTACGTTTTCTTGTTGTTAGGAATATCGATTTTTGTGTAATCTAGAAATATCAAAATTGTAAATATCAATGGCAAAAATGTAATTGTAAATAATATCATGTTTTTTATTTCTGTTTTTAGTAAATTGTTATTAGTTATTTTATAACGTTTTATTTATTTTTTGATGGTATAAAATGTGTTTTTGTTGGTTTTATGATAATTTATAGGAACAAGATATTGGATTTATAGGGGATCAGGGTGGGTAGTAATTTTAAAATTTTGTAGAAAAAATCACAATATTTTTACACTTGTATACATTTTAGGAGCTGGATGTTGGGTCAATAGGGGATAAGGGGGAGTAATGTTAAAAAAAATTGGGAAAGTTAAAATGTTTTAAATTTTTAATACATTTTTAGGAGCAGAATATTTGGTTTATGGGGATATAGGTGTGGATTCAATGTAAGATTGTTGGTTAAAAAAAATCAAATTAAAAAAAATTCTACATTTTTTGGAGTGTGAATATTTTGATGTAAATTGTGTGAATGTTTTTTTTACATTCAGTAAAAATGTAACAATTGATTACATTTTTTTTATTAATTAGTTATTTAAATGTTTAATTTAGGAATAAAAACTAGAGCCATATTACGATGGCGGGCGGACTTTGTTTGCCCATCACCATAACAAAAAACGGGACCGCCCACCAGAGGTGCTGGAGCCCCGCGGGCCAATTAGGATGCGACCACCACCCTGGCGGTCACATCTTGCCTCTTTTACATTGCGGCTGGCAGTGCTGTAAACAGCACCCGCCACAATGTAAAATGTGCATGTTGTTTATTGGCATGCACAACGTGACAGGCACTGCGCGGTGCCTGCCACCTTGTATATGCCAATTTAGGTGGGTAACAGTGCAGCCTCACTGGGGTCCACAACGGACCCCCTTAGCAATTTACCATATGCCTTTCCAAGGCGGAGTCTCCGCCATGGAAAGGCATACTCACTGCAGGCATCATAATATGGATGATGGTGCCTGCAAGGCACCGCCACCATATGGTGTGCCTTTTCCGCCCGGCCAACAATCCAACCAGCGAAAAAACAGTCTTTCCGTCCACTGCTGTACCCCCGCCATTGGAATATGGTGGGGGGTAAATGGCGGGCTGGCAGGGAAAGATGTCGGGCAGATTGCCACCGCAGTTCAGATGGTGGCGATCTGCCTGACATCATAATGTGCACCTTAGTTTTGTGATTATTTTTAGTTTAAAATGAGTTAAAAATGCCTTAACATTGGAATATACCATATTATTGTTTTGTAATTTATCCTGTAATCCTAATATTTTTACTTTGTTGTGAAAGGTGGTGTTTTAAATGTTTCATTACATTTTTTTCAATAAATGTATTATATTATACATTTCTATTTTAAAATATATTTTTAAAATTAATTAGTGAATAATTAAATACAATTCTGTTACATTTAAAAATTTGACACTTTTTAAAATGAATTAAAAAAGATTGTTTTATAATTAAAAATAGTGCATATTTTAATTTATTTTTGAACATTTTAATAAGTAACATTTCGTATAATTATACATTTTTGGCAGTTAGAAATATGAATTTATGGCCGTTTTAGTATCCGGCACTTTCCATGAGTTTTGTAGAATTTGGATTTGGAATAGTACATTATTATGGTTTACTATCCAACACTTTCCCTGTGATTAGTTGTCTTTGGAGTTCGAATAGTAAATTATTATGAATTATTAGCCAGCACTTTACCTGAGTCTAGTTTGGTTTTGTGTTGGAAAAGTAAATTATTATGGTTCACTTTCCCTGCGTTTAGGTGTGTTTGGAGTTGGAATAGTAAATTATTATGATTTATTATCTAGCACTTTCCTTGAGTTAAGTTGGATTTTGAGCTTGAACAGTAAAATATTATTGTTTAATATCCAGCACTTTCACTGACTTTAGTTGGATTTGGAGTTTTCATAGTAAATTATTATGATATACTATCCAATACTTTCCCTTTGTTTAGTTGGATTTGGAAATGGAATAGTAAATTATTACGGTTTACTATCAAGCACTATCGCTTACGTTTTGGTTGGATTTGGAGTTGGATTAGTAAATTAATATGGTTTACTATCCAATTATTTTCCTGTGTTTAGTTGGATTTGGAATAGTAAATTATTATGATTTATTATCCAGCACTTTACCTGAGTTTAGTTGGGTTTTTGGTTGGAATAGTAAATTATTATGGTTTACTATCTCACACTTTTCCTGAGTTTAGTTTGATTTTGAGCTTGAATAGTAAATTATTATGTTTCACTATCCTGCACTTTTCCTGAGTTTAGGTGGATTTGGAGCTGGAATAGTAAATTATTATGGTTTACTATCCAATATTTTCCCTGTGTTTAGTTGTGTTTGTAGTTGGAATAGTAAATTATTATGATTTATTATCCAGCACTTTCCCTGAGTTTAGTTTGACTTTGGGCTGAAATAGAAAATTATTATGGTTTGTTATCCAGCACTTTTGTTGAGTATTGTTATTTTTGGAGTTCGAATAGTCATTTTTTGGGGCTATTATGCAGCATTTTCTCTGAGTTTAGTTTATTTTGTATTTATCAATAGTACTTATTTATGAATTATTATGTATAATGTTTTGTTTAGTTCATATGTATTTTTAAAAAGGTAAATAGACATATATTACTTTTTATTGGCAACATTTTTCAATGCAACTACATATATTTTTTTCCAAAATTACATTGTTTTCATATGTCTGTGTTATAATTTTTTTTATAATTTTAAAAACATAAATCAGAAATGTTGATGTTATTTAGATTGTATTATAAAGTGTAATATGTAACATTCAGTTTTCCATGTACAATTGTAAAATAAATATTATATTTACACATACACACTGTAATAGTAAAGACAAATGTGTTTAGTTCTTTAATTATAAACAGTTTCATTTTTATTTATTATTTTTGATGACAATTAAAACATTTGTACACATTTTGTTTACATTTAATGTAACATTATGCATGTGTAAAGTTGTATTATATGTATTTTATAAGGTTATATATTTGTATATTTTAATATTTAGTATATTGAACATTATTTTTAATAAAATAATATTTATTATGTGAAATAATTTACAAACATTTTAACAGAAATATTTTGTACCATATATATTTTTCATCACATTTTCATATTTGTTGTCCGTTTACAGTGTATGAAACAACATATATTTTAATATATATTAAATATTATATTTTGGGGGGATAATATAACAGTTAATGTATATTTTATAAATGTTAAATATGTATTAAACATTAGAAAAAACATTACAAAAAATACAATTATACATATCATTTTTTGCATTTGTTTTTAATATGTATCCATTGTTATCAATGGGGAGTTACTTTTTTTCATTTTTATTACAAAGCCATTTTCTTTTCATTTTCCTCACTTTTCCGTCTATCTGTTTCATTTTTAGGTCATTTTGGAAGACAGAACCTCGTGGCTGGGAGCTGCATTGCATTGGTTAATGAAAGTTTAATTTGATATACTTTTAAGGTAGTTTTAGGGTAGGGGCAAGGAAGTAGTAGTGTAAATAGATTTGTTAAACCGTTATTTGTTCATTTTTAGTGTAGGTAGGTGTTGTATATGTTTGACGTAGTGTTGGATAGTATTGTTATCGAATGGATTCGGATTTACTTTGTCTGCTATGGATTTTAGCATTTTCGAGGATATTCTACTGCTACATAACTGTACTTTTTTTTTATTATGGGTGGGAAATGTATTTTGTTTAATTGTTTTTTTGAACATTTTAATAATTATAATATGTTATATAATTTTGTGCTCGATTTTAAGTTTTATGACATTTATATTTATTAATTTAAAACATTTCAGAATTATGTTTTTTACATATTTTATAGTTTTAAGATTATTATGATGTTTAGTATTTTGTTTGGTTTAAAAAATTGATTTATTAATCATGTCTAGGTATTCTAGACCTTGGGTGTTTGGATATAATCGAGTCTTGTGTTGTAGGTTCTCATACATTGATTTGTTTGTTTACTATGTTTAGGGCATATTTTAGTTAAGGATTGCTCTAGTCTCAGTTCTTGATAGCTCTGTTCCTTTTGAATTGCTTCAGTTAGTTTATATAGTGTTGGTTGTCCCTTTCATATTGTGGCTTGGAAGGCATTATGCCATCTTTCCACTGCCTTGTTAGTTTTGACTTTTTGAGCAATAGTATTAGTGTAGTGTAGACGTTCCACCAGGGGATCTGGAATTTTGGTTGTCTACAGTGCCCTTATATATATAACCTTCCCACCCAGGTGTCTTCAAAGTAATCTAGGAAGGTAGTTAGTTTACTTTCGCTTGCTTAACAGAAAGGGCTTTCCAGAAGTATGTTATAATGGTGGGCTACTTCAGTTGTTGGGGCATAGGCCAGGGCTATTAACTTTTTATTTGGTAGGCATAGTTGCTATTGGTGGAATGATCTATACTCAGAGTAGATTTTTGTAGGAGTCTCCATATACTCTGATTGACGTGGTAATAGCAACCTTGTATTGCAGTGTGTGGGTATAATTTTAAAATCAACTGAAACCTTGCTTGCTGGAAGTCAATGATTATTGTTTGTGGAAAGTAATTGTCAGTGAATTGTTTTAGTACTGTCAGGAGCTCTGTATAGGTGGTGTTTTGTTTTTAGGGAGTAATGCATATATGAAGGTGATATTAGTATCTTCATATTCGCTGTGGATTGTATATAGCTGGTAGGATGGTATTGGGCAAACTTTGAATGTGGCATTCATCGTCCATATTTCACAGTTTTTAAGTTTTTGTACATTGGTGTTTATAGCAAAGATGATTATTCGTTTTTTATGGCTTTCATTGTCATAAAGAAGGAATGTTTCAACTTTTTGGGTGATGGTGTATTCAGGTAACATTTGTATTTCTCCAAAAGTTTGGGGGGGAGTAGGTGATGTTTGAGCTGTAGCCCTTTTAGCTCTGGTGGTTAATCTTTTTAAAGTGGAGATGGACAGTAGGTGTCCTGTGACGGTAAAACATCTTTACGTATTTGGGTACTTGTTTGTTGGGAACTTGTACTTGCTTCTCTTATAGTTTCTAGGGCATCTCTGACTTCAATTTCAGTCACATTGGGAAAATGGTTGTGCTCTTCAATAAAGACTACATTGGTTTCTACTGTAGTGGCTCTCCCATAGCAAGCATTAGAGTAATATTTGCTACATTTCCAATGTGTTTTGTTTTCAATACATTTTTCCTCTGTATAAGTGTAGCCCATGTAGCAAATAAGTAGTTTCCCTTTTTGCAAAAGTATCAACTTTGCTCCTTCTGCCATTTATTTGTGTATCTGTGAAGATAGTTATAGCTAGAACCTAGTTTCCATAGGAAAAGGATTTTTTGATTTGCTAATAACTTTGGCTTCGTTTGACGAATCTTCTCGAAACTCTCCCAAATAAAGTCTATCCATGTCAACTCCTATCCTGAAAGTTTGGGGGTGATTTGTCAAGTGGGGGCTGAGAAAAAAAGGGTGGTCCCAAAACGTGTTTTGAGACAGGCTACAGTCCGAACTGCTGAACGAAATTACACCAAATTTGGTAGAGAGGTAGGGGAGCAACCTTTATTTTAAATGTTGTAAATCCATTCAGTAGTTGCTGAGAAATTCAAAAAATAAGATTAAAAAAACAATTTTCCCATAGAAAACTTTAGACAAGGCTACAGCCTAAACTGCTGAACGGAATTACCCAAATTTGGCAAAAAGGTAGTGCTTGGAGAAGAAAGTGACCGTTTTTTAAATGGTGTAAATCCGTTCAGTAGTTTGTGAGAAATTACAAAAATAAAAGTTTCAATATCTATGGCTGCAGTGGGTTTGCTACCCCTCCAAACCATGCGCTTCATTTTAATTGGCTACCAATACTCCAAACCAGAATGTGCTGGCAGCCATTTTCTGACTCGGTGACCTAGTCAGAAGAAATAAGAAAAAATTAAAGATGAAAATGAAGAAAAGTTGGACAGGTTACAAACACCCTACCTCCCATGGCCTGTTCAGAGGGTCCCACAAGCCCCACATGGCAAAAAAAGAGCACTTTTTTTAAACGGTAGAAGTTGCGCTGGGGTCATGGATTCTGCTGAGAAATAAAAAAAAAACGAGGCATTTTGTTTAAAAAAGCCGCCGGGTGGGTCAGGTCCCGGTGGCACTTGCAAAAAAAATGTCAGGGTACCGCCACCTCCCCGGGGCACACATTTAAATTAGTGGAGGGGCCCTATGGGACCCCTCAAGCACTGGGGACCACCACCTCCCAGGGGCTATAAATAAAAATCTATCTGGGGAGGAGCTCATATACCCCCACACTGCCCCTGGGATCACCACCTCCCCGGGGCTTTGGATATTTTGGGAGCAGGGCCGTGCGGCCCCCCTCCTGGAGCTCTTGATGGCCCTGGGGACCCCCAACCTCCAGGGCCAGCTCCTGCAGTGTCCCAGGGTACCCACCCTGGGCCAGTGCTGTTTGCTATGGTTGGGGGGAGCATGGCTCCCACCCTACCATAGCAAACTCTGCTTTGGATTTTGGAAGCGAGAGCAAGGAAATCTGCTCTCTCTTTCAAAATACAAAGCAGAATTGCTTTTCCACATGGGGAGCTGCATGTCAGCAGCTCTCCGTGCGGAAAAGCAATGCCTGCTCCCGCAGGAGGTGGGGAGCCGGCAGGGACCATGGGGCATGGGGGCTCTCCCATGGCCCCCAATGAAGAGGTTCGGCCCCAGGGGATGGGGTCACCGGAACCAGAAATGCCCTGGGAGGGGGGCCACACGGCCCTCCTCACGTTTGTTGTTTTATTTTATTTTTTTTACATATGAGCATGCCTCGGGGGAAGGGGTCCCCGGAAGGAATGTAAATTAAAGGAAGTGGATGTTTTCATGAAAAAAAGGAGTCGTGACCCTAGCGCGCTTCTCAGCGCGGCCCTCCATGTGAACACAATGGGTGTGTGGCTCTCAGCGCGGCCCCCATGTGAACACGATGGGTGTGCGGCTTTCAGCGCGGCCCCCGTGTGAACGCAATGGGTGCATGGCTCTCAGGGCAGCCTCCTGTGTGAACGTGATGGGTGCGCTGCCCCCGTGTGAATGGGATGGGTGCGTGGCTCTAAATCGTGGTAGGTGCACGACTCCAAACAACCAAAAACATTTTTTTTTTCAAATTCTAAATTATATGTTGGGTTGTTAGGTGGCTCTAAAAAGAGCCCTTGTGTTTATTTGGAGATTTTTGTAGCTACATGTAAGTGCCGATGCAGAGCCTTAGGTTGTCTGTGAAATGTACACCATCACTCCTGTAGATTCCATCCATATCGAAATGCAGATTGTTGTTGTATATGGAGCCCATACTATGGTGTCTGAGATAAGCAGAAACAGCCTTATTGACATTTTTTCTAGCTTTCTCAATCTATGGACAGAATTGGTTGGACCACTTCCATTTCTGTTTTTGGCATATGTTAGAGTATACAAAGACAGTTTGAGGCAAAAGCAACACCAGTTCTGCAAATCTGTCCTTCATTAGCATTTCCAGACCTATACTAGTCAATGTGCCTAGGTCATTGCCACCACAGTGCACAATCATGAGGTCAGGGGGTTGAAGATGTAAAAAGGTTTTTAGTAAAGGCATCAATTGGTGCCTATTTAATCCTCTTGGTCCAATCCATTTATTGTCCACATTTTGCTAGATCTTTGTCAATACCTCTGTGTTCCGCATACCTTTTGAACCAGAAAACATAACTGTGTCCCACAATCCACACTCTAAGTATCTTAAAGGGAAGTCTGGATGAACTGAAAACATGTGTGTAGTTGAAAAAGGCAATTGGTAGAATGAGAGGTATCTAGAATGGTGGACAAGATGCAGTTTTTAAAAAAGAAGAGAAATGATTGGCTGTTTAAGAACATTATATAGTCAAAAATAGGGTACATGTTTCTATGTTTAAAAAGCATGCTTCTTATTGGTTTGTAAAAAATGTTTCAAAGATACATTATATAGAGTTGAGTATTCCATGAGCTGTTACTGTGGAAGCAGGCATTAAGGAGAATGGGGGTAGGTTTGAAAGGTAACTGTGCCATTAAAGTGTGAATTTGTTATAAATATTAAAGTAACAAGTCAGTGGTATCTTTATAAGTAGTGTACTATTAAAAAAGTGGTAATATTATTTGTAATATATTTTTGAACTCCGGTATGTATTCGCGGTGCCATCACTTACGTTGCACGGTGCAGGCGTAACTCCAGAAAATTGCAGAAGCATTTTGGGTTCAGTTAGAAGTCAGTTGGCAAGGGATGATATTTGTAACCAATAGAAATGTGTTTTAGAATTAGAAATAATCTGGGAAGCAATGTGATTTGTTATTTGCATCTATATGTGTAGAGAAAGAGAGGGAAAGTTTGCCATTACTGGTTTTGTTAAGAGCAGTGCATAATATTGATTGTGTGCATAAGAAAATCTGGGGTGAGTTTCTGATACTTCATAATCTACAAATCAGTTTGAAAGGTGAGTTATACATTTGAGAGGTGTACTATGTGGTGCCTTTGTTTTTAAAGATATTGTATACATCATGAAATTTGAAGTTTGAGATATATTTTGAAATGTAAAAATGTTTATTGCAGTTTATTGTAATATATTTAAATGTTGTTTAATATATAGATTATGTATAGTATAATGTGTATTTTGGAACAGGGATTGCTGATTGTGGTATTTTTCCAGTGTGTGGATATGTACATTAGTAGTATACCGCATTATTTTAGGCGTTGCTTTCAAATTGGAAGTGCATATGTTGAGTTAAGGAATTAGTGATTAGACTAGTTTTTATAAGTCTCTAGAGAGGTACAGATGAAATATTCCACATAATGTTTGGTGTTTGGTTTAAAATTGAAGTTTGTTCTGTAAATTAATGAGGTGTAGATATTGTTGTGGTAGAGAGATACCAATTATGTTTTTCAGGAATATGGTGAGTCTTATAGCAGAGAAATGTGAATGGTTCCTGCTTTGTTTTTGGCTAGGTTTAACATTAAAAGTAGTTGTTAAATGGCAAAGTAGCAGCAGAGATTCATACACTACTTCAATCCCATAAGCACTATCTTTGCAGAGCAGCCATCACACTGTCAGTACTCATACACTCCTCCAATCACCCATCCAGCACCATATACTTATCCAATCAGTGCACCAATACTCAAGCACTTATAAATTCACCATCCAGTCTCTTTACAGCACTGTACAAAACATAAGTCACTACACGTACTCATGCAAATGTACAGGCACTAAGATATGCACTGCCACAAATCCTCTGTACACTATACATGCAGACCTCTAACCACCTACATACTACTGATTTACTTCTCCAATTACCCAGGTAATACCTCTCTGCAAATGTACAAGCAGTTATAAATTTACCATGAACTCTCTTTGCACTCCTTTAATCATGCATTCAATATCCACATACTCATGCAATGACCCAGGTACTTATATGAGAATATCTCATAGTGGTTAATGGTTCTCAAAAAGAGCAAAATACCGTGTGTCAGTAGCAAGAACAAGGTAAAACAGGGCCGTGTCCGGAACACGTCCTGCAGCCAGCGTGTCATATTCGTATAAGAACGGCTAATTTCCCCGTTCTTGACACTGCTTCTGAAGATCTTGCCTTTGATCCAAGACATTTTTGCCCGAAGAAGCCCATGTTTGGGTGAAACACGTTGGCTGGTCCCATCAATTGCATACCAAGCACATCTTGAAATAAAAGACCCAAAACGGCACAAAACTAGTGTCATATTATAGAATGTGTTCAACTGTCTGTACCTATATGTTGCCTCTCATCTAACCAGTTCTTGTAGTTTAATATTTATAATGTTTATTTAATGTTTGTATTTATTTTGTTCATTGTTGGTATTTACATTTTTATGTAGATAAATGTAATTTAATTTATTTATATATGATATATATTTATTTGTGTTTGTATTGTTATTGTATTTGTTTTAATTAATGTTACTAATTAAAAATTAAAAAAAATTAAGTCTGTTTTAAATATTTGGTATCTGTAATTTAATTATATAATTGTAAATACTAAATTTGTATGTTTAAATGTTCACAATATAGTTTATATTTATGTTATCAATATTTGTGTCGTCAATATTGTTAATACCAATGTTTTTGGTGTGTTTTCTTATTATTTTAATGTTATCAATATGTTTGTGTGCTTTTTTTGTTGTCAATATTTTTGTCATTGATAATTTTTTTCACAATATTTTTTTATAGATGTTTGTGTCATTTTTTATGTATAGGGTGTTGATATTTTTGTATACAATATTTTTTCAGTGATATTTCTGTAGTTCGAGGTTTTAGGAGTAGATGATGTATCAGTGAACCTATTTTGGCAGATAAAAAATTCCATTACAATTCCACCATTGTAGCTAAATACTGAACCTTGTTTTAGCATCTGGTACTGCAAGAATGCATGTTGGCCAGAAGATGCAGAATTGGCCTTGGGTGTACAGGAGGGATCTGGCAACCCTACCTGTGGCATATATTAGTCCTAGATAGATAGAACTAGTGAATAGCAGTAGTGCATGTGAATGATTATAGAAAAGAATGAAAGGGTAGAAAAGACATGCAGCATCCAATGTAGCACAGGGGATAAAGGTGGGATGACCATGAACATGTAACAGCATTGTTACTTTTAGGTGGTCAATACAGTGAGGGCAATGATTGTGTGGACATGGAGACTAAACTGTTCCATCCTGTGAAGGAAATCATTTCCCTCAAGCACTGCAAAGGGTCTGTGATGAAACTCCACATAATAATGAGGTAGTACACTGGCATTTATTAATATGACAGAGTTCTCTATCACAGCTGTTCAACTAGTTACTTCTGTCTCTTCACCAACATTCTAATGCAGGCTTCCCATGAACATTCTAATTTAAAGTGTGGGGGGCCGTGGCTTGGTTGCAGACTAAGATGGCCTCAGTGTAGAGAGTCTCCCGTCCGAGCCCAAAGATCCAGCCACAATCCTGGTCCCCGGTGGCATAAACTTGCAGCGAAAAAAGAACAGAGTGGAGAGCAACTTATTCAGCATCGGTTTGCTGATTCATGGATTCCCAGGCTCCCGGAATCAAGGCGTGAGACCACCGTGACTGAAGGGCGGGGCCCGCGGAGTGGACCCGCGCTAGCCCAGCGCTGATAGAGAGAAGTCGTAGGGACCCTGATGCCGAGCACAACTACTGAGCAGCGTCGGAAATTGTGGTGCGCAAGCCCTGGGAGCAGCTGCTGACCGACCAACATAGAAGGAAAGAAGGTACGTGGACGAGCAACAGAGACTAAGGAGAGTGAGGCCCAGATGGCGGAGGAGAGGCTGGGCAGGCAGTGCCGGTAGCAGAGATCAGGAGCAAAGGGGATGTGATGAGAACATGGTCCCATATGATAGAAGCCATAAGCAGGTCCTGGGAGAGTCAAATCACCTGTAGCTGGTTCAGGCCCAAATTATATAAAGGAGAGGGGAGCACCGATCAGGCAAGTAGCTGCAGTCGATGTGAGAGAGTTTGCCTGCATCATAGCTAAAACAGCGGCAGAAGCACACATAGGAGGCGAGCCAGCACATATCCTAGGGCACCTAGGAGGCCATAAGGAAGAGGAAGGGAGGGGTGCAGGAAATAGGAGTCTATCGAAAAGGTAGCATTGGAATATTAGATTTAAAACAAAAGAGACTTATGTAACAACCGCCCCAAGAGATAGCCCCAAGGAAAGATGCCCCACAAAAGTACCTTACTTCCTGGTGGAACATATGAAGCCAGAAAGCCTGACACTTATAGAACCGACACAAGGGGCCCGGGGAGCTCGAGGTGGAAAACGGGGAAATGGACTAAAGATACAGGGGCTCACCAAAACCAGCACTGCAGACATGCGGCAACCTTAAAAGAAATTGTACAGCCCAAAGGAGAAGGCCCAATCCAGTCTAATCACATTGATAACTACGCTGTCACAAGAGCTCACACTTTGAGAGAAGAAGAAGGCGAGGCGGAGGAGCTATCACTGACTGCAATCATGGTGGCGATAAGGGACGTCAAATGCTCCCTGGAACCCAAAATCTTCTCTGTCTCGGTAGAGATCACCTTGATAAGAGCAGAATTATCCAAATTAAATGAAAAGGTCGCCATCGCAGAGAATAATATTAACCAATTTCAGTCCAAAACTAAACAACTGGAAAAAAAGCTCAACAGGCAACAAAAATGGCAGTCAGTTAGAAGACCAGGAAGGGAGAGCGAGAAGACACAACATAAGGGTAGTGGGTGTACCCGAAGCAGCAGAAGGGTGAAGTGTGGAACTATTCCTGGAGGATGTTATCCCTAACTAGCTGCAACCGCCTCGCCTATCAAAGTTCTCCTCAACCGAAAGAGCACATAGAGTGCCGGCGCTGCCTCCTAATCCAGGAAACCCGCCATGGACCATCATCGGGACAGGGATGCGATACTCCAAACCACTAGAGAAAAAGGAGATCTCCCATATGTGAACTCGGTTATTAGGTTTTTTCGGACTGATCAAAAAAGAACTGCGATCCAGAGACCTCAAATACATGACGCTTTTCCCAGAGAGAATAAGGGTAATAGCAGAAGGAAAGTCATTGACCTTAGACCTGACAATAGGGAAATTAGGGTAGCTTCCTGAGCCTTACAGTCAGGGAAGACAGCGGGCCCTAGCGGCCTGCCGGTAGAGTTATACAAGGCTTTGCTGGATGTGGTGGCGGAGCACATGTTAAATATGTTTAACCAGGCATTGCAAATCGGTATGCTTCCGTCAGACCAACCAACGTCGGTGATAATGGTAATACAAAAACCAAGTAAACGACCTACCTTCTGCGGATCATATAGGCCTTTCTCGCTTCTAAACTTTCAAGTTAAAGTGCTCGCCAAGCTCCTAGCCACGAGATTGGCCAGAGTGACTGAGACACTCATACACTCGGGTCAATAGGGATTCATGCTTCATCAAACATTAGGCTGAACCTCCACCGACTGTTTGGGATATTGCATGTAACACGGGTGCACCCAAGTGAGCAGATGGCCCTCTTATCTTTGGACGCGAGTATGGCTTTCAATAGTGTAGAATGTAACCATCTGTATGCTGTCCTAGAGCATTGCAGCATAGGCCCCAAATTCATCTCCTGGATTAAACTCCTATACAATCAACCCCTGGCTAGGGTAAGGGTAAACACAACAGTGTCTTGTGTGTTTATCTTGCAAAGAGGAACCAGGCAGGACTGTCCACTATCTCCTTTCCTCTTCTCATTAGCCCTGGAGCCCCTAGCCGTGTAGGTGAGGCAGGTCCGTTGATTTGGGGGATCCCGTGTGACATGATTGGGAAGACCGCATATCTATATGCAGATGATATCCTGGTATACATGAAGAAACTGTGGCAATCAATTGATCGTATTCTACAGATCTTTACAATGTATGGCGAATACTCATGGTACTGCATCAATTGGAATAAATCACTATTGTTTCCGCTCTCCAGAGGACCCACCAACCTAACTTCTAGAATCACAGTACTGGTGCAAGAGGAAGGTCTCAAATATTTAGGAATCTATATCACGCGGGATGCAGATGAGTTCCACAATCTGAATCTTGGGCGACAGTTAGATAGGCTCATCACCGATGTGAAATATTGGTGCCACTCCCACTGACACTGATGGGCCGGGCGGCTCTATTCAAAATGATGGCACTCCCATGACTTCTGTACATGTTGCAAAACTTACTATATGAGGTTTCCCCCACCTTCTTCCAAAGGGTGGGCTCAGACCTTAGGGCATTACTGTGGAGCGGGGCAGCCCTATGCATAGCACTAAGCAAACTCCAGAGAGGGGTCTTTGAAGGGGGATTGGCGGTGCCTGATATCCCAAGCTACTACTGAGCCACACAGCTGGTGAACGTTAATGGCTGGATGTTCGAGGACAGAGCACAACCAGCTTATAGGGTGGACAGATTGTCTATCGGAGTGCTGGGCCCACGGGCACTACTTTACAGGAAGCAAATTTATAAGCACCTCCAAGCAAACACAAGAATAGTGGTCAGGGTTTGGAAAGTGGCCATGAAGTACCTGGGGTGATAAAAGAAACTCAAAGGTATGACTCCACTCTGGGCAGGAGACTGCTTGAAGGAAGTATGTAGCCTAGATGGCCTCACGAAGTGGGAGGCGCTCGAGATCGAGGCAGTAGGAGACGTTTGTAGAGGTGGAGCATATATCACATTTGCGGAGCTGCAAAGAGAATATGATATGAGGCAAGGGGAATGGTTTAAATACATTCAATAAGGACATGCACTAAGAAAGCACATTATTGAAGGAGAAACACTAAAAGAAGTCACACCGTTAGACGATAGGATACTGACAGAGCAGATAAGCATAAGACAATATCTCTATTCTACAAAAAGACAGTCAACAATGCCACAGACCCCATGAAAACATTACGGCAGGCATGGGAACAAGATGTTGATAGCCTGAAAGACGAGCAATGGGTGGAAGTGATACAGGGTCCGCGAGAGGTGGCAGTTCAGGCTAGATTCTGACTTATACAGCTTAAAGTGCTACACAGAGTGTATTATCCTAGTTCAGTGCTATATAGAATTGGAAGGAGTGAAAATAGGTGTTGTCAGAGAGGCCGTGGGAATTTTAGATAAAGATAGCCAGAACAATGTCAGAAGTAGTGGGCATGGAAGTCCCATTGGAGCCCAAATGGTTCCTTCTGGTCACAGAGGCAAATGACGACAGGCCTAGCCACAAAATACAATGGTTGGTGTTAGCCACAGTGGTCGTTAAGCTCAATGTGGCAAAGAAATGGGGGGCGACCGACACCCCAACACTAGAGAATTAGGAAAAGGATCTGGACTGATGTTGGCAAGTGGAACTACTGATTTGTAAAAGTAGAGATTGCCCAAAATAGGGGAAAAGATTTGGAAGTCATGGCAAATATATCGAGGACTCTATGGGGGAATTAAGAGTACCACTTGTTCACTACTAATCAGGACCACAGCCTTCTCTTAAAAAAACAGTTTTGCATACATTCAGAAAGGGAAAGGGTCCCCTGGTCACCCCTTTCTGTTTACGAATGGGTGGTGGTAAAAAGCGGATGCTTTGCAACTGTATTTCGGTCACAAAACTTTTGTACATTGCACAGTGTCTCACTATTTGGAATAATACAGAATAGAAAACCCCCACTTGTGATTACATCACAAATGGACTGATTCTGTGCATTGTCCAGTTTGCCAGAGGTGATAAGTTTGGAAAATGTGCCTATTAGCCTTTATTTTAATTATTGTTGTCAAATAAAATGATATGCTTATTATTTTTAGTTGATGAAGTGTCTTTCATTGGCATTGTTGTTTTGTTGAATTTTGTAGAGGCTGTTAAAAGAAAAATATTTCTTAGCTATGTGTTGTATTTGTATTAAATGAATTATTTATAAATACTTCAGTTTCTTTTTTGGTTAAGTAATATACTTTGTTATATATTTTTTATAATGTTGATTTAAATGTTGTTGTGCATGAAAATATTTATCTTGTATTTTCTATGTGGATGTTTAATGAGGTTCTATCTGTGATATTTCAAGAAAAACATGTAATAGTTTTTGTTATGAAATAAAAAAGGCAAATTATTTATATTTTGTCATAAAGTTTTGTTCTTACATGTATTGATGGATTTTCGATAAAGTTGGATGTGTGGTTCTTTTTCCTTCTGTGTTCTCTCTCTCACAAATTATTACTCTTCCTCCTTGTTTGTCCGATGTAAGGTAAAAGTGGTATTGATTAATCCATTGATTTTATAGTGTTAGTTTAATTGGTTAACTTTTTCTATTGGTTTGTGTAGCTTTAGTTAAAATGTATTGGTCAAGATAGCTTTTATTAATTGTTTAGCAGTTACCTTTCAATTAGTTTAACATTTACAGACTTGCACAAAACAAAGCAGCTGGGTCTTAGGAGGCTGCACCACCAGGACTAGTCACTTATGTTAATAATGGATATTGCCCACCTCAAGTGGTCTGCTGCCCGTAGACCACAAAAATAATTGCAAGAACTGGTTAGATGAGAGGCAACATATAGATACAGACAGTTGTACACATTCAATAACACAACGCTAGTTTTGTGCCGTTTTTGGTCTTTTATTTCCAGATGTGCTTGGTATGCAATTGATGGGACCAGCCAACTCGTTTTTTCCAAACATTGGCTTCTTCAGGGCAAAAATGTCTTTGGATCAAAGGCGAGATCTTCAGAAGCTGTGTCAAGAACGGGTAAATTAGCCGTTCTATATGAATATGGGAATATCTCGTACTGGAGAATGGTTCTCAAAAAGAGCAAAATACTGTGTGTCAGTAGCAAGAACAATGTAAAACAGAGCCATGTCCGGAACACGTCCTGCAGCCAGCGTGTCATATTCGTATAAGCACGGCTAATTTCCCATTCTTGACACTATTTCTGTCTTGGTAGAGGTCACCTTGATAAGAGAGCATTTATCCAAATTAAATGAAAAGGTCGCCATCGCAAAGAATAATATTAACGAATTTCAGTCCAAAACGAAACAACTGCAAAAAAAGCTCAACAGGCAATACAAATGGCAGCTCAGTTAGGAGACCAGGAAGGGAGAGCGAGAAGAAACAACATAAGGGTAGTGGGTGTACCCGAAGGAGCAGAAGGGTGAAGTGTGGAACTATTCCTGGAGGATGTTATCCTTAACTAGCTGCAACCGCTTCACCTATCAAAGTTCTTCTCAACAGAAAGAGCACATAGAGTGCCGGCGCTGCCTCCTAATCCAGGAAACCCGCCATGGACCATAATCACCAGAATATTCAATCATCGGGACAGGGATGCGATACTCCAACCCACTAGAGAAAAAGGAGATCTCCCATATGTGAACTCGGTTATTAGTTTTTTTTGGACTTTACACTTCAAGTGCAGAGAGTTTTGACCTGATCAAAAAAGAACTGTGATCCAGAGACCTCAAGTATATGATGCTTTTCCCAGAGAGAATAAGGGTAAAAGCAGAAGGAAAGTTGTTGCACTTTACAACCCCGGAAGAGGCATGAGAGTGGCTGGAGGGATGGTGTGCAACTGGAAAGAAAGAAGATCGAGGTACCAGTCGCAGAATGGGATCAATGAACAGGAGGAGGGAGCCATAGACAGAACTAGGTCAGCATGCAACATCAATGAGTCAAGTAGGTACAGCTAATAAAGTAACAGATCCTAATGAGTGACGAGAAGGTTTGACGCAGAGATCAGATGGAAGCGCAAGGGACAGGCCATGAAAAAAATCAGAAGGGAGCTTGGAACTATTAGGATTGTGGTGGCATGTGAGAGAATAGGATCGGCAGAGACTTTGAACTAAGGTATGCCAGGGACAATCAATGGATATGGGACTTCGATGGGGAGGAATGCACTATAACCAAACCTTTTATTGGTCCAGGTAGATCGGCCACCCCCTCAATCAATTTGTAGGAACCGTATTGTTTGTATTGGGCGACAGGCGCTGTGGGGGTTGGAGAGTTGGGGTTTCCTTAACCTAAGAAGCAGGGTAGAAGGGTTGGGGGTCATGGGAAAGGAACATTTAGATTGTTACATTAGTTTAGAACTGTGCTACGTGAGCAGGAATAGTAGAAAAGCAGCATATAGAGCTTATATAGATAATAAGATAAATATACTGAACCTACACGTAGATGGGGAGCCTTAGACAACCACAGTCCTCGATTAAAATGTGGTCCTGGAATGTAAATGGGCTTAATGGGAAGCTGAAAAGATCACAGGTGCTACTGTTTAATAAACGTCATGCTGCAGATGTCATTCTCCTGCAGGAGACACACCCCTTAGGTAATCATTGTAAGACATTAGATAGATATGGTTATACTCTTAAGGCACATGCAGGCTACACCTCGGGTTCCAAGGGAGTAAGGATTCTGATCAAACGCTCTTGCCTGATCATAGACCACAACATGTGGATGGATGACCTGGGTAGATATGTTGCACTCAGTGGGATGTGGGAGGGTTAGAAACTCAATCTTTGCTCTGTGTACTCGCCGCCGGGGCAACAGTCTGCCACTCTAGACAAACTGGGCAATACTATACTACAGCTGCTGGAGGGTAGACTGGTCCTGGGGGGGACATGAATGACATAGTCTCGACAGAACTTGATGCACTGAGTAGGATCCAAACAGGAACGAGTACCACGCAACAGGGAGGCCAGTTTAGGGGGTTCTTTGAGGCACTAGGCCTAGGGGACATTTGGAGACAACAAAACCCCACGTGAAACAATGCACACCTCTTTCAGCCGGGTCGGGTAGCCTTTCAAGACAAGAATATTTTACAACACAAGTCTCATGGCTGGGGGTAATTCAGAGACGTGACACATATAGCTAGGGGTAATTCCGATCATTCCCCTGAAGAAGTGAAGGAAACAGGCCTGGGGAAGGACTATATGCTGCCATCAAGAATTGCTCTGTGGTACTTTAAGGATAAAGATTTTAGCAAAGCAATGCGAGCTGGGGCTAAGCAGTACATTGATGGGAACCTGGGGATAATGGTCCGTCAGAACAACCAACGGCGGTGATAACCGTACTACAAAAACCAGGTAAATGACGTACCATCTGCGGATCATATAGGCCTATCTCTCTTCTAAACTTTGAAGTTAAAGTGCTCGCCAAGCTCCTAATCCCGAGATTGGCCGGAGTGATTGAGACACTCATGCACTGGGGTCAATCGGGATTCATGCTGCATTGTAGCACAACGGAAAATAAGGGGGTGGTGATGGACGGAGCATCTGAACCAATCAAACACTCACACCCAGTCAACATATCTGGGTTTAATCCATCACCGTTCTTTAGCCCACTCTGCCACCCCAGTTCAGACATGGCCATATGCAAATCAGTCTGACCCTGTAACTCATGGGAACAGTCCAGCCCGAACTGCCAAGCCATGCCTTCCCTGGACCGGATTCAAGCTTCCTAGGACCGGTTTATGGCATTACAGCCGTCTTCAGCCAGGCTTGCTTGAATCCAATGGCAAAGTGAGCAAGGGACTCACGTCTGAGCATACCCTGCCAACTTATGGCAAACAAAGCGATACAAAAGGGGTGGTGATGGACGGAGCATCTGAACCAATCAAACACTCACACCCAGTCAACAGATCTGGGTTTAATCCATCACTGTTCTTTAGCCCACTCTGCCACCCCAGTTCAGACATGGCCATGTGCAAATCAGTCTGACCCTGTGCCTCATGGGAACAGTCCAGCCCGAACTGCTAAGCCATGCCTTCCCTGAACCGGATTCAAGCTTCCTCGGACCGGTTTCTGGCATTACAGCCATCTTCAGCCAGGCTTGCTTGAATCCAGTGGCAAAGTGAGCAAGGGACTCACGTCTGAGCATACCCTGCCAACTTATGGCGAACAAAACGGTACAAATGGGGGTGGTGATAGACGGAGCATCTGAACCAATCAAACATTCACACCCAGTCAACAGATCTGGGTTTAATCCATCATCGTTCTTTAGCCCACTCTGCCACCTCAGTTCACACATGGCCATGTGCAAATCAGTCTGACCCTGTGCCTCATGGGAACAGTCCAGCCCGAACTGCTAAGCCATGCCTTTCCAGAACCGGATTCAAGCTTCCTAGGACCGGTTTCTGGAATTACAGCCGTCTTCAGCTAGGCTTGCTTGAATCCAGTGGCAAAGTGAGCAAGGGACTCACGTCTGAGCATACCCTGCCAACTTATGGCGCACAAAGCGGTACAAAAGGGAGTGGTGATGGACGGAGCATCTGAACCAATCAAACACTCACACCCCATCAACAGATCTGTGTTTAATCCATCACCGTTCTTTAGCCCACTCTGCCACCTGCATCGTAGCACTAGGCTGAACTTCCACTGACTGTTTGGGATATTGCATGTAACATGGGTGCACCCAAGTGAGCAGATGGCCCTCCTATCTTTCGACGCGAGTATGGCTTTCAATAGTGTAAAATGTAACCATCTGTATGCTGTCCTAGAGCATTGCAGCATAGGCCCCAAATTTATTGCCTGGATTAAACTCCTATACAATCAACCTCTGGCTAGGGTAAGGGTAAACGCAACAGTGTTTTGTGCGTTTGTCTTGCAAAGAGGAACCAGGCAGGGCTGTCCTCTAGCTCCTATCCTCTTTTCGTTAGCCCTGGAGCCCCTAGCGGTGTGGGTGAGGCAGTTCCGTTGATTTGGGGAAACCCGTGTGAGATGAGTGAGAAGACCGCATATCTCTCTATACAGATTATATCCTGTTATACATGAAGAAACTGTGGCAATCAATTTATCGTATTCTACAGATCTTTTGAATTTATGGCGAATACTCAGGGTACTTCATCAATTGGGATAAATCACTGTTGTTTCCGCTCTCCAGAGGACCCACCAACCTAACTTCTTGATTCACAGTACTGGTGCAAGAGGAAGGTCTCAAATATTTAGGAATCTATATCACGCAGGATGCAAATGAGTTCCACAATCAGAATCTTGGGCGACAGTTATATAGGTTCATCACCGACGGGAAATAAGGGTGCACACTCCCACTGACACTGATGGGCCGGGCAGCTCTATTCAAAATGATTGCACTCCCATGACTTCTGTACATGTTGCAAAACTCATTATATGAGGTTCCCCCCACCTTTTTCCACTGGGTGGGCTCAGAACTTAGGGCATTACTGTGGAGCGGGGCGGCCCTATGCATAGCACTAAGCCAGCTCAAGAGAGGGGTCTTTGAAGGGGGACTGGTGGTGCCTGATATACCGAACTACTACTGGGCCCCACAGCTGGTGAACGTTAACGGCTGGATGTTCGAGGACAGAGCACAACCAGCTTATAGGGTGAAAAGATTACCTATGGGAGTGCAGAGCCCACAGGTACTACTTTACATGAAGCAAATGTATAAGCACCTCCAAGCATACACAAGAACAGTGGTCAGGGTGTGGAAAGTGGCCACGTAGTACCTGGGGTGGTAAAAAAACCTCAAATGTATGACTTCACTCTGGGCAGGAGACTGCTTGAAGGAGGTATGTAGCCTAGATGGCCTCACAAAGTTGGAGCTGCTCGGGATCGAGACACTAGGAGACGTTTGGAGAGGTGGAGCAAATATCACATTTGCTGCAAAGAGAATATGATATGGGGCAAGGGGAATGGTTTAAATACATTCAATAAGGACATGCACTAAGAAAGCACATTATTGAAGGAGAAACACTAAAGGAAGACACACCATTAGATGGTAGGATACTGACAGAGCAGATAAGGGAAAAGACAATATCCCTATACTACAAAAAGACAGTCAACAATACCACAGACCCCATGAACACAGTGCTGCACGCATGGGAACAAGATGTGATACCCTGAAAGACGAGCAATTGGTGGAAGTTATACAGGGTCCGCGAGAGGTGGCGATTCGGGCTAGCTTCTGACTTATACAGCTTAAAGTGCTATACAGAGTGTATTATCCTAGTTCAGTGCTATATAGAATTAGACGGAGTGAAAATAGGACTTTTCAGAGAGGCTGTGGGAATTTTGGATAATGATAGCCAGGGCAATGTCGGAAGTAGTGGGCATGGAAGCCCTGTTGGAGCCCAAATAGTTCCTCCTGGTCACAGAGGCAAATGACGACAGGCCTAGACACATAACACAATGGTTGGTGTTAGCCGCAGTGGTCGTTAAGTGCAATGTGGCAAGGAAATTGGGGGAGATCGACACCCCAACACTAGAGAAATAGGAAAAGAATCTGGACTGATGTTGGCAAGTGGAACTAATGATTTGTAAGAGTAGAGATTGTTCAAAAGGGGGAAAAGATTTGGAAGTCATGGCAAAAATATCGAGGACTATAGGGGGGAATTAAGAGTACCACTTGTTCGCTACTAATCAGGACCACTGCCTTCTCTTAAAAAAAACAGTTTTGCATACAATCACTAAGGGAAAGGGTCCCCTGGTCACGCTTCCTGTTTACGAATGGGTTTTGGTAAAAAGCGAATGCTTTGCAGCTGCATTTCGGTCACAAAACTTTTGTACATAGCACAGTGTGTCACTATTTGGAAAGAATGCCCTTAACAACCCCGTTCATAATACCAAATAGAAAACCCCCACTTGTGATTCTGTTAGAATTTACTGAATTGCTCTTTGGGCATTGTACATACCAAAAACCTTTTTGCATTTGCAAACAGGCTGCTTCTGCGAATTTGTAACTGGCAAATAAGTTTGTACAATTTTCTCTTAAAGTCTGGATGGACACCAACTTGATGATAGGCAGAAGAGAGGTATGGCATGCTAAAGTACCTTCACCTTGTATGATACACATTTCATTGATGTTAGGTAATGGGTGTTTGTATATTTATATGTTCACATTAAGATCTCTAAGATCAACACATAAAATGATGCTCTTTACCTCTTTCTTTGAGGCAATAACAATGAGAGCTAATCATTCTGCACATTCTATTTTTTCAATCACCCCTGTACATTCTAGTTATCCAATTCCTTCCTGAGGGTCTCCCTCATGAGCAATGGAATGGGACATGCCTTGTGAATCACAGGAATTGCATTAGGTTTAAGCTTTACTTCATGGAGAAACTCCTTGAATGTTCCAAAATTAGCTGCAAAAACTCTAGGAATTTCTTCCCATATCTCCATACCTGCGAGGGATCTGTTAACTAAATGAATGTGCTCTTCTGCATTAGGATCAAGTTTGATCTCTAGATGCTTCTGGTGCTTCCAACCTAAGAGATTGGAACCTTGCTTAGTAATGTATACCGTTCCTATTGTGGCCCTATCCTTGAAAGTTATGTGCGTAATTAACTGGCTAAAAGAATAGGGCCCTTAATATATCCTCCAGGACGTATGTCAGGTCATAACATGAGACACTATTTATTGTGGAAGTTTTCCTTAAATGTCATCTCATTTATTAAAGTATATAGCGATCAGTAGTCTGCAATAACTTTGAAAGAGATTCCATCTGGACTCATGTCATTTGTAGGAAATGCTGTTTCAGAACTTACATTCTTTTCTATCTATGAATTCTGGGCAATAGCTTGCTTAATCTTCCTGAGGGCCCCCAGGGCTTGGACACCACTTCAGAGGTAGCTGTGCACTTTACAAATACTAGTATTATCATTAAATTTGTTTTTCTTCTTTTCTAAATAATCATCACTAATCATATGAGTGACTTTATTTCCCATGTCTTTAAAGACTTTTTCAAAGTGTCCTCTTTTGTACAAGTCACTCCCCTTGATGGACACTTAGGATTACTTGCGTAATGGTTGGCATTTCCACATCAGTAATATCTCATTTTCTCACTCTTAGTTTTTTGTTTATGTACATCAGTTACATTCACTTTACATATTTCAACTTTCTCTAACCCTTGTTTACATTACCACTGTTTACCACATTAATTTCTTAGAACTCTTTCATCTCTTGCATACAGAACACTATATGTTCCATACTCTTGGCTATGCTTATAGCTTGAGCTAAATCTGCATTTTCTGCTAATAGATTTTTCTGAACTTTGTTATCATTTGTACACCTCATACATTGATCACTTTTGGGACAATCAGTTAATAACCTAAAGTCACACATAGCAGATAATCCCCTCAGGGCAGAAGTGTAATTAATAACAATTTTTTTCCTTGTGATGTGCAAACAAACACATGTCATTTATTTCTTTGACAGGATATGACAGTACTAACAAGGTATCAAGAGTTACATTTTCTTTCCAAATACATCTGTTATATTGCCTTCCTTGGGAAACAATTTAGATTATTTTTTCCAGCACTCTTTCTGGTAGTCTGTAATATCTTTTCACCCCATTCATCACCTATTTTATGAACAACCACAATGTTAATCTGAAAGCTTTTCTCCTGCTACATTTATGCCAAGATCTTTCCAGGACATGTGAATAGCCAGATGCAGAAACTGTGTGTACACTTGCAGCAATGGCCAATCCAAAGGATAAGTACACCAGGAGTGGGCGGAATTTGCGTAGTCGCGTTACGCAAAATCCACGAAACAGTAAAAACACTCTATGAGCATGTGGAAGTTCCGCGGAATCGTTTGTCTCGCCCATTCACGATGTGTTTTTGCGTGCTTGCAGGGAAATATCTCACGAACTTGCCCATGCTGTCGCTAATGGACACGGCCATCTTGTTTTTCACTTGTCCCGCACGTTTGCGATGCTTATTTCATGTTCCGGGCTGCATATTGCGTGCTCCCGCCCATTCCCGATCAGTATTTCCTGTTCGGGAACGTATATTGCCTGTTTGCGAAGCTTTTTGTGTGCTCTGGGGGGAAATATCGCGCAAACTTTCCCATGCGGTTGCAATGGACGCAGCCATCCTGTTTTTTACTCTATTGCTATGGTTCTGGGCCTGCTTTTCTATCCTCCTTCTATCTTTCCAATCCTTTGTTTATGTACTCTTTTTTTAATCTTTTTTATTTATTATCTATCTCTCTATTTTCATGATTCTATATTTTGAGTTTTTTTCTTCTTTTTGTGACTTCTTTAGTTCTTTATCACTCTTTTTCAATAACTTACTTTTTTCATTTCTTTTACTTACTTTTCTAATTCCTCACCTTTCTTTTCCGCCCCCCCCTGATGAGTCCCAGAACCATGGCCAAGTGCAAAGGAAAGGCCAAAGGCTAGGCTGCTCACAGCCATAGCCACAGCTAAAGACTGCCTTCCCTGCGGAAGGCGGCGCCCACATGGGGTGCAGCCACGGGCCCTATTCAGTTAGGAGGCAGGTCTGAGTCCGGATACGGTCTCCGGGAGGGTCGCCAGTGGTGGGGAAAGGTGCGCCGGCCAGTGTTTCGCTGCTCTGGTGTCCGGCGCACCAATAGCCAGCTGATGCACCGGTGGTCAGATATCCTGGACCAGGAGCAGGACCTGCTGGACCTGCTAGGAGTGGAGGTCCCGGGGCTTGATGAGTAGCTATTTAATATTCCTACTTTGTGTTCTTCTGCTCTGTGTTATATATTGCGAATATATTTTTTTCCCCTACAGCAAGAATGCTGCTGCTTACATTGCAGGTAAATTACGTTTAAAATATTTTGTGATTGTTAGGATACAGGTGCTCGGCGCTATTAATCTTACTTGTTTGCAACTTTGCGCTCGCTTGGCCTGAATATGTAAGAGTTTACTTTAGAGAACTTAAGTTAGGTAATGCTAGAGAGACTCTAGTCCTTCCTTTGTCCTCCTGCCACTAAGAAGAGATAGTGGTGAATTGATAGGCTTAGTTACTTATTAGTATTAGCTGGTAATTTTTAAGTGGGCTGCGTGACGCATCCAGGAAGACGGTCACCCAGGCCCTCGTCACCAGCCGACTGGACTACGGCAACGCCCTCTACGCCGGAACCACCGCCCAGCTCCAGAAGAGACTCCAGCAGATCCAGAACGCCTCAGCCAGACTCATCCTCGACATCCCATGACACAGCCACATCTCCGGACATCTGAGAGACCTGCATTGGCTCCCCGTCAACAAGAGAATCACCTTCCGTCTCCTCACCCATGCACACAAAGCCCTACACGATCAAGGCCTGAGCTACCTCAACAACCGCCTCAACTTCTACGCTCTCAAACGCCATCTCCGATCAACCAGTCACGCCCTCGCCGCCGTCCCCCGCATCCGAAGAACGACAACAGGAGGAAGGTCCTTCTCCTACCTGGCCGCCAAGACCTGGAACTCCCTCCCGACCGACCTGCGCCTGACCCAAAACCACCTCCCCTTCAGGAAGAAGCTCAAGAGCTGGATGTTCGAGCAGTAGCAGCACCCCCCCCCCCCCCCAAGTGCCTTGAGACCCTCCGGGTAAGTAGTGCGCGTTGTAAATGTTTTAGATTGATTGATTGATCTGTCACGTCACTTGCTGAGTGCTGCTTATCCTAGTCCTTTGTAGAACCTTTTGTAGTTTGTTTAGTGAGTTTTAATAGGCGTATCACATGCAGAACATCAGCAGCAACCAACCAACAATTTTGGTGTATGCAAAAATGTATGCATGTGTCCTCCATCTATGATTTTTTGAGGGCTAAAATAAATGGAAATGCAGACTTAGTGAACAATTGGCCCATCTAGAATAGGTGGGCTAGGTCAGGTGGTACTTAGGCTAAGTTAGTATTCTAGAATCAGAATGAAACACTGGATTAGTGTTCATAAATAATAACTAGATGGTCCGTGAATCTCGCAATACTGCTAGTTGATCAGATTAGATAGGTCAATTTTATTGCAACTGTTGTTTCCAAAAATGTTTTTTGAGCGTTTTAAAAAATATTTTATTTGTTTTACACCAATCATTAATGTTTGTCTCTTTCTTTATTAAAACTTACATGATCAGCACACAGGGGCAAGAAGACGAGGTCAGAGTCGGCGGGACAAGGACAAGAACAATATGCCTCCCAGGGCCAGGACCCCTCCTTTACTGAGTACAAGTTTGAAGGGCTTTTAATCAGTTAGGCCCTAGGTGCACTGCCCGTTTATACGCACACCAGTATAGACTTGCTAATTATTAAGGTGCAAGACGGCGAGTGGACAACCCCTGAACCACTCAATTGGGAAGAAAGAGACTACCCCTACATGAACAAACTCGATTGCCGTTGCACTCAAGACAGTGTATACATTGTTAAGTAACAATATTCAACAAAGGTACTGGCAAAAATGACAGAATTTTATCAAAACAAAAAACTCTCAATGTGTAATTCTTGGAGTCTTTAATGTAGCAAACAGCCAGCCGACACGTGTTTCATCGCACTCGCGATTCCTCAGGGCTGAAATGAACAGAAAATTGACAATGGAGCATGTATCTTTCAAGATAAAATACACAATAAGACCTGGTTACATGGTCTTGCATGCTCAGTTGTTGCTTCTACTCTAGTGAGTGCATAGAAATACATCTTTGATTCCTAAGTGCCACCCCAACACATCCGTGTCGTCAGTGTAAAAATGACCACTATTAACTCTGACCGTGCAGTTCACTAGTGATTATGTGCACTAAACGTGGATGTAGCAAAATTATTATTAGGAGACAGAGTCTCTGGTGGAAAAGTGATCTATTTGTGTACGACTCAATCATATCTCATGCTTCGTGACTTAGTGCGTAGTGCAGAAACTCTGGACCTAAAGGTGTATATGTCACATACCTAGATGGCTGTGTTCAAGTCAGAAAGGTCTAATTATTCAACATGGACAAAAGAAAAAACGAAAACAGGAAAAAATCTCATTACTAATTCTCATATTTCAATTGCTCAGGCAAGAAAAGACACAGTAGTGAGAATGTACGGTAAAATAATTCAAAGCTCACCGCTCAGCTGGTGATAATTCCAACCCAGCCGGGCCCTTGACCGCAGATACTCCGTATGAGTGCACGAAGTGAAGTCAATTCTGTAATCAAATTAAGTGATCTCAGTCACTACGGGCCGGTCTGCATTTCATTATTTCATAGATGCAGCCCTATCACAGCCCTGCTGTTTCTAACATACAGAATCCGATTTAAAACTAAGAACAGCGCACTTAGACCTGTCACACAACCGACATCATATATGTCCGGATGCAAGGTGCACCTCCCCCTGATACAAGCGTAACGTGATTCACGCATTCAATTTCAATTCCATTGTGCAGCATGTAAGAGCTGTATACACTTACATTTAAAGGTCTGTTTCAGTAGTCCCAGGCTTAAAGATCAAGTGTGTAATAGTTCCCAATTGTTACTCACGGCGATTCGAGTATTGACCTGTGAGAATCATGGGCAACATGCGTCATTCTTACTGCCATAGATTATGGAATACGGATATTTATCACACCACCCGTAGTCTTACCTATTAGTTGAAGGTATCTTTATAACGCCGTGTATGGCTTCGGAGTGCGTTGCGCTTCAGGCTGAAAAGACACCAGAATTAAGAATGGAGTTAAGCTCCTGAGGTATTCTAATTCTTGGTTTACATGGGTCGTTACGAAAGTGTAGGCCAGTTTGTTCGGATCAGCTTACCTTGATCAAGCGGAGAAGCGGCGTGTAGTGCGCCCGGACCCAGTCGCCGTGTTCCTGTTTGGACACGTGACCGGGTCTCCGTGGGCGTTAAGAAGCGTCTCTACGTGACGTAACGCGAGACTAGACGGTTCGCATCGTTTACATTACCCTCCATGTTGGGTTCCCAGTCAACCCTCGGAATCAACACTCCACATAAGGATTCATTGTGTACCGCAAATTTTATCGAATCTTTGTGTCCATGACTTCATGTAGCGTTATATCGAATTAAAACTGTGGCCGCAAGGAGAGGACCGGATTGCGGCAAATATTGAGAAGGGGAGGTTATGTTAGTCATATGTGCTAATTGTGTGGTCGGTAAAGCGCGATGTACAAACTGTTGGAATTAATTAATTCCTGTAAAACATTATCGTGAGTAAACTTTAGAGAGAAGCTATGCTATAGTAACCATTCGCTAGACTCTGAAAAAAAGGGGAGGAAGACATGGGTAGTCCCCCGGGTGAGCTATAGTCGTGAGCACCGTGCTAGGACATCTACTAGATACCAGTGCCCGTCCCAATCACACGTGGGTATCTCCATACCAATTGATATTTGTAGTACATTTACATTTTTCTATTATATGTATACACAAAAGTTCATTTTCAATACACAAGTGCGAGACATCTCACAAAGTCAGAACAAAGTACAGGGGAGTTATCCTGGCATGAAGGATTTAGCACAATCATAGTGTTACATTTGAATACAGCATTGATTGATATGAACTATGATGCATTGTAGTATCAAAACATAGTCCCATTCTAGATGTTAATTTCCCAAGAAATACTGCATCTCGTGGTCATAATTGAGCCCCCGTTCCACAGACTTGAGACGCATGATCCAGGTTGCTTCTGTGTCTTTTCTTGCCTGAGCAATTGAAATATGAGAATTAGTAATGAGATTTTTTCCTGTTTTCGTTTTTTCTTTTGTCCATGTTGAATAATTAGACCTTTCTGACTTGAACACAGCCATCTAGGTATGTGACATATACACCTTTAGGTCCAGAGTTTCTGCACTACGCACGGAGTCACGAAGCATGAGATATGATTGAGTCGTACACAAATAGATCACTTTTCCACCAGAGACTCTGTCTCCTAATAATAATTTTGCTACATCCACGTTTAGTGCACATAATCACTAGTGAACTGCACGGTCAGAGATAATAGTGGTAATTTTTACACTGACGACACGGATGTGTTGGGGTGGCACTTAGGAATCAAAGATGTATTTCTATGCACTCACTAGAGTAGAAGCAACAACTGAGCATGCAAGAACATGTAACCAGGTCTTATTGTGTATTTTATCTTGAAAGATACATGCTCCATTGTCAATTTTCTGTTCATTTCAGCCCTGAGGAATCGCGAGTGCGATGAAACACATGTCGGCTGGCTGTTTGCTACATTAAAGACTCCAAGAATTACACATTGAGAGTTTTTTGTTTTGATAAAATTCTGTCATTTTTGCCAGTACCTTTGTTGAATATTGTTACTTAACAATGTATACACTGTCTTGAGTGCAACGGCAATCGAGTTCCCTCCTTTACTGAGGACTCTGCTGCTGGCCCCAGTAAATACTCCAGTGGTTAATATTAATAATTATATTTCCCTAACTTTTACTGCACCTTATTTTTGCCGAACTATTATTTTGGTTTCCTAATTCTATTTTTTCCAAAATCTTCTTCGATCTAGACTATCTGTTTCTAAATTCTTGTTAACCCTGTCTCTAACTGCCTTTGCTATGACTCTCTGTACTACTACTATTAGTTTGTCCATAGCTAAGCTTTCCCAGTTGACCACTCTTTATTTCAAAGGTTTTAAATAAAACTCAGATTCAGCAATAGCTCTAGCCACTGAGTCCAGTCCTTTGGGTTGTCCTCTTCTAGTCTTCTTAATCTTAAGGCTTTTCGACAAATCTCATCAACAAAATGCCCAACCAGACTTTACTATTTTTGTTAGGATAGGACATACTACTGTTGTAGTTATTCTCTTCTGCACATACTTAACTTGTCACAAGAAAATAGGATGTTGGTGATCGGAGGTTGGACCATCCTCCCACCTCAGAACCCACCACAATCCCCTGACCGACTAGCTATAGTGTCTCATTAGCTCCCCGAACCCCCCAAGATACCCAATGATTAGACAACCCAGAACATAACACTCCCAATCTCTCAGTCGCGGAAGCAATGCACACCCTTTTGCTCACTCACTCCTGTAAGTACTCACCAAATACCACAGTCTATGTAAGTTCAAAAGGTTTATTTTCAACTGACAAGCTCTGTACATTGTTCTATAATGCAGTATACGAGCCAGCACCAACAGCAAAATGCATAAGATTAAAACAATAAACAATGTTACGACTACAAGTCCATAGAAGACAAAAGGGGAAATTATGATAACTGAACAGTGGTTGAAGAACCACTCCCCCCGTGGTAGTAATATAGTTTATATAAAATTATAAATAAAGATCTCTGAGCGAATTCTTGGGGAACTCTAACCCTAGGAAAATCTAGTATTGGTTACATCATAAGCTCTGCAAAGCTCTGGTTCGTAGAAGGGAATCTTCCATCTGTTATGAGAAAAATGGTGCGCGTTAGTATATTACAAGCATTTCTCAGTCATGCAAAAAAGTGTAGCATTTTTATGGCTAAGCAATACGGACTAACACCGGAACTCCATAACAAAGTGGCCTATTTTTCGACATTGTTCGCAGCGCTCAGACAGTAGCAGTATGTACTCATGTGGGCTCAAAGGCGTCTTACACAACAAGCTGCGAGATAATGTGTGCAAAAATAAAAGACAAGGCTGCTCCCTCAGAATGATCCCTGATTGACTTTTATTGCCCATTTAATGCTGTGGAGACACAATTTCTAATTCGTCTATAGTTTATACAATCCCTCACTCTACGCGACTCAGAGTGTCCCACGTGATTGATCCACCTTGTTTTTTCTCGCACCACGGATATTACATGCAGAGAGAATTCTCGATCCACCACCATATTATTTAACAGTACAGGGCCCTGTCGGGTCCGAATTATCACCGACAGAGCGACTCTCCCTTCGATACTTCATTTTTTCAGAGCCCTGAGGAGTCTGTCCCTTACGCGACAAAACACGTGTCGGCTGGTTCTTTTGAACATTAAAGACACCTTTTCCAACGACCGATTCCAAGAAACCCATTGTTTTATTTGTTTGCTAATGAAAGGCTTTGTCTCCATTGTCTCATAGGTCTACATTGACACTACTGTTTAATAATTAGAGTGTGCATAGGTTTTTGTCGTGTACTATACGCTGTGTTAGCCTGGGCTGACACTACACTGGGGGGTTATAGGGCTCATCCCCTCATCCTTTTTGCACCTCACATTCTACTAAAAATAGCCTAATATCTTTGCACCAACACTTAGCTGTGCTCCCTTTTCTTGAACCTGACTAAAACCCTTTTTCTCAGACCCTTATAATCATCTCCAATCTTACTGACTGCGAAGATATTATGTCACTGTGGTCATCATCATGATGTTATCCAACTCAGTGTGCAATGTACAGAGTGAGTACACATTCCATATTCAGAATTCAATGGATCGGCCTGCAGAAGAAGTACAATTTTGTTATTAAAAAACAAGAAGGGAAACATTGACTTGAGTTATTTTTAGTGTGTTGATTAAATAATAGTACACAATGAATTCACTTCATGCACAATAAACAACAACAACTCAAATCATTCAGTCAGCGTCCAATACATGCCATAATTCATTACCTGTTCCTTCTCATCTTAAGTGAAGGGACAGTCTTTCTCGGCTCAGAAAGGAGGATAGCCATAGTAGTCATCATGTTCCACTTGTTTTGGAGAGACTCAACAAGGCAATATTTTCTTTTATCTTCCATTATTCTACATCCAATCATCATCTGGCTTGAGGGAAATGGATTTAGGGTGAGTCAGGCGGCTGGAGGAGCAGCACTTGGAGGAGTGGACTTCAGTTAAATGCAGGCAGCTGCAACTCCAATATGGCAATAAAAGACTCAAAGGCGGTAATGATGGATTTGTTGTGATTCAAAGTTTCAAACCAGAAAGACACACACACACAAATAAAAGTAAATAAGAAAGTAAGAAGTTCAAGCCTAGTTGTCAGGGAAGTATAGCTCGTCCTCAAACTCTGGGGTTTCAAACAGAAGTAGGTAATCATCTAACACACTACTTCCATCACCCAAGTCACTGTCTTCATCTTCCTGCTTTGATTCATGTATTGTGTAATTTGGTGGTATAAAGGCTCATTCATGGTCATGGTTAACCGCACCACATTTTTTGGTGAGAAACTTGTCCTTTTCACTGTTACAATGGCACCATCAGCACTGAAAACACATTCAGAAGAGACACTTACGACAGGGCAAGCCAGATAGTTTGTTGCCAGCCTGCTGATAACTGGGCATTGGCCCCTTTTCCCATACCAATTCTGCAATGGGTTTTGATCAATGTAGACCTCTGTTGGGTGATCCAGATAGGCCTGGACCATCCGCTCAATGTTCAGGGGTGCTACACTTTGTTTGGCCTCTTTTGTCTTTACTTCAGCACTGGACCTTGCAAGTCCTTGCTGTAAATAAGAATCCTGTGCCGATTTTACTGGGGCTGGTGAAGATCCTGTTCTTGCTGTTATCGATAGTGTTGGTGACCACTCTGAGCCAAACGCATTGCCCTCAAGCTCTGAGGTGGAACTTGACGCTGGATGCCCTGCTACACTACTTGTTGTAGGTTTGAGTATCGGGCCTTCAATTGTCAGCCGTTCATTTTCAAAGTCACTGGCTGCCTCAGCTATCCACATTTTGTACTGGGCAACCTCCAGTTCTGAAAAAGGAATTAATGTCTTACTGTTCAGTGCTGGTTTGTACCATGGATCCAGAATTGTGGCACAAATTTATTGTTTTTCTGACACAATCTTAGTTGGCACCCTTGTATTTTCAGTTAAGCCACGGGATAAGCTCCCCACCAACTCATATGCTTCCTTTTTTTCCTCCACACCTATATACACTTCAGACAACTCCTTCAGCTGTTGCTCTAGCATGTGCAACAATTGGATAGCTTGTCCCATAGTAGAGTCCTCCTTGTTGACTTCACTTGTGAAGACCTTGAAAGTAGAAGCATCTCTGTCAGGAATTTAACTAGGCACAATTGGTCCATTTGAAGGGTCATGCCTTTCACAGTAGCATCCCCTCTTTGCATGACATATTCATTGATTTGTCTGTACTGCTCAAACAGATGGTCAAGCATGTAATAAGCTGAGTTCCAACGTGTTGCCTCCTCCTGGATGAGTGCTTTGACTGGCAATCAATGGTCATGTTGAATGATCCTCAGCTGCTTCTGGGCTTTAAAAGAATGGCTGAAATGTGTGCATATTCTTTGGCAGGTGGTCAGCAAGTTGCTGTCAATGGCTTTTTTTCAGAAAGTCTTGAACAATAATGTTAATGCAGTGTGCCAAACATGGGACCCTGAAATAGGCACCATCATCCAGGGCCTTAAGTACATTACTGCCATTATCTGTGACAATAAAATCAATGTTTAGCCCTCTTAGGCGCAGCCATTCAAAGACCTTGCTGTTAAACTCTTCCCAAAAATAAAGCAGTATGAGATTTCTTCATGGCGAACATGGCTACAGTTGCAGGTTTCCGAGTAGCATGAAAAATTGCTGCAGTGTCAACAACACCTGCTTCAGATATCTTTTCTCTAACCCCCACAAAAGAGATACAGTGTGCAGGGATGCACAAGTAATCAGTGGTTCGGCAATTGCTCCACATGTCTGTTGTCAGGTGGATATTGTGAACAGAACTCTACTGCAAAGCTTGTCCAAGCAATTCCAGCACATCATGATGTAGTGCTGGAACAGCAACTCTGGCAAAATAGGACAGGCTGGGTACCTTCCATTTAGTGCAGATGGCTAACACAAATTCAAGGAAACCCACCCCTCCCACAAAAGAAAAAGGGAGAAGGTCCAGAGCTAACATTTTAGCCAGCATTGCATTGTACAAACGTGCCGTTGGGTGGTTGCGTTCGTACTGCCCCTCTGATCTAAGCATGCTGTCAATGGTAGGCTGTATTGTTATCCTTTGTGGTGCAGCTGTCTTCTTGAACCCAGTTAGGCTCAACAATGCACTTTTTTTCATTGCAGTACTCGGTTGCCTTAGTGTCTCAGTCTGACTCTGAGTATGACTCTTCTTACTACGGTGCCACTGAGATGTTGCTGAGGATGTGGGCGGTACCACTACACTGCCGGGGACAGGGCTAGAAATGTCTCCCTCTTGTTCACCTTTCACCACGATCATATCTTCTCCTTCTTCAGCCCAACCAACAGTAATGGGGGCAGCTTTACTTTTTTCTTGTATGTGACGTAGGTGCGTCTCCCCCTCGATTATTTGGTGTTTTGTCAGATGCCTTGTTTGGCCTCCGGTAGCATAGTTTGTACCAAGCTTACCACGCCTAACAGCTTGTCGGCAAATTGAGCATATAGCAATATTTTCCTCCTTAGTGCTAACCAAAAAGAAGTCTCGAACTGGGGAGGTGAACTGTCTGGTGCTGCTGGAGGTGCCACTTTCAATGCCAGATGAACTGGAGGGTGGGCATGGAATTTGACTCTGTGCACTTCCAGTACCACTACCTACTGAGGTGGTGGTTGAGCTGGATGTAGATGTAGGTCCCTGCTGGGCCTTAGCAAATGCAAATATGGAAGCTGGAGGTGGTGTTATTACCTGTCTTGGTGGTATCCGGGCTACATCCCTCGCAGCGATTTTGGATAGGGTAATAATGTTGGTCTCCATCTCCTCTGGAAATGTTCATGATGACTGGCTCGTCATCATCATCCCCCTCTTTTACATCTACCTCCATAACTCTAAGGATTTCTGAAACCTTTTTATTTTTTTATTTTCAAAAACCTTTGTTTGGAAAAAATTGCACAGCGCAATTACAGAGTTCCACAGTAGCAGAAGAGTAAGCACATCAATACATTGGATTACAGCAGAGATAGTCACACATTTGTGTCGCGTTAGAGAAATTTGCCATGGAGTGTTATTATAAATCCCTGTGAGGTGTGAAAGTAGACGACCAGGGGAGGCACCAAGCATGGAGGGGAGAGGCAGGGAGAGTGGTAGGGCCGTGAACGAGGAGGGAGCAGCTCATGGACTAGCACTGTCAGCAGCCGCGTGCGGGGAGCCGGCGGGGAGCGTGGGAGAAGTGGCAGATTGCTGGGGGTCATGGCTTGAAAGGTAGGTAACAAGGGGGCCCTATATGTCCAGTGGATCAGACTTGGCTGGAAAGAGGTCCCAGAACTCAGACAGGAGGGTTTGGCAGCTGGACGCATCTTCGAGCCAAAGGGCTGCCTTAGGCGCAGGCATGCAATCCCAATACATCGAGACCCTACGCCGCGCAAAGACCAACAGCATGGCAGTCAAACGGCGAGAGGCATCCGGGCAAAATTTAATAAAGCCTAAGAGGCAGATCATGTGGTCAGGTTGGAGTGGTGATGAGGTGATTTTGGAGATATTTGCACAAACCTCGGGCCAGTATGCCGAGACCCGGGGGCATAGCCAGGTGAGGTGAGCGAAATCAGTCGCGGACGCGGAGCAGTGCAAGCATCTGTCACTTGCCACCAGACCTAATCTGTGAAGGCAGGGTGATGAGCGAAGGGCATAGTGTTTGCGGATAACATATCAAAGCTGGAAATCTAACAAATACCAGCCCAGCGCAAGGTTTCGACCGTATCAATTTCAGTGCGTTGAAGTTTCGCCAGGGCGAACAGTGCAGTTGTGAGTGCGGTGATGTCGGCCTCCACTGCCACATGGGGTTAAAACGGAGTAGGGTGGAGGCAGAAATGGAGAAAGCTGGCCTGAGTGCTAAGAGCATAGAGCTTAAATTCCGGTGCTCCCAGACCGCCACGCCACATCGGAAGAGTAAGGGTGTTGTAAGCGATCCTTGGTTGCCGTCCAGCCCAAACCAGGTTATTAAGCAAAGAGAGAACCTTGCGAAAAAAATGAGCGGTGAGAGGGATGAGGATGTTAACAAAGAGATATAAGAACTTCGGGAGCACTACCAATTTGGCAATCACTATGCGCCCGGCCAATGAGAGCGGCAGCCGGTTCCAAAGAGGGATCTTGGACTCTAACCAGTCTACTGCACGGTCAAAGTTGTGTGCTCACTTAAGTGTTGCATGAACTGTTACTATGGTAACAGGTGATGTGTTTTATCTAGGACCCCGATCAATATTGTGACCTCATGCCCCTATACGGCTATAATCAATACATATCCCTATAATGGCATAATAATCAGAGCCATATTTCAGTAACTCGCCTATGCAGTCCATGACAGTCCATGACACAGCAGAAGCCACTTCCTTAGATTCCTAGATAGCACACCGAGTTCTTTCGACATACCAAACCCCCAGCAACCTGGGAAAGCCCCGCTTGCTTTGTTTTGATTAGTAATAGAACTCCTGCGAGCACTGTAAGAACGACCAGTTCTTAGTGACATCTTTATTGACATCTTATGTCCAAAAACTTACGTCAAACTCGGCACCTTTCAGGTATAAATATACCAACGTTGCCTTAAGCAAACACACGGTAGTGGTGAATACTGGAGCAGGACAGCTGTCCCCTTGCAGAAAGCTCAGCCGATGCGAGAAGCCCACGGACGATGCCCCTCCTCTTTGACGTGCTGAGAAAGACGCTGTCTTTTCTCCTGCCGAGAAAATCCAGCTCCGGCGTTTCCAGCCTACCGTTGCGGGTGACTGGGATATTGGGTCCTGGGAGAGAGATACCAGAACCTCCTACATTCTATTCCAGAGGTATGGTGCTGACTAAACTCTTAGAGAGAATTGTTGATTCAAACTCTTGGCAAAACCAACTTAACTTAAACTGCTACTTACTTACTCCCTCCCACGTATTAGGCTTAGGTCAGGTACACCGGGGTAGGCGTAGTTAGAAGCACCAGTTGAGGTCGTTAGCCAATGTATATTTGAATGTATATATTTTATTCATTTTAACTATCTTATGGCTAAGAAACCATATCAATGCTTTTACAGTATTATTTCGTAATACTCCTTTTACTGTACGCACTTTTCATAATACAAGTCTTGCTATTGTGGCAATTCATTTCTCTTGCATGAGGAAGAAGACTGCTCAATAAATAATATCTTTTATTGAAAATGCCCCTCTCTCTATTCTCTGCACCCTGGTAAAATGAAATCTGCACAACTGACTGAGTGAAATAGCTGTCTATTGTTTCACACGACTCTAGAGATTGAATCTTATTCTGGGAAGCAAAGTTGTCATGTTTATGCGGTTGTCGGGAGCTGAATCCCTTCTTGTCTGAGCCAGGGAAGCTGATCACTTCCTATTCTGTCAAGAAAGTTTCCAGTGACCTCTGAGCTAGCTGGCGCAAACCTAAATTAAGTCTAACATAGTCAGTAGAGACCTAGAAGACCGCAGTCCTACTTCTACACTGCTGTTTATGTTATTCCAATGCGCAGGGCCTATAGGGAAAATAGGAACTACACTACATGGCGCCCAACGTTTGGTAAGGCGATAAAACTAACGCAAGACATTAGAGTAACTCAGTCGTGCTTTTTCACACAGACCCTTTCTCCCGTAAATACTCCAATAGACGTCTGGAGTGGGTGAAAGGTTAAAATCTGCCGGAACTTAGTAGGAAGAGATTCCTTTGTAGAGATTCTGGTTTAGTCAACGTTGAAGGATACAGTATTCCAAAATATTGTGCACCTAATCTTTTGTTTCCTTGAAACCTGATCTGCAACAAAAAACCTTTCTGACAGTAAAATGCTAGATTCTGATGAGGAAAGGGATGCAGCTAGATTAGCAGCCCAACCAAGGGAGGATGACACGAGTCTCCTACAGAATGAACCGGGTGCAATTATCATCCCGGCAAACATAAGAAAAACTATAACGTTAAAACTTATAGAAAATGGACTGTCATCACAAGGTGGTACAGTCATTTTCGCGATAGAGGCCCCCCAAAATCGGCAGACAGAGGTATTCTATTCTTGGATAAACTTTCCAGCGGCAAATGCTACAACACACGAGTTCCACTATTACAAAATAGAGGAACCACTGGAAGAATACGCTCCTTTCGAGGAGATTGAAATCTCATTTAAATACCAAGAGCACCTGCTCTGGTTTAAAGGCGCCCTAAAACATAATGGTCACATTACCAGGCTCGGTCCACTAGGTAGACCAGGAGCAACGTGGCCGGTTCTAGACAGCTACACACCACATCCAGACATTGAAAAAATGTCAAGAGAAGAACTTTTAGCACAGCTAAAATTATTAATTAAAGTACACAGACAGTTAGTCCAATATGTAATGCGGACTGCAACAGTCCAAACAGCTGTTAATATTCCACAGCTAACCCCTCATCAGGGGAACACAAATAAAATGACACCACAGAACATACAATCATGTCTTGGAAAAACTCCCGCAAAACGGGAACAAATTTCTTTCTGGTTAGCACAGAAAATTACTCAAATAGAGGCAGTATTCCCGAATACTACCCCTATTGAGAAACACAGAATTCTGACTATCTGCCTTCCAATGGGGGTCGCACCACATGTGGAGGACTGTGACACTTGGGGTACAGTCTTTGCTTCCATTTACATAAAAACAAATGGTGTTCCGTCCATGGCGGTATTACCAGATGTGCTAAAGCAATTTCAGAATGAATACGGTCCAGAACCTGCTTTAACTCTTGGTATGAAACTACTGAAAGACTTCAAGCAGGTCTCGGCTATATTACTAGCCAACATAAAGGGAGAAGCAGCATCTGTGGCGATCCGCCAGAAATTGAAAGAAACAGATATAACAGATCAACAAATTGAGCTTGCCAGAATAATAGACAAATGCTATGAAGAATTAGGTAGAGATAGTTTGGGTGGGAAACCAGTAAAACCCCAACTACTTGAAAATCCTGAAAAATTATTTATTAAAAATAATCTAAACACTCCTAAAAAGAGCTGGGATGGAAATAAACAATCCACTCCCAAAGAAAAAGTTTTCCAGTCCAGAGGAAGGTTTCCTCGACGGAGAGAAAGAACTCCGAATCGAGAACACCAGTCTCCCCAGAGGGAACACTCTGAAAAAAGATACAACCTTAGAAATAGGGATAACTTGAAAAAGCCTGATAGATATCAAAGTATTGATACACGTCCCCCTCGATCTTTTTCGCAGAAATCGGAAAGAAGAGGACGGTCAGAACCAAGGAAAGAGCACACTAAGTCCAAAGACAAGGAACCTGCTCAAAGTAAAAAATTACAATTTCCAAGAAAGAAGGTAGCCAGTATTAGAGTAATCGAACATGCCGAGAATACTGAGGACACAGCTGAAAAACGGAGAGTGGGCACAGACAATGCTAGACAGCGCAGCAGAAATCAGCATAGCTCGCAAGATCCTGATGAGTCATCTGGAGACAGTGGACACAAATGAATACATTCAAGTAGAAACTGCAGACACCAGAGTTAGCGAACCTCATAAGATATACGAAATAACACTGCGTATAGAGGGAGATAAGACTAGGAAAATAAGGGGTCTAATTTGGGATAACCTCTTAAAAGGCTATGACATCCTGTTAGCCGAGAAAGATTGGCCCCCAGAGTTTGTCAGGGAGTGCCCTCATGGCGAAGAAATGATTATGCCTGCCTTCTCAAATCATATTCAAATTCACACTAAATATATATATGCAAGGAAATGGGAAGTAGCTCAAGCACCTGCACTATATAAGAATCATGTAGGATGGGATGAGGACTCTCTTCCTCACGAAATCCAGGTAAAATGTCAACCGACTGCACAAAGGCAGTACCCAATTAAGCAAGAAGCTAAAAAACAGGTCAGGGAGATTTTAGATCAACTTGAATACCAAGGGGTAATTGAAACATGCACCTCTCAGATGAACAATCCTTTATTGCCTGTCTCCAAACCAGACGATTCGTATCGTATAGTCTTGGATTACAGACACCTTAACTCATGTTGCAAAACATTTGCGGTACAAAATTCGCACAGTGCTGCACTAATGAATAACATAGTTCACAAAAAATACAAAACAACATTAGACATATCGAATGGGTTCTTTTGTCAAAATATTGCACCAGAAAGCAGGTACTTGACCGCTTTCTCAATATTGGGGTCACAGAAACATTTCTGTAGGCTCCCACAAGGATTCAAGAACAGCCCAGGACTATTTTCAGCCAGAGTAACAGAGTTACTACAAATGTATGATGATGAGGCATTATCTTATGTCGATGACATCTATCTCACAGACGACGACTTGGATACTCACTTGAAAAGAGTGAACACCATAATTCTTGGATTTGCAGCAGAGGGTTACAAATTCAACTTTAAAAAGTCACAAATTGCCCATCTAACAGTCCTGTTTTTAGGATATGAATTATCAAGTGAAGGAAAAAGCCTAGTGGACAACTTCTTAGAGAAGTGCGCTGTACTCCAAGCACCAAAAACGCTGAAGAACTTACAATCCATTCTAGGCTTCCTGAATTTCGGAAGAACTTACATTCTAAACTATGCAGAGATGAATAAACCTCTCTACGAATTAATAAAACCTGATTTTAAACCAATCAACTGGACTCAAAAACACACAGAAATTTTGAGATCACTGCAAACAGACATGTTAGCTAAAACAAGATTAGAAACACGTGACAATACATGCAACCTTGTAAACCGGATCATCCCAGGAAGACACGGATTCACGTACCTGACCTCTAATGAGGGAGAAACGGTACCAATAGCTTACAAATCACATTTGTACACACAAGCAGAAAAAACATTCAGTCTCACAGAAAATATTGTAAAGGCAGTGCAAACTGCTGTAGCGAGAGAAAGAGCACTAGCCCAAGGCAAAAGAATCACGTTTTCACAGCAGAATCAGCCTTCGAGGCACTATTCAGCCCAGTAAATCTAAAAACAGTGGCACTAGATCCGAAATGGATACAGTGGGAAAATTCTCTTGCTGCAGAAGACGTGACATACTATTTTGTCCCGAACATGAAAAAACTGAATGATTTAAAATATGAAAAAGAATATCCTCTGCCAATCGAAATTCTGCCCCTTGAACGGTACTCTTGTATAATCTATACAGACAGATTTGTACAGCATTACAATGTAGATGATAAATCATACGATGCAGCCTGCACGATTGTTAAAGGTTGCTGGCTCTGCGGTAAATTCATACCGAAAATAACAAAAACTGAATTACTGAGAAAATGTTCGGCTCAGCGAGCTGAAATCAGATCTTTAAAGATGGTGCTTGAAAATGCCGAACGTGAATTCCCAACACTAATCGTGTGCGATTCGCATTTTTGCGTCACTTCTTACAATAATGAGTTGCAGAACTGGGTTCAAAATGATTACAAAGATGACACAGGTGCCACAATCAAGCATAAAATGCTTTGGAAACAAGTGGTTCATTTACAGAAAGAACTACAAAAGACTCATGTGATACACACTCTGAGTCATCAACGTGATGGCGTTCACGTTGCAGGGAATTCATTGGCTAATACAGCCACAGCGGAACAACTAAACCGGCTTCTGTACCCACAAAAAAAGCGTTCAGAAAAATACATAGATGGGGAACCATGCTGGCGGTAAAAACGTCTTCAAAAGGCAACTGTGCAGTACTACCTGTGAACTATCCACTCAATTATGCATACATAATTGATGCAAACTCCGTTCCTTTTGCTCGAATCCCTGGAGTGGGGGATAGGGTATTCCAAACACGAATCAGAGAATCTTATTAATAGCAGACGCACATATGGGTGAAGGTCCAAGGCAAAAACAGATGAAGGAATCTCTGACAGAATTACAATCAGAATACTGGTGGCCAGGGATGAGCCTGCAACATTATAAATTTGCAAAGAGCTCTCCAGACTGCTACAGAGACCGCAGTTGTGGTTCTCTTGTCCCTTCCATCCTGAGGAAAACGGGGTAGTGGAAAGAAAAATCCGAGACATAAATCAATCTATAACGGCAAAGGTATTAGGTTCGGGTGATGGGTGGGTCCAACATTTAACAAGTGTCCAACGTAGTCTTAACAATTTGCCAAGAAATTCTCTAAAAGGTTTCAGCCCGTACGAACTATTGTTCGGAACTAGAATGCATGTTCAGGACTTGGATAGTCATGCTTCAGTGGTAAAAGATAAGAAAAAAGACTTTGACATCAAAGATCGTTTGGCTGTTTTACAGGACTTAAATGAAACAAGAAAAGCCCTGAGCAACATAAAGTTAAAGAAACAGCCAACAACCACTGAAGACACACCACCTGTCCCAGCAAGACCTGTCTGGATTCCAAAGATTGGAGATCTGGTCAGAGAGAAAATAGTGGTGAAGAAGGAATTTGGGCCTTCGTACAGAAAAGCAGTACCTGTCTTAGCAATCAACGGAACAAGATCAGTCGTACTACCGCCCTTGCTGGTAAAAAGGAGAACAGAGTTGTATCCATCGACCTGGTAAAACCACAATCATGTGGCCTATAATATATAGTAGGCCCAGTGGACTCCCAAGAAGTAACAGAATACCCAAATTTGCAAGTATCCAAGAGGTTCAAACTGAAAGACTAATCACATTTGATAAACCTGCAGTGAATAAAAAAGGACTATGCAGAAATGTCATGGAACTTGTGCTTCTTGAAACCCAAATTGAAACAGTTCGTCATGAAACACCAGTCTACAATGATGTAGCATCAGAATGTGCTAATGAAAGGCAAATGGAAAAAACAATTCCAACAATCGACAGAACTGCGTCTGGCTACTTCATCAATTTCGATAACTTTTCTGAAGATCAAAGCGACCCTGAAGTGACGCCAGAAAGAAAGACTTTTAAAGAAAAAGCAACAGAACTCTTTCATCAACTCAAAGAAACCTATCTTATTTCTCCATGGTTAGAATTTTGGATTGGGCTAGGTGTATTTTTCCTCCTGCTTTGGCTCATCATGGTACTTTGCTTGGGAAAATTCATTGAGGGAAAATACAGTACAATGGACACAGCAAGTCAGAACATCAACTGAGTTCTGAAGCCTCACAAATCATCTCACATCGAGAAAAGAGAACTATCATCAGTTAATGTCACAGCCATTCCAATACCCGGCGGGGTAGTTTGGGACAAGACAGACTGCGAAATATACGGCCCGGTCGAACTCTAGAAATATCCTCATCAATTTAAGGTTTCATTAAGTGACTTCGTAAAACCAAGTACATTCTCTGATGATTGGGACTTTGAAAGTATAAATAATATGATGTTGGATTTAGTTTTGTGGTACAAAAGGGGGTGGTGATGGACGGAGCACCTGAATCAATCAAACACTCACACCTAGTCAAAAGATCTGGGTTTAATCCATCACCGTTCTTTAGCCCACTCTGCCACCCCAGTTCAGACATGGCTATATGCAAATCAGTCTGACCCTGTGCCTCATGGGAACAGTCCAGCCCGAACTGCCAAGCCATGTCTTCCCTGGACCGGAAACAAGCTTCCAAGGACCGGTTTCTGGCATTCCAGCCGTCTGTCAGCAAAATTTACAGAACATGATTATTTGCAAGGTTCATCGAATTATGAACAGATGTACTGTTTTACTCATTATGCAGACCACTATTTACATAAATCTGCTCAACCTAGAAATGTTTTTAAATATAACCAATGGGAACATTGTGCTACTCCACCTAAAAGCAGTTCAAAAACATTCTATGAGAAATTCCAATACTTCTCAGGGTTTAACACAAGTGATGCAGAAACATTTTATTATAAACTATTAGATAAAACAGGGACAAAAACCATGCTGACAAATACTAAATTGATATATTCAGAAGCATTTTATGAAAAAATGATTACATTTGGTTTTGATTTTTGGAAGAATAACATTGAAACAAAAACCATCTGTGGTACAAATGATTGGCAGGTACACGGCCTAGAAGCATTATTTCAAGCCTGCATGATCCCAGAACAAATAATGTTCTTGAATGACACAATTCAACAAACAACCTGTCTTGGCCTAGCCAAGATTAAAGACCTTAACAAACCGTCTATTCCAAAGCCAATACCTGATAATGCAACCACAGATATTGAGGTAGACGTATCCCAAATTTTAAATGAAAACAGAACACATCCTGATTGGAAAAAGTGGTTAATCTGGCCTACAGACACGAATAACTGTCAAGACAGATTCCTGAACAAAATACAGGGGTTAAAAATGACCTGACCAGACCCTAGATCCTCCCAGAGACAGCATACAGGGATAGTACCAACATACAGTGTAGGGAAACTATGCCTTGAATGGCTACAAACATCCACACTGGCACAAATTAAGCAACACTTGTCTTTACTTAAAGATGGTGCTGACTTGCAAGATTTAATATTGGGACCACTCAAACAGCGTCAAAAACGTTTCATAGCGGCCAGTATATATGCTGCTTACAACGAGGCATGGAAAGAGACTCAAATAGAAACAGCAGAGAAAATACGAGAAATTGATCGTATTCATTTGGAAAAATCAGTTTCTGTTGTGGACAATGGGTTAATGACTCTGTCCTCCAGAATATATTCACTGGACAGTATTATATCATCTGCTATAGATATAATAGACCAGGACCTGCTAATATTACAACATGGCCAGTCCCAATTATGTTCTATTGTACAGCTAAGCTGGATGTTGCAAAACCTCCATTCAGGCTATGTGCCATGGCCTTTAATCAACACAACGTCATTGTTTTCTATCTATAACCTTACTGATAAACAAATCAGTTTGGCACAAAAAGGAGCAGACTATACAATCCTGAGCATCGAAAAACTTGAGAGATTACCATTGACAATGTCAGAAAGACCTGTCATTGAATGGATAATACACAGGATTATCACAATTCCGATAACAACTTTCCAGTTAAAAAATTGCCTTGAGTATATACCAGCAGGCCAGTATGAAAGGTTGGGTAAAGGATACATTAAGTCATCATGGAAATTACCTTATACACATACATGTTATAGTGACAACAACAAAAATGTATTTCTTAGTGGTAATGAGTGTAAACAATCACTAAGCGGTATACTTTTGTGCCAAGGTATTAAGTTGCATGGGGCCTGTGAGGGGACTTCAAATAACCTTTCATGCCACCAGCACAGCACACCGCCAACACAGATAGAGCCATTCTTTAGACAACTTTCTAACGGGAGTTACGTTATAATAACTAATAAAGGATCACAGCTGTTGTGGCTTGGTTTCAGGGAAAGCATATCTCTTAAGCGTGAGTTCCATGGTCACTTGCTGTATGCAAGCATTGTATCCGAATGGCCCTGGAGACTCAGTGGCTCCAATTTGGCCTCCATTGAATATCTCTTCTATACGAATTGATACTTTAAGCAGAATGAAGTCTGTGCTTTTACAGACAACAGTGCCCATCACATCATCAAAAGAGACATATGATCTCCAAGTTGCAAGGACAACTGCAGAGATACATACAATTTTATCAACAAATTGCCCCGTGCATTTCACAGAAATGCTCAGCCAAATCCTAAATATGTCGAATGCCAGTGGTATCTCGAATGTATTTAAGACAATTTTTTCGGGACTGTTAACACCCTTCGAAGCAGTCCTGGGCATCTTTCCCAATTTTGTCCATTCGGTCTTTGGCGGCCTACCACTAATTTTGGGACTCGTAGCAGGTATTTTATTTTTGACCCTCATGCTCCGATATGGCAAGCCAAAACGCAGACATGACTCCGGCAAGGATGGAAGAAACAATCCTAGCAATACGCTACCGGGACCGCATAACTTAAGTCCTTGGACTAGCCCGGCTGAGAGATCTGAATATGACCTGGTTTCTTTCATTCAGACCTATATGGCAGACCTGCATCTTACCTGTGCTTCGATGTATGCTATGCGGAGAGGAATGCGTGTTAGACACCTGTCTTGCACTACAATCAGCAGTACCAATGGATATCGATACTTTGCTAAGTCCAGTAACGGCTAATGCATCGTGTTGTCCCCAGCGGTTACCAAGTTTTATTTGATTTGATTTAGTACTCTTACGAGAACAACAAATTTATACACGATACAAATTCAATTTTTGCTAAAAAAAAAATTATCACAATACTATAATTCTAAAAAAGACTTTAACAAGTTGTACAGGTTAATACACACAAATTCATTGGGTGGAGCATTGGAGAGGGAAATCAACATCTGGACCGAGTTTATATTACATTTTGTTTTGATCGGGGTAATGTATCTGTTCCTAGCTGCTACCACGATCTCGTTTGGACATACAAACAGAACATGTTCTAGGTCTTGCACCCCACCCTTGCATAAGTCACAGTGATTCGTCTCCCCTTGATTTGATGACCACTTAAAAGTGTATGATTTCAGCGGTAATATTCCTAGCCGTATTTGAAGTATAGCTCGCCTTACTCCATGATTCAGATTAAAAAAGATATATGGTTGCGTTTTTTTAAAAAGTATTGTGTCCGCTAACTGTTTGTACATTGAAAGCCTGGAGCAGTGTTGAATATCCAATTCCATGCTTAGCCTTGGTGTTAAGTGCTTCAAGCAGAGTTTCAGCTGGGCTGGTGTCCAAGATATTAACATTTCTAGAGAGACTGATGATAATTTAAAAGCATTACTTAAGTTTTTTCCAAATATATATTTTCGATAGTCTTGGTCCAGTGTCTCTATTTTTAAAAGTGCTCTAAGTGTTCCTGGATCTGCGTGAGCCAGATTATATGCCCATCTAATTATGTTTATGATCCCTCTGGTGTAGCAACTGACTAATGATAGTTCTAGCCTGAGGGCTTGAACAGGGACTGCTTGCGGCATCCTGATTAACTTCCACAGGATTTTCCCTTCTTTGACATCTATTTGAGACCATTCTTTTGTTGGGATATGTTCTATTGCAAATGATAAGACTGCAGGAATTTTCGCACTATAAACCTGGAGCAAGGAGGAGAATTGTCTTCGACCAGTGGATGAGTAAAGTCTTTGGAGAGCCCCTGTATGGGCATCTGCTTTATGTCCCATTTTTTGCAAATGAGGCTGGTTGCGCAAAGTCTGAGTAAATGTTCTCCCAAGATATATATATTCTTTTACGATTTCCAATGGATTACCTCTTAGTAACCAGTTATATTTGCAATAAGTCTTCCTTCCTGTAAATGGTAGAATTTTTGTTTTAGTGGTATTTGGGATTAAATAGTTTTCATCCGTATATGTGGTGAGTGCCGTGAGGTTTCGTTGGAGACCAAAGGGAGTCAAATCCAAGATTACTACATCATCAGCGTACATCAGGCAGTGAATTTTGGTGGACGCAATCTTCGGTGGAATGTTTTTGACCTGATTAAGAGTTTCCGGTAGATCGCTCAAATAAATGGAGAATAATAGGGGGGCTAAAAGACACCCCTGCCGCAGGCCGTTTGGAGTTGGAAATGGGGAGTTTAAATCATTCTCCCTCCCCAATTGAACTTGACACCAAGTCCCAGAGTACAATGATGTTATTAAGTGGAGAAGATGATGTGGTATTCCCATTTTCTGTAGTTTGTTCCAAAGTTTGACTCGATCCACCTTGTCGAAGGCAGTGGTAAAGTCTACAAATACTGCATATACTACCTGCGATTTTTTTATCACGTATTTTTCAAGTATGGTTTGAAGTACTGCAATATTGTCTATGACTGAGTGTTTGGGTCTGAATCCTGCTTGGTAGAGTGGAATGGAGCCAGTTGAGAATGCCCATTCTTTTAGATGATCTAGAAGTACGGCAGCAAAAATCTTCCCGGTTGCATCTAGGAGAGCTATTTGTCGGTAATTCCCAGGGAGCAGTCTCGAGCCCTTTTTATGAATTGGAATTACTATGCTTTCCTTCCAGGACTTTGGGGTTTCCCCTGTACTAAGTATGTGGTTATACATGCATGTTAAAAGATTACTCCATTCTTTTTGGTTGTTTTTTAAGACCATAATCGGGATTTGGTCTGGGCCCATTGCAGCCGAACTTCTTGCCTTTTTTATGAAATGTTCTAATAAGGAAGGTGTTAGTGGCTCAATGTTTGTGACTTTATCCTGTCTTATATCGATTTGCATTACTGTATCGCAGTTGGAGACTTGGTTTACTTTGTATAAATTAGTTATATATGTTTCCCAGTCTGAAGGTGGGACAGGGTTTGATTTTAACATTTTTTTTGTTCCTGTTTCTTGTGCTATTATAATCCAATAAGTACGTTTGTCATGTCTTTTTGCTGCTATCTGTAGGTCTATCCATTTCTTATCCTGTAAGATTTGTTTTTCTTTTAATTTTTGTCTTCTGCGAAAGTTTTTTAGTTTATTGATTTCCTGTTTTCTGGTGTCAGAGAAATACAGGAATTGTGCCCTAATTAATTTGTTTAATTCCTTTGCCTTGGGATCTGAGGTCAATCTTTTGTTGCCTTGTGTTTTTATCATTCTTTGTTTTCCGCTCTTCTGTAGTACTTGAACTAGATTCTTGGCAACTGCCTCAAAATTTAATATTGGGTTCATGTTGTGATTAATTGAAAGTAAATTTGAGTTCTCAATGGCTTGGGTGGTTTTTTCAAAGTTTTTCGGGTTCCACGCTAGCCGACCTTGGACTGGATATATGAAAGCTGTTTTGTGCAGTTCCATTATATGTACTGAAGTTGTTTGTTTCAGGGTTATACCTGTTGTTAATTGAAGAATAGCGTGCTCACTTCCTTTCTCGAACTGTATATTAAGTTGATGGGCTAGAGCAAAGAGGCCTGGACTGCAGATCATATAGTCAAGGATTGATGCACTGAATCCTCCCCTTCTTGTAAAGGAAGCAGGGAAATCACCTTCTATGTTGCCATTTAAAAGCACTCCGTTTAGAGTAGCAAGTGATGCTAAAATGATTTTCCCTCTCTTATTTGGTTTACATCCTGAGGGAAATTGAGGAATGGATATTGCCTGGGCCTCATTTTTTTCTCTTAAATCGCATGTTTCTAATAAATCATTAAAGATTTGCCCATTAAGGTCTCCTATAAGGAGCATCAGCTGGAAATTCTGATCTTCTACCACCTTTTCGATATCCTCGAAAATAGTTATCGATAATGCATCCATTTTTGCTCCCGGTGGAATATAAACGTTACAGATAAGCATTTTGGTCGAGCTTCTGGTCTACTGAGTTCCTATTTTGATTTTTAAACATTGAAAGTTCTTTGAATGTGTTGGAATAATTTCCTGATCCCAATGATAGTCTTCAGATAGGAGAATAGTGATCCCTCCTTTTGCGTGTCCATGGTTAACCGGTTCTGCTGGTATATCATACACAAAGTAGTCGGGGAAATCGAAGTTTGTGGTTGCCCAAGTTTCTTGTAGTGCCACGATCCCTGGACGATCTTGGGAAATTATTGCAAATTTTTCTTGAGATTTTCCTGCGATGTTCCAGGAATAGATGGTTAGACCGTGGCTAAAAAGGGCGCTTGATTTCGGGACCCGTTTTTTTGTTATTAAGGTTTTCTGCGATCCAAGCCCATGAGTTGTCCTTTGGGATTATTTGTTGAGATTGGTTATTCTTGACCCAGCTTCGACTTTGTCCGTTGTTAATTGAAACCGAAATGTCATCTTTGTAGGGATTTAACCCGCTGTTATTTGTAAGCCGGGATGCTACAGAATAATGTTGTTTGACTCGATGGCGTTCTGGTGTCGAATCGGTTTCCACTTTTACAGGGGCCACGTCGAATCCTAGTTTATGAAGGGTCTCTTTTTCTTTATATATTATTGCTGGGATGACTGGTGACCAAAATTCTGCCACAGCTAATGTAATTTTGCTTTCATCTGGGAAGGTGACTAATTTTATGTCATTTCTTGCAAGCGCTTGAAGGGGTTGTATCTGTTGAAGCAAATTTATAATTCTTTCCCTATTTAGGGGTTCCTTGCCCGAGGGAAAGAGATCTGTAATTTCCACTCCACAGTTATAATTTACCTGTGATTTGGCAGGCACATCCCTCATCAATGGGGTTTGTTGTTGGCTGTCCTTTTGCGTCTTTAGTTCTTTATCTATAATCCTAGGGACAAATATTGGGGTAATAGGATTTAGAGGTAGGGAAAGCACTGCTTGCGCCTTTGAGGTCGTATACTGTTGCCTTTGCTCCGTCGAGTTATTACCTGTCTGATGTTTGTTTGTTTTTGCATTGATAATTGGTGTTGTTTCTGGGAATCATGGTTTTCGTTCCTTTTGTTTTTCAATCCTTCTATTTTTTCTTCTTTTCTTTATCCGCTTACGGCCGTTGACATTTGTTCTCCTGATTTTTGTGGTTGCTGGATGCGGAGATGCGTCTATTGATGTATTTTTGGGAATTTCTACTCTAACTTGATTTGTTGCATTTAGCTCTTTTGATAGGTTTTTTGTTTTTGTTTTATTAAATATTGGATAGTAAATTTTAGACTGTACCACCGATTTTAACTCTATTTGCTCCCTAAAGAGTTTTCTCAATGAATATGTTTGATTATACTTGTTCTTTTCTTTTTTTCCTTTTTGTTTACTTTGACCAGTTTGTGAAGCCGTGTCGACCTTTATTGAGTAGGGTGCTGTTGTCAGTTTTGGCGCTTATGTGGTAAGCCCTTTGTTCCCTATTACTCGTTTTTCGTCTTCACCGTCTATTGGCAGTTTTAATTGTTGTTTATTCCTTTTTTTTCCCCACCATATGTTTTAAGATTCCTATTTGGGTATCTAACGTCTGGTCTGTATTTTCCAGGATGCTCCCTAAATGAGAAAGGACTGATTATAGGTTTCTTTCTAGAATAAGCAGTGCTTTGGATACTGTAGTTTGATCATTGGAGTGATCTATCGGTTTTTGTGTGAGGAAGTTCGGAGTTCGCGAAAGAGAAATTTCAGAATCTGGCTGTTTTCGTGGGGTACTGTTCAGGATTTCCTTTTGATGTGCCCTACTGAAGACTAGATCTTTTAAGCTTATGTCGGGGCAAGTTATATTGAATTCCAGATGTTCTTGGCTTTCTTGGTCATTGGATTTTTGTAGTTTTATAATTGTGCTGTTAGTATTTGATTGGGGCCAATTTTGATTGTTTGAAGCTTCTTCTTGCCCTGCTTTGTTAATTGTTTCCAAGATTTATTTTTTTCCTCCTCTTTTGTTTGGATAGTTTGAATTTGTTCAATTTCTTCTTGTCCTGTATTGCTAATGGTCTCCAGGTGTTCCTTTTTTCCTTCTTTTGTTTTTATTTGGTTGTTTTTATTTTGCTCCGGATCCTTCGTGGTCTGGTTTGAAAAGTATTTGAGAATTCCATTAGGCGAATCGGTAGAGAGAGGACGGACGATTTTTCCAGCACTCCTTCTTATTGCTTGGTCTGTTCCTACTCTTTTCATAAATATTGTTCGTGATCTCAGCTTTTTGTATGGCATGGTGCAATATACTGACTAGCAGTGTCTTATACACTATGGGAAAGTTTTAATTTCCAAGAGAGCGGGGTAGGACCTCGAACGACTTTCCAAGCTCTCACTCCCAACCTTACACCTCCTGCCACCTCCAATAGTGTATACAAGAATTTTTTATGAGGGAAATCCTGATCATAAGGACCAAATAAGTTCCCCGTTTCCCGCTTCCTGGTCCAGCTCTGATGACCTGCCCACCTCGGGCTGATGTGATCGGCGCCGCTTGACTCGCACCACACTGGAACTTATACTTCTGCTAGAGGTCTGGGGTCAGAAACAGATACAGAGTCAGTAAGGATGAAAGGTTTAGAAAATGTTCCGATATGGGAAGGCGATTTGCAGACAGTGTCCCTGTGGTAGCAGACAGGGAAAGGGGGCAGGGAGGGTACAGTAAGAGGGCTGTGAGAGGGCTGTGAGATGGCTGGAAGCAAACCCTTGGAAGCAGCTAGTAGTGAGCGGTGACCAATCCTGATGACGGCATTCGTTGAGACTTCTGCGCTACGACTAGGTGGTGGCAGTGAAGCAAGACATGAAAGCAACATCACCCAAGTACGACCTTCTGTGAGTATTGCTAATCCTGAAATCGATGATAGCAATCATTCTCACAATTGCCAGGTTACAGCATTATCAAACTTAGTCGAACTGTCACCTGAATATGTAGACCAATTCTTTGCGAGCCTGTCTGAAATGATGTTCTCCCCTGAACAGAAACAATAAATTTTTGGAAAACAATCCAGCACACAGCTTTCCCATGAACTCTGAATTCGGCCTTCAGCTTTGATAAACAAAAGCTACTGAAAAGCGTATGGAACTATTTTTGCCCCGATCATCATGAAATTATTTTTTCCGAAAATCCAAAATATTTACCTTTTTCTGGCACAAGTACTTTGCTTAAAGTAGAACTATTCATAAAGAACAGAGCTTCTATTTTTAGTAGATCTATAGGCAAGATTTTACCTCAGCCTCTAGCACATTTTCAGCAACTGCATTTATGTGTGATGAAATAGTCTTGCCCTTCTTTTCTGTATTAAGAGACATTTCATGTGTAATTTTTTGCAAAATCGTTCAACTGAATATATATGCAAAATTGTTTTGAATGATTACTCTGCTTAAAACGTACAGTACCTACATTTTCATGTATTTCATGTACACCATTTTCAAATGCGAAATGTATTTTGGGGTGGGTAGAAATATATGTGCATCTTTTTGCTTAAGTTTTTAGTAATTGATGGACATAAATTTGTGGAGTGGGTGATGTGTTTTATCTAGGACCCCGATCAATATTGTGACCCCATGCCCCTATACGGCTATAATCAATACATATCCCTATAATGGCATAATAATCAGAGCCATATTTCAGTAACTCGCCTCCGCAGTCCATGACAGTCCATGACACAGCAGAAGCCACTTCCTTAGATTCCTAGAGAGCACACCGAGTTCTTTCGACATACCAAACCCCCCGCAACCTGGGAAAGCCCCGCTTGCTTTGTTTTGATTAGTAATAGAACTCCTGCGAGCACTGTAAGAACGACCAGTTCTTAGTGACATCTTTATTGACGTCTTATGTCCAAAAATTTACGTCAAACTCGGCACCTTTCAGGTATAAATATACCAACGTTGCCTTAAGCAAACACACGGTGGTGGTGAATACTGGAGCAGAACAGCTGTCCCCTTGCAGAAAGCCCAGCAGATGCGAGAAGCCCACGGACGCTGCCCCTCCTCTTTGACGCGCTGAGAAAGACGCTGTCTTTTCTCCTGCCGAGAAAATCCAGCTCCGGCGTTTCCAGCCTACCCTTGCGGGTGACTGGGATATCGTGTCCTGAGAGAGAGATACCAGAACCTCCTACATTCTATTCCAGAGGTACGGTGCTGACTAAACCCTTAGAGAGAATTCTTGATTCAAACTCTTGGCAAAACCACCTTAACTTATACTGCTACTTACTTACTCCCTCCCACGTATTAGGCTTCTAACTACGCCTCCCGGGGTAGGCGTAGTTAGAAGCACCAGTTGAGGTCGTTAGCCAATGTACATATGAATGTATATATTTTATTCATTTTAACTATCTTATGGCTAAGAAACCATATCAATGCTTTTACAGTATTATTTTGTAATACTCCTTTTACTGTATGCACTTTTCATAATAACAAGTCCTGCTATTGTGGCAATTCATTTCTCTTGCATGAGAAAGAAGACTGCTCAATAAATAATATCTTTTATTGAACATGCCCGTCTCTCTATTCTCTGCACCCTGGTGAAATTAAATCTGCACAACTGACTGAGTGAAATAGCTGTCTATTGTTTCACAAAACTCTAGAGATTGACTCTTATTCTGGGGAGCAAAGTTGTCATGTTTATGCGGTTGTCGGAAGCTGAATCCCTTCTTGTCTGAGCCAGGGAAGCTGATCACTTCCTATTCAGTCAAAAAAGTTTCCAGTGACCTCTGAGCTAGCTGGCGCAAACCTAAATTAAGTCTAACATAGTCAGTAGAGACCTAGAAGACCGCAGTCCTACGTCTACACTGCTGTTTATGTTATTCCAATGCGCAGGGCCTATAGGGAAAATAGGAACTACACTACACAGGCAGTAAGCAGTTTGGGGGGTAGGGTTCAAAGTTACTGGCTATACAAAAACCGTTATACTTACCCAAGATCCTCTACTTGATAGAAAGGAAAGCAAACTAAGACAAAAGACTGTGTAGCAGATTTACAACCCCCTTGTGCCACTTTTGCGTCACTTTTCCCATGTTAAAACTGATGCAATAGTGACGAAAGGTACTTGTAAATCTGCCCCTATGCACATTACGAGCAAAAGCAGCACACAACGCTTCAAATTCTTTATCGATCACAATTAGACAGTGTTGCTTCACGATTCACAATGCACTTCACTAAATACTTCATGCCTATTTAAATGTGAGACGGGATTGTCGACATTACAAAACTTAGGGGCATATTTACAAGGACGGCGTTAAAATTGTCGCCGCTTTAACGGCAGCAAACTACACCTAAAACAGCGATAAGGGACTTCAAAATCCTTTGTTACCTTACCGGAAGATTTTTTCAACATTGCTGTTTGCTATGCAAGAGTGAGAGCTGAGGCTCTCTCCCTGCCATAGCAAACTTGGGAGCATATTATCAAGGACAGCGTTAACATGTTCTGGTGTAAACCTAGGCTTCTACTTAAATTCTCACAAATTCTCAAAAGTCCATTACTAAGCCATTATTGCTGCTTTAACAAAACCTTCCTAACGCTAAAGCGACGATAATTTTTACCCTGTCCTTGTAAGTATGCCCCCAATATCACAAGACATACACCCATAATTTATGTTTGCAAGTGAAAAGCTTGTTAATATAAGACTGTGGACTTAACATATCAATCCACCTCGCATATTAAACATGCTTAAGTCTACTTCAGAACAGATGTTAGAAACCTACATAAACCGCATTTAATGAGTGTTTTCCTATCGGTCCTCAAATCCAGAGCCGCCTTGTAAATACAACGCTATTGTCATACCTCACTCTTCCTTTTCATATTCTCATAGAAACACCTACCTTCCTACTGAGAACACCCTCATTGCAACTCATTGGAGATATGAGGCGAGCCCTTACCAAACCGGCTGCTAACATGCATTAATGCATCTTAGCGTCACCTAGTAAATAGGGCGATATCATTTTCACCGCATTTTTGGCTTTCTTACAAAAATTGCGGAAAAATGGCAAATGTTAATATGCCCTCAAGTTTGCTATGACACAGCAGGAACCTTGATGCCCACCATGCCATACCAAACAGCAGTGTCCCGGGGGTAGACACCCCAAGACACAGCAGAAACTGCTCCTGGGGGGTGGTGTTCCCCAAGGCTTTCAACTGCTCCAGAATAGAGACCAAGCGGCCCCCCTCCCAAAATATAAAAAGCCCCAGAGGGTGGTAATCCTTGGGGCTTAGACGAACCTTTGACCTCCCTCACCAATTTAATTTGTAGCACTGAGGAACAATGATCCCTGGGCTACAGGGCCCCTCTGGACCACCATCAAATGTAATATTTTAGACCCTGGGATTTGGCCCTCCCAGGGTGTTAATGCTTAAACAAGCATAGGAGCCCCCGCTTCATTTTTATTTTTATTTTGGCGGATCCATGCACCCAACGCACATTTCTCAGTTTTCCCCCCAAAAATACCTTTTTTTGGGGGACTCTAGGGGTCCTTGTGGGACCCCCTAAACAGGTCTAGATGATCAAATTATTTCTTACATGCCCCCTTATACGTTTTGAACACTTGTCTCATTATTTTCTAGATCCTCTGTTCTACCGAGGCACAAAATGGCTGCCAACAATTCCTGGTTTCGAATATTAACAACCACTTGACAGCCAATTAGCATTCAGCGCATGATCGGGACGGTGCGCTTAGAGTGCACGGATCCACCGAGGTCATAGATATATATGTATTTTTTATTGTAATTTTCTCAGGAACTACTGGACGGATTTACACCATTTAAGCAAAAGGCATGAGTTTGAACAAAAAAACTACCACTTTGCCAAATTTGGTGTAATTCCGTTCAGCCGTTCGGGTTGTAGCCGTGATGAACTGTTCCTATGGAAAATTGCATGGGGAAAACACATTGTGGGACCACCCTTTTTTCTGGACCCCGCTTCAAATGCAATATTTTAGACCCTGGGATTTCTCCTTTCCAGGTAGCTAGTTTTTAAACAAGCACAGGAGCCGGTGCTTCATTTTCATTTTTTTTACGGCAGATCCATGCACCCACGCATTTATTCAGTGTAGTAAAAAAAAAATCTTTTTGGGGCCCTAGGGGTCCTTGTGGGACCCCTAAGCAGGACTAGAGGGTCAAAATATTTCTTACTTGCCCCCTTTATACAATTTAAACACTTGTTTCACTAATTTCTAGATCCTCGCTTCTACTGAGGCACAAAATGGCTGCCAACACTTCCTGGTTTTGAATGTTGACAACCACTTCACAGCCAATCAGCATTCTGCGCGTGATTGTGACGGTGCGCTTATAATCCGCGAAAGATGCGTGGATCCACCGAGGCCATAGATATATATGTACTTTTAACTGTAGTTTTCTCAGGAACTACTGAACAGATTTACACCATATAAGTAAAAGGCATGAGTCTAAACCAAGGACTACAACTTTGCCAAATTAGGTGTGATTCCGTTCAGGCTGTAGCCACGATGAACAGTACCTATGGAAAATTGCATGGGGAAAACACGTTTTGGACCCCCTTTTATCTCAGTCCCCACTTTATGAATCACCCAAAGACTTTCAGGATAGGAGTGGACCGTAGCGCCCCACCAGTTTCTGAAAATTTCACGAAGATTCGTCAAACGGCGCCAAAGTTATTCCAAATAGAATGTTGCCGATTTCCTCTAGAAAATAGGTCCTAACTATAACTACCTACTGGCGACTGCCAGTAGGTTGTATATATATATATATATATATATATATCTGCAATACCTCGCAGCAGCAACGCTCCACCAATCAAATGGAAACACGAGGCATGAACCAACTCGTTGCAGCATTCAAATTATTATTTCCCCAAAACAGCTTTGCCACTACGCGTTTCAGCCGTCCCTGCGGCCTTGATCACATGACAATGCATTGTGCTCAGTTCACTTTTACAGTGCAAGTGCGTGACATGTCATCATAGACCTAGACATAGACATAGACATAGAAAATAGACATCCACATTAATGTATTGCTGAAATGCCATGGTTACTTAGAAGAAATACTTTGTATGAATACAATAATGATCTTTCTTCAAAAGTACAATTTTGTTCACCATAAAACAAATAATAGTGGTCCGCCATGTACAGGTTTGTCTCTCTGCATAAATGCATTAGAATCCATGACATTCCAAGCCTATGTCTTATCAACATGAATGATTTAAGTTACAAATAATACATGTGCCCACCCAAATGTGAAAAACAAATAAAAGAAGAAAAGAAAAACATTTTCTATTTTTTCAAGAAGATGAGATCAGAATAGATGTTTTCGAACATTACATCTGGCATAATTCAAAGTTTCATATTCATAAAGCAGTTTGTACTTGAAAAAGGGTTTTGTAGCCAATACATTTCATATTAATCTGTTTAGAATCATTCAGTTTATAAAGTATATAGCACTCTAGATATATTTCTTATGTAAAAGTTATACAATATCTATTTGCCACAATTTATTTGGAGGGATCCCCGTCAATCCAATAAAGTGACACAGTGCTACAGTGCAAAAATTTAAAGTGACTGGTGCTACGAAAAAAAAACCTTATTACATTCATATATGCAACAATTTGTTCATAAGATTATGTGGGTACTTAGTTCATCGGGAACAGGGGTTGTTTATGAATTTCAGACAGTTAATCATACAGTAGCATGTATAAGTATATAAGAACTCATGTAAAAATGGAATCAGTGACATGTTAAAAGCTTTCAGCTGAAGTATAAGACATATAAATAAAACCTACCCTAATGTCTAAAATACTCAGCTAAAATCAATCATGACACACAATATTCATACTGAAATGTTAAAAACCTAGTGCTTCACATTATAAGATAATTTTCAATAAATAATGATAAAATATATATAAATATATGTAGATACACCATTACATCAATCAGCATAAATATAGCAAAATATCAAAACATGAGTTTAAAGACATCAGATATGTCTGTACGATTTCATGAGTTATTAAGTTGATCATAGAGTCTTCACACATAAATAGAATATTTACAAATATGTATAAAGATCCTCAGTGGTATTCAATCCCCCTGGCCACTTAGAGTCAAATTCAAGAATGTAATTGGTCTCTGTTCTTCTCATGCAAGCCTCCCTATCCCCTCCTCTGCTTGTTATAGGGATGGATTCGATTGCAAAGTATTTTAGACATTGAGGATTACTGTTGTGACACACCTCAAAATGCTTGGCAACTGGATATGTTTGTTCTTTATTTATAATGACTCACAGATGCTGCAACATTCTTTTATGAACCGGCAGTTTCGTACTGCCAACATATCTCAGATGGCAATCACATTCTAGAATATGGAGATTAGAGAGATGACTAATCTTGGAGGCAGTGGCGCTTCACAGTTTCTAGGCTGCTATCAACAGAGAAGAATATATATGTCGTTGGGTGCCTAGGCATGGGTTGTCATCCTAACCCACAAATAATCTACAGATTAAAGTTATTCAATACAAGACCTATCACACCAACATTAAAGATTCAAACAGGAGCTTCTAGTACAATTTGCAAGTAATTCCACAATTATCGCAAATGGAGATAATAAAGTTTCTTTAATTTCAAAGGCTTTCCCTCAGTCCAGCCAACACGTGTTTCGTCGCTTGGGCGGAAACCCACGACTTCATCAGGGCTGATGTCAAGTTCTTCAAATTGTATCTGCCTTCTGGCTGGTTGTATTTCCGGCCCAGCCTTATGTGGCGTGGGCAATCCTTTCTTAGTTGGAGCCTGGTCTATGTTAACGTGGACGCTTCAAAATGGTAACTAAAGTTTCTTCCGTATATCGTCAGTATCGGTGTGATTCCAAATATGTATACACACCAAATAATAAAGTCCTTCCTCCAGTATTATTGGTGGAGTGAAGAGTCGCTTCCCACTCTAAATATCCTAGAGTTACGGGGCGGCAAATTTCCTTCCATGTAGCGCGCGGTCTTCCGTATTTTCCAAAAATCATCATCCCATATTGACATGCTTTACACGACAGGCATTTGAAAAAGCCCTTGCTTGTAGGCATCCAGTTTTTCTTTTTAAAGCATTCCTGGCTATTTTTGGATAGAATGTTGCCCAGGCTTCTAGCTTTACGAAAGGTTATGGATGGATTTGAGGGCATCGGATCACCTATGACAGGATCGTTTTGGACAAAATGCCAGTTGTGTCTGACAATACTCCTTAGTTCTTTTTGTTGCTTGGAGTATGTCAGTATTAACCTGATAGGGTTAGACTCTGTAATGGAATTATGACTCTTGTTACAATTGTATTCCAGGAGTTCACTTCTAGATTTTAGCTGTGATTTTCTCATAGCGGTTTCCACTATTTTTGTACTGTAGCCTCTTTCCACAAACCGTTTTAAACTTTCTTGTTGTTTTAAAACCATATCATCATCATTACTACAAATACGGCGGATGCGAAGCATCTCACCGTATGGTATGGATTTAATGAGGTGTTGTGGATGGGAACTCGTGACATGTAGTAAGGTGTTACCAGCCGTTGGTTTTCTAAAAAGGGTGGTACTAAGAACATTATTAGTTAAAAAAACCTGCACATCTAAGAATGTCACTGATTCCTTAATAATACTAGAAGTAAAACTGGGGTTAAGATAATTTGCATTTATCTCCTGTATGAAATTTAAAACACTTTCCTCTGAGCCACGCCAAACAATAAATAAATCATCAATAAAACGAAGCCAAGAAACTATGTTTGATGTACAGTAGTGTTCAAATTGTTGCCTGAGGACCAGCTCCTCCCACCAGCCCATAAATAGGCAGGCATAACTTGGGGAGAAGCTGGCCCCCATGGCCACACCCTGAATCTGTTGGTAAAATTGGCCATTAAACATAAAATAGTTATTTTCCAAACAGAATGACAACATTTCTTAAAAGCATCTTTGAATGATGAGCAAATTCCATTGGCCTAGTTCTGAGATAATATTCACATGCTCGTAGGCCGTCCCTGTGTTTTATACATGTATATAAGGAACTTACATCCAGTGTTACCAAGAGCAAATCCGAGTGATTTCATGTGAGTTTGCAAAAAATAGTCTATGTATTTTGAAAGATTTTCTAATGGTCCTCCACAGGCAGCAATTATCGGTCTTCCTGGTGGCCTGGTTATGCTTTTGTGGACTTTAGGTATGAAATAGATGTAGGGAACTAGGGGATGGTCTCTTTTGATGAACTAAAACTCATCCCCACTCAACAGTCCTAGTCCCTTCCATGCCACCAGATTTCTGCAAAGATTTTCCTGCATGGTCCTGTATTTAAGTGGGTTGCTCTTCCTATAGCATTGGATATCATCCAGTTGACTATATGCTTCTTGTAGATAGTCTTTAATCGGCCATAAGACAATGTTTCTGCCTTTATCAGAATTGCGGATTACCATTTCTGCTTCTTGTAGTTTTTTGACCAATTGATTCAGTTTCATTTCCTGGTTCGTATATTTCTTGCTGTTTCCATTGTTGGAGTGAGCTAGTTTTTTGATTTGCGTCACCAACGACTCACTGAAGTTGTCCAGACCATCATGTGTTTCTAGAGGGATATACTTAGACTTGGGTTTAAATGAGGTAGTAGGTTTTGTTTGACCACTCATAAGTGTTCTCTCTTGTGTCCCAAGGTTGTCCTCATTATCCAGTTGACACATATCGTGAAATAATCCGATATCACTGACGGTCAATTCTGTGGCTCTTACTTCAGTTTCTGGTCTCCCAGCCCCAATGGATGTCGATTTTTGCAGGAACTGTTTTTTCAGTTTTAGTTTACGTATATATTGGTAAACATCTGCTCTGGTTCTTGTATAACAAAAATTGGACTCTGGGCAATAGCTCAGACCGAAGCTTAATAATTGGTTTTCTGCTGCCGTCAGGTCTAGGGAGCTCAAATTGATAATAGATTTAGATTGTGTCTTTTGAGACATACTTTCACTATGTTCCTGCGGCTCATCAATGTTACTTGTAGGGCTTACAGGGGTTTCTTGCGGGATCCCCCCCGGCCCGACCTCGTTTGCTTGGATCTCCTTTGTTTGGCTGCGTTGCGCCTGCCCCTCCTACATTGGGCTTGTGTTGCACCGCCTTGCCCTGGAATCGTGATCTTAGAGTGTTTTTCTGTTTTGATTTAAAATGTCCAACTCTTCCCCCAGAGTCAGTTTGATGTTGGCCAGACTCCTAGCATATATATATATATATATATATATATATTACCTACTGGCGTCTCGCCAGTAGGTATATATAGTTAGGATTAATTCTCTATGGAACTTTTGAAAATTCTATGTCTAATAACTTTGGCGTTTGTGGACGGAATCGGCTGAAATTTTCAGGAAAATGGCACATTTTGTTTCTGAGCAGCCCTTGAAAATTTGGGGGGGGGGTTTGTCAAGGGGGGGCCGAGAAAAAAGGGGGGTCCCAAAACGCGTTTTTCCCATGTTAATTTCCATAGGGCGGTTGGCCTCACTTTTAGCTCGAACGGCTGAATGGATTTGCACGAAACTTGGCAAAATTGTAGGGACTGTTAGCCCGATGTGCCTTTGCTAGGTCTCAATATATGTGCTTCAGTGGATTTTGAGAAATTAACGTTTAAATCAAGATATATATCTGTAACAGCGCTCCGGGCAGCTATCCGGTTAGCGAACTTTTCGCGTATCGGAACTTTGCGATGCGAAGCTGATTGGCCCTCCGGTGTCTGTCAACATTCTAAACAGTCCGGAGCGGCCGCCATCTTATCTCTCGGTAGGATCGAGAGAGAAGAAGAGGTGAAAAACGAAGGGGGAATTTAATGAAAGGGGGCAAGGTATACCTCTCTTGACCCCCTAGGAATGATGTTGGGGTTATTAAAGGGTCTCGTGGGGAAAATAAAAAAATATATATTTTTCACGGTAGAAGCGCTTCACGGGCCGCGAACTGGGCCGCAAACTGGTAGCGAAACGGGAATTCGCCATTTTGTGTTTCGTTTTAATTAAATTACTAGGTATAAGGGGGTGCGGGAGACGTATCCTGACCCCTTATGTTTTCTGAATATGTTGATACATGTCTTCCAGCGGCTGTGCTTGAGCTTTTTTTTTTTTTTTGCTGCGTGACGTCTGTTAACGTTCGATTCAATGGAAATCAGGAAGTGTTGACCGCCAATTTGTCACTGCGAGTAAATATTTTGTTATAAATGAATCCTTATTGATAAACATTGTCTGCGCCATCTTGCCTTTTTGTCCAATGCCACAATTTTGTCATGCACGGCAGCCATTTTAGATGCCTTGACCAGGCCCACTCTCTGCACGCCGCCGATCCTCAGCATGGCTCCCCACCCTCGCACGCATCTCCCCCACGCACTGGTCACCCCCGCTCTCTCTCTCATGCATGGGCCATATACTTCCCCCCATCTGCGCTGCTCTTCTCTGAGAATCACACCCTGTGCCCGCCCGACACCTCCCTTTCACCCTATTCACTACCGCACCCTCTGACACTCCTCTTCCTCTGTGTCCGATTGTCCAGGCCGGACCCAGGCTATCACCTAGCCCTGCGGATGTAGTTTATGGCCCCAGCTGTAGAGTATCCAGACATGCCAACCCTCCCGATTCAGGCGTGAGACTACTGATTTCAGTGCTAGTCTTTCGCCTCCCGATTCCTGCAAGGAAAAATCCGGGGGCATATTACCAACAACTAGCGATAATTTTTGTCTCTAACTTGTTTAGAGACAAAAATTATCGCCGCACATCGGCGAATTTTATCGCACATAAACCTTGTTATTAGCAAGGTTTATCGCAAATGCGATAAAAAACGGCCGCAATGCATGAATATCGCTGAAAAGTCAACGATATTCATGCATTAGCGAGCTAATGCTCTTAGCCATGTTATCCACCTCCCATTGGATAACATGGCTAAGAACTGCTCAGGGCAGGTGTTAGCCTTTGGAGATATTCCTGCTTAGCGCGAATATCTCCAAAAGTTGGTAATAGGAGATAGCGATGGTTAGGGACTGTTTCCAGTCGCTAAAATCTTGGCACGCCCACTTTGCATGTCATTAGTGATAAATATCACTGACATGCAAAGCGGGGCCCAAGATGGTCACTATCTCCTTTTAGCTGTCACTAACTGGTGTTAGCGACAGCTTGGTAATAGGGAGATAATTTTATCTCTTTTTTTTGGCTTTTAAAGCCAAAAAAGCGGAAATAAACCCCCTTGATAATATGCCCCACGATTTCTCGGGGTTTCAGCTGACAGGGCTTGGTATTGTGTTACGTGCTAATTCTTCCAGGAAACGTCAGAGGGTCGATGCAGGGGTTCTAGAAGGGGTGATAAACCATTTAAGCCTCATGAACAAGCTCATGGTCTTTTAAAGATTTGTGAAGTACTCGGGCGGCGGTGTGTGTGTGCCCTCTTTCAGGACCGGGCGGGGGGGGCACTGCCAGCAACTTGCCAGGTCAGGTGTTTAACACGTGCATCACCCTTTCTCTGCCTGCTATTGCGCTCCATGCTTCGGAAAGGTAAGAAAAAGAACGTGCATTTGAGTTTGAAATGTCCGATCCTGTAGCAGTACACTTGCAAAGCCCACACATGACAAGAACCCGATTCACGGCCCCATTCACCCGATTTTTTAAAAATATATAGCACTCCAACAAAGTTTGATTTTAAAACTTTATTAACTTTTAAATATAACGAACGCAACAAAAACTGTAAATATATTTAACCATTTTTTGAAATTAACCAGAACTATAACGATAACAACAACAACAACAATAATATAACTTTTATGCCTAAATTATGCAAACATTTAGCTAATCTGCTAAAGGGGGGAGTCGCCATTTCTTTACAATAATCAATAATGAAAAATCCACATCAATAGGGTTGTCCGTTTTCTCGATGCAGCACTATAGTGCAACATACACAGCACCTGGGGTGTCAAGAGTGAACAGGTCTTTCTTTGTTCCTTAAGATGTTATCTGTGTCAACCTCTTCCGAGAATGCTGATGCGTTAGGATTTCCTTGTGTTTCTTAATAGCATTGGTGTCTGCACACTTCTTTGTCAATTCTGTGAAGATGATAACTGCTTCATAAACAGACGATATCTTTGTTTAGTCATTAGTGTTAAGTGTGTCTGAAACTACAGTGCCCTTCTGTTTTTTTTTTCTTCAGGCTCTACAGAGTTTTGTGTGTTGTTCTTTTGAGCGACAATTATTCCAGAGGTTTCAGGTTTACTTGTTTTGTCCTGCAGCTTTAGAGACTTCATGTTTATTTGCTATGTCCTGCTGTTCGTCAACTGCTTCAGAGACGTCAGCCTCATTTGTTATGTTTGACTAGATCCTGGACCTGCCCGGCCGCGCCCAAAATGGTGCCGGTGTAAATGGGACTCGTAACTGCTTGTTGTGTACTGGTTGCCCAACCTTGATATCACGAGATACATATGCAGTTTTGAAGCACATGGCGGAGGCTTGTCTGCTGTAGTGGGGCGCCCCTTTATCGTTTCAGTCGCCATTCCGCCCGCTTTTGCTACACTGTGCCTTTTCCGCCATTCAGCTGTTTAGCGCCCGCTCTTACGGCTACAGCGTCTCGCTCACCATGTAGTTGAGTTGCTCCCACTCTTGCGGTGCAGCGATAGGCGGCTTCCACAGGACTCTTAAAATGGCGGCCGGCTCTTCGGATTTGGGCCTGGTCCAGTAAAATGGCCCTGGGACACCTTGGAACTCGGACGCTTGTCTGCCAGGGCTTGGGGTTCCATTCTCGAAAGCGTCCCCTCAGCCTTGAAGATTGTACAAAAGTCTTGGGGGCCGTCGACTCCCGCAGGCTTCCGGTGGGGAGCGGCTGCCATGATTGCTTTCGGAATGGCCACGACGGAGCTACGAGATGGTGGTGCTCTCATGGTGACGCCAGCTTCAGTCTGAAACATCCAGAAACAAGGTGGGGCTTTCATCGTTTGGGAAAAAAAATGTTTTAATCCAATGAAAAGTGTTATTTTTAGGTCACATGACCTAGTCTTACATCATTAGGAAAACAAAAGTAAAATGAACCAATGAAAAGTTTTATTAACAAGTCACATGACCTGTTATGCTTACGTTACGCGCTGCGCGGCGCGCTCTGGATCGTTTCCGGGAAGCTGCGCCTTGCGCACCGGAGCACTTCCGGGTGCGCTAACGCGTCGCGTCATATGACGCATTACGCGACAATGCAGGTCCAGAATATAGTCAAAATGTCTCCACCAACCAGCGGTCGGAATACAACCGCTTTCAGCAGTACAAAAAGTTCGGTTAAATCTTAAGAGCGGGAGCAACTCAACTACATGGTGAGCGAGACGTTGTAGTCGCAAGAGCGGGCGGTAAACAGCTGAATGGCGGAAGAGGCACAGAGTACCAAAAGCGGGCGGAATGGCAACTAAAACGGTAAAGGGGCGCCCCACGACAGCGTGTCTTCAGGTCAAACGGATTGTGGGACAAGGTCCAGAATGGAAGAGTCATCAAAAGGGAAAAAATTCCGCCGGACCCCGGGAGCCGGCCGCCTATGCCGGGGGCGATCTCAGGCCACACCAGGGCAACACGACTTGGGGAGGGGGCAGGAGCCAAGCGCCCCCTCTCAGTCCGTGCCATCTCACCGCCCCTCGGGGGCCTCCGTCAAGCGGTTTAGGGAGGCACCGTATCACATTGTTTTCCAATGCAGTCAGGTCCACAAATGGACCCCACTTACTTTGAATAGTGAAGCTGCAGCAGGTGCAAATAAGGTTTAAACAGTGTTACAAGAGCTGCTTAGAACTCTGAAGTATGGCACTCAACAACCAGGACTTATGCCATTTGTGTAAGGCAGTGACATGGAAGCAACTTAGGGACAAAAAGCATGAACGAACATTCACGTATGAAAATCTTATTTGGGGAAGGGGTAGAATCCAAACGCCCCCTTCCAGTTCGCGCCACTACACCGTATGTGGAAAATCTGAAGCCATCGTTCTACAAACTCTCAACGCTTGCTATCAGTGCATGAGTTTCATGCTCGATCGATTGAGCTAGCCGGATCGGGCAATAAAAAGTATAAAATAGTTATGTAAATAGTTATTTAATAAAATGTTTTACCCTGTTTCTTTGCTGGTGTGTTGTCTATATTTATAATATTTGCATAGGGTTTGTCGTTATTTTGGGCGGGGTGGGTGGCGGAGTCGAGCTGTCTTGCAGCCCTCATGGTGTGAAGCTCAGTTCATTTCACTATTTTCGTATTTCTCATGAAGGGTTGTTCCTAATGTTTGTATTTTACCGAGGTCAAAAAGAGATCGAATTAGTGGTCTACTGATTTTGCTCGATTACTTTTAGTTTTTTTACACGATTTTTCACTATCTGCAAAGACTAAACAGAGTATTGCGACTTTGTGCTTGTTGGTAAATAGAGAATGATCCAAAGAGAACCAATTCTAAAACAGTAAATGCTTGGATAACAATCAATCAAATGGAGAGACAAGCAGGTACGACGGATTACAACAGGGGTAAAGGTCTGCGTTAACTACCGTTCACTATCTGCAAAGAGAGAGTACTACTAAGAGAAAAGAGGGGAGGGGGGGGCAGCGTTCAAAGCACATCAGCGTGCATAAACACGAAAACGTTTTTACCTATCACGTACTTGACATTTGACAGCTTTTGATATTTGCTATTAAAAAACCATTGAAATTCACAGAAAAAACCATAGGTTATAGTTGATATATAGTTAGGAATTTGCATTTACAAAACCTTGAAAATTCTATGAAAAAACCATTGGTTTTAGGCCATATATAGTTAGGGATTTGCATTTACAAAACCTTATTTTACTCGCATAAAACCATTGAAATTCCATATATAGTTAGATGCGCTAACTATATATCGCGCACCCGCAATCCACTGCTGATGATGTCACATATTACATCATTCATGACATGGTCAGTGACATCACTGATGACATCACTGATGACAACTCAAATGACATCACTGATGACAACATCACAGATGACATCATTCATGTGTTAATACGATGAACCTCTACAGACTCTGATATAACCTTAGATACACTCAGTGAAAACAGACACTCACAGATTGTCACTCATCCATGGAGTTACTCATACACCTAGACAGTCATGCAAAGAATCAATCACACGTCCATTTCCTCAACTATACAGTTATACACACCTTACTTATTGAAACATATTCTAACACATATTTACTCTCTTATACAATCACTGATACAAGTTTTCAATGATCCATGCAGCCACTCACACATTCACTGGCTCTTAAACACAGTAATTTATATATGTCAACTCTCGCATGTACTGTGTTTTACATGTGTACTTACTTTGACATGTAGCATTGAGATATCCAATCACTCACCAATACACTCATGCACACAGTCAACCACCCATACAGCTGTTTCCACATGCAGTTTTGAACCCATACATCTAGTGAATCAGCTGTTCACACATCTATGCACAGAGTCACACACCTCCCAGCCACTCACACACATACTCAGTCTCCCATACAAATACTTGGGCAACCAATCAATAATCCATATAGTTACTCATATAGCTACTGATCAACACATGCAGCAGTTTACAGAACAACAGATATAATGATGCACAAATTAATACAGTTTAATCACTAACCCATGCACTCAGTGAGACACATTTAATCACTCCCTCATACAATCAGTCATGTACCTACTAAATCCTTCATCCAGACACTTATACATCCACTCATTCTTCAATATGTAAGACATATTTTAACTTTACAGAAACATACAGTCACTGGATGTTGTCATCAGTGATGTCATTTGAGTTGTCATCAGTGATGTCATCAGTGATGTCACTGACCATGTCATGAATGATGTAATATGTGACATCATCAGCAGTGGATTGCGGGTGCGCGATATATAGTTAGCGCATCTAACTATATATGGAATTTCAATGGTTTTATGCGAGTAAAATAAGGTTTTGTAAATGCAAATCCCTAACTATATATGGCCTAAAACCAATGGTTTTTTCATTGAATTTTCAAGGTTTTGTAAATGCAAATTCCTAACTATATATCGACTATAACCTATGGTTTTTTCTGTGAATATATATATATATATATATATATATATATATATATATATATATATATATATATATATATATATATATATATATATATATATATATATGAAAAAAACAGTCCAGGTTCCGTACAGGTAGAACGGAGCCAGAGGTCGGGACCTCAGAAGCTTTGCGCCCAGCAAACCAACGTAGCCTCAAAAATGACAAATCCAACAATGGAAAACAGGGAAGATATTTAATGAAAGGATGACGCGTTTCACTCTACGAGAGAGCTTGTTCACACAGCGCGCCAGAAACAGGGAAGTGCATAGATAGTAAACATAAACAAAGGGCAAATGATAACAACCAATGAGTCACGCCTTCTCTGAATAATAAACATAATAGATGGACTACAAAATAACTTAATGTTGAAACAAAGTATCAAGAAACATGTAAAACAAATGCTGAGTTTACAAGGCCATAGAAATTTACATACTATTCGAAAAAATAGTTTTAAGTCAATATGCACATGGACTCAAAATAAAATACTATGTACAAAGAGTATAGCTGCTTAAGAAAAACAAGTGGACGTTTGAAAAAAGGGGTTATTTGCAAACATAATGACAGCAAAGTGCCAGACATAAACCACCTGAAGCAATGCTGTTCAAACGAACATAGAAAAGAACATGATGACATAGTGCCAAAGTTACATTGCCAAAAAGACCTAGCTATTGTACTACAGCTTTATAAATGCCCTGTGCATAGAAATAAAGGTGAAATATTTCAAATATTGCATACGAAAAATTGAATAATCAAGAGAGCTAAACCTCAGCATACTAGATGTGGGTAATAGAATATTTAGAAAAATTAAAACCAAATTATATCAGACAGATCAAACTAAAAAGGCAGATCAGAGAAAGCAGGAAAAAATAATAATCAAGTGAAAAATAAAAGGAAAAAAAGGAAATTTATAAAAAGACTAGAAAGAAGCCACAGCTGAGACAAGTATAAATGACAGAAAAGAGCATAATCAAATGCAAGATAACCTGAAAATTGGTGTCACATCTAACAAAATAAGCACAATTCATTCTCATAGAAATGAAATGAACACCAGACCGAAGTATATACATGTAAAGGCTGACCAGCCGGCCAACAACTCAGTGATAATCTAGGTCACATCAGAAAACATTATGAAAAATAAAGTCATCAATAATCAACACACAGTTCATAGGAAACTGCTCAAATCTTCGGTAAGGTTCAATCCATTAGAGGCCTTAGTATCTAAGGCAAGAATCAAATGAGATTCTTTCTGCCGAAGAAGTTTCATTCTGTCACCTCCCCGTCCGGGTTGAGGTACCGAGCATAGAACTGTGTATTCGAGATCCCTCAATTTCTTATCATGTACAGCTCGAAAATGTCTAGCGACAGGATAGTTGTTGTCGCTGTTGACAATTGCACGGATGTGCTGCAAAATCCGTTGGTGCACCAGAAGTTTAGTACTTCCAATGTACTCAAGATTGCAGGTGCATTTGAGTTTGTACACGACATACTCAGATCTGCATGTCAGGTATTCTCGAATAGGAATAGGTGTGGAGCAGAATGCAGTGACATAATGCGTGCTATTTTTGGCAAAAGTACAGGCTCGACATGATGTACATCTGAAGAAACCAGTTTTGGTTATCAGGCTCTTTTAGGGTGGGTCTTCAGGCATAGGTCTATCAAGGGCGTCTCGCATTCTGGGAGCCCTTCTGAATGTGATATTTGGGATGCTAGGAAGCAGAGGCCCAAGAATGACATCCGTAAGGATTATGGGCCATTCAGAAGAAATGATACGCCTGATTTTATGCTCCTGAGTGCTGTAGTTGGCGATGAGACGTACATTGCACTCAGTGGTAGGGATATTAAGAACCTTGGGCATAAGTAGTGTTTTCCGCTCAAATGTACATGCTTTACGAAGAGCCTTGTCAAGGATAGAATCAGAGTAACCCCTGTGAATGAAACGTTGTTCGGATTCATTTTTACATTTCTCAAGAGAGTCCTTATCACTACATATTCTGCAGATACGAATGAACTCCCCATAGGGGATACTCCGGATTGTGTGGGCAGGATGAGAGCTGTGAGCATGCAAGATTGCATTGCCTGCAGTGGCCTTTCTGTGCAGGCAATTTTCAATTTGATTGTTTTTTATGAAAATGCTTACATCTAAGAATTCTGCTGAATCAGTCGAGATGGTAGAGGTGAATTTAAGATTGAAAACATTAACATTGAGTTCTTTAACAAACATTTCCGCCTCCTCCGCTGATCCTTTCCAGATAATGCAGACATCATCTATAAAGCGCCAGTAATGCGCAATATAGGGTAACCAGCAGCGGTGTGTGGGCCTGAGCTCATGTTCCTCCCACCAGCCCACATGTAAGCAGGAGTAGCTGGGGAAGAAACACGAGCCCATCGCCACACCACGTAATTGCTGGTATATCTGACCCTGGAATTTGAAAAAATTAGTAGTAAGACAAATGTTCAACATTTCCATCAACATGATGTTATGATCTCGAAAACCAATGTCTCTTCTGTCCAAATAGTATTTACACGCTTGCATGCCATGCTGATGATGTATCGACGTGTAAAGAGATTCTATATCCATTACCAAAAATAGTAAATTCTCATTCCATTCCACTTCCATGAGTTTATTGAGGAAGTCCGTGGTGTCCTTCAAAAAGGATGGAAGATTATGCATATGAGGCTGCAAGAAGAAGTCTATGTACTTGGAAAGATTTTTGTTGCTGCTCCCAATGGCAGCTATGATGGGACGACCTGGAGTTGGAGTAACCTGTTTATGGATTTTCGGTAGAAAATATAGCACAGGTGTGATCGGATGATCATTAACCAGGAAATTGCATTCATCTTTAGTGAGCAAACCTTTGCGCTTCCATGTGTGGATTAGTTTGTGCGTAGTCTCATGACATTTGTTCATCGCAAATTGAGAAGACAAAAAGTAACAGGCAGTATCATTAAGGTGTCTTTGGGCTTCAGTGATGTAGTCCTTAGTTAAACAAAGCACTGTGTTACCACCCTTATCTGCATTTTTGATTATAATGTCTTTGTTCTTTTGAAGTTTGCTCACAAGCTGGTGGTATATATATATATACATATATATATATTCAGGTATTACTCAGCTCCATTGGTTTCCAAGGCCACCCTGGAGGGTCGTGGGCCCCGGTTACGAGAGACTCTGTGTGCTGGTTTTCATTGAGGGGCATGTCCCACACACGCTTCCCACCTACTGAGGAATGCCAATGTGGCTAAAAGGTTTGCGTGCTGGAAGGGGTTCGTGATGAAGGAATTGCATTTCCGATCATGCTGGCTGGTTGCAGCTTCTTTTCTGGTCACAGTATACTCACCTGCCTTCCTACAGAATAAAAATCAGCATGAGTAGCTCCGTTGTACTGAGAGCATCTACAACTATTGTGAGTATTGATGAGGACTTCCATTCTGTATTTCAATTACTTCAACCGTGGACTCTGGGACATGTATTTTGGCATTGAAGTCACGTTAGTGGAAAATATCTTAAAGGCATGCAGGTGGGCACTAGGCCTTCATTTACTTTCCTTCTGCTTCTGAGCAAGGCCGGATGAGGCTGAAAACGTTAGGAAATCAGGAGGAAAACTGCATTGCACAGACTGGAAATAAATGCTGTTTGCTGCCAGTAATGGGCCTCTCGTGTTGTTTATGTGCTTAGTGGATGGGCTGCTCCGTGCCCATTGTTCCAGAGGCCACCCTGTAGGGTCGGGGGCCCCGGTAACAAGAGACTCTGTGTGATGATATATATATATATATTCAGGTATTACTCAGCTCCATTGGCAGTATGTGTTCGACAAAAGGGTTTTAATAACGGTATTATCATAATAGAGTGACATTTGCCCTATGTTATGTGCAGCACATAGCAAGTGTCAGCAAAGCGCAGCAGTTTGAATAACAATAATTGACTGTGAGAAGAATACTTACCATAGAGACAATGTTTAGACTAACCAAAAACAAATGCAATGATGGCTGTGCTTTAAGATGTGCTATACAGAGAGAAATTGAAGTCCTTTTTCTTCATTTATCACCCTATATAAAAAACAAGGGAAAAACTATTTAAACATCTATACGTGAATGTCTTTATTGTGGCCAGCATTTGGAAAAGGCACTGAAGACGAAACGCATCATGCTTGGTTAAAGTGAACAATTTGAAATTAAACCCGTTGAGTACTCCAATTGGTTCCTGTGTGTAGTAATTTTGTTGGAAAAATAATTACATGCGGACCCCTTGCACTAAGAAGGCACCATCACTAAAGGTGTTCAGCTGTTCAAGAGTCATAGTAAGTGTTGTGCATGGGACATTTTGGGTGATCCACTTAGCAGGGGTCAAGAATAAGGGGGCTAAAAATGGTTATTTTACCATTGGATGCATAGTCGAACCTACAGGCCAAACCGCTGGACGGAATTACACCAAATTTGGCGGAAAGGTAGATGTTGGTATGCAGATTGTGCTTTTCTTTATTTGGTATAAATCCATTCAGTAATTTCTGAGAAAAAGTTAGAAGGAGTTATTGATATTTGTGGTCGCAAAGGCTTCACCGAAAAAGACGAGCTCGTGCAGGGAAATGCACAGCTGTGATTGACTGCCAATTCTTCAGCCAGGAAGTGCTGGCAGCAATCTTGGGACTAGACTTTACTAAGTCCCACCAAAAAGGTGGAAATAATGAAAAGGGGGATGGATAGGATTACACCAACCCCCAATTCATGTTATTGGGCTCCCTCTGAGACTACAACATGCAATTTTTTAAAAAATGTTTTAAAAACACAAGTGCAGGCTCATGTGCTTATGTTTAAAAAATTCCCCCGGTGGGCCAAGTCCTGGGGTCATATGTCCTAGAAAGTGGGGGTGCAGATCCCTCAGCCCCAGTGACTTCCACCTCCCCGGAGCAGTAAATAAAAGTAATGCGGGAAGCCCACGTAGCCCCCACAGGCCCGGGGCCCGCCACCTCCCCAGGACTCAAAAAATATATTACAGGGGGTCTGTTGTGGACCCTTCTCCCCTTGGACCACCACCTCCCTTGGAGACTGCCATGCCCTAGGGCTGACTCCTGTTATGCCCAGGGGTGCCCACCATGAAAAATGCTCCCGCCTACTTTTTCATTCATTTTCCTACCAGCTCTGAAGCGGGCAGGGAAACAGATGAAAAGATGGCTCGCACCCAAATGGAGCAGCATTTTTAGCTGCTAACTGCAGGCAGGAGCATTGCCAGCTCCCTCTTGTGGTGGGGAGCCAGCTTGGGCCACAGGGGACACAAGGGTGGCGGGGCTCCCAAACGCCCCCAAGTGTAGTGTGATGGGTGCATAAAACCAAAAAGCAACGGCAAATGACTGGAACTGCACCTCCCACACTGTTCCCTACAATTAGAAGTTGGTGCACTCTATTCACAGTGCAGAAGCAGGACGAAACATAACATGGAATGATGCACCTAAACAGTGGGAAGTCCACAGTCCTTTATGTCTTTGTGATATTCTTTATTGAAATTTGATGTTTTTCATAAAAACAGCCAACGTATTTCTTTCAAAATAATTGAACTTCATCAGAGATGGAAATAATACATAAAAACATGTATAGATAAACAACATACATTATTCAACATCATATTAAAAAAACAAATACCATAGCTCCATGTAATTAAGAAAAAGACATTTAAAAACAAATCCTTTCTATTGCACTTGTACGCTGGTAAAACCAAATGCATATCTGTTGGGAAGTGTTTTTTGGCTGCCCCATGGAGAAGGGAGCCCCATACTCCAACATCTTAAACATCCCAAACAGAGTTCCTGATCTATATTCAAGATGTATAACTTACACATTCTACTATTTATATATTTTTTAAATCTTTAAAAGAAATCCAAAAGAAATGGTAATGGTTACATAATAATACATGTAAGAGAGATTTCATAGGTTGGACATAGGCCCATGATGTAACATATCAGGGAATTCCTTGTCCATATTAAATATGTAATGTAACATACATAGTAGAGAAGGAATACATAATTTATGGAATAATAATAATAATCCATTGATTCAATTCTAAACACCCCCTACTCATATTTCAGAAGGCTGTACATGAATATACAAAATAGCTTACAAAAACGTTCCATATATTAGATCATAAGTAGGGGTGGGTGGTACACTCTGCTCTAGGGGTGGGCGGCAGTCGCGTAAGGGACTTTCGCGGAGAGGCACAGAAAATAAACCAATTTCCGTGCCTCTCCACAAATTTCCGTTACATGACACCCTCCCGCCGCCCGCCCGCCCCCCTCCTGCCCGCAATATTAAACAGAATAAAGCCTAAAATAAGATTTAAAACACTTACCTTATCGTGGGGTCATCTTCCTGGTCTATCACGCCTTCTTCTTGAAACTGCGCATGCGTGGGAGCCTGTGAATGCCCATTCCTCGCCAGGGATGCGCATGTGCAGGCTCCCGCGTATGCGCAGTTTCAAGAAGAAGGCGTGATAGACTAGGAAGAGATGACCCCACGATAAGGTAAGTGTTTTAAATCTTATTTTAGGCGTGAATCTGATTAATATTGCGGGTGGGAGGTGGGCGGGAGGCGAGCGGGTGGGGGCGGGCAACTTCCATTCCGCCCCCAAGTGTGGGGAAATTGGCCCCGTTTTTCTGCCTTCTTTGCAGGAGGCGGAAGGGGCAAATCTCCACCCATTCTGTGGGAGGAACGGAAATGTCTGCCCACCCCTACTCTGCCCCACCGGAGGAGTTTGTCTAGTTTTACCCACTCTGTGCTCCGCTTGGAACGTGGTGTTCGGTAAAACTCCAGCAACTGCCAGTGGAGTAGAGTTTACCGGCATGTATGCCGCTCAGATAAGGGGTTAAAATTCTTGAGACTGCCTGTTTTATACCCGTACAGATCTGTGATGAATGCAGAGTGATGTTGGGATTTTGGAGATGCTCAATGGAGGAGGGGCCTGCATGATAATTCAGCAGCCAGCCCATGAGAGGGAAGGGTGGTGTGCAGGAGGGAGGCAGCCTTCCCATCCATTTATGAGAAAGCAGTGCTGGAACTAGGGGAGGGACTGAGCTGGTCTTGGCAGAGGCAGATGTGACCAGTAACCATGAGGAGAGGGGGAAGATGGAGACTCTGGCAAAAAGAGGCTAGGCGGGTGTCATACAGAGAGAGATGGTCAGAGGGAGTGGGGCTCGCAGAACCAGGGAAGATTCCTCAGCAGTCCCTCCAGCGCCACAGCCCTAGGAAGCATGCAAAATACCTGCAGGCAGCCCAGCTGGGACTGACCAGGGAGGCTGCAGACAGGGCTGAGGAAAGCAGGTAACAGCTTCTCTGTGACCGAAGCTCCTCTTACATAACTCTTTTGGAGCACAAATGTAAACATGTAAAAATTCTAACTATGCAAGTCAGTGCACTCCCTTATATGTATGGTGCAGGAGCTTGATGTTTCTCGACAGGTAGTTGGGGGCAAGTGGGATTTGTGTCCCTCCAAGTTGCAAAAGGATCAGTCAAGTGGAAGTGGTAGAAAAGAATTGTTTCTGAAGTGCCGGTTTCCAATGTTATCCAATAGGCCCGATTGTAGGTTGTCTAAAAATAGTTTTGGGGTTGTTCCACTTATTCCTGGTGGAAGTGGCTTGCGTCACTGATAGCTGGGGGTGTCTACTGTGTGTGTGATTTTTTCGGGAGAAACCCAATCCACTGGAAGGGTGGTTTTAGGCCTAGTTTGTAAATGACAAAACACCTGGCCATGGACCTAGTGAAGGGAGTGGTTTTTCATGTTTTTCGGCTGAGATTAAAAGGTGTTCCAGGTGGTTCTGAGTGGATGTGGTTTGATGGGCTAGTAGCGGGGAGACTCTAGTTTTGTTTGCAAGTGCTTTGAAGGAACCCAATCCAGGGGAAGTGGTGTTTCTGGTTTAGTTTCTGAACATGACTTCAGTGTGACTTGAGGTCTAGTCACGGTGGCGGTATTGCGTGTTTATGGGACCGTATTTGGGGGTGTTGCCCCTGGTTTAGATGGGTTGGAGGGGTCAGGAAGTAATGGTTTGAATATGTAATTTTAGATGAAAGTAGAATTTTGTCTAATCCATGACAGCAGCCAGACACAAGATGCCAATATACTAGGGGCAGGCAAGCAACTCCAACTGCTTGCGGAACTTTACAGAATTTGATGGAGTTTTTTAGTAACTCTGAGGAATTCCGCTGAGTACAACTGCACAAGCTCCACTCAGGCCTAATCATGGGGGACCAGTATGACATTCTGGAGAAACAGTCCTAAATTGTTAACACTCCTAGTGTGTGCCTATCATATGTAATGCTTCTAAATAGGGCAAATATGTACCATATCTTGATGAGTGCTCTTTGCCTGGTCCTATTATCTCATATCCATCCATATTTCTAATGTTAAATGGATTCCTCCTTCAATGAATGGTTTCATGAGACGTTCCATATGGATGACTGCCACCTACTTATCATGCAGCACAGTTGCCATCCATGTTATGGTGGGATCACATTTTCCCACAATCGTGACACATGAGAGGATTAGAGAAAGAGTATGCTCATTTTTAGCATCCATGATGCCACAGTCATTGTTATCAAAATAACATGGTGGTACACCAAGTTTGTTAACCACTTGATACACCCACACATAGGTCAATGACATGTGATGTTAACAAACATAATCAGATGAGCGTAATATGCTGTCTAAGATCAGCATATTACTCATCCATCGTATACCATGCATATTGTCAACACAGCATCAGACTGCCCATATATCGTGTTCAAAAACATGAATATATTGCCAAGCAACTATTTTAGATGGATGTTGACTACACCAATAACTGCCACATTTCATACAATTGCCAATATGTACCATCCAGTTCCTGCATCTTGAGTGGATATAATTGTTATATATATTTACAGATGCTCTACAAGGAAGACTCTAACACAGGTCATGTAATGTAATATTGTACAAAGCACTTGTGTTAAAATAATGGCAAACCAAACTATACCAATGGTCTGGCACCATATACGGGTCAATAAAGGCAGTTTAACACACATAATGGCTGCCCCCCTCACGAAGGGTACATATATGAGACAATAGCAAATGCCTTGCAGACCAGTGCGAGATGTTAAGGGAGAACATCGCACTGTGCCTTAGAAACCACATCTCTGGGCTCTACATGACTTCAAAGCTTTACCAATATGTCCTTTGTGTCTTACAAAGGTTCAACCCACCATAACCTGCACTCTAATAATTCCAAGCAAACAACCAAGGTAACCTGGGGCTACTTGTATGGTTCATAAAGCATTCAATGCATGTGTTGGTATCTTGTCACACTCCTGTACTTCAGATTAAATACCCAGTCAAACCAAAATTGCTTGAACCAAAAGCAGGACATGCTACCTCATATGTAGCTTCCAAGCACTACCCCCACTGTGAATATATTGAAATTTGAAAACACTCGTGGTTCAAAGTGACACCTCCAGTTTACCGAGATCCATGTCTATCCTCTGTGTAAAGTCACTCTCTTAGTTTGTGTCTGCAAACAGCGCTGGGATGCCTCAGGGTAGCTACATGCTTATACATTTTTCTTTATCTGTGATTCAGGTAATCCCCTAAAAAGATACCGGCAAAGGCCTACTCCAAAGACCAGGACCCTTTTAATTTCTGCAACTAAGCATTTGAAAAAAGAGGCATCTGCGTGGTGACACCCAATCAGCCGCGGCCCGTGGAGGGAGTTCCGTGGGGCAGACAGGTGGGGCGGGAGAGGGGCAGGGTGGGGGATGGTAAACACCGGAATATGGATGATTGCAGGTAAGTAAAGAAGTAAATTAATAAAACAAATTTCGTAGCGCGCCCCACAAGGCATTTTGCATTGCAGGGCGCGCAACAAAATTCGTTTTTTATATGTAATTGTCTACTTATCTGCAATCATCCATATTCCAGTGTTTACCACCCCCACCATGCCCCTCCACCACCCCGCCTGTCTGCCCCACGGAACTCCCTCCACGGGCCGCAGCTGCACCCGATACGTTCATCGCCTAGAAGTTACAGCCTCCCCCGATACCAAAAAACTACTGTTGCATCGTGGCCACCATGTTGGGGTAGGAATCATATCTCCGTTGAGTAGCAATGATGAAAATATACGAGGCATCACAGCAGACATGTTTAAATAATTATCTCTCAATATAAATTTCTTAGTCTCCCCTACTTTTAACTATTTAGACCAACAAACTATGCCATAACTGAAAAAAACTAACCGATGTAAATCACACTTGTTGGTACAAGTAATAACCAATCCAACCCCCCGGAATGTTTAGAAAACCTATAATACATCATATCTGCTGTTGTGAAGTAAGCGTCTCACCCAGTCTAGTCATTTGAGAGAAACTTGTGTTGTATCATGGCAGGCATATTGAGATGGTCACCTGTTGCTTGAAACACCATGATGCTCCATGTTCATGTATGTTCAAACCATTGATGTTTATCTTGAAAGGGAACCAGACTAATATATTTCACACTTGTCGTTATTTATACTGTCCATGACTCTAATTCTTAATGCAATGTGTGGATCCTTACAGGATCCATATTTAAATATTGCCCCATGAAACACTCTCCCTACGTACGGGCTCAATAACCTTAATATCAATTAATACCCTTTGTTTTATTTTATTTAGAAAGAATTAGACAAAACTGGACATTCCACAATCCTATAATATTATACACCCTTCATAGGTTACCAACCAACACAGTATTCAATTGGTTGAGACCATAGTCACCACCAAATCATCTAGGTAATGCCAATGTTTGCGCAAAGTCCTGAAGATATTGTTGCTATGCATAGTGTATCCACCAATAGATATAAAGAAAGTCCACCCTCAGCAACAAAGGCAAAAGGAAGAATCAGGTTAGCATTTATCACTAAATACACTATGCATACTGATAAAATCTTTAGGATTTTACGCAAACATTGGCATTACCTACAAGAGGTACCTGGTTTGCAAAAGTAAATAGAGAAGACACCGCGACTAGTCTACAGAAAGGGCGTACTCTGAAGGACTCCTTATGTCCAAGTAATGTAACATCTGCACATCAATCAAGCACCAGGTTACTTCCCTAGTCACAGGTGTTTATACTTGCAGCAATAAGTGTCTGTATGGTAGGAACAAAATTAATACCTTCAGTTGCGATACAGCTCAGGTGCACAACATACAACACTTCATGAATTGCAACACACCGTTTGTCATTTATGTGATTGGGTGCAGTTGTAACATGATATATGTGAGGAGTACATCCCAATGCCTGAAGTTGCACCTATAAGAGCATTGAAGAGCCTTCAATATTGGGGTTAATAGATGCCCGATGACAGAACATTACAGGAGAGAGCATCCCACTGATGCAATCCTTTGATTTCATGGAATTGGTAATGTGATGGAAAATGCTCGTGTATTGATAGGGAACACACTTAGAGGCAGGTTTGGCCAAGTGGATTTGCCTCCTCCAAGTGACAGAATTAGACATAGCACTTTTAAAGAGTTTCAGCAGTTCATGGGCTAATGGCACTCCTAGTCACATTCAGAATCTCATTCAGGCTTCAGAGTCGCAAACACATAGTTGGAGGGCTATGAACAATTTAGTTCAAGCTGGCCTTGGAACATTGGGTTGCACTGCATTTACAATGGTTCAGTCAGAAAATGGTTCACAGGATTTACAAGCAGACATTTGGGGTTGGGCTCAATCCCGTTTTCATGTGACCATGGGGAATGGTAAACATATGCATATTTTGGATTTGTTGCAGGCATCTGAATTGCACATGCGGTTGGAGGACCATCGACTCTTTGGTATATGCTGGCCTGGAATGTAGTAGTTAATACAATTGTTCCAACTGGGCAATAGTTTACAGAAATGACCAGCAGAGAGTTTTGGGTTCAATCCCATTCCTTTGTTGCTGTGGGATTATGTAACATGTTCTTTTTTAGGTAATGGCATGTATATATATTTTTGGAATTTGCTATGTGTCTGAATTATCAACACATATTTGGAGGTTTGAGGACTCCATCCTGAATGCATTCATTGTCCCTTGAGATGCTTTGATGGTGACTATGGTCTCAACAAAGGAATTATGATTAATTGAATCTTGTGTGGATTGAATATTGTGCTGATTGGTTACCTATGAAGGTGTAATTTATGACTATGAGAACTTTATCTGGTATATAATTTTAAAGGATTGTGGAATTTCTGGTTCTTAATCAGTTCTTAATTGTTATTATAGTTATTAAGATAGTGTCTTTTGTGGAAATATTTAATTATGGCTCCTGTTAGGATCCACACATAGCATATAGTCATGGGCAGTATAAATAATGACAAGTGTGTAATACATCAAGCTGCTACTCTTTCAAGATGAAAATTGAGGGTTGCTTGGCAATATTGTCATGTTTATAGGCAGGTATATGCATGGGCAATCTCATGAAGTGTATGGTATGCAACGGATGAGTTAATGTCCTGTTCTTGGACAGCATACCACACTCATCCGATTATGTTTGTTAACATCACAAATCATTGACCTATGTGTGGGTGTATCAAGTGGTTATTAAACTCAGTGTACCACCACGTTGTTTTGATAACAATCACTGTGCCATCATGGATGCTAAAGATTGTATTAGCCTTTCTCTAATCCCCTCTGGTGTTGTGGTTGGGGGAGATTGTGACTCCCACCATAACATGAATGATAACTGTGCTGCAGGACAAATAGGTGGCAATCATCTATATGGGAATTATTATTAAGCCATTTCCTGAAGGAGGTATCAGCTTCATATATGCAGAAAAGGTACATGGGCTGTGCACTAGAAATATAGGTGGATATGAGATAATAAGACTGTGCAATTATTCATGTACAACCCTCTTAAATTTGAGTTGGGGCATTTAGAAGTGAATCAATGGATTAATGGATTATTATTATTCCATAAATTATGTATTCCTTCTCTACTCTATATGTTACATTACATGTTCAATATAGACAGGGAATCCCCTGATGTTATATGAGTCACTTAATTCCAACCTATGAAATCTTTCTAGCATGTTTTACTATGTAACTATGTCCATATCTTTGGAATTTATTTTAAAAATATTTAAAAAATTGAAACACTAGAATGATGTTGTTCTTTAAATTGTACATTTACAAAACAATATTTAGGTACTTACATTCATTAGAAAAACGTGCATAGTACTTACCTGCATGATAACAACACATTGTGAAGGCTGCATACCCTAATATGCATTATTCTAATCAATTGACCTATTTCCAGACCCCTAAGCTAGGCCTTTTTGAGTCCTGTTGTTTTCAATAAAAGTAGTAGGCACAAGTCTTTCCTCCAAATACTGTTGATGATGCTGCATATTTTATTTATTCTAAAAAGAGAAGATACGGAAAGTGAGCAATTAGTTTAGTCTATGCAGAGATGATGGAATTCAGTTAACAGAAGTACAATCACGTAACACTGCTAATGACAAGTCGAAAGATTGATCCAGAATGATCATGCAAACAATTAATCATCCTCCCATCTATCACATGAATCCCCAATTATCATTTGACATTTATTGATGCAAATTCCCTGCTCCAATATGATATCCTTTTACCTACGTGTGTATCTTTCCACTGAAAGAGATATACATAATTAACCAGTGCAGTCCTTTGACTTTTCACTGAGAAGGATTTAGATGTTAGGCATGGAAGGCATCTTGTTCTTTTTCAGAAATGGAGACTTCAAATGCAGATTTAGATTCCATTGCTCATTTCAAAGTGCTATGGTGGACCCCGGTGTTGATTTTGTTTTCTTTGTCAACTTTCACCATTCAATCAACAGGCCAAAATGGCTTTTCATTCTTGATTGTCTAACTGTGCTGTGCACACAAGTCCTTTTAAGTTTATTTACAGTAGCTGCACACCAATTTAAAAGTAAAGTATTTTTTACACTTTACAAGCTAGCATTTCTGTTGAGAAATTGTTTCTTTTTTTAAATCTCGAAAGTCTTCTTTAGTGTTCTGATTTTTTTTGTTTGTTTAATAATTTTCTATTAGTTTTCAGGAAAAGAGAAACATATATCAGGCAAATGAACACATTATGAATGGAATATATCAACTAATATATACAATAAAACATGAGCAAATACTTTAAAAGAGAAAAAGAAAAAAGGAAAAGATAAAAGAAAATAAGAGGAAAGAGAAAGGTATAGAGGGGAAGAAGAAAAGGAAGAGATAGATATAAAAATAAAGGAGAAGAGGAGAGTTTGACATTAATAGAAAGTAAGAAACTAAGATGCAGGTGCATGAGTAGAAAGATAAGAAAAAAAGGGTAGCCAAAGTAGGTCAGATTTAATTTTCTGAGCAAGAGAAGAGACAGTAGCATTTCTGTGTTTGTCACAAATATAGTTCCACCAAGTTAATAATGATAATTTAGAGTTATCTTTCCAACAGGACAGAATCACTTTAAATGCTAGAGCAATAAACAAATCAAACAACAAAGTAATATGATTAGGAACATCAAAATCAGGTGAGGAGGAACGTAGAAAAACATTTTGTATTGTTAATGGAACATTACATTGAATTATTGTCATACATTTAGGCCAAATAGATTGCCAAAACATCAATACATTTGAACAATCATAAAGTTGATTAATTAAAGTCCCAGTGGACTGAGAACAAGACCAACAAAGGGATGAGAAAGTAGGTGAAAACTTGGATATAGAAACAGGGGTAATAACAGTTCTATTATAAATAAAGTAGAGGGATTGAGTAATACATGCAGCAATAGAAGTTCTAAATACCTTAATCCATAATGTATACCAAGTAGAAATAGGGAGTGACAGAGATAAGTCTGCTTCCCAGAGTAATTTGACATGAGATTTAGATCGTTCAGTGACAGGTGATAATAACATCTTACAAATATAGGCAGCCCTAGGCCTATGTTCCTGAGAAACACTATATAACGGTGAGGGTGAAGTGAGTGAGGGAGAAGCTAAAGGGAAATTGTTAGAAGATAAATAAGACTGCAAAGCTGTTGATGTTAAATGATATTCATTAAAAAATGAGTCAGGTAAATTATATTTTAACAGTAATTCATGGAAGGGAATAACAGAATTATGTTGAATTAATTGATGAATAAAAAAAATTCCCTTCTTCTTCCAATGTGTGTAACAAAATGATTTCCGTTTACATTTATTATACCAAATAGTGGAAGACAAAAAGCATTGATATTAATCCATACAATCTGAAAAAATATTATATAATAATTTTCAGGAATATTTTACAATAGGGTTATCAGACATGAAAGTGCAATTAGACATATATATTATAGTTCGAAAAAGGAAATCTTTTAATGGAGAATGCTCAAAAACAATCCAACTAGGGATACGGATATAAACAAAATCATAAGTTAAAGCAAAAAGTTGACGATTAAAAATGCGTAATGATAGGATTGAAAATCAGGAAAACGCAATCCACCTTCTGCTTTGGGACATTTGAGTTTCAAAAGAGCAATGCATGGGTGTTTGTTATTCCAAAAAAACTTTGTACAAATAGAAATATTCTGTGAAAAATACAAAATAGGAATCCTGAAAGGTAACATAGAGAATGCATATAGGACATGGGGTACAATCATCATTTTAATAGTATCTAATCTACCCCACCATGACAAATGAAGAGGGGACCAAGAAAGAAAGAGTGATTTTTTTCTGGTAGTTAGGGCATAAACTTATGAGTAATAGTATGGGGTAAAGTAGAGGAAAAACAAATACCAAGATATTTAGTTTTTGTGGGACACCAGGTACAATTAGTATTATTAAACATATATTGATAACAAAGAGAGTTCAAGGGTAAAACTTCTGTCTTAGAAAAGTTCAACTTATATCCAGAGATACTGGAATACAGCCGAACTTCATCCAAAAAGGGAGGGAGGGAAGAATCAGGATCAGACATATAAACCAGAATAACATCAGCGTATGCAGACAGGTTGGTTTCTATAGAATTATGTGAAAAGCCAGAAATACATGAATTAATTTGAATACGCTCAAAGAAAGGTTCAAGACATAGAACAAATAACAAGGGCGAAAGGGGACAACCTTGGTGGAAAAGATTTAGAAAAATGGTTATTAACAAGAAATACTAGCATGAGGAAAGGAATATAACAATTTAACATAAGAAATACAATTTGGACCAAAACCAAACCATTGGAGTGTATTAAACATGAATTGACAGTTTATGCAATCAAAAGCTTTTTCAGCATCTAAGGACAATGCTGTAAGTGGAGATTTGTATTTCTTGCCCAAAGGAGATAACATTAGCAAACATGCAAGCATTGTCCGAAGCCAATCTGCCCTGAACAAAACCAGCTTGATCTGTCTTAACCAATAGTGGGAAATTATTTATTTTCAAGGGGAGTGGCAAGGATTTTAGCAGATATTTTACTGTCATAATTGAATAATGAAATTAGGCGATCATTTTTACAAAGGGAATGATCCTTATCAGGTTTGGGAATAAGGACAATCAAAGCCTCCATTAAGGAACCAGAAGACATGGAGTTAACAATGAATGAGTTATAAAGGGCCAAAAGTTAGGAAGCAAAAATAGAGGAAAAAGTGGAAAAAAAATCAACAGAGAGACCATCAGGGCCAGGTGCTCTTGATTTTTTAAAATATTTAATGGCTTCCATTATCTCTTGAAGAGTAACCTCTTTTTCTAGTAATTCTAATCTATCAGGAAGCAAAGGGGGAGTGGGGAGACCCGAGAGAAAAGTATATAAGTTTTGATTAGAAGGATTCGTATCATCAGAATATAATGATTGATAATATTCATGAAATGTATTAGCAATATTTTCATCAGAGGACGCTCAGTTATTATTAGATTCATTAAAAATAGGACCTATATTTTTAAGTTCAGATTTAATTTTTAAGTAGTTGGCCAACATCTTACCAGCTTTATTTTGACCTCCGTGATACTGAGACTTAATTTTAAGAAGATCATTACATGTATCAATTGTGGCAAGTTTATTAAGAGCAGATTTGGTCTTAATCAATTCATGGAGAACAGAGGAGGATCTATAAGTAAAGTAGTTATGTTCCAGTAATTTAAGGTGTTGTAGTAGAGTCGTATACTTGGCTATAGCGGTTTTCTTCTTTTTTGCTGAATATGAAATAACAAAAGCACAGAAGGAAGCCTTAAAGGCGTTCCAATTATTAGTAATGAAGGAGTCCAAAGGGTTGTTGAATGTAAAAAATGAAATTTTAAAAGTAGTAGCTTCAGTTACAAAAGCAGTATCTGATAAAAAATGATTATGTTTCCAAAAACCAAATTTTTAGGGAACTCAGGGAAAGGTCCAGAACAGAAAAAACGGGGACATGATCAGAGATAAAAATACATCCAATATCAGAGGATTGAACAGATGGGTGTAAGGGTTTACTAACTAAAATGAAATCAATTCTAAAACGAGTATGATGAACATTAGAAGAAAAAGTAAATTCAAGAATATCAGGATTACATGTCTTCAAAATATCGTAAAATGAACGAGAGGTAATGGCAGATTGAAATGATTTATAAGTTTTATCAGGATTAAATTTACATTTCGATTGTCTATCCAAAAATGGGTCTAATCATTAGTTAAAGTCTCCAGCAACAATAATATTTGGGCTATCAATAAAATAGAGTAAGATATTAATACTATTCCAAAAATCTGGATCTGCTTAACAGGGCCATAAATATTAAATAAAATTAGTTCTTTATTTTGTATAACAACCTTAGCCACTACCCATCGGCCATCACTATCACATTGCATAGAGAGAATTTGTACATGAATCGATTTATGAAATAGTATAGCAACACCACCATTCCGATTAGGGGCTGTAGAATAAACAACTTGACCCACCCATTGTGTTTTCAATTTAAGTGATTCTACATCATTACAATGCGCTTCCTGAATAAATGAACCATGAGAATTGAATTTAGACAAATGAGAGAGTACTTTTTGTCTTTTGACGGGATTTCCAAGACCACAAACATTCCATGTGACAACATTAACCATAATGGAGGGAAGGTAGGGTAAAATATGAATGGAGATGACACACTTCAGGAGAACAACTGGAAGCAGAAAAATACCACTTATTAGGTGAGTACGAAAAACAACATGTACAACAGCAAATAACAAAAATAGGTACAGGCAACAAGCAACATTTTAAAAGAAAATAAGCATGTAAAAAAATATAATGAAAAACATTCTTATATGCAGAAAATTGATACAGAAAATGCATTGTGAAAAAAAGTAAAGAGATGCTAGGATGATGGTAGAAGAAAAGAAGAGAGTAAAAAGAGTAAAACAGAAAAATGAGAAAAGAAAGCAGATCAATGAATAAAATCCAGATCTGAAGGTAAACGAGCAACAAAGATGAGAGGGGCAAGGTGACGACAGAGCAAGGACAGCGGTACGAGTGAATAAAGAAGGATGAGCCTCAATAAAAAATGCATGAATAATCGTAGTAGGAAATTCAGGGTAAAGGGAAGAAAAAAGTAGCACATCTTTAAGGAAATAAAAAATAGTATCGGTGAAGAACAAGTAGGAAAAAGAAGGTATAAGTACAATTCTAAACTCAACAACAAACAAATATCTAGTAAGGTCTAAGAGAGTAGTAGAACATTAGTTTTCCATATTTCGAGGAGAAATATTATTGAGAAAGAGTTTCAGTTTAGCAGGATCATCAAAAGAACGTTACCTTCCTTAAAGAGTAACTTTGCACAGACAAGGATGAAGAATGCCATATTGAATGTTCAAGTGACTCATCTGGGGACGAAGAGCCACCCATTGTGTTTTCAATTTAAGTGATTCTACATCATTACAATGCGTTTTCTGAATAAATGAACCATGAGAATTGAATTTAGACAAATGAGAGAGTACTTTTTGTCTTTTGACGGGATTTCCAAGACCACGAACATTCCATGTGACAACATTAACCATAATGGATAGGAGGTAGGATAAAATATGAATGGAGATGACACACTTCAGGAGAACTGGAAGCAGAAAATACCACTTATTAGGTGAGTACGAAAAACAACATGTACAACAGCAAATAACAAAAATAGGTACAGGCAACAAGCAACATTTTAAAAGAAAATAAGCATGTAAAAAAATATAATGAAAAACATTCATATATGCAGAAAATTGATAAAGAAAATGCATTGTGAAAAAAAGTAAAGAGATGCTAGGATGATGCTAGAAAAAAAAGAAGAGAGTAAAAAGAGTAAAACAGAAAAATGAGAAAAGAAAGCAGATCAAGGAATAAAATCCAGATCTGGAGGTAAACGAGCAACAAAGGTGAGAGGGGCAAGGTGACGACAGAGCAAGGACAGTGGTACGAGTGAATAAAGAAGGATGAGCCTCAATAAAAAATATGTGATTAATTGTAGTAGGAAATTCAGGGTAAAGGGAAGAAAAAGTAGCAAATTTTTAAGGAAATAAAAAATAGTATCGGTGAAGAACAAGTAGGAAAAAGAAGGTAGAAGTACAATTCCAGACTCAACAACAAACAAATATCTAGTAAGGTCTAAGAGAGCAGTAGAACATTAGTTTTCCATATTTCGTGGAGAAATATTATGGAGAAAGAGTTTCAGTTTAGCAGGATCATCAAAAGAACGTTACCTTCCTTCATGAGTAACTTTGCACAGACAAGGATGAAGAATGCCATATTGAATGTTCAAGTGACTCATCTGGGGACGAAGAGCCAAGAATTCCTTATGGCAAGCATTTTTTGCATTTGAAACATCTTGTGAGATGAAAACATTATGACCGACCAAGTAAGGCATCACTTGGATTTTAACGCTTTCAGGACATGCATCAATTCAGTGAACTCTAAGAAAAGCATGATGATACCACATGGTTTGTTAGAGTTGGGTTGAAGAAGACCCAAACGATGCACCAGTTGAATGTTGAGAGGAGATAAAGATTGAAGATCTAAGAGGTCTGGCAGGAACTGTTTCAGAAATGACAACATATCTGGACCTTCAATGTTTTCCAGCAGATCATGAAGGTGAAGATTGTTCCTTCCATTGCAATTTTCCATATCTTCGGTGTGAAGTTTGAGTTTATGAATTTCTTGTTCTAACAATGGAATTTTAGTAGAGATATCATGGAGATCCCCAACACGTCGTTCAAGCTCCAATACCATGCCCTCCATGACTATCCTGCGGTCTTCAATTTGTTTTAACTTTTCGTTAGTAGTGACCATAAAAGGTTGTAGACCACGTACCTCCTCAAAATAGAATCCAGAACGGGATTTTGTGATGTATGAATGGGGGAAGGTGGATTATTCTTATGTCTCTTTGGTTTCGCACCTGTGGAGGATGATCTAGAGGAGGTGTGAGGGTCATTTGCCATCTTAAATGTAGAAGAGATCGATGAGTAGTAATTAAAAGCGGACAAATGTGACCCATACACCAATGGAGAAGTTGGCAGGAGTATTGATCATCCAAAGTAAAGCAAAAGTGTTAGGTTGAATATAAGCTCCGTAAAAAACTTCTGTATAGAATGAAGTTGAAATAGAGTACCTATCAATATTATCTCAATGTGAAGAAATGCTGTCATCCACAAAAATGTATCCACCTCTGAGACTTCAAAAAATAGAAGGGACTGCATTCAGCATATAGCATTGGTATCAAGGTGTTCTTTCTCATATATGGTATACGTGACTGCCACAGACTGGAAAGCATGCATCAGGTTGACATTATTGTGCAAAAGCAACTCACATGCAGGCTTATGTATTGTATTGTATTGTAATTGAATTTATATAGCGCTTACTACCCCTGACCAGGCGCGAAGCGCTTAACTTCATATCTTGTAGCTGACATAAGTAAACCCAGAAACAGTGGAGAAATCCTCTATGCCTCTACATCAAAGTCTGTTTCCACAAAAACAGGAAGGCAAAAGAGAAAAACGGAAGAAAAAGAAGAGCTGCTCATTTGTATGCCATATGTAAACTTTAGCAGTGAACCGGCAGCATTTTAACACAAGCCTTAGCAAAAAAGCAGCTCTACATGCATAAAGAAAAGGAGCGCGAGCTCTGTGATTTAAAATGGCGGATGCCCGCGCTTCCGTGAGGAGAGTTTCACCTTCGCAGGCTCCGGGCTTTATACTGCAGGAATTGGGCAGGAAATGCAGTTGCTGAACTCACCGCCGCATCAGGGATCGAGGGCCACCATCTGCGACCAGAAATTCTGCAGTTCAAGGCACAGATGAGCTTAGAGCATTCCTCTTTCAAGCGGAGCTCACTCGTATTCCGCCATTCTGCTCCGGCGTCCAAGCCACGCCCCTAGTGTTCTGATTTTAATATTTTCTTTCTTCCGTGGATGAAGACTAAAGAAGTAGAGCTCATCTTCAAAGGTAGGAAGGTTGTCATCTGAAAGATCTCTTGCCACACTTCGAATGTCCAAGAGATTTCCCTCATCTACAATTGTGTCTTCTGGCAGCTTGTATATTTTTGGGTGTGAAATGATTTTCCATTTTAATAATTGTTATTTTCTCGCCATTTTGAGGAAAGAGACTGGTCCATATGACCATTACAATTGTCCATGCTACACTGAATATGCACTCCATAGACACACGGAAACAGGGCAATTTACAAGTCTCCAGAAGACTTTTGTTGCTAGCCTGCTGAGTTCTGACCACTATTCTTTCTTCTAACACCTACAGGCCAATTGGCTTTGAACCAATCTTGTGTTGATTGGTAACCTATGAAGGGGTAATTTATGACCATGAGGACTTTTTCTGGAATATCATTTTATAGGATTGAGGAATTTCCGGTTCTGTCTAATTGTTTTTAAATAAAATAAAACAAGGGGTATTAATTGATATTATGGTTAAAGCCTTTTCATGGCCTATAGCACACCACCCGAATTGTAGTGCAAATATAAATATCAGTAGATAAAATATATTGATATAAAATACACAGTATAAAAGCCACATACATTCATAACACAAACCACTATCTAAAAGTTTAAAAGAACAAAGATCACAAATAAAATCTATAGCATAAAAATATCCCACCACAAAACCTTACAAACATCAATCAGTTACCAAGGGCAGGGATTTAGCACGCTAAATCCAAAATGCTTTTTAAAGCCTAGCTTTAAAAGGCTAAAAAACTACAATCTGGCTAGGGTCACACTGCAATATTCTGAAGATTTCCTGAAGCTCCTCACAACCCAGATGTTTACACTGGGGAACAATCCATTTTGCATGTATATGTTTATTAAAGGGACAGAAAAACAGAACATGGATAAGCGATTCAAAACACCCTTTACAGCCTATAGACTGATCACTGCATGGACCATTTTCCTGTTGTCATCTACAAGTACATTATTTTGTCAGTAAATAACAACACCTAAATTGAAGATAAAGTGTTCTGCTTCTCCGTAGGAAGAACACTGAGCAGGAAGTTTGATTAGGTTGGTTTTAGGTGGGGTCCATGGCAGTAGGCGTAGGGTCCAGTGAACCGACCCTGGTATCCACCGGCTCTGGCAAACACCCACCTGCCAAACACTCTATTTAGCAAGTAAAGTGTTTTATACAAATAAGAGAGGGTTTGCTCATATTTACCTTTCTTTTTAACCAATTTGTTGCAAAAAAGAAAACCCCTTCCATTTAATTTGACATCTGAACTTGCCATTTGAGCAAATCCCTTGATTAAAAGGCTGCTCTGCGCCTTGTTCGGACGCTGGATGTGGGAGTGGGTTCTAATGGCCAGGACCGTGCTCCGCCAGAGGTACCATACCTTAACAGCCGGTCCCACGGGAGCAGTCTGCGGGGTACCTTGGGGAATTCTCTGGGGTCGCAATACTTCAGCAGGACCAATCGGCCTTCGTTCCTGTATAACCTACTAAAGAAGGTTGTATACCACACTGTAATTTTTCTTTCTTTTGTGTAGTACTATTCACCGAGGTCCTGAGGAATTGCCATTTGGGCAGAAAACATGTCGACCTGACCAGAGGGTAGTAGTTAATATGCATGGATAAATCCAGTGCATTTACCGCCCCACCCACTTTTTAATCAAGGGAGTCAACCACGCGAATAAATCACATTGTGGACTACCCACCTTTTTTAAAATTCACCCTTTTCACGCCACGACTACACTTTCCTGCCCTCTCACACGCATGCCCCATGTGGCCGGAACAAAAGATCTCCGATAAAGAGCCCCGGTTTCAGGAGCCCGTCAGACATTGCAGCGCCAGTCTGATGAGGAGCAGAACCCATATGATGAAGCATGACACCTAGGTATCTGGGTGTGTGAGGGTTTTAGTTCCAACAAGGGGATTCCCCCTTCTTTCAGTACACGCACTTTCCTTTTCCACTCTTCCCGGGGAACTCTGTACCCTTTCTTATTATGTTTCTAACCCAGATGCCAAAGGTTTACCGGGTTCCCCTTTTTTTGTATAGATATTATGGCGGTGTCTAATAGACACCGCCACCATATTAAACCTTTTCCGCCTGCTAGGCGACCAGGGCGGAAAAGCGGCGGACGGTCTTTCCGTCCGCCGTGGTCCCCCCCGCCATGCTAATATGGCGGGGGTGATGAAGGGAAGGATGGCGGGTGGATCGCTCCCACCAGGCCGGCAGTGGCTACCGCAAGCCTCGCGGGGACGATCCGCCCGCCATCCTATTGGGCCCCTTAATATTATCATTGTAAAATGGATCCACTATGCCAGCATATAAATCAAACATATCCAGATCAAGTATATCAGCCAATGCATCAGCCAATCTTTTAGTTGCACTAGAAATCACCTCTGTGGTTGAGTGTTAGAGGAATGAGATTTTGCACTGAGGTTGTCATGCATACTTGGATTTGAACAACCACAGTCAACTTCTGAATCATTCATGAAATAAAATGAAATTTTAATTTGTGATGCGAACTAATACCCGAGGGTGTCTAGGCATGGCAGAACTACAATGAGGCTACCCAGGAATGCGAAAGCTGGATTTATGAGCTTGGGCAAGGTTTTTTCAAGTTTTCAAAACACCAGGAGATTGCTTTCCTTCTTAAGTGCAAGTGGTAAAGACTTCCACAGGCTCCCAATACCTACAATGAAACTTCTTCCCCACCAGGTGACAGTTTTTTTGCCCTTGGAATTACCAGACTGAAGATACCGTTGATCGGAGCTGCCTCTCTGGGACGTACCACCTGAATCTATGGGGAAACATTGGCTAGATTGCGGTGTTTACACTGCAATACCTTTACAACGTGGGTATTACAACGCATTAGAATGACTTGCGCTGGATGGGGCTCTAACCTAAGGAATAGTGTGATTTACTATTCCAAGATTTTCTCTCCTGTACGTAGACTGGAGTTGGAATAGTAGATCATACTATTCCTAATTCCAGCACCCTCCAACGCAAGTCATTGTAAAGACTTGCGTTGTAATGCCTGCGTTGTAAAGGTATCACAGTGTAAACATCACAATGCGACGTCATATATTCGAATCTATGTGAAAAATAGTAAGAGCTAGATCTCTGTAGGGCTTTAAAGGAGATACAAAGGGCCTTAAATTCAATTTGCCTCTTAACAGATAGCCAATGCAGAATTGGCAGGGCATGTGCCACTGACTGATGTTTAGGGATGGCAAGTAGCAGCCGTGCTGCTGCTTTTTGCAGGACATACATTTTGTTTAGGAATATTGATTGAATGTTGAGAAATAGGCCACTGCAATAATCAATTTTTGACAGAATGAGTCCCGAGACCACTGCTTTTTGAAGCTCTAACGGAATGAAAGATAATGCTTTCATGGGTAGCAAGTCTTTGATTTCACGGAACTCTTCCCCAACTGAAACTGCACCCCATCTCCACAAATAGAACCCACAGATACCAAGCCTGGTTGATGGGGTTGTGGACCGCAATATTAGTAGGTTTATGTAATGTAGCCACAATGGCAGTTGCAACAGAGGCACCAATATCTAAGGTGACATGCTTCAAAGATGAAGATAAGACCCTTTGCACAAAGTTAAAAAGTGAGTTATTCAAAAATGTACATGGTTTCAGTCTGATCACTTCACCCACATCTAATTCAGCAGCCTGCCTATCTTGGTATCATTCATGTTTATTTCCATAATTAGGGCAAAATTAAACAAAGTAAAAACTTCAATAGCAGATTTGACAACAAAGACAGAGGTTATCAGCCAATGCAGTGTTTTCTAAACTGTGGGCCGTGACCCACTGGTGTTTCATGAGCTGATTTTTGGTGGGTGGTAATAGTCCAAGCAATAAATAAAGATGCCTTTAAATCCTTTTTTATCTTGTCACATTTGATGTGCTTCAGTGGGAGTAGTCAAATATCAAGCTACCTCTTGTGACAAACTTCTGCTTATTTTGTAACACAGGGATATGTGTTTGCAAACTCCTCTCACTTTGGAGTCAGAGAGAAAAAAAAAGACGTTTTTAAAAATCTTGCTAGGCTATAATGAGTATCAAAGTAAAGGCTATAGTATGTAATTTTATGCAACACTCAACAAAACGAAAATACCTGTAAACGAACGGTACACATTCAGCAGTTGAGAAAGCCAAAAATGAAACACATTTGGAATTCAGAAGTGGGATGGAAATAAAGATCATACTAGGATCAAAACAAATGAAGACGAGGAGAGCGCGCGACGCGGCAACCAAGATGGCCGCGCCCATTTGAGCTCCGCAACCTCGGCGGCGCCTTGATCACGAAGGACCCGCTTTCACTCGGCGAATCCCTCAATAAACGGCGGATTCAGATGTCGGAAGATCCCGTGTGGCACTAGGTATGCTTGCCGCTCCCTGCGCTCATGTTTTTACTGACTTTTGAGTCATTTTCCACTTTCCTCATTTTCGGCCGCCATTTTGTTTCTTCTCTACCCCGTTCGTGACTGCTAGATGCTTCACACACGGTGGAATCTTCGGTGGACGAAATTACTTTCACACAACGATGGTTTTTGCTGTTGGTGGTCAAATATCATTGCCTGCTCTCTGTGCTTCGTCCTTTCTCTTTTTTCACTGACTAATATGTGGACACTGTTTACCCTGTCAGCAGCCGCCATTTTGTCCTCTATCCATATTTTTTGCTCAATTTTCACATATCATTGAGGGCCACTGTATTCCTTTTTCTTGGCCTTGACTCGCCTGCCCTATCAATCACCTGCTGCTGCTCTTACATCTCTGCAAGTACCGCCTGTTTTTCTCTAATGACTCTAGGATATTTTGGTCTTTTGGGCACTTCATCTGTTCCATTAATGTGGCCTTTTTGAAGCTGCTGCTTATTTTTCCTTGCTTCCACTGTTCCTTTGGCTGCTCGCTGATTTCTTGCAGTGGTTCTCCTGGTGCTCTCTAGCCTTCGCATTTTTGGGTGAATTTCCGCTCCTACTCCTGGATTACACTCCTTTTACATCCATAATCGAGCATGCGCAGGGTTCCAAGGCTTCCTCTGCGATTCCTGTGACGCGCAAGGACCTTGCTCCTTCCGGCAAACGCATTAAAAAAGACCCTCCTTCGCCTTCCAAGTCTCCTCTAACTATAACGCTCGAGGATATAATGGAGGAACTTCGTCTCATCAGGCCCTTCATGGTGGATACCACTACCACCCTGCAGAGAATCGACAAAAAATGGTCCTCTCTTGACAAAAGGGTTACTGATATTGAACAACAGATTAGTGACGTTCAAGATGTTGCTTCCAAGGTCACTGTTCTCACAAAGGAAGTTGCCTTGCTCAAAAAGACCACAGAGGATTTGGAAAACAGGAATAGGCGTAACAACCTACGCTTTTATGGTGTTCCAGAAAATTCGGAAGGGTCTGACATCATTCTCTTCCTGAAATCTCAACTTCTGCCACTCACAGGTATTTCTAAGCATTTAGATGTCAACATCCAGAGAGCTCACCGGCTTGGTCCGAAACAATCCTCTGGCTCTTCAAAACCTAGAGGCATCATTGCGTACTTTCTCCTTTACTCCGACCTTTTGGAAGTTCTTCATTCTGTTAAACAACACAAGCAGCTGGTATGGTCTGGTCCTAAACTTTTCTTCACCCAAGATGTCTCAAAACCGACTGCTGATCATCGCAAGGAATTTTTAGACTTAAGACCTACACTTCGCTCCATGAATGCGAGATATGGACTCATTCATCCCTGCTTCTTCAAGGTCACGTACAAGGAGAGATCCTACAGCTTCGATGATCCGGCAGATCTTCGCAAGTTCATTGACACTCATAGGGCCGATTGCATGGATCATAGTGGTTCTTAATGTTTTATGTTTTTACTTGTTCTCTGTATTTGGCTGTGGCCCACTTCCCTTTACTCTTTATTAATGTGTTGTCTTTTTTTCTCCCTGTTCTTTAGGTCAAACGTTCTGGTTCCACTGGTCCCTTCTCTCCCCAGTCTCGTTGCCTCACTGTGCGTTTGTTTCAGTTATTCCCAGTACGCCGCTTTCCTTCATGGTTGTCTGGTAAGTCTCCTTCATTTGTAGTAAATTGTCGGGCCTGGACACCTCTTTTCTTCTTTATTTCTATTTTTCCTTTGTTCACTCCTTCTTGTGTCCGAGCTCTCGCTCTCTTTTTAAGTGGTGCGGCTGCCTTCTTCTCTTGTCGCTCCCGCTCTCAATCTATTGTCTGTTCCGTTTCTTTAGTGTTCACTTCATGGCTAAAGTTTCCCAACTTTTGGTCATCTTCTCTCTCCTATCTTTCCTTTCGGGAGGTGTCTCCTCCCCTTCCTTCCCTTCCTCATCCTTTTCTTTATGCCCTAGCATTACTCTTTCCCTCCCCTTATTCTTATTCTACACTTCACTCTTATCTCCCCCTCCTCCTTTTTTTGATATTATGCTGCTTTCTTATCTCTTTCTACTCTGGCACCTTGTTAGTAACTTTTCCACCCTTTTTTTCCTCCTTTCTTATTGCTTCTCTCCGCTCCTTTTTTTGCTGTTCATGCAGTGCTTTGCCGGTATTCTTCTTTCTCAACACACTTGTTCTCTTCTACGATTTCCTTTCCTTCCTATTATATATGTCCTTCTATTCCTACTCTCCTTCTTCTTCTCTTCTCCATTTGCTTGTTCTACCTTCTCCTTCTATATTTACTCTACTCCATCCTCATGAAAGGTTTCCGACTTATCTCCTGGAATGTTAAGGGTCTTCGTAACCCGATCAAGAAACAGCGAGTTTTGTCTCACCTTGCACGTCTACAATGTCATATTGCCTTTCTCCAAGAAACACATCTTTCTCCTCAAGATCTGTCAACGTTACGCAGACAATGGGTTGGTGAAGTGTTTTGCTCTCCCGCTGTCAATCATAAAAATGGTGTGGTTATTCTCTTCCATAAGTCTTTATCAGTTCAAATTCAAAAGGAACCTGCTGATTCCGATGGTAGATGGTTGTTACTTGATTGTATTGTGAATGATGTTCATTTTTCCCTTTGCAATGTTTATGGTCCGAATGATATTGATCTCCCCTTCTGGCATGATTTCTCCTCCCTTCTTTCCTCTAATGCTAGCGAGGATATGATTGCCGGTGGGGACTGTAATCAATTGATGGACCCCTTCTTGGACCGCAAATCACAATCTCGCTATATTCCCAATAAAATGCAGAAGTTATTTCATAAATCCATCTCCTCCAGAGGCCTTATTGATTCATGGAGAATCTCACACCCCGATTCCCTGGAATTTTCTTTTTTTCTCCCATTCACACTTCTCTCGCCCGTATCGAATATATTTTTTTATTCCATCATGCATTCCAATTCATGACCAACTCCGAAATAGGTTCCATCCTTATCTCTGATCACGCCCCTGTTATTTTGGACATGGATTATCCCTCTCCCATTCCTCAGTCCTCCCGTTGGCGTTTTAATAATTCCCTTTTACTGGACACCGCTTTCACAGAACACTTCACTCACTTTATGGATGAATTTTTCACAAATAATACACACTCCACTTCTGATTTTCATTTTCTTTGGGATGCCTTCAAAGCCACCGCTAGTGGTTGGATTATAGATTATGTATCACGCAAAAAAAAGAAGGCTCTCTCTCTGGCTTCCTCTTTTCTAAAACGTATCAAAGAACTCGAGCATCTCTACTACACTTCTAACTCTCCTGATTCTCTATCTTCTCTCATCTCCTCGAAGATGCAATTTAATAAACATACTTGGGACTCATTTTGTTTGAAGGGAAAGACAACAGTGGAAGGTTCCCAAGAGAAAAGCACCTAGCCAAAAATTCTCCAGAAAGATTTTTCTTTCGGGCCCACACTCTAGTTCCCGGGGCAGTCTGTGTGCACACTCCACAACACCCACTGTTACAATGTAGGTTCAAAACATGAACTATGAAAGGATTTGAAAGAAAGGTCAAGGTGCACCACTTAAGAATTTTTAGAAACTGTTATCTCTAATAAGGTAAACAGTAATGATCACATCAAATATTTCTTGTATTCTTGAAGTTTCTTTATTCAATTCAGTTGAAAAGCTATTCACAGGGTCTACAGCCGAGGCGTTTCGTCCTCAAGGGACTTCTTCAGGGCAAGATGGTAGCTAATGGTGATGTCCCTGGATCTTCTCCCGTTGTCGAGGGGTATGTATGTTTTATCCGCGACGTTGTATTATGGTACATGAGGCATCACGTATTATAGACACCTATCCGTTTTGGTTCTGTTCCGGCAAATCAATTTTTCTGATTGGCAGTGTGGGTCTATTCGGATTTGACTAAAACCAAATTACACCAGTAATATGAGGTGTTTCAATATTGTGCATTCAAGCCACATCTCAATAAGGATAATAATCCAAAAACAGTAGAACCAGGGTAGAAGGGTAGTAGGAATCTCCGCTTGTCGTCTTCTAAGGATTTTTCTGCTTGTTTCCTCTTTTTAGTAGAAGAGTGTGTAGAAGTTCTATTGTAAAGAAACTCTTAATAAAATCAGCTGCAGCATCCCCTGGTTTATTCGTGGCTCGATGAAAGAGCGGGAAAAAGGCATCCCCCTCCGTCAAGTTCCTGCCAGAAAAATTGATCTACCATCTTGCCCTGAAGAAGTCCCTTGAGGACGAAACGCGTCGGCTGTAGACCCTGTGTATAGCTTTTCAACTGAATTGAATAAAGAAACTTCAAGAATACAAGAAATAGTTGATGTGATCATTACTGTTTACCTTATTAGAGATAACAGTTTCTAAAAACGCTTAAGTGGTGCACCTTGACCTTTCTTTCAAATACTTGGGACTCAGCCTCTAATCATCTCCTCCAGTTTAATGCCAAAATTTATGGCGGTCGCAACAAGGCTGGTAGATCTTTAGCGAATTATCTTAAAATTAAGAAGCAAAAATCCAAAATAGTCTCTATTAAAGATCCACAAGGTACTATTCAGTCCTCTGATGCAAAAATTCTTGACTGCTTTGTACAATTTTACTCCTCCCTATACGCCCCTGAATCTACACCCTCGGCCGACCAACTTGACACCTTCTTTCGGTCAATCCCTGCTCCTACTACTACATCGGTCGACTTCTCCTCTCTTGATACCCCTATCTCAGATAAAGAAATTCTCACTGCTCTCTCTCTTTTACCCAAAGAAAAAACACCCGGCCCGGAGGGTTTTACAGTTCGCTTTTTCCTTCATTTCAAATCGGTTCTGATCCCTTATTTACTCCAGTTAATTAATCACTTCATTAATTCCGGTGAGTCTAAAGGTTCCTTCACACAGGCTATGCTAGTTCTTCTTCCTAAAAAAGATAAGGATCCCTCCTTGTGCAAGAATTATAGACCTATTTCTTTAATCAACACCAATTGTAAAATTTATGCAAAGCTTCTGGCCCTTCGTTTAAACTCTCTTGTCCCTGCTCTAGTTAATATCTACCAATCTAGTTTTGTTAAGGGTAGATCTATTACAGACAATTCTAGGACTCTGCTCAACATTATTCATCTTTCTGCCAAAATGGACTCTCCACTTGCCGCTATTACTCTCGATGCTGAGAAGGCATTCAACCGTGTCAATTGGGACTTTATGTTCGGTGCTTTGAGATGGCATGGTTTTAGCCCCACTTTCCTCAAATACGTTCAACTTCTTTATTCTGCTCCCTCTACCTCTATTTGGATTAATGGGTTGCAATCCGATTATTTTCCCCTCCATAGAGGAACCAGACAAGGTTGTCCACTTTCCCCTCTCCTTTTCATCTTGGTGTTAGAACTCGTCCTAGTTAAAATTCATCAATCCTCTTCCTATTCTGGGTTTAATATCAAGGATGTGGAGATTAAGTTTACCGCTTACGCTGATGATATCTTGCTTTATATGTCTAATCCATCGTTTTCCCTTCCTGCTTTCTTCTTCTTATTACAAGAATACTCTTCTGTCTCTGGTTACAAATTAAATATTGATAAAACAGAGGTTCTCCCCCTAAATAAATGTTGCCTTCCCCATATGTTTCATAACTCTGGTTTCCAATGGAACTCTGGCCACATTAAATGTCTTGGTGTCCTATATGCCAATTCAATCAGGGAGACTATTAAAATCATCCATTCTGATGTCCTTAAAAAACTCTCCTCTCTTATTGAACGCTGGTCCCCTCTCTTTCTCTCTTGGTGGAGTCGGCTCTCTACCATTAAAATTATGCTTCTTCCTATCGTGAACTTCTGTCTTTCTATGCTTCCAATTTCTCTTCCTCACTTCTTCTTCAAGTCTATTACTAGTCTCTTTTCCACATTCTTGTGGAACAACCGTAAAGCTAGAGTCTCTCTGCCCCGTCTTCAACAACCTAAGCATCTTGGTGGGGTTAACTTCCCGAATCTTTCACGCTTTCACTCTGCGTTCTCCCTTAAGCAACTTTGGCCTTTTTTGTCAGACTCTTCCTCCTTGCCCAATACTGCCTGGAGTTTGCTAGAATTAGCGCAAATCTATCCTTTCTCTTTTCTTGTTGCCTCTAATCTCACGCAGTCTCCTTCCAGGTTTTCCTCACCTATTTTCAAACATTCTAAAGCTTTATCGCTTTTCCTGTTTCGTTCGTTCTCTTCTCCTTCCTCTCTTCATTTCAACACCCCACTGTGGTATAATAAATCTCTTAAACTCCGCAATCGAGCTCTTTTTTGGAAGGAATGGATTGATAAAGGAATTCTTACTTACAATCAACTTCTTCTCAATGACTCTCTTATGTCATTTCATGAACTTCGTGACTTATTTGGTATCTCCAATAAGTATTTCTCACATTTCCATACTCTCATCCCAACATTACGCTCTGTTATCATGCAAGATGCCCCCCTGCAGATACCTCCCAGCACTTACCTTCCCCCCCTAACTTTCACACTCCACACAAAGCCTCTGCCATGTATAAATTACTTTCCCTTTCACCCTCATGTAGATTCAAATCAAAGCTCGAACTCTCTTGGGAACTCGACCTTGGTTGCTCTTTTTCTGAGTCTACCTGGGATTCTATTTGGTCCAAATTGCATTACACCTCCCGCTCTGCTAGCACCACACAGACTTTATTTTATTTTTATAACAAGCTATTTTATACCCCCTGTGACTTTTTAAAATTTAAACGTCTAGTTTCCAAAAGGTGTTGGTCTTGCTCCTGTATAACTAGTGATTTAAAACACATGTTCTTTTTATGTCCCAGAGTACAACTTATGTGGTCTCGTATCTGGATTACTCTCTACAAAGTTTTATCTACCAATGCTCCTTTTGATATTCCCACTGTATTTTTGGGTGGTTTACAGGGGCGGCTGGTCCATAGGGGCGCCGGGGCAGCGCCCCACAAAAGAAACTGCTCACGGCAGTTTGGGCAACAGGAATGTAAGCAGACGAATTGACAGCTTTCACAATTCGTCTGTTTACATTTCCGGCCGGCCGGTGCTTCAGGGGTTAAAGTGCGCATGTCTCCTGCTCTCGCCTGCACACGCAGGTGAGAGCAGGCTTCCAGAAGATGGTCTAACTGCGCATGTGAGTGAGGAGCGTTGCCCCTCACTCACATTCACACACCATTAGGATGCTGCGCATGCCCAGTATAGTGCATGCGTCTGTAGATAGGTTCCTGCCCGGGCGGTGATGCGTTTTGCGCAAAGTCGCCCCATGCCCTATCAAATGCCAGGATACGAGGAAACAAGGGTCCGCCGCCTGCCCACTAACCCCCCCCCCCCCGTCGCATTCGGTCTCATGATTTGGCGCCGTTAGTATTTCCTGTTGAGAGTTGCAAAGGAGACGTGGGACCGAAGAAGATGCCTCATGCCTGGTAAGTTTAATTCATTGCATCAAAATGTAACCCACCCCTCTCCGCGCGGTTACCCCCTTTACCCCCAGCCCCCTGATTCATGCCGGCCGTGACTGGAGTCATTCCACCGGCCGCGACTGCCCCATATAACAATTGTGGCCTTATATTACTGTGTAGAAAACCCACCCGCACTTCCCAGAACACAGAGATAAGAAGCCCCAGGCAGATGACAAAAAGATTTCACTTAGAACAGAGGAAGACAGTCTGTAAAAGTATGAAAACCGAAATAAACATACATTTTCCTGTGCAGAAAACGTTTTTCACTAAACTCTTAAACCCAATGAATGAAGTAACAATGCAGTCATTTGACAGGTGTAATGATAACATAAGATCCCCTCTACTAATTCTAATGCCAATATTGTCGGTTATTAAGCAATTTAATACCCACAACATATCGGTTTGCCCTCATGCATGAATGAATGATGGATGCAGGATGGATGGGTGGGTGGATGCATGAATGAATGATTGATGCAGAATGGATAAGTGGATGGATGGATGGATGGATGGGTGCATGAATGAATGATGGATGCAGGATGGATGGGTGGATGGATGGATGGCTGGATGGATGGATGGATGGATGGGTGCATGAATGAATGATGGATGCAGGATGGATGAGTGGATGGATGGATGGGTGGATGGATGGATGGATGGGTGAATGGATGGATGGGTGGGTGCATGAATGAATGATGGATGCAGGATGGCTGCAGGATGGATGGATGGGTGGATGCATGAATGAATGATGGATGCAGGATGGATGCAGTATGGATGGGTGGGTGGATGCATGAATGAATGATGGATGCAGGATGGATGCAGGATGGATGGGTGGGTGGATGCATGAATGAATGATGGATGCAGTATGGATGCAGGATGGATGGGTATATGGATGGATGGGTGGATGCATGAATGAATGATGGATGCAGGATGGATGCAGGATGGATGGGTGGGTGTATGGGTGGATGCATGAATGAATGATGGATGCAGGATGGATGGGTGGGTGGATGGATGGGTGGATGATGGATGCAGGATAAATGCAGGATGGATGGGTGGATGGATGGGTGGATGCATGAATGAATGATGGATGCAGGATGGATGCAGGATGGATGGGTGGGTGGATGGATGGGTGGATGCATGAATGAATGATGGATGCAGGATGGATGCAGGATGGATGGGTGGGTGGATGGATGGGTGGATGCGTGAATGAATGATGGATGCAGGATGGATGGATGGATGGGTGGATGCATGAATGGATGCAGGATGGATGATGGATGGGTGGATGGATGGGTGGATGGATGGATGGATGGGTGGATGCATGAATGATGTATGGATGGATGCAAGGTGGTTCAGGCTCGCTCGCTCGCTGCGGTGCAATATGCAAATTAGTTTACGCCTCACCACTTTCAAATGTCACCAGCCGCCCCTGGTGGTTTAGCTTCTGTTTGGGATGTTCCCCCCCTTACTCGTAAGTTTATTGAATTATGTATTGCTATTGCTTTTCAAATTATTACTGCTAATTGGAAAGACACCAAGAATGTCTGTTATAATGCTTGATGGAATTTACTTTGTCACCACCATAGGTTGGATCGTGAATGTGCCTCCACTACCTCTCTTTTGATTAATCGTGATTTATTGTGGTCCCCTTTAACAGATTTTCTCTCTAAATGTGCCTCATAATTTATTTATTTTATTGATGCTTATCTCCATACTTTGTTTTTTCTTTCTAAACATGCATTTGCATTTTTTTTTGCCAGTTCATTGCATTGTTTTATTATGTACTTCATCTCCCTTTTCTCTCCCTCCTTCCCCCTCTTTTTCTCCCTCTTTCTTTCTTCTTCTCCCTCCCCCCAAAACTACAAAAGTTATAAAAGCATTTTCTCTCAGTATAATCTTAGCCTCTTATGGGGTTTTTCTGCCTTTTGATTGCTAGGTTTATTTATCTTTATTCTTATTTTGTACTTCAATTTTTGCCCTTGTATTGATGTTTTACTTTGTCTTTATTATTCAATAAAGCTTTTCAAACTCAAAAAACAAAAACAAATGAAGACATTTTTCTTGGTGATGCGCAAATTATAAATTTTCAAAGACAGACGATCTCCACACATTATCATGTTGTGCAATATAGTTTTATGAGTAAAACTGCATGTCACTGTGAATATCATGGCCATTTCAATGGAAAATGTGCTGTGTACAAATGGCAATGCGCTGCCACAGGATGCTTCATTTAGATTAAAATATCACCTGCCTCATGTCCATTAAAGATAAGTAGGTCGCGAAAGTTTATCATTTTAAAAAGTGGGATGTGGTCCTTAAAAGTTTAGGAAGCACTGAACTAGTGCATCACAAGCAACTAAAATAAAGCGAACCAGAGGTTTAAGGGAAAGGGGTGAAAAGGAACTTCAAAAGTAGTCAGCAGACATGATGCACAATGTAGGAGACAGTAAAGTCTGGGTTGTTCAGAGAATAAATTAAGCATGACCTTGTGTAACTTCCTAGAAGGTTTCAACAGGCTGCAGAATGCACAGGCAGCAAAAAGCTAGCTATCTGTCACTATGCAGCAGCAAGAAAAGCGACAGGACGTTTGTGGGAACTATTTAAAATTTAGTAAGAGACTTTCTTTATGTTTCTGTTTCTTGCCCTGTAGTTTATTACTGTGAAAGGCTCCTAAATAAACAGCACGAAAAGACAGCGTGAAAGAACCACTGGTCGATGTTCCACTTCTTGCATCACCAGTGGTACACTTCTTTCATCACCAATATTTCCTCCTTTATGCTTTCACATGTATGAATACCCCTTTTTACTTCATTCATAAAGCCAAGCTTAAAATGAGTTGTGGCGGTCGAGATTCATTATCTTCAGGGTTCCTCGGCTTTCTTTACATTATTACTAACTAGATCTAATTGGACCTTTTTCCTGTATAGTTTTCGCAGATTCTTATGCAGAAGTTAGGTTGTGTGTGGCTGCAGTCACTTACCACTCACTGCTGCTAACTATGTCAAGAACAACTGTTTTCAGTTGTACAAGATAATACATCATCTTTGAATCCACTTATCAAATTAGATCCTTCTCTAACATCCTTGCTAGTTCTCTGTTCCTTCATGAGAGTGACCTAGTTTAGCTTGTTTTTTTGCTTTGAAATGTGCATTGAACATTCATAATAGTTACATTGTCGGTATATATTGTCGACCTAATAGACAGGATCCAATTTGTTTTAGTTATTTTTTAACAGGCCTTCTTCTTTCTGGTTCCATATTTTCTTTTCACGGTTTCATTTCTCAACATAAGGTTTTCTAATTAGGCATTCATCCTCGCAGCACAGCCTCGAGTTGGCCATCTCCAATTAAAGGCACATTTATTTTTACCATGCTTAATAGAAGCATTCATAAAAAGAATCGCGGCGAAGTAACAGCTGAGAAGCGAGGACTCGAGGCAGTCGTAAACGTGGAATTTGTTCAATTATTTCTAGTTTTCAGATTCAAACATTTTTGTGAATCTGGCAAGGTGGATGCAGAACATTTAGCACCAAATGTTTCAATCTTGCATTGACATTTTCCTGTTTTCACAGAATGTAGAATATTATGCCTATTTCTTGTAAATTTGATTATACTTTTATTTTTTTTTACTTCTTCGCTGCTGTGATATGTGCTTGTTTGCAGCAGTTTAATACTTTTTCACAAGCATTTCAGCCACCTGTGTGCCGAGTTCATGGATGCTTGCAATTAGAGACAAGGAAATTAAAACAAATGAGCTGGCCTGTAATTTGTGGCAAAAGACATCCGGCAAAATTAATTCAATGACGCTTGACCCTATGACCTGTGGACAAAGAATCACCTCACGTCTTAAAGGCCGCTGCACAAAGGCCTTCTCTCTCGTGCATTGTTACTGCGGCCTCCTCTGTTGAAAGAAACTGAAGACAAAGCTGCCCTGAAACATATGAAATGTTACATAAGATGGACTTGGCCTTTTATATTAAAACCCCGTGTGTTTTATAGAGCACTTATTTAGACTGTGGTAATAAAAGTCTTAGACATTAAACTTGCATCCCGTGAGTGTTTTCCGATGTTTCGGAGAACCCCTTTTCCGTACAAGAGAATTAAATGTGTCATGTTATATGGTCAATCTTGAAGTACCACACATAAGCAGCATTACAGAGGTCTACAAGAGCTGGCTAGTATGTGGTCTATTTTTTCACAATTACCACCTGTAGTGTATCATTCTTTGTTTTAAAGAGTTCCGTTTCAGACTATTTTTCATCGCCCCACCCCCACACGCGCGCACTATTTCTTTGTTCGTCCTAATGTTCAGCTGTTTTAACTCTTTGTTCTCATTGTGTCACGTGCATCGCGTGGTATCGGTTACTGTGCGCTTTTGTATTCAACCCCGAATAAAAGAATTTCAGTTAAAAGCAGGCTAACAAAGGAACTAACGCCGAAGGAATGCCAATGAAAAGGAAGAAAAAAAAGCAGTAAAAAAATAACTATTCCGTGTGCTATACCCAGAAAAACATCACAGTGCTGTCACGATGTGACCCGAGCAAACATTTTAGGTAAGATACTGAACACTTCGTTCTGTATGTTGTTGCGAAATTATTGGCGCGAGCTAAACACATTATGCTAATTTGCAGTTGCTATTAGATTAAAAGAAAACGCTGGAATGGACAATGTTCCACGATAAACCGCATCACAAGTCGGGTTTTTTATGCTCTGTTTTGCAAAATAAACGTTTTCTGGAACCTACCATACAATTCCGATCTGCGTAGCCGCGGGCATTGTGCAAGAGAATAGGATACGTGAGGTGTGGCGTAGCTAGGCTCGGTAAATTCAAGGCGTATAATCTGAATTGACTCGTAATTAACCGTCACCATACTTTCTCACACCAATTTCGTGCTGTATTGGCTGAAGCATGGATTGCTTTTGTACTTGTCTATGTCTATCTAGAACAAGGCCATTACATTGCAAATATTTTCGGATCTCCTATTTTACATTTGTTTCATGAAAAAAAAACAAGGTTGCAAACATATTTTTCACCGCTCCAAAGAAATGGCAACTATTTAGCTATGAATTATCTTAGATCAAGCCGACCTACATTTAAACAAGGTGGTCTATTTGAATTCAATTTGCGGATTAAATAGATCTACTGGATTTATAGTATTTTAATCCGAATGATTTTATGGATAAAGCTGAGAACATTGAGGAATTTTGCTATTCACTCTCTTTCATCCTTAAAGTAGGAGGCCGTCTCTCTATACAATGTACTAAAACGAATTACACTGTGCAGAGAGTGCAGTGGATCCCTTATTGGTATACAGAGGCAAAAGTAAATAATCCAAACACTCTTTTTTTGGTAGTGTGGGTGAGCAGTTAGGTTTATCAGATGGTAGTGCTAAGCATTTGTTCTACTCACAGAGGCAACAAATGAGACATACACTCAAGAAAACATCCGAGACCAATTTTAAAAATGAACACCAATTTCTATATCATTTTTCAGACCAAGAACTATGTTCTAAGGTAAGTAATTTTTAAGTTATAATTCTTCAAAGTTTTCAAAATAAATCACTGTTGTGCACAATTACGCACTACAGAAGTCAATGGGAGAAAATAGGATAAGCATATAATATCACAAAGTCGGTTCTAGAGGTTCACCTTCTGGATTTAGGGAAGTAGCAGGACCAGGCCCAATATTGCAGCTGCAGAAGTTTTGCAGCATCCCAGATTCGGTCACGAGCAGGGTGCAGAGATCGTTGGTAACCGGCGTGCAACAAAGAAGGGTGCCACCTGAAAACAAGCTAACTTTAAGTGAAGTCCGTGGGCTCCTACTCAACGGAACAGGTCACAAGGTCCTCAGGGCCACGGGAGAACAGCTGGTTCTTCATTACCCAGGCCGGACGGCCTGGGTGCAGAGCAGATAGGGCAGCCAAGCATTGTGCTTCGAGATGGTCCTCGCGGTCAAGGGCAGGCAGGTTGCAGGGGTGGTTCTGGGGCAGGTGGGCCACTCACAGAGCGGGTCTAAGGGGTTTCGAAGTCCCTCAGTGGGTGTCTAAGTCCTGGGTAGTTGGAGTCTGAATTGGACTCTTTCTTCTCAGTCTACAGTGTAAGGCTCTTGTACCCTTGGTACAACTCCGATAGTTCCTGGTGTCCTCTCACTTGGTGGGGGACAGATGGGAACCTCCGGAGCTGATGTACCTCTTCTGACTTAGGGGCTACATCGGAGTAACCAGGGGGCAGCATATTGGTAAACCAGGCTTTGCTGTTTTGGTGCCTGCAGGCTGCAGGAGAGTAGCCCCTCTAGTCTGAGAGAGGTTCTCAGCAATTGGTCAAAGGCTGGCATTGCTCCAGGGTTCTTGGAGGCCTCACAGTTGCAGGAAAATACAGCACACCCCAATTCTTGAGTCCTGGAGCAGGAGTTTGTACCAATTTTCTGCAGCAAGGCTTTAGTTCTAGGGTCAGCTGCTCTTCTTTGTCCGGTACTCTTCTTAGGTCCATTGAATATAGGTTCAGGGTCTGGGGATCCCACCAAAATTCTACATTAAGCGGTGTTAAAATGAGTGACAGGTGGTAGCCAATGGACTACTTACCTTTTGGGTGTTTTCAACCTCTAAGTGATCACTTCATGTGGAAAGGGCCACTACCCTAGCCCTGGTAGGTTGATATCTTGTAGAGATTGGTCTCAGTCAATTATTATCTTTAAGCACTTTATTGGCAACTCTGCAGTCAGGGAAAAACAACATCCACTTCTTCAAATCCCCGACTCCTCAACCGTCTCCAGCCTCCCCGTACATTCCACCCTCAACACTCCAGATCCCTAATGACGCCCCCAGTATTCCAACACAGAATACTCCGACATCACACATCTTCCCCCTTAAGGAAAATTAAAAAAAAAACAAAAGAAAACAAAACAACAACAAAGAAAAAAAAACATATTTCCATTGGCATAACATAGTAAAAACATATAATTCCCATTTAGCATAGCACATTAAACATTTGCATTTCTCATAAAATATAAAAAATATAATAACATTAAATATATAATAACATTCCCATTTTGCTTAACCCATTAAAACATTCCTATTTTTCATAAAACTCAACCACATTCCCCGCCCAAACTATTTCAGAATAAAACCTCCAATTACCTCAAACCTCCAAATACAACATCCTGCTGACCAGACAAAGCTCTACTTCCAACACCGCTACCAGCATCCTCCCCTTCTTCTACTTCCAACACACAGACACAAACTATCCTCCCCTTCTTCTACTTCCAACACACAAACGCTGAACCAATTACGACCTCCTTCCCATTCCCCTCTTCTTGAATCAAAACTTCACCTACCCCGCTGGCATCCACCATCAAAACACTTCTTAAATCCAAATCAACCTCCATGAATGATGTACACTTGTCACTTCCCTCAAATCTGCTTCTCTGTACCAATAGTTGTCTTACACCATATGACTCCTCCGAAAAGTTCCTGACAACCAAGGAATAATACTCACTCAAATCCAAGAAGGATGTCCTTGCCACAGCAACTCGAGACATACACATCAAAGACTCTATCCTTCCAACCATACCACACACATCTGATCTCCTTAACTCCACCTCCAACTCACTCTTTATTGCAAACAGAACGTCTCTCACTTTAAAACTCATTGCCAAAGCATTTTCCTCCAACTCAACTTTGTGTCTAAATTCTTCCAGTGCACCAAACTTTCCTGGAAAGAAAACATCACTAAACTCACACGTAACCTCTTTCCTCATCTCATCACTTACATCAACATCCAAAATCCAAACTTGTACTCTTGTGTTAGGATTTAATATCATGTCAAAACTTGCAAGATCCTTCCAACCTAAAACACAAGGGCCTTGCTCTTTAACATACATCCTCCCTTTCACCACTCTACCCTTAAACTCAAATCTCACATCTCTATACCCCACAACCTCACCAGTATGACTCCTTTGATTAATGTCACTCCTCATTAACTTCCCACCAATTTTCCTCTCAAATTTCCTTTTCCACATATCCATATTCACCATAGTGTGAGGTGACCCCGAATCTGCCACCAACATCACATCATCATCATCTTCTGTCTCATCTTTCAACTTGAACCCAAGCTTGAACTCCTTAAGTACACCAATTTTATCTGAAACCACTTCACTGTACTCTCCTTTGGTTTTTTTTCCAAACTCATCATCTTCTTCCAGTACCATAACCTGCTCTTTAGCATTGGGATTGAGAATTATTTTCAAACTGGCTTGATCTTTCCATCCTAAGACACTTGGCCCATACTTTGCCACATACATCCTTCCTTCTGCCACTCTCCCCTTAAACACAAAAAGGACATCTCTACACCCAAGAATAGGAATTTTCTTCCCAGTGAATCCTCTCGGATTGATGTCACTTTCCATTAAATCCAAGCCAATTTCTTTCTCAAACTTCTCCTTCCACATATCCAAATTGACAATCGTATAAGGTGATCCTGAATCAGCCACCAATGTCACGGTCACTCCTGCCACCATAATTTCACACTTTGGTTTGCTCGTTCCATTACTCTTCACTTCCAAGATAAAATCCTTTACAATGAAAACGTCATCATCCGAATCGTCTTCTTCATCCTTCTTCTTCCCCTCGTCTTCTGCCTCTGTTACATATTTAATTCTTGTAGACTTCTCCCTTCTATAACAAACTCTAGCAAAGTGACCAACCAATCCACAAACTGTACACTTCTGATCTCTTGCTCTGCATGCTAGACTGTTCGCCAAATGTGCATAACTTCCACATCTATAGCATGCTAAATTGGATCCACCTTCTCTCTTGTATTCATCCTTCGCGCCTTGAAGGTACTTCTTCTCCGACTCCCTCTCATTGAATTCGTCTCTCCTATCTGCACCAACACTGCTCGTCCTTGTAGTTTTCCTTACAACACACACCTCCTCCTTTTCCTTTCCCTTCTCATCATCTAAGGCCGCTTTCGCACATCTGACCGATACTTCAGCCTTCCTTACCACGGCTAACACTTTGTTGAGTGTTCCATCTCCCATTGTCCATAACCTTTCTTGAACTCTCTTATTATTTGTTAGCATAATAATCTGATCTCTTATTAACTCCTCCTCAATCTGTCTAAATCGGCATTTCTCCGCCATTATTTTCAGAACTCCTAAATAGTCATCAATTTTCTCATCTTGTTCTTGCTTTCTTCTGAAAAACTTGTATCTATCAATTGCCACACATACTGTTGGCGCATAGTACCTCTCTAAGTCATCCAAAGCATTTTCATATACATCTGCTTCTTCATCACTTCTCTCTTTTTTCTGCATCCTCTCATATTGTCTAATACCTTCCGGTCCCAAAGAATGCAATAGTATTCCCTTCTTAATTTCCGGTGTCATTTCCTCATTTTTTATGGTGAACATGTAATTTTTAAAGTATACCTTCCACTCTTGCCATCTTATTTTTGGTTCACCAGGCTCCGTTAAAAATGGTATAGGCGGTGTCAAAGTGAATGTCTGCGCTGCACACATTTTTTTTTAAAGCAGAACTGTTTCCACTTTACTTTACTCCACTTCTTTCTTTATACAGTCACAAGAGTGCACAAATGGGCACTTATTCAACTTTATTGTAGCTTGTCTGAACCTTTAATTAACTTTTGCTGCTTCCCGTTGTTTCCTTTCTTTTTTAAGGCGACAACATTAACTTATTTTCCGCTTATCGTTGTTTTCTCCCTTTAAAACCGGGAACTCGGTTTCCAAAATGGCCGCCGACGTGATGACGTCATACGCTGGCCAATCAGTGCCTCTCCTCGCTTGCGCGTGACAACGCTGTCTTCCAGGTCGCCCTTCACGCGCCTCCCCTCGCGCGTCACACTCGCTCAGACGCTGCTGCCGGGCACCGTCGTGTCTCAGTGTTCCAGTGGCTGCGCAATCCTCTTCTCACACCACGCGCCACTCAGTGCTTCTCACGCCGCACGCGCCTTCCAGCCGGCACACGCTGCTTAACGGTACTTTCTTCTTCCTTTCACGAATTCAAAATCGCCAAAACTTGTTAATTTCCTCACACCGCCATACCGCTCACCTCAAAATGTTCATAAATAGATGGTTTTTCTCATTTTCCTGCTACTGTTCTTCAATCCTTTTCTTCCTCCTCAGTGGGTCCACACAGAGTTGCCCCAATCCTCCGTCGCCAAAATTGTAGAGATTGGTCTCAGTCAATTATTATCTTTAAGCACTTTATTGGCAACTCTGCAGTCAGGGAAAAACAACATCCACTTCTTCAAATCCCCGACTCCTCAACCGTCTCCAGCCTCCCCGTACATTCCACCCTCAACACTCCAGATCCCTAATGACGCCCCCAGTATTCCAACACAGAATACTCCGACATCACATATCTGAACATCAAAAGATTGAGGTATTGGAAAAATATTGTTCACATCACCTGGCCCACTTTAGGGGTGTTTCTGGCTGAATGTGGGCACACCTCCTAAACTAAATCATGATCATGCCTGTGTGACATCAAAAAGGAAGCAGGAAAAAGGGACTGGTATCCTCCACTATCTGGAGATGCCTGTATTGCGTTTCATAGGTGCCATTACCTTTGAAGCTTTCAGTACTGGCAGGCACTCCTGGCCTGAAATCGATGTGAAGCACCTCTGCCCAGAGCAGGCTTTGTTCCTGGCCTCTTTGAGCGCTGACTCTCACCCCATGAGGTAAAAAACATGTCTGATGGTGGCAGGCTGGCTAAGACTAGTCAGAGACAACACCAGTGCTTTGTAGGGGTTTAGGGGACCCTCTACAAGGGTTTCCTGTGTGCATTTATTAATAAATCCAACACTGGCAGCAGTGAGGATTCATTAAGACAAGATGTTTGGTACCAAACATCTTAGGGAAAAGTGAAGTCATCATGTGTGCTGTGTCGACTCTTCGATCTTGTCTGCACCAAGACACGTTGCCTGCAATGCCATTTTGCAATGTCTTGGGTGACGCAATTAGTGCTGCAGCCCTATAGGACCCTCTTCAGTACCCAGGCCCTACGTATCAGGGATACCATTTACAAGGGGGTTACAGGGGATGCTAAAGTGGTGCCAATCGTAGTACCATTTTATGAAAGAGATCTGGCACTGGGAACCTGGCAAGCAAGGACCCAGTGCACTTACATTCAAAATCACATTATGAATCAGGCAAAACCTGAGGGCTAACCATGTTAAAGAGGCACTTTGCTACACTGTACTAGCCCTTTAACAGACACAGTTTCAGTTATATAATGATCATTCACCCTTTTCAAATTCCATTAAGGAATACATCCCTTCTCAGCACACATTATTTGAAGGGCTTTTTTAGTTCGATGGGACTTGACGCTAGTATCATCTTTGAGTTAACAGTAATTTCAAACAAGGTCATGGAGGCTCAAACTGCTACCTTTGATGTCTGTACTAGTGGCACTTTATAGAACATCAGACAGCAATACTTGGTATAGGTGAAATTTTGAGAACCTTTTTCAAAATGAATTACTGTAGATACATTCTATTTATGGTTTGTGAAAGAGAACAAAACGAGAAACGAAATTCTGAAAGGCTCTTACATTTGGTGACACTGCACACATGCAGGTGTGCAGAGTTCAGAGCTTGCTCATTATCAAGGGAAGGGCTGGTTGGTAGACCCAGCGCGTTTGTGTGTTCATTCACAACTCAGAGAGATTCACTTATAAATGTGCACATCTTGACACTTCCATCTTCTTTGTCTGGTCTGACTAGGTATTGGTCATGGATAGGGGCCTGGGCAGAATTTCTTTGACGCCAAAGTAATCAGAGTAATCTTGGTAATTCTGCATTACACTCGGACACATAATTTCCATCAATAACAGTTATGCCCGCCCTCGTAATAAAGAGTAATTGGGGGGATAAAAATCCTACTGTAAGAACACATTTAGCGCACAATGGTGTTTATGTTCTGTTCCATTTGCCACTATTTTTAGCACAAAATGCTGGGACTAAATTGGGGGAAATCCTAGACAAAGTGTACATTTAGCATGTGCACTGGGCTGCTAATGCATGCGATTCATGTGCTGTTGCATTTAGCACTATTACTCAGTGCAAAATGAATCCTCAAATCCATTTTGGATGCAAGGGGACATTTTACATTCAAGTAATTGGAGTAATTTGGTAATTTTGCACTACACTTTGACATGGAATTACCAATAATAACATGATTATGCCGACCCGTGCAATATAGAGTAATTTTGGGGATAAAGAAGCTACAGCATGCGTCATTTAGCTCAACCTCCTGTTTATGTTCTGTTGCAATCCTGTCCCAATTGCACATTTAGCAGGTGCGAGAGGCTGCTCATGTACGTTATTCATGTTCTGTTGCATTTAGAACTATTTCTTATTGCAAAAAGCATCCTTACATCTATTTTGGACATGCAGGGTCATTTCGGAGCTAAGAAAATTACAATAGATGCAGAATTACTCTGCTTGCATAATTCTGCATAGTATTGCAGATTTTAGGTACATTTTCGTGATTCCCCTACATGGAAATATGTGTGTCAAGTATGTTTTTCACTGTATAGGTGCTTTGAGGCCTCTGAAATGACCCGATACAACGCATATGGGGAGGTGGTGAGGTGTCCGTTCTCTTTGTCTGCATAGGTGAAGGGAGTCCATGGCTAACAAAATTCAAGGCACCCATGCAATGTTTAGTTGTTTTTAGTCAAAATTAATTAGCTGTCCTCCATGATCTGCCCTCATGCAGTATGCAGGTCACCTTGGTGAACTAAGAGATTTGCATGTGTGCAACCTGTCCACACAATATGATGTGCAAACTGGCTATAAGAATGTACAACCATGACCCATGTTTTCATCACCCAAGAATCGAGCACCTGAATAAGTTGGTCAAGTAATGCCTGGGAACGGAACCATGTTTCTACATCAGCCTGATATCAGGCGGTTCACCCTTCAGTCAAATAATTTGAATATCATATAGGGAACAGTATTGCCTGAGAGGTTTGTGAAAGGTATGGATGCGGTTTCCCATTTTAATAATTTAAAGAAGGCTTTTGACATGATTTGTTAATTCTTCAGTCAAATAATTTCAGTATCATATAGCGTACTGTATTGCCTGAGAGATTTTTTTAAAGGGATGGATGTGGTCTCCCATTTGAATAGTTTGAAGAATACTTTCCCGCTCACCCAATCGGTGTCTTAAAGAGCTAATAAGAAAAGCTTCTCCCACTAAATATTCAGAGATCATTTTGGCACTTGAATGGGAATTCCAGGATAAAATTACTAGTCATTTGTGATGTTTGTGAAGTTCTACAATGCAGACTTCCAGCAACGTGTGGGTTTATCCATATTATGGTGTGCCGCTTTTGTTTCCCAAGATCCAAGAGCAACCATTTTCTTTTGATAAGAGTATGAACCTATTAAAAACTGTATTAGTGCCTGCCTTCTCTTTCTTCACATTTCAGATATAAATTGTAAATTAAATAAGTTCAGTATTCAATAAAGAGCAGTGTTAGGGTTCATATCAGAATTACCTTCAGATGGGTCTCATATTCAGAAGAAGCCGAGACAGATAAATCAGCTAACTGTGTGTTATAGAATTACCAATTTAACCTTTTTATAATCTGCTTCCTCTGTATCTTTGCTTTCACTAGTCAATAAAAAAATGAGTCTAGTCACAAAATTTGGCTAAAGGTTAGTAATTTTATTACTGCTTTTGTTCTGCCCCTTTCAATTTCTCAACATTGCCACACATTACTTTTTCCCTGCATGACAGATTTTTACTGTTATTATTGAGAGTCCTTTCCTGAAGTCGCTGACAGCCACACTATACTTGAGCTCAGGAACAAAGTTTAATTATTTTCTTGGGATCAGAGAATTGATTCCTTGTTTGCTTTCTACATTTTTCTTTCTCTTTCACTGACTAAAGACCAACATTTTCGCCCTCAGCATAAGCAGTCTAAATATCATTCAAGATAAAAGGTTATCTGTGTCTGAACCTTCAAACAAATTTGCTGTTTATTCAGGTCCTCTTTTTGTTTGCCCTTGATCTCTGAAAGCCAATGTCCTACTACAATAGTTTGATTATATAGTATCCATATTTCTTTCTGCAAAGTCATCTGATTTGTATGTTTTGTATTCCATTTTAAAGTTTCATAAGAAAGAGGGCATGGTAACAGAGCTTTACAGTTGGAGGTGAGCAACATCAACCCTCTGAGGTCCACACTACATTTGTTCAAATGTAGAATTCTTGCAGGCAATTTTTCACAATCTGTGAACTGTAACTCAGCTTTAGTGGTCACAATTACTTTTCGCAGACTCATTCTCAGCAAAGTAAACAGATGCACTTCCTCTCCTCTCCTCTCCTCGAGGGTATCAACTAGACTTTATTAATTGGAAGCTTCTGGCAGGCATCTAACCTACTTACTAAGCTGCAATATTGTGAATTTGTAGGACTATAATTGACAGCCAGGAGGTTATAAACAATGGGTCACATGTCATTAAACCCCATTCTTATTTTATAATAAGAGCCTATTTTGAATAATTTATATGCAGATTATGACTGCGTGTAGGCATTTCACAAAAACGTTTTAAGGATCTATTCTATTTACACTTGTTAATTTTGGATAAGGCTGCTCAACAAATGATTGACAAGTGCATCACATAAATATATTTATGTAACAGTCATTAAGGGTGCACATTTTGAGACGCACTTTGAATTTGTGTCAGTTTTTGTAGAAATATTGTTTGTCAAACCATAAGTGTCCCCTTTGATCACCAAATGTCTTGCAGGTATACATATGAGTTACAGTCACACTTGAAAAAAACTTAACAATTTCCAACAAGTATAAAAGTATGAAAGAGGTTCTTACTGCCACTATCAAAATTTTTTATTGTATCCTACTAGAAGTCATCAGTGGTCATCAATGTCAAGTCGTCAATGTAAATGAAGACGCTCTGAATATCGCAGTCTGCTCTTGAAAAGTCTGCCAAACCACTACTGGTGAAGGGCTCCTCTCCACAACCACCACAGTGACTGCCGACAAAGTCAGATTTTTGCTAAGTTTTTAGGAGCACTTTTAACCAAAACTTAATGCCTGCCACACCCAGGGAATGCTCCCGCCCTGCTGTCTTTTTCAGAAAGAAATGCCCAAAACACGCACAAAGAGGACCGGTTGGACACTTTTTTGTGAATTAAGAGCAATTGCTCAGAATTGCCCTATTTTAGAAAACATTCTGCACCTTCAGGCAGTGAGTTACTGGAGAGACATTGTTATGTTATGTTATGTTATGTTAGATGTGCTTGTATAGCGCACGGCTGCCCCAGCCAAGGGGCGTCCCGGCGCTAGCTGCCTATGTCCAGGGGACAGCAAGATGGAATTGCGGAGGTCCAGAGGTGAACACAACAAAACTAGTTAAACAGGTAAGTTTTTATGGCTTTGCGAAAGGATAAAAGGTCATTCATTGCGCGGATGTGGGCTGGAAGTCCATTCCAAAGTTTGGCGGCCAAATATCCAAACGAGCGGCCGCCCATTCTGGATAACCTGATGCGGGGGACAATGACCAAGTTCTGACCTTCTGACCGAAGGGACCGCCTAGGGACATAGGGTGAGAGCAGAGGACATAACATAGGTGGAGAGCAGAGTTTCAAGATTTTAAAAGCAAGACAGAGAGTTTTAAAATGGATTCTCTTTTCAACAGGTAGCCAGTGTAGGTTCCTGAGGGTGGAGGAGACCGATTTGTGCCGGGGTAGCCCTGTAAGAGCTCTTGCAGCGGCGTTTTTGACTCTTTGTAGTCTCACTTTCTCAGCTACGTTAGTTCCCAGCAGAAGTGAGCTAGCGTAGTCCAGCCGTGATAAAATAGCCGACTGTACTATCACTTGGCGGGTTTGGCGGTCGAAGAATTTTAAGATGGGCCGAAGGTTTCGAAGAATCCCAAAACATGTGGCAGCAACTATTTTTGTGTGGTGGGTAAAGTTCAGAGCAGAGTCCACCCAAACTCCTAGATTTTTTACCACCTTCTTGGGGGCAGGCGGTTGGTCTAAGGTTTCAGGCCACCAATTATTGCCCCAGACCGTAGTGTCTTTGCTTAAGAGCAGAACCTCCGTTTTACCGGCGTTTAATTGGAGGTAGTTTGCTGACATCCAGCTGGTGATGTCACTGAGAGTTTGCCTAAAGTTCATGGCACTAAGGCCATTATCGTCTTTTAGAGCCACCACCAGCTGGGTGTCATCAGCATAGGACACCAATGTGAGTCCATATTTCCTAGCTACCTCTGCCAGTGGGAGGACATATACATTAAACAAGGTCGGGCTAAGAGCCGACCCCTGAGGAACTCCTTGTTCAACGGGACATTCCTTCGAGATGAAAGGAGGGGTAGAGACCCTAAAGGATCTGTCGGCAAGGAAGGCCCTGAACCAGTCAAGGGCCTGGTCTACAACTCCTACTTCCTCAAGTCTGGACAGCAGTACCTTGTGTGAAACTGTATCAAAGGCAGCACTGAGATCTAAAAGAATCAGTGCTGCCTTTCCTCCTGCGTCCAGTATGGTTCGAAGATGTTCAATGACGCTAAGGAGAGCAGTCTCGGTACTGTGTCCAGCTCGGAATCCATGTTGAGACCTATCTAGAATGGAGTTGGACATTAGGAAGTTGGTCAGGATGGAATTGACATAGGCTTCTGCCACCTTGGCAGGCCAGGGGAGCAGGGAAATGGGCCTGAAATTCTCCGGGAGGCTAGGGCCAAGTGAGGTTTTTTTTATAATAGGTGAGACCCATGCTTGTTTCCAGGTGGTGGGGATGTTGGCCGTAAGGAAAGACGAGTTGGTGATGGCTCTGAGCGGACCCAGAACATGCTCACCAGCTTCTCTGAAGAATTCAGGTTTTAAAGGATCGGCGGGAGAGCCGGATTTGATTTTAGCACAGACTTTCAAATAGTTGTCATGGCTAATGGGAGGAATAACAGAAAGTTTAGGTCCATGAGAATCGGTGATGGATAAATTATGGGGCACAGTTGTAAATGTGTTGTAGATTTTTTTAATTTTGTCCATAAAGAAGGTGGCCAGATTTTCGCACAGGTCAGGGGAGGTATTGATGTTTTTTACATTACATTATCCTGCCTACTTAATTTGAAGGGGCTGCAAAATGGATACACAATAATAATTGTACTGCCCTTTTGGAGGATTACCTGTGCCCACCAATGAGCGCCTGATTTGTGTGAGCACTTTTTGTAGTTTTTCCTCTGCCATATAAAAAACGATTCAACGATACTGGAAAATGGTGAACACATGACCACATGACCCATTCATATAGCCCCAATGATGTTTGCATTTCAGCGGCATCCTAATTTGAAGAACTATCCGGGGCATAACAAACCACAGGTGAAGAGATAAAAAATACATAATTCCTTGTGGTCTGTACCTAAACTAAATGGTAATTTTCTATGTGAGTCCTGTGTTGTCTGCCAGTTCACCAAACATACAACTGAACTTGATTTGGGCTTATAGACCCCCTAGCAACTGGAGAACTTCAGTAGCTATAGCACAAGTGTCTTGGTGTATTTGATCATATGCTCCTGTGGACCTCGCTATGTTGGCATGACAAAGCACAAAGTCAGGATTATAATTACTGAACATAGAAGTACCATTCTTTGCAAACAAAACAATACTAAACTGACTGATCATTTCCTCAAAGCAGGTCACAGAAACAGTGACTTCTTTTGGTGTGTTTTGGATAAGCCAGAGTGGTTGGCTAAAGGCCTGGACGGACAGAATTTCTTGCATGGCAAATAGCAGTGGTGGGTGTTTAGATTGGAGACCCATGTGAGAGGCTTGAGCGATGATATACCATGGAATATCCTGATTTAAGTCCATGAATACTGCTTCTTGTGATGTCCTGCTTGTCCAGTCTTCTGCTGTTTACTATAAAGGGCTTTTTTTCCTATATTATTTCTAGGGATTCCCTGAAAGGTATGTGAGTTTTTGTTCTACACATATGGCTGATTCTACATACACATACATAAAATCCTTTGTGTATGATAGATTGGTTAATGGGTTACATAGACACATTCCTCTGGGAATGTGGGTCTTTTTCTTTCAAAGTCGGGTATGAGATATATTGAGCGTCATCTGTTGATTAAATCTTGAGATGCTTGCAAAATGTACAAGATGGAGGTACGTTGCCAACCTCATACCTAGGTTGTTGCAGGGAGCCTTTATTTGATCACACAGTCCATTTACTATTTAGATCATTTGTTTGTAGTCTTGATGATTTATCATATTACAAATTGAGGTATGAAGCCTTGTCCCCACGCTTTACCCCCACCTCAGCCTCCTCCCACCCTCTTCTTAATCTGGTATCTTCTTTTAAAAAATGGTTCTGTTTTCGCCTGACTTGAATAAAGGTTGGAAAATTATGTTGTTAAACAATGTATGCATGCAGTGGATGTTTCTCTGTTTTTTACAGATGCGCACTATCCTGGACAAGGTAAAAATATGGCAGATGTAATCTTTCTAAATTTTTCTTAATTACAGTTTGCGGAGTGATAAGGTTGTCTACGAATGTCCTGATGAATGCTATACACCTCTTCGCAGGGTCATTATGAAAGAGAGAAACTTGTTGACCCAATAAACAAAGAGAATGGTGAAGTTGATCCCTTGTTTTTGCCATTTTTGTCCTTTTAATCATGCCTATCAGGGACAGTGATTAAAATTGGAAATGTACCCACTGTGAGGCATTTTTAACTCGCTTGATTCATTATATTTTTTCCACTGCACTTGCTAACCAACACCCACACCATTGTAACGACCGTATTTTCGGACCAGATAGGATCAGCTTACCAAGACACCACCAACCCAGCCGAAACGTAACCACCTCCCTCCTCAGGACCCATCTATCCAGGCACCTGGGTACCTACCTGAGGATGGGGAATTAGCAATATACAAGCTCATATCATCAAAAACACCACTAAATCTATAGGGTTTACTAGGAATACTCTCTGATTACTAAGGACGTACATGCCCTACACCACACTCATACAATATAGTCTCGCGACCACATGGGCCCAGACTAATCTACCCTGGGGCAGTTCTGATTACTTACCATTACACACTGACTGCAACCAGTGCTCTCACAAGCCACAATCTTGTGGGTATCCACACCAGTGTCCCCCCTGGTGCTCTCACCTTCCTACAAGCCACAATCTTGTGGGTATCCACACCAGTATCCCCCCTGGTGTTCTCATTAACGCCGCCTTACCACGACGATCACTTTCCTATGAATACCTTCAGCTCTCTCTCTCTCTGTTGGGAAGTTTCTCTCACTATCCACTAAAGGTACAATACTACAATATTATGGATCACACAAGAATGGCCAAATTACACTGTGCAATTATTGTCATATAATACAAGTTCTCCTCTCCCCCTCATTATTCAGTTACCATTTACCTATCCGGGAGTCGCATCCGTCCACATAATAGCACCTGATTAGAAGAAAGGTTAACCTTATCATAAAAAAATTAACAGTTACACTCTATATGCAAAAGTTATTCCCAGATTTAAGCGCTCCTCCTCCCTTTTGATCCATCAGTTACCATTACAGCATCTGGCTAGAAGAAAGGCTAGCTTTATCATAAAAATAACATCTACACAGCTGTTTATTAAGAACTGGGGTTCCTTTATTAACAATAACAATATAATACTGCACTATAACACATAGCCTGAAAAGTAAAAAAGGGAATAGACACATACACAGATCTGCGGGGTCTCTTTGTTATAATGGAAAGCTTTATTACTATAACACATCCACATGTAACTAACAGGGATTGTAAATAGCTAAAGAGGGAATGGATTATACTGCACACCGCTGAAAGAAAAAGGATTAGCAATACAGTAGGGGAATCTAGCCTAGGAAATAAAGGATAAGATTACGGTGTAAGTGTAAAGCAAACTAGTTTAAAATACCTCACCCTATTAGAAAGGAATGTTTCTCTCTCTCTCTAGTGGAATCAGGGCTCTCTCTCTCCCTCCGTCACCACAGCTTCACTCCTCTGGCTCAACTGCTCCAGCTGGCAGCTTCAACTCCTCCATCTGACTGGTAACTGCTTTAATGCATCCTGATAAACTGGCAGCTCCAGCTGACAGTTCCAACTTCGTTCATCTGACTGCTCTCTCCAGCTTCAGCAATCATCTGCCTTCTCTCGCCATTCCAGAGAACCAACTGAACTGAACTGTTCTCTTCAGCTCCAAAAACCATCTCACTTCTCTCTCTCCAAGAACCGACTGACTGACTGACTTCTCTATGTTCCAAGCATCGACTGACTTCTCTCTTCTGCACTTCGCAAATATAGAATGCTCTCCCCTCATGGAAATTTCCAACAGAGGGCTGCCTCCCACCGAATTCCTGTGCCAGCTCCAAGGCTCTCCGCGCAAACGCAGTGGCCATCTGCATGTTACGTCTGGGCCCAAGAGACAAACACATTCTTCCGATAAGAACCAGTCTTGGCTGGTTTTCCCCTAGCGAACAACACCTCATAACTAAAACATCACCTTTACCCTGCAAGCATCTCAGTCTGCAGGGACAGAAAGCAAAATGGGGTCTCTCTAGTTCTGGGCCTTGTAGACCTGAGAAAGATGAAATAACACTTAGCTCTATCAGAGTACATACACAAACCATACCAATATGTAATATAAAGTCAGGACTACAAGATCCGCCCTCTACTATAGGTAGGATGATAAAAGGACACATAATTATGTCAAAGCCAAAAGGCAATAGATGGATTAGAGTCAAGAAAAAGGGATCTATCATCATATAAAGCAACTATCCTCTAGTTTATGCTTCTAGGTCTGGAAAAAGGCCTGAAAAGGACCAAAACAAGGCAAGAATAGGGATTCAGGATGGTAGCAAGCTTAAAGTCACCATCACTCATAAATAGAGCCAAAAACACGGTCACTACAACCATACAGCTTTTATTGGGATAACCCATTGATTACCATTTAAGAGCTCCTCTCCAAAAAATGCCTGCAATTTGTAGCCCACACCACCAACTTGTTTGTAGGTTGGGTGTGGAGGAACCCAATGATGAATCATGCCACCAGCAGGTAAGTGAGGGCTTTCGTCCTAAAAAACAGAGATTTTCTTTTTTCTCCTTGAGGTGTGTGGAGGATTAGTGTGTCACCATGTTAGTGCTTTTAATAAGGCCCAGTGTGTATCTGTTGTCTATTGTACTCTTTCCAATAAAAACAAAATAAATGTTCCAGATGTGTAAGAGATTTTCTCCATGCATGTCAGGAAAATGCTATGCATGTTTGTTAGCCGTGTGTGCCATGCCATGCCATTTCTGGTTGTTACATGCTAAAAATTCCTTGTCAGAAACCCTGGGATAAATAGGGTGTAGTGTAGTTCCTATATTCCCAATAGGCTCTGCGCATTGGAATAACATATCCTATAGATGTGACGTAGGACAGAGGTCTACTAGGTCTCTATCGAATTTATTTGACTTAATTGTGAGTGCCAGCTATCTCAGAGGCCACTAGAAACTTTCTCGAATTCACAAGAAGGGATTAGTTTCTAACAACCGCATAAACATGCAACTTTGTTTCCCAAAGATAAAACTGATCTTCAGAGTCGTGGAAACAATAGATAGATATTTCACTCAGTCAATCGTGCATTCTTCGTTTCACTAGAGGTGCAGAGAAATAGATAGATGGGTGTTTTCAATAAAAAGGTTTTATTGACCAGTCTTCTTTCTCAAGCATAAGACATTAACTGCTACAATCGTAAGACTGGTTGAAAAATATAATGCATACAGTAAAAAGAGTAGAATAAAATAATACTGTATGGTTCCTAAACCATAGATAAATACATATATAAATAACAGAGGCTAAAAGTACTCAACTGGTGCTTCTAAAATACGCCTCCCCTGATGTACCTAACCTAAGCTTAGTACGAGGGAAGAAGTAAGTGAGGTGTAGCATAAATATAGTATTCTTTTGCCAAGAATCTGTCCAAGATTTATCTTTGGGTCTAATCAGCTCCGTACCTTAGTTTGGAATATAGAAGGTCAGTCTCGGGACTCAATTTCTCAACGACCCACAAGGGTAGCTTGGAAACACTGGAGCTGGATTTCTCGGCAGGAGAAAAGACAGCGTCTCTCTCAATGCGTCTGCTGGAGGGTCGGCTTCCTTCGGCACTTTCAGTAGCAGGACGTGTCTGGCAAGTAGATAGTCGAACTGCTCCAAACCACCGTGTGTTTGCTAAGGCAAGTGTGGGCATATTTATACCTTGAAGTTGCAGAGTTTGACGTAAAGGTGGACATAATGACATCATTAAAGACTCTTGATTCTTTGAAAACTCTATGAGTTCTAGGACAAGTCAGTTCTCGAGAAAGGGAAAGTCCCTAGCTGCTGAAGCCGAGATTTCCAAGAAATCATTGTAGATTTTTGGAACTAGTAAAAGTAGCCCTGCCGTATTTGGACTGCATGAGCTATGTCTAAATATGGTTATGATTCTTATGCCTATACAAGGACATAGTGATTTATACCTATATAAGGGCATGAATCAGGAAATTTACAATAGTGTCCTAAAATGGTTCACAACACCCACTCCACTCTATTATGTTAATCTAAGAGTAAATACTAAAACATAGAAGCCAGAGTATGTGTTTTTACAATCCCACCGAAAGAATTCATGAAATGCATTTAAAAAAATAGTTGTACACAAAATGAGCATTTGCACAGTATGCATCTAAAAGCAATGATTTCATTATAAGCATATGATATGATATTAGAAATGCTAACCAAATGAATCACGAAATTTACATTTATGAAATGGCTCTAGATACAGAAGAGAAAGTCGAGATCATCCCATAGCAGAATATACAAGCTAGTTTGATTTGTGCATTAGGTCAATATTGTTTCTCGGAAGTAGTCAAAGAATTCTTGTTCTCTAAGAATAGTTCTAATTTAAGCAGATTACTTTGTGCCACAGTTTAGTCTCTTTTGGAAAAAAGTCTAATTAAATTGTAGTGAAATAGAGTTCCAAACTTGGAAGCTTTTATTTTGAAAAAAGTGAAGGTCGAATTTGAGAGTTCGAAAAAACACTTTGTGCTAATTTCAAAAGTTATTCTCGGTGTCAGGAGAAAACATTAAGTCGTCAAGGCTGGCAAAGAAATCGTCTACCACAGTAGATGAAAGTTCAACTACTTCATTATGGAGGTCAATTGTACACAAATGTGAAGCATCGCCGTCAGCCGCATTAGCAATGTTCATAGCAGATGGTACCTGTGCGCCTGTTGGTCCGCGTATCTCACCCCCAGTTGAATTTGCCGGTGAGATCTCAATGAATGCTGTCATCAGGATTGGTAGCCGTTGGGGCAAAACAACACATGGGCCGTTACCGGACCCAGTAATGTGCCAACATCCGTTGGCATAGCCGATGGTCAGACATATATCTAACCCGCATTCTTCTCCACAAAGCAGGCATTGTACAACAGGTAAGATGCAATATTGCGAGATTGGTCTGAATGACAAGAACCATGTGATATTCAGATCTCTCAAACAAGCTAAGCCAAGGATCTGTATTATTCTGTCACAATACCTCATGGCCTGAAGCGCATTTTCCATGCTGACTTGGGCATCGCTGGTTGCGGGATTTGCCATAACGGAGCAGGGGGAATAGAAATAAGATCCCTGCTACGAGTCCCAAAATGAGAGGCAGGCCGCCGAACACAGAGTGTACGAAGTTTGGAAAAATGCCCAGGACTGCTTCAAAGGGTGCTAACAGTCCCGAAAATATCATCTTAAATACATATGCAATACCGCTGATATCAGACATGTTAAAGATACGACCTAACATTTCTGCAAAATGTATTGGGCAGTTTGTTGATAATAATGCATGTATCTCTGCAGAAGTCCTTGCAACTTGCAGATCATACGTCTCTCTGGACCAGGTCAGTGGCACAGTTTTTTGCAAAAGAATGGCTTTCATTCTGATTAAAGCATCAATTCATATAGATGAGAAGTTCAGTGAAGGCCATAGTGGTGACTCCCCGTCTGTCTTGGTTTTAGGGAACAATACTTGCATACAACAAGTGACCCTGGCTGACACACTAATGAGATAGCCTATTCCTGGCATCATTCCACAACCAATTCAAAAAAGGGGGTGGTGATGAACGGTGTTGGATCTAGCCCTGATCTCTTGACAGGGTGAGAGTATTCAGCTTAATTCAGAAACTCTGTCCATCACCACCCCTTGTTGTTAAATATTTTGTCCACCATAATCGTGGAAGGGTACACTCAGATGTGAGTCCCTTGCTCATTGCACCATCAGGATTCAAGCAAGCCGGGCCGACGACGGCTGAAATGCCAGAAACCGGTCCCCGGAAGCTTGTTTCCTTCCCAGTGTAAGAATTGGCTTGGTAGTTTGGTTTGCCCTGTTCCCATCATGCACTGGGACAGGAACAGACTAATTTGCATATAGCCAGGTTCTGGGCTGGGATGGTGCAGTGAGCTAAAAAACGGTGTTGGATCTAGCCCTGATCTCTTGACTGGGTGAGAGTATTCTGCTTAATTCAGAAACTCTGTCCATCACCACCCCTTGTTGTTAAATATTTTGTCCACCATAAGCGTGGAAGGGTATACTCAGATGTGAGTCCCTTGCTCATTGCACCATCAGGATTCAAGCAAGCCGGGCCGACGACGGCTGAAATGCCAGAAACCGGTCCCCGGAAGCTTGTTTCCTTCCCAGTGTAAGAATTGGCTTGGTAGCTTGGTTTGCCCTGTTCCCATCATGCACTGGGACAGGAACAGACTAATTTGCATATAGCCAGATTCTGAGCTGGGATTTTGCAGTGAGCTAAAAAACGGTGTTGGATCTAGCCCTGATCTCTTGACTGGGTGAGAGTATTCGGCTTAATTCAGAAACTCTGTCCATCACCACCCATTGTTGTTAAATCATTCCACAACAGCTGTGATCATTTAACATAATATAGCTACCATTGGAAAGCTGCCTAAAAACTGGATCTATCACCCCTGTGGGCGAACCTTGCAGGTGGCAAGAAAGGTTATTGGAAGAACCCTTGCAGGCTCCGTGTAAATTAATACCTTGACATAACAATATACTAGGCATGAGCGGGAAATCCGTTACGCTCGCGGATTTTGCGGATTTTTGGGAAATCCGCAATCCGCGAATTTTGCGGATTTCCCGCAAAATCCGCAAAAAAAAATCCGCGAGCGTAACAGGTTCAAAAGTTGAACCCCCACTCATGCAACTATTTTACAATGGCGCCAGCAAGCTGCCAGCGCTGTTGTAAAATAGTTACAAAGTTAGCTTGCACAGGAACCACTAGATAAAACGAAGCAGGTGCTTCCTGTGCAAGCTAACTTTGTAACTATTTTACAACGGCGCTGGCAGCTTGCTGGTGCCATTGTAAAATAGTTACAGCCTTACACAGATCACTCAAGGGACCCCTGCGCCCTTCAGGGCGATTGCATAGTAACACACACATGGTCACTCGAACTAGTTGATGCTCAAATTCAGTGACTCATTCATTAGCCCAAAAACAATCATGAGCGTCTTCGAGGCTGGACAGGTGTGCCTCTTCCCAAATCTACCGTGGAAAATCAGCTGTGATGCTGGGTAGAGGGCGGCCTTTGCATGGTCACTCGAACTAGTTGATGCTCAAAATCAGTGACTCATTCATTAGCCCAAAAACAATCATGAGCGTCTTCGAGGCTGGACAGGTGTGCATCTTCCCAAATCTACTGTGGAAATTCAGCTGTGATGCTGGGTAGAGGCCTTTGCATCCTTGACTTTCATGAGCGCAATCCCCGTGCTGTTCCTGGAACCAGGAGCTTCTTTCTCTTCATATAATTGTGTTCGCACGGGTTGCTGCAAGTTCGCAAGCGTTTTGTACAATTTCGCAATTTGCGAAATTGTACAAAACCCTCGCGAACTTGCAGAAACCCGTGCGAACATAAAAAAAAAAATAATCCGCGCGGATTCGCGGATTTTGCGGATTTTGGCAATCCGCAAATTCGCAAATCCGCAAATTCGCGGATTGCCAATCCGCAAAATCCGCTCATGCCTACAATATACTGCTTAGTGAGTTTTTACAATTTTTACCACTAAGAAATACCTCCTTTCCCCCACTCCAGCATTTGTGTGTGTATGGTAAATCCCTGGTCGACTTAATGTATTCTTTACCCAACCTTTCATACAGGCCTGCTGGTGTGTGTTTCAAGAAATACTGAAACTGGAAAGTCGTCACTGGTATCGTGATGGTACCATGTATTATCCATTCAACCGATGGTTTCTCAGAAACGGTCATTGGTAATCTCTCTAGTTTTTCTATGCTCCGCACCGTAAAGGCTGCTCCCCTCGCTGCTCCCCTCTGCGCCAACAAGATTTGTTTATCTGTAAGGTTAAACACAGTAAACAATAAAGTAGTGTTGATTAAACGCCAAGGCACATAGCCAGAACAAAGGTTTTGCAACGTCCAGCCTAACAGCATTATATAACATAATTGAGACTGGCCATATTGTAACATTAGCAAGTCCTGTTCCATTATGTCTATGGCAGAGGATACAATGCTGTCCAAAGAATATATTCTGGACAACAGAGTTGTTAACCCATTGTCAACTACAGAGTGATTTCTCTAATTTTAAACAATCAATTTCTAGTATTCTTTCAGCTGTTTGAATTTGCCTGGCTTTCCATGCTTCTTTGTATGCAGCATATATACCGGCGTTTATGAAACGTTTATGACGTGGATTACGAGGTCCCAGTAAGAATTATCGCAAATCAACGCCATCTTTAAGCAAAGATAAGTGTTGTTTTATTTATGGAAGTGTGGATCTCTGCAGCCACTTAAGGCATAGTTTTCCTACACTATAAGTTGTTATTATCCCTGGACGTTGTCTTTGGATATATCTTGGATCTGGCCGAATTACTATCAACCCTTGTGTCTTGTTCAGGAATCTATCTTGACAGTTATTTGTGTCTGTTGGCCAGATTAACCATTTTTTCCATTCAGGATGTGTTCTGTTTTGTAGAAAAATATAATTCACGTCTACCTCCTCACCTGAAATTAAATTACTATCAGGTGTGGGCTTAGGTATGGACGGTTTGTTTAAATCTTTTATCTTAACCAGGTCAAGACAAGATTTCTGTTGAACAGTGTCATGTAAAAACATCATTTGTTCTGGGATGATGCAGGCTCTGAACAGTGCTTCTAAACCTTGTACCTGCCAGTCTTTTGTGGGCCAAACAGTTTTTGTCTCAATGTTGTCTTTCCAAAAGTCAAAGCTCAAGGTGGACAATTGAGCATAAAAGGCTGCAGGGTAAATTTGTTTAGTATTTTTCAACATACGTTTCATGCCTGTCTTATTAACATTTTTAAAGTAAAAACTTTCTGGGTTTGTAACATTAAAACCTGTAAAATATAGAACTTTTCTAATAAATGTTTTAGAACTACCTTTTGGAGGTGTTGGACAATGTTCCCATTGATTATAAGTTAAAACATTTCTAGGGTTTGCAGATTTATGCAAGTAACGATGGCCAAAATGATTAAAACAATACATTTCTTCATAATCTGATGAACCTTCTAAGTATTCATGTTTTGTAAATGTAGCTGACATTTTTAAGTCTGCCATCATATTATTAACAGTTTCAAAGTCCCAATCATCAGAAAATGTGCTTGGTGAAACTAAATAACTCAAGGAAACTTTAAATTGGTGTGGAATTTTCAGCAGCTCGAAAGGCCCGTAAATGTCTTAATCAGTTGTATCCCAAGTTATTCCACCAGGTAGAGGAACCGCTGTGATGTTCGCTGATGACAGGTCTCGTTCTTCACAATGAGATGTTTTCTGTGGTTTCAGAAACAAGTTGATGTTCTTACTTGCTGTGTCCATTTAATGTGTTTTCCATCTATCAGCTTTCCCAAACTTAAAACAAGAATGAGCCACAGCAGGAGATAAAATACACCTAATTCAATCCAAAATTCAACCCATAGTTAAACCAGATATGTTTTTGTAAGCTCTGGACCAAGTTCAGTTAATTTTTCCTTGAAAGTTTTATTTGCTGGCCTAGTTTCAGGTTCACTGGGATCCTCAGAAAAGTTATCAAAGTTGATGAAATAGCCAGAGGCAGTTCCGTCAATAGTTGCTATTGCATCCAGATTCTTTGAAATAGCTGGAGTTGCTTGTTCCCTTGACATGTTTGTATAGTCAGATGCTACATCATTGTAGACGGGAGTTTCTTGACGAACTGTTATTTGGGTTTCAAGAGGCACAAGTTCCATGGCTTTGTTGCATAGTCCTTCTTTTCTCAGTTTAGAATCTTCAAACGTGATGAGTCTTTCAGTTTGAACCTCTTGGATAGTAGCAAGATTTGGTTGTATGCTACATCTTGGGAGCCCACTGGGCCTACTACGTATTATTGGCCACGTGGTGTGGTCGTTGGATTTTCACTGGTGTTGCTATCCGCCTGATTCATCAATCTTTTTTGCGCTCGCAAAGGGCCAGATTCTGAGAATCTGGCCCTTTGCGAGTGCAAATTTTGCATTTGGGATTCATCATCCCAAATGCAAAAATCGCTATTTAGAGACTCGCAAATTTGCGAGGAATAGCATTTAAGGAATCTCTATTAGAGATTCCTTAAATGCTATTCTTGAAACATTTTAAAATTGCGAATTCGCAAATTTCGGCTGCTATTTACCACGAGGTCAAACCTTGTGGTAAATAGCGAAAACTTAGAAAAATGCTTTTAAAAGCATTTTTCTAAGTTGCATGTTACACACACACATGTCCTTTGGACATGTGTGTGTGTAACATCTGTGTAATTTAACATTTCAGGGGTGTTACAGGGTGTCCTTTGGACACCCATGCACCCTTGAAATCGCAATCTCATTTGCGATTAGCTAATTGCTAATCGCAAATAAGGAATGACTCCCCATGCATTCCTATGGGCCTTTTGGCCCATAGGAATGAATGGGGAGTTTTTCCTTATTTGCGATTAGCAATTTGCTAATCGCAAATAAGGAATTTGTAGGAATCGCATTTTCTTTTGCGATTCCTACATGAATACCGTTTTGCGAGTCTCTAATAGAGATTCCTTATGATTCTCTATTAAAGACTCGCAAAAAGGTTTGTTGATGAATCAGGCTGTTAGACTTCTTCTTGTTTCATTTAAGTCCTGTAAAACAGCCAAACGATCTTTGATATCAAGGGGTTTTTGTTCCACCGCTGAAGTGTGACGATCGAGATCTTCACTAACCAACAAAGAGAGAGACAAGGAGGGCTATATTTTAACGGGGTCCAGTGTACAAGCCCTGAGAGTATATAAACAAAAAAGAGTAGGCTGTTCCCCAAAGTGACAAAAGTGGAAGAACCAAGCAGTTGGTGAAGGCCCCAATTGAAGGATGAAAGGGAGGGGAATCTTCCCTTTCGGAACTAAAACCCTCACACACCCAGCAAGCCTGGTGTCATGCTTCATCATCTGGGTTTTGCTCCTCGTCAGACCGGCAGTGCAATATCTGACGGGCACCCATAAAGGGGCTCTTTAACGGAGATCTTTTGTTCCTGCCAGTTGGTGCATGTGGGTGGGAAGTGTATACTTAGGGGGATAAGTAGTGATTACAATAGGTTAGATAATCCACTATGTATTTTTAATAATGTTGTCAGCTACCTTATTAAAAACAGTGAGGAGAGAATACACACTGGTACAATGATCCAGAGAAGTATGTTCTACCTATTGGTCAACATGTTTCATGCTCTTCGTGCAATTCATCAGGACCTAAGGGGAAAACTGTGCTACATGCTAAGGGTTGGGTGAATACTACCTTCCACAGGAAACTTGGGAGCAGGCCACGAGGTCCTGCCACATATTAGTGGGACCCTACTAATGCAAAGCAGTGGCATCAACGGTTTTCTCCCGTGCTAGGCACCTCCTATGTAGGTACCCTCTCTGCTGAACGGACAACACCCGGAGACCTACCCGCATGCAGTCAGGAGGCAGAGAAGCCGGATCGAGATCTTCAACCAACATTCTATTACCAAAAAGGATTTCATATGGAGTGATTCCACCAGAGAATTTCTTGCATGGTATTTAGACTACAGTGGACATTTATTAGATGTTTGACCCACCCATCACCCGAACATAATACCCTAGCTGTTATAGATTGCTTTATGTCACATTTTTTGCTCTCCACAACAAAATTTCCCTCAGGATGGAATGGACTCGAAAATCGCAATGCAACACCCAAGCTGGCCATGGCCTCCTTGTATGCCCTAGAGCTAAACGCAGGACCCTGGTCAGAATGTAGCGTGCCAATTGCGTATGTGCCGATAAAGACTCGCAAATCTTTTATAACAGTTCAGCATCCAAATGAATCTTGAGCATGAATCCACTGCAACCATGATATATTTATAGTTGCCATCCCTTTGTAAGGGACCACAGTGGTCCAGATAAACACATGCTAGTGGTTTATTTGAAATCAGAAGGGGTGTCTGCGCCGGGCGTTTCACTGTTGAAAATTTCATTTTCTGGCAGATTTCACATGCCAAAACATAGTTTCTGGTTTGTTTCCTCATGCGTGGCCACCAGTATCGCTGTTTTAATAATGAAACTGTGGTGGAAACACCTGCGTGTGCAGAGGCAAGCCCTTCATGTGCTGCTAAGGTTAGTCCTAACCTGTGTTCCATGTTTGGGATCACTCTATCCCCCACTCCATGGATTCGAGCAAAAGGAACATTATTTGCATCAGTTATATATGAGTACTTGAGTGGAAAGCCTTTTGGTAATGTTTTATCACTATCTTTTATTGAAGCAGTGACAGCTGTCTATTTTCGTTTTCGATCGAGTCATTGCAGCTACGGAAGCCATTTGCACAGCTGCCTTTGCGGCTTCATCAGCCAATGAAATCCCTTCAATGTGAATGCCATCACGCTGATGACTCAGTGTATGGATCACGTGAGTCTTTTGTAGTTCTTTCTGCAAAAGAACTACTTGTTCCCAAAGCATTTTATGCTTGATTGTGCCACCTTTTGCGTCTTTAAAACCATTTTGAACCCAGTTCTGGAGATATTCATTGTAAGACTGGACGCAGTAATACGAATCACACACTATAAGTGTGGGGAATTTGCGATCAGTATTTTCAAGCGCCATCTTGAAAGCTTGGAGTTCAGCTCGCTGAGCTGTACAGTCTCCTAGAGATTGTGTTTTTGTGACCATAGGTCTGAATTTACCATCGTACCAGCGACCTTTAACAATCACGCACGCTGCACTATAAGGTTCTTCACCCCCAATTACGTGCTGTCCTGATCCGTCTGTATATATTATACAGCCGTAATGTTCTAGAGGTAGAATTTCAGTAGGCAGAGGTCGTTCTTGTTCGTATTGGAGAAGTTCTTGTGTCTTCACATAAGGGTCAAAAACATATTCAACGTCTGTTGCAGCAAGAGAATTAACCCATTGTATCCATCTTGGATGTAGAGCTTTTGCATTTGGAATGCTAGCCTTTGTCACTGCCTCTAAGGCAGGTACAGGTGTAACGACTTTTATGCGTTTACCCTGTGCGAGGGCTCTCTCCTTTGCTACAGCAGTCTGAACCGCTGTCAGAATTTTTTCTGTTGAAGTGAATTTCATTTCAGCTTGTGTGTACAAGTGTGATTTGTAATCTATTGGTACCTTTTCACCTTCATTAAAGCTTAGGTATGTGAATCTGCATCTCCCTGGGATGAGTCGGATTACAAGGTTGCGTACATTGTCGCGTGTTTGTAAGTGTTTTGTTGCCAACATGTCAGTTTGTAATGAACGCAACATTTCTGTGTGTTTTTGAGTCCATTTAGTAGGTTTGATTAGTTCGTAGAGAGGTTTAACCCTTTCTGCGTTATTCAGAATGTAAGTTCTTCTAATTGACTGTAAGTTTTTCAGCGTTTTTGGAGGTTGGAGCAGCGCACATTTTTCTAAAAAGTTTGCCACCAGGCTTTTGCCTTCACTTGAAAGTTTGTATCCTAAGAATAGGACGTTGAGGTGGGCAATTCTTGATTTTTTTAAGTTGAATTGATACCCTTCAGAGGCGAATCCAAGTATTATGGTGTTCACCCTGGCCAAGTGCCTGTCCAAATCATCATCTGTAAGATAGATGTCATCGACATAAGATAATGCCTCAACATTGTACATTTGTAGTAACTCTGTAACTCTGGCTGAAAATAATCCAGGACTGTTCTTGAATCCCTGGGGGTGACGACAAAATTGACGTTGTGTCCCCATTATTAGCGCCCAAGTTCCTGCTTTCAGGTGCAATGTTTTGACAGAAGAAAACGTCTGAAATATCTAATGTAGTTTTGTATTTTTTGCAAAACCCTTGGAGAAAAATATGGAGATAAGGGAGTTTAAAATAAATTGAATTTAATTCATTGGATTCATACTGCAGATGGGCTGTGCAGCTTGGTGGAACCAGAGGTGGTTCCCCCATTGATTTGTTTTGAATGCAGCGCAAAGAGGCGAAGCGCAAAACAAGTTTGCACGCCGATAAAGTGTAATCAGTTCAAATGTGGATAATAAGCAGAGAAAGAAGAAGGTGTGCATCTCCCCACCCCTAATGTCATTTCATGAATTTTTTCATTTCAATTACTGAATTTGCACCCACAAATAATAAACATGATGAATATGGTTTAAAGATACTGAACAGTGAAAGAATGAAACGAACTGAAGATAAAACAGAGCAACAGATGGTGATTGGCACAGGATAGTCGTTCCCTGTTTGGACAATATTATGGGCATACTGAGTCCACGGATAGTCAAGAAACACAAGATAAAAATATAAAATGAGGAACACCTATTTAAATAAACTACTGTGGAGATTTTTTGTTTTATTTAACATGATTAGATTGCATTCATTGGAAAGGAGTATTGTGTGAAACTGCTTTTTTGTACATAGGTCTTTGACAAAGTATTTCAGCGAGAATGCAAGGTTTTGTTAATCACACGTTGAATATGCAGTAGAATGAATGCTGGGATGTGTAGTTGTTCAGGCACACACTTAGGAGAAATGCATTGCCATTGGATTAGCCCGCAGTTCAGTTTATGGCAGAGGTTAGTGAATCACCTGATGGTAATTAAGGAAGGGTGGGGAAAACGAGTAAACAGGCTTTCACTGAAAAATGCAGTTTACTTTCAGATGCTCTACTCGTGCTGCGGCACGCTTTGATAAACACGAACATGGTACAACTGCTGGATCATTTTTTAATGGAATTGGCACCTTCGAAATGAGAAAAATAGACATGTTATGGTAAGCGTGAGTGTAATGAGGGTTGCTGTTAAACTTAGAAATGAATAATATTGCTTAAACTGAATGGAGGGGGAAGCTATACAAGAGGAAAACAGGCGATACTGCATACTGAACAACAGTTTAAATGTGGCGGTAGATTTGGGAGTACGATTGGGTATTCTTTGATAATCAACCATGGGAACATATCTAGTTGTTTTTAATGTTCACTTTTCTATGCATCGTTGGAATAATATTAAAATTTATGATGATTGGCAATATAGAAAATGCAAATGATGATGGATTAAAAATCATGTTTTATATATTATATTTTAGATGCCCCTGACGAAGGGATTATTTATCCCGAAATGCATTGGGTTGTTTGAATAAACATCATGACATGTGGAACCTACCTGTGCTTTGGAGTTTGGTTTAATATCTTCGTAGACGCAATGGTATGGATAAAACGAATTGGAGATTACAGTTAAAAAGGATGAGAAACCCTTGGAGAAAAATATGTAGATAAGCGAGTTTAAAATCAATTGAATTTAATTCATTGGATTCATACTGCAGATGGGCTGTGCAGCTTGGTGGAACCAAAGGTGGTTCCCCCGTTGATTTGTTTGTGAAAATTGAAGCAAAGACTGTACCCCAAGTGTCACAGTCCTCCATGTGTGGTGCTATCCCCATTGGCAAACAGATTGTTAGAATCCTGTGTTTCTCATGAGGTGTACTATCGGGAAATACTGCCTCTATATGAGTAATTTTCTGGGCTAACCAGAATGGAATTTGTTCCCTTTTTGTGGGCAACTTACAGATGATTGACTGTGTAGTCTGAGGTGTGATATTGTTTGTATTACCCTGATGAGGGGTATGTTGTGGATTTCTTATAGCAGGTTGGACTGTTAGAGTCCACATGTCATATTGTACCAATTTTCTATGTATTTTGATTAACTGTTTTAGCTGAACTAACAGTTCTACATCTGTTATTTGTTCTGTGGCAGTATGTGGTGTATAGCTGGCTAGTACCGGCCATGTTGCTCCTGGTCTACGTAGTGGACCGAGCCTGGTAATGTGATTTTGAAGTTGTATGGCACCTTTAATCCAGAGCTGATGCTCTTGGTAAGTTAGTGGAATTTCAATGTCCTCAAAAGGAACATATTCAGCTGGATGTTCCTCTATCTTATAGTAGTGGAACACATTTGTTGTTGGATTTGCTTGTGGAAAGACAATCCATAAATAGAATACCTCTGTCTGCCGATATTCCTGTGCCTCTATGACAAATATGACTCTACCACCTCTTGCTGATAGGTCATTTTCTATGACAAAGATTAGGTGCACAATATTTTGGAACACTGTATCCTTCAATGTTGAACAAAACCAAAAACTAATACATAGGATTTTTCGTCCTACTTAGTTATGGCGGATATTTTATCCTGTTACCCACTCCAGACGTCTATTGGAGTATTTTACGGTAAAAAGGGGTCACTGTGAAAAGCACGACTGAGTTACTATAGTATGTAGCGTTCAATTTGTGCCTTACCAAACGTTGGGCGCCATGTAGTGTAGTTCCTATATTCCCAATAGGCTCTGCGCATTAGAATAACATATCCTATAGATGTGACGTAGGACTGAGGTCTACTAGGTCTCTATCGAATATATTAGGCTTAATTGTGAGTGCCAGCTAGCTTAGAGGTCACTAGAAACTTTCTGAAATTCACAAGAAGGGATTAGTTTCTGACAACCGCATAAACATGACAACTTTGTTTCCCCAAGATAAAACTGATCTTCAGAGTCATGGAAACAATAGATAGATATTTCACTCAGTCACTTGTGCATGCTTCATTTCACTAGAGGTGCAGAGAAATAGATAGACGGGCGTTTTCAATAAAAAGGTTTTTATTGAACAGTCTTCTTTCTCAAGCATAAGAAATGAACTGCTACAATCGTAAGACTAATTGCAAAATATAATGCATACAGTAAAAAGAGTAGAATAAAATAATACTGTAAGAGCATTGTATGGTTCCTAAACCATAGATAAATACAAACATAAATAACAGAGGCTGAAAGTACTCAACTGGTGCTTCTAAAATATGACTACCCCGATGTACCTAACCTAAGCTTAGTACGAGGGAAGAAGTAAGTGAGGTGTAGCATAAATATAGTATTCTTTTGCCAAGAATTTGTCCAAGATTTCTATTAGTGTCTAATTAGCTCCGTGCCTTAGTTTGGAATGAAGAAGGTCAGTCTCAGGACTCGATTTCCCAACGACCCGCAAGGGTAGCTTGGAAACACTGGAGCTGGATTTCTCGGCAGGAGAAAAGATAGCGTCTCTCTCAGTGCATCTGCTGGAGGGTCGGCTTCCTTCGGCACTTCAGTAGCAGGGCGCGTCTGGCAAGTAGATAGTCGAACTGCTCCAAACCACCGTGTGTTTGCTAAGGCAAATGTGGGCATATTTATACCTTGAAGTTGCCGAGTTTGACATAAAGGTGGACATAATAACGTCATTAAAGACTCTCGGTTCCTTGAAAACTCCATGAGTTCTTGGACAAGTCAGTTCTCGAGCAAGGGAACGTCCCTAGCTGCTGAAGCCGAGTTTTCCAAGAAATTGTTGTAGATTTTCTGAACTAGTGTAAGTAGCCCTGCCGTATTTGGACTGCATGAGCTATGTCTAAGTATGGTTATGATTCTTATGCCTATATAAGGACATAGTGATTTATACCTTTATTAGGGCATGAATGGGGAAATTTACAATAGTGTCCTCAAATGGTTTACAGCAAGGGGGGAGGGGGGATCTTACGATGTTCCAAAGCTGTTGGTCACTTCGTGGCTTGGAGCCATGATGCCTAGCACAGAAGTACCGGGCAAATACATTTGTTGCATTCAAAGCACTTCAATGCTTTTTCAAGGGTAGTATGCCCTGTATAAATTAAATTACAATACAGTACAGTATAAACTAGCAAAGAATGGTCCACCCTTAAATAGGGTGGGCCACACTATCTGCTGGGTCCCAACTGCCACTCGGTGATTAGGCTGTGAATGAGGAGTTTTTAGCGGCACAGCTGACTCAGGTTTTGCTGTAAAAAGCACAGTCAGAACCTACTGTCAAAGTGAGGTGTAGAAAATATAGGTGGTGCAGAATGGTACATCCACCAATTTAAGGCTAATGCTCCATTCCACTACACTCTTATGATGGCCTAGGCTTTTAGAATCTGGACCTCAACATCTGCCATTTGTATTATTGATATAAAATATAGTGTATTTGGCTCATATAGTGTGAACATTTGGTATATTATCCTCTTCACTTTCTGAATAGGAATGTCCATTACTTAATGAAAAGAACAATATGTGTGAGCTGGAGTTTTCTTTAAAATATGAGTAATATGATTTGCCTCTCTTTTGAACATATTAATTTTCTTTTTTGTATGTTTTTCTAACAAACACACCAAGAATTATGCAGGCAAAACTGTGTCTTTTGGTCCTACCTGATGTAGATACCTTGAAAGAACCCCATGGCTTTGGCATGTTACACTTTGGGGAAGCAAATCCAATCTGAATGAATTATGAGAGTACATACTATCTTGCGAAGAAAACTCATCATAGGTACATTAGAGTAAATGAATGGAAATAAGTTTAAATCTGTCCGGGGGCCATGAGGATATTGACATGAGACAAGTTATGGTCTATTCAAACAGACTATCAGACAGACCGCCAATAATATGTTGTTCTGCTTCAGGTCTGCACATAAATAAAAAAAAAACAATGGGGTACAGTACCCACAGGAAAAAATATTTTTGTTAAAGTATTGAAAAAATAAATACATCTTTAATGTTATTTACTGAATAGCAGGCCAAGTATAAAAAAGTATAATCACACAAAACAACTAAATGTAAAATTTGGTTGATTTCACCTTTCAGGAAATTGACTAAGTATTTTTAAAACTATTACTGCTGTGCCAAAGGACCAATGGGCAATGCAGTTCTTTGTACCACAGTAAACAAAATCTGACCTACACGTTATCTAATTATTTCTGTTTTAGGTAGACTGAGCTAAGGGCTACTTGGCTACTTCCATAGTGAAGAAAATTTAGATTTTGCAGAGCCTGGTGGGCAGAACATGAGGGTTTTATTAAACACATGGAGGCTAATATTATGCAATCTGCTTTATTACTACTGCTCACCCCTTCAAAGAACATCAAACACATAAAAAATCTAGAACACATAAAAGGCCAGAACCTCCAAACATCTTCCTTCTTTTTTACTGAAACATGCAAAACAAAACTTGAACCCATTAAAATTGTTGACAGTCCCTAAAAATCCAACCTGTAAATATATCCATCCATTTGCAAACTTTTCCATTGGCGACCGCTCATTGCCATTAACTGATGACTGGAGATCTTCCATCAAGTTAAGCTTGCCCATTACCTAAAATAAAACAAATTAATAATGAAATAAGGGTTGTGGCAATGTGAGGGATAATATATTAGCCTCTGTGTCTTTCATAAAATCCACATTTTCTGCCCATCAGGTTGTGGAAAATCTTTATTATGCAAGTTTAAAGCTTTTCAAAACAACAACACGCTGCGCTCTCCACAGGTTTGAAATAAAACATCCTATAAGTTACAGTATTTGATCAAACATCACACCTCAACATGTTTTAAGCATGTATTATCATAAATGCCTTTGCCACGTCCGCACCTTTTACTGAATGAGTCCCCAGCACACTCACAGCCACACTGGTTCTCCTCATAACCTCTTTGACCCATCTTACAACCATTTGGGATGGTTCAACTTTAAAACGATTCTTAAATGAAATTAGCAAATGCAATGCTCAATTTGGTCTAACATCCCTAGTCCTCTTCTTGAACATCTTCCCACAATGAATTACGCACAAATTGTCATTGTCATTAAAAAATGGATAAATATTGTCAAATAATTAATTTTTTTCTGCTTACCAGATAAAAATATACCCCTCAGGAGTCAATGACCTTCTCATAACATCAAAAGCCCTTGCATCAGACAATCTCCTGAAAGAAATCAAACTCAGCAACATTGCCAACTTAAAGGTCAATTCCTTCAACAACTCCTCATTCAACCCCCAATTCTGAAAAAACTAAGAACTCTGGAAACATTCCAAACAGAGTTATATTGAAACACTGGTAGCTTTATAATCAAGATACTCCGCAGCAATCTCCTAATCAAAGCTTCCTGCCCTACATACAATCCATTGACCAGCCAATTCCCAGCAGAATTTGCTGATCTATGAACTTTAATAATCTTGTAGGACAGACCTTTCTCAAATAATTCCAATACATAATTAACCTCCTCCAGTACATGCACCGACCATCAAAACCATTTCTGCCATGCAAATCTATACAGCTTCCTCGTACCTGGTGCCAGAAATCACTTAATATGTGTTGAAGCCTATTGTGAAAGGCCTTGCACCTCCCAAACTCTCCAAAAATTCTCCAAGCCACAATCAACTGTCCTGAACTCACTAACTAGTGAATATCTCCTGATGGAAGAATTGGAAAATCTATTGATAACTCCCAGAAGAACTGGAAACCAAACCCGGGCTCTCCAAAGTAGAATTACTAACACAACTGTATCCTTCCATTTGCTTGTCATCAAAACCACCTAGGCAATAATCATAAAAGGTAGAAAAGTGTAAGGATGAAGACCTCTCCAATCCCGACAAAATGCATCTATCCCCATGGACTCCAGATGTCAACTGAAAAACGTGCTCATCTGATCATTCAAACTGTTAGCATACAGATCTACTCCAAAAGGACCCCAAACACTCTCCAGCTGTAAGAAAACTGTCCTTTCCATCCTCCAATCTCTGAATTTCATTGAAAACCAATCCACCACCACACTGTTCAAACCTGGAATATGCTCTGCCTGGGCTGATACGTTACTCCCAAAAGACACTTGCAAAATCTGCAAAACCTTTGGACTTCAGACAATTCAATTTGTTCACATATCTTACTGCTGAAACATTGTCCATTCTCAACATACCCTGTCCCGTGTCCCTTGTGAAAGATTGTATTACAAAAGACCCTGCTAGCAACTTTAGGAAGTTATGTGAAACTTGCTGTCTTCCTTTGACCATCGACGACTTGTTGACACCAAACCACAACGTGCACACCAACTACCTGAACTCACATCCAACTCAATCACATACTCTAGATTTTCCCCAAAAATTGTTCTCCCATTCCATACGCCTCCATATTCCTTACCACTACAGAAGCGCCATTTTCACCTTGAAGGAAAGAGCTATCTTTTTTGAATATCTCAAACCACTTCCCAAATGCAAAGTCTTCAACCTCTGAAGCACCTGATAATTCAATGGTGCAGTAAAAATAGCCTGAATCTTTGAAGTCAGAAGACCAACATTGCGAGTCAATATCCTAATTTTAAGCCTGAAATCCTCCAAATCTCCTTTCTTATCCTTTTCAGTTTGTCCCTCGAGGGCCATATCAAACCTCTGACAGCCTCCTTTGAAAACCATAAGAACTGTGTTTCAAGACTTGGCTTCATACTTGACTTCTGCCTATTCACTATAAAGACCAAACCTTCCAGCACATGCACTGTGAAATCTGTACAATGCTTCTCTATCCATCTCTCTTGATTTATAATCAAAACATAATCTAAATAAATTGTAAACTGTACACCTCTTTCCCTTAAAAACATCACCTCAGGATGAAGAATTTGTGAAATACCACAAAAACCAAAGATGGATCAAACGAAAGGCAAACAAAGTTTCACGTCCTTCCACCCGATCTGAACTGCAAAAATCTCTAATGTGGTTCTCAAATTGGAATTGTTACATAAACATTGAGTCAACCAATTGCCTAACTGCAAAATGTCCCTCAACATGTGAATTCTCTCCATTTTAAAATGATGAAAGACAACTCAATCGTTTAGACTTCTCAAGTTTATCAAAAACTACCTACGTTTGTCCTTCTTCTCCACTAGAAAATTATTGCTTAGAAAGTCTTCCATCTCCTGAAAATGCTCCAAAATTGGCCCTTTCTCAATTAATCTTGAACCTCTTTGCCTACCATCCTTGACTGATCTTTGCTGAAGACAAGACTCTTCAGCACTTAAGACTGAACAGGTTTTTCTATGAAATCAATATGGAAACCCTGCACCATTTCCAGTACACATGGATCTATTGTACTTCAAACCCAATAGTAATGAAACTGAGCAAGTCTGTGTCAACTTTTAATAGGATAACAACAGGGTCTACACTTACCAGAACTTCGGTTCCTCATTCACCACAGCTCCCTCTGCCTATGAGTCTGTCTCTGAGGGAAAAACCCAGATGAATTGTCTGCTCTCTAGTGCTGATTAAAGGGTCTCAAACCAGGGGAGAATGAACTCTGCGTAAGTCCCTGCTCTCAGCCAGGAAATCAACCCCTTGTTTACCTGCTCAACCAAAGACACCTTTATAAAAAACTTTCTATATATCACGTTGTGACTACTGAATAGACCAGAAGCACCTCCAAACCTTGAAATTTCCTTAATGAAATCATCCCCAAATAGGAGACCATTTGTTGTGGGCTCATCCTCATTGTTAGCCAGAACCAACTACTTTGGATCAATCTTTAGCAAAATGCTCATCCAACATTCTCTGAAAGAGTCATATTAGCATTTCCTAAAAGGGACACAGTGTGCTACACCCACTGTCTGAGTTCTTCTACATCCAACAATTAATGATTTACATAGGGCTCCTCCACCATATCAAGTACCTTTGGTAAAGGAACAATCATGTCAAGTAATCTGTCTTGACACATCCTCAAACCCTTATCTAATCCTTTACCGGGATCATGTCCCCCTTTTCCAATGAAAGCCATAATCTTTGCATCCAACTCTGGTGTTCATATATAACCTTATTTGCCAATGAAGGTATGGGACAGTTTAACTTCAATCTTATTCTTACCTCCGGAATCTGTTTCCTCAATCAAATCTCCACATACTCAGGGGAAAGTGGGTGTCTAATCCACATGGGATCAAACATGCAATCCCCTAATGGAACCGTCAAAATATCAAGATCCTTATCTTTTCTATTTCCATATGTCTTCTTTCCTTTTTGATCCTTATATTCCTGACCTTCAGAATCGAAATTGGATGAATAGCTAATTCAACCTCTGCACTGCCAGAGGATTCATCACAGCACACATCTGTATGCTTACAACCCTGTTTATACTTTCTCTATCCTTCCCTGGGCTTTTAAACTGCCTATCTTGTGTGTACTTGATGCTTCCCAATCCTGTGCATTTTAGATTAACCTTCATCTGCCTCCCCAGACTTCTTTCTCTTAACTTGACAAAAGATGATCTCAATATTTTTCCTTTTCCTTGAAGTCTTACCTCTTCTCACATTCTGAGAGTCTGTCTCACCGGCTGACCAATAATGTTCCTCCACAGAACCACTACCCCTTGCCTGTAATATAACGCCCACCTTCCTCTCCATTCTGCTAGCAACTTCAGAAAAAATCTTTTCTATAACACTATTCAGATTTAGCTCTAACATATCTTCCTGCCCAATCTGAGCCCTTTCATAATCAATATCAAATAGTAGATCTATCACTATTTGATTAATACAATGTTTTCTTATATTTCCCTTTGGACAAAACACTCCTGATCTGCTACTCAATCGCCTCGCAAATTTTAAATTATACACAAATGATATACAAACATGATCCATCATTACTGTATTTCCATGGAAACGGATATAAAATTTCCAAGGTCACAAAATGGATGCCGACATATGATGCAATGCGCATGCACACCCGTGCATGAATCTTACTGTTCCTACTCCTGCTTCTGCTTTATGGATCAGACACCGGGTCACTCTTCTCTGCCATAACAAAATCCTGTTAGCTCATCCATTGAACCAAATTCAAAAGATAACTGTACCATAATGAACCTGTTCAGCCATGCATTAAAATGAGTTCAAGAAATATATGTTTGAACAGGATTTTCTCCTCACTGATCATATTCTCAAAATCCCATCTCACCAATTAAACACTAAGGAGCTGATTCCAATCTCGCTCGGAGGGGCTCCAAAGGTGATCCGGCTGGAAAAAGTACTAGCTGTAGGCCTGTTCGTAAGCAAACCATGCCCTGCAATGGAGGCAATTCCCGACCGAGCCAGTTCCATGCACGATTCGGACAGCCAGATCGAGTTGGAGCTTCTGACACGCAAACGCTCTGGGAAGCGGACTTCAGGGGTCTGCACCGGACCCCCTTTACCCATAGTCATACGAGTCGATCTCTGGTCCCCCCTACACACGCATGTATGGTGCGGGTAGCACAGATGCGTCCCCACTACAGGGGGCGCCCTTGTGTCCAACGTTTCTTTTCCGTCAATGGGAGCCTATGTATGAGTCGTACAACAGGCTCTCATTGATTTCAATGGGGCTCCGAGCAACCAATGTCCGTTAGCGCTTGTTCCCATCGTACTCGGGCACGCAGAGCTGTCGTAATTTGACAATGGCCGAGTTAGCGCTTAGCTGTGCTACACGTTTTCCCCCTTAACTTGACTATACTCGAAAACGCCATTTTGTGTATTACGGCGGCCATTTTAGAGAATGAGCGGCCTCGTGGTCAGCATGCCCTTTAGTCCGTTGTCCGTGCTACTGACCACTCGATTCTGCCCAGCAACAGGCTATTTTCAGCTACGGACAAGCCCGCATATGCGCAGTTCCAACTGACCAGTCACCCCTCAGGAATGTGCCGCCAAACTGACCAGTGGGGTTGTAACCCCTCCCATGAGTTGGCTGTGCTCCAAAAATGACCATATATGTACATAACCTCTGTAACCTTGTGCCGCCTATCTTTTTATTGCTTGTAAACTGTATAAAAGAGGGACTCACACCAACGTTCAGTGTGATACTTCTTGCATTACCGAAGGGTGCTGTAGGAATGTACCACCACCCCATGGGGTCTTAATAAACTTGTTCTTTGTACTTTTCAGTTTCCGTGCCAACAGTTCTTTCAGTGTAAGTGGGTTATCTACGGAGCATGTAGGCCTTGGGAACCCGATACCACAAATTGGCGACCACGAAGGGACTCATCGGCGACTCGGATGCCCGAAGGAGAGGTCGTGACGAAGGTTTGGAAACTCGCCATGGACGCGTACGCTGCCACCGAGTGACCCGAGTCTTGGCACCCACGGTGTTTCTTCCTTTCCTTCTGATCTGACCTTCCAGGTGGCGCCGGTCCCCGACTGAGATCTTGATCGTCTGCGTTGCTGTGCAGTGCCTGTTTGGCTGTTTCGATTAAAGACCTTGGCAGTTGGAACCTGGATATTTGAGATTGGGTAAGATTTGTGATCGGTAAGGTAGTCTATGGACGCTTACTGAAGTTCTATGATTTGTGATCGGTAAGGTAGTCTTCGGACGCTTGCCGAAGTTCTATGATTTGTATCTATGATTTGAGTTAGCTAACATTTGTGACTTTGTGACCTTTGAATTATATGTGTAGTGCACTTCACATAGGCAGGCATGTAGAGATGTTTCTCTAATTTTGTTTCTTTTTCCTCTGAGCGGCACATTTGTGTGAAGTACTGTAAGTGCCAGTTTATACGGTATCACGCTTTCGTGATACTTTTCGAACATGCCTGTTTTAAGCACACTCCGAGGGATGTGCTGTTTTGGAAATGGTACCTCAATTAGGTTAGCGGAATCACAGCCGGCTCCCCCAGAAGGAACCCCAAATCGTGAAATGTACATAAAATTAGGCCTTCCCCCTATAATGTACAGCAAATTATGGCATAAATATACTAAAACTGATCCTGAATTGCAATGGCCACTACATGGGTCGTTTGATTTACGAAAGGTTCAGTTTGTGGAGCAATGTTTGTTTCAGCGCAGGTCTAGACAGAATATGTTTGATTGTGTACGAATGTGGGAGAAAGCGGTGCGTGAACGTATGAAACGTGAAATTGCCTTGGCGGACAAAGAGCAGCGTAAGGCTGCTCGAGATAAGGCTTTACAGCTCGAGGAAAAGGAGGCACAGGAAAAGAAAGAAAGGGAGGAACGGGAACGAAATTTGCAAACGACCGGTCAATTTCCTATTCGGCGACCGCTTTATCCTGTCCTTACTAATGAAACTGATGATTTTTCCTTATTAGATCGATCGCCGCCTCCGTACGTTTCTCCTACGGCTCCGAATCCAGAGTCTGGTGATGAAGGACAGGATAAGCCGGGAAAAGGGGACAAGTCCTATGTCAGGTTAACTGCGGAGAGAAGCGCGGAATTGCGTAGTTGGGCTCGTAAATTGAATACAAATTTTGTAACTATGTCTGAAGTCGTTGCCGAGAGGGGTAAATGGACGGAGCGAGAATTGATGTATTTTTTGTCTACTTTTGCTGAAGAGGTTGTTACTACATTTCGTAAATTTTCGGATACGTTAGAACCTAAGACTGTGTCGGTTTCTCGTGAGAACTTGGATAAAGGTATATTTGTTCTTGCAGATGTTGATACATTTTTCAAGCAACTGCTCCAGCTGCGGGATGAGACGTCCAGATTACGGGATGAGCGGAAAAAGCATAAGGAGTCTGGGCCGGAGTCCGCTGAGCGGTCTAAGGAGTGTTCTCTCCGGGGTTCAGATAAGAATTCTAACGTGCATGTTATGCCTATGCGTGAAGCCGCACCTCTGTACGTTCCCCCTAAGGGGGAGGGTACAGACGAGGATAAAATGTCGAAGGATGCGAAGGGGTATTTTATATATAATTGGGTGTATACGCCTTGGAATAGAGCAGATGTTATGGCGCTTAAAAATTCTTTGCCCGATCTTCGGAAAAATCCAGCAGCATTTTATGAAGGGGTGGAAGGGGCTATTTCGTCTTGTGTCATGACTCTTGTTGATATAGATTTATTTTTTGGGTTAATTCTTCCGCCTGATATGTGGAGATTGATTCGTAAAAATAATGATGAAACACTGCTTGGGGGAACGTGGAAAGAGATAAACCAGGCCGATTTAGACAGGGAGCCTGCATGTAAGCCATGTGACTTGATTCTAGACCTTCCAGCGGCTATCTTAACTAAACTAAAAACACTCGTTCCTTCTAAAAAGATAGATTGGACAATGTTAGCTTCGTGCAAACAAAAGTCAGATGAAACAGTGTCAGATTTCTTTACACGTTTCGAAGAGGCATTTCATGATTACAGTGGTCAATCGTTAACAGACGATACGGGTAGACATTTGTTTGTAGATAAGTATGTGGCTAATCTCCTACCGGAGATTGCAAAAAGATTAAAGTCGAGTGAAAGTTCCTGGGCCACGGCGACCCCTGCATCTTTGTTAACTATGGCTCAGTATTATGAGCGGCAGGAATTGGGGGCTAAAGAAAGTATTGATAAGAAGGCGAAGGAATTGAAAACGAAGGTGATGTTGGCACAGGTTCGTGGAACGCAATCTAGAGGTAATGATAGAGGCAGGCGAGGAGGGGGTAATGCGTCGTACGGGCGTACGGACATAGCGGAGGATCAATGTGCCTATTGTAAGGAGTTTGGGCATTGGGCTGATGATTGTCCGGTACTTTGTGAGCAACGTAGTCAGCGTGGTCGAGGAGGTTGAAGGTCAAGGAACAGTTATTCTGGGGCGAGAGGTGGCGGAGGTGATCGTGGTAGGTTTGAAGAGAGGGGCTGTGGCCAGGATGACCGTAATACATTTGATAGACGGAACCAGTATCAGATATCGGAGGGTGAGAATGTGGAGCATCAGGATTATGTGCATGCATAGGACTGCGTAGGATGGGGTACGGAATCAGTTGAAGTGCCAGTAGATCAGAGTGGTCCATATGTATCAGCGGGCATTTTGGGTTCTACTGATCAGTTTCTAGTTGACACAGGAGCTACTCGTAGCGCTTTGTCCAAAAACTTGGTTCCGAGGGCTCCCCTGTCTGGCGATATGATTACATGTATTGGGTTTGATGGCACACCCACTCCCAGCCCATTATCGAAGCCTCTTGCACTTTGTCTCGATAAATTTTTCAGTTTTGGCCAATTTTTGTTGTCACCTTATACCCCAGATAATATTCTGGGCATTGATTTGCTCAAATATTTTCGAGCGACGATACGTTGTGCTCCGGAGGGAGTGCGAGTTATTTTGAATGATAATTATCCAGATTCTGACAGGTTTTGTACTATACAAGAATGTGAAGCATTAGCCTCTCTCCCTCACACGTTGTGGGCGACCTCAGATGCGGATGTGGGACAGATGCTTATTCCACCTATTCGCATTACTGTAAAGGAGGGAGTCCTTTTGCCACGTGTACCACAGTATAAGATCTCCAGGGAAGGTGAAATTGCCCTGACACACATTGTCCAAGATTTGATTATTGCAGGGGTAGTGGAGGAAGTCCCCTATAATGTTTGCAAGAGCCCTATTCTTCCGATCCTTAAGAAAGATACTGACGACAAGGTCTATCGATTTATTATTGATCTGAGAGAAATTAACAAAATTGTCATTCCCCAATACCCGGTGGTGTCTGATATCACGACATTGCTTACATTGGTCCCCCCAACGGCGACGACCTTTAGCGTCATCGACCTGAAAAATGCGTTCTTTTCTATTCCCATCCATCCTGATAGCAGATACTTATTTGGCTTTACGTTAAATAATAAATCGTATAGATTTTGTTGTGTTCCTCAAGGTTACACTGAGAGTCCGAGTATCTACAGCCAGGCTTTAAAAAGACAGCTTGATTCCTTTCAATTGCAATCTGGAGTTGCCCTTATCCAGTATGTCGATGACATTTTGTTAGCTGCTGACACTTATGCGCAATGTGAGGAGAGCACGCTTGCTTTGTTTTCCTTTCTGGCTCAGAACAATCACAAAGTTTCGAAGAAAAAGCTCCAATACTGTAGACCCAAGGTGACCTACCTCGGTCATCTTTTGTCTAACGAGGGGCGTGCATTAACATCGGATCGAATTCAGGCGATTCTAGATACACCAGTCCCCTGCACACAGAGAGATGTACGTGCCTTCATAGGATTAACGTCCTTTTGTAGACAGTGGATCATGGGGTTTTCGCATATTATCAAACCTTTGTTAGCGTTGCTGTCCAAAAATACACCAATGCCCCTTGAATGGACAGAGGAATGACAAAATGCTTTCAAACAACTGAGACAGGCCCTTTGCTCTGCACCCGTGTTAGGTACACCAGACTATTCAAAGATTTTTACATTGTACGTGCACGAGAAAGATGGGTGCGCGTTATCAGTGTTAGTACAAGCACACGGGGATAAGCAGAGGCCATGCGCATATTTTTCGGCTATTCTCGATCCTGTAGCACGAGGATTACCTGGGTGTTTTCGAGCAGTTGCAGCAACAGCAGTAGCTATACGGCAGAGTGAGGGAATAGTGTTATCGCACAAACTGTTGGTGTTAGTTCCCCATGCAGTAGATGCCCTGTTAAATCAAACAAAGACCCAATATCTCACCAGTGCACGTTTAACAGGATATGAGCTTACACTTTTGGCGCCACATATCACACTAAAAAGATGTGCTACCCTGAACCCTGCCACTTTATTGCCCTATCCGGTTGAGGAGGGTCAGGAAGAAAAACATCATGATTGTGTTTTCCTGACCGAGGAACAGACAAAGGGTCGTGTTGACCTACAGGATATGCCACTTCCAGATGTGGATGGGGAGCTGTGGGTTGATGGATCGTGTTTGAGGCTGCCAGATGGCACGACTTCCGCAGCATATGCGATCACGACACTTAAGACAGTGGTAGAAACAGCACGAATACCACAAAAATCAGCTCAGGCAGCAGAGCTGATAGCTTTGACAAGAGCCTGCGAATTGAGTGCTGGCCTATGTGTAAACATATACACAGACAGCCGGTACGCCTTCGGAGTAGCACTTGACTTTGGGCTACTCTGGAGAGAACGTGGGTTTTTAACTTCTCACGGAGTACACATTATGCACGGAGAACTGGTGCATGATCTCCTAAACGCGTTGCTTTGTCCAAAGAAAGTAGCGATTATTAAATGCAGTGCCCATAAAAAGATCACTGATAAAGTAGGTCAAGGAAATGCTTTTGCAGACAGCATAGCGAGACAAACAGCTATGTCCTGAACTGAATCCCCCATGTACGTAACAAAATCACAAGCTGAGCGATGATATGATGCCAGAGCAGAGATACTAGATATCCAAAAATCAGCGACTGAAGCAGAACTTGCGACATGGGCAGCAGATGGGGTGCTAGATGATGAGAGTTGTTGGAGAAGCAAAGACATGGAGAAATGGAAATTGCCTGCAGCTTACTTGCAAGCGATGGTTCAGATGACTCACAGATTAGCACATGTGGGAGCTCTTGCGATCACTCGATTGTTATCACGAGTTTGGGAGCATCCCGAGATTGCCAATACAGCCAAGAGGGTAGTGCAGACCTGTCTGATCTGTTTACAACACAATCCTGCGAAAGGGACCCATACTCCGAAAGGAGGGTTCGTTCCACTATCTGCACCGTTTGAGGTACTCCAAATGGATTACATCCAGCTTGAGCGCTGCAATAACCTTAAGTATGTCTTAGTGGTGGTGTGCGCTTTTAGCAAATGGGTTGAGGCCTTCCCCATGAAAGATAATACAGCTTTAACAACAGCTAAGGTGTTGCTCAAGGAGTACTTTCCTCGCTTTGGAGTTTGCAAATTTTTGTGGAGCGATAATGGGCCTCATTTTGTTGGGAAGATTGTGGAGTATGTGCTGAAAGGGTTAGGGATCCAGCAGAAGTTTCATGCTGTGTTCCACCCTCAGTCAGCAGGTCTTGTCGAGCGGTACAATGCTACGTTGAAGCTGAAACTGGCTAAGATTGTGGCGTCCACGTCATTGAAATGGCCGGATGCCTTACCGCTAGCACTGCTCTCTCTTAGATCTGTGCCCCACTCTCGAACTGGCCTCACACCGTATGAAGTGGTGTTTGGAAGGCCTATGAATATATGGGGAGTGCCTAAGCCGCGATTGATACATGATGTGCCTTGTATAATGATGAATGACTATTTGGCACGATTAACAAATGATTTGCTTTCTATTTATCAACAGGTTTGAGAAGCGCTCCCTGACAATTCTACTGGAGAGGCTCATAATCTCCCTCCTGGCGATTTCGTGATGGTCAGATCGTTTGAGAGGGTGAACAGCTTGGAACCGAGGAGGCGTGGCCCCGAGCAGGTCCTCCTGGCTACTCGAACAGCTGTACGAGTGACCAACAGAAAGCGGTGGGTGCACTCAACTCACTGCCGTCGTGTTTCTCCGGATTTAGTGAATCCTGCCGTGCTGACTGACTACAAGGAGATTCTGGATAAAGAAAAGAGCCCAGCTGTGACATCGGCCGAAGTCGAGGGAGCCTTCCCGGACCACACTGTTTCTGGACGACAGCGTTACGATCTGCGGCCACGATAAGGAGAAGATTTTTTTGGGTTTTCGAGACTGGTTGGTTACCGCTCTGGGGTTTGTGAAACGGAAGCCGGGAATCTCAAGGGGGGGGGGATCAGTTCTGCCAAGAGTAGCGACACCCGTCTTGACCCCGGAGAAGAAAACAACGGCTACCTCGGAGCTCAGCACCGTATTTTTCTTTTTTAGGTATACATTTGAGACATTGTGAACATTTTTGGACTATGGCGTCTTCTGCATCACGAGACAAAAGAATACTTGGTGCCATCCTGTTTGTCTTGACAATTGTGGTGATAGCAGTAATAGCCTGGGTAGTGGAACTTGTGGTGCCTGTGCGTGAACATTTGCTGCCGACTACCCCGGCTCCATCTGAACATTTTCACTTCATTTTGCCTTACCATGAAGAACGGCACCGACAGACTTACTTGAACAATAGCTTTATTCAGATTTTGCACCATACCCATAATATGACGAACACTTCAAATTGCTGGGTGTGTGGGATGTTGCCTGGGCATCAGAAGAAGGGGGGCACTCCACTCATTCCACTCCCATTTTCGCATAATGGTTCCTGCAACGCCTGGTACACTCTTCTTTTTACTTTACGATGGCCAACGAAGGGGGGTGCTCTTCCGTTTGAACAAGGTTTGCTACCATGACCGAGATGGGTATCCACGAGCTGAGGGTACTCGATTTGAATGGGAAGAGTACCGCCCCGACAATGTGACTGCACCTCGTGTTTACAGCAATCAAAGGAACATTAATATGTCCAGTACACATGTTATTAATGTCATCGCTACTAAAGCAGATCTTTGCATTCGTAATAAAGGAACGATCCCAGTGGAGAAAAGTGAATGTAACACTACACTTACATTTGACAGTCCAAACGGTATATCATTTGTGGCATCCCGAAATACGTACTTTATTTGTGGCAATAAAGGTTACCATCAGCTCCCTTTAGGATGGTTAGGTACATGTTATGTATCGTTTGTGCTGCCCCCTGTATTCATTGCCCCTCCAATGTACCATAATGACTATATCCTTTACCACGACTTTGTACTAAATCGTGTTAAGCGTGCCGTGATTTTAGATGACATCGATCAGACTGATACTGCTTTGCAGCAATATGTGGACTTTAATCTGGGATTGTTTTCCTTTGTGGGGGCTGCATTGAATAGCCGGAAAATTCGTCGGCTGAGCCGTGTTGTTGAGGCTGTAGCCAATGATACTGCTATTGCATTGTGGAACATAACAGAAGAACTCCAAATTTCTAGGATTGTTACGCTTCAGAACTGTATGGTTCTAGATGTGGTTCTAGCTGACCGTGGGGGGGGCATGTAGAATCATCGGAAGTAGCTGCTGTGTGTACATACCAGATTATTCGCCCTCTGTTTATGATGCTATTTCCAAATTGCACAAAATAGCAGCTGAAATACACCCGGACAATGGAACTTGGACTCTTTCAGGGTGGTTCTGGTCAATGCTTACCACTTGGGGTTGGAAACTGCTGACGAGTCTATGTATTATTGTTGGGATACTGTTCCTTGTATGTTTATGTATACAATGTGGCCCAGCTTTATGTTCCATGTGCTTATCGGCTTGCATACCATCAAGACGAGCTCTTGCTCAAAACGAAATGATGATTCATAAAGAAGTAGCTCAAATAATGCTAATTGATATTGAAGATGAACATCCCGACTACGTCCACTATGAGGTAGCTTCAGCTAAACGCTAAAAGGGTCGTCTGTCGTAATTTGACAATGGCCGAGTTAGCGCTTAGCTGTGCTACACGTTTTCCCCCTTAACTTGACTATACTCGAAAACGCCATTTTGTGTATTACGGCGGCCATTTTAGAGAATGAGCGGCCTCGTGGTCAGCATGCCCTTTAGTCTGTTGTCCGTGCTACTGACCACTCGATTCTGCCCAGCAACAGGCTATTTTTAGCTACGGCCAAGCCCGCATATGCGCAGTTCCAACTGACCAGTCACCCCTCAGGAATGTGCCGCCAAACTGACCAGTGGGGTTGTAACCCCTCCCATGAGTTGGCTGTGCTCCAAAAATGACCATATATGTACATAACCTCTGTAACCTTGTGCCGCCTATCTTTTTATTGCTTGTAAACTGTATAAAAGAGGGACTCACACCAACGTTCGGTGTGATACTTCTTGCATTACCGAAGGGTGCTGTAGGAATGTACCACCACCCCATGGGGTCTTAATAAACTTGTTCTTTGTACTTTTCAGTTTCCGTGCCAACAATTCTTTCAGTGTAAGTGGGTTATCTACGGAGCATGTAGGCCTTGGGAACCCGATACCACAGAGCCCCTGAGCATGAGTCGGTCGGAGAGCCCTCCGGATCCGAGTCGGATGGAGCCTTCTCCCAGCAAGATCGGAATCGGCTCCTATGTCTCATAGAATTCAGATCATTTCTCAAGGATTTCTACACATCAGACTCACCTTATACACTGCCACTGAACACAAACACATCAACTCTTACAGTAAAATCCATAAAAATGTTATCTCAACAATCATACAAATTTACGCAGACATTACCCCATGAACTAAGCACAAAAACTGTACTTAACTGCATGGAGCAGCAGGCAAAAAGAAGGAAGATGGCTGTAACTTTGGCCTTTTATGTGTTTTCGAATTTTAAATGTGTTCCATGTTTTTTAAAGTATCTGCTGTGAGTAGCAGCAATGCTTGAGATTGCATAATGTTAGCCTCTGGGTCTTGCAATAAAATCATGTATTGAACAGAAGCACTGCCAAGCCTTCACATCCCTGGCAGGTGACTGTTCTCCATGTGTAGAGATTTGACCTCCCTGTGGTTATCTCTGTGCTGTTAAGAGAGACTTCAAAGCAGTAACTTCTTTCTCAACCTTGAAGGTTTGCCAAGCAGGCACCCTGCTTTACCCCCTAACTACTGAGGCTTCTTCACCCCAGTGCTGAGTTCTTTTTGGTCAGTTTGATTAGTTTCCACTGAGACACCCATAACTTTTTTTCCGCTTACTGTAGCTACACCAACTAGACATGGGGTCTCTAGATAGCAGAGGTATGCACACTGTCCAAGTAAGTAATTAAAGTTTAATTGTTTAGTTAATTAAAACCTTAACAATATTTGCGTTGTTTTTAATAGAAATGTAGTCCACATGTTAAAATCATTTCTGGGTCACAATACAATAAACATTTAATCTAAATAATCAATACTATGTGCAAAAACACTTGGTACCTAGAATTTTGGCTTGCTGTTCTAACATATTCTGTTGAACTTAGAGTCAATGCTGTAAACTGAACGAGCAAACATTTTATAATGCTGTTAGACAGTTCTGTGTGCCTACTTGTTTTTAAAAGTGAAAATAAAGTTAATAATGCATTAGGTCCCTAATGCGGAGCAAACTTGGTATTCTCTGACTTCAGTCGTTTCGGAGTAGAGTATTCTTGTAATATGGAGTTGTTAATTTTTTGTCCATCTTTAAGGGGTGCTACAGCACTGCTTTCCTTGCTGGGACTGCGGTGGGACGACGCAATGGACCTTCCTTGACCTGAGTCTGGTGGTGGGGTCTACCCTGACAATCTACAAAGGGGAGAGGGCCCTGTGGCTTAGCGACACGGTGAACTCTGGCAACAGTAGAGGTGTGTGGGTGCTTATCTCCCGGCAGGCCCAAGTGTTGCCTGACCTCTTCACTGCCATGGGATAAGCCCCCACTGCCCGAGTACCGGGCACTCAACTACCTGGACCACTCTACCCCTAGGGGCCTGCTAGGCGACAGAGAGAGGCCTGGTCCCGCCATGATGGATCCATGACACCATCTTGCATCGGCAGGTGCTGCGCCACCCCCCTTGCTGTTGGGCAGTGGGATGGCACGGCTGACACCTGCTGACTCGAGCCCGCACGATATATGAGGAGGAGGAGGGTGTTCTGCGGTGACTGTTATGGCATCTGCTGGGGCCATAGGAGGTGTGCGGGGGATTTCCCCCCAACTTCCCTGCTGCCTGGAGGCAGCCCTCGCCTCTTGGGTGCTGAGTACCTGGCCTCATCTGCTGACCAGCGCCTGTGAGCTGTACCGCTTTTTGCCGCCATAAGTGTGGCAGGGTATACTCAGACGTGAGTCCCTTGCTCACTTTGCCACTGGATTCAAGCAAGCCGGGCTGAAGACAGCTGGAATGCCAGAAACCGGTCCTCGGAAGCTTGTTTCCGGTCCAGGGAAGGCATGGCTTGGCAGTTCGGGCTGGACTGTTCCCATGGGGCACAGGGTCAGACTGATTTGCATATAGCCATGTCTGAACTGGGGTGGCAGAGTGGGCTTAATAACGGTGATGGATCAAACCCAGATCTTTTGACTGGATGTGAGTGTTTGATTGGTTCAGATGCTCCGTCCATCACCACCCCCTTTTGTACCGCTTTTGGCCGCCATAAGTGTGGCATGGTATACTCAGATGTGAGTCCCTTGCTCACTCTGCCACTGGATTCAAGCAAGCCGGGCTGAAGACGGCTGGAATGCCAGAAACCGGTCCTTGGAAGCTTGTTTCCGGTCCAGGGAAGCCATGGCTTGGCAGTTCGGTCTGGACTGTTCCCATGAGGCACAGGGTCAGACTGATTTGCATATAGCCATGTCTGAACTGGGGTGGCAGAGTGGGCTAAAGAAAGGCGATGGATCATACCCTGGTCATTTGACTGGATGTGAGTGTTTGATTGGTTCAGATTCTCCATCCATCACCACCCCCTTTTGTACCGCTTTTGGCCGCCATAAGTGTGGCAGGGTATACTCAGACGTGAGTCCCTTGCTCATTTTGCCACTGGATTCAAGCAAGCCGGGCTGAAGACTGCTGGAATGCCAGAAACCGGTCCTCAGAAGCTTGTTTCTGGTCCGGGGAAGGCATGGCTTGGCAGTTCGGGCTGGACTGTTCCCATGAGGCACAGGGTCAGACTGATTTGCATATAGCCATGTCTGAACTGGGGTGGCAGAGTGGGATAAAGAACGGTGATGGATCAAACCCAGATCATTTGACTGGATGTGAGTGTTTGATTGGTTCAGATGCTCCGTCCATCACCACCCCCTTTTGTACCACTTTTGGCTGCCATAAGTGTGGCAGGGTATACTCAGACGTGAGTCCCTTGCTCACTTTGCCACTGGATTCAAGCAAGCCGGGCTGAAGAAGGCTGGAATGCCAGAAACCTGTCCTCGGAAGCTTGTTTCCGGTCCACGGAAGGCATGGCTTGGCAGTTTGGGCTGGACTGTTCCCATGAGGCACAGGGTCAGACTGATTTGCATATAGCCATGTCTGAACTGGGGTGGCAGAGTGGGCTAAAGAACGGTGATGGATCAAACCCAGATCATTTGACTGGATGTGAGTGTTCGATTGGTTCAGATGCTTCGTCCATCACCACCCCCTTTTGTACCGCTTTTGGCTGCCATAAGTGTGGCAGGGTATACTCAGACGTGAGTCCCTTGCTCACTTTGCCACTGGATTCAAGCAAGCCGGGCTGAAGACGGCTGGAATGCCAGAAACCGGTCCTCGGAAGCTTGTTTCCGGTCCAGGAAAGGCATGGCTTGGCAGTTCGGGCTGGACTGTTCCCATGAGGCACAGAGTCAGACTGATTTGCATATTGCCATGTCTGATTTGGGGTGGCAGAGTGGGCTAAAGAATGGTGATGGATCAAACCCAGATCATTTGACTGGATGTGAGTGTTTGATTGGTTCAGATGCTCCGTCCATCACCACCCCCTTTTGTACCACTTTTGGCTGCCATAAGTGTGGCAGGGTATACTCAGACGTGAGTCCCTTGCTCACTTTGCCACTGGATTCAAGCAAGCCGGGCTGAAGAAGGCTGGAATGCCAGAAACCTGTCCTCGGAAGCTTGTTTCCGGTCCACGGAAGGCATGGCTTGGCAGTTTGGGCTGGACTGTTCCCATGAGGCACAGGGTCAGACTGATTTGCATATAGCCATGTCTGAACTGGGGTGGCAGAGTGGGCTAAAGAACGGTGATGGATCAAACCCAGATCATTTGACTGGATGTGAGTGTTCGATTGGTTCAGATGCTTCGTCCATCACCACCCCCTTTTGTACCGCTTTTGGCTGCCATAAGTGTGGCAGGGTATACTCAGACGTGAGTCCCTTGCTCACTTTGCCACTGGATTCAAGCAAGCCGGGCTGAAGACGGCTGGAATGCCAGAAACCGGTCCTCGGAAGCTTGTTTCCGGTCCAGGAAAGGCATGGCTTGGCAGTTCGGGCTGGACTGTTCCCATGAGGCACAGAGTCAGACTGATTTGCATATTGCCATGTCTGATTTGGGGTGGCAGAGTGGGCTAAAGAATGGTGATGGATCAAACCCAGATCATTTGACTGGATGTGAGTGTTTGATTGGTTCAGATGCTCCGTCCATCACCACCCCCTTTTGTACTGCTTTTGGCCGCCATAAGTGTGGCAGGGTATACTCAGACGTGAGTCCTTTGCTCACTTTGCCACTGGATTCAAGCAAGCCGGGCTGAAGACGGCTGGAATGCCAGAAACCGGTCCTCGGAAGCTTGTTTCCGGTCCAGGGAAGGCATGGCTTGGCAGTTCGGGCTGGACTGTTCCCATGAGGCACAGGGTCAGACTGATTTGCATATAGCCATGCCTGAACTGGGGTGGCAGAGTGGGCTAAAGAACGGTGATGGATCAAACCCAGATCATTTGACTGGATGTGAGTGTTTGATTGGTTCAGATGCTCCATCCATCACCACCCCCTTTTGTACTGCGGTTGACTGGTATGGCATCTGCTGGGGCCATCGGATGTGTGCAGGGGATTTCCCTCCAACTTCCCTGCTGCCTGGAGGCAGCCCTCGCCTCTTGGGTGCCGAGTACCTGGCCTCATCTGCTGACTAGCGCCTGTGAGGTGGCCCGACCAAGAGAAAATCAGAGGTGAGGTGTGGTGACATGAGCGGCAGGGGATGCCTGCTTAGCAGGAGGGGCCAGGGATCTAACCGGGCAGCAGCATGTGGAGGAATTGAATAGCCGAGAGCGGAAGAAGGCCCTACTCTGCAGCAGCCTCCAGGAGGCCTTTGAAGGGAGTGGACCCTACTGGCATGCCTCGGGCCATTGATCTGCAGCCCCACCTATTGGAGTCCTGCTCTTCTCCATGCCATAACCATAGGCTCAACAGGAGAACATCGCCTGTGGGGGGAATTGGCGAGATGAGGAACAGCCATGTTTATTTCTATAGGGGCTGCTACCATAAACTAGAGGTGGCCACCTTGGTTGAAGCCACAGTCATCTGGGAGGGCCGGGCCCAGACCTTGTAAACCCCCAGCTGAGTTTATCCACGGTCATCGCTCAAGCATGGCTGGCATATTGTTTGGACCTTTTATCGCACTGTGGGGGTGCAGGCTCTCTCTCAACTCTATCTTGGTGGCCTCAGTGGGGGACTTCTTGAGCTGGAATGGAGTCCTGGACTGGAAGTCAAACCCATGCTCTGAGAAGATCTAGATCGCACACAGCAGGCCCCTCTGAGGAGGTGTGTGGGTGGGGGGCCCTAGTCCTTCTAAACTAGTGACCTATTGAAGGTGAGGACGGCTTTGGAGGTGGACAGTAGAGCCTTGTTTATCACATAACACTTTTCAGCCAAGGGACATTGTCAGTAACGGTCCACACTGCCGGAGCTTGAAGTGAGGCGAGGAGTGTCTCGTAGCTCCCACCAGCCTTGTGCTAGATTAGACACATCATCCTATGATGCCAAGTTATCTAAAGTGGCATAGGACAATCCAGTAATGTCCCTCTAGAGTAAGGCCCCATAAGCAGATTCTAAAGTGCCGCCCTCCTTCGTGAACAGCGGCGAAGGCTACATCATCAGCCCCTATTAGTCAGGGATTTAGGGATTGCTTCCTGCAAGAAATCGGATGTACGTCGTTACAACGCATGCTTTTACAACGCATGCCTTTACGACTCAACTTTTACAACGCAAGTCGTTACAACGACTTGCGTTTGGGGCACTGGATAGTGAATAGTTTAATTTACTATTCCAACTCCAGTCCCTGTGGATAGTAGGGAAGGAGTTGGATAGTACATTAAAACTATTCCCTATCCTAGAGCGCCCCCCAGAGCAAGTCGTTGTAATGACTTGCGTTGTAATGGTTGCGTCGTAAAGGTACTTCGTTGTAAAAGTTGCGTTGTAAACGCTGTTCCCCCAAGAAATCAGTACCAATATCAGCTTACTCAAAAATGAATTCAAATCCTGCCTCTAAGACATCTGGAGAGATGTCTCTGAAATAGTTAAACAGGTGGATGATCTTGAGCGGACAGTAGAGGCACAATCCGTGGATCAGGATAAGCAGTGGCGGTGGGTAACAGCCCTGGAGGAACAGAATATTGACCTATAAACCAAGCAGGAAGATTTTGAAAATAGAAGCCGCTGCAACAACATCCGCATCTGAGGGGTGCCTAGGGGTGTGGAGGGCAGTGACATTATGACTTTCACGGCTGAACTTCTACAGGTGATCCGTGGGGATGAAGATGCTTCCCCACCTGCTCTCGATAATCCCACTGGGTGATCACTGCCAATGTGGCTCCTGATATCCTGACCAGAGTACATTTCTTCACAGAGAAAGAAGCGACCCTGCGAGCAGCCAGAGACAAAACTGAACTCAAGTTTAGAGGGTATGCGATACAACTCTACTAGGATATCTCTACCATCACTTTGAGAGAGTGGCATGACTTCAAGCCTGTCACTGATAAGCTGTGCCTTGGGGATCCACTATCAATGGGGCCACTCATCTACTCTTTTGTTCCAATGAGAAGGTAAACGTTGCTCAATATGGTCTTTAATGGAGGCAAATATTCTGCTGGGACTCCTAGATGATTCTCAGAAATGGGATGCCTCCCCATCACAAGACCCTCTGGGAGGGATCTCAGGCCCAAATGGACCATGGTGAAATCATGCTGGCCTGACAAATGGCAGGAAGAGGCATCCTGACAAGAAGCTAAGCGTGACATTATCCATCACCTCTGTAGCATTGGCAGAGGTGCCTCCCCATCTCTCTCGACCACAGGCTCCCTGTTAATGCAGATGCCACCCTGCACTGTTGTCAAGGCTCCAGGTTCTCTTCGGAATCAGGCCGATGCTTAATGGGGTCCACCTCTCGACAACCGTTTGCAACCCATGCCCAGTCTAGACAACACCTAGGAGCAATGGACAGTTGATTTTATTGTTGGGTTACCTAAAGATAGGGGGCATACAGTCATAATTGTGGTTGTAGACTATTTGACGAAAATGGGGAAGTTTATCGCCTGTAAACAACTTCCTACCGCAGGGCAGTTAGCAAATCTGTTACTGGTTCATGTGGTTAGGTTATATGGGCTTCCTCGTTCCATAGTGTCGGACAGGGGGTCCCAGTTCACTGCTCAGTTCTGGAGAGTTTGGTGTGCGAGGTTGAACATATGATCCGCTCTGTCCCCAAGTCCGGATGGAATAAATCCTCTCGGACTAGTGGGATGGTCAAGCGAGGGAAGAAAAGGGTAAAAACAGCAGGGAGGGAGATCTAGGAACAAACAAAAAGATAAACAAGCATTATTATAGTATGTTATTTTCACTATATCAATTCATCCAACAGTATTCATAATGGCCACTCTATAGCTATGTCGGTTTCCATAACTCCCTGTAAAGAAAAATAAGTTTGGCTGTAATGGAGGGGAAGATCGGAGGGGCAAGTCACCAGGTATCAGCCCCAATCTAATGCAATGAAATAACGAGTTAGTCTTCATATATAATACAAGGAAGCATTCTTATTCTGGAGTTCTCCTCTATAACCTGTCTGTATGCATACCTGTAAAAGACTCAGGTTTGTCCTTTACTAAACGATATCAGCTTAGCCCAGGATCCCCCCAACAGATCTCCCCTAGAGAAAAAAAGATAACACAGTACTGTTTTACTGAATGTTCCAAGGATGTGAATATCAAGAACAAATGTACTGGAAGGAACAACTCTACTTCATAAGTCAATATGGTTAGACCCACACTATTGCTTCATAATGTGAGGTACTGATTCAACCATGTCTTCAGGTTTAAGTAAAAAGTTATGCACGCAGAGTAAGCTCTCATGGGTAATTTCACTATGAGAATCAATGCAGTCTAATAGATATGCCAGGAGAAAAAAGGTCTTTCTCCTGCAAGAGACTGCTTTGGGTATGCGCGTCTTGCCAACAGTAGAAAGCAGGTATAGCAAACAAGACTCATCCTTCTCCCCGCAAGAGACCGCTATGGAAATGTGCGTCTCACCAACGGGAGAAGCCAGTAAAGAGCAGGCTGCCTCTATCTTCTCCCCGCAAGAGACCGCTAAGGAAAGGCGCGTCTGACCAACGGGAGTAGGAAGGCAGACAACAATACTCATAAGGATCCAAGATTCACTGGGGTAGGACAAGGAAGATGCAAGAGGGTGGTGCTACCGCATCCTTACCATCCGGACAATGAAGCAACACAGGATACGGCAAGAATAATCGAAGTCTTCGTCCAGGCGCCATCTTGTCTTATGCTATGCCGATAACATACGTTAGAGGCGTGTTGGCGTCATTGCGTCCTTGGGCAACGTGCGCACAGAATGACGGGAAATGCAGTTCTCTGCTCCCGTGACGCTCTGTGAAGCTTGTCGCTTTATCTTCCCAGATGTGCTCTGACAACTGTTCTGCACCAGCATGCGTAAGTTGACATTGCCTGGTTCTTCCTTTTTACTACTGCCAGTGGTGCTGTGCCTCAGGGCCTAGGAGGGCCCCACTGCTTCCTGAATTCCTACATTCCAAAGCCTTTCCCAATGGTCACCCCATAAACTTTCTCTTCTGGAGGGTTACTCCTCTAGTAGGTTTGGCACACCTAAGGGCCGACCTTCACAGAATGAAGTAGTCACTGTTAAACCCATTTGGTCTGTTTTTATCATGTGTCATGATGTGTTTTCTTTTGCAGGTCACATCCTTTGGTAGCTGGAATTGAGGGAAATCACGGCTACTGGCCCTTGTCTCTGGAGTGACTGGTGGTACGCTGGTCTCTGACTGATAGCTATCCCCTCCACAGCGCTCCTGGTGGGTTCACAGCACTTTGGGTTTCCTGGTGTTCCTCTATTACCGCCCTCTTGGGGAGGAGGTTGGGTGGAGTTGAACCCCCCTTAGTGCACATGATGTGCCTCTACATACCTTTGTCTCCAAATCCCCATGATACTTTACTCATACTCCCTGACTCTTCACTTAAACTGGGAGACTTTAAGTTGACATCCTTGAATGTAAGGGTTCTGAATTCCTCTAAAAATGTAAACAAATCTAGTGTTACGTACTGCAAAATGATCCGGATGGTAATCCTGCTCCAGGAGACCCATAGGACAGGGGCAGATCGCTATCGTATGGTGCATCTGAAATACACTAGGTGACACTGGGCCTACACAACTACCAAAAAAGCTTGGAGTGGGTATCCTTTGCAAGGCGAGCTTCTACACATCATTTACTAGAGAGGTCTGAGATAAGGAGGGTCATTATTTGGTGGTACACCTTCTCTGGGTGCTGCAAAAACTCACAATACTCAATCTTTATACCCCAAACACTTTATAACACGTCTATATTAGTCATATCTTGTGGGAATGACTAGAGGGTGTGAATTGTGACATTATAGTGTGCGGAGACATTAACCTAGTGTGGGAACCCACCCTAGACCAATGCAGGGCTACCTTCAAGAACACAGGGGCCATGTCCTCATGCCTAAAGCGGGATATAGACAAACCCAGCCTTATAGACGCATAGCTTTATAAGCATCCCGAAACATGAGACTATTTCTTTTATTCACAAGTGCACACATCTTGCATAGACTCCGCTTTCATCATTCCTTCTCTCCTCTGGTGCTCAGATACAGTGGAACTCTCCAACATTTCCATTTTGGACCAAGCACATCTAGTGCTCTTATGTGTCGGTAGTGCATCCCACTCGGGAGAACCACCGTGCTGGTTCCTGCCCCCACACCTTCTGTGTGACCCATTAGATGTGGCTGAGATACATAAAGGAATTACTCACTACTTTACATTCAACGCAATTCCCAAAACCCCTCTTCACACTCTCTGGGATGGGTTTAAAGCCACCATTAGGTGAACGATTACACCTATAGCCATTGCGCTGGATGGGAAGCGAGGTTGATGGAATCTAACTTGTTGGTGGAAATTAAGCATTTAGAGCACTTGGACAAAACTGATCCCTCCTGCAGGATAAAGTAGCAGCTGGCTGTGTTGCGTGGCCAAATGCAAATCCCCTGGATGGGTAGGCGAAGAGGGCGTTCTTCTCTTTTCAACAGCGATATTATGAAGGGGAGACAAAGTGGGTAGGCTCCTAGCTCGGAGGCTGCATAATGCATGAGCCACGATATATAGTGCTAAGATTCAGATGGATGACATGGTGTGGGCTACGGCAGAAAGGGACAAATGGGAGGTCTTTCATGCTTACTACCAAAAGTCGTACTCCCGGGAGGATCCTTCCCCCACGCTGCTTCACTCCTACTTAGCTAAATGTTAGTTGGGCCCCTGCACCTTGTGCAGCCTTTCTCAATGAACTGATTTTTACTAAGTCTGCACACTATGGACATGGCATAAATAGCGGGCACCATTAGTGGGATAACTCCAAAGCCTACAGAGAGTGGAATCCCTACAGTATAATTCCTTCCTCTATTGGGGTGGTCACAGCATTTTGTTTTTGAACAAACTGGAGCATTTCTAAGTAATGTCAACCTAAATAAAGTGTTAGCTATGACTTACAGTTTTATTCCCTACAGAGCGGGGCCTCCTTCCCTGAGCTGCCTGCTAGGTCAAGGTGATGCATTATATTCTACTATTGAGGGTAAGTGAGACAATATCAACTGTTGATATATATAGCTATTGACAATATAATGATAAGGACTATGTCAACAGCAGAGCACTTTAACTGATTTTGTGTGTTCTTTGTTGTTCTTCTCTTTCTTGTATTTCCAGATATTCCAAGTATTACCTGAAATCAAGTTGCAGGAATGCTGGTGTTGTATCTTTTTCTTTTAACACTCTATATCACATTGGCAGCACAAACAGTAACATTCTATTCTTGGTCCTGAAGAAAGCCACAGATACAGATTCCTGATCATAAGGTTGAAACATGTCGACCCATTTTTAAGATTAGTTGTAAATCCATACTACTCTCTGTACTGCTTTTTAATCCTGCCAGTGAGAGCACACCAATAAAACTAGTTTTGTGCATCGACCTAGGCAGTTTTAACATTCACTTATATCTCACATTTTTCCCAACACATCTGCACCCTCACTACACCGTAAGCCTCACATATGGGATTTTAGTATCCTGACTCCATGATTGTACATTTATGAAAACATCTCTGAGCTCCTTCCTCACAGTGAGGAAGTTGTAGCTTCCAGTAGAACTAGGATTTCCTATTGGTAAGGAGGAACCTATATGATGAAGCATGTCATTCTCGGGTGAGTGAGGGTTCTAGTCCTTAAGGGATAATTTCCCAACTTTTTCTTTAGGTTTCACTACATTTCTCAGAGAGTTTGGACATTGATAGTGTGTTGCTGATTATGTTTAGGGGAAGTTTCCCCTCGCAGGTGTATAAATCTGTTTCCTTGGGACCCTAACCCCACCAATTTTGTTGTTACAACTGTAAGTAAAGATGACCTAGGGGATGCTGTTAGGTTCCTGTGCACCTTCCATTCTGCCCTTGCACATTATGTTGGTTATTCCTTCAGCAAAGCACTTTTGCCAGTTTCAATGGTATGCTGAAGGGGAGCAGATTGCTTCTTTTCTGCTGCTTTGTCTGGCAATTATGTCAGATCTTGTCACTTGCACTAAGTGTTCATGCTATCCGGTTTCTAAGTGGGTGATAATTCCGAGGTTACGTCCCCCATGAACCTGCTGGTCAGACAGTCGGCCCAGTGGTGTTCCTGGACTTTGGAGGTCAAAGTGTTTTTTGGCCTATTCTGATTGTTTATTGTATCCCAGAAGTGCTTGAGTTGATTTGGCTTGCACTAAACAATAGCTTGTCACAGAATATTCATTTTTTGTTCCTGTTTTTGTCCAATAACTTTTTTTTGGGTAATCTTTCCATAGCAGACATACTTTTTCCCATGCTGTATCATCAGGAGTGGTTGATTTTACCTTCCTGACTGCTATCTTTAGTTCTTGTTTGGTTTCTTGAAGTTTGGCTTTGAGCACCCAGCATCAGTGCTGTTAATTTTGAAGCAAATTATGTCCAGGCATTTGCTATGTTCAGTTGCTCGGTGCGACTGGTCAACATTAGTTCTTTTACTGTACAATGTAAATCTTGGATGGAGTCGTTTGTCCACTTAAGTTGCTTTAAGTTGGCTGTATTTATACTGCCAGCCATTACAGTTGTTTCTTTATGCTTTGGAGGAGTTAGGTTAAACTGGATGTATTGATAGAAATGATCACTCTTGGTAGTGTATTTGATTGAGTAATGTGATAAAAATGGTATTAACAGTAGCGTGACAACTGTAAAGTCTTGAATTGATTGCACCTGTGGTGCATGATATGTGAATTTTTGGTATTGTCCTCCATTGTTCGAACATTTATTACTCTCATTCCTAAGTATTCTAATGCTGTTACTAGGGACTGGCCTGTGTGGTCTGGTTGAGCAGTTACTGATTGATGCTAAGGGTGAATATTCCAATGAATGTTGTCTGCTGTTAGTTTTTGTGTCCTCTTCTAGGGGGTGGATTAAGTTGGTATTTAAGTCTCCTGTCAGAACTCTGTCCCAGGTTGGAAAAGTGAATCTTATGTCTGAAATTGTTGTGATAAGTATAGAAATGAGTGCCTTTTTCTTCTTTGCATTATGGTGGCTGTAAGTGTCAATCAGCAGCACTGGGCTTGATTTGTTGATGCTCCAGAGGGTAAATTTGACTGCTTGTATTCTGGGGTCTGAGGATGCTAGCTGCTCCGATTTAATGTGTAAAGCTTTAGACAATCAAACTGACAAGCCTCCTTTTGAACACTCATATTGCTAATGTTTTACAGAGGACACACTGACTTCAATGAAGCCCTTCAGGGGTACTTTTTCCAGAGCCCATGTTTCTTGAATGGCTATTATTTTGTATGGGTTCCAGTCCTGAGGTGGGGTCCCTTTGTCAAGCCATTCTTTTGCTCTTGCAATGTTCCAAGAGAGCAGAGGAGATTGTATTCCTTGGCATTGCTTGGTAGGTTTCTCCCTGGTCAATATCCGCTATAAGAATTGAGGGTGGCTGGGTTTACTGATAGAATAGCGATAGGAAAAAGATCGAAGTAAAAATATAGTTAGTAAAAAAAATGGAATTCCTATACTTAACAGGTAAGTACAAAAATATTGAATCAACAATATTGAAGTTAAAAATATAGGTGTAAAAAATGTTAATTTTAAAATATAAATACAATAAAATAATATATATTTAAAATATAAAATATCAATTTTATCTTTAACAAAATTAATTAAATGTAATTTACATTTTAACTGAAGATAAAAAATAAACTTAATAAAAAAATATAAACACACAAACACAATAATTTATACATATCCATTTATTTACTTTAAAATAATGTATTAACTATTACCTTTATTTAATTTTAAAACTTTTAAAATCTATAGAAATTAAATAAATACATATATTAATAATATAAAATAAACGAAACATTTTATAATTAATTAAAACAGTAAACTATTAAAACAAAAATAAAACGTAAATTTCGCAACACAAAAAATACGACAGTAGGGAAAATGTTGGATAGCAGAGGGGTAAAAATTACTATTCCCACTCCAGTGAGTACAACAGTAGAGGAAGTGCTGGATAGCGGAAGGGTAAAAATTACTATTCCTACTCCAGTAAGTGCAACCGCAGGAAAGTACTGGATGGTTTTATTATGTTACAACGCATTCCGTTGTAACGCATGCCTTTACCACGCATGCGTTACAACGCAAATGCCTTTCCCATGCATAACCTTTACCACAAATATTCCTTTACCACGCATACTTTTACAACGATTTTCATTGCAAATTCATGCATGATAAGGGCCTACTCTTGGTAAAGGTTATTCCCCCACCCCTAAACCCTTCTTATAAATAGCCCTCCCCTGCCCTTAACCCTAAAATCGGATACCTGCTTTTTTTTCTAAAATCAAATATTCCCCTTCCCTCTCCACGTTGTCTCTTCTCAATGTTCTTCCGCGTTGATGTCGCACGACGTTAAGAGGAAACGGAAGTGTCTTTCCATTTCCTCTAACGACGCTGATTGCCTCCCGATTAAGCATGGGTGGAAAATCCGTTCCGCTCGCGGATTTTGCGGATTTTCGGTAAATTCGCAATCTGCGAACTCTCGCGAATTTACCGAAAATCCGCAAATTAGCACGCAGCGGATTTTTTTGCTTGGTGATACAATATTGCGGCGTGCGGCATTCACTTACCGTCATTCAGCGTTTGCCGAGTTGTTTTTCTCGATATTTTGCGAGTGCTGCTCCATTTTGGATCTTGCTGCGGGATCCTGCGGGAGTTTGGCGACGCATCGCGAGAGTTCGCAATTGCGAACATGTAGATGCGGCGGGCAGCAACAATCTCGCACTCGCGAAATTACAAAATTTGCAATTCTGCACAAGAAATCCACCAGCAAGCAGCATAAACCTTCTGAAAATGATGATTTTTATCAAAATAACTCCTCAGGTTGACATTTGCCTGCACTTTTTTTTGCAAGGAGTCCATTTTGGGGGGGGGGGGGTGGGAGGAAGGAAGTGCCCCACAGAAAAAAAAGTTTTGCAAAACTGAAAGCACTCAGCAGGTGCAAAAGTTCAAACTCATCATTAGTAACCATTCCCTGTAGTGCTTCCTGAGGGGCCCCTCCACTGTTCAGTTGCATACTTGCAACTATTCTATGACCCTGCTCTGACCCTCACAGCAGGCTCATAGAATAGCTACAAGTAGGCCACAAAGGTCCTGGGAAAAAAAATTGCACTGCAACAGAAAGCACATTACAGATAAGGAAGCAGGTGCCATACAGGAAGTTTAAATTCAGTGACACATTAATCAACTCCAAACTAATTCATGTCTGTTGAAGCAGGGCAGGTGTGCTTGCTCCCCCCCCCCATAATCTACAGTGATGAACCAGAAAATAATTCATGTCAGTTGAAGCAGGGCAGGTGTGCTTGCTTTTCCCCCCATAATCTACAGTGATGAATCAGAGGGTGGCAGTGATGTACCAGAGGGTGGCATGGGTGAACCAGAGGATGGCAGTGGTGAAACAGAGGGTGCTATGAACCTGTGATGATGAACCAGACGTAGAAACAACAAAGTCGCGACCGTTGCGAGCCGACAAGTAAGTTCGCAATTGCGAACTGGTACAAAACCCTCACGAACTGGCAGAAACCCTTGCAAACACAAAAAAAAATCCTCAAATTCGCGAGAGTTCGCGGATTTTGGGGATTGCTAATTCGCAAATAGGCAAATTGGCGAACGCCAGATTCGCAAAATTCGCCCAAGCTTACTCCCGATTGCCTCCGCATAGAAACTTCAACAGGTGCAATTTTTTGGGGGGGGACCCCCCATGCCCTCTGTTCTTTTCACGCTTTTTTGGGTGGGAGACCCCCCAAGCCCCCTTTATTATTTTTAGCCTCTAACACACATGCCTTTACCACGTATCTCGTAGTAAAGGTATGCGTGGTAAAGGCTATTTGTTGTAACCACGCATGCGTTGTAATGCATGCATGGTTAAGTTATGCGTGGAAACAGACGTGTTGTAGTGCCCGTTTCCCTACTCGATAGCAGAAAGGTAAAAATTACTATTCCCACTCCATTGAGTGCAACAGTAGGGAAAGTATCGGATAGCGTAGGGGTAAAAATGACTATTCCCTCTCCAGTGAGTGAAACAGTAGGGAAAGGGCTGGATAGCCGAGGGGTACAAATTACTATTCCCACTACAGTGAGTTCAACAGTAGGGAAAGTATTGGATAGCAATAAATAAAAAAATATATTATTAAAAATAAATGAACAATATTTTAAAAATATACCATTAAACATATTAAACATAGAAATAACACATATTATAAAGTTATTTGCATATAATATAAACCTACAAATCTGGTATTAAAAAAATCCATTTATAAACAAACATTCATAAACAAACAAAATGTTTAAAACATAAATGTATTTCTTTTATTTCCTACCTTACAACACCAAACCAATGAAAAAAGACAGCACATTTTCATTAAAATGTATAGCTATAATTAACATAATTAATAATATATTCAAAATATATTATTATTAAAAAGAGTTAATAAACATTCATTGATTATACATTCTTTAACACTATAATATCCACAACAAACACCTACAATGTATTACACAATTACGATTAATATTTACTAATTAATTAATTTAAATTACTTAACAAATAATAAATAATTCAGCAATAAAAAAATAAATCACTTCCCACCCTTCCCACCATTTATACTTATAAACACCACAACATACACCTACAATTAATTATACAATTACCATATCGAATTGCTAAATAATTAATTTAAATTAATTAACAACTAATTAATAATTCATCAATAAAATGTAAATTACTTCCCACGATTTACACCTATAAACACAACACATACCTAAAATTAATTGCACAATTACCATAATTAATTACTAATAAACTAACGTAAATTCATTTAACACTATAACATCACAATGATACAAATAATAATGAAAACATTTTATTCAATACATTTTTATATAAATAAATTACTTTCCACCCTATTCCCCCATAAACCCACAACCTGTTATGGAACTAAAAACTCAAAATTAAATAAAATAAAATTCATAACTACTATAAATAATCAATAAAATGTATATAATTAAATTACTTCTCACCCTATTCCCCTATAAACCCACAACCTGCTACGGAACTATAAAATGCTAAATTCAATTAAAATGTTTTTATTAACTATTACAATTTTAACACATATAATAAAAATACAAACAATTCTTTTTTTAAAGAATTGTTTATTGTTTTATAGCAACTTTAACATTCAAAGTCAATGCAATATCATTTTCACCTAAAACACATCTAAATGTTGTAGTACTTGTACAGCGAATGAATCGACCCATGAGGGTATCTCGGTGCTTGTACGCAGACCGCTGTGGAACCCTTCCTGGCTTTTCCCTGTGAAGTGCCCACTCCTGGGCACCCCCAAGGTGAAGCCAGGCATCCTAGCGTTGTTGGGGCCGTTATGGAGATTAAGCACCCGATATAATCTCTGCACCCGATATTTCCAGTGTGGCCCCGGTGAAATACGATCTGTGGAATACCTTCAGTTGGATGAGTCGAAATTTAAGAGGAATGGCTGCCATCTCTTGGGGACATGAGTGCAGATTGCCAATCTTTGTCCTCCATTGCACCTATGTCAGCTTGCCATTGTTTGCAAATGCTCCCATGTGGGCTGGGCAGGTTATTACTTAACTTGTGATATATCAGTGCTGTAGCTTTTTTCTTCGGCAGGGCTTTGGAGAATAACGTATCCTCCAGGACGGACAACTCTGGTATATCCCCAGTCTCAGGGAGTGCAGCAGTAAGAGCATGACAGATTTGTAGGTAATGAAGGACCTCCCCCCGGCCCAGGTCATAATCTTTTTCTAGTTGTGTAAATGGTACCATTTTCTCCTTTTTCCAAAGGTTGCAGATGGTGGAGATACCAATCCTATCCCTTCTGTCAAAACCCGGTTGATAGCACAGTGTCCCAAGTTTTTGGGTCGACCACAGCGGGGTAGCCTGAGTTAGGGTATCTAACCAGCCAAGTTTCCTGTTGGTTTGCAACCAGATATCAATAGTTTGAGCTGAAGGGCCAAAGTATTGGCTCCTCTTGGCCTTGAAATACAGAGTATTCCTCTCTCTCCATCTGGTATTTATCCAAAAGATAAGCTGGGTACATTGGGAGGGTAATACACCCACTGATTCACCACCACAAACTGTGAAGCCCAGTAGTAGAGGCATACATCAGGGAGAGCAATACCCCCATTATACCAACTTCTGATTCATTTATGCAGGGCAATGCGGGGCACCCTCCCATCCCACAGCAGGGACCTTACTTTGCTCTCAACATTTCTAAAGTAGGACTACAGGATTTTATTCGGACAGTTCTGAAGGTTCTAGAAAAACTGAAGGAGCGCAAGCATTTTGAAATGGGCAGCTCGGCCCAGTAGGGAGAGGGGCAGAGACCTCCAGTGTTTGCCATGTTCCGCAGCCTGCACAGGGGCTCTGCTAGATTTATAGTGTGGAAGATGTTGGGATCTGGGGTGGCGAAGATTCCCAGATAGCGAAACCCCTCCTCCACCACCTCCACCTTACAACCCAGTGGGAGTCTCGGGCCGGCCTATGTAGTGGGAAGAGCACTGATTTAGACCAGTTAATCAAGTACCCAGAGTATTTCCCAAAGTTTGTGAAAATGTTTCAGATTCTGTGTAGTGATTTTGTGGGGGATGCAAGATAGAGCAGGATATCATAGGCGTAGAGGGATATCCTATCTTTTTGTCCCTCAGCCCATTTCAACCCAGGAGCACTGTTTACTGTCTGGCAGAGGATAAAGCTGTACACAATCTACACTGATCCTTTATATTTTGAAACTATTCCTGCTCAACGGTCGTAGCACGCGTTTTGCTTAAGATGCAATATGAAGAAATAACCAACCTCACTGAATCATGGACGGAGACATTTGCATTCGCCAATGAGGAGATTTCACAAATTTATGCACTAATTCAAGAGGAATCCACCGAATATACGACCACCCGGACCGAAGAACAACATGTGAGACAACTACTTTACTTGTCTAGGAACGAAATAAACCAGCGACTACACGCCAGCATGATGATAAGGTATCATAAATCTCAGAGAATTCCTAGGGGCCTGAGAATATCCGTAAAAGCCATCCTTATGCACAAACACACATAAATTTACCGAAAGATGGTATGCAATACTAAATGAGTGCTCCCTGGACTTGATCCTAATAATTATAGAAGAACTATCAAATATTCTGGAGGAGTTCAGGAAAGAAATCGAAGTGGTCAAGATGGAACTAGAGAAATCAATAACAGTGGAAGAATTATCTAAAATACTGGAGGACATAAATAATCAACTACAGAAACACTCCCAAGAAGTCATCAAAAGGAAAATCTGAAAATATCGAAGAGATACCATCGATTATAAGTTAGGGGAAGTATATACATGGGCACATATTTACGCTAAAAACAGACAAAGTAAACCCTACACAACAAACACAGACACTTCATCATCTGACAGTGAGACCTCAACAATGAACGTTCAAAGGGTGAATGTAATGCAAGGACAACAACAGATAAGCGCAAGCACTTCATCTACTGTTTCTTTTTTAAAAGTAGGCCGGGAAGACCCCGGCGGGGAAAAAAAAAAGACAAGGAGAAAGAAAAGGGACCCCCTCAGAAAAGACATGTAACAGCAAAGAAGGACAAAAGCAAGAAATGGGCTTAAAAAACAACTTAGTGATCAACATATCGGACTACCATTTTAATTAAAGCCAAATGCGAACATTACAAAAAGGAACATCTTTTGTACCTACAGCTCACATGAATTTGTTGGAGTTAAACATCAGTTTTTTCAAACTGATGAGAAAATTAAGACTTTGTCATTTCTTTGAAAATGTGATAACAGAACAAAGGATAGAGGAAGAAGGCCAGTTAAAAGGATTAAGAACAGTCAGTATCTATATGGCACTGATGAGTCACAAGACTCTAGACCAGTTTGAACAGGTAGTGAAACAAGACTTATCAAAATTTAATTTTCACAAGAAAAACAAACACAAAAAACAATCAGCCAAAGAATTGGGGATTCTACGGTCAATTGCCAACAATAAAGAAGTAACCTGTCAGAAAGCTGATAATGGGGTGCCCTAGTACTGCTAAATACTGCATACTATTTGGAACAAGTGAATAATCATCTGAAGGATGAAAACATCTACATGAAATTGGATTTCAATCCAACACTGAAATCCAGAAAGTAGTAGACAGAGGTACCATTAATGAGAAGGTTACTAAAAATCTCACTCAGAATAATCCCATATGTCCGAGTTTCTACATGGCCCCTAAAATTCATAAGTACCCTCTAAGACCACCATGTCGTCCCATCATATCTACAAGGAGAAGTCTGCATGAACCAGTGGGGAAGTTTCCAGACCGATATTTGTAACCGTGTGTGACCAAGATGAGATCGTTTCTGAAGGATACTATAGATTTTCTCAATAAACTTAACACCATCACCATAACAGAAGAAGAACCAATAGTGCTATGCACCATTGATGTAAAATCTTTATACACATCAATCCCTCACCAACAAGGTATTGAAGCGGTAGAAAAGGCATTACTGCACACTGAATACAATGAAAACATGAAAGTATTTCTGATGGAACTATTAGAAGTCACATTGATGCATAGCTAATTTAAATGGGATAACAGCTGGTACTTACAAAAGAGTGGAACATCTATGGGCAATTGCACAGCACCAACCTACGCAAATATCTTTATGAACGATTTTGAAGAAAAATATATCTTAGACTGAACATCATGGAAAGATCAAATACTACTGTATCTACCCTTCATAGATGATATCGTCATCAAATGGAGAGGAACAACAGACACATTAGAAACTCAAATAGCACAACTGAACACCATAGATGAGATGATCCAATTTACTTTTGAAATCCAGGAACAGACCATCAACTTTTTGGATGTAGAGATCACTAAAAAGTCAACAGATTTTGAAACAAACCTTTACAGAAAACCGACGGACATAAATAACACCTAAATGTACGAATGTTTTCATCCATAGCCACTAAAACAGGACTTACCATATTCTCAATTATTGAGGATCAAAAGGATCGTCTCAGACCCCATGAAACAGAAAAAACTGTCTGATTACATGATATCACGCTTCACACAATGAGGATACCCAGAGGATCTATTGGCACAAGCTATCAACCGAACCGGCAACAAAACAAGAGGTGAACTCTTAACATCACAGCCTAAAACCAAGAAAGAGAGAATGACATATGTGAGCAAGTACTCTAACATGAGTCGACAATACAAGAAAATAATTAAAAAGCACCGGATACTATTGAAAACAGAACAAGATTTTAGAAACATCTTTGAACAAGAGCCTCTATTTGCATATACTAGAGCCAAAAACATAGGAGAAATGATAAGGTATCCAATCAGAAGTATTAACACAAAAGGATATAGTGGCACAACTCCATGTTGGAACTGTAACAACTACCATAATATAATCCGAGGAGGCTATATCATTCACCCGATGAAAGGGTACAAAATCAATCTACGTGTTAATGCTACATGTGATACAACTAATATCATTGACATGCCCAAATGCCCATGTGGGAAAGCTTACATAGGTCAATCAGAACGCAAACTGAAAACCTGTTAAACAAACATAAGAGTAATATAAGAACAAAAGCCTTGAGGTCCACTGTAACATCTCACTTCATAGAGGCTCAACATTACATCAGCCAATTAAAAGCATGCATGTTAGAAATAGTAAAAAGAGATGAAGTAATTGACAACAGAAACACCTTACTCAAGAGAGAGAAATATTGGATTTATCATCTGAACACTTTAAAACCCAATGGTTTGAACAAAAGGGTAGAATTAAAATGCTACTTATAAAGAAGATTACCCTGTGATAGAAGACATGTTTACTCAATATTTCACTTCCTGAAAAAGAGGCACCTATGGGACTGCAGGCATCCTCATATGAACCAGATTGGACACAAAAGATAGCTCGCATCATTCTGGGACTTAATTCTTAATTCAATATATGTGCATTTCCTTTGTTTTGGTTTAATGTTTTTATATAACGATGTTTTACTAGTGCTTTATTATTATTGCTATGTAGCAGTAATGCATCCATCGTCTTGATGATGGCGACAGTAATCGCGATCCCAATCACCCGTCACTAAGGATTTTTTTTCTCTCATCTTTATTGACTAACTAGTTGAGAATCCATACTAACACTCATCATACGAACAATCGTCAGCACGTAATGACGCATGTTTACGTTTTAAATAATTCACTGACACGGGCATCCGCATAAGTGAGCAGCGAAGGAGATAACCGTCCCACACTCGGGATATCAGTAAGCAACAAACAAATTCTCTCTGCTTCAGCAGCTTAATGCAGGGTCTCCTTTATGTAACTTGTCCGCTAATATTTGAACGCTAACACATGATATAATTGTCTTCTTAAAAAACGTGAGCACCGGGAATATTAACATCACAGACGTTGAACTTAGACTGACGAACACTATATTAAGAGCACAGAGATAAATAAGTCCTTGTTTGAATGAACACTAGTATATAACGTTTTAACCTCACCATAGAAAGCATGCACAAAAATGCGAAAAAAAAATTCTTTACCGTATTCAAACACCAGGTGGCGGTTACAAATTGGTGGTACGGCCCCGCAAGAATGTAAATATATCATGTTTGATTTGCTCTGTAGATACTCCCCTGATGAAGGCTCACGCTTAAATGCATTGGGAGGAAGCCATATTCATGAACGCCTGATGTGAATATAATGCATTGTGGGAGATGAAGTTTTACTCATAAACCATGAAGAAATATGTGTGAATAAAACACGTTAAATGAGTCAAGTAACACATTTAAAGAGTGAAAGAGAATTCTTTATTTGAAATTGTCTGTATACACAGCATCTCACACTTGTGCCCAGGGAGACACCCCAATGATTTGGGGCTGCTACCAAAGAGAACCCTCTTATTAGTACATCCCCTCTGATCCATGTTGCCAACCGCTCTAGTATCAGAAAATCAATGGAAACATGGGGCAACCCTCTCTGGTGCCCCTCTTCAGTGGAAACACTCTGGATGTGCAGTTATTAGCTTTAATTTGGCCTTTGAGATCTGTATATAATAGCCTGATCCAGCCCAGGAATTTTGGACCAAACCCCAAGCACTGTAACACCTCAAAGATGTATGGCCAGTCGATCAAATCAAATGCCATTCTGGCATCTGGAGCTAATACTATGGCATCTTCTTCTATTGCGTGTTAGCGGCCGATCACATTATGGAGCCTGCAGAGATAAAGGGCCATACTTTGGCTCGGCATAAAGCCTGACGGATCTGAATGTACAAGTGAGGTGAGGAGAGTGGCTTACTGGGAAGCCAGTAATTTCACAAAGATTTTAGCCTCAGCGTTGATCAAGGAAATCGGTCAATAGAACCCACAGCTGTCCCTGGGTTTCCACGGTTTCTGGATTACCACAAAAGACGAGAGCCTCTGATCCTCTGGTTAAAACCCCTTCTCATAGCTCTCATTGTACATGTCCCTCAGACAAACAATTCTTATACAAAAAAACAGACATCACACACATATAAAATATACACTAAAAAACATAACATTCTTTAAAAAATCGATATTTTTAACAACTATATTTTTATAAATGATACTTAATATTTCAATATTTTTTAAATCAATATTAGTTACCTAAAATCGATATTCTTGACCACAATATTTTGTTCTGTCGATATTTCTGACCCATGATATTTTTAACTCAATATTTGTGCTTATAGATATTTTTACATAGATATTTTGTCCCAACACCGGATGGCTGATAGTCAAGCTCATTGTTTTTGGCCTGCATCGAGAGTGATGTGCTGGCCATTGTGGGCGTTGATCCTTGTCGCTGTTTGCAAGCTTCCTCTGGTGTTCTGCCGCACTGAATATTCCATGCTCTTCTCTGGGGACAGTTTTGACTTGTGAGGTGTTTTCGAGGTAATTGGTCAGGGGTAGCGTGAGGAATTTTTTTAAAATCAATTTTATGCCCCATATTTCAAATTGTCTTGAACATTCCAGGATGCAAAGCGCTATTTCTTCTGTTTGCCAGGTTGTGCGGTGTATTCCTTGCATTTTTTGTCTTCCATCTTTTGCTGACAAAAGATTTAAGGATTCTAACTTTTAACACTGGACTTTCTGCTGTTAACTAACTTAAGAGTAAATATGTAAAGTATTTGTGCAACCTTTCAAATTACAGTAACAGTGAAAACACCACAAAAAGGCTCCACACCAGTTTAGAAAATATAGAATATTTATCTGAGAAAAACAAGAAGAAAACTTCAAGAGTCAAAATATGACTTTTTACAGATTACATGTGAAATCAGTGCTTAGAAGTCACTAGTGGTCAAAAGGTCACTGGAGGTCATGAGGGACTGGTGCAAATCTAAAGTTCAGGCTGACCACAATCAATGGAAGGCTGGCTACAGGATACAGACAGGTCCAAGTAACAAAGTACCTTGGATGGATGAAAGTGTGGACAACAAATGAGTCAAGGAGGTGGTGCATTGTCGTCGATCCGTGGATGGAGGTAAGTGTCAGCTGAGGGTTAAATCAGCTGCAAAACCCACTTCTGAGGCTCAGGACTGGAGGGGTCACTTCAGGAAAGGGTAGGACTCACAGATGGCAGAGTCCAACAGCACCAGGAGAGTTGCAAGAAGTCTGTTTTGTTGCTGAGACTTCAGAAGAACAGGAGATAAGCCAGCAAGCCCTTGGAGAATCTTGGTTCAAGGGTGTAGAGAGAAAATCCAATCCCTCTCACTCCGTGGCAAGAAGCAGCCATCAGCATGCCTACACAGTAGATACATTGCAAAGTGGCAGTGCTTCCTGTAGCACAGCAATCAACAGGGAGTAGGTCAACACATCAGAGTAAGTAGCAAAGTGACATTCCTTCTAGAGCACAGCAGATCTTTTTCCAGGCAGAATGTACTTGGTTCCAGTAGAGTTCTGATCTGGTGGTGTCTGGTGTCTAGGGTCCAGTACTTATACCCAAATGTGCCTTTGAAGTGAGGGAGACATCAAAGAGGCATTTGAAGATCACAAGGCCCCTGCCTTTCCTCCCCTGGCACCAAACACACTACAGGGGTGTTTACAGCTCTTTGTGTGGGGACAGGTGCAAGTGTCATCTTCTCCCTCCCAATCTACCTCAGGAAGGCCCATCAGCCTGGCGATGGGCCACCAGGATGCAAATATCATACCCAAGCTCCCTTGGTGTGACTGTCTAAAGGGAATGCATAAAGCCCAGCTGTCACCTAACCCAGATGTGCAGAGGCAAGCAAAGGCACAGAATGCTTAAAGTAAAAAAATGACAACTTTTTAAAAGTGCCATTTTCAGACTTTCAATTTATAATCCGACTTCACCAAAAGTTGCAATTTTAAATTGTGACTCCAGGGACACAAAACTCTAAACTTCTATCTGCTACCAATTGGAAATTGCACTTAAAAGGTGCTTAAGGTAATCTCAATGTTAAACTATGGGAGATGAAAAACTTAAAAGTACATGTCCTTTCTTTTAAATGCACTGCAATCTACCCACAGGGCTACCTAGGGCCTACCTTAGGAGCGACTTATGTCAGGAACTGCCAAGGCGCCTGCCTAAAATGTAAAAACTACATCTCCCAGAAGTCCTGGAGGTGGGCGTGGTCCTATAAAGGCTGGGTGGGCCCAGTCCACTTTGTTCGTGATTTTGTTACTAACAGTGCTTTTGGTTTTCAGTCGCTGGTTACTGGCATTCGTCTTCTCCCTGGTTTCAGCAGAGAGAAGCCTTATTCGTTCTTTGGTTGCTACCGGCGTGTGAAAGAGGAGACGTGCTTCTGAGTACTTCCTGCTGACTCGGGTTCTTCCGAGTAGCGCGTGTGTTTTGGATTCTAGCTGCAAAGTCTTAATGCGTTCCTGGTAGACGCTACATATCGGCGTGTGGAGGAGCGGAGATCTAGAAGAGGAAGAGTGGACCCTTAGCAGCTCATTCAAGTACTCTGAGTTTAAATAAGCAGCGTGTGGCGTTTAACGCGTTACTTGTGTGCAACTGATCTGCTATTGTCAATAAGCAAGAGAAAGGCTCCGGATTAAGAGACTGGCACGGCGGTGCTCAGCATTGGTGTTTATTTTGTCTTCATTAAGGTAAGTACAAAATTATCGAAAAAATAATATCGTAGTACAAAAATATCGGAATCAAAAATATCGTTTTTTTAAATGTATTAATAATAATGTAAAAATAATTTTAAAATACATATAATTTTACAACTATTAAATAAAAATATTAAAACAAAATTAAAACTAATACATATACATTTAAAATAAATAAAACACTTAATAATTTAATGTAATTTCAATTTTTTTCATGTAATTTATTTGATTTAATGTAATATTTTTTTGTTTTTACCCTGTATGCCTGTACCCAAAAAAAAAAAACTGACCCTGAACCCTAAAAATATCCCTGTACCCCAAAAACCCAAAACTGAATCTGAAACCTAAAAATACCCCTTTACCCAAAAACTGAAAACTGACCCTTATCCCTAAAAATACCCCTTTACCCAAAAACTGAAAACTGACCCTGAACCCTAAAAATACCCCTTTACCCAAAAACTGAAAACTGACCCTAAACCCTAAAAATACCCCTTTACCCAAAAACTGAAAACTGACCCTGAACCCTAAAAATACCCCTTTACCCATGAACTGAAAACTGACCCAGAACCCTAAAAATACCCCTTTACCCAAAAACTGAAAACTGACCCAGAACCCTAAAAATACCCCTTTACCCAAAAACTGAAAACTGACCCTGAACCCTAAAAATACCCTTTTACCCATGAACTGAAAACTGACCCTGAACCCTAAAAATACCCCTTTACCCAAAAACTGAAAACTGACCCAGAACCCTAAAAATACCCCTTTACCCAAAAACTGAAAACTGACCCTGAACCCTAAAAATACTCCTTTACCCAAAATTAATTAATATTATTTAATTACCAATTAATTATTAATTAACAATAACAATAAAGTAAATATATTAGCACATTTGCTGTAATTAATTTAATGTAATAATTAATATTATTTTTCCCAATTAATTAATTAAGAATAACAATAAATTATATATAAAAAATACTATAAATAATGTAATTAAATAATTAATATTAATTAATTACCAACTAATTAATAATTACAAATATGTAAAACATTATATTAAATAATTAACGAATTAATAGAAATTAATTACCAATTAATTATTAATTAAAATATGTACAAACATATATCAATTAATTAATTATTATTAAATTACTTCCCACCCTATTCCCCTATAAACCCATAACCCGCTACAGAACATATTTATCAATTAATCAATTAATTAAAAATTATTAAAAATTATTTCTCAATTTATTAATTAATAATTCCTACTAATTAATAATTAATTTAACATAATTAAATTACTTCCCACCCTATTCCCCTATAAACCCACAACCCGCTACAGTAGTAAAAGACAATATTTAATTAAATTACATTAAAAATAAATAATAAAACATAATAAATACAATATAATATACACTAAATTTATTTAAAAATTGATATTAGTAACATCGAAGTTATTAATTTCAATATTATTGACATCGATATTTACAACTTCGATATTACTGATATCATACCAATATCGATATTAAGACTGTCGATATTACTTACCTTCGATATTTTGTCCCATCGATATTTAAACTTCGATATTTTTGTATATCGATATTTAAAAATCGATATTTTGTCTGTGTACCGTTCAATGTGATCATCAGCTTTGGAGATGGCTTGTGCATCAGTCGTGGTGACTGCACTGAGTCCATGGTGGGCCCTTGAGGGGAACTCACCTCTGCTCGGGGAGTTTGCAGAGTTTTCTGCACTCCACGTTACACGGAGATCACAGAGTTCCCCAAAACACTGCTTCACGCAGCGGAGCAGAGTTTTTTTCCCCGCTCACGTTCTCCAACGCCAAGTTGGCGAGAGCGAGCGAGGAAAATCAACTTCCCTGCAGGAAATTTACTCATTTGCGATTGTCAGCATCAAGTTGGCAAGCGTGAGCAAAGAAAATAAACCTCCTGGTGAGATTTTTCAACACGGGGGGGGCGGGTCAGGTTTCTCATTGCGAGTGGTGGCGTATGCTTGCGACCGCTCGCATTGAGAAACTTTCCCGTCCGCTCAAGTAAAAATCTACTCGAGCAGCAGAAAATGAAAGCCTGCGAAGTGCATGGTGTAATTCACGATGATCGCACAGTGAGGATAAGAATCCAGCATTGTGCAATCACCGCGAACAGCATTTTTCTATCAAACTCCGCAGCTCGCGGAGATCCACGTAGTGCGGCAGAGTTTCTTTACCACTTCGCAGAGATTTGCGTAGTGCAACTCAGTTAACTCCGCCCAAGGTTAGTCCATGGTAGTAGTCTACACAAAACCTGAATTCAGGTGTGACACCGGGAGGGGCATCCTTAGGAAACAACACCACTGGGCTGTACCACGAGCCGTTGAAGGGCTCAATAACCCCTAATGCGGGCATCGTATAGACCTCCGCCTTGATGCTAGCCCTCACCTTATCAGACAACCTGTACATTTTTTTCTTTACAGATGTGCATTCCCCACTATCAATATCATGAGTACACCACGGGGTGAGTCTGGGGTAAGGGAGAACAAAGAGACAAACTGCCACAGCAACTGGCTAGTCTCTCTGTAGATCTAGGGTCAGAGTAGGGGAGAGGCTGTCATCCTTCACTTACCCATCCTGCTCCCTGGAAGGTAAGAGGTCAGTGAGAGGTTCATTCTCCTCTTCCACCCCATCATCAGTTACCAAGAGCATGGTAATCTTAGACCTCTCAAAATGGGGCTTGAGGTAGTACAAAGGGTTCCAATGAGTTTGGAGGTCCATCAGGGAGGTGGGATCACTCTTACTCTCCTTTACCTCATAGGGCCGAGACATGCACCAGCTATATTGCAGAGCACGGGGCTCCAGAGACTCCATCACCTATACTTTTTGACCAGGATGCTACTGAACTAGTTTGGAATTCTGGTTCTAGCATTGTTTCATGTGCTCCTGGATATGTAAATTGATACTTGTATAGCGCACTACTCACCCGCAAGGGTCTCAAGGCGCTTGTACGAATACCGCTGTGGAACCCATCATGGCTTTCCCTGTGAGGCGTCCACTCCTGGGCACCCCCAAGGTGGAGGCCAGGCATCCTTAGCGTTGTGGGGGCTGTTGTGGAGATTAAGCAAGCTATTGCCCAGAGTTGCAGAGTGGGACTCCATGATTGGAATAGGCACCGAGGCGAGAATTATCAGGTCCGTGGAATTTTTGAGCCCAAGACCCACCGAGGCGGGGAATTGAACCCTGGTCCCGGGCTTCAGGTTCTCCTATGCAAGCTTCCAGATGCAGGCTGTCTGGTTGCTGAGTTCCAGAATGGGCTTGCTCCCAGCCTTCCTTATCCAAACTGACAGGTCCTCTCACAGGGTATCCACAAAGATGTTCAGAAGGGCTGAAGCCAACCCCCTCCTGAGGAACCTCCCTAAATGCCTGGAAGGAAGATGTCCCACTTATGCTTTATGGGTTCAGGTACACCCATAATCATGCCTTTGAGGAAACGGGTGAACCTTTAAACCAACCAATTGGTTTGGGGTTGGTAAGGAGTGGTAAACCTATAGGTTACACCACACTCCTCCCACCTGGCCTTCATGTAGTTGGTCATAAAGTTGGTACCCCGATCAGATAGCACTTTTTGAGGAAACCTACATGGGAAAAGATCCCCATCAGTGCTCTTGCCACCAACGGTGCAGTCACAGTCCTGCAAAGGAAAGCTTCCGGGTACCAGTGGCATGGTCCAGCAAGACCAGAATAAAACTCCTGCCCATGGCTGTCTTGGGTTCCAGAGGCCCCACAGTGTCGATGCCAACCCGCTCAAAAGAAGTAAAAATGACATGGAAAGGTCACTGTGGGCCTTGCCCCTCTCTCCTGACTTGCCACTCACCTGGCAGGTAGGACAGGATGTAAAGAACACACCTGAGGCCTTCATCATTTGAGGACAATAAAAGTGGGTGACAAGCCTGTCAAAGGTCCCAAATGACCTGTCAGTGGCACATCATGAGCCAGACCCAGTAGGAAGGTTCTAAAGTGCTGGCGTACCACCAACACATGTGTTGGACCAGGCTCAGTAACCTTAGGTTCACTATGCAGGAGATCATTTTCCCAGCAGATCAGAAGCTGCTTATAGGCATCACGAGCTGCCTGGGCATCAACCTGCTGCCAAAGACCCACAACAGTAGGACACCCTTTCTGCTCCATGTAGAACTCTTTCCTGGAGAGACGCCCTTCCATTGCTAATTGGTCAGCTCAGATACATTCCCCAGTTCAGCACATCTTCACCCGTAGGTACCGGGGCCTTTCCCTCAGGTTCCGCTGCCTCCCGGAGTGGGGAAATGTCAGTAGCGGGTTCCCTGCACCCCTTGATTTCCCTCATTTTGGCAGGTACATGGTTCATTTTTTAAGTCTCCAGGTCCTTCTGACCACCCTCACGAGCAGCATTGACTGTGTGGTAAGGCACACCCACTCACTCAACCCCATCATCTTCAAGTGTGGCCTAAGCTCTACCTCCTTCCAGATGCTGTTCTCCAGGTCATTGCCAGCAGACAATTCATAGGAATGGACAGACTTACAGCTACCTTCAGCAGACCAGAGACCCCCCCACTCAAAGAAACAAGAGCCACAGGGTATTGGCCCTCAAGGTTGTCAGCAGCAACAACTTGGTGGAACTTGTTAGGGAGTACCTGCTCTGAACATTCCAGATGACACCAGGCGGTATTCATGCTGATTCTCTGTCTCTCAGAGCCTCCACCCTCTACCCATTGATGGATACCAATTGACTATACTTTCTAGTATTGTCAGGCATGTGGGTTTTCTGTACCATCACCCAGAGATGTTAGAGTTGACTATGCACTCTCCCTAACACTATCTATGGCCATCTCCTCCCCAAGAGCTATACTAGCCAACCCCAGTGACTGCCCTGAAGTGGGGGTCTGTGCTCAGTTGGGGCACTTGGCATTTCCTTTGTAGTATCCTTCCTGCTGGCACTCATAGCACTTCACGTGAGTCTTTTCTGGAGGCTTGCTAACAGGTCACCATTTCTTTTTTTCGGGGATTGGTCTGGGAACCCTGACTCACAGAAATATTTTGGGGACCTTTAGAAACCGCCTCGCTGTTTTTGTCCCCCCCTTCATCTGTTGGGGATAGTGCCTACCCTTGTGTTGATCCTCCAGATTCCTTCTTGCAGATTCTTGGTATGACAAAGCGGTCCTCCTCCTTAGCAAGCTCTGTGGGGTAAGTGAGCTTACTATCAACCAATTGTTGGCACAGATCTGGAAAGCAAAGTCTGAGCAAAGTCTCTGTTGAAAACAAACCATACAGCCCCTGATAATCTTTTACCTCACTGCCCTTCACTCAACCATCCATTGCCTTGCATAAAAATCCACATAATCCACCCAGGTTTGTTGGTAAACCTCCTGACTATTGCCAAATTTCTGTCTATATTCTCTGAGGTTAGACCAAACTTTCTGATTAGGGCCTCCTTCATTTGGGTTACCTCATCCTGTCACTCCCTTCTAGTGCCAGTAGAGTGTACTTCCCATCACGAGGGATATAGACTAGCCCCTCAATCCGCCTCTGGGGCCTTGTGCATTTGGAATGCAATCTCATAGGTCTCATACTATTTGTCTATGACGTCTCCTACTACAAAATCAGACACCAAATCTTTGGGTATGTGGACCCTCCTCTCAGAGGCAAGGAAGAAATGCTGCCACCATCACTGCTGGACCCCAACTGCCTGACGTTGTTGTGTACTTCTCTCATGCTCAACTCCTGAGCCAACATTAATTTATTTCCCTTCAGGGCCAACCAGGCTTTTTTCTCCTCTTCTTTCATGGCCAAACTTGTTTTACTCTCCTCCATGTCCATGGTTAGCCTTTTCTCCTCTAAGGACTTCTCCCTCTCCAATTTGATCTTAGCAAGTGCCAATTTAAACTTTGTTTCCTCCCGCCTGTCCTTCAGCTCCTCTGGGGACAGGCCTTTGAATGGCACACTGCTCCCTGCCACTGAAGCAGCCCTCAATACTGGGAGGAAGCTGCTCTCCTCCCCCACAGAGAGTAGCCCAAGGTCTCCTCTCAGACCCCAGTCCAAGTCATCCTCCTCATCCAGCTCTTCCTCAGCCTCACCCTCCTCTGGGGTTTGATCTAATGCAGCATGAGCTTCTGAGTAGGCTCTCAGTGCATTTTGCAGCTCCAGCTTCCTTGTGGTGCTCTTTATAGGAAACCCAAACTCCTTGCAGAAGTCCTTGAGCTGGGCCATAGCATAACCCTCAAGATTGGCCAGCTCAAACTTCATTCTTGCTGGTGCAGATGAGGGACCACCAGTCAGAAATTATTTTAGGAAAACGCAAAAATGCCAAATAAGGGAAAATTTTAAAATAAAAATTACAATTCAAGAGAGTAGTAAAATAAAGAATGCAAATAATGGAGATCAGAGACAATTGATTTGAATTGTTCTAGATGTGGATAGTAGTGTACACCAAATACTGTGATGTGTTGCAAAAACACATGTCCTTTCCTCTTCTCTAATCACCAGTGTTCGAAATTGGGTATCTAGCTACCTGAGGTTTGCACCCTGACCAAGTAGGGGCCACTTCTCTAGTCAGGGTAAGTTAGATAAACACCCAACATTAAACTATGCTCACACTCTAATAGCTTAGCACAAAGCAGTCAGGCTTGGCTTAAGAGGCAAATTGTAAAGTATTTGTGCAACACTTTGTTACATGGCCCATGGGGACATTGTCGTCTTTTCTAAGTTAGCACGATCACGCTGCAGACTGTCCACTGCTTTGTGCATGTTACTACATGAGTTTCTTTTGCAAATACCTCTTTTGAAATTAAGGTATAAGAACCTACTGTTGTTTTCATGCTCTGCAAGTTCCTGGGATTTAGTCTGAACATTGTGAACAAGGTTAAACAACAATGCCCTTTGTTATTCTCCTTCCGGGCAGGCCCTAGCACTCAGTGAAAACATACTGATGAAGCTGTTGTTTGGGAATGCATACTTTGGTCTTATTGGAATACACTGATAGGTAGCAAACACCTGAAGAGGAACCTTTCCAGGGAGAAAAGCATGACAACACCTATGATGTAGATCTACCATCTATAGACTGAGGTACGGGGTCTGCAGATAACACCCAGGGATCCTCTCATATATCATCATCCTGCTTCTATACAAGGGGAGGGAGGTTAGGCTAAGCTATCTGTTACACCCGACAGCTCCTTTTATGATTTACGGACTACTTGCTATGCTGACTGTATTTGTGATATGCATATTTCTGCTTATTGTACCTTTATACTGCATACTAGTTAAAATAAATATTTTAAACTTGTTTGTGTCTCTGTCAGATCTTCTTGTGAACAAGTACAAGAGTGTGATTGAAAGGGTGTGTCTTATAACCACGATTTCTGAGCGAGTCAGGAGTGCTGTGTTCTGGGGTGTCTAATCACTTGTTCCTCTGTGAGTGAGTTGGAGGGCAAGTAAGGCACTTTAGCTAGACGATCCCTGGCTCATGGGGACGGAGGTGGTAGGATGACTCAGTCCCTATATTCCAAGATCCCATAATCCTATGCATAGTTCTATGTTTGTGCAGAACCCCTGCAACTACATAAATTACAGAAATGTTGTGACAAAACACCACAAAAGATGGCACACTAGTTTAGAAAAATAGAGAATATACTTCAGAGTAAAACAAGACCAAAATGACAAAATTCCAATGAGTAGAAGTCGAGAGATGGATTTCTTAAGATTAAATGTGAAAACAGTGCTTAGAAGTCAGTAGCTATCAAAAGGTTACTTGAAGTTGTGAGGGACAGGTGCAAATCCAAAGTTCAGGCCGACCACGATCATTGGCAAGCTGGCTACAGGACACAGGCCTACAACGTCCCTTGGATGGATCAATGTGTCGACGTCGAACACTTGAGGCAAGGAGTCAAGGAGGTGCCGCATTGTCGATCCATGGATGGAGGCGAGCATTGGTGTCAATACGCACTGTCAATGAAGCTTCTGTGTCTAACCCTTTTTTGACACAACAGTGCCCCTGCGCTATACAAGTATATGAAACATTTAGAGAAGTAACATATGTAGCAAACGAATTACAGTTAATATCAATCCACACTTTAGGAGTCGTTTTTTTGAGAATCAGTTACTCCAGGTTCAGGTACAATAAGTTCCGAAAAGAAAATAGAAATGTTCTGTCCTTGGTGTTAAATCATTGTTTTATTGTTCCTTTGTTAATGCCAACACGTGTTTCATCGCAGGGAACATACTGCGAATCTTCAGGGCTGGACAAAAAACATAAAAAGGTGCATTTGCAAGAGGTTCCTGTTATAATTGTCGAGGATTGGTGACTAGCCAAAGTGTAAAGGTGGACATGCTAATGGTGACTTGGTGTACAAGTGACATGTTCATTTAACAGAGTGAATTTGTGACTCAAGAGGTGTACGTGTAGTTTGAGTGAAAATATAGTGACATGTCTCAATATCTTTTATTGTTTTTTGGTGCTAGTGTATGGCTGAACACTGGATTGTGGAACAAAATAGGTGAAGCATGGTAGGTCTAAACATTTGCCGTAGAGAGAGTGTGGTGGTATCGTGAAAGAGTGTGACTGTGGTTGAAAGGGCGGTATTCCCATGTGACATCAGACTTCATGCGCATAAAATCTAGGTTATACTACTGCAATACATAATTTACTTTGTGTGAACAAATTGTCGGACGAATACCATATGCTGTTCTACCTAGGCATTGTCAACTGCAAGTTTGTTGAGGGAATATCATGACTGGCGTATCTGGGGGCCATTATGGTTATGTGTAGTATTGCTGAGAGCTATACTGTCTGGAATGCCTAGATGATACGGCGTTAAGTGATAATAGATTTAAAAAGAAATGGAAAGACCTACGTGTATGTGTAACAAGGGCATGCTTGAGACCCATTGGTGGGAAAACTGGATATATTCGAAGGGTAAAAAATGGGAAAACGAAGACGAAGGAGGAGCTAATGTCTGTGCAATATTCATCTAATATAAGACACATTACAGTATCCGAACAGCTCCAGGAAGTAGCATTGTAGAGAGCATTTAGCACAATATGTCACGCTTACCTTAATAAGGAAAGTATGACAACAGATATCAATTTTAGAGAAGCAAGTCCGTGTCTGGACCGAAATCGGGCAAGTAAGATCGGGGTAAGTAGCACGCTGCCTGCGTGGTTTGAGGGATCTGAGTGGGAACACGCTGTTGTTAATATTTAAATAACACCCACATAGCGGATAGCGTAGAGGACAGTAACAACTTATAATTCGTGAATACAAAAGTACCTTATTAAGGATAATGAAGGTCGAAAACCGGGAGGAGTTGTAGTGTGTCTCTGAAATGTCTCGGTATGAGACCACAAAATCCTCTGAAAGGCGGGTGCACCTGAAAAATAAGGATTGGGTGAGGGCGGGAAACCCTCCAGTACTTAGGTTCGTTCCCTGCTAGATTATTAACTCCTGTCTGAGCTGGGGAGAGCAGGCTTACCTTATCAGTCTTGTACTCCCTCTTTAGGTTCCCGGTGCCGTCTTACGAATGACGGTCACATGACGGGAAATGCTCACCGGTTATATACCGGAAGTATGTCATCTATTGGCTGAAATAAACTAGAACGTGTGTGTCTTTTTCGGAAACGGAGTAATAACCGTCCCAAAAAAGAAGAGTTACTGTCCATTAAATGAGATGAGTGAGGAAGGAAGTGGGAAGTGTATAAAGGCAGCGTATTTGTTGGGAAAACTTCGTGCATCTAAATGCGGGTAGAGCTAAGTGATGACAGTATTTTGAATCAGTGTCATCTTCCTGTAATAACAGTATGAAGGAGCTGAGAGTTACTGTTCATAGTATGCGAACAATGGCGCCTAAGTGGGGGGGTTATGAACAAAGTTTAATAAGCTGGCATATTGCAGATAATTAATATTCTTTGAGGTTGGTGTCTATTATATGGACACTTTTCAGTGGGGTAAAAAAATGTGCAAGGTGTAGTGCACATCGACTCGGGGTTTATAGATGGATTTTACTGGTGATGCGAAAATCTATCTAAACAAGGGAGAACTGTTCACATTGTATCTATAGTTTGGTGTCGCTGGATGGGGTACATTATAAGTATAGATTACATAGTGAGAAAAACACTGGCCAAGAAAAATGATAAAAAGTCTATTAGCCCAGGAAGTATTGCATTTCGGGATCATAATTAAGCCCGAATTCAATGCTGCGCAGACGCATAATCCAGGTTGCTTCTTTCTGTCTCAGAGTTAGTTCACGGTTGCCACCTCTGATATGGGCGGGCACTGTTTCTATTCCGTAGAAAGACACACAAAAGTCTTCTGTATTGGTTTGACACTTGGCTACATGAAGGGCTACAGGATATCTCGGATCTTGTTTCTGAATAGCCCTCATGTGTTCAGACATCCTGTCTTTTAGCATCCTGATGGTGCTTCCTACATATTTCTTACCACATCGACATTCTATTATGTAAATTACATATTTTGTGGTGCAGTTGATGTTAACTTTGATGTCATAGTTTTCTTGTTTGGGTCCTTGGAAATGTTTAGTTTTATGCTTGGCCCATTTGCACATTGTGCAAAAACCACATTTGAAAAACCCATTGTTGCGTTGGGTGAGCCAGTTAGGGACCATGTCCGTTTGGGGGACTGTAGGGCTAAGTCTGTTTCTCAATGTTCTCCCTTTACGAAAAGTGATTTGCGGACTGATAGGGATCAGTTCTCTCAGTACCGCGTCTTCTTTTAGCAGACCCCAATGTTTGGTAATACTTTTTCTGACTAGATTGTGTAGTCCATTGTACTCAGTGATCATTCTGATAGTGGTGTCTTTAGTCTGTTTAGGGTTATTAGTTTTGAGGATATCTGGTCTCTTTACTTTAGAGAGTCTCTTTTTTGCCGACGATAGTGTGGTTTTTTGATAACCACGTTTCACAAATCTGGACTCCATATCCTTGACCGTTGATTCAAGATCTGCGTCATCACTACAGTTGCGTCTAGCACGTAGAAATTCTCCGAAAGGTATCGCCTTGATCTGATGAGGGGGATGAAAACTGTCAGCTCGGAGTATGGCGTTGCAGGCAGTCGGTTTCCTATAGAGTTTGCTTTCTAGTTTGTTATTCTTGACGTAGAGTTCCAGATCTAAGAATTCAATGTTAGTTTTACTAGATTTCATGGTGAAACTCAACTCCCAGTTGTTTTGATTGAGGTGATTGGCAAATTGTTGTAGTAGGCCGTCTGTTCCCGTCCACAACAAAATGCAGTCGTCTATATAACGACCCCAAAACAGAATAGAATCTGTGTATATACTTCCATGAGTGCCCCAAATGTGATCAGCTTCGAATGCACCCATGAATAGGTTGGCGAAAGAGGGAGAGAATTTAGAACCCATGGCTACACCACGTTTCTGTTGAAACCATTGTTTGTGGAAAATAAAGTAGTTATTTTCGAGGATCAATGTCATCATGGATATCAGCATTTGGGTGTGTGCCCATAATGATGCCGGTCTATTTGATAGCACGCGGGTAATTTCTTTTAGGCCTAAGGTTGGATTGATACTGGTGTAGAGTGCTACAACATCCATGGTCACTAGGGTAGTATTGGGTTGCCATTCCAGGTCACTCAACAGGCTCAATATATGTTTCGAGTCCTGAATATAGGAGGGGAGATTTCTGACTAGTGGACCCAGAAACACGTCCACATACTCCGCCAGTCTTTCCGTAGGCCCCCCTATACCAGAGACAATAGGTCTGCCTGGAGGGAAAGGGAGATCCTTGTGGATTTTGGGGAGAGTATATAGCCAAGGGTACGTGGGTTTGTTGACTTTTAGGTAAAGAAATTCATCATCATTTAGTAGACCATCCTCTTTCCATTTGTGTAAGTGGTCGTTGATGGTCACAGTTAGTGGACCCATTGGGTTACATGCAAGTGGTTCATAGCAAGTGGGATCTGCTAATTGACTTAGTATTTCATTAGTGTAGTCTTCGGTGTTCATAACCACGATATTTCCTCCTTTATCTGCCTCACGAATAACCATGGTGGGAGTTTGTGTGAGTGTCTTAAGTGCATAACGTTCTCCTTTTGTTAAGTTGTCTTTTAAAGTAAATGTCTCATTTAGTTTGTTGGTATTAATTTTGTTAAGGTCTTCCAGAACCCGTTTGTGGAAATTGTCAATATTGTTCCCACCCGGTAAGGTGGGTATCCAGGTGGATTTGTTTTTGAGACCACTCACAGTCCCAAGTTCTGTGTCTATGTTGAGATCTTGTAAAAGTTGCTCCATTTCTATGGGGCTATCTTCTCGTTCAGTGATAGACAACAAGAGATGGGTGGCTTGTACATCCTTTATTGTAAGTTCATCATGCAATATACCATCAGGAATATTCAAAACATTTTTGTTAGTGCCAGGTTTATTAGCAAAATGCTTTTTTATTTTCAAATTGCGGACAAATTTGAACAGATCAATTTTAGTTTGACAGATGTCTCCTGTGGAGTAGGGATTGAAATTAAGACCTTTAGAGAGAAGTTTGTTCATGTCAGGGGATAGAGAGAAAGCCGACAGGTTTATTACTTGTACATCATTGTTCGCGCTGGCTATTTCCTCATCGTCCCTGATCTTAGTTTTCTGCGGTAATCTTCGATTACCTCCTCTACTACCTCTATGGGTTTTTGATTTTGTGTACCCCTTTGGGGTTGGGTCCTGCTCCCTTTGCGGATCCGTTTCACTTCCACTAAAAAAGGGAGATTAATGGCATCTGGAGGGACATTCAATTCTTGATCAGGTGCACTTGTGCCTGCACTGTTCAAAGATGTGTTACTGGATGACACGGAGCTGGGGGCAGATGTATTATCTCCAGATTTTTTGGAGTTGTCAGGGTGGATCATCGCATCATACTTGCGATCATAGGTGAAGATTCTACCGTTGCGGTAGTCAGCGTCGTCTCTTTTAATTTGCCTCGCTTTTCTAGTTTTGATTTCTTCCTGATGTTTAAGTAGGACATCATCTAGAATAGTATAGTTCTTACATGTGGGTTCTGGTAGGTTGAGATCCTTGATCTCTTGTTCTAATGTAGCAATCTCTCCTAGTAGTTGGTTGGATTTACGGTCTGCGCTTTCTATCAGAATATCCATTAAGCAAAACGAGTTATTGGTTACAGAATCTTCCCATTTTTTTAAAAGATCTATGTCAAGATCATCATATGTGGGGAAGATGTTGGAGCGCAAACCTCTAGGTATTTGTTTGACTCTCATATATTGTTTTAGGGTTCTAGCATCCCACCATCTGGAGTTTTCTTGTTTCTTTAGCTTTTCTAGTCTTCTGAACTTGTCTTTAAGGCCCTCTGTTCTAGGGGGACCAGAGTTGGCTGCGGCCGTATAAGTAGGTACGCCTTTTGCAAGATTCTCAAAAAGGTCCGTTGCTATCTTGTCTCTATCCATGTTTGTGGTAGAGAAAGTGTGGGTGTACAGAGAAAAGTGATTTCTCAGAGAATTGTTATTTTGGAGAGAATACAAAGTTATAGATGCGGGGGGCAGCCTGTCCTGGTGAGCAGTATGTGAAAACAACAAGGAGATTTTTCGAATTTACCAGGGAGGTTTGGCGCACACCAGTGTGTCCGCACGGTAGAAAGCACCGTAAAGTAGTGGGTACAGGCAAAAGGGCGAGCGGTAATCTCACAAAACCGCCCAAAGTTGGATCAGGAGGATCCACACAAGTAACATAAACACAACAGTGCCCCTGCGCTATACAAGTATATGAAACATTTAGAGAAGTAACATATGTAGCAAACGAATTACAGTTAATATCAATCCACACTTTAGGAGTCGTTTTTTTGAGAATCAGTTACTCCAGGTTCAGGTACAATAAGTTCCGAAAAGAAAATAGAAATGTTCTGTCCTTGGTGTTAAATCATTGTTTTATTGTTCCTTTGTTAATGCCAACACGTGTTTCATCGCAGGGAACATACTGCGAATCTTCAGGGCTGGACAAAAAACATAAAAAGGTGCATTTGCAAGAGGTTCCTGTTATAATTGTCGAGGATTGGTGACTAGCCAAAGTGTAAAGGTGGACATGCTAATGGTGACTTGGTGTACAAGTGACATGTTCATTTAACAGAGTGAATTTGTGACTCAAGAGGTGTACGTGTAGTTTGAGTGAAAATATAGTGACATGTCTCAATATCTTTTATTGTTTTTTGGTGCTAGTGTATGGCTGAACACTGGATTGTGGAACAAAATAGGTGAAGCATGGTAGGTCTAAACATTTGCCGTAGAGAGAGTGTGGTGGTATCGTGAAAGAGTGTGACTGTGGTTGAAAGGGCGGTATTCCCATGTGACATCAGACTTCATGCGCATAAAATCTAGGTTATACTACTGCAATACATAATTTACTTTGTGTGAACAAATTGTCGGACGAATACCATATGCTGTTCTACCTAGGCATTGTCAACTGCAAGTTTGTTGAGGGAATATCATGACTGGCGTATCTGGGGGCCATTATGGTTATGTGTAGTATTGCTGAGAGCTATACTGTCTGGAATGCCTAGATGATACGGCGTTAAGTGATAATAGATTTAAAAAGAAATGGAAAGACCTACGTGTATGTGTAACAAGGGCATGCTTGAGACCCATTGGTGGGAAAACTGGATATATTCGAAGGGTAAAAAATGGGAAAACGAAGACGAAGGAGGAGCTAATGTCTGTGCAATATTCATCTAATATAAGACACATTACAGTATCCGAACAGCTCCAGGAAGTAGCATTGTAGAGAGCATTTAGCACAATATGTCACGCTTACCTTAATAAGGAAAGTATGACAACAGATATCAATTTTAGAGAAGCAAGTCCGTGTCTGGACCGAAATCGGGCAAGTAAGATCGGGGTAAGTAGCACGCTGCCTGCGTGGTTTGAGGGATCTGAGTGGGAACACGCTGTTGTTAATATTTAAATAACACCCACATAGCGGATAGCGTAGAGGACAGTAACAACTTATAATTCGTGAATACAAAAGTACCTTATTAAGGATAATGAAGGTCGAAAACCGGGAGGAGTTGTAGTGTGTCTCTGAAATGTCTCGGTATGAGACCACAAAATCCTCTGAAAGGCGGGTGCACCTGAAAAATAAGGATTGGGTGAGGGCGGGAAACCCTCCAGTACTTAGGTTCGTTCCCTGCTAGGTTATTAACTCCTGTCTGAGCTGGGGAGAGCAGGCTTACCTTATCAGTCTTGTACTCCCTCTTTAGGTTCCCGGTGCCGTCTTACGAATGACGGTCACATGACGGGAAATGCTCACCGGTTATATACCGGAAGTATGTCATCTATTGGCTGAAATAAACTAGAACGTGTGTGTCTTTTTCGGAAACGGAGTAATAACCGTCCCAAAAAAGAAGAGTTACTGTCCATTAAATGAGATGAGTGAGGAAGGAAGTGGGAAGTGTATAAAGGCAGCGTATTTGTTGGGAAAACTTCGTGCATCTAAATGCGGGTAGAGCTAAGTGATGACAGTATTTTGAATCAGTGTCATCTTCCTGTAATAACAGTATGAAGGAGCTGAGAGTTACTGTTCATAGTATGCGAACAATGGCGCCTAAGTGGGGGGGTTATGAACAAAGTTTAATAAGCTGGCATATTGCAGATAATTAATATTCTTTGAGGTTGGTGTCTATTATATGGACACTTTTCAGTGGGGTAAAAAAATGTGCAAGGTGTAGTGCACATCGACTCGGGGTTTATAGATGGATTTTACTGGTGATGCGAAAATCTATCTAAACAAGGGAGAACTGTTCACATTGTATCTATAGTTTGGTGTCGCTGGATGGGGTACATTATAAGTATAGATTACATAGTGAGAAAAACACTGGCCAAGAAAAATGATAAAAAGTCTATTAGCCCAGGAAGTATTGCATTTCGGGATCATAATTAAGCCCGAATTCAATGCTGCGCAGACGCATAATCCAGGTTGCTTCTTTCTGTCTCAGAGTTAGTTCACGGTTGCCACCTCTGATATGGGCGGGCACTGTTTCTATTCCGTAGAAAGACACACAAAAGTCTTCTGTATTGGTTTGACACTTGGCTACATGAAGGGCTACAGGATATCTCGGATCTTGTTTCTGAATAGCCCTCATGTGTTCAGACATCCTGTCTTTTAGCATCCTGATGGTGCTTCCTACATATTTCTTACCACATCGACATTCTATTATGTAAATTACATATTTTGTGGTGCAGTTGATGTTAACTTTGATGTCATAGTTTTCTTGTTTGGGTCCTTGGAAATGTTTAGTTTTATGCTTGGCCCATTTGCACATTGTGTAAAAACCACATTTGAAAAACCCATTGTTGCGTTGGGTGAGCCAGTTAGGGACCATGTCCGTTTGGGGGACTGTAGGGCTAAGTCTGTTTCTCAATGTTCTCCCTTTACGAAAAGTGATTTGCGGACTGATAGGGATCAGTTCTCTCAGTACCGCGTCTTCTTTTAGCAGACCCCAATGTTTGGTAATACTTTTTCTGACTAGATTGTGTAGTCCATTGTACTCAGTGATCATTCTGATAGTGGTGTCTTTAGTCTGTTTAGGGTTATTAGTTATACTGTCTGGAATGCCTAGATGATACGGCGTTTTTTACCCTTCGAATATATCCAGTTTTCCCACCAATGGGTCTCAAGCATGCCCTTGTTACACATACACGTAGGTCTTTCCATTTCTTTTTAAATCTATTATCACTTAACGCCGTATCATCTAGGCATTCCAGACAGTATAGCTCTCAGCAATACTACACATAACCATAATGGCCCCCAGATACGCCAGTCATGATATTCCCTCAACAAACTTGCAGTTGACAATGCCTAGGTAGAACAGCATATGGTATTCGTCCGACAATTTGTTCACACAAAGTAAATTATGTATTGCAGTAGTATAACCTAGATTTTATGCGCATGAAGTCTGATGTCACATGGGAATACCGCCCTTTCAACCACAGTCACACTCTTTCACGATACCACCACACTCTCTCTACGGCAAATGTTTAGACCTACCATGCTTCACCTATTTTGTTCCACAATCCAGTGTTCAGCCATACACTAGCACCAAAAAACAATAAAAGATATTGAGACATGTCACTATATTTTCACTCAAACTACACGTACACCTCTTGAGTCACAAATTCACTCTGTTAAATGAACATGTCACTTGTACACCAAGTCACCATTAGCATGTCCACCTTTACACTTTGGCTAGTCACCAATCCTCGACAATTATAACAGGAACCTCTTGCAAATGCACCTTTTTATGTTTTTTGTCCAGCCCTGAAGATTCGCAGTATGTTCCCTGCGATGAAACACGTGTTGGCATTAACAAAGGAACAATAAAACAATGATTTAACACCAAGGACAGAACATTTCTATTTTCTTTTCGGAACTTATTGTACCTGAACCTGGAGTAACTGATTCTCAAAAAAACGACTCCTAAAGTGTGGATTGATATTAACTGTAATTCGTTTGCTACATATGTTACTTCTCTAAATGTTTCATATACTTGTATAGCGCAGGGGCACTGTTGTGTTTATGTTACTTGTGTGGATCCTCCTGATCCAACTTTGGGCGGTTTTGTGAGATTACCGCTCGCCCTTTTGCCTGTACCCACTACTTTACGGTGCTTTCTACCGTGCGGACACACTGGTGTGCGCCAAACCTCCCTGGTAAATTCGAAAAATCTCCTTGTTGTTTTCACATAACCCTTTTTTGATCCATCGTCGTTGAGCGGTGCCTGCTGTCGTCGTCAAGCAGCTTCGGCAATAGGATCACTGTCGTTGTTGAACCACGAGCTGTCGCCTAGCAGCTGCTGCATCGACGGGTAATGCATCAGCGACGATCAGTGCAAAGTTGCTGCTTAATTGATGTCGAGGGATATAACAGCTGTTCCAGGAGAGTAGTAAAAACTTATTTTTTGTACATGAGGCTTCAGAAGAACAGGAGGAAATCCCAGAAGTCCTTGGAGAATATTAGGTTCAAGTATGTAGAGAGCAGGTCCAGTCCCACTCACTCCCAGGCAACAAGCAGCAGATAGCAGGCCAACACAGCAGAGTAAAGACTTAAGACCAAAACGTAAGTTAAACTGAGACAAAAGTCTAACGTTACTGCTTGTAAATGCCCTTTGTGAATACCGAAAGTCGTCAAGTTAAACTTTTGTCTCAGTTTACCTTTGTGAATCGGGCCTGTTGTGTTTTGCGTCTTTACTGTCATGGTCACTAGGCCTCAAAAGTTAGGAACAATTTTTATTAGATAACTTGGGGGATTGTTGGATGGTTGGACATTTATGACCCCCCACAGGTTCCAGTTGTTTTCTTCACAAGTACGTGAGGAACATATGTGTTTTTGTCAAAGTTTGATGTTTGCAAGGGTTTTGACCAGATTCTAATAGTTGGAAACAGTGTAAGCTGCCATTTCGCACTTATAGATTTTGCTATCTAGCAACCGAACATCACTGCCAATAGTGTTGCTTGTGGTGGAAGAGCCTGCTGTGAAACCCATCCAAATATTTTGTGGGCTGTGCTTTCCTGAAACTCTCTGGATTTCTTGAAGTGGTGCCCATTTAATGCCCTTACACCGATGTTTGAATATGTGCTATATATAACCTCATACTTTTATTCCACGTCTTTTGATGTACAACATTTTTCCCCTTGCTGAATAATTGGGAAATGTTCTTTAGCAAGTATAGTGTTTTGTGGTGGACGAGAAAGTGAAAAAATAGAAGCTAAGCAAGGTACTATCACTGTGCCGGCATCATTTGAAGAGACCCGGACAACAACTGAAACCATTTGGTATGAGCTAAGAGAGAAAGCACATTGTAGCAGGAGAGTATAATTGCTTCTAGGAAGGTAACAAAAGGCACTGGGGCCTGGGAACTCAACAGTCTGTTTTTTCACGTTTACGTTGCATCCTTATAGTTATACTGTTTACAATGAAGAACTACAAATTGTAGGTATGTATGTCTGCATGACAAGGCAAGAGAAAACAATAGCTAGTTATTATTATAAGAATGGCATAAAAAAGGCAATCATGAAAAATATGCAAAACAATTCAGAATTAAAAAGCTCTGTTTTAAAGTGAGAAGTGTGGCTCAATGATTAGAGCGGCAGACCCTGATGCAGAGGTCTAACCGGGACTAGGGTTCATCTTGGGCTCAAAATTCCACGGACCTGATAATTCTCGCCTCGGTGACTATTCCAATCATGGAGTCCCACTCTGCAACTCTGGGCAATAGCTTGCTTAATCTCCACAATGGCCCCCACAACGCTAAGGATGCCTGGCCTCCACCTTGGGGGGTGCCCAGGAGTGGACGCCTCACAGGGAAAGCCAGGATGGGTTCCACAGCGGTATTCGTACAAGCGCCTTGAGACCCTTGCGGGTGAGTAGTGCGCTATACAAGTATCAATTTACTACATTTACAATTTACATATTCAATCATATAGTTATTTCTGTGCCTGCCTCAGATTGATTCGTGTATTATTTAGCTCTTAATTAGTTGAGTTGTAGGAAAATCGTACCAGACCCATGAGATATGGATTTTTGATTCTGAGAGTGGGTTAAAAAATGTACATTAGAAAAACTGCGTCCAAAAAATGAGGAAGGCATCCTAAAGTATGCATTGCTTGTATGATCGCCGTGCGAACAGATGCCTAATTCATTGCAAGAGGGAATTTGTATGCTTGCACGGTAAAAAGCTCAGATTAGGCACACAACATAATTTCCATTATGTTAATGTTGCTTTAAAATATATTGCACCGAGTGCTGCAACAATCAAATTATCAATTATAATGTCTGCTCACAGTAGAAACGGTTGAAAACAGAGGGCTGATTACTGCTTCAGTACTTCCAATCTGCATACTCATTGTTTAGCACAGGGAAAACAAATTATCTTGTGTTGGCCTTAGTTCAAATTTAATTAAATGAGTGCAAAGCAATTATAATAAAGTACAATAGTGTAGTAATGAAAGGAAAATAATTCATTAACCTATTAATCTTTATTTATGTTCCTCTCAAATAAGTGTGTAATTTCTTTATCGCTGCATCCCATAAGTAAAAAAAAACCCTTTCAGTGCTCCTGCGCCATTTTTCAACAGTGTGCATTACTGTGATCATCTTTAGACTATGTCGCTGATGTTATTTGCTTCCGGGTCCCTGGTTTGTGGATGCTTCTTTACTGAGACAGTGATATGAAGGCTGCAGAATATATACAGATGTTAATTAGTGTTTCACAAATACCATGGCCATGACTCACGACACTAGTTGCTTTCTTTTGTACTGTCAGCTCCACTGACATTGTGGATAGAGTTCCAATAGATAATGTAAAAATCTGCATTTCAAACCACAACCCCCACGCTGCAGTCATAAAGCGTTGAATGGATATTGCTGTCCAAGGCCTTGCAATAACCATTCGTAAAGTGTAAACTGCTAGTTTCTGAGAGCTAACACTTCCAGAGTCAAATTCAGAAAGCCATTTTCGACAGTAAACTTACATATATCGATGAAAATACCTTTATTTGCACCTGGAGCTTTCACAAAAAGATCCCTGGCAGGTATAACAGATGTTACTGCTGCGGATTTCTCTGGCATGAGTACAGAGTAATCCGTAGTGGAAAATCCCAAGCAAGAGATGGAAAGTGGGAGACACAAGGTGAGGTTTACCCTGTTAAGTGTGAGAACACCAATATAAATATATGTTTCTGGGCATTCACAAAGTGAAATCTGACCACTTTTCACCCTGGAGATGGTTGGAGATTTACCCTAGTGGCAGTAAGCCCTCGTCCAGGTTGGGAACGGAAAGGGATCAATTCCAGATTGGCAGGGTTGTAGCGAAAGATGTTTCTTGATAGAGAACAGGGAAAAATATGTTTCCTTTAGGTAATAAGAAGTTGCTTTTGCTCATTTGTCTAACTTCCGATTTTGCTGAATTGGTAGTTTTTCATAAGAATTGTATTCATTCCATTCTTTGATGTTACTGTTCACCACACACCTACAAATGTACCCAGGTGCCTGGATATTCTCTTGGGTGATTAGTGCGCTATATAAATTGACATAGCGTAATATAAGTTAATTTGTGGCAGATGTCCTCCTTCTTCCTCGTGATTGACAGTCTGTGGTAACAAGCACATATTTACCTACAGCCGCACTAACTCTGCTGCTCTTCAGCATGACCACAGGCGTCGACATGGACGCAGATATTATCTTCAGCAGGCCCAAATCTTGAATAGGTTAAAACACATTTTTCTTTTGTATAGAGGAACTGCACCGAGAAGCATCCGTCTTACAGCCGGTCAACTATTGTCCAACACATTCAGTGAATCTTATCAGATCATGCAAAATAGTTTGAAATATTTATATACAAAATATATGTGAACAAAATATTTTACAATGGCAGGTGCCTTAAATTCAACTTGCCTAAATACAGAATGGAAATAGAATTTATGAAACGTTGGTAAATGTGACCAAATATAGCGAAAAAGAATGCAACAGATGTTTAGATTGGGAACACCAAACCCAAGACCGAGATCACTGAGATCTGCTAAGTGCCATAGGCATGCAGAACTTGTTTGAGCTTCCCATCCTTCTTGACATTAGTGTCAAACTCAAACTACAGATCAAGCTTCACTGCCCAGCAGGTACATGGAAAGAAAGGGGACTTTCTTCTGAATTCAGAAATGGACCCCAAAAAACTTCAGAGTTCAAGAAAAAAAGTGAGAAATCAATTGTTAAAAGAGGAACCAAGGTCACTATCAATCATGTATATGCCTAGGTCCCAGAGGAAGAGGACTAGGGAGGAAGGATGGAGGAAGCCAGAAGGAAGATGAGGTGCCACCTTTGGAGACAGCCACAAGTAATGAATGGATGAAGCAGACTAATGCTCAAAACTTCTCAATGCGAATGCCAGTTCAACAACTGGCCCAAGTGAATTGCTAGACAACCAGACAGACAGGAAAGCAGAGGCAAGCAACCCCTGAATCACCCCAAGGAGATTAATGGAAGAAGTACAGTCTCATGCCTAAGCAAAATTTGACAAGTCTTTTGCATGGCAGACCCCACTGAATTTGCAGCTGGCAGCCCATCCCAGAAGGAAATATTATCACCAGGAGCCCAGCTAAGCAGGAAGGTTAGCAAGAAGCATAGAAGTCAGCAAAGTCTATACCTAACCCCCAGAGAAATTCAGGGCAGGTGTTAGACCGGGCACCATTGGCGTGGGTCTCCCTTCCATTTTTTCTGTTGCCTCATGTGTTTTTTTTCTGGTGTTAGATGTTTTGGGCACTGTGCCACTGCTGTCCAGTGCCACAGTGCGAGTGCTCCCTACTGTAAATTGATGTATTGAATAGTGGTTCCCTGATTGGATATTTGGTTTACTTGTCAGACCCTAGTACAGGGCACTAAGTGTGCCCAGGGCGTGTAAATCCAAATGCTGCTAGTGGGATTGCAGCACTAGTTGTGCCACCCTCAGAAGCAGCCTAGTAAAATGTGTCTAAGGTCTGCCATTGAAGAGCCTGCGTGCAGTCTGGTACTGTCATGCTGACTGGGCAAGTGCACCCACTTGCCAGTCCCTAAACCTTCCGCTTTCATCATATTAGTCACCCCTATGGTAGGCCCAAAGGCAGTGTGCATTGTAAGTATAAGGTAGGACAAGCCCTGATATGTGTGGCATGTCCTAATAGTGAATTACAGCCATTTTCATTTTTCACTATTGCAAGGCTACCTGTTCTCCATAGGCCAGAATTGGCTGTTTGAATTATTACAGTCTATAATCCTAACAGACTCAGAGAACATGGTAAAAATTCGAGTTTAGTATGCCTGGACTCAGAATAACAAAATACATCTTTTAGTTAAGTTTATTTTAATATTCTGTGTTCGCAAATACCACTTTTAGAAAGTAGGTATTTGCTTGCCTAACTCTTTAAGCCTGTCTCTGCTAGGTTGTGTATTCCTTGTCTGGGTTTGCGAGTGACAGGGCTGGAGGATTCCAAGAGACAGGCTGGGGCAGCCCGGTGGTGAATAGGGAGATCTGCATCTAGATGGGAGGGAGGAGTTGCACCTGGGACCTGAATTGGGCTGGGCCTTCCCTCTACAATGCTGGCTCCACCCCCTGTGGTACGTCTGATGTCTCTACCCTGCACAATGAAAGAAGAGAAGGAAGACTGTCAACAAAGTGCTCAAGGACTGTACTTGCCTTCCACAATGCTGGCTCTACCTCCTGGGGCGTCTGATGTGCCTGCCCTGCGCTGTGAAAGGGAAGGAGGTCTGTTAAACAGAGTGCTTCAGAACTGGCTTGAACTGGGCACAGGCCCCTCTACCCTCAGAGAACAAAGTATTTTGGGGTATAAGTATTGGGACCCTGATCCTATGAAATTAGATCACTTCTGGACTTACAAAGACGAAACCTCTGCTGAGGAGAAGGAACCTGAAGAAAATGAGGAGAGACTATTCCCAAGCTGAAGTGCTGCTTGGGGGATTGGTCTGAAGTGGTTGCCTGACTACCAAAGAGAGGAGAAAGAACTTTGGACTTTTCTTTCAACTTGTGCAAAGATCTCCAAGGGCTTGGAAGAGAGCTTGCCCCCTGACCGAAGTCCCAGGACCAGTGGACTTCACCAGCCTTTGTGAATTACTGCTGGAAACAGTGGCTACAGAGGCAGGGAGCTGTGACCGACTCTCACGACCGGCCTGGTGTCCTGTAGGCACTGCACCAAGCAACGTCCGCCTCGAACAACGCAAGCTCTGCACTCACCGACTCCGTCAATGAGCCATATCCTGCACCGCGACTGAAAGGAGACCGCTACTTGCAACGCCTCGCTACACCGAATCAAACTGGTGGGACCGACACGGTCACTGCTGCTGACTTTGAGTCCGGTGACCACACCGGAGTTGGGCACCGCCTCTCATGCTTTGCGTCGTACCGCCCAACTCGCACCGATGTCCGGACTGCTAGCTCCCGAACTCCGGCTCGTTCGCCGCACCGCAAGCTGCAAGCACTGCATCAAAGCACCATCTCACACTGCAACGCAAGCCTTGGATCCACCGACTCTGTCAACGGGACGCTGTCAGCACCGCATCAAGGTACAGCATGTCCTGCAACGCTTCCTTTCTGCACAGCGAAGATCAACGGTACCGGCTCGCACATCCGTGCCGGCAAGCCGCCCCAAGTAAAAGGTACTGTGACTGAGTCTGTCAACCATTTGAGTGGGCCTGTACCGACGTTGTTTGCTGGATTTGCTAGACTCTGGTATTTTTAACAATGCTGTAGCCCGTCCGGGCTACCGATTCGCACAGACCTTTGATTTTAGCCTTTTTAACCAGAACTCTGGAAATCTAATAGTACTGTGGATTCCTTTTTTTTGTTTATTGGTCTTGTGGTAACTCTATATAAAGTATAACTTATTTTTGATATAAAACCTTGCATGGTGTCCATTTGTAGTGTTGTCACTGGGTTACTGTTTGTGGTCACAAATGCTTAACTTACAACACCTCTGAAATACGTCTTGACTGCTCACGCCACGCCGCCTAGAGGGTGAGCAGGGGCTATTTTAGGAGTGTAATCCCCCTTACTCTGACTAGAGGAGAGGCTCCCTATTTGTCACAAGTACCTACCTGTGCCAACTAGAGACCCCCAATTCTAACAGCAGGTATCGGGGCCACTCATACACCCAGCCCAAAAGGACCCCTCACCCAAAGTCAGAACTCATGGTGGATCATAAAGAGAAGGGTCATACGCTGTGATCTATAGAAGTGAGAATTACTATATAGCCAACATGGTACCACTATACCAATTATGAATACATATGTCTGTCTCAAAGTCCAATTGCCTCACATTGCACTTTCTTAAGGTACCAACCAGTCCCTTTATCAAAATGTAGTATAACAACACATCAGCATGCCAGTCTTGGAAGACTTCTGCTGACCTGCTTCCAAAATGGATCTTATACTTAGTTGTTAAAGACTCATATGTCTTTGCATAGAAATTTAATTCTTGCTTAATAATTTGCATTTTGTCATTCTGTAATACAGATTCACAAATTGGTTTGTATGAATTGTGAGGAGGGTAATCTTCTTCACATAATTAGAGTACAGCAGCAAACCCACCAATCAATGTGTGCTCTATACTAAAATGGCCTTCAGAAAGTTCTTTAGTTTCAAATAGGTATTACATTCCTTGTGCCAGAGGTCCCAAACACAAAACACAAACCATGCTTGTGTGGAGAAGCCTCGCTGTTGCTGTCTTGTCTCTGCCCTTTGTGGTATTTTCTTCCTTGGTCATCAAGGTTAGAAAAAGGAATCACCCCAAACAAAATATTTAACAACTCTCAACTTCAATAATCTAAGTTAGCTGATTAGTCAAGTCATATTTCATTTCCTTTTAAGTAATGTTTGGATCCCCTCTGGCTGTGCAATCATTTCAAGGAGATCAGCAAAGTGCTCATTTGTTATGGTTGGCAGCACAGTGATACTATTTGTATAGACTGTTTCGTATCATACTCACTCATTTGTTATGCTTGGGGACCGCAGTGATGATATTTTTATAGACTGATACAAAGCATACTCCAGCCGTTTATAATCCCAGTATATACTAGGAGTTACTATTACCCAGCTCCAGTGGACTGTAAGAAATTGTGTTATTAGTTGTGCAGGATGAGAGAAAATTATAGGCCCACTGTTTTCTTATTACTTGCAACCACGTCCCCATTGTAGCACTTCACTGTCCCAGGGTAGTGAAGCGTAGCAGAACAAGGCCTACTCAGAAGAGGTGGGGTGGACTAGTAAACTCCAACCACTGTCACACAACACGAACACTCAATAAATGATTGTCCAGTTGTCTCCAACTACTGGCATGCAACAACAACACTAAATAAATTATTGTCCAGTCAGTGCTATTTCTGTGAAAAATGAAAAGTACATTTATCAGAAACATACTACTAAAAAATTTGCTTTAATTTACAAATATATACATAAGATAGGTAGAAATAACTTTGGTGACTTTCTGAAATCACATTTGACCCGTAGTTGGTCATGATCCTCATAATCACAGTACCTATACCAGAATCAACATCACAATATAAGAGGGTGTCAATTTAAATGAAGTAGGTCTATTGGTTTGCCACGGAGTCATCAAATTAAAATATAAGGCAAGCATATTAGTTTTATCAGTGTATCACCTTCGCATTAAACCAGTGAGCACATATTAAGATACATCCTTTAGACCAATGAAACCAATAACAATGTTACAATGCATTCACATTGAATACGACTATTGTAATCTTAAACAATATTCATTGTCAGTAAGATGTTTATATTCAAAAGATCATTGAACATATCTTACATTCTTTATTTTACCCCTTCAGGCCCCAGTGTTGGGATTGCTTAAAATAATAATCACTCTGTCTGAGGGTTATGATTTCACCAAGCCTTCAGACATAGGGCAAGTTTCGAATTTGCATTTAAAGGGGCTGTAGCGGTACATCAACCCCCACATTCCTGAAAAATAACATTGGTGATGACCCTGCCCCTCTTTGGGGCAAAAGGAGCAAGAGGAAATGCAAATAAGCCCCCACGGGGTCATTAAGGCATGATCCAGCTAGGGACATGACTATTTGATTAGCGACTGCGTGACCGTGTGTCTCTTTTTGCTTTTTCTTTAAAGTGAGTGCCACTGTCATACCCGGGACACCCACACTGGCCGTAGCCATTGGGAGCGGTGGGGGGAAGGACCAAGAATCCTACAGCCCAAGCTGACTTGCTGCATGCATCTCATGTGCTGTACGGGAGCAGGCAGTCATCTGTGCACTTCCAAAAAAGTAAATAAAAATTCTAGTTGACTATTAAGTTGGATTTTAAATTACTATTAAAATGAGTCCTTGAATAATTTCTCTAGCTCCTGCCAAGCTGAATTCAGTATTTAATTCAAGTCAAGTCAAAATATACTTTTATTTGATTCATTAAAGAAATCATAAAAGGATGGACAACCATCATAAAACACAGTGCTTTAAAATATACATTTCAAAAACCTAAAAAGTCTTGATGTCACAATAAGGAGATGCTTAATATTTTAAAAATAATGACAAATATAACATTGCATTTGGGAAATATCTGCTAATTAGTTGGCTGCTTGGCAGAGTCGCATTTTGCTAGTTCTTTTGCTGCGATTTTCCATAGTATTACGGCTTTGCAGGACAGGGAAATTGACGACCCTCCAAGACATTTAATGACCACTGCTCCACATGTTCTTATTTGTTCCTTCCTTAGAGCCTCCCGGAGGATGGATTTTCGGGCTTCCAATAAAAAAGAGCAAGTACATAGTAAATGTAATAGTGACTTCCCCATGACCACAGAGACAACATTCCTTGGATGGCCATATTTGTTTACATTTTGGGGTCAAATCCTTTGAGGGGAAAGACCCCATGCGTAGCAAAGACAGATAATGTTTTTTTCTGATGGGAGAATTGTTCCAACAGGTATTGTTGCGGATTCATCCTCTGGTAATCCTTTATCACAGCCCAGGCATGATATTTTTTTGCAAAGGACGTTTTATCAGTTAATAAAGAGGTCCGTTTGATAGCATTATTGACTACGATTTTAAATCCGGAGTACGTTGCGAGGGTGAGCCAAGCATCCTCTAACTGTAATGCCGACAGGGATTCCTTCAGGGCTGCTGTGTTTGAGTAGGCAAGGTTCTTTTGGTTTTCAATCTCGACCCAACAACAGTGGGCTAGGGTGTTGTCTTCTGCCTCCCTCATCCTCCAGTAGTATTTTACTAGGGCGCCTTGTCTGTCCATAATCTGATTTTTTAGACCATATTCTAGGTAGATTTGTGCCTGTGAGGTGTGTAGTGGAATTTAAAACAGTCTCTTAAATAATATGGATTGGGCTGTATTTAGGACTGTGGCATCTTTAGTATTTAGAATTTCCGAGCCGTATGAAATGGAAGGTAAAAATTTTGCAGCAATCACTTTAAGCAGGTGGGCGGTAGAGCATCCTATAAGTTTTTTCCTTTGGGTTTTAAAAGCGAACAACAGTTGTTTGGCTTTCATGCGACCTTGGTCCAAGTGTGATTTGAAGTTTAGCTTACAATCTAGCTGGAAGCCTAGGTATTTATAGCACATAAACCTAGTCAAAAGATGCTCACCCGATTTCCAGGAAAAAGTTTGCCTTTTCGACGATTTGGATAGATTTCGAGAAACACATAACTTTTGTTTTTTTATGGTTAATCGTGAGTTGGTTCAGGGTGGCATAGTCTCCTAATTCTGTAATCAGTTTCTGCAGGCCTATAGGAGTTTGTGCTAGCAGGACAATGTCATCGGCATATTGGACACAAGGGATCGTTTTTTTCCCCAATTTTGGAGGGTCGGCTTGAATTAACCTGAGGCGCTTATCGAGGTCGGAGGTGTAAATGTTAAATAGGCAGGGTGCCAGTACGCAACCCTGTTTTAACCCATTGAATGTTGGAATTTTTCCAGTTAAACTGGGCCCATCTCCTTTCTTGATTTTTACCCACGTGTGTGAGTATAGATTGATGATGGCCATCAGGAGTCATGGCAGAACCCCCCAGTCTTGTATTTTTGCCCATAAGTTAGCTCTTGAAACTTTATCGAAAGCTGCTTTTAGGTCGATAAAGCAGGCGTACAAGGGCCTAGATTTTGCAAATGACTGATTGGCTTTGAGAGTAACCGCTGAAATATTGGTGAGGGTGCCCATCCCTGCCCGAAATCCAGTTTGCGTGTAAGGCATTAGGTTTGATCTGCTGACCCAAGCCTCTAACTCAACCAAAAGATTAGATGCTTTTAGTTTCGCCTCCACATCTATCAGTGTGATTAATCTGTAATTGGAGGGATCCGAGTGGGGACCCGACTTGTGGATTGGGTTAAGGATACTTCCTCTCCAGGACTCAGGGATCAAACCGCAGTATTTAATTAAAGTAACCATGCAGCCCAGCATTTCCCAATAGAAGCCTTGCTATAGTGAAAATAGCTTTTGGGAATATTTTACTGTATGGAGAAGTTCAACACTGTCCTACTTTTAAATATCATGAAACCTGTCTTCATGGGCTATAAGGGCTACTCAAAGGTGAGTAATAATAATTTAAAAGGATGGTTTTGGCTTGTCTAAGGGGGTTATTTTGACAGGTCAAGTTTGCAGTTTAAAACTGTCACAGGTAAGCTACCAGCTGCCAGGCTGCGCAAAACGGTAGTCTCTCACGCTCAGCCCACACACATGTGTCCATGTGTTCATATGTAACGAGCCCAGTGCCACTTAACCTAACAGCACTTTAGCAGCATTATCGTAAAAGGATGCACAGCCAATTACCATGACATTACTGTAAGTGAGACTAGGTAGTGAGACTTGCCTACTGTACATGTACAAAAAAATGATCAAAAGCAAATAAGCTTTGTGTGCTGAATCTGTGGAACCCATTTGCAAAACTGACCCTGAAAACTACTGATGTTAAAAGACAGGACTTGTTCACAGTGGAGTAATACATTATTGAGCCACCATGCACGCCTAGTGCGTGAAGTAAAGCAACTGTCAACATGTAGAAATTCACATTAACCTATATTGATTGAATGCTGTATTTCACATCTTGCAGTATTTTCTGTACCACATATAAGGTCAAAATCATTATCACTGATGCTAATCCTACATTTTATTTCCCGGTACAAGTGATATGCTGAGGAAGGGCATAGCTTTTAATGCTGCAGCAGGTGCTGTCGCACCAGGGTCCAGAGGCATGAGTTGTCAGCTAACCCCTTATAATTGCTTTATTTTACAATTCAAAAAGCAGCCAGAGTGCCCATTTCCTTCCTTGTAATAGTGCCCATGGCGCACTCGCATGGCCACTGATGCTGACACAGTTCGAATACTCTTATGCAAATTATCCTACTTACAAAACATTGCCCCAGCTCATTTACCGTTGATTTAAAATAAACAAAGACATTAGATCAGTTTTAAGGCTTATCATTTTTTAATTTAAACATCATGTAAATCAGCCTTTCAGCCACATTGTGTAACTTTAAGTCCGGCGCACATTCACCAACTTGTGAAGTAATACAATTTTTCTCTGTGCTCTCAATTTGTCCAGGTCTATGTCTGAGTAGCTCATCCATGCCGTGTTTTCTATGGTTTCTGGGACTTTTAGTCCCATCTTATATTTTGCCCTTTCATCATTAAGCATGACATACGCTGTACCCCCCATCTTCTGTAACTGGTAATATTCCATTTTGCCCTGCTGTACATTTCTTTTTAAAAAAACATTTTTATTGTTTTGCAGCAATGAAAAAACACGTAACAAGCATGTCACTGTCAAGCAATAACCCCGCACCCCCCACCCTGCATACCACCCATTTCCTTTGAGGCCCAGTACCCCAATGTCATAGTTTAGATGCTCATCCATCGTGATTCGCCAAGTCTTTTAGGTACATTCCATCTATCCCGGACAACATTCCCTTCCGTGGCATGCAACCGTGTCCATGTTCGGGTATCCTTAGAGTCCGCCATCTAGACCATGATAATGTCTCCATTTACCCCACACTCTATGGAACTTCTTCGGGCACCCTCTCTCTTTGTACGCGACCCTTTTGGCTGCCATGTAGATGTCCATACCCCTTCTCCATTCCCCTATTTGAGGTACATCTGGTGCCCCCCATTTCCTAGCTATGTCGCTTTTGGCCACCACCAGGGCTAAAACTAGAAATATCAACAACGGACGAGCTAGGTCCACATCGTTGGTCATTCCCAAGAGGATGAGTTTCGGGTCTAATGGAATGTCTATCTCCAGTACCTTACCAAGTTCAGCGACAACCTCACCCCAATAAGTCTGAATGTGTGGGCATGTCCATAGTATGTGCAAGAAGCTTCCGCTGTCGTGTCTGCAGCGTAAGCAGCTAGGGTCAGGCACTCTCCCCATTTTAAAGAGCCGCACTCCATCAAAGTATGCCCTGTGTAGGAACTTAATCTGTATGAGATGAAGACGGGATTTAATGGCCAATTCTCTAGGGTGCATCAGTACCACACCCCAATCTACGTCATCCATCTCCCCTACATCTTGTTCCCATGGGGCCCGAACCCCATCCAGTCCGTTTGGCTTATTATTCATAATAGTTTTATATGTCAGGGATACAGCCTTTTCATGTATCCTTTCCTGTAGCAGGCGGCCCTCAAGCGGGGTGTATACAGGGAGTGCCTCGTGCAATGCCCCCTCTGCCCGCCATGCATGTCTCAGTTGTATGTATTTAAAAAGCTGGGAGCAGTGTAGCCCAAATTCCATCTGTAGTGAAGGAAACGGGTTAAGTGTCCCGCCCTTGGCTACATCACCTAAAGTAGAGATGCCTATTGCGTCCCAACCCTTAAACCCTCTCAACTTGCCGAGTTCCTTCAACCAGGAGCAATCCCATAGCGGTGTCTGCTTCGTAGGTCTGTGGACCCACCCTGTAGCTTTTGTTGTCCTTTTCCATGCCCCCTGTGTGATTTTAGTAGCCGGCAATAGTCTGGACTGTCCCTTCCCCCCATATAGGTAGTGTAGATAGGTGTGTGTGCCCATGACATGTCTCTCCAATGCATAGGTGGGGTGTGTGGCAGGTGCATGTACCCATTTGTAAATTGGGGCCAGGTGTTCCGCCCAATAGTAGGCTTCTAGGTCCGGGAGTGAGATCCCCCCATCGTACTGGTGTCTCTGTAAGGTCGCCAGCGCTACTCTAGGGTGCTTTCCCAGCCATAAGTAGGACCTCTGCTCCGCGTGAACGTCTCAGAAGGTCTTGTGTTTCACCGGGAAATACTCATTTTGGAATGCGTACTAAAATCTCGGGAGTGAGATCATTTTGAACATAGCAGCCCTACCGAGAATCGTCAAGGGGAGCGATTGCCATCTGCAAGCGTCTGTTTTGAAATTACATACAACGTAGTTGATGTTGCGTTTATATGAAACATCGCCGTCTGTTGTAATAAATATCCCTAAATTCAGAAATTCCTCTCCAGTCGTCTGTAGTCTCTCGGGCAGCTGGGACCAATCATTCCGTCCTCGCGGGTCATACAAGGTCGACTTGTGCCAGTTGATCTGGTAACCTGACTTGGGGCCGTAGCGGTCCAGTTCATCAAACAGCGCCGGTATCGTGGTTTCGGGTTGCGTTACATAGAGCAGTACGTCATCCACATATAAGGACAATTTCTCTTCCTGCACCTCTGCCTGTCCCACCGGAAACCCCGTTATTCGTTCATTTTGTCTAACCGCGCAGGCCATTACCTCGATGGATAAGGCAAACAGCAGGGGTGACAGGGGGCAACCCTGTCGGGTTGGTTCCAGGTTGTATAGGAAAAGCCCTTGACATTGCCCCGTTAACTCTAACTCCCTGCTGTACATTTCTGAGGCTCCTGCAAGAAACCTCCAGACGAAAATAGCCCCATTGCACGTGTGCTATAATCCCTTTTAGGATGGATGACGTCCTCCTTGCATGTTTAGTCATGTACATAATTTTCCATGTAGGGATTTTACCCATATCCCAATTAATCAAGAAAAAGCGCAATTGCATTTAGAATTGCAAATAGTTTGGAAACACAATTAGAATTCAAATAGAAGTGAATATGATATTTAATGCAGTTCACATACCAAGTGAGATATAGATATAAATGTGAAAATGCAGAAATAGCAGTTCTCAGCAGCAATTTGCAAATTGCCTAAGCACATGCAAATGAAGACAATACATACAGGGAAATATAATTTACATATTGAGCAAGCAGAATTCCTGCCACTCAAACACAAACAACGAAAATGAGAAAATATGTGTTGTGCGAATTCTAGACACTACGAAAAAATACATAAAAAGCATATCGTATTATAAAATCAAAGCTTGTAAATGATGTTTAAAAATAAATGTGCACCTCAAGCATGTTGATTCACACATTATATTGTACCAATAGTTAATCTGCATTAAGATGTATTTATCAATGAAGTGCAAAGTGAAAATCACGCTACATGTCTAAATGGGGCAGCAGGTTCACACATTATTCGAAGCACTGAGTAAACAAAATTAAGAGTATTTACTACAGCAAACATCATAAAAATCCGTAAAAATAAACCTACGATAAGTAAATACCCAATCACCAATAATGATGAGACCGCTATACAGGGGGGAGATGTCCCACAGAGCACCTAATAGAGAGGGGTTTACGTTGAGTAGACTGTATCAAAAGGCAACAGAAAAAAAATTAGGCACAATGTCAACATTTCAGTTCACCAGAGAAACATCTGGCACCAGTAGAGCTTCCGTGTTCCAAGCAAAAAGGAAGGTGAGCACAAACGTCAAAGGTGGTAGGCTTTGTTATGTTTTTTAACATTACTTGTTAGAATAAATAGATAAGTAATTTGGGGGGCGTGGCTTGTGCTCTAGGAGAATGGCTGCCTAGGCTCAGAGCTCTGCTGAGATAGAGTGAACAAATGGTGATTTTCTGACCACCGGAGCCGTCCTGAACTGCAAAACACAGGAGACCTGCTTTAATCTGGATCTCTTTACACAGGTGCAATTTGTCACCTGCTGCAGCCACCTCTTAGCAATTCCAAAATAAGAGTATGGTAGATTGGTAATATCCCGCATAACCACGGTTGCTTCCACTGTCTATCTCAAATAACATGTATGCCCCTACTAACAGCGCCCAGACTCCCCAGGGCATTTGTGCGCTTTATAAATGTCAAAAATAAATAAATAAATAATGACGAGACTTCTTTCTGGAAGGACCTTCATAAATATGCATCACATTTACCTTAAGCTAGTTTTGTACTTCTGAGAAGGGACTTAAATCTCCCACAGGACTCCTCCTTGGACACATTGTCCAACTATGCAAACCCCCTACATATCATCTACAAATATGTCAACTATGTTAGGACAACAATTTGATGGATGTCTGACATCTACACAATCCTAGCGGTCGTGAAATTATTTTCTATTCACACCCCCACAACTCCTTTTCAAGATTTGATCATCTACCCACAAGTGGCTATCTTCTCCCCTTTTCTTCTCAACCATCTATTGATCCTATTGTTATTCGTGATCAAGTAAGTATCTCTATAATTGTCAAGCTAGCTAAACCCCACCCTAAAAGGAATATTTGGATAATGAATACTAGTATAATAGAAGATCCAATATCAAAAACACAAATTGAGGAAGCGATTATGCATTTTTTTCTCGTATAATTCCACTTAAGACCTCGCTCCAGAAATTAAGGGACGTGCTGAAAGCTATGATCAGAAGGGTTATTTAACCTATAATGAATGAAAAAATAAGAACTTGAACAAAAGACTATCAGAGCTTGAATCCTCACTCAAACAGCTTGAATTGGATGGAGCCCGTTCATTAGATCCCAATATTATTCTCAAATTAAGCCGTTAAAATATGAATAGAATACAATTCTTAGTGAGAATGCTCATGCATCATCAGATAAAATGAAACCCGTTAGCTTAATTGAACGAAATAAAGTGGGTAAACCCTCACTATTCACCTAAGACAGGAACACATGAGGATGTGTATAGCGGCAATTAAAGCTAAAAATGGTTCAACTCTTTTAGACTCCACTGCTATTTTGAACTTATTCCTATCCTTTTATTAGCACTTATATAATCTGTCTATGATGACTGCCATTTCCCAATCCCAAAAGTATCTTGAGCAGCGGACAATATTGAATATCAAAGGGGGGGAGAAGTATCACTTGTACCTGAGTAACCAGGGTTCAAATGTGCTTTCTGTCTTTTTAAAAAAACGCTCAATCACATACACAGGCCATGAGGCGGTATATCTTTATTCTCCGCCTTTTTTAGAGACGTGACAGCACCATCATTGGGTTTCTTTTTTCATGCTGTCCTCCACCAGGAGGGAAAACAACTGGTTGATTCAGTAGTGATCAGTTATGATACGTGAAGGTGTTCGGGTGAGGTGAATTAAAAAATGAACAACAGGATATGGGAGCACACCACTGACCTCTCAGGCAAGGTGCGCCCCTGGCATTCTGGGAAATGCAGTCTCTTGTAGCTCGCTCCAATATTTGAGTATTTCGCCAAGGTTTACGCAGATAGTGCTGATCTCTAGACACGTGTTTCTGGTTTATTAACCGTCATCAGTAGAGAATACAATCTTGTATTTTGAGGTTTGCTGAGTAGGCTGCCAAACATTATATCAGGTCCGCTTCCTCTCACTGGCGCACAGGTGCTTCATTCACGAGCTCGTCAGCTCAATGACTCACAGGAGTACTTTAAATAGACAACAGGATGTGGGAGCACACCACTGACCTCTCAGGCAAGGTTCGCCCCTGGCATTCTGGGAAATGCAGTCTCTTATAGCTCGCTCCGATATTTGAGTATTTTGTCAAGGTTGGCGCAGATAGTGCTCCCACCCCTGTTCCTGAATTAAAAAATGGTTGAGACTAAGGAAAGGACTTAAAACCGTTCTCAATGGAGAAGATGCATACCTGCATTAAGGATGACTACTAGGCACCTGACCAAACATCTGAAAATGACTCAAGTGGAGGCTTCGCCAGAGATGGCTCAGATTGGAGCAGTGACGAGACAACATCTCAACGTAGGAACAGAGGAAAGAACAGACGCAAACAAACCCCCTAGGCAAAACACATGGCTCATATCACAGTATGGAGACAAACCACCTTTTCCCTTCCAACTGTTTATGAGGAACTATTAAGGATGGATGAATCCCTATTTCCAAGGACCACCCCAAATGGGACCAATGATGGGTCCCCACTATATGCAAAGACCTCCTTTTTTAGGGAGGGGCAAGTCTGGCCAAAGAGGAAGGAGAAAAGGAGTGACGTGGTCGGACCAAGAGCGACAGGTCCACACCAGGAGCATGACAAAAGAAATACCAGGAACCAGCACGACATGCTTTTAGTCAACCTTACTGATATCACTTTGACTGAAGAACAAGAGAATGTCCTTAACAAAGGCTTAGGTTATGTACCTCCACCACCACTAGATATCTTCAAACTGCAGTGTGAGATGACAGAGTTCTGCAGGAAACCAAAATTAAAAGCCTTCTTCAAAACCAAGGAAGAACAAGCAAAGGAAGGTGACGGTACATTACGACAGAAAATGACCTTCTGCCCCCTAAATCATCAAATGGCAATAGAAATACAAACATTTCAACAAGCCGCCCTGGAAAGGAATGCAGTGCCTGAATGTTATGGCCTGTTGCCGGCCCCCAGGGTTTTTGGGGGGAGGGGCGTGCTTTTGGGGGGAGGGAGTGCACATGGGAGGTGCCTATGCTACCCTATGGTACCCCCCTGCATTTGCATGCACACCATGGCAGGCACTGCATGGTGCCTGTCACGTTGTGCATGCAAATGCACAATGTGCATCCACAGCATTGTGGGGGACAGTGCTGTGAGCACCGTCCACCACTACGTTGTGGATGGGGGATGCCACCGCCACCTTGGCAGTGGCATCATAATTGCCGGTGCAGGACCGCCGCACCAATGGCGTCCGGTCCCAGCATCGCTAAGGTGGTGGGAGGACGAAAGTCTACCCGCCATCCAAATAGACCCCTTTTTCTTGGAATGCTGTCGAATTGCCCTCACAGAGAACTACTTTGAATACGAGGGCACTATATACCAACAATGCCACAGAACATCAATTGGCAGTACCTTTGCCCCAAGCGTGGCCGGGCTCCACGTAATCAATTTTGAAGATTCATACATACAGAACATCTCTAACCCATTTGTCTCTTTGATACGCTTTTGGAAACGCTACATAGACGAGGTAATCATGATCTGGGAAGGCACCAATGAGAGTCTGAAGAACTTCCTCACATGGATCAATACCAGAGACAGCTGTTTAAGATTTACCTACAGTGCAGACAATAAATAACTTGACTTTCTAGATATATCCATCTATATTGAGAATAATCGGATTAAAACCAGGACATTCTTCAAACTAACATCCAAAAACAGCTTATTATTATACAAGAGTTTTCACCCTCACCCACTTAAAGACAACCTCCCGTACAGCCAATATTTATCTCTTAGATGTAACTGTAGCGACCTCATGGAATATAAAAACCAGGCAGAAGACCTCTATGATAAACTTAAGAGAAGAGACTACCCAGCAATAACGATCAAGAATTGTCACAAAAGGGCCCAGAATCAACCCAGTGAGAGTCTACTAGAAACTACAACAAGAGAACCACAACAAGATATCTTAACCTGTGTCACTAATACAGTACAGAGACCAACGAAGTTAAAAAGATCGTCTATAAAAACTGGAGAATCCTGACATCTAGCTCACTTAATTAGCCGAAATCAAGGTTCGCCAACAAATGAACGAAAAACGTCAAAGACATCCTTGTACACACAAGCCCACCTCAACAACCCCCTCTGGAGGTAGCCGTGCGCTCTATAAAATTCTTAATAAATAATAAATAAAGAAACAGTCCAGTAGAGAAGTAACGACCACACTGTGGAACATGCCTCCTATTACTGGACATTAACCATGTGACACGTGTTCAGTGTGCAAATTAACAGCTGAAACAAAAACTCCTACTGAAGCCAACTCCTACCTGACCTAAAATGGACCATCAAACACCATACTAACTGCAATTTCACACACATGATCTACATGATCACGTGTCAGGATGACATGCCGGAAAGTGAAGCAAAGAATTTGCGAACACAGGAGCAACGTGAAGTGCAAAAAAACAACAAGAATAAGCACTCATTACATTGAGTTACAGCACACAATAGATGACCTGAATCGGGTAATCCTAGAAACTATGGATTCAAATAATCAAGACACATAACACCTACTCTTCAAAAGGGAACAAAGGTGGGTACACCACCTTAAGACAAATGTCAGAGGCCTGAACGACAACATTCCCTGCTAAGCCTGAAATTAATAATTCAAGCAAAGGACACCGCAAATGTGAGAATTAGTAAAATTCAGACCGCAATCTCCTATGAATAGAAATCTCAATTCTGACAAGATGAATAATCAAAACTCTGAATTATGACCACATTGTAAGACAAAATCAGTGCTCATATCAACAAGATATTAACCCCTTCTGTGCTAATGACGAGCCCAGGCCCGTCATGCAGCACGGTGCTCGTGTGCTGGTGACGAGCCTGGGCTCGTCATGAGCCGCGGAACGCTCACACGCGGGGCTAATTCCCCGCTGTGCTGAGCGTTCCATTGCACGGGCGGGTTCATGGCGAGCCCAGGCTCGTCACCAGCACACGAGCACCGTGCTGCATTACGAGCCTGGGCTCATCATCAGCACCGTGGCGCCGTGCGCAGCCCCCCTCCCCCACACCGCGGGGGAATTAGCCCCGCGGCGAAGGGGTTAAGAATAGGGACCCAATTTTACTCTGAACGTTAGCGTAATCAATCTACAAAAAAACACTTTTGCAGTAAATACAGTGGAGAGTATAATGAACTACTTTTGGTGCAGTACCTTGAAAAGAAACAACTACCACCCCCTAAACAGATCAACCCAAGGTCTCAACCTGACACAGCAAATCTATTTCAAATTTACAAAGTATGCAAGTATTGTTTATACAAGTAAATTTCTGGTTTTGCAAAACCCCCCTCTGTTTTTTTGGGATACATGACCATACCGATAAGTCTTTTCAGTATGTTTCCTATCGAGTTGGAATATAACAATGACGAATAGCGGGCCCACCTCAGATGGGGCACCGCAGGAAGAGCGAGCACAAGTTGTGCTTGGTATCCAAATCAGGCACAACGTGAGGAGGTCATTGGCAAGCAACACCTGTATGACATGTATCGTATAAAATTCTTTTTATTTTCCGCTAAAGTTTATGTAACTTTTATTCCAAAAGGCAAAATTGCCCGCCGGCACCCCAATGAAGTCCTAACTCGTGGACACGAAGATAATTGATATTACTGTTCATTAGTGGAACACGATTGCTCCGGTGCGACCTCTGACTCACGCTGCATAAAATACGAACAGCGCGTGCATATATTTCACAATCCCTGGGGCAGTTTTACTTGTAAAAAAGTATTTATAGTTTCACAACCAACAAAACCTCAATAAAAAAAGTTGATCCTCATGAAGGTTGTGTCAATTTTTTTAAATACGCACATAGCCACAATAATGGCTATGTGCTCCCATTTACTAGTGTCACTACCACGTAGAGGTCCTCTTTTCTAACATAGTACCACATAATTTAATGTCGACGAAGTTCACAGACGTTATTTTTGAAAGCGCAAACCTTAGACTAAGAATACAGGCACCTTGCACGTACTTTGATGAAACAACACATCAATAAATTGGGTGAGATAGTGACATGCACCTTTACAATACAGGTATCTTCATTTTCTTTTTCTTCTTTTCTGCACATGAATAGGTACTAATTGACCTTATTACTAGTGATATACCAATGCTGTATTCACAAGAACTGAGGCAAAACACAGTTCCTAAGTTTTTATAGGTTCTGATGAAGGCCCCCCGAACCACAAGGGCGACTACAAAGGGCTGAAACATGTCGACCCTGCATATGGACAACAAATTGCTTTGTGACTAATAACTCATCCCTGCAAGCACACTACTGTTTTTATTCACCTTCATTCTAAACTGAATAAAGATACAGTTTAGTGAATAGGAGGTCTTTTTAATTCACCTCACCTGAGCACCCTCACTTTTCATAACTAATCACTACTGAAACAACCAGTGGTATTCCCTCCTGGTGGAGGTCAACATGGAAAAAGAAATCAAATGATGATGCTGTCACGTCTCTAAACATGGAGGAGAATCATGATATACAGCCTGTGTCCGTGATTGTGGGTTTTCTTAAAAAGACGGAAAGCACATTTGAACCCTGGTTACTGAGTTACAAGTGATCCTTCTCCCCCCTTTTGATGTTTACTATTGGGACAAGGAAGTCGAATGGATCACTACCCCTTCCTTCTCCCCCCTCTTGATATGATATGACAATTGCAAGCACACATAACAATCTCTAGCATCTATGGTATCAACATATTTGTAAAAAGGTTTTGTGAATACTTTCATTGAAAAATCACCAGTAGATTGATCTCCATGTAATATCTTATCATCTGAAATACTTGGTCCATTGTGATTTGCTAAATAATTTTTAGGCACAGAAGAAGGTTCAGGATTTGTCATATATATTTTTTTATATGAGTGGGGCAAACTCAAAATTCTAAGAAATATGGCAAAGCTACAGAAAATATAGCAAGCATACATGTACATTTGCGTTTTGATGATATCACATTATGATCTATAGTTTTCCTTTGGTATCAGACCTTATGACCTTTGATACTTTGGATTCATTTTTAATAGCGTTAGCAGCACAAGAGGTCCGACAAAATATTGATGTAAATAATATAGAAGTAAAAAATATAGATGAAAAAATATAGAATGCAAAAATATCAGCTCCATGCTTCATGAGGAGATGGTCCAGGTCCTCTGTCTGAGGTACTTCTCAAACTCATCAGCACAAGAGGCAATGCATCAGACCATTTTAGAGAAGTTGAAGCACAAACTTTTGCCAACCTAGATATTATTGTGGCATGTATCTGCTTCAGAATTCTAGAGGCTTCTGGACGATAGGCACAATGGGGCTTCTGGTCAATTTGTAATGCTGCACGTAACATCTTTAAGACCTCATTATTAAAATGTGTCACTTGGTCTGACTCCAAAGAAGTATGAAATTGAAAACGCGGTATCAACTCCCTCAACAGTAACTTGGCTACAGTTAAGCTGTCATTTTTTCTTGTAGAGTAAGCTTCTACCAAACGCGAAAAGATACAGACAATTAGAAGAATATATCTTAAAACATTGCACTTGGGCATCTCAATGAAATCGAGCTGTATTCAGTGAAAAGGACCACTTGACCTCCCTACATGACTCATTGTGACTGCTGTCTTTTCCAAGTATTTTGTTGATGACACCATGCAGCAGTGACACAGAGCTTCTGCCACTGATCTGAACCTTGGGTTAAATGATGTCTGTTGAAAGAGAGGTATCATAGCATCTCTCCTAAAGTGTGCAGACCCATGATAGTAATGCACAATGGGAGGCAGCAAACTATCTAGTAACACAAGTCTTCAGTCAGTGTACACATACACTTTATCTTATTGCCTTCTAGTGAAACCTGGCCAAATCCATCCCTGTTTCTCAGCATCTGACACCTCATTCTGTAATGTCTTTACTTCCTCCCATGTTTCTACAGTGGATAACAACAGTTCACAGTCTGTGACATCAGTGTTAAGTGTTCTCTCTCAAGGAACCTTCATTGAAGGTGTAGGAATTTAAATCCAAAAGCATGCAGTCTCATCCGCGTAGCGGTTTTCAACTGTGGCATAATCATTGCCCTGCCGATGGACAACACACTTCACCTTGACAATTTGAGCAGGCAATTGCAGGGACAGCAACAGGTTTCTCACCCTTCATTATGGATAAGGGACCCTGATGAGGTCATGAACCCCTGCTGTGACCACAACTTCCCAAAGTCATATACAGCATCAAATCCGTACCGTCTGTCGGTGAAGATGGTGACTCGCAATTGGTCAGAAATGTTACAGGCATGCAACATAGTCACCAACTCAGCCACTTGAGCAGAAAACACACCTTGCAAGCATGAAGCTTCCATCACACCCGCAACTGTACATACAGCACATGCAGCTTTCAAATTTCCTACTCCATCTTGCAAACAAGGTCCATCAACAAACAGTAAATTATATGATTCAGGCAAAGGAGTGTCAAGGATATCCGGGTTTGCCTCTGTACACAGCTCAGTCACGTCCAGACAATCCTGATCAGCTTCATCAATCACAACCTCATTTCGAGAAAGGGGTATCAAAATTGCAGGATTCAAACTTGTGCATCTCACCAACGTCTCATTCTCGGCTCCCAAAATGATTAGCTCATACCTTGTAAGGTGGCTGTTAGTGAGATGTTGTGTTCAAGTACGAGTAAGCAAGACCTCAACAAAATATGGACATACACTCTAAGCGGATGTCCCATCACAATGCTTTCAATATGCTCCAAACACACATTGCAGTGACAGATTTCAAACATCAAGGCAATGCAGAGCCAACTGGTCAAGAGTTGCCAAAAAATATGAACAGGTCTACGTGTATGCATTTGATAATGTGCATCCCTTGTGGTCACTTGAAAACAGAGTAAAGCTCTCCTCATAATCAGGCATTCCCAAAGCTGGAGCTCTCACAGTTCTGTCAAAGAGAACATGCAATCATCATCCCAGGGTACTGGGTCTGACAAGTCTCTTTGTGTCAGCCTCTGAAAAGGTTTGTTTGTCAGAGAAAAATTGGGAACCCACTGTTGACAATAGCACCCAACTACAGAAACATGAAATCTTCCATTTTGTGCTTGGTGGACTCATGTACAGAATTGCAGTGATCCTGTCGTAGGCAACTTTTCTTGCTCCTTTCTCAATTTGATGTCCAAGATACAGAACATCTCTCTTGCAGAATTGAAATTTTGATGGAGACACTTAATGTCAATTCACAGCCAAATGATTCAGCAGAGCAATAGTTTTGCCATTGCAAGCCTCCTCAGTACTTGACGCTACCAACAAGTTGTCATAGCACTGGACGAGAACACAATGATTTCGCATCTCCAAAGGCTTACATTTTCTTTTCAAAATCTGGTTGACTATTGAGGGACTTTCCAAGTACCCTTATGGAACTCGGCACCATGTCAAAACATGATTGCCGAACTTGAAAGCATTTCGGTAAACCCATAATAGGAGAGTTACAAGGACTTCCTAATATATCTTTTGGGATTCCTTACTTGATCATCAAATCTATCAGAGTAGAAATCCCTGCAATGGTTTCTGGACTCAAATTATATTGCAGGATTCATGGGAATTCAGCATTAGGCTTCACAGTAATTTTTACGGAGCCACACCTTTGATCAGACCAATATCTTTTCCGGTAAAGTCACAAACTTCTGGAAATACAGTGTCTCTCAATTCTAAGGGCAGATCATCTTGTTAGTAATGGGAACAACCCTTAAATTTTGGAATTTTGTTTAGCCAAATTGAAGGCAACATTCTCATCATTCATGTGGAACTCAATTCCCTTTGGAGTACAGTAAATTGAGAAACTGAGTTTGCACAACAGGTCTCATTCCAATAAGTTTACTGGACTTGATTCGCACACAACACATTTATGGAAATCCTCAAACAAACCTATTTTCATGGGTACACGTTTTGTTACCAGGTTAGACATTTATTGACTTGCGACTCCCACAACTTGCATTTTTTCTCCTGAGACGGGTAGGTTTGGAACTTCTCCGGGTAGCACAAGTATCAACAAGAAATTAGATAGGAGTCCCATTTACCTTGCCAGCCACATAAGGACCAATCTGGTCTACCTCTATGAATGCATCAAGCAAACATTCCTCCTCCCCTCTCAGGCACCGTCATAGTGACAGATCTGATTCTGTATAATCTACTTGGATCAAAGAGTACTGTTGAGACACATTTTGATTTGCATGGGATTATGCATCTGTATGAAATCCTTTATTCAAATTGTATTTTTAGACCTGACTATTCAGTTGGGGCCATTTGGGCTCGGGGCACATTTTGAGTTTGATTTCTTTGTCTGTGAACCTGTTGAGTCTGTACCATGCTATCTCCCTGTGAATGTTCATTTCCAATATTCTGAATCTGCCCTCCATTTCCTTGATTAATTGGAATAAATCTACATTTGCACTTCCAATGCCCTAACTTGCTGCAAATATGACATAGATTTGTCCTCTTCAACACATCAATTGAAACACCTCAACCTCTACCTTGGGGCTGCATATCCTGCTGTATTTTCCACCTACCTGTCACATCATTGACATCTGTTGATAACCTCCCTGTACCATACACATGGAATAAACACCTGTTCCACCCTTACCCTTCTGAACTGATTTCATTTGGGCAGTTATTAGTATTTCCTGAGTGAGCTTCTTCTGTTTTGATGAAATTTTGTCCCCACAATATTTTGCATAACAGAGTACTTCATCTACAGGCTTACTCTGCCAACATATTAAATGCTGCTGGATCCTGTTACTAATCTCAGGTCTCAGTCCATACACACTTATAAACCAAATGTCCCATATCTCTTTCAGACACATTCTCCTTTCCACTATACTGCTTAAAGGCTTGCAATAACCTCTCATAGCAAGCATGAACTGTTTCCTTTAATTCTGGGGTCGTCCGGTCAATTGTTACCCAATCAATTTCTTTTGGGGAAATGACCCCTTTCAAATAGGTAATGGCTTGGTTATATTTCTTTATCACCTAAAGAGAAGGTGCTCCTGTGTGAGCATTCATAGCTGTTCTGTTTTAGGCATGTTCTGTTTCAGGCCAATCAACAGCGAATTTACATTCCACCCACAAATCACTTGGGACCACAATGTCAAGTAAGGTTTCTAAATCTTTCAATAGAAACTTTGAAATCTTCACAAATCATTCAAATTGTTTGTACCATTCATAAAGATTTTCTCTCCGTTGTGGAAAATCATTTGTAAAGGACAATAAGTCTGGTCTAGTCCAAGGAACATGTACGTATCCTCCTCCAGATACCTCTCTCATGGGGAGCATCCTCACTCTATCTCCTCCACCATCTTCCATGGCCAGGAACATTTGCAAGGTAACCCTTTTCATTTCTGTCTTCTTTGTCCATCAACCTTTCCATTTTTTCAACTCTCCCCATTTTTTAAGGATAACTAGTAATTCTTCAATCTATAGCCTCATTCCCGAAGGTCTCATGTTTTCAATTTTCCTGTCACTGATATCTATTCGATGGGGTTTTTGCATTATTTTTTATGTCTGTGCATCCACTTTATATTTCTGTGCCTATTCAGACAACTTTTCATGTGTTTCGAGCACATCTGGCAATGTCTTTGCACACTAGCAATAATTCATCATCCTGAGAAGCAACAATCCCAGCAGGGCTTATGGTTTCTATAATCATTTCCTCCAATTCCACCTTAAGACTCACAACATCAAGGGACCTATCTGTTGTCATTCACAGAGCATCTGTTCCATTAATCTCAACAGCAATCATTTGCAGGGGTAATTATACCTTTAAGCCAATCATCAAATTCTTGGGTGTTAGGACCTGTTTGCCCTTCTGTTGTATTCCCACGTAAATCCTCATGCTGACCTTAAGTTCTTGCAATAGGTGGAGAAAGTAACATGTACACTCGAACCAGCACTAGCTTTTCAGGGAATATCTAATGGGGTCAGAACTAAAGGCATCTGGGTAGGCTGTCTCAATCTCAAATCTACAGGAGTAGAATTCAATCCATTCATCCCAGTAGGCATGGACAATGTATGTACATGTTTCCCTCAATTCCCAGGCTAATGTAAAGGAACTACAGGACCTAAATCCCTGGGAAAGTCAAGGCATCTGGTGCATTCAAAACAGTTTGAATATTTACATCAGGTATCCCTATGTTTCCACCCACTGGTATGAAAGAAGTTTGTGGAACTGGCTATATGGGCACGGCAGGCGTATCAGGAATTTTCCCCAAATAAGAAGTGGTTAAACTCTGGGTTCATCTTCATTATAAGGTGGTCGATGGTTCAGCAACAATTCATTCAAGAATTTGTCATCAAGTTCATGATCACTATCTCCAATTGGAAGTATTACTTTTGGCTCTTCAAGATAATTTTCCTTTTCCTTACGCTTCCCTCCATTCTCTTTCTCTGCCACCATTTTGTGACATATTTTTGCTCCCTCTGCTATATCTATTCTCCAAGCTTTCTATTGAGCATCACATCTAGCCACAACATAACGGTTTAAAGTATCTTGTACCTTTCCTGACATTTCTGCGTCTCTTTTTGATGGGCTACATGTTCCCATTCACTAAGCACCTTGAATTGCATAAGCCTAGTAGGCGGTTTAATCTCATATAGGTGTCTCCTCAAATTTTCAAAAATTCTGATATTAAATGTACCATATTACAGGAATGGTCCATCATTTTCAGTATATTTCTTCAAATTGTCAAGCCTTGTACATGTGTGATATCCCCTCTCTTGGGACATATATAATACTGATGTGCCCCTGGATAATATTGGTACTCCTCCTCGAGTGGGTATGGGGTACAACTCCCTGCATCAAGCTCTTCAAATGTTTCAAAATTGTCATTATTTCACAAACTATACATTTTGTCCTACACAAATAATTCTCCTCAATCAATTTCTCCGATACTTCCTTGTTTAGCTACTTCAAATCCAATACCATCTTGGTGCATTGCGATGTAGTCATACTATTTCAGCATGGTGTTACACTAACCAACCAATGCCAGAGCGGCACACTGTGAGGTCAGTCTCACTCTTCACTGCAGCTACACCTCCTTTACAATTCTTCGCACACATTCTTTCTTAGCAAAATCTTCACACAATTCAAGCTATTTCACAAACAAAATTCTGTCTGCTCCACTAAAGATGGAATAGACCCTTTCACACAAGAAATCTAACCAAATACAATGGTCTGTTCTGCTATTACATGCACTTCAAGTGAAACCTTGACCAGTGCGATCTCACTAAGGTTGTTATAATTTCTCCCCATTCACTGAGACCAACCTTAACAACAATATCCCTGACTCACACAAAGAAATTTCCCTTCTCTTGGTGAGACTGTGACCATGTCTCACATACAGCAACTTCAAAACATAGCAACTTACTCAGTGTATACCACACTAAGACCACCCAGAGGTGTATATCCCAGGATTTCAGGTCACGATGGACCCGCTAACAACTTCAACTTTTCTGCATAAAGTGTATCACCCTAACATTGACTCTAAATACTTTGCATAACCTTACACAGCAATTTCACATTACCGCAATCTAAGCTTAAGCATTTGCATTGCGCAACCCTATGAATATTCACACCACTACTTTAAATCGTATGTTTTGCACTCCTCTGTCGGTACCAGTAAATGGTCTCCTTCAGCCCCTATATCCTAACTTCATCAGAGAGATAAACCTTCCAACACAATACCAGAATTTCTGCTGTAGGATCACTGGACCCTTGATCTGAATTTTTTTTATCTTTTATCATTCACCTTAGTTCTTATTCACTTAGACCTCTAATGGATCTTGCTTCGTGCTAAGAGGGGTCAGACATGGGGGATCCAATCCAGTTATCCGATGAGGACCAGGAATTGGGTAATTGACCTACAAACTTGTATTTAAATTCTTATTTTTAACTCGCAAAACAAGTAAAGCGTTATCACTGCTAAACCCAATACCATAAAGAAATTATGTCGGACTTAGACCATAACAACCAATAAGTCAGTTAAAGCTATGCGGAATAATAACATTATTATCTGCTGTCCATAGATCTCTCTATTAGAATTCCCTATAATCATTATTAACCCAATTGGAGAGCCCAATCAATAATTGGAGATAAATCATGAAGAGACAGAAACAGGAATTATTTAAAGTTAGATCTTAGGTATTTAAGTCTAAGAGTGCAGAATATTCAATTTGAAATTTATATTGCCGTTAATTAACAAAGCATTGAAAAAATTGAGGAAGGACATGTGCCATTACAACTCAAAGGTACTCTCCCATGAGAGGGAAAGAAGTCTGATAATACCCACACAGCATATGCGTCAGCCAAATAGAAAGCCAATAGTGTCCTCTAGTAAGTTCCAAAAGTAAGGAGAAGTGATAATCGAATCGAATGCATAAGAAGAATGTATGTCATCCTTTCTGTCACATTAATGTATATAGTCCTCAAGTTCCAGGGTCACAACTCCTGTGTCACTTCATTTGGTCAGACCACTTAATCCAATTGTCAGTTCGTATAAGGTGATTATCATGCAGCATCAAAAGGGTGTTCATCACCTAAGTTGTGGAACCATCCAGTGTATAGTCCCTTTCCAAAAGCATATGAGTTCTTTAAGAGAAAAGTTTCTCATGGCAGATGTTCCCAAAGTAACAAAATAGTTGCAAGCAGTCCTCGTATGGGAATGGTAACTCTCCCAATTAGATAAAGTTTCCCTTCACATTGCAAGTTCCAGGGAGCCTTTCCATGAGTACAGAATGAAGTAAAGTAAGGAAAATGCAGGCCTATGTTAAATCCAGCCCATGGAATACAGAATATAGAATAATAGAAGTATACATTTCATTTATAACCTTTAGGATTCTATATATTTCCTCTAACTTATTGACACTCATAAAGCATTTTAGTTTTGGTGTAAGTGGCATGTGTAACTATGAAATATTACAGAATTTTCAAAGTACTAACGTATAAAACTATTTCAAAACATACATTATTAATATTGTTTCTAGTGATTCATATTGATACACATATGAAGATTATTCCCTAAAGGTTTTGGAGCATTTGGTTTTTGTATAAACTTGCAGCACCCTTTTCTCTTTTCTCATTTGGTATACAATTTTACATGTGCAAAACATGGAATTTAAGATGAGATTCCTAAAACACACATAATGCCATCTAGATTACATTAGTTTTCATAAATTCTTCACACACAGTATTATTACAAAAGTGTAATTAGAAAACCGTAGACTATGTGAATTCATCACTTAACATGTTTTTAAATGATACACCAATGATAGTAAACAGAGAACAATCGATGTTATTCAAATGCCTATTTTTAATCTAATGAATTCTTGTCTGCATGCTTTTACAATGCAGTAACTAACCCTTCTCAAGGTTTCCCACCATGTTTCTTCAACATATAGTTAAAACAATTATTGCACATTTCATCATTTTCTATCAAATGTGTCATAAGCGGTTTTATGTATGTGTTAAAATTTCAGCAGCTTATCTGCTTTATCAGAACCCAGACAGTCCCCTCCTCCCAGAGTCTTCTAACTGGATGGGGTATATGAGGAAACAGAGAATAAAAAACAACAGATCAACCTGGATGCATGAACAAAGGAGACAGGTTTCCAAGATCGGTCTGCATGGCCAGACCATTTCCAGTCTACTAGATAATGCAGACAACATTAAATGCATTTGGATTCTAGGAGTCACTGAACCTCATATCCTAGGTGACCTTGGATGGGTATTTATTTATTTATTTATTTTTAATAGTTGTAAAGCGCTGCATATACCCGTAGGCGTCTTGGCGCTAAAAACCAATATTAATTCAGGAAATGTGAGGGGGTAAGCCAGTTAATTAAACAGATGTGAGGGAAGATAAGAAAGACTAATGAGAGAACAGCCAGGTTTTCAAGAGTTTACGGAACTGAAGCAGTGTGACACTTTGTCTGATGTTAAGGGGCAGGGTGTTCCAGAGTCTGGGGGCCGCCACCAGAAAGCGTCGGTCACCCCAGGTAACTGTTTTGGTGCGAGGGACGACCAGTTGGCTAAGAGTGGCTGATCGTAAAGCTCTTGTGGGTTTGTAAGATTGTAATTGGTCTCTTAGAAAATGTGGTCCTTGATTGTTGATTGTTTTAAATACAATGCAGAGGGATTTGAAATGAATTCTTTTTTGCACAGTAAGCCAATGAAGATCTTTTATGTTTTTGGAGATGGATTCAAACTTTGTTTTACCGGTAAGAAGGCGAGCTGCCGCATTTTGTATTGTTTGGAGTTTTGCAATTACTCTGGTTTGGGCATTGAGGAATAGCCCATTGCAATAGTCCAAAGATGAAAGGACAAGGGCAGAAACCAGTGTCTTGATGGCAGAGTCAGGGAGAAAAGGGCGTATTTTCCGGATCATTTTTAATTTCAAATGTGCTGTAGATACTGTTTTGTTGGCGTGGTTCATGAAATTTAGTCCATCATCAAAGATGACACCGAGGTTCCTAACCTTCGAGGTGGGAGTAGGAGGAGTACCGAAGGTCTCTGGCCACCAGCAGGTGGACCAAGCTGGAGAGAGTGGACCAAAAATGAGTACCTCGGTTTTTTCCGAGTTTAGCTTTAGGCAGTTTGTAGCCATCCAATCTCCTATATCTAGGAGCCCTTTCTTAAATTTTTCCGCTACTTGCTCTCCATCCCCTTTAATCGCCAACACTAGTTGGGTGTCGTCGGCGTAAGAGGTTAGGCTCATCCCATGTGCTTTGATGGTCTTAGCAAGGTCCGACACATAAATGTTAAAAAGTGTCGGACTCAGGGATGAGCCTTGAGGAACTCCGCAAGGAGCAGAGAGTTGGGCTGATTGAAAGGGTCCCAGAATGACAGCCTGCGTTCTTTTGGCTAGGAAGGACGCTATTAGGTTTTTGGCAGTGTGGCAGATGCCAAGTCCCTTGACACGGTCAACCAAGGTGTTGTGGTCGACCGTGTCGAAAGCCGCTGGTAAATCTAGCAGAACCAGTATGGCAGTGCCACCCTGGTCCCTGATTACCCTGATATCATCAGCGGCTTTAATCAAGGCTGTCTCTGTCCCATGATGTTTTCTGAACCCAAACTGCGTGTTGTCGAGGAGCTGGTGTTTTTCAATAAACTCGGAAATCTGGGTATTCATGATTTTTTCAATCATCTTCGCCATGAAGGGTAGACTAGCTATTGGTCGATAGTTTTTTAACTCACTTTTGTCCAGTGAGGGTTTTTTTAACAGAGGTTTTAGTAAAGTGTTTTTGAGGGGGTCCGGATAATTGCCTGACAGCAATATTAAATTGCAAACCTGCGTGAGTGCCGGTATGATGGCATCCATTACCGGTCTGAGTACAGATAGAGGGCAGGGGCCTAGGGGTGATCCTGATTTAATCGTAGATAGGGTGTTTTTTATTTGGTCCGGGGTGACAGGTTGGAAGCAAGGGAACGTGTTGGCTAGAGGAAGAGTGGTAGAAGAGATTGTGCCCGGAGGTGATTTGGAAGAGAACGCCTGGTAGATATCATCTACTTTGGTGTAGAAAAAAGAGGCAAGAGAGTCACACAAAAGTTGTGACGGGGTGGGAGTAAGGTCTGGGGAATTGCCTGATAATGCTTTGGTAATTAAGAATAGTTGTTTGCTTGAGTTCTTGGCTTTCTCAATTTGATCACTGTAGTATTCTGTTTTTGCTTCCGCAATCATGGTTTTGTAAAGTGCCAAGGATTCCTTATAGACAGATTTACTGCTAATATCATAGTCTTTTCTCCAAGTTCTTTCCTTACTACGATTTATCTGTTTTTGTATCCTTAGTTTGTGATTGTACCAAGGGGCGGTGGGTTTGGCTCTATTACTCGAATGTTGTTTGGAAGGAGCTGATTGGTGTGTTGCCTGGCCCATCCAGTCGTATAATTGCTGGAGCGCTAGCTTGGGGTCTGAAGCGAACTCTGGGTGGGTTTGTTCTAGTATGAGCTTCAAATCATCTTGATTTATATTTTTCCAATCTTTAAAAGATTGTTTGGGTATAGGTTGAGGATTGCTATTGCAGTGATTATTGGTGGCTATATTTGCAAAAATTGCAAAGTGGTCGGTCCAGGGCATAGGCAAAATATTGGTAATTTGCAATCCTTCTAGGTTAGAAAAAATGGGGTCTAAAATGTGGCCTGCTTGATGGGTGGAGGATGTGACGAGTTGTTTTAGCCCTAGGGTACCTAGATCAGAGATAAGGGCGGCAGAATCGGTAAGGTGACCTAAATCTAAATGACAGTTCAGGTCACCTAGAACCGTAAAGCTACTTTCTGTGGCTACAGATTCCATCATGGTGTTTATGTTGGACAGGAAGGTCGTCTTTGATCCTGGAGGACGATATATTAGTATTCCCTTGAAATTAAACAAGGGGGAAATGTTGATAGCAAATTGCATTGCCTCACAGGAAGTGGATGGAATAGATGTCGTTCTGACAGGATATGAATCTCTGGCAATTATGGCCAGCCCACCCCCTCTTTGTTTAGGCCTGTCCTGACAGTAGGCTTTAAATCCCTCTGGAACAGCGATGACCAAGTCTGGCTGTGAAGTGTCATCCGTCCATGTTTCGGTGATGAACAGTATCGTGGAGGTGGAACACCAGAACTGGTTTGACTGTGATAAGGCTTCAACAGTAAAACATGAAATACAGCATCAATGTTATATTTTGCAGGTAAGAGTAGTTTCACGGAGAAAGAATTTAGCCTGGTGACATTCGGAAAGGGGCCAATGAAGGATGGATCATCCCTGTTCAGATTGTTGGTTGATAACCAAACAAGATCTCCCTCTTAAAAATCCTGTTTGCAGTGTATATTAGGGTGTTGTTTCATCTTTTGTTTTGCTTTATCAAGACAATCTGTTGTAGCCTTTTGTAATTGATGCAGGTCTTTTAGTTCTATCTGTTACAGATGGAACTAGAACCGGTGGTGTAGTGTGAATAATGGGTAACCGTCTTGGATGATATCCTGTCAGAAAATAAAAGGGGACAGCCTAGTAACAGTGTATTTACTTCTATTATACAGAAACTCTGCTTGGGGTAAGACTTGGCCCTAATAACTGTGTGCAAAGGTGTAAAAACTGATGTCCATCCAAAATAGTAGTAAAGTAGGTTTACTATAGCAAAAGGATCCCATTTATAAGATGGGTCTGACCAACAGCAAGTCCAGGCTCTAACTGCCTGTCCTTAGCTCATAACACAACATTTCTTACATGAACCTTCTGAGGCACCTAGCAACAGCAGGATGCCACAAAAGGATTTGCTCCAGAGGCTAATTCAATTGCTCCATCTGTTTGACACTTTGGGGGGGACAGGCAGAGGATAGAGCTTCTGAGGGCCTTCCAAAACGTTAACGTGATTTGTAATTCACGATTGGAAGGCAGACCATGCAATCTGATGGTTTGCTATATGAATATCTGACTCAGTACTTCAGAGGTTGGAAACTTTCGAAGTGGGATGTATTGCGCCATTGTTTACAATAGATCTACTATTACTAGCACCATTGTCTATTTTTTCTCTGTGGTAAGTTGGTAGTAAAATCTAAACTGAACATGTGCAAAGAGCAGGAGGTATAGGCAATGGTTGTAATAATCCTAATGGCACTGTATAGATGCTTTATTTCTGGCACAAATCGGACAGGTGAGGACATATTTCTGGACATCCTGAAGCTTTGACTTCCAACAAAAGTGTTTCTAGAAGTTAACCAAGACTTTATGAATGCCCAGATCACCAGGTGGTGTGGTGTCATGGTTCCATTGTAAGACTTGCTTAACAAGTTCTGTTGTTGGAACAAATAGACATTGTTTGTAGTAGTACAAACTATCCACCACTCTTTACTATGGATAATGAACAATTTCTTCACTATTAAGTTTCTTTAATTTTTGAGTGTGGTTTGGAATGTCTCAGGACTGCATACTGTGATTATACTATCTATGGGAATAATACTGGGAAGTTCACGTTCAGTAGCGCTCAGAAGCATAAATCCACATTGTGATAATATATTTATTTGCCATTGCTTGGGGCCTGGTCGATAAGCAATGATGAAGTTGAACTCACTAAAGAAATGTAACTATCTCATTTGTCTTCGAGGAAGAGGTTTGACTGAACTGAAAAATTGGAGGGTTTTTTGATCTGAATAAATTGTGACTGTGTGTTTGGCACCTAAAAGTTGATGTCTCCATTCTGAAAAGACCAATTGCATGGCTAATAATTCTCTACCTGCCACAGTGCATTTTCTTTCTGGTGGCAACAGCTTTTTAGAATGAAAGGCCACAGGATTTAAAAGTCCTGACTTTGGATAACACACCACCAATATCTGAGAAGCATTGGCCAGAATATAATATCGCTGATGTGGATCAGGAGTTTGTAGCACAGGAGCAGTTCTGAATGCTCTTTTAAGGATCTGAAAGGCATGGTCAGCAGCTTCTCACCAGCGTCTCACAAGTGAAAGATTTTTCCTTTTTTGGTAGTTGGGTAATTGGTGCGATGATGTCTGAAAAATGTGCAATAAACTTTCTATAGAAGTATGCAAACCCCAAATGTCTCTGTGCCTCCTTGATTGAGGTGAGGGCTGGCCAGGTCATGATCGTTTTCCACCTTTTTCAAGTCTGTTGTAATTCCTGATGAGGAGAGGACATTTCCCAAAAAGTCAACAGACTTAACATGGAATAAACACTTTTCTAATTTGGGAAGTTATGTTCTCAAAGGCTTTGAAAAATTGAATGCATGTGAAGCATGTGTTCTTCCTCATTCTGAGAATAAATGAGAATGGCGGCTAAGTAAACTATTGCATAGATGTCCTAAAAGTCCTGTAGTGCTTTGTTGATAAAATATTGGAATGCTGCTGGTGCATTACATAGACCAAAGGGCCTCACTGTATGTTTGAATAATCTGAATTTCGTGTGGAATGCTGTTTTGCATATGTCGATTCTTTGACACCAATGAGATAGTATGCCCCTGGTACGTGTAGTTTTGTGTAAATGGTAAAGTGGCTGACCTGGTCTAATGAGACCAAAATGAATGGCAAAGGGTATCGATTGTTAATGGCTGCCTTATTCATTGCTCTATAATCAATAAAAGGACTGTAATTCCCCATTCATTTTGGCACAAAGATGGGTGGAGAAGAGACTGGGGAGGTGCAATGATCGATGAACCAAAGGGTCAACAATTCCTCAAGATATTTTTTGAGATTTTCTGTCTCAGGCTCTGTCAGCACATACATTTGGCTGTAGAGCAGAGTGGCATCAGGAATGAGAGCTATTCTGCAATAAAATGTGATGTGCGACGGTAATTGTGTGTTCTTTTGTGGGTCAAACATAACTTGGAAGTCTTCATAGTGTATGCACAATTTAAGTGTATCTGTCTTGTGTGTCAAAGTGCAGTGTAATGGTGTGGGTAGGTCAAAGGCATCCAGATAACAGGAAACATACAGAAATGTGAGTCCAATGTAAATGTTTTCAGAGCCCACTTTGGATTGTGGAATTCTAGCCAAGGAATTCCTACATATACCCTAAAGGTTGGGGTATTCATGAGGCCAAAGATAATCTGCTCTCTGTGACAATTGTCACAGACCACTGTCAATGGCTGAGTTTGAAACCATATAATTCCTGAGAATAGTTCTGAGCCATCCACAGCCCGTAATGGCTCTGTTTCTTTTGAGACCCTCAGCAGTCCAAGTCTCTCTGCTAGGCAGGGGTCAAAAAGTTACCAGTGGCCCTGGAAACAATTATCAAAGATAATTTATTTCTCTTTTGGATGGTCAACAGAATGGTGACCTGTATATTTAGGTTAAATGGTATTCTTACTACTGTGTTAGATAAGTATTGGGAGACCTGTACTTGGTTCTCTTTCAGGTAAGTGGTCTCTTCCCAAAGTGAGAATACTAGTTTTCCTGTTCTTGATCTCATCCCGCAAGTCCTGGAACTGTTTTCCCTTTCCATTTCTTGAAAATGCTCATTTGCGGGCGTGCGCGCATGTGCAGTTTTCTCAAAGAATTACCCACACAGCGAGGAAGAAGAGGAGGGTACCCGGGGATACAGCATGCCAGGTAAGTGGTTTTAATTGAATTTTTAGTCATGTAAATGAATTGTTAATATAGGGGGTGCCGAAGCGAGGACTGGCAAAATCGACTCCACCGCGGAACGTGGAGGAGGCAAATCTCCGCACACTCCGCAGGCGAAGCGGAGGTCACCACCCGGGGTTACTTTCATCACTCAGTCTATAAACACTGCACAGTATTCTGTAGGATCTACTATGTGGGCTAAGGAGTCCATAAGATCACCTTGCAACTCAAAATAGGAACAATGTGTTTCAGCCACTAAACGATTGAATTGAGTAATGTATATGAGAATATCTCTGAAGCTTTGTTTCAGTTTGTGTAACTCATGATCACTAGATTGTTTGAATGCATTTGTACAAAGGTTTTTTTCATTGCATGTTTGCAAGCAGGAAAATTATTTCCCACTGGATCATCGTTTTCAACTAGTGGCAAGAAGCAGATGCCAAATGTGCCCACATGGGAAATAATGTAAGCTACCTTGGCAGCGCCATTTGGGATAACATTAGGCTTACTCAAGAAATGTAATTGCCATTGTCCCATGAAGATATCAAATTTGGCACTGTACCCATGGAATCACTCAGATGTTGCTAACAAGATGGGTACAGGTGTGGTGATAGTAATATTTAAGGGGGGAGACTGTGCATTATTAGAATTTGTGGGCATGCTTATTTTACCAGAATGATCCCTGAACTTAGTGGGTTGAAGGACAGAGGATCCTCCCTGAACACAGTATGTCCACAAGCAAGACAATGTTGTGGGTTGTATGTCTGCAGTTGTCCTCTTAATTTTACGTTTTCCACATGCAATTTTTGAAATTTCATTTGGAGGCTTTGCAAGGCTCTAGCCATATCTGATACCATGGGTAGCTCTTCTTGCTAATTGATCTGATCACGACCGTCCATACTGCCCCAAAGGAACACTTATTTTTATTGCTTGGCCTTCTGTCAACATTCTAGGTTGTGCCACTCACCTGAAGTCCAATTCATCCCGATGGGTGAAGCTGAATCTCCTCTTGACCCATGCACTAACATCAGAGTAAGATGATAGACTCTGTGCTTGCATCAGTACCTGAGGGGAATGGTGGGATGGGATTGACAAGAAACATGTGGAGCAGGTTTAATTTCACATGGTCACTGTGCAATTGCATCCGCACTGATCACTGTGCATCTGTTTCAGCACCATAGGATGTTGCATAGATACTGCACTGGGCATGAGTCGATGAAAACTAAACAATGAACTCTGCCTCTTCATGAATTTACTCATATTATACCTTGGTCAAAAGTTGTCTGTATCTCACCCCTAACTGCACTGGGAATCTCCTAGGAATACACCCTGTTCTTCTCAGGATTCGAATGCTTGAGTGTTTCATGGTGTTTAAAACATTAATTGCAATGTGTGATTAGGAGCATTTGGAGTGGTTGAATTGTCTGCCATATCATGGAACACTCTCTTGAATTATGATAATGAACAACAAAAATGGAATGCATTATGACATCATCACACGTTGCATTATAATCATATAAGTCCTTTGACAATGTTGTATACAGTTCCAAACATATACAATAAACCTCTGAACTTCAAAATGCACCTTTCTGTAGCATTAGCAAAAGTGTTTCATGTTTTTTTTATCATGTAAGTCTCTCTGCGCTAGCGCAAGCGCAATAATGGCATAAATCGCAAACTGTCTCTTTGGTCTTTTTACGAGTCTCTGTAGTGGTATTAATAGCGTTCTAATGCCAACAACTACAACATTTGCATCATGCGAATCTCTAAGGGGCAAGGTGTATGACTCTAGGGGTAGCACACTGCGATATGTGTTTGCATCAAACCTTGTTTTCGTAGTTTTATTCTTTGCCCCTTTACGTTTGTAGGAGACGTAACCTGCATGATGCGGAAGGTCACAGAGACCCAGATGCTGAACATGCTGCCAATCAAGGAGAGAGGGAGAAGATGTTAACTGGAAATCAGTGCAACAACCAGGAGTGATGAGCAGGTAAGTAGTGCATCATGTGAGGAGACCAAGCATCACTGTGCACGTGGAAGTGGCTTTTATAGCCATGTTTGCACATGGAAGCCAGAAGCACGTCGAGCCTTTGAAGCAGGTTCTCAAGTGCCTGAATGTGGTCGGCTGTGGCCATTAGAACGTTTCTGAATGCTCTTGCAATCATGTCTAAATGGCTGTGTGCTTTTCTAGATTGTGCAGAGTTTTGTTTCAGTGCAGCCACTTCCACCATGTATATTTTACAGAAACAGCGGATCACAAATACATTATTTATTGTAAGCCTAACACTGCCACCAGGGATATATATGGCAACACAAAATAATGTTTAAATCATGAAACATCAGTAAAGCACTTCACAAATGCCAGGGAAGGGGGGTGTTCTTTAATAAACCAATGATCCAGTTATCCACTACGATCCTTAGAGCACAAGTTGCACATTATAGGGACGTGCAGTGTTGAGAGTTGGAACCCTGATGTGTAGCGTAACCCAATTTATCAAAATGACACACCAAGAGCATCTGCAAACCCACTCTCTCCTGGCTATATGCTTCTTGAACAACCATGAACTACCTTGGAAAACAATCAGACTTTAAATCTAAATGGTTGATTGAGAACAAGTGGCCTGCAGTAGGGCATAATTTGGGAGTCCCAGGCAGTGCTTAATTTGTATCAGTGTATTCTGGTGCTTGACACTGGCACACAATTCCCAACACTGGGCAAAAATGATAGTCTACCACATGGCAGTGCTGTCCTCCTTATTTTAAGATGAGTACAGCAACAGCATTTAATGATTTAAAAAACATTAAATTGAATACCTGCTGCCTATGCCATTCTTATAACATTTGGTGGCATGAAATAGATTGACTCGTCACACTTGTAGGGGTGTGATGCTTAGTAATTGTATTGGTACTATCAGTGGCAATTCTGGCAAGGGCATTGGGCGGTGCAAGCAGTAGTGGCTTCCTGAGAAGGACACCTAACTTAATTTTTTACAAGTTAAGTACAGACCCAGGGTATACAATTTGGTGGGGCCCTCCTAAACCATTGTGTGCAGTATACAAGGCAGTTTTGTTTCTTACTGTATTGATGAATAGACCAGCCTTTACCTCTGCTGCTAGGCTCTCTTCCTTTCTTTTTCCCAGTTACATTTCCTCTACACCTCTCGTTCTTTCTCTTCCCCCCAGCTGCACATCTCCCTTGCATATATTTCTCCATAGCTACAAAGGTACTTAATATCGTAAAACACCTTTACTCCAGTTTAGTTGTACATACTTCTCTTCTGGAACTTGTAGATTTCCTTTTCAATGACTGGTATGGGCTCGATTGATGTAGTGCAAGGGGCTGGCAGGCAATCCCACATGCACTGTCTCTAGGTGAACCCTCCTCGCTTTTCCCACAACTTGGTGCGCTGCACCAGTTTCCGCTTCCTGGGTTGCAGAGCTCCAGGATCCCGGGACGTGACTGGGATGAAGCCGAGTCATTGCCTAGCAAGCAGCATCCTGCTGAAGAAATAGCACTGAGGTCTGTATGTGCTCTGGACAACATCAGAGTGGAATGCAGCATGGCTCTATTTTCAGAGCAGTGGCGTAGCTCACAGCTTGGAGCCTACATGGGAGCTTCTTTTTCTTTATGGCTCGGATGAACGTCACTGCCCATTAAAAAAGAGTAACATCAGGCCACATTAAATTATTAGCCAGCAGAAAACAATTCCAGTGCTGCTCTTGGCTGAAGATACCTTTCTGGATGCAGAGGGGGGGGGGGGGGGGGGAGAGCAAGAGAAAAATGCTGGAGGCCTTATCTTCGTGAGCCCCCCACGACATTAAACGTTGCACAGGGAGTAAGCCACCAGGTTTCACACCATGGGTAAGTAACCAAGCGAATGTCAGTACATTTGTAGGGTGCTCTTGTTGTAGGTCACTGGTTAGCTTCCCACCCCTTTAACTTGAGGCTGGAACTGGGGAAAGCTGCATTCCATCATAATAGGGAAGCATTTAAAAATGGCTAATGTAATGGGCAATTTGGATACTGCTGTGGCCCTTAAAGCAAAAACATGAGAAGCCCAAATGAAGAGAGCATCAGCAGGGGGGAAGAGGCTAGGCTGCCAACCAAGATGGCCGCATAAGCTTGAAGCTATACCGACTCCAACAGCAATCCTGATTAATCCTACAGTCTTTGCCTACCCGCAGATATGGTAGTGTGACGGGCTGTACATGCGGGCTATATACAGCACTTATGGGGCAATTAAGCTGCAGAACGGTGAAGGAGGCCCCCTGTAGTCGAGGCGTGCTGCGCTGTGCATGGTGGACTGTGCTATACGATCTGGGCTGCCAGGTACTGAGCTGGCCCGAGTGCCTCGACCACTGGGGTGAACCATCGCAAGGGGGAGGCTGATTGAACATGGATCGCAGAGTTTAAGAGGTGCCGCCTGCCTAATGGGAAGGGGCCTGAGGTCTGTCGGATGTTGTTCAGCCGTGGTTGTGCGACACAGATACGCTGAGCCACTGCTGAAGCCTTGAAGAGGTGCTGGAGAGAAAGAGAGGCGCTGCCCTTCAGGGGCCAGGTAAGCGTGACCTATCCTTTTCCCACCCCCCCCTGGAGGCCCCGCAGTGACAGGGACCATGGGTGAGCCTAGGAGGAAACACTGCAAAGATGAGATGGCCGGCTGCCTGTGTATCCTTGCAGCTGATAGGCCACGGGAACGCTGTCCTGACAATAAATAACAGCCCCTGTAGATTGGCCTGTGCAGGCTTGCCCCTTCCGACCGCCTCCTGTCCCCTTTTCCAGTTCATTGTAAGCAGTGGAGGGCAGCACATCACCCGCTGGACCGAAGCTGGCTACGGGGGAACCCATACACAACCCACAAGGCAGCTATATAATATATTGAGTACGGGTGCTACTCCCATACCTAAAGGCACATTGAAAAGGGAGACAGCATGAATACCACCCTGAGTATGTCATAGACCCACATGTGGGCACAGCGTGTGGTGAGGCACCAGAGCGGGATAAGCTGAGGGCTCGGTGACACCACTTGCACCCCATATTCCTCCCACCAAAACACAGTGAGGCCGACCTTGGACTATGGTGCAAGGTGACCCAAAACAGCATCGCCTTACGTTTGACAAAACCAAGACCCCAGTGGTAGCACAGGGGGCTGAGATAGCAGAAGGGGGAGTGGAACAAGAAGTAGCGTTGGGGCGGCCAGCGAGTCAGGATGCACTACTGCGAGTGCTTCACTCAGGCTTTCGGCAATGGAGGGTCTCTTTAACATACTGGATAGATGTCTGGATGCCCTGAATGATCGCATTAAAAAGCACAATCACAGGCTAGAGGCAGAAGAGGGCATGATCTCAGACTTGGAAGACATGGCAGCACAAACAACAAAGAAATTGGAAAGACTAGAACAAATCGTGAAAACAATGGCCCTGAAAAATGAGGACTTGGAAGTGAGACGCAGGCAAAATAATATTTGTATCCTTGGGCTGGGAGAAAGTAGAAATACAGGAATTTCAGAGACCCAGATACAGTACTGCGATTGGCACGAAAAAGGTTCCACTTATCTGGAAGGCGGCAACATTAAGTATATTCCCACACTTCACAGCAATAGGATAGAGGCCAGAAATAAGTTTACACAAGTGAAGAACAAGCTCCACAATATGGTATTACGATATAGCATGTTCTATCCAGCGTGCCTCCGTGTGGATGTGAAGGACAAACTCTACATATTCGACATACCAGCAGCTGCACAGGAGTTCTGCCGGCGCAACGCAACAGATTGTGATGAACACGCTAAAGATGATGCTGAGACCTCGAGGCATGCCACGCTGACAGATGACGGCTCCTCTACTGAACACGAGATTTAGGATGGACCATAGCCCCAACCATAAGCTCCTACATCCCAACGTACAGAGAGAATTAACATTAACTGCGGGATCAAATACAGCTGATACACCTAAGTTACCATTTGGTGGCACCAGGCTTGTATTATTCCAACTTATATCCTTATATTGCTTGGGAGATGGAAGGATTGTTGGCAACCTCCCATGTGCGATTATAGGGTGTTTATTTGGGGATTTTAAGTTGACAGTTCTGCATGCAATGTGTCTTACGTTACCTCGAGGGGAGGGAGTTCCTTGGAAATGATACTCTGGGAATGGCTGGGGGGTGAGAGGTTGGGAGAATTGTCCCCCATTGGGATTTGATGTTGCTACCATATCTCAGTTCTATGGATACACACTATAGCCTCAGACATGCATACGTCCACCTACAAACCATGACAACAAAACACATTGATATAACACCATTTGCATGCATAACACTAGCAACTTGGAATATACATGGACTAAACAACCAACGCAAAGGTAAACTTGTCCTGCATTACCTCCAACCGCACCACGTAGATAATGCCGTTCTACAGAAACCCCACCTGCCACTTGAATCTTCCAACTCTTTGCCACTGTATGGGGCCAATATAGTTTTTTCTCAAACTATAGTTCATATGCCAGAGGGATCGCAATCTTTATCCATAAACATGCGCCCTTTCATGTATTGCATCATCATGAGGACTCGGAAGGGAGAGGGCTCATTGTTACAGGTGACCTGCTGGGCGGAGGGTCTCATTTGTGAACATAAATTCCCAACCACCGAAAGCCCAGAATTTTATACACAATTGCGGGCCTCCCTTGAACACCTGAATACATACTATATTTGTATGGGAAGTGACTTAAATATGCTACTCCGTCCTGAATTAGATAGCCCTGCCTGAAACCCCTAAATGAAAGCGCACTCAAGAAAAACATTATAACAACTATGTGAAGCTTTGTCTCTGACAGATGTGTGGCATAGGCATCATCCCTTAGAACAAGAATGCACACATCACTCCTCACAGTATGACACATGGACCAGGCTCGATTACCGGTTGGTCACCCCAGGCCTTTTACCATGGGTGACAGCTATGATGCATTTACCACGTATGCTGTCGGACCACTCCCCGGAAACGCTCAGGCCATGGGTCCCAAGGGTGGAGGGTTTTAAAGAGTATGGAGATTCCTGGGCAGGGCCCTGCAGGACAAAGTGTTTTGTGCTGAATTGAGTACTGTCATAGAGGAATACTTTGAGACCAACACAGGGTCCTTGGACAAATAGGCAAAGCTATGGGACGTCTTTAAATCCTATGCTAGAGGGATTTGCATATCCAAATACTCGGGTATTCTACGAGACCTGCGCACCACTCTCACCAGCATAGAACACAGGCTAATAGGGTTAGAGCAAGAGCAACGAGAGCAGCAGGCAACAGAATATACCCAAATACATGCTGCATTACTGGAAGAATTTCAAGAAGCAGCTATGAGGGAGGCCCATTATCTAGGGAAATACACCACTGCCTGGCACTATGGGGAAGGAGAACGACCATGGAGAACGCAGCCAATCTGCTGAGACTGCCACATGGGAAATCCTACATCTCAGGGATTAAACAAGCCAATGGCACTCTGCCCGAAGACACAGCGGGTATCCAAGCCACTATACTCAGACTTGGAAGACATGGCAGCACAAACAACAAATAAATTGGAAAGACTAGAACAAATCTTGAAAACAATGGCCCTGAAAAATGAGGACTTGGAAGCGAGACGCAGGCAAAATAATATTTGTATCCTAGGGCTGGAAGAAAGTAGAAATACAGGACGGCTTGACCAGTTGTTGAGTGCCTATTCTTAGATCTCTTCAGGAGAGACCCCTTCACAGCTATATTTGTGGTAGAGCATGAACACCGCTCCTTGGGGGCTCAACCTGCCCCCGGCTGCACCCCCAGGCCTCTGATTGCCTGATTACTGAATTTCAGAGACCCAGATACAGTACTGCGATTGGCACGAAAAAGGTTCCACGTATCTGGAAGGCGGCAACGTTAAGTATGTTCCCACACTTCACAGCAATAGGATAGAGGCCAGAAATAAGTTTACACAAGTGAAGAACAAGCTCCACAATATGGTATTACGATATAGCATGATCTATCCAGCGTGCCTCCGTGTGGATGTGAAGGACAAATCTACATATTCAACATACCAGCAGCTGCAGAGGAGTTCTGCTTGCGCAACACAACAGATTGTGATGAACATGCTAAAGATGATGCTGAGACCTCGATACAATGATAAATAATGACTAAAAGTACTCAACTGGTGCATCTAAAATAGGCCTACCCCGGTGTACCTAACCTAAGTCTAGTACAAGGGAAGAAGTAAGTGAGGTGTAGCTTGAGTTAAATAGTTTCTGCCAAGAAACTATCGAAGAATTCTCTAAGGGTCTAATCAGCTCCGTACCTTGGTTATAGAATGAAGGAGGTCTTGTATCTCTCTCTCTGGACTCGATCTCCCAGTAACCCGCAAGGGTAGCAGGGAAACACTGGAGCTGGATTTCTCAGCAGGAGAAAAGACAGCATCTCTCTACGTGCGTCAGCTGGAGGGTTGGCTTCCTTTGGCACTCGCTACAGCAGGGCGTCGGGAAAGTATTTAGTCGATCTGCTCCAAACCACCGTGTGTTTGCTAGGGCTGATGTGGGTATATTTATACCTGGAAGGTGCTGAGTTTGACGTAAGGGTTGACATAACAATGTCACTAAGAACTCGAAGTTCTTTACACGCTCCAGGAGTTCTGGGACAAATCAATACTGAAGCAGGGGGAAGTCCTATACTGTTGAAGGCTGGTTGTCTTCAAGAACTCTTTGTACTCTAGGAGCTTAGTGGAAGTACAAAACACACTATATAAAGGAGGGTCTAAGGGCAAATTTTACGACTCTAAACTGGACACATGCCCCTACATAATGACTTACAACAACAAAAGGTATCCAGGAGTCACGACTCAGTGTTTTTGCTCGAGACTTACCACCATGTGACTTACAAGTTAGACTGTGTATTTATTCAAGTGTAAAAAACATTCAGCTACTCATATATTCAACATGCAACTTGGGTAGGAATTTTTCCCATCAGTTGCCGCTCTGTACCACCATTATCACATCATTTGGGTCCTCCTTACCCAGGAGTTAGTACACAAAGTCAATCACACTGTGAAGGGTGTGGAGACTATGTGAGTGAGGAGACCGATGTCATTTGTGTTTACGATGGTATCAATATGGTGTTGAAAAAAATATTTTACACCTGAGGGAAAGCAGTGCAGTGAAGAAAAAGTGAAAGTGAGTAAAATTGGTAGAGCTGAGTAGAAGAAGTGATTTATTAGTTTCTCTCAGACCCCCAAGGTTAAAATCAAGTGAAGAAGTAGATTTAACAGAATATCTACTGGCAAGTGGTCAACATGTTTCTGCATATAATTGGATGGTTTCCTATGCATTCATCAGGACCTTGGTGTTGCTACTGCTTGCATAAATAAGTGATAAAAAAGTCAAAGGGAAAAATTTCACCTGAATATCAGGTGTAGAATCTCCGCCACAGTCTAGAAAAGTCATACGGAAGACAAAGAAAAGAGAAAAACAACATATATCAAAGAATGCACTCTAAACATTGTGCTATTCTGGTGGTCACATATATTCATTTTGACAAACATGATAACACTCACCCGATACTTGTGGGGATGGCGCCTCACCTCACCTGGCAGCAGCTCAGGTAGAATAGGAGCACCGCTCTGTTAGCAAAATACAATCACAGGAACACTCAACCGATTCAGTAAAACAAGGCAAAAAATATTTGTAGAAGGCAACTCTAATGGCGTATGGAACAAACTCTCGTTAAGAGTATGTTAAAAGTATACCCGGTAACGGACCAAGAGTTTTTTATATGTTCGGGCATCTAACATTGTAAAGCCACGAGATCGTAGCGGGATGTTTATCGCTTTGTCGTCAGGCAGTACTGCCTGTCTAGGCTTCTCAACCACACTCTCACCTCTCCGTCGGTGTCTCCAAGCGTCCCTCTGGGCTATTCTGGGGAGGCACCGAACAAGAGAAAAGGGCGGGTATATCAGTGAAGATTACCGAGCAGGTATGGTGCATGATGGGAATCGTAGTTCTCTTAGTAAAGGAGCTCAGTACACTTGGAAAACAGTAGTTCTAGAAAGAAAAAACTCAGTAGTATTATAATGACATCCATGGTATTGGTTTGTTTAAACCCTCCTTGTCGCTGTTCAATTTGTAAACCCATTTCTGTTCAATTCTAAACAGAAACTTCCCGACGTCAGGGCAGTGGTCCGGTATCGTTGGCTGTTCCAGTATTGTCCATTTGAATTCACTTGGACCGTGACCCTTTTCAAGGAAATGAGCCGTTAAGCGGGTCACTTGTTTCCGACAACGGACTGTGCTCTTATGTTCACCAATTCTTATTTTGGTTTTACGGGTTGTCATCCCCACGTACCTCTTTGCGCAAGGGCATGTGATCATGTAGATGGTGTTCTCACTGTTACAATTGGTGAATTTGCGCTGTTGCCATGGGCGCATAGTTCCGATGTCAACACTGGTAGATTTAGTGGTTTGGGGACATGCCGAACAACTGCCACAGGGATGGTGACCCTGTACCGGCGGCAAATCCCACAGGGTGCCAATCTGTCTAGATGATTTGTTTTTCGGTCTGGTATGGACTAGATGGTCTTTTATGTTAGGTCCTCTTTTGAAAGCAAAAAGTGGCGGAGGTAAAGTATCTCCGCTGGTGTTTAAGATGGACCAGTGTTTGGTTATGATTTTCCGAACCTCATTTGATCTCGTATGGAAGGTGTTCACGAAAGTCATTCTTTTAGTTTTTTCTTTTGGAATTGCAATCTCCAATAGGGCATCTCTGTTGTTGTTAGAGGCCCTTTTCTTGGATTGGCGAATGATTTTAGCAGGATACTTTTTCTCTCGCAAAAATTCTGAAAGTGTCCCCGAATGTTTCTCAAAGGATTCCTTGGTGGAACAGTTCCTCTTGAGCCTCAGGAATTGTCCAAAGGGCTAATTTTCTCATGAGCGCTCTGGGATGGCAACTTTCAAAACTGAGAAGCGCGTTACGTGCCATGGGTTTTCTATATAACTCTGTTTTCAACCCATCTTCTGTAGCCACTATAAGGAGGTCCAAAAAAGGCAACTCTTTTCTGCTGGATTCAAAAGTGAATTTCAAAAACTCATTACAGTTATTTAGCCAGCTGTGGAATTCTAAAAGGCTGGCCTCAGAAACTCTCCATACGACCAAGATATTGTCTATGTACCGCTTCCAAAGACAAAGCGATACATAGTGGGGATTATCTTGATGCAATATCTTTGTTTGTTCCAGTACATGGACATATAGGTTCGCCAGACTGGGCGCGAAAACGCTGCCCATGCTGGTGCCAGAGGTCTGGAGGTAGATGGTATCCTCGAATTTAAAATAATTCTCTTTCATTGCCAGCTCTGCTAGATCCATAATAAAGGCAACCGGAGTTATCGTTTGTAAGTCCCTTTCTTGGAGGATGTTACCCACCACTTCCAGGGTCTCTATTTGAGGAATCGATGTATATAAGGACTCTACATCAAAGGACACAAGTAGATCCATAGAGCTGTCAAAGTTTACGTCTGGAATTAATCGTAACACATCCTTTGTGTCCTTAAGGTATGTTGGCATTTCCTTGACAATTGGGTTGAGAAAATAATCAACAAATGTAGAAAGTGGCTCTAGGACCGATCCAATGCCAGAGATGATTGGTCTCCCAGGTGGCGGCCTCTGTTGTTTGTGCACCTTAGGTAGGCAGTAGAAGTAAGGAAGCGATGGATGGGAAGTACAGAGAAATTGACCCTCCTGTGGAGTTATCCATCCTTGTGACGTGGCCTCTTCCACTAGATGGCTGATCTTGGTTCTCAGTCTCTCTGTAGGATCGTCTTTCAATGGCAGATAAGACTTCCGATCTTGTAATTGTCTGAGACATTCCTGTCTGTAAATATCTTTGTCAAGGATAACGATTCCACCGCCTTTATCTGCAGGCTTTATTATGATTGATTCATTAGCTGTTAGGGCCTGCAGAGCTAGTTTCTCTTTGTTTGATAGATTTACAAAGGATCTGGGTTTCTTTGTTTTATAGAGTCGTTCAATGTCTGTTTCCACAGCCTCTTCAAAAGTTTGGACCCTGGTAGGTAATCCAATTGTCGTGGGATTGAAGGTTGATGGTTTTTTAAGACCAGTGTTGACAACAGATTCTATATTGTCTCCAGGGTTCTGTTTTGCAAAGAAGTAGTGGAGTCTCACTTTCCTAAAAAGTTTGGAAATCTCCACTTGAGTGTTAAATTGATCACCTTCGTGGGTTTCTGAATGTTTTTTACACTTGAATAAATACACAGTCTAACTTGTAAGTCACATGGTGGTAAGTCTCGAGCAAAAACACTGAGTCGTGACTCCTGGATACCTTTTGTTGTTGTAAGTCATTATGTAGGGGCATGTGTCCAGTTTAGAGTCGTAAAATTTGCTCTTAGACCCTCCTTTATATAGTGTGTTTTGTGATTGAGTACAGCCCCGGCTGTGGGTCTTCTTTCTGAAAATAACGGACATACAACTGCTTCTGTCTGTTTTACAGCTCTGTTTTGACTTTATTTTCGATTACAAGACACTCCCTTTTCTGTTGTAAACTTGGCAAACTTTTTAGTCTTAAACACTCATAATGGCATCAAACAGTGGTTTGGCTTTTGAGGAAGCAGAAATTCAAAACATTCTAGATGAAAATCCCAGTCTTTTGGAGAGTATCCCCCTCGCAACTAACACTCCAGACGAGGGTTGGAATAAGATCTTGATTCTAAAAAAATCTCACTCAAGAACTGTAGTGCACGGTACAACCATGGCGCAATATCTACATGGGAACTGTGCGCCGTCAGGACTAATTGTGAACAATACACCAAGACTATTCTTGGATGATAAGGAATTTCTCAAAGATTGGTCATTAATTGCCTGGCGGTGCACCAGGGACTGGCTAGTCCTGATTATCAAAACGGCTAAACGTGTAGCTGATAAGATCTTATTTGAGATACAACTCCTAGAAGGTAAAATCAAGGCTACCTTAAATCTGGGCAAGATGATACTAATAAAAAGAACACTGAATTCAAAGAATCTATCCTTTTCACGAAAATTGAGAAATTTAAGAAAGATTTAGTCAAATTCTCTAGTGAGAAGGTGTATCCATACACCAGTGATTCTTATGTAGCACCGACATTCAATCAAAGTGGAGGCCGAAGAGGCTCCAATTATGCCACCTCAAGCTCTGACGACAACTCCAGTGACTCCGATACCTCTCAGCGAGGTAATGGACGCCCATTCAAAGGACGTGGTAATAGAAGAGGACATAGAGGCAACTTCAATAACTTCGGCCAGAACCAGTTCCAACCATTTTGGCAACCAGGTCCATGGATGTATGGCCCCAACTTTCCACAAATGGGACCTCCTTTCTTCCCTCCACAGATGCAGCAAACCCAGGGACAGCAGCCTTTTTTAGGGTATGGCCAGAGGACCAACAGAGGGAGAAGAAGACAGGGACAAGGATCCCAAGTCCGTTGGACAACGTCGGTGCAACAACCGACAATGGATTTGAGGAATGGCAAGAAGATCCCACAGGACAGATCGGGGACGAGCGAGACAACCGATCAACCAGCCTCGTGATCAATCTGAGCTCCCATGTACTGTCCAATGAGGAAGAACAACTTCTCAATCGCGGGCTGGGATTTGTGGCAACCCACGAAGGTGATCAATTTAACACTCAAGTGGAGATTTCCAAACTTTTTAGGAAAGTGAGACTCCACTACTTCTTTGCAAAACAATATAGACAATATAGAATCTGTCATCAACACTGGTCTTAAAAAATCATCAACCTTCAATCCCACGACAATTGGATTACCTACCAGGGTCCAAACTTTTGAAGAGGCTGTGGAAACAGACATTGAACGACTCTATAAAACAAAGAAACCAAGATCCTTTGTAAATATATCAAACAAAGAGAAACTAGCTCTGCAGGCCCTAACAGCTAATGAATCAATCATAATAAAGCCTGCAGATAAAGGCGGTGGAATCGTTATCCTTGACAAAGATATTTACAGACAGGAATGTCTCAGACAATTACAAGATCGGAAGTCTTATCTGCCATTGAAAGACGATCCTACAGAGAGACTGAGAACCAAGATCAGCCATCTAGTGGAAGAGGCCACGTCACAAGGATGGATAACTCCACAGGAGGGTCAATTTCTCTGTACTTCCCATCCATCGATTCCTTACTTCTACTGCCTACCTAAGGTGCACAAACAACAGAGGCCGCCACCTGGGAGACCAATCATCTCTGGCATTGGATCGGTCCTAGAGCCACTTTCTACATTTGTTGATTATTTTCTCAACCCAATTGTCAAGGAAATGCCAACATACCTTAAGGACACAAAGGATGTGTTACGATTAATTCCAGACGTAAACTTTGACAGCTCTATGGATCTACTTGTGTCCTTTGATGTAGAGTCCTTATATACATTGATTCCTCAAACAGAGACCCTGGAAGTGGTGGGTAACATCCTCCAAGAAAGGGACTTACAAACAATAACTCCGGTTGCCTTTATTATGGATCTAGCAGAGCTGGCAATGAAAGAGAATTATTTTACATTCGAGGATACCATCTACCTCCAGACCTCTGGCACCAGCATGGGCAGCGTTTTCGCGCCCAGTCTGGCGAACCTATATGTCCATGTACCGGAACAAACAAAGATATTGCATCAAGATAATCCCCACTATGTATCGCTTCGTCTTTGGAAGCGGTACATAGACGATATCTTGGTCGTATGGAGAGGTTCTGAGGCCAGCCTTTTAGAATTCCACAGCTGGCTAAATAACTGTAATGAGTTTTTGAAATTAACTTTGGAATCCAGCAGAAAAGAGTTGCCTTTTTTGGACCTCCTTATAGTGGCTACAGAAGATGGGTTGAAAACAGAGTTATATAGAAAACCCATGGCACGTAACGCGCTTCTCAGTTTTGAAAGTTGCCATCCCAGAGCGCTCAGAGAAAATTTGCCCTTTGGGCAATTCCTGAGGCTCAAGAGGAACTGTTCCACCAAGGAATCCTTTGAGAAACATTCGGAGACACTTTCAGAATTTTTGCGAGAGAAAAAGTATCCTGCTAAAATCATTCGCCAATCCAAGAAAAGGGCCTCTAAGAACAACAGAGATGCCCTATTGGAGATTGCAATTCCAAAAGAAAAAACGAAAAGAATGACTTTCGTGAACACCTTCCATACGAGATCAAATGAGGTTCGGAAAATCATAACCAAACACTGGTCCATCTTAAACACCAGCGGAGATACTTTACCTCCGCCACTTTTTGCTTTCAAAAGAGGACCTAACATAAAATACCATCTAGTCCATACCAGACCGAAAAACAAATCATCTAGACAGATTGGCACCTGTGGGATTTGCCGCCGGTACAGGGTCACCATCCCTGTGGCAGTTAATCGGCATGTCCCCAAACCACTAAATCTACCAGTGTTGACATCGGAACTATGCGCCCATGGCAACAGCGCAAATTCACCAATTGTAACAGTGAGAACACCATCTACATGATCACATGCCCTTGCGCAAAGAGGTACGTGGGGATGACAACCCGTAAAACCAAAATAAGAATTGGTGAACATAAGAGCACAGTCCGTTGTCGGAAACAAGCGACCCGCTTAACGGCTCATTTCCTTGAAAAGGGTCACGGTCCAAGTGAATTCAAATGGACAATACTGGAACAGCCAACGATACCGGACCACTGCCCTGACGTCGGGAAGTTTCTGTTTAGAATTGAACAGAAATGGGTTTACAAATTGAACAGCGACAAGGAGGGTTTAAACGAACCAATACCATGGATGTCATTATAATACTACTGAGTTTTTTCTTTCTAGAACTACTGTTTTCTAAGTGTACTGAGCTCCTTTACTAAGAGAACTACGATTCCCATCATGCACCATACCTGCTCGGTAATCTTCACTGATATACCCGCCCTTTTCTCTTGTTCGGTGCCTCCCCAGAATAGCCCAGAGGGACGCTTGGAGACACCGACGGAGAGGTGAGAGTGTGGTTGAGAAGCCTAGACAGGCAGTACTGCCTGACGACAAAGCGATAAACATCCCGCTACGATCTCGTGGCTTTACAATGTTAGATGCCCGAACATATAAAAAACTCTTGGTCCGTTACCGGGTATACTTTTAACATACTCTTAACGAGAGTTTGTTCCATACGCCATTAGAGTTGCCTTCTACAAATATTTTTTGCCTTGTTTTACTGAATCGGTTGAGTGTTCCTGTGATTGTATTTTGCTAACAGAGCGGTGCTCCTATTCTACCTGAGCTGCTGCCAGGTGAGGTGAGGCGCCATCCCCACATGTATCGGGTGAGTGTTATCATGTTTGTCAAAATGAATATACGTGACCACCAGAATAGCACAATGTTTAGAGTGCATTCTTTGATATATGTTGTTTTTCTCTTTTCTTTGTCTTCCGTATGACTTTTCTAGACTGTGGCGGAGATTCTACACCTGATATTCAGGTGAAATTTTTCCCTTTGACTTTTTTATCACTTATTTATGCAAGCAGTAGCAACACCAAGGTCCTGATGAATGCATAGGAAACCATCCAATTATATGCAGAAACATGTTGACCACTTGCCAGTAGATATTCTGTTAATTCTACTTCTTCACTTGATTTTAACCTTGGGGGTCTGAGAGAAACTAATAAATCACTTCTTCTACTCAGCTCTACCAATTTTACTCACTTTCACTTTTTCTTCACTGCACTGCTTTCCCTCAGGTGTAAAATATTTTTTTCAACACCATATTGATACCATCGTAAACACAAATGACATCGGTCTCCTCACTCACATAGTCTCCACACCCTTCACAGTGTGATTGACTTTGTGTACTAACTCCTGGGTAAGGAGGACCCAAATGATGTGATAATGGTGGTACAGAGCGGCAACTGATGGGAAAAATTCCTACCCAAGTTGCATGTTGAATATATGAGTAGCTGAATGGTTTTTTACACTTGAATAAATACACAGTCTAACTTGTAAGTCACATGGTGGTAAGTCTCGAGCAAAAACGCTTAGTGGAAGTAGCCATGCCGTATTTGGACTGCATTGGCTGTGCCTAAATTTGGTTATGATTCTTATGCCTATATAAGGATATGATAAGTTATACCTATATAAGGGCATGAATCGGGAAATATACACTAGAGCCCTAGATACGTTTACAACACCCATTCCACGTAGAATGTCCATCTTTACTAAGTACTAAGCAGTTATAACATTTCTAAGCATGTGTTTACAATCCCGATCCAAAAATATATGAAATGCATTTGAAATGGTTTGTACATGAAAAATGAGTATTGTACTGTACGTTTTCTAAGCAGTGGTATCATTCAAATAATGCATATAGTTTTACATTTGAAATGCTAGCTGAATGATTCACGAAATTACATTTATGAAATGGCTCCTAATACAGAACAGAAGTTCGAGACCATTTCATCACAGATTCTTATAATACTGTACATCTGCTAGAGGCTAAGTTTAAATATTGTCTCTAGGTATCTAGAAATCTTGTTCTCTAAGAATAGTTCTACATCAAGCAGATTACTCTGTGCCAAAAAAAGGTAAATATTTTGGTATTGAGAAAAAAGAATTTCGTTGTAGTAAAAAGTAGTTCCAAATTTTAGAAGTTCTGTTTATCAAAACTGAAGGCCGAAATCAAAGTTCAGGGAACGCTGTGTGCTTGTTTCCCAAGAGTTACTCTCGTTGTTAGGAGAAAACATTAACAGATAGGCTGGCAAAGAATTTGTCTACCACAGTAGGTGAAAGTTGGGCCATTTCCAAAAAAGTAGAAATAGTGCATATGTGAGATGCATTACCGTCAGCGTGATCTGGATCAGCAATGTTCACAGAAAGTTGTACCTGTGTGCCGCTTTCATCTCGTTCCTCACCGCCACCTAGTCGTAATGGTGAGGTCTCAACGAATGCCGTCATCAGAATTGGTAGCCGCTGGGGACAACACATTTCATGAGCCGTTACCGAACCAAGCAAAGTATTGACATCCATAGGTACTGCTGATGGAAGTAAGAGACAGATGTTTAACAGGCATTCTTCTCCACAGAGCAGGCGTTGTAGAACAGGTAAGATGCAATCTTGCCAGATTGGTCTGAATGATAGAAACCATGTGTATTCAGATCTCTTAGACGAGCCAAGCCGAGGACCTGTGTTATCTTATTTCGGTACCGCATTGCCTGGATTGTTTGTTCCATGGTAATCTGGGTATCGCTGGTGACTGGACTTACCATATCGGAGCAGAAAGAACAAAAATAGAATTCCTGCTATGAGTCTCAAAATGAGAGGCAGACCGCCGAACACAGAGTGCACGAAATTTGGAAAAATGCTCAGGACTGCTTCAAAGGATGCTAACAGTCCCAAAAAAAGTGTCTTAAATACATGTGTGATGCCACTGGTATCTGACCTGTTTAAAATGTGACCTAACATTTTTACAAAATGTACGGGGCAGTTTGTTGATAATAATGTATGTATCTCTGCTGAGGTCCTTGCAACTTGCAGATCATACGTTTCTCTAGACGAGGTCAAAGGCACCGTTTTTTGTAAAAAAATGGCTTTCATTCTGCTTAACATATCAATTTGAATAGAAGACATATCAATGAAGGCCAAATCGTAGCCTCCTTGTCTGGCTTGCTGTTTGGATACAATACTTGCATACAACAAGTGACCCTGGATGTAACACTGACGAGATAGGCCATTCCTGACAACATGCCACAACAGCTGTGGTCACTTAACATAACGTAGCTGCCGTTGGAAAGCTGCCAGAAAACAGTTTCTATTTGTGTGGCTGGGGTACCGTGCAAGTGGCAAGAAAGGTCATTAGATGAACCTACACAGGCTCCATGTAAATTAATTTCTTGACACAAAAGTGTACCACTTAGCGAGTTTTCACAATTTTTCCCACTAAGAAATACTTCTTTGTTACGCCCACTCCAACATCAATGTGTGTAAGGTAAATTCCAGGTCAACTTAATGTATCCTTTACCCAACCTTTCATACAGGCCCGCTGGTATATGCTGTAGGCAGTATTGAAACTGGAATGTCGTTATTGGTATTGTTATGGTGCCATGTATTATCCATTCAATGACAGGCCTCTTGGAAACTGTTAAGGGTAATCTTTCCAGTTTTTCAATGCTCAGCACCGTATAGTCTGCTCCTTTTTGTGCCAAAGAGAAGGTTAAAGATAGAAAATAATGACGTTGTGTTGATTAGACGCCAAGGCACGTAGCCTGAACGCAGATTTTGTAACGTCCAGCCTAACTGTACAATAGAACGTAATTGGGACTGGCCATGTTGTAACATTGAATTACAAAAAAAGTGATGCCAAGGTGTTTTCTTCAGGAAAATTAATTATGAGAACAAAAACTATTAATTATCTGTCTCATCACAACATCAGTTGTATGATATGTATCTATCAGTCATTATAACGTTCATCCGATGGTTATTACCAACAATTTACAAATACAAATAACTAAGGAAAGAAGTCTGACTATTGAGGTCTTCGATTATCATTTTAGTACCAAACAAAAGTTCATATGGAGAGATTCCACTTAGAGAATTTCTTTGCAGATTATTAAGACTACGTTGGACACTTATTAGATGTTTGACCCACACATCACCTGAACCTAATACCCTCGCTGTTATAGATTGCTTTATGTCACGTTTTTTTCTTTCCACTACCGCATTACCCTCAGGATGGAAGGAACTAGACTACCGCAATGCAACACCCAAGCTGACCATGGCCTCCTTGTAAGCTCGAGAGCTAAACGCAGGACCCTGATCAGAATGTAGAGTGCCGATTGCGTATGTTCCGATAAAGACTCGCAAATCTTTTATAACAGTTCTGGCGTCAGCCGAGCGCTGGGGCCACATCCAAATGAATCTTGTCCTAGTAGTTGTGGGGCTGCATCTGTCCGTAGGGACGCCTGCGTGTAGACAGTAAGCATGGGCAAATTTTGCGAATTCGCGATCCGCAAATTTGCGGATTTGCGAATTTGCGATCCGCAAAATTCGCGAATTTGTGCGAATTTGCGGATTTTTGTTTTTTTGCGTGTTCGCAGGGTTTTTTGCGTGTTCGCTGGGTTTTTGCGTGTTCGCGGGGCTTTTTGTGTCTTCGCGAGCCGCTTGCATAGCGAAGTTACCCATGCAGTCGTTTATGGGAGAGGGAGAGAGAAATAGATAGATAGATAGATAGATAGATGGATAGATAGATAGATAGATAGATAGATAGATAGATAGATAGATAGATAGATAGATAGATAGATAGATAAATAGATAAATAGAGAAAGAGAGGGAAAGAGAGAGGGAGAGAGAGAACGAGAGAAAGAAAGAGAGGCCAGATCTCTGAAGGGCCAGATTCCTGAGTTGCCCCTACAGAACATACAGCTTTTTATTTTTAGCAAAATGCATATGAAAATTGTGCTGTAAAGGTCTCTTTTAGTTTAACCCCTCCTGACAACTCAAAATGGGTGTATTTGCCATCCTCTCCCTTCTTCCTGTTTTTTATATCTGTAAGTGCTTCCTGATGAGGTTTAATTCCTTGGACAGGTGCCTCGTTGCCTACTTGTAACTATTCTCTGACCCTGCTTCAAGGGTCAGAGCAGGGTCAGAGAATAGTTGCAAGTAGGCAAGGAGGCGCCAGGAAGCAATTAGCAGCAGGTGTCCAAGTTGAAGTTAATTTGTTTGTAACTCTTTTGTAACAGGTTACAAAGAAATTAGGTTCAACTTTTGCACCTGCTGCTGTAACCCTTGCTTGGCTGAAAAATCGTCCCCGCTGATTCGCGGATTTTACCGCGATTTCGCGAGATTCGCGGATCGCAAAATCGCGGAAAATCCGCAAATTCGCCCGCGAAACGGATTTTACGCCCACCCTTAGTAGACAGTCTAATGCTATCTAACAGAGGTGGCTGGGCCTGGACTGACTGTGCTATTGTCAGTTGTCTGGTCCGGTCCATTGCAAAGTTATAAATTTGCATGCTCATTCCCGGCCACCAGTACTTCAGTTGTAATTCTATCAGAGAAGTTAACATCCCTTGGTGCCTCAGACCCTCTCCCATGTGTGCTTCTTGAATCAAGAAAACTCTCTGCTTCCTGTTTGGAATTACTCTGTCCCCCACTCCAGGGATTTCAGCAAAAGGAACGGAATTTGCATCAATTATGTATGTATTTCCGAGTGGATAATTTAGAGGTAACGCTGCATAGTTGCCTTTCATTGAACTTTTACTGCTAGTAGCGTTTCACGTCTATTCTTTTTTTAGAACGCTTAATTGTAGCTAAAGAAGCCGTGTGGACGGCTGCGTTTGCGGCTTCATCAGCCAATGAATTCCCTGCAATGTGAACGGCATCACGTTGATGACTCAGTGTATGGATCACGTGAGTGTTTTGTAGTTTTTTCTGTAAAATAAATACTTGTTCCCAAAGCATGTTATGCTTTATTGTGCCACCTTTCGCATCTTTGAAACCGTTTTGAACCCAGTTCTGCAAATATTCATTGTAAGACTGGACGCAGTAATACGGATCGCACACTATTAGTGTGGGGAATTCGCAGTCGGTATTCTCAAGCACCATCTTGAAAGCCTGTAGTTCAGCTCGCTGAGCTGTACAGTCTCCGAGTGATTGAGTTTTTGTGATCATAGGTCTGAATTTACCTTCGCACCAGCGACCTTTTACAATCGCGCACGCAGCACTATAGCCTTGTATACCCCCAATTGCGGGCTGTGCTGATCCGTCTGTATATATTATACAACCGTAATGTTCAAGAGGCAGAATTTCGGTCAGCAGAGGACATTCGTACTCGTATTGGAGAAATTCTTGTGTTTTTAAGCTAAGGTAAAAAACGTATTCAACGTCTGTTGCAGCAAGAGAATTAACCCATTGTATCCATCTTGGATGTAAAGCTCTAGCATTTGGAATGCTCGCTCTTGTCACTGCCTCTAAGGCAGGTACAGGGGTAATGACCGATATGCTTTTTCCCTGTGCGAGGGCTCTTTCTTTTGCTATAGCAGTTTGAACCGGTGTCAGAATTTTCTCAGTTGAAGTGAATTTTATTTCAGCTTGTGTGTACAAGTGTGATTTGTAAGCTATTGGTACTGTTTCACCTTCGTTATAGGTCAGGTACGTGAATCAGTATCTTCCTGGGATGACTCGGATTACAAGGTTGCGTACGTTTACGCGTGTTTGCAGCATTGTTTTAGCTAACATGTCTGTTTGTATTGAACGTAAACTTTCTGTGTGTTTCTGAGTCCAATTAGTTTGTTTGAAATCAGGTTTTATTAATTCGTAGAGAGATTTAACCCTCTCTACATAATTCAGAACGTAAGTTCTTCCAAAATTCAGGAAACCTAGAATTGATTGTAAGTTTTTCTGCATTTTTGATGCTTGGAGCAGCGCACATTTCTCTAAGAAATTGGCTGCTAGGCTTTTCCCTTCACTTGATAACTCATATCCTAGAAATAGGACAGTGAGGTGGGCAATCAATGATTTTAATGGTGTTCACTCTTTTCAAGAGCCTGTCCAATTCATCGTCTGTTAGATAGATATCATCGACATAAGATAATGCCTCATCATCATACATTTGTAGTAACTCTGTTACTCTGGTTGAAAATAATCCTGGGCTATTCTTGAATACCTGGGGGAGACTGCAAAATTGCCTCTGGGCTCCCATACTTAAGAAAGCAGTCAAATACCTGCTTTCTGGTGCTATGTTTTGACAGAATAAACCATTTGAAATATCTAATGTTGTTTTATATTTTTTGCACACGATGTTATTCATCAGTGCGGCACTGTGAATTTTGTACTGCAAATGTTTTGCAATAAGAGTTTAAGTGTCTGTAGTTCAATACTAGACGATATGAATTGTCTGGTTTGGAGACAGGAAACAAAGGATTGTTCATTTGTGAGATGCATGTTTCAATCACCTCCTGGTACTCAAGTTGATCTAAGATCTCCCTGACTTGTTTTTTATCTTCTTGCTTAACAGGATACTGCCTTTGTGCAGTAGGTTGATTTTTTAACTGGATTTTATGGTGAGGGGATTCCTCATCATATCCTACATGATTTTTATATAATGCAGGGGCTTGGGCCACTGCCCTTTTTCTTTCATATGTGTAAGTATGAGCGAAATTTATGAATTTGTGTTCCGCGAATTCGCACGAAATTGAATTCGCAATCCGCAAAATCCGCGAATTCGTGCGAATTTGCGGATTTTTGTTTTTTTGCGTGTACGCTGGTTTTTTTTGCGTGTTCGTGGGGCTTTTTGCGTGTTCGAGGGCTGCTTGCATGGCGAAGTTACCCATGCAGTCGTGTATGGGCACAGCACCCTCTGGTTCACCACTGCCACCCTCTGGTTCATCACTGCCACCCTCTGGTTCACCACTGCCACCCTCTGGTTCACCCCTTCCACCCTCTGGTTCACCCCTGCCAGCCTCTGGTTCACCACTGCCACCCTCTGGTTCAGCACTGTCACTCTCTGGTTCACCCCTGCCACCCTCTGGTTCAGCACTGTCACCCTCTGGTTTACCACTGCCACCCTCTGGTTCACGACTGCCACCCTCTGGTACATCAAAGCACCTCTGGTTCACCACTGCCACCCTCTGGTTAACCACTGCCACCCTCTGGTTCACCCCTGCCACCCTCTGGTTCACCACTGCCACCCTCTGGTTCATCACAGCACCCTCTGGTTCACCCCTGGCACCCTCTGGTTCAGCACTGTCACCCTCTGGTTCACTCCTGCCGCCCTCTGGCTCACAACTGCCACCCTCTGGTTCATCACAGCATCTCTGGTTCACAACTGCCACCCTCTTGTTAACCACTGTCACCCTCTGGTTCAGCACTGCCACCCTCTGGTTCACCACTGCCACTCTCTGGTTCACCAATGCCTCCCTCTGGTTTACCCATGCCACCCTCTGGTTCACCACTGCCACCCTCTGGTTCACCACTGCCACCCTCTGGTTCATCACAGCACCCTCTGGTTCACCCCTGGCACCCTCTGGTTCAGCACTGTCACCCTCTGGTTCACTCCTGCCGCCCTCTGGCTCACAACTGCCACCCTCTGGTTCATCACAGCATCTCTGGTTCACAACTGCCACCCTCTTGTTAACCACTGTCACCCTCTGGTTCAGCACTGCCACCCTCTGGTTCACCACTGCCACTCTCTGGTTCACCAATGCCTCCCTCTGGTTTACCCATGCCACCCTCTGGTTCACCACTGCCACCCTCTGGTTCACCCCTGCCACCATCTGGTTCATCACTGCCACCCTCTGGTTTACCCCTGCCACCCTCTGGTTCACCCCTGCCACCCTCTGGTTCATCACTATCACCCTCTGGTTCATCACTGCCACCCTCTGGTTCACCACTGCCACCCTCTACCAAGACCTTTTGTGACGCAGCGGCAGCACAAAAGATGCGCCATGGTGCTGGGTATTAACAACGTGACGATCCTGAGAGATGTGTCACGTTGTAAAGCCCTGCGCCATCAGGAGGCGTTCCGGCGCAGGGGAGGGCGTTCCTGCGCAGGAACGCCACCTAAAAGTGGCTGAGTGAAATCTACAAGATTTCACTCAGTCACTTTTAGGCCAATGTTGCGTCAAAACCCTGCGCCTACTTGAAGCAGGTTCAAGGCTTGATGCAGCATTGGGGAGATAGGGCCCCCCAGAGCATTGCTGAAGTTGCTCCAGCTCCAGCAATGCGCTGCTTTTACGGCACAGATGCGTGATGCGTGTGATGCATCTGTGCCGTTTTTGCCACATGGTGCACCGCGTTTGCACAAAAAGGTGGCATCTTCGTGGACAAACACGCAGGGCAGGATTCATTCTGCCCCCTGTTAGATTCGTTTTTTGTGCCCTTCTGCCCTCTGTTAGACTCGTTTTTCCCTTGTTTTTCTGCCCTTCTGCCCTCTGTTAGACTCGTTTTTCCCTTGTTTTTCTGCCCTTCTGCCCCCTGTTAGAACTCGTTTTTTGTGCCCTTCTGCCCTCTGTTAGACTCGTTTTTGTGCCTTTCTGCCCCGTTAGACTCGTTTTTTGTCCCCTTCTGCCCTCTGTTAGACTCGTTTTTCCCTTGTTTTTCTGCCCTTCTGTCCTCTGTTAGACTGGTTTTTTGTGCCCTTCTGCCCTCTGTTAGACTCGTTTTTCCCTTTTTTTTCTGCCCTTTTGCCCTTTGTTAGACTGCTTTTTGTGCCTTTCTGCCCTCTGCATCACCACATCATCACTCAGCGCTACCCCAGCATCACTCAGCACCACCACATTATCACTCAGCACTACCACATTATCACTCAGCACCACCACAGCATCACTCAGCACCACCACAGCATCACTCAGCACCACCACAGCACCACTCAGCACCACCACAGCACCACTCAGTGCCACCACAGCATCACTCAACACCACCACAGCATTACTCAGCAATGCCACATTATCACTCAGCACCACCACATCATCACTCAGCACCACCACAGCACCACTCAGCACCACCACAGCACCACTCAGTGCCACCACAGCATCACTCAGCGCCTCTACAGCATCACTCAGCGCCACCACATTATCACTCATCACCACCACAGCACCACTCAGCACCACCACAGCATCACTCAGCACCACCACACCATCTGCAATGTATCCAAATTGTAGTGAATGATGTGTGCCATTTTTTCTAATTTTACTATAAAACAAATAATAGAGGGAGGTGTATCTGACATATAAGAAATGTGTAATTTTTCTTTCCCAACTGTACTGACCACCAGTGCTGGGCCAGCAGTGGCAGTGCCAGCCGGTCTGCAGATGCAGAAGCAGAAGTGGGTGAGCCAGTGGCAGTGGCGGGCGGTGGCAAGTCATATTGCTTGCTTATTATTGACAATTAATTATAATTATAAGTTCACTGTAAAGGTATAGTCTTGTTGACTTATGAATAACAGGTGAACATAACAGCAGGAGTTGAAGTTGAGCTAAGTAAGTAATCTCCACTCCTATCTTCAAATCAGTAGAAAATGTTTCATGAACAAGACCATGAACTATGGGTTGTTGGAAAAGGAAAGGATGGAAGGGAAAAGGTTGGATAAAATGTAATATATATAACTGAAAGCGAAGTATGCATGGGTGAAACCGCCAGATGCATAAATAGTACTGAAGGTGGCTGATAGCTAGGATGCATGGTTGGGTGAAGGATGAATGAAAGTTTGGTAAACAGGTAGGTAGCTTGCCTGGGAGGGGGAAAGTGTATGTGTGAAAGGATGCCTGCCTGGGAGGGTGATTGGAATCCTGTGGTGGTTTATTTTGATTGAAATAAACTTAAAGACTCATGGGTGGGTAAATGTCAAATGACAAATGTATGTTGCTGAAACGTTTGTACTTGAGATAATGAGAATAAAGTGAGACAGAGAGCCATGTTTGGAACTTTGGAATGATGGCTATATGGATGGATTGGTAGTTTCAATGGTGAAAAGTGGATTGAGAAAATGTAAAAAATATAAATGGTGGTCAGTGGCAAAGCCAAGGATGAAGAATAAAAAATAAAATATTTGAAGTACAATGCAATGATGAATGCAAAAATCCTTCAGGAGAAGAATAAGGAACTATGGTGCTCCTCTGTAGTGGTGTTCGTCTCAACTTTACTTGCCTGGGATGTTTTTTTCAAGGTTTCCTTTTATTCAAAGGGTTGAGGAGGTGGTATTTCAGGCTCCTCCCTGGACTCACAGTAGTTTTCAAGCGCCACAATATGTATCCTTCCTACCCACCCATCATCAATCACCTCCCTCCATACCCATGGCATAATTTTCTATGTGTTTTGCTAAGAGCATTGTTTACAATTTGTCTTTGTTTTTCTTGATATGTAGCTACTCCTGCTGCTCCAAAAAAACAGAGCGGTCAGGAAATTGCAGCCCAGACCTGGTGGGGGAAAATGGAGGTCATCAGGGCTGAGTACCAGCGGCTCATGGCCTTGGAGGATAAGGCAGAAGCTTCTGCAAATGTCCCGGGCCCCAGACAGGCCCCGACAACCATCCCACCATACCTTAGGAGCCCGCCGGCGCTGCCACCAATCCACCTGCACTGCTGTTCCCCTTATTTCCATCAGATTGAGTGCCGCATTATGCGAAGGCTGGCGGATATTAAAGCCAGGCAGGAACGGGTGGAGAGGCATCTTGAGAAGCTCCTAACCCACCGTTAGTACTCTCTTCAGGCCGTTTTTTAATCTTTTTTTGGGTCAGTTGGGGGATTTTTCATTTTTTTTTATAGATGACATTTCTTGGGCATTACTTGGACATTGGTTGGGGTTAGGGAGAGGGGTGGGCCAGTTGTGGGTTTGGTATTTTGTTCAGGGAATGATAAAAGTTTCATACTTTTACATTTTGGGATTATGAATGATTTTTTTTAAATGGTGGAGTTTTTAAGTGCTTGTTTTACATCTCACTGCTGCCTTTGCCACAGCCATTTTTAAAAATCTGCTGATACTGTAAACAAAAACAATGATGCAGTACCCTTCCTTGTCCTGGTCTCTGCAGTCTACTTTACTACTACTATATATTATTATTAACCCCCTAAGGACTCGGAGGGGCTGGGGGTGAATTACCATTGAATAGAATGGTTGTCATTCAACAATGATCAATCAACCACAGTTCACTTCTCTTACCTGATTCGATGAAGCGAGGGCTCCATGGTTTCCCAAGGGGCCACATGGTGGTGGTAGTAGTAGCAGCATGCATTGCTAGCATTTCTTTTGCTATTGAAGGCAAACTCATCAGAAGTGAAGCGAGGTCCCACTCCCTCTTAGTTGAACTAGAACTGTAGGATACGGACTCAGAGAGTGGGGACTAATCATCAAAAGGGAAGTTAACAAACTGAAAAAAAAAACTAGGTTAATGTCATTATTATATGCAAGCTTGATGACAGTCACTAGAGACTAGACTACTAGAAAATCAATGAAAAATTGAATTAAACAGAACAATGTTGAGCAACTGCAAACTGTACGAAGTGGATAAGCTTAACCTTTGATGCAAATTGATACAGTGCCTGAATGATGATGCTGGCAAAGAGATGTTACTCTGAAAAAAAATATCATACACTGTGAGGGCTATATGAACTTAGTTAAGTATAAGATCCTTCTCACCCAGAACTGAGTTGTGATGCTTTTGCCACATCCACCCTACCAAGTGTGTGATCAATGAATGGTGTAAAAATTGTTAAGACGTACCTCAATAAATCGCACAGCCTGGGGGAAGAGGGTTAGGGGTTTAATGAATGGTTGGGAAGGGGGATTTGAGGGGAAGGTTTGACAAAGAAAAACACTACACATGGACAACACTCATCTTGGCAACCGACCATCATAAATTTGCTATGGGAGGAAAAGGAAATGCATGCATAATGATAAGTGGTTCTAGACAAGTACAGGGCAGTGTATCAATTATGCAATTGTCTGTCTGCCCCGGAGAGGCCCAAGCTACATACATTATATTTATGTTCTGTTGTAGAAAGATTGCAAATACAATTACAATATCTGTAGGAGTATAATAAGCAAACATAACAACACACACAGGCATATTGATTGAAGAGAAAAAAAATACTATATAAATTGGGAGTTGCATTTACACATTCCTAATGGAATTTTCGCCCGTGAATCTTGGGTGCCTGGCGGATGTGGTTTGGTATGGTGTGTGTGAGTTGTTTGTTTAGTATGGCGCAGGGTAAAGGGCCTGTAGATGAGAAAACTAAAAAATTTTGAAAAATGAAGGAGAAAACAAAAAGTTAAACTGCATAAGGAGTGCAACTTTCAGAGGCAGCATGGCTAAATCAGACTATGTTTCTGGCAGTTATCTCCAACAACATGCCACCCACACCCATACTCCACTTAGCTTCAGATTTGAGCCAGACAGCACTGAGCGCACATACATAGTATGCACACAGCAACATAGCACTTTCCAAATGAAGTAACCACACTCATCGCCAACCGCCACTACACAGACATGTTGGTCTGCTATGTGTAGTTGTTTACCTTTAGGCCACTTCAAAGTCATCAATAATCAACCAAATAGGTTGGTTTAAGTGAATTTGAAAAAATTCCATCTTCTTCTGGTGGCATTCTCTAAGTATTCAAACTCACGCACTAAGTTATTCCATCCATCATCTCTGATCCTTCTGTCCTGACTCTTACTGCATGGTCATGTTGTCCAACTCCGAGTCCGTACCAACAGTGTCTGCCTCCTGAGTGAGTCTTCCAGACTTGTCCACTCCTGACTCAAAATTCAATGGATCAGCCTGTAGTAGTGAAATTTTGTTAATAAACAACAGAAGGAAAATTTTGCCTGAGTCACTTCGTAGAATAGACATACACAACAAACAACAATCACTCATTGTGCAATGCATGCAATCATTTACCTGTTCTTCTGGGGCAGTCCCTATAGGTTAGGAAAGGATAGTTAGATAGTCAGGGCCTAGGGTTAGAGGCAGGCACACATTTGTTTGAATTCTCAGTCCAATGTCTGGCTTGAGGGAAATGGCTTTTGGGCGAGTCAGGAGTAGACTTTATTTCTTCATTGACTGCACACAGTTGTAACTCTGATCCGGCAATAAAAAGAGAAAGACAGTGGGGATGGATTTGTAAACCAGAAACCAGTTATGTTATGTTAATTTAATTTCTCAAGCACAGCGGTTACCCTGGGGTGTCCCGGTGCTGGTCACTGCCTATCGATTGCTGAGATATGTAGTTCCCTATGGGGCGAAAAGCCAAGCTTTTAGTGTCTTGCTGAAATTAATGAGCTTGGTAGTATTCCTGAACTGAAATGGAAGTTCATTCCAGGCCCTTGCTGCCCTTGTGGTGAAGCTTCTGCAACCCCAGCTCGCTTTTTAGTTGGATTTATAATCACTCCTTTTGCTCCCATTGAGCATAGGGCCCTTCTTGTAATGTACCATCAAAAATGCTGTTTCAGATGGTTGGGCCAGCTCCTTGGAAGGCCTTAAAAACCCTGCACAGGACTTTGAATTGAATCCGTTGTTTAACTGGGAGCCAGTGTAAGTGTTGTATTTCTTTTTTAACTGAGGCAAACTTGGATGTCCCAGTCGGTAATCTGGCTGCAGCATTTTGCACAAGTTGGAGCCTATTTAGCTGCTTCATTTGGATATTAAGATATAGATTATTGCAGTAGTCCAACCGTGACAGCATTAGAGACGTAACCACTATCCTGTGGCTATTCACTGGTAAGAATGATAGTATCTTCCTTATCATTCTGAGAAGATGAAAACCAGCTGAGATGATCGCATTTACCTGATACCCAAAGGTAAGCTTATTTTCAACTATGACCCCCAGGTTCTTTGCTTACTTAGTTGGTTCAGGGAGCGTCCCTAATTTTTGGGGCCACCAGTCTGGCCCCCAGAAATTGGACTTGTTCCCAAAAATAATGACCTCCGTTTCGCTTGAGTTGAGCTTCAAACAGTTTGTAGTCATCCACAACCTGACTGCTTTCATGAAATTGTGAAATATTTCTCCAGTCTCAGCCTCCTGCCGTGGCCAAAGTGACTTCACTATCTGGGTATCATCTGCATATGATATCAGCTGGAACCCAAATGATCTTATCAAGGCTGCCAGAGGTGTAACATAAACATTAAAAAGTGTGGGACTTAGGGAGGAGCCCTATGAAACTCCACACGGAAGGGAAAAGGGTTTTGTGCAGATTTTATCTAAGTCCACAGTTTGGATTTTTTCAGTGAGGAATGATTCAAGGAGATTCCAGGCGTTACCTATACCCCACCTTCTGATAAACGGTTCATCAAAATGTCATGATGGACTGTATCGAAGGCTGCCGAGAGATCCAACATAATCATAGCTGTGTAACCCCCTGATCCAAGGCTTCTCTCACGTCTTCTGTGTATTTCATCAAGGCCGGCTCTCTGCTGTGCTCTGTTCTGAATCCATATTGCGTTGGATCTAACATATTACTTATTTGGAGGAACTTGCTGAGTTGAGTATACATTACTTTTTCGACTATTTTGGCCGGTAGGGGGAGACAAGAGATTGGTCTGTATTTATTTAGATCCTTAGGATCAAGATGTTGTTTTTTAAGCAGCGGAAGAATGGATGCAGTTTTCCATCTTTTGCAAAACTGGCCAGATTCAAGCATAGTGTTAAACAGTGGGGTAAGTGTTGCAGCAATAAGTTCTAGGATTAGTTTGATCACGGACACTGGGCATGGGTCATATGGTGATCCAGATCGAATGGAGGCCAGGAGACCAATAGGGTCCTAATCCTCCATTGGTGAAAAACAGTCTAAAGTAGGTTGTATCTTGGTTATACTATGTACCTGAACAGCCACAACATCTGTCTTCCCTCTCTGAGAGAGCTTAAATGGGGAAAAGATGATTTCCACCTTCTGGTGGAAGAAAGTGGCTAAATTTACACATAGTACAGGGCTGCTCTGATATTTAGGTTTTTCAGGGGTGGTCAGTCTGGTTACTGTTTTAAATAATTCTTTGGAAGAAGATTTTGCCTGAGTTATTTGCTCTGAAAAAACGTCCTTTTGGTGTTAAATAATAGTTTTTAATAGAGGCTAAGGCTCTGCCTATAGGCCACTTTGTCAGCGTTACAGTAGCCTCTTCTCTAAGCACACTCCAAGCATTTGCAGACATGTTTTTTCTTCTTCAGTTCTTCTGAAAACCAGGGGGCTGATGGCTCAGAGCGCTTGGGGGTCCATAGTTTTGCTGGGGCTAGTTTATTGCACACTATATCTATCCAATTCCTATAGGCGGTGGTGGCCTCCTTTATTTCTGATGTAAACGGGCACGCTGTTGTCTTGAGAAGGTGTTGAGAAGGTCTCTTAACTCAAGACCTTTGATATTCTTTCATGCTCTTGTTAGTATCTCTTTTTTGGTTCTGCCTTGTACAGATGGCGGTTAGGAGATTTCAACTCAAACTGAATGGCAACATGGTCTGTCCAAACCAAGGGTAACACCTCAGTGCAAGTAAGATTAGTGTTGTTGGTAAAAATCCCATCTAGGATGTGCTCTGCTACGTGGGTCGGGCCTTCTATAAGTTGCCTTAGTTCCCCACTATTCATTTCCTCTCCCAAATTAATTGTGTCAGGACCAGTGAGGGCTTCCAGATGGAAATTACAGTCCCCAAGAATCGTGACATACAATCAATGAATTAAATAATGATCCTTAGCCTTATCTTTTTTTCTGGGGGGGCATCAAAGAATGAAATAAAGTAACTGGAAATTGAAATAGCCTAGTTGTTAGGGCCGTAGAGCTTGTTGTCAAATTCTGGTGGTTCGCTCATAAGTAGGTCACCTAACAAACTACTTCCATGACCTGAGTCACCGCCATCATCTTCCTGCTGTGCTGCCTCAGGTATGGTGTAATCCGGTGGTATAAAGTGCTGATTCATTTTGATCATGGTTAGCCTCTCCATGTTTTGGGGTGAGAGACTGGTCCTTATCTCCATCAGAACGGCACCAGCAGAACTGACAAAACACACAGCAGAGACACTTGCAACAGGGCAAGCCAGATAGTTTATCGCCAGCCTGCTGAGCACTGGCCATTGGCTTCTTTTCTCACACCAATACAGCACTGGGTTCTGATCAAAGTAGAACTCTGTTGGGTCATTCAGATAGGCCTGGACCATCCGATCAATGCTTGTGGATGCTCCGCCTCTTTTCCCTTTGCCTCAGCACTGGACTTTAGCCCTGCATGCAGAAACCATTTATTTGCCAATTTTGGGGCTGATGCTCCTGTTTCTTTTGATGTTGTTCTTGCTGGTTTTGGCTGCTGTGAGCTAACCACACTGCCCTCAGGCTCTGAAGTTGAACTTGAAGCAGGCTGTGCTGCAGTACTTGTTCCCTGGAGGAGTGGGCCTCTAATTCCCGGCCGTTCTTTCTCTAGCTGACTGGCTTACACAGCTATCCAAGTTTTGTAGCTGGCAACATTCCCTTCTGAAAAAGGAATGAAAGTGTGCAGTAATGGTTTGTACCATGGATCATGAATTGTGGCAGAAATGTAATGGTTGGATGACACAATGCCTCCTTGCACCCTGTATTTTCATTCAGATAAGCAACATATTCATTGATTGGTCTGTACTGCTCAAACAGACGTTCAATCATGTAATAAGTTGAGTTCTCACGTGTTCACACCTCCTGGATGAATGCTTTAACTGGCATTCTATTATTATGTTGATTCATCCTCAGCTGCTTCTGGGCTTTAAAAGAATGGCTGAAATGTGTGCAGGGTCTTCTACAGGTGGTCAGTAAGTTTCTGACCTTCTCTCCTTTTTTCAGAAACTCTTGAACAATGAAGTTAATGCAGTGCGCCAAACACAGGACCCTGAAATAGCAACCATCAGTCATGGCCTTATTTATACTACTGCCGTTGTCCGTGGCAACAAAAGCATTGTTAAGCACTCTTGGCCGCAGCCATTCAAAGACCTTGTTGTCAAAGTCTTCAAAAGTGTTTGCAGCAGTATGAGACTTCTCCATGGCAAACATGGCTACAGTTGCATGTTTCCGAGCGGCATTAAAAATCTCAGGAGTGTCAACACCTGCAGATATCATTTATCTAACCATAAAAGAGATCCAGTGTGCAGTGATGCACATGTAATCAGTGGCTTGGCAACTGGTCCACATGTCTGTTGTCAGGTGGATAGTATGAGCAGCACTGTGCTTCAAAGCTTGTCAAAGGAATTCCAGCACATCTGGATGTAGAGTTCGAACAGCAACTCTGGCAAAATAGGACTGGCTGGGTACCTTTCAATTCTGGCAGAAGGCTGCCACAAATTCAAGAAAACCCACCCCTTTCACAAAGGAAAGGGGAGTAGGTCCAGTGCTAACATTTTAGCCAGCTTCACATTGTACAAACGTACTGTTGGGTGATTGCGTCCGTACTGCCCCTCTGTCCTAAAAATGCTGCGAATGGTAGCCTGGATTTTTTATCTTTTCTGGTGCCACTGATGTAGGTGACATTTTTTCGTCGCAGTACTCTCCTACCTTGGACCCCTTGGTGTACTCTCAGCCTGACTCTTGTGCCATTGCAATGTTGCTGATGATGATGTGGGCTGTACCACTGCACTGCTGGGGAAAGGGCCGCTTATGTAACTGAGAAAATGTCTCCCTCTTGTTCATCTTCTACCATGACCTGATTTTCTTCTCATCCCCTCCACCAACAACACTTGCAGTTTTTTGGGCCGCTAAGGAGCACCTTCCACTGGATCAAGTGGTGTTTTCTTAGATAGGCTGGCCTCTGGTACCATAGTTTGTACCAAGCTTATCTCGACTAACACTTGCTCCACAAATGGCGCATATAGTAATGTTCACCCCCTTCCTGCTAACCGAAAAGAAGTCCCACCTGGGAAGGTCAACTTTCTGACGCTGCTGATGCCACTTGCAATGTCGGATTAACTGGTAGGTGGGCATGACGTTTGACTCTCCGCAGTACCTACTTCTACTGAGGTGGTTGTTGTGGTGGGTGTAGGTCACTGCTGGGATTTAAATATGGTAGCTTTAGGTGGTGTTAGTGGTATATATATATAGGTGGTATCGGTGACTCATCTCTCACATCAAATTGGGATGGGGTAATGTTGGTCTCCACTGGCGCAGGGCTAATGTCCATGATGACTGGCTCGTCATCATCATCCTCCTCGTCTACATCTACCTCCATAACTCTAAGGCTTTCTGGAACCTTCCTTTTTCCTATCCTTGCCTGGCATGTCTCACTCTCAGACTGGGGTGGCCTCCAAGTGGCGTCATCAGAAGGGGGGCTTACAGAAGAATTTGATGGACTAACCCTTCTTTTTCTTGCTAGGGACCTGGAAGACAATGGATCTACTGAAAGAGGGGTTTGCTCTTCTTTTTCCTCCGCAGGAAGCTTGATCTCCTGATCTGCCCCTACTTCAGGAGGAACAACTACTGTTGAGGGTGGTGAGGCTGTTGTTTCCCACTTATCTGAGTTTCCTGCATTGATTGGATACTACTTTGCAAAAACAATAAGTCAATTTCAAAATCACTGCTCGTCGACTTTGGACTCATGACTAGACTGGTTGTCCCTGCGACAGACATGGGCCTAGGTTGGTGCGTTAGGTTCACTGATGCAGGGGTGTTGCTCCCAGCTTACTCACTGAACCCCACTGCTGCAGGTGCAATTATTTGTTTCCCAGAAAAGGTCTTGGGCATCATACCAGTCTTAGTCAAGTCAAGTCAAAGATCTTTATTAGGAATAAAACATCCATAAAAGCGAATTACAAGATACAATGGCAAGAAATACAGTACAAGGATAAACAAAACAAACCAAAAATATAGTCTGTCTAATTCTACAAAAATGCAGGTACATATTAAAAACAGTAAGTACAATTAAAAGATTTTTAAATCATTTTAAAAATAGCGACAACTATGAAGTATTTGGACAAAAACAAAGATAAAGTCCGAACAGATACATGTGCAAAATACAGATATACAAATTAGTAGAAATTTAAAGTGCGAAGTGCAATGTGCAAATATTATCAATCAATGTGCAAAGTAGCTCGTGAGCGGACTGCGGCTTTGAGAAAACAGCTCACTCTAAATATTATTTCATCTGATCCCAACAATAATAGATTCCTCAGTGCTATCTTGAAATCTGACAGGTCATGTTTCCGACAGTAAGGCCTTAAATAATGGACTGTAAACATTTTATAAAAGTCACAAAAGAACAAAAAATGCATAAGACTCTGTTTCATGTTTGGGTTACACGGACAACCTAAGGTTTCCAAATGTTTATTGTAGCCCAAAGGGAAATTTAATAAATTTACAATGCTCCCGTCCCAAAAAGGAACAGTAAACTCCTGTTCCATCTACCAAGATGTAAACGTAGATATTTCTGGGGCGGGGCTGGGTGACTGATAGGGGGCTCAAAGTGGCCCATGTACTTTATAACTGAGCACTTTGAAAAGTTTTTCCTTTCCCGCTCCTCTCTATAGAGGTTATACAGAGCCCTTTGAATCAAGGTCTTATGTGAAGGATCTACGAGATTAGGAAATGTAAACAGATGGCCTTGCCCTACACTTATTAAACATTCTTTTACGGCTTTCAACCATGGTATGCAATGTGCCCTGTCACATTTTAAACAGTCTAAGATTATGTCACGTGTCAATGGGGCTGCGGGGTCCGTCCATATCTTTAACCAGAAAAGGGGCGGCCTTGATCTAACAAAGTCCTCTATATAGGGGATGTTTAATTCACTATGACATATATAGTTTGAGGAACAAATGACTCCAACCAGCACCTTCTGACAGAATCTATTTTCTTCTGTCTGGATATGGAGACAGTTTGTATGTCCCCATACCTCTGCGCCATAAGTACATGTCGGGATGCATTGAGTTTGATAAATCTTTACTAATGGCATGATCACGTCTGCATGAATAGGTTGGCGCAGGGAAATTATTGAGTTGATCGCTTTACCTAATTTATTCCTCGCATAGGAAACATGTGGTTGCCAGGAGCCAGTGTTAGAAAACAGCAGCCCCAAATATGGGAAAGTGCAGGTACTTTTAAAAACATTGTCCCCTGACATAATCTCAGTAACTTTATACTTTTTTGGACCACCGGTCATAATAAGGGATTTTTTTTAATTAGTGGTTAAACCTAAGTCGGCCATAAAACTAACAAAGCCTGAAATTAAAATACGCAGTGCCTTTGGGGTGCGGCCCACTAGGACCGCATCATCTGCGTAAAGGAGGGTGGGTATGGGGGTGCCGTTTACATACGGTACATCTTTTGTTAGGATACTGAGGGAACTACTCAGCTCATTGATGTATAAGATAAAAAGCAGGGGGGCCAGAACACAACCCTGTCTGACCCCCCTGCCAATAAAAATGTCACTAGAAACTTCGCCAGTGTGATTAATGCGCACACGCGCTCTTAGGTCGCTATGAAGGTAGGATAAAAAATAAACCAAATAGTCATGTAAACCATAATTAAGAAGGACGGACCATAAACGGGAACGATTTACAAAATCAAAAGCAGGACTTAAATCCATGAAACCAAAGTATAAGGGAGATTTTTTTGCAATATTGTATTTAGCCATTATTAAATTCAGGTTCAAACATTGTTCTACCGTGCCCACACTGCTACGGAAACCTAGCTGGCTCGGATGTAGAATATTACTTTCCTCCGCCCAAGTTCTAATTTTTTTAAAAATTACCCTGCCCAGTACTTTCAGGGTGTTTTCAATTAATGATATTGGGCGGTAGAACCCAGGATCCAGCTTGTCGCCTTTTTTAAAAATGGGTATAATAGTACTGCAGGACCATGTTTCAGGGATAGATTCGTGTGTTAGGTTGTTAAAAACATTACACAACAATGGTGCCCAAAAGTTGATTTCACATTTCAGTTGGTCAATCGAAAGGCCGTCAGGACCAGGGGCTTTATTACCAGCACTTTCTACGATGGCGTCCTCTACCTCAAGCAATGAAATGTTCAATGGGGTTGGAGAGGGAAGGGTTACTGCGTGGTTGCCAGATGCGGCATAAATCTTCAAGAAATGGTCGACCCACACAGACCCAATGATGTTACAGTTAATTGGTGTTATATTTGAACCAAGAGATCTTAGGTTCTTTACCTCCCTCCAAAACCCTGGGGTATCTTTTAGGTCAGCCATACGTACAAGGGATTCCCAGTGATCTTTGACTAGTTCATTGGATCTGATACGTAAGGTGGATTTATACCTTGCTCTCAAGAACCTTACCTGGGAAATATCCCGTGGTTTGGACATGAGTGCTGCCCTTAAATTCCGGTTTGCTTTTGAGCAAGAGGCATCAAACCATCTTGGGGCTTCCTCAGTTTTCCTGGATGCTGGTTTGGAGATCTCGCTTTTTATTGTGGAGCAAAGTTCACTGAATGATTTAATCATGTTGCCCTCGCAACTATCAATGGCAAGGCAATTCGCGATCAATACTGGGTGTTTCTTAATCACATTTGCCAAAACTCCCATGTTATCCACTCCCCTCCAAACAACCCTTAATCTATCCGTCGATGCTTCCAGATTTGTTGCCCCGATTTCGCTATGTGATATTTTACCTCCTAATGATTTAAAATAAATAACAATGGGATAGTGATCACTATATACATTACACACTACCTCAGCTTTTAATAGAACATCAGCAAGGGATGGTGAAACAAATATATAATCGATTGTAGTTACACTCCCATGGCCGATGAAAGTGGGAACCGGGGCAGTGCCTATATCAGAACCGGCAAACTCCATGGAATTTACGAGTTCTCTAGTTGCAAGGAGATCAGATAGTTCTACACCTCTCCTACAAGGGGGATTTCTTGAATGAATGTGTGCATTGAAATCCCCTCCTAAACAAATGCCATCAAACTTCCCGTATTTCCGTCCTTCCACTATTTCATCAATAAAATCAAACAGATCTAAGAAATTACGATTGGGATGGGATGTAATATCATTATTGTAGAAATTAATCAGACATAGTTTTACCCTTTTTGTATATATCAGTGCCATAAAACTTGGGTTATTAATTTGTATTGCTTCAGTTTTTACCTCTGCAGTTATCTTTACCCAAATCGATAAACCCCCACTAGGGCGGCCCAAAGGAGGGGACGATACAGTCCTATTATGACAACTATACCCTTCAAGTAACAGATGAGTTGTACACCAAGTTTCTTGGAACATTAAGACATCATGGCAATTTACCCAGTCCTTCCAAGCTTTAATTTCCATTTTTGCCTTCAGCCCAGCAATGTTCCAGCTTATAATTGACAAGTTCTCGTTCGGCCTTGGACAAACATCCTGGATATACACCTGGGCAGTTGCTATGGGATTATCCAATGGATTACATTGTAAGTTGGAAGGTGGGGAAAAGTCGGATGGTGTCAAAGATACCTCGGGCAATACTTTCTGTACAAGTTCAACAACAGGGACCACTGCAGCTAGATCTTCCTGAATTGCTGGCAGTCAGTCCAAAGTGCCCTGGTCACAAAGTGCCGAAAATCTGTTATGTAGCGGAAACAAGGGGGGTGGTTGCAACATTCTATGTGGGGGTCTATAAAAGTAACTCAGCGGTAAGGGGGTCACCACAGTAGTTGGGCCGTGCTGGGAGAAATTCCTGTTTAATAAAAATGTTACTGTGCCCGGGTTCCTAAAGTTAATTGTGATACAGTCCCTGTTGATGTTTTTGAACAGAGGTCCGACCCAGGTCACCCGGCGTAGCATTAATGCACCAATGCCAAAAACAAACATTTTTGCAAGTTACAACAACCACACACATCCAATAAAGGCATTTATCTAATACACATGAAAAAAGTAAAATACCAAAAAAACTACATTTTGCATTTCAATCCAATGAATGCCACCCATGCCCTAAATGATGCTTAAATTCAACAGACACTACAGAAACAGTTGTTTCATGCACCCATGAGTTGCTCTGGGCCTACTGGCTGAAAGGCCAATTGGCAGACTACTTGGCTACATAGTGAATTAAATAACTATTGCTAAATGATTTAAACATTTGGGGAAAATGTAGTGAACTGTGCAGCCTGTTTTCTTTAAAAAAGAAGACAACTTACAAAGAAACAACGAGGCCTCTACTGAAACTACAGGCCACCCACCACAATAATAATTTTTTAAACAATGAAAAGTACAAAAGAATCTAGGTGCATGATCCCAATCAAATGAACAACACCAATTTTCCAACTTACATATGAAATCTCAAATTCAAAAGTCCTCAAATCCAATGATATATGATGGAGCAGACACAAAGAGTGATCCTTCCAGCTCCAAATCCAAAAGAAAAGTGAACAGAAGATGGACAAAGCAGTGGGAGGCGCTTGTTTCCTCTTAAAAAAAAGTTGAAAAGAAGGAATCCTTGCACAAAAAAATAGTACAGCCAAATGTCAATCTGAGGAGTTTTTAAATCCAAATCGTAATTTCGAGAAGGTTTTGATGCTGCTCAGGAATGAACCTTCTCCAGATGGCAGATGCTGCATGTTTGGGATCGTGTTCTTCACAAAACTTCTTTTTTTTTTTAATCAATTTTTATTGAGACATCAGAACACAAAAGTTAAATAAGCGACACACCAAATACAATATACAAACATCTGTGTCTGATGTCCCCTTTTGATGCTTTCTCCCCCCACCCCCCACCCTGGTGGATCCAACTTTAAACTAACGCAAGAAAAAAAAAAGAAAAAATACAAAAGACAGAGGACACAGAAAAGAGAAGTAACCTCATCATAGACTTGGGTTGTAGGCTAATCCTTGCTTAACGAATTGGTTATAGGCTGCCACAATCTTTCCCTTTTTTCCCTTGCCTGCCTCCCTTTTCTTCTATACACAGCAATCTCCTATTTATATATAGATAATAATTTACTGAACCAAACATGTTCTGAAGGTGGGTCTGAATCAAGCCGTACTGTGGCCACACACAAAAGCGAAATGCAGTAATTGCGATAAAAACAAATTTCCTATCGCTTTCTATCATGACTTGATTAGAAACCCCCAGCATTGTAACCTGGGGAGTGAAAGACATTAGGTAGCCCATGATGGATTGTAATCGTTGCTCGATTTTAAGCAATACTTCCGAGAGGATGGGGCGTGTAGCAAACATATGAATGCCATCCGTGCCAGCCAGCCTACATCGTGCACAGTGCATACCTGAAGTGCCCCCCCAATGAAGAATCCATGCCGGGGTTACATAGAGATGACACCAGGTTTTACAAAACTTCTGCTGCAAGTCTGATGGCGCGTCCAAATCACGTGTTCGCGATCGCAAACGCTCGCGGGACCATGTGGCCGCCTAGCAAATCTCATGGCACTCGCGAACGGCACTGGAAATCTCATTAGCAATCGCAGGAATTCGGTAAGTTGCTCCTCTGCGCACAAAATTGCATTTTAGGCGCGCAAACATAAAAAACCCTGCTCCGTTGCGGAGGGCGTAGTTTTTATGGTAACTCCATATTCTACACTGAACACAGAGTTGCCAAAACTCCACAAACTCCAAGAGAGGAGCGGAGTTTTATGTCCAGGGTTAACTAGAAGAAGAGGGGTATTGCGGACCATTCCCCTCTCACTTGGTTCGGGGAGTTGTGGAGGGGGGTGTACTGGGTGTGGGGGAGCAAAGTTAGTAAAATTCAGCAGAACCATAGGGGGCAATGTAATTTTGAGAAGAACATTTTCTGTAAAAAAGAGGGTTCAAGAAAAAGAAGGGGATAGGAACAATGGGTCTTAAAGTCCAAATAGTATCATGTAATGTAAATGGTATGTCTAATAAGCAAAAGTATGGCAATTTAATGAGGTGGCTAATTCCTTTATTCCATTTATTTAGTTCTGTTGCTCCAGGAGATCCATCTCAAAACCAATACTTCAAAGCATTTTATTCCTAAGTACTACAGTATAGCCTATTTTGCTTCGGCTGGACTGGCGGTAAGGGGGGTAACAACTTATCTTTGACAAGGGGTTGACTGGGACGATATTTAAGTTTGTAGATCACACTGGTAGGTGGATCTGGATTACAGTAAGGGTGAATGGTAATCCTTTCAATTTAGCGAACTACTATGCCCTTAGAGGGGACAATTCTAAAGCAATTAAACTAATCAACTAGTTGGCCATGACAGCAGTGGGCCCAAGAATTTTAGGGGGCTATTTTAACTGTATTCAGGACCTAGTAAAGGATACTTTGAATATAACTAAAAAACAGTTGGAACTCTATACAAAAAAAGTATTGGATGTAATAGAACAGGATCATCAATTGATTGACATCTGGCATTGTTCTCATCCGGGTCTCTCGCAATATACTTCCTTTTCTCATTGTTTTCAATCCTCTTCCAGGATAGATTTTTTCTTATATCCTGCTGTCTTAACTGTGTAGGCTCAGATATGTGGGCACATTTGTATTCAGATCAATAACTGGTTGGTATTGAGCTGGAGGTTGAGGTAAGGAGGATGACGACTAGCGGTCCAGGTGGCAGATGGAGCATCTCCTTTTTTCCAATCAGGAATGGGTAAGTAGTGCAAAAAAAGTACATAGAAGAGTTTTTTCAGATGAATAAGGGTAGCACATCTCTATTTGCAGTTTGGAGCGCTTTTAAGGCAACAATGCGTGGCCAAATAGTTGCATTTATGGTCTCACAAGCTAGGAACATAGTGGCATATATAGCTTACCTCCAATCTACTCTCAAGAAGAAGACTCAGATTATGGGGACACAAATATGAGCGGATGAGAAGTTGACTAATGCTAAATAGAAGTTAAGGCAATTTTTTATTTGAGAAGAAGTACAGAGTTAATGGGTTTATCAGCAATAGGTATACAGGGAAAGCCAGATGGTTGGTAAATTCCTGGCTTGGTCGACCATGGTTAAGCAAGAAGCAGTATTAATTACGCAGCGGCCAAAATCAGGGACTGGGGCTGTAGTAGAGAAGACGAGAAAGCTAAACATTTTTTGCAGCATTATAATAATCTGTATGCCACCAAATATGTTTCTTCAAATGCAACGACCATACATAACTATTTCAGTCTATTAAATTATCACAATTGAGAAGCACACAAGTTGAGGGAATTGAAGTGAGTATTATAGCATTTGAGATGTAACAGGCCCTGGCCTCAATGCCTTGTGGAAAGGCTTGTGGCAATGATGGCCTTTTAACAGAATTGTAAAAAACCTTTTCTAAAGAAATAACACCTTTTTTTATGGAGCTTTTCAATTTTATAATAGAGGGGGGATTCCATCAACTTTTAAGGAATCAACAATTGTCAGTTTTGTTAAGAAAGGGAAAAACCTTAGGGATGTAAACTTATATCGACCAATTAGCTTATTAAATACTGATTATAAAAACTTTAATGACAATTTGGGTTAATCGTATTACTCCGGTAACCCAAAAGGTAATTTACAAGGACCAGACTGAGTTTGTGGCTGACAGGTTGATGCCATCTAATACTGTTTTTTTAGTTCACACGCTAATTTCTTTCAAGTGAATCAGATGTTTTCAGTGATCATGATGGTAGATGCTGAGAAAGCATTGGACCTGGTTCATTGGGATGCTCGTTAATATGGCTTTCCTTCTCAGTTTATTATTATGCTTTGTAATATACATCAAGGGGCCTGACATAGGTATTTATGAATTCAGGTTTAGCAGGACTTGTCAAAATAAACACAGGGACTCGACAGGGTTGTCCCTTGTCTCCTATACTAATTTCCTTTTTTATTGAACCCCCTTTGCAGTTAGGATTAGGGCTAATCTGGGTGCAGCACCATCAATAGCTGGACTGTCTAAGCTTAAACTATTTGCTGATGACATACTACTTTACCTCAGAAGAACAAAACATTACATCAATTTTGACAGCATTCGAGCACTTTCAATCGATTGGTGGATATAAAATCAACCATAATAAAACAGAATTGCTTTAATTGAATACTTTTCCTAACACTCTTCCTTTATATTTTCAGCTACAGGCCTCCAATCCCTACCCAACTTGTTTTTTGGGGATAAATGTAACATATCGCTATACAGAACACTACAAATTGAATTACGAAGTGATGATGAAAAAGATCAAAGATTTACTTGATAGATGGTCACTTCTTCCTCTTGCAATAATAGGGTGAATCACTTTGATAAAAATGCCTATTTTACCCTTGCTTAATTTTTCTTTTTACCCATTTGCTGATTGTAATCAGAGTGACGTATTTTAAGGATTTGTAGGCTCGTATCCGATGTTTTATATGACATTAAAAGGTCTCAAGAGTTAAAATTTTAGTGGTTCAGCTAAATATAAATCAAAGCGAACTGGCACTACCTCAGATATGCACATAATACGAAGCCTCTCTTATAGACATATTAGTTTGGTCAATAGACACTAAGGGATCTCTTGATGTTTTTTTTTTGAAAGGATGATACAGGATGCCGGATCCCAGCTTCCGATATTTATGAAGATGTTGAAATTTCAAAAAAAGACGAGGTATAAAACCATGCAGGAATATTTTTGGAGACTTCAAGCATTTTTCTTCTGCAAATGCTCAGTCTGCAGGATATTAATATTTGTAGCTTAGGGAATGCAAGATTTTGGGCCTACAAATGCCAAATAGTAATTTAAGGTATTGGAATACAAATGGCTTTAAATAATTGGGACATTTTTTTGGTAAAGGGAAACTGTATAACTTGGCAGGCCCTTCAAGCATGTAATTTATTTAAGTATTTAATGATAGATAGATATGTTTATTTGCACAATTAATTAAAATCATTGCAATTCATACAAAAAGGACATAAAAAAGCACTTTCCACTCTCAATTAAAAAGTTCAAGTTTAAAAAAAAAAAGAAGAAGTTCATAGCTAACACAGCGGAGGTTCATGGGGGACATCTACTGGGAAAATTGAGTTTATCTTAATCATACATTTTATAAATCGGGCGGCCATCTGAGCTGAGTCCCCCTTCATACACTCCTCTTTGGCTTCTTGGCATGTCCGCACATTGAGGGTTTTCCAGATGGGGCGCTACTAAAAAATTAGAAAGGGGAGCAGGATTCTACAGATGCACAAAACGTGTATTAAATGTTCTTCCCCATTGCTGCAAAAACGACACTGAGAGGGTGTATCTGCCTTATACTTCCATCCAGACTCATACGCCATTAGGGGGATTAGGCCGAAACGTAGTCTCATTAGCTGGTATTTCACCGATGGCTTCATAGAGGATGACAGATAATACAATAAGGTTTTATGGTCATAAAGTGAATGCTAGGGTTACTATGAATATTAGAATAGCAGTATTCTCAGGCACAGTTGCACTTTGTCGAAAGTATTCTAATATTGTCTCAGTATAATGCATTTGAATGTTCGTCTGGAGTAAAAAAAATCTTTTAGCTATGTCTATATGAATCCAATGTTTTAATTTTTATGATGTATATTGTTGATGCATTTTAGGAATGCTATGTACTTTGTAGCAAGTTTGCACAACTAGGTAGCGAGTGAAATCCTAGGGGATGCACCTTATCCAGCTGCTAAAAAATAGTGTTTATTGGAATATCAAAACAAACACATCCTAGGCACATTTGCACTGTATTGAAAAATGTATGAATGTATTGCACTTTTCTCAGGTGTTGAATAACATGGCTATTCAAATTAGTACAATTAGGAATGTCTGTACTTTGCTAAAATGTTTTAATATTTAGTCGGTATGGCTGCAGTAAAGCTTAGATCAATGTCCATATGAACCCAATGCCTCAATTAATGGTGCACATTGTTGATGATGTAGTGATTAGTTTTTATATAGATATCCCCAGTCAGCTTTCACTTACACTGACGAAGGCGACAGTAAAAACACGTATGTTTTGCAGGAGTTCACGGAATAAACTTTATTGAACTCACCCCCGCGAGTGCTTTCTTTTCGTGCCTATCGGGCACGGTTTACTGGAGCTGTTATGTGAATGTATATTTTGGTATGGGCTCAACAGTCCAAAAATATGAAGTGTTACTGACTAAAAACCTAGGTCTCAGGAGGTCGCCACACATGACATGAGTTTGCATCCCCCAATGGCTCCGGCATCTGCATCTCTCTCTTCTGAACACTACGGCTTTCTCCTATACACTTAGGGGGCGATTTACAATAACTGGCACATCCCTCCATATCAGCAAGGATGCACCAGTTATTGTGCGTCACGACTGTGCCACCATGGATGTGCCGCATTTACAATGCGGCGCACCATGGGACAAAAATGGACAGATGCGTGACGCATCTGCTGCCGTTAAGGCGGCGCATTGCTGGAGTTGTGTCGCAAGCGCGACGCAGCTCCAGCAAGGCTCAGGGGTGCCCTATCCTGAAAATGCTGTGTCAATCCTTACGCCTGCTTCAAGCAGGCGCAGGGTTTTGACGCAGCATGGCCTTATAAGTGACTGAGTGAAATCTTGTAGATGCGCCGGAAAGCCCCCCGCGCCGGAATGCCTAAATGTGGCGCAGGGCTTTACAACATGACGCATCCTCCAGATGCGTCACCTTGTAAATACACTGGCTTTGCGCCGCCGGCTTTGCGCCGCTGCTGTGTCACAAAAGTGATGCAACGGCGGCGTAAAAGAGACGCAAGCGGCTTGTAAATCTGCCCCACATTCTTTGATCAACCTTAAATAATGGTTGCCTTCTTTCTGCCCATTTGCCATGCTCTACAACTCTTTTCTCCAGCTCTTCTCCTTCTGCTCATGGGACAGAACAGAAAAAAAGGTAAAATATGTTCCTGGTATGCTGCCGCTTGGAGTGCATGTACCAAGGGTTGAGAGAGCCGAGTAGTACAACCCAACGAACGAAGTGAAAGACAAATGTGATAATGTCGCACACAGGGCACTCCTTCTGAAAAGATTGAAGCCAGTAAATGACCACCCTTTCTCGGTTCTTCCTGGCCAAAGCATAACACAATTCACGTCTGCCTAGCTGAGCTCCTTTCAGCTGAGCATTGTGAGTGTAGTGGGACCATGCGAAGTCCGGGCCCTTTCTAAATTAACCCCTGCTGCCCTCCCGTTGTGATGAGATTGGACCTACAAACTGATCTAACATACGCCCTTTGAAAGAATAGAATGCTCCCAACATATTAATGGCAATACTTGATAAGAAAAAAAGTGAATGTAGAGGGAAACCAGCTGCTTGTGTCCTTCCTTCAAATAAATCGCTTCACGCATTTGTGAAAGATAATTTCGAACTATTCTGTTGTAAAAAAAAATGTTCTAAGTTCTACAACTTCTTAAGCTCAGTTTGTTACTTTTATCTCCAAAATTATGCCCGTCAGAGTCTGATAGTTCATGCAATGAATAATTTTGGCACATTATGTTTTCGTTAATACAGTAAAAGACATCAAGACGTGAAGAATGTGCTTTATAAACTAGACTAAGAAGGCATAAAACCTTGTATTAACCACATGCATTTCTCCCTGGTATTTAGAAATATTTATTTAACTCAGTTGCTGTATTGCGTGAGTCACATATTTACATTTGCGTTGTAATCCTTCAACAAGCGAACATATCAGGGGGTGGAGCTGGCTCCTATGAGCAATGGATGAAGGGCAATGAGTCATTGTGCTGTTCCAATGCAGCACGAGAAGAACAGCTCCCAATGTTTGTTCTTACCACAGGAAAAAGATAACGTTATGAGAATGACACGTGGCCGGTATGCTAAATGTTGAACGTGCAGCTAAGAGATACCAAGAATGCCCTTGTATGGGAAAAACTTTCGTGAAATAGAATCACACTAAATATTTAAAATGAATCGCACTATCACACGATAGCAATGATGATGTTTTCTCTGCTCTTTAATTAATTTAAATTACCAAAACCACTCTTGATAAACAATCATTTAAGTTACCATGTAAAAAGACTAACAAGATATATTGGTTCCAATTCACAAAGATTGGTGTTTGAGTAAGTGTATTTCGGGGCAGATTTATGATGCCCTTGCGCCTCTTTGCGCCGCAATTGCGTCACTTTATTTGACGCAACTGCGGCGCAAACAATGCGCCCTATTTACAACGTGACGCATCTAGGAGATGCGTCACGTTGTAAAGCCCTGCGCCATAAGGAGGCATTCCTGCGCAGGGGGGGGGGGCGTTCCTGCGCAGGAACGCCTCCTGAAAGTGGCTGAGTAAAATCTATGAGATTTCACTCAGTCGCTTTCAGGCCAATGCTGCATCAAAACCCTGCGCCTGCTTGAAGCAGGTGTAGGTCTTGATGCAGCATTGTGTAGATGGGGCACCCCCAAGCCTTGCTGGAGCTGCGTCGCACTTGCGACGCAACTCCAGCAATGCGCCACATTTCCGGCACAGATGCGTGACGCATCTGTGCCGTTTTTGCACCATGGGTGGCGGAGCTGTGGCGCACTGTGGCACACGTTAACTGGCGCATCCCTTGGGATGCGCCAGTTAGCATAAATCTGCCCCTCAATGTTTAGAGCGCTTCTTGCTGACTCCTAAAATTCAGGAAAACTGCAAGAGAAAGTCACAGCAAATCTTTGTGAATCTGGCCCATTATTTGCAAACTTTGTGGCCACTTGAAATCCTTGGATTCTCTATGGCGCTGGGTGTAACATTAAGTATGTGATTTGTAAGCAATTTGCAGACACATACGTCTGTTACTCGCATCTATTTCTTGCATTTCCCATTGTTTTACCTGGTTGCACAATTCTGTTGTTGCAACATGCAGGCAGGATGTTAAATGTCATTAACACAGAAACTCACATTAAAACTTTAACTGATTAAAAAAGGTACAATGCTAACTTATCCTCCGTTTGCTTTCATCATTGTCATTAAACATCTAGATTTGTTATGATTTATGGTATATGTTGAGATCCACTAACATTCTTATTGAAACTCTGCTTACTAGAAAATGTTGTGAGAATTATGCAGCAAATCTGTCTTTTCAGCATGGTCACCACAGGGTTTTCACCTTTTTCTCTACCCTATATTTGCTAAATATCGAACTCTGTTAACCATTACCCTTCCTAAATAGGAGTAAAGTACCTAATCTTTGCATTTAAACATGGTTACATTGGCCTAATCTTGATTGGCATGTTTGGATACAAGTTACCAGTTTATATAGATAATGCACCCAGGGCCCTACAGTTAAATGACATTTGTTGACTGTGCAATCCACAGAGTGGGCCTCTAAACATGGCTTCATGCTTAGCAGGTGAGGTATAATAAAAGCCTCCTGGCATAACTGTCAAAATAAGCCTCATTTGACAAGTAGGAAACCCTGATTTTACATAATATTTCAATAGTAAATATTAATATAATATGTGGAACATGTATGAAATTATCATTGACATGTTACTGTGTCCCAACTGATTATGTCACTGGCAAGGCTGTAGCTGAATCCTAGAAAATGGCAAAGTCCAGATTATAAACTTTGGTCCAAATTTGGGATGGACAGTGCTGTTCACTGAGTTTTTGTCACTCCAAGCTCCGTTTGGAGCGCGAAGTTCAGAAAAAAACGCTCAGCAGACTGCTGGCGGACCAGAGTTTCCTGGCACGCGCACAGCTCAAGTAACATCCCTGTCGTTTTGTGAAAGAAGGGGAACATTTACGCCTCTTTCTGTACATTTCGCTGCTGTGAATGCATTGAACCTCCCCAGAGGGACCCAGCTGGGGAGGAAGTAGGAGTCTCGGGCGCCCCATTCAGTAAGGGTTCACCTCATTTATCAAGGGCCCGGACTCTGCCCGTGGAAAGAAGCACTCACTCCTCTTGGACTGCCTTTATGGAAGACAAGACTCCTCAGACCCAGTAAGCAGTGTAGCCGACCCTGCCCTTTCCAACACAAGGTCACAGCTTCATCTCGCAAACCGAGAACACACCTTAGCTACATGCTATTTTTGGAAGGGAAGGTGAACTGGGTCACGGTACCAGAGGTTTCCTGGCCGCCTGAAAAATCGGCTGCACTGATGCCCCGACCCTTGACTCCAGAGTTGCATCACTAGCAACAAACTCCCTGTGGCTGTCCTCTGAGATGCCTCTCTACTTCATCAAAACTTTGTGACGCCACCTTTCTATAAAAAAAAGGACCTCCTGCCACCACCTTGAGTGTTCTTTTGCCCATGTCTTTTGACCCCGCAGGCTCGTTGATCTCTTTGATTTGTGTGCCTGCCAATCATAAGTTATAGGTTTGGATGTTTATTCAAACAAGAGCCTCTTGCTCCTTTTTCTTTGTTTACCTCCACTTCCGGTGGGGGCTGCCTGATGATGCAGGGCTACGCAGACCCTCCCTTTACTGCCACAATTTTGTCCCATAGTCTTTCCGTAATCTTTTCTTGAATGTAAGGTGCAGTCTGTAGGGCTTAGGCCTCCTACATTGGCTACATGGACTGGCAGCCAACCAACACGGTTGTCATTTATTACTGAGCCATGAATCTCAACAGTACCTAAACTGCTTTATGGAAAGCATGCCTGTGCACCGAGAAAGCCTGGATCCTAAGGACTGCAATACTGCCTTTAATCTGTGATCTTATCAGGGACAAATTGAATTTCCTCTCTTGTAATCCAGGGTGAGTCAGAGCTGCTTTGCCCTCAGTGCAGCCTTGCGCAGTAGTGTTGGGTCTCTGCCATATTGCGCAGGACGCAATGCGAGGGAGGTGGGGCCGGGATTTCACTAGGTAGGACTTCTGTGGACTTGGTTCATGTTCTGAGTCCAAGCCCTTGATCTTTCCGTTTTTCAGGAAGTTCCTCCTTTGGATTTCTCATAGTCCTCTATCCGGGACAGCGCTTTCCTTTGGTTGGCCCATCAGTCTGGTTTCCTGTTGTATAACCACATGACAGGGCACTAACTGGGAGATGATATCAGGTTGTCCAGGAAATGCCTCTGGGACAGGGCCATTCTGAGCAAGGTATGTGCCGGTGAACCAGTCCACAACTCTTCCCTGTATATTAATGTCTCTGCTAAATTCAGCGCTGCTGCTGTTTGTTTAATGTGTTACATGTCTCACTCAACAGCATATAATCTAGCATCCTAGGAGAAAACCTTCTGAATAAAGCTAACAGTGGTGCACTAAAGCAGAGATCATTTGTAGAGGGCATTTTATTGGTCTGTTACACTTTTTTATTTCTTTATGATTATGATGAAGGTAGAGAGATTATTAAAGGGGAACTCCGCCTGCAGAACTCTTTGGAATTCCACTGAGTTTTTAGATGACTCAGCTGAATTCCATGGTATGAAACTTCACAAGCTTCACTCAGGACTATTCCAAATTTAAATCCTGGCGGATGGCATATTGTTCCACCAGGGAAATGGAGTAAATTACTCCATCACCCTGTTAAAGGGTTCGCCCACCAGATTTGAAAATAACTACCAAGTTGGTGGTCATTTAAAAAGCATTTGCAGGAACCGCCATCAATGTAATCCCTGTCAATGCACTTTACTGTTGGATGCAGGGCTTTCCCAACATGAATGGGGGGCTACGTCAGCATGATAGAGCCATGCTCCAAACAGTTTTCTTAAAGAAAAAAAGAAAATACCAAAACAGGGAATGCTCCACTTGCCATTAAAGTCCTCTCCCATGCAGAAGGAGCATTTAGCAGTTTTTACTGCCCCTTCCTGCTAGGGTTTTCTTGGTGGTGACGGTCAGTGAAAAATAACCTGTGATTCCACTCATCTAAATTACTGGTCTGCCCCTGATGGCCCTTATGTCGCACTGCAGTAGGAGGGGTTTAATCATGGTGGAGATGGAATATCGGGGGGAGTATTATCTTAGTGGAATGCATACTCCGTCATTGTTGCGACACAGTATACCTACTGCCAAGATATAAATCATGACAGGAAACAACTACAATATTCATTCAAATGTTATTTCAATATTTTTAAAAGTCCAATTTAATGGTAAAGTCAGAATTTTTATGAATATTTAGGCAAAGCGACTTTAGAAAGTTACCTTTTCATTGCCTGATTCTCTAGTAGGCTAATTATCATTATTCTACTGACAACTGTTCTGCCAGTGCTTTACCTTTATGAGTCATGAAAGCTGTTCTCTGAGTAGAAACAATGGCCTGGTTATGGGTATGGTGTTTTTCTTCCCCTTAAAGGTAGACCAGTTAGGTTGAACAAAGGAACTTAATTAACTTAAAAAGGGTCTGCTCTTACACAAGTAAATATATGGTGAGACTCAGGGAAGACAAACCTTGGTTCCACTGGCCAGGCTGGCTCCAAGCCCAGTGGGTGGAAAACTACCCCTAGAACCAGTTCTGAGTGATCAAAAAGGAGGGTGCTAGTTATTTCCCTGGGCATACCCCTGGGTAGGCACACATGCTCTGAACAAGGGAGAAAGTACTTCCCCATCTTTAATGTTAGGAGATAGGTACTCTATTGAATTGTTTACAGTAGGGAAAACAGAAAATACTAAAAAATGGGTATGGTTTGTAGCTGGGAACTTTCCTCTCATAGATTAGGGAGGAGGTAGTGTTCACCCCATCTACTAGCTAACCAACCATAAATGGGTCACCCCAAGGCATGCCAAGACACCCTCTTCAGAACACTATCTGGACCTGGGGAAGATCAGAAGAGACCTGAACACTGAGAGGAGTTATGAAGGACTGGACCTGCTCCTTCCTGTACCTTGGACAAATAAGTGGATCCTGAAGGTCAGTGGGTCGACCTCCTGTGTAGCTACAGGGACACAACAAGCTAAAGAACCATTTGTTCATGGATGCCCAGTCACAACTGGAGCTGCACTGAACTCTGCCAAGACCTTTTCTGAACCATGCCCTGAATTCATAAGAGCCCAGCTTAAGGCTGAGAGCCTTAGATGAAGAGCTGAGAGAAAAAGAGGATTGCCACTACAAAGTCTGACTTTCAGCTGCCAGAGGACCAGGACCAATTACCACAGCCAATCCAGTAAATGTGCAAATTCACTGAGCTGATGAAGCAGATTTGTTCTGCTTGCAACTTCTCCACAGCAGCAAATCCAATTCAGCGAACGTTCAGCAAGAAGGAATCTGGCCCTGAAGAGCCCTCTTCCTAATGGCAGACCTGGGTAAAAAATGGCATTTAGACAAAATATCAAGTTGTAAATATCGAAAGAAAGAAATATCTGGAAAAATATATAGTGATACAAAAATAGTGTGGTGCAGAAATATTGCTGTCAAGAATATATTTTCAGGTAAGTAATATTGTTAAGAATATTGTTGGTACGGGCGTGGCTTAGCTGCTGCTGATGGCGAACACTGGAGCCTATATCTCCGAACTGGCCCATCTTGTATCCTGCTGTATTTGGCCCAGATCCCCATCTTTTTGCAGACGAAACCATGGGTGCCAGACAAGGTGGGTGCTGGCATATGCAAAACAGCCCCCTCTACCTTCCTATGGTGAGGGGCGGCGCTCTGATGCTGAGCAGAGAGGTGATGAGATTCATGGTCTAGGAAGGCCTCTGAGCTGACAGGAGATTCCGGGAAACACTGTGGACTGCTGCGAAGGAGAGCAGACTGCCTGCTCCCTCTACCCTCCACGCCGAGAGATAAGACAAACTGGCTAGCCGTTGGAGTGGGGAGAGATCACCAGTGCAGCTGGGAAGCAGAGAGGCCAGGCTGCGGCCGGTGAAGGACCCAAGTGGGCAGCCGTCAGACCCCAGATAGAAGACAGAGCCCTCCCATGCAAGCCATTCAGTGCCATGTAGGAGCAGCCTCTCACCACTTTACTCCTGAGCTGGGAATTGCGGAGAGGGTGTGTAGGCCTGATCTGAGACCATGGCCAAGCCTGCTTTGAACTTAGTGTAGGCGAGTGTCATGGGGCCCAATTGATCTAGTTGCAGGGCTACTGAAGAGTGAATAGTGGGGACCCCCTCTGTGTGAGAGAAAGACTCAGGGCCCAGACCAGGGCCAGGTGCTTCGACTGTACTCTCCAGATAGCTGGGGGAAGACCCAGAATTCTCTGGTGATCCAGCCAACGCCATGAATTGACAGCTATGAACACCAGATTCTATAACAGGGGCCATCTTTATTACTTATTTATTGTGTTGAATGGAATGTAATTCAGAGGCATGTTTAATGAATAGGATTCATGTATTACCAGCTATGTTATGTTATGTTATGTTAATAAGATTTCTACCGTGCGCAGCTGCCCCAGCAAAGGGGCGTCCCGGCGCTAAGACAGCCAAAAAGCTAGCTACCAGATGGAGTGGAGGGTAGCAGTGGCAGGTACAGAGTAGAGATTATTAGGCAAATATTAAGTCCTAGGTGGAAAACGATGCGTCTTAAGCGCCCTTCTGAACAGAAGAAGGTCATTGATAGCGCGGATATGGACTGGTAAAGAGTTCCAGAGCTTCGCCAGCAAGTAGCGGAAGGAACGCCCTCCAGCTCTGCAGCGTTTAAAGCGTGGGACCGTGACCAGACCTTGACCTTGACCTTTGGACCTCAGGGAGCGAGAAGGGACATAAGGGGTCAGTGGATTCTCCAGGATTTTGGGGGTGGACTGTTTAAGGATTTTAAAAGATAGGCACAAAGTCTTGAATTGTATCCTTTGGGCCATGGGGAGCCAGTGAAGCTTCCATATTGTTTCCTTCGCTGAGCAGAACCTAGGTAGGCCAACCAAGGCTCTGGCTGCAGCATTCTGTATGCGCTGCAGCCGGGTGATTTCCGCCGGATTTGCCCCCAATAGGAGGGAGCTGGCGTAATCCAGCCGGGACCCAATGGAAGCCTGAATTATGAGTTGCCTGGTAGGTGCATCGAAGAACTTCAGAATAGGTCTGATGGCACGTAAAATGCCAAAACACATGGCTGCTACTTTTTTGGTTTGGCTAGAGAAGCTGAGGGTGGAATCTAGCCATACCCCTAGATTTTTTACCTCTGTCACCGGTATGGTTGTCTTTCCCAGAACCGTAGGCCACCACTGATCGCCCCACAGCTCATCATTCTTACCGACGATCAGGACCTCCGTTTTACTGGCATTCAGCTGGAGGCAGTTAGCTGTCATCCAGTCAGCCACTGCGGCCAACCCCTCCCTGAACCTGGAGGCCTCAAAGACTGAGTCTCTGGAGAGTGCAACTGCCCGCTGCGTATCATTGGCATATGATGTCATGTGACCTGCCCACTTGGCCAATTGTGGGATTGCCATCAATTCTGTGTTTCTGAGTTAAATTGTAAAATAAAATTGTATTCACATAATACCAATTTACTTTGTAGAATTAACATTCAATATTTCCGTTCAAACTTGTGAGGACTAATGCACTTTGGACTTATCAGATTACTCTCTTTGCAATATGACTACTGGTTGTATATCTCTATAGCTACCAGCAAAATCGTATGTACTGCCAGAATTTTGGCTTTTTCTCCCTAGCTGTCCATTTCATCAATATAGTGGTTTAACCAACTGTTAACCATTGAATTTATTGGAACCGTCACTGATACGATGTAATTATGTTATGCTTGGCCAACTCATTAGTAATGTATATATAGTTATCTGTTTGTAATAAGCTGATTTCTTATATTTATACACATATTACTTTTTCTAGTAGTTTTTAAATTCTATTTATGTATTTTTCCTTTTAGCCCTAAAGAAGTCTCCTATGAGTCAAAACGCGTTGGCTAGAGGGGTTAATGAAATTTGTCAATACTGAATTTTAAATGACCTTTCATCAATAAAGAAAACACCTTTTTGAATATAAAGACAACGCCTGGATCTTGCAAATTTCTTCAAATCCTCATGGACACTTGATGCTATTGTTGAACGTTTTTCAATAAACTAAATTGATGGGTGCTGATTCCATTTTCTTTCTTGTACTTATTTACTGTGTTATCGACCCAAGAGGTGAAGGGTTTTTTTCTTTGCTGCTGAGAGAGGGATCAGGCCGAGCCACCCCAAAACCCAAGCTGTTCCACAGGCCACATTTCTGTCCATTAATTTGGTAAAAGCTTTCGACATTGTTAGATGGGATTTTTTACTTGAGGCAATGTGTCTGATGGGATTGAGTGACAAATGGCTGAAGTGGATGACACTTTTGTATGAAAATCCCACAGCGAGAGTTCGAACTGGTAAGACAGTGTCACAACAGAATGGCATTTCTAAACGTGTGTGTACTATAACATTCCCTTTACTGTTTCTGTGAAAAGTTTTCAAGTATGCGAGTGAAAAACATGTCATAACATATTAAACATCCAAGTTCTTTCACAAACATGGTCCTCATTGTGAGTTCCGTTGTAAATTCAGTTTCACTATTGTATTCAGAGAGAGGTGAAATCTCTGCTCATTCAAGTTTTTCCCAAAACAAGTACCTTACAATTTAAACTGGGGAAATTCTGCAGGCAAAAGAGGCTGATCATATGGAGAAAGGTCAGTCTTGTAGAGAGGTAAAACTACATCTACATGTTATTCCCTATTTAAAAAATCCTTATTTGAGAAAAGGGTGATAAAATATCCCTAGGCATTTAGGCTGCCTAGTTTTGCAGCGTTTGTGTCCTGTCAATAAGGGTGGGGAAGCCAGTGGAGTTGATGTTACACACCCCAGGTGAGACACAATGATAGCACTCTTAACTTCCACCTAATGGTTGGTTTGGAGTGTTGGTTGATTTTTTTTGAACTAGTAAGAGCTGTCGATGGTTTACAATGACCACTTCATTGATTTGTGAGGTGGTTAACAGTTCTGAGTCATAAACAAGCTATTGTGCTAATGGTTTTGAAATATGGTTTGGATGTCATTGTCTAAACCTTGTTCAATATTGTACTTTTCTCTACTCTTGACCACAAGAAAAATTATTGTGTTTTTACTTGACCACAAGAAAAATGAATGCTTTTTGTATCTACCAGAGCATGTACTTACAGGAAGAGCTGCCTGAAATAAGTAAAATTACAAATGTTCTGAAGTGGAATTGCCACTTCAAGACTCATTATGTGTGCAGCGAGAAGAACCAGATATGTAGTTCTGCAGCTCGAATTACCAATGCAGCAGTGTGACATAGTTCAGTGGTGCTAGATCACCGGTCCGTTACAAAGTTTCCAAATGGAATATGGATTTTTTTCAGAAATTAGTGAACCTGCACCAATTTACACAAGTTTTGCCTCTTTTCTGCATTGCTTTCCACGTGCATTTTTTTTTGGGCGAAATGTGCAAGGGACAAAAACGGAAGCATAGTTTACATGCAGCATCTGCAATTGAAGTTCGAGTATAAGCTTCTGTTTCTTCTTGAATCGTAATCACAAAGGCACTCGTAAGGAGGACATTAGTAGATTTGTCATGTGTAATCTTTATGCCTTCAATGAAAACATTTGAGCCAATGGCAGTGTCTAGCCGTGCCTTGTTTTTTTGCTTGGTGTAAAGAACCTCTATTAGCATATTTATTTGTTAAATATGGTTCAAGGACTAAACTTAGATTCATGCTAATTAATGTTTCATTTCATTCTTCTCCTACAATGTTTCTTTTACATGTTACTATGCTCTTTGTTGCTCTGACTCATATAATGCGCAGATTAACCTCATCCCTAACTTATTTTCAGCTGGGAAACGATCTTAGAATTGAGATGCCATGAATCATTAATATTTTCTTTAAATATGACACAATGGATTCTGTGCGTATGCACACTACTCAGTGGGAAGTAATTTACTAACCAGCAAGCTTAAACCACTTACCGCAGTGATTCACGCAGAGGTGGGATGTTGCAATCAGCAAAATTGACCTTTATCAAATATTGCTGTGATAGTAATTATTTCACGTGAATAATGTGTCATTACTCAATCTGCCAGCACGCTGAAGAGATTTTTGAACGTTCTGCCCAAGTTTTTTTCTTACTCACGTCTTGGCAAGAGAGATTTATGGACGCTGTGCAGTATACAGCCGATTATATCTTTGTATTAGTATACCTCAACTTTCATCTGCAGGAACCGGATTTTAAGGCTGTTTACTTGCTTTTCGTCTGTGTTTTCCTGCACAAAACATGTAGCTGTACAAAAGATTGTAACATTGAGATCCACAGAAGAAAACGCTCGCACGAAAGGAGTGACAGTTTCTATTCGTCCAATGAAACTAATTTATAGACTGTACAAATAAGAGACCTATTTTTTCAGAAAGCAAAACGATGGATTGGTTGCAAACGTAGATTTGACATAGAGAGGCAGGAACGGACGGGGAGAAAAGAATGTTTGGATAAGTAATTAGTCTGTTATCTTCTTAACCTAAGAATCGTAAGCATTGTAGGGGTGAATGAGCAAATTTGCATTTGTGACCAACAGTTTACACCAGCAATGTAATCGACTTACTAATGCAAAATATAAACGTTAGTTAGATGTGGCTCTGGCGCTGAACAGTCGGTATACATTTCCTTGGCATAAGCTAATAAGCACAAACCTCAGCAGTGCAAATTTGTGAAGTCACTGGGCTCAAGCAATGCGGCCTAGGTGAAAGTTTGTGCATTTTTGGGGCATCATTCATCAAGTTATTTTCAGCTGTAAATGTAACGATCCATTTATCTGACACAAATCAAGAAATGCATACTTAGCAGGAGTAAATGCATTGACAAGTGTGCAATTGTACGTTACAACTCTGTAAAATGACACAGTCTCAAAGCACCCTGCAGGGATCCTGCAGGCCCTCCCTGCTTAGCTGCGTTAAGAAGCTCTGACCAGGCCCTGAGTCAGGCCTGCAGACGGCCCTGTGGTGGAAGCCCCCATCCTGGTTTCCATGATATAGCCCACTGTGTTGCCTGGTGGCTAGGACGGGTTTCCGCAGGCACCGGGTGGGGACCACTGCTTTGCCAGGTGAAGAAACTCTGACCTGGCCCTGAGTTAGAGTTCAAACTGACCCTAGGTTTGAAGCCCCTGGTCTTGGGAACCATTCTCCAGCCCACAGTGTCTTAAAGGACCCGGGATGTGGCCCAGCAGGCCCAAGGAGATCCCCTGCTTGGCCAGGTTAAGAAGACTCAACGGGGGCCCCGTGTCAGAGCTCCAGTTTGCACTCGGGTGGAAGGTTGCGGTCCACCTTTCTCTGGCCCACCATTCTTCAAAGTGCATGGATCGGGTCCCACAGACCTAGGGAGGTGTCCCCTATTAGGCTGGGTTAAGAAACTCAAACCGTGCCACGAATCAGAACTCTAGCTGGCCCTTGAGTGGAAGCTGTTGCTCCTGGGCTCCGTTGTCTATCCAACAATGTCTCACAGTTCCTTGGATGAGGCTCCACAGGATTTCTCCACTGCTTGACTGGGTTATGAAGCTTTGACTGTGGCCCGAGGTAGAGCTCTGGCTGGACCTTGGGTTTAAGCCCCCAGCCATGTGGTCTACAGACCCCCTTGTTGTGTGGTTGTTCTCCTCAGATGCTGCCCGGGCTTAGACTGGCATGCCTGGTACCCCGAGAGGCCTAGGTCTACAGATGCTTTCCAGCCATGTACTATGAGCCTTTTCTCTGAGCCTGCCTTCCTAAAGGACTGGCATGTACATGAAGATGACATCCACATTCAGGACAACCTACTTGAGGATCGTTTAGCTAGCACCATACTCTGATTGCTTCGACGCACTTATCTGTTTAGGGATGGACTACTTAGCCAGTCATAGCTGTTGTCCAACAAAGAACTTCCACCCTGCCTTGACTGTCCAACTCAAGGGTCTACCTTTTGTCAAGGCCATCCAGCAGAGCACAGGTCAAGCAGCCTGTCAGCTTGTGCTGCTCAGTGATCTGAGCGGAGTGGATAGGGTTGTATGTTGTGGGTCCCAGATGCTGCCTGGTGGACTGGACCCCTCGCGCCATGCTACTGCCCTTTTCCACCCAGAGAATTTTGACAGCAGCTTGGAACAAATTTTTAGGGGGTGTTCTGGTTATCCAGGACAGCGCCCCTGTGTGTCGCTCAAACTGTGACTCAGGAAACCTCTCCCTTTATGTAATTGTGGAGCAGGCTGGGCCCACAGATGTGAGTGTGACTGCCATGCCCCCTCTCAGCCCCTACAAGGAAGCAGGGATTCCTGTAGCAGGCTACTGAGGAGTGCGAAGGGCAGCCTGGGACAGGCACAATGCTCCTCCTCATGTCCAGCCGGTGCAACTACCTGTTTGATTATGTCTTTAGCATATGCTTATCTCAAAGATTAAGCCATGCATGTGTAAGTACACACAGCCAGTAAAATGAAACTGCAAAAGGCTCAATAAATTATGGTTCCTTTGATTGCTCTCTATTACTTGGATAGCTGTGGTAATTCTATAGTTAATACATGCTGGCGAGCACTGACCTCCCAAGATGCGTGCATTTATCAGACCAAGACAAATCCGGTCCACACCACTACTTTGGTGACTCTAGATAATTTAGTTCAATTGCACATCCCTGTGATGTTAACCATACAATAATTGTACTGCCCTATCAACTTTCAATGGAAATTGTGCCATCCATGGCAACCAAGAGTAATGGGAAATCAGGGTTTAAATCCCAATCAGAAGCCTGGGAAAAGGCTACCACAGTCAAGGAAGGTGACAGACATACAAGTTACCTGTGAGAGGTTCATAGTTCCAACCATAAATGATGTTGACTAGAGATCCAGCTGTGTTATTCCCATGACCCACAGAGCAGCTTCTGGAAAACCTAAGTCTTTGGGTACTGGTGAGAGCATGGTTGTATAGCTTAAACATAAAGAAATTAAAAGAAGTGCACTACCAGGAGCGTAGCTTGTGTTTTACTTTGACTCAAAACTGGAAACATCATCCGGCCCAGGCAAAGAAATAATTGAAAGACTGATATTTCTTTCAAGATTGGGTCGGTGGTGGTGCATGGCCATTTTAGTTGGCAGAGCTATTTATTTGATTCATTCTAATAATGAAGACTCATCGATGCTAGCTAGTAACATGGCCCACAGCATTAGATGTTCATCTTCTTAGATGAACAAGTGGCATTAAGCCACATGTGATCGAGCAAAAGCAGGTTTGGGATGCCCTAAGATCTCTTGGGTGTCAACAGCTCTACACTGAATGGATCAGTGAGTGTCTGCCCTTCGCCGACATATGTGGGTAACAAGCTGAACCCCGATCTTGATAGGGTTTGGGGATTGAGATTATTTCCCATGAACGAGGAATCCCAATAAGTTAGTTTGTTACATTTTCACAGTATATTTCAGAATTTCTGGGTTCAGGGATAGGTCCAGTTTTGGAGTGATAAGGAAAAAGGATGGATAGGTTTTTGGGGTGTTATAGATGTTTAAGGCCAGGTGGAAGTAGTGTTTTGGTTGTAATACACAGTTTATAGTCTTCATCTATGGGTTGTTTTTGAAATGGTTAATAGGTTTGAGTTTTTTTGGGCTAGAAAAGTGTGAGATTTTGGGGTCATGAAATTGCAGTTTTGAGGGTAGTAACACATTTTTGGGGTACAGAGGTTGGTAGTTTTAATGAAAAATAAAATTGTTACATTTACAAAATGTAGATTTAAAAAGTTAATACTGCTAATAATAAATGTAATAATAATAAAAAATAAAATTATTAAATAAATTAAAGTTTTTTAATAGAATTACAATTAGTAAAATGAAATTGATCATTAATCAATATTACAATTACTGAATCGAATCATTTTTTAGAATTGAATAAGTGTTATATAAATATATAGTACCTACTGGCGGTCGCCAGTAGGTAGTTATAGTTAGGACCTAGTTTCTATAGGAAATCCACAACATTCTATTTGGAGTAACTTTGGAGCCGGTGGATGAATCTTTGCGAATTTCTCAAAGAAGATGGCCCGCTCCGCTCCGCTCCTTCCCTGAAAGTTTGGGGGGGATTCGTCAAGTGGGGGCTGAGATAAAAGGTGGATCCCAAAACGTGTTTTCCCCATGTTATTTTCCATAGGACGATTAGACACGGCTACAGCCCGAACGGCTGAATGGAATTATAAGAAATTTGGCAAAAAGGTAGAGTCTGGTTCGCAGATTATGCTTTTCTTTAAATGGTATTTATCCCTCTAGTAGCTGCTGAGAAAATAAAAGTTGAAATCAATTATATATCTATAAGCTCGCACGGGTGCGCGCACCCATGCGCACACCCGTGTGCGCACCCCTGTGCGCGAGCGGAATTTTGATTTGCTGTTTGACATCTGTCAACATTTGATTCGGAGGAAATCAGGAAGTGTTGACCGCCATTTTGTCAGTGCGAGTCAACATATTGTAGAGAACAAGGGGGCAGTATGTGGAAAGGGGGCAGGGTGGAGACCCCATAGGTTTTCTCAGGGGGTCCATTAAGGACCCCCAAGGCCAACAGAAATATATATTTTTTTTTTACAAAATTGCGAGGTGCGCGCACCCGGTCGCGCATCTCGATGTACAAGAGTGTGAGAAACTATAGTGGAGATCGTGGAAAGGGGGCAAGTTAGAGACTCCCTGACCCATAGGTTTTTTCAGGGGATCCATTTAGGACCCCCAAGGCCAAATACAAGTTTTATTTTTTTGTAAAAAGTGGCGAGGTATGCTTACCAGGTCGCGCACCTCAATGTACAAGAGTGTGAGAAACTATGGTGGAGATTGTGGAAAGGGGGCAAGGTATAGACTCCCTGACCCCCTAGGATATCTCAGGGGGTCCCTGAAGGACCCCAACGGGCAAAAAAAAATATTTTTTCAGAATAAATACCATGAGGTGCGCGCACCGTGCGTGCACGTCAACAAACAAACACATAAAAAAATAGTTAAATAACATGTTTGAGAGTTTAGATGCTGGTTGGCTCTAAAAAGAGCTGTTGTGTTTATAAAGTGTTTTTGATACCTACAAGTAAGTCCCGATACAGAGTCGTAAATTCAAAAGAAAGACTCTGTTCCCGTCATCTGTGAAATATACACCGTCTCTTCTATAAATGCCTTGCATCAATCAATCAAAGACATTTATAGAGCGCACTACTTACCCGTAGGGTCTCAAGGCGATGGGGGGAGGGGGGTGTCGTCACTGCTCGAACAGCCAGGTCTTCAGCTTCTTCCTGAAGGAGAGGTGGTCTTGGGTCAGGCGCAGGTCGGTCGGGAGGGAGTTCCAGGTCTTGGCGGCCAGGTAGGAGAAGGACCTTCCTCCTGTCGTTGCTCTTCGGATGCGGGGGACGGCGGCGAGGGCGTGGTTGGCTGATCGGAGGTGGCGTTTGGGAGCGTAGAAGTTGATTCAGTTGTTGAGGTAGGTCGGGCCTTGGTCGTGTAGGGCTTTGTGTGCGTGGGTGAGGAGGCGGAAGGTGATTCTTTTGTAGACGGGGAGCCAATGCAGGTCTCTCAGATGTCCGGAGATGTGGCTGGTTCGTGGGATGTCGAGGATGAGTCTGGCTGAGGCGTTCTGGATCCGCTGGAGTCTCTTCTGGAGCTTGGCGGTGGTACCGGCATAGAGGGCGTTGCCGTAGTCCAGTCGGCTGGTGACGAGGGCCTGGGTGACGGTCTTCCTGGTCTCGGTGGGGATCCACCAGAAGATCTTTCGTAGCATGCGTAGGATGTTGAAGCATGCCGAGGAGACGTTGTTGACTTGCCTGGTCATAGAGAGGGAGGAGTCCAGGATGAAGCCCAGGTTCTGTGCGTGGTCTGTCGGTTTGGGTGCGGTGCCCAGGGCTGGAGGCCACCAGGAGTCGTCCCAGGCGGAGGGGGAGGAGCCCAGGATGAGGACCTCCGTCTTGTCTGAGTTCAATTTCAGGCGGCTGGTCGTCATCCACTCGGCTACCTCTTTCATCCCTTCGTGCAGGTTGGCTCTGGCGGCGGCGGGGTCGTTGGTCAGGGAGAGGATCAGCTGGGTGTCGTTGGCATAGAAGATTATGTTCAGGTTGTGTTGGCGTGCGATGGCCGCGAGGGGGCTCATGTAGACGTTGAAGAGGGTGGGGCTCAGCGAGGATCCTTGAGGGACGCCGCAGATGACTTCGGTGGCCTCTGACTTGTACGGTGGTAGGCGGACTCTCTGTGTTCTTCCGTCGAGGAAGGAGATGATCCATTCCAGAGCCTTCTCCTGGATTCCGACGTTGCTGAGGCGCTGAACTAGGGTGCAGTGGCAGACAGTGTCGAATGCCGCGGAGAGGTCCAGGAGGATGAGGGCCGCTGTTTCTCCGTTGTCCATCAGGGCTCGGATGTCATCGGTGGCGGCGATGAGGGCGGTCTCGGTGCTGTGGTTGGCTCGGAAGCCAGACTGTGAGGGGTCGAGGGATCCATTCGTCTCAAGGAAGGCGGCCAGCTGCTTGTTGACGGTCTTCTCGATGACTTTGGCTGGAAACGGGAGGAGTGAGATGGGGCGGTAATTCTTGAGTTCGGTGGGGTCCGCTGTGGGTTTCTTGAGTAGAGCGCTGAGTTCGGCGTGCTTCCAGCTCTCAGGGAAGGTGGCGGTGTCGAAGGATGTGTTGATGATGTCTCGCAGGTGGGGTGCGATGACAGCGTTGGCCTTGTTGAAGACGTGGTGGGGGCAAGGGTCGGTCGGGGATCCAGAGTGGATGGAGTTCATCGTGCGGGCGGTGTCTTCGGTGCTGATCGGGGTCCAGGCGCGGAGGGTGGTGGTGGGGGGTGGTGGTTCGGTCGTGGTGTGCGTTGGTTGGTTGTTGAAGCTGTTGTGTATGTCCGCGATCTTGTTGTGGAAGTATGAGGCTAGGGAGTCGCAGAGGTCTTGCGATGGGGTGATGTCGTTGTTTCCTGCGCTGGGGTTGGATAGCTCTTTCACGATGTTGAAGAGTTCCTTGCAGTTGTGTGCGTTGTTGTCCAGCCGGTCCTTGAATGCAGTTTTCTTGGCGGCGCGGATCAGCTGGTGGTGTTTCCGGGTGGCAAGCTTGAAGGTGGTCATGTTGTCCGGTGTTGGTTCCCTTCTCCAGACTTTCTCGAGGGCTCGGCAGTTCTTCTTGGAGCTCTTGAGTTCGTCGGTGAACCATGGGGCTTTCTTGCTGCCGGGTCTGCTGGGCGGGGTCCTCAGCGGGGCGAGCTCGTCCGCGCAGTTGCTGATCCACTTCGTGAGGTTGTCGGCGGCCTGGCTGGGGTTTGCTGAGCTGGCAGGAGGGTGCTGGCTCAGGGAGGTGGCGAGCTGGTCGGCTGTGATCTTGTTCCAGCTTCTGCGGGCAGCCTGTTGCTGGTGGTGGTGGGTCGTCGTTCTTTTGAAGGTGAAGTGGACGCAGCTGTGGTCCGTCCATTGAAGCTCTGTGGCGTGGCTGAAGGCGATGTCTTTGCTGGATGAGGAGACTGCGTCGAGTGTGTGTCCGGCGAGGTGGGTGGGGATGGACACCAGCTGCTTGAGTCCAAGGTTGGCGAGGTTGTCGAGCAGGGTGCTGGTGTTGCGGTCGTTGTTGTTCTCCAGGTGGAAGTTGAGGTCTCCCAGGAGGATGTAGTCAGCGGAGGGGAGGGCGTGCGGACTGACGAAGTCGGCGATGTCCTCGCTGAATTGGGTGCGTGGTCCCGGAGGTCGGTAGATCAGAGTGCCTCTGAGGGTGGTCTTCGGGTCGGTGTGGATCTGGAAGTGCAGGTGTTCGGCGGTGGTAAGGGTGTTGTCGGTGCTGGTCGTGATACGGATGGTGTTCCTGTGGATGATGGCGATGCCTCCTCCCATCTGGTTGGCTGTGCGGTCCCTCCGGGTGATCTTGTAGCCCTCTGGGATGGCGATGGCGATGTCGGGAGCTGAAGAGGCGTTCATCCAGGTCTCCGTGAGGAAGGCAACGTCAGGGGCTGTGTTGTCGAGGAGGTTCCAGAGTTCGATGGCGTGTCTGTGGACGGAGCGGGTGTTGAGCAGGATGCACTTGAGGTGGGTGCTGCTGGAGTTCGACTTGGCGGGTGCTGGTGTGGGGCAGGTCCGGATGCAGGTGAACTTGCAGGCGTGGCAGCTGAAGGGTCCGTGGGTGCGTCGTGGTGTGGCGTGGTAGCACCCTGGGAGTCGACCGGCGTTGAGTGCGCTGAGGTAGGCGGCGGTGTACGTCAGGCGGGTCGGCCAGGGTCTTCGGGGGCAAGGGGTCCTGGCACTGGGCGCGGTCCAGGTGCGGACGGGCGCAGACGGGCTTACCTTTGCCGCACCTTCGGCGCACAATCGGCGCGCCCGCTGCCCGTGACCGCTGCATGTTCGCACGGTCTCCATATATGGCGAAGTGCGCGGGTGGGCGGAGCAGCTGGGAGGCGGGAGCGGGGAGGGTACAGAAGGCAAAGTGGGTGGGGTTATCGGCGGTGGCGGGAACCGGGGAGCGGGGAGGGGGGACGAAGGGGCTAAGGCACAAGCACAAACAGAAGGCAAAAAAGCAGGTTAAAGGGAGACAGGCTACAAAAAACACTAAACAGCAGCAATGACGACGGGGGCAGGTCGCGGACCACGCCGCTAGAGGCAGGGGGCGTGGTCACGCGTCCGAAGCTCGGCTAGCGAGGCAGCAGGCAGGGAACACGCACACAGCAGCTGGTGGCCGTGCGGCGCGGGGGTGTCCTAGAGCTAGGTCACACTCACCTGTGCCGCACGGTCGCCATATATGGCCAAGTGCGCGGGTGGGCGGAGCAGCTGGGAGGCGGGAGCGGGGAGGGTACAGAAGGCAAAGTGGGCAGGGTTATCGGCGGTGGCGGGAACCGGGGAGCGGGGAGGGGGGACGAAGGGGCTAAGGCACAAGCACAAACAGAAGGCAAAAAAGCAGGTTAAAGGGAGACAGGCTACAAAAAACACTAAACAGCAGCAATGACGACGGGGGCAGGTCGCGGACCACGCCGCTAGAGGCAGGGGGCGTGGTCACGCGTCCGAAGCTCGGCTAGCGAGGCAGCAGGCAGGGAACACGCACACAGCAGCTGGTGGCTGTGCGGCGCGGGGGTGTCCTAGAGCTAGGTGTTACATGTTGTAACGCATGTTGTTGTGGTATAAAGAACCCTTTCCATAATCTCTGAGGAAAGCAGAAACAGACTTATTCACATGTTTCCTTGCTTTCTCAATCTGTGGACAATATTGGTTGGACCAATTCCATTTTTGTCTTTGGCATATATTTGAATATACCAAGGCAGTTTGTGGAAAAAGTGACATCAATTGCCCAAAGGTGTCCTTTAAAAGCATTTCCGGACCTACCCCAGTCAAAGTGCCCAGGTCATTTCCACCACAGTGCACAATAATGAGGTCAGGGTGTGGCAGATGTAAAAACGATTTTACCAATGGCATCAATTGGTGACATTTTAATCCTCTGGCCAATCCACATAATATCCACATTTGGTAAATCAAGGTTGAGAAAGCATCTATTTGCTGCATATCTTTTACTCCCAAAAATATAGCTATGTCCTATAACCCAAACTTTTAGCATTTTGAAGTCAGATCCAGTAATACTCAGATGGGCTATGGAAATGAAATGACAGTTAGAAGCTGAGAGTTTAGAAAAAAATGTGGATGAGGTTCAGTGCAATTGAAAAAACTAGAAATTATTGGTTGTTTCTTACAATTCAAGATTGAAAACTAGGGTACATGCTAATGTTTTTCTAAAAGGAAAAATGCTATTGGTTGAGAAAAAATCATCATAACTAACAAAGCAGTGGATAAGCAGGTGTATTGGAAGGTCAAGCCTTGTTGTTTTTTTTTGCAACATTGAGATATGAACTTCTGAACTGTGTCTTCAGCCAGGTACAGCATGAGGTGTTACCATGGTAACAGGCAGAGAGGGCAGAGGGGGGTGGTTGAACTGTATGTGACTTTGAAAATATTGAAAGGTAGAACCAATTGAAATGTTAGTTTGATTTTGAATTTGTGTGGGAAGAAATGTGATTGGTTATGTACATGAATGTGGGTCTGAAATGAGAGGGAATCTGTGCCTTTATTCTGAGTCGGCAGTGACAGAAGCATTATTCAGAGATTCTGCATAAGAAAATTCTGGTTTGTGACTGCCACGGTTCTTAATCTTCAAAGGCATTTTTAAAGGTGAGCCTATAACTCTTTTTCCCTGTATTTCTCCTTTTATTTTGCCTTAGTCACTATAACTGTTTCACTCCCTCACAGTCTGTCACTATCCTTATTCTTCTCTCACTGTTTTATTTTCTTTCCACTACTCTTCCTTTTCTTTCCTCTCTGTTTCTATAAATGATTTTGTCTCACTTACTACTTTCTACTTTCTCTTATTATGTTTTTTTTTCCCTCACTCCTCTTCCCTCGCCCTGATGTCTAATCCCTCACTGTTACTGCTTTTCATTCACTCTCAGTACATTTTCCTTATTCTCTTTCCTCACTTTCTTTCCTTCAACTCTCTTTCCTGACTTCCTCACTTCATCTCAGTTATTCCTTTTCATTTATTCGTTCTCTTTACTTTTCCCCTCTTTTTCTTCCTTAAGACTTTTAGAATTGTCAGATTGTCACCTTGCAGTTTTGCAACCATTTTTACTATACTGTAGAAATGCCATAGAAAATGTTTTAAGAGTAGATAGTAATTATTTTACTGATTTGCAATCAATAGTGTCATGTGTCTAAGATCACACTGTGAGTGAAGCTTGATTTTAAATGAATCTGGGTGAATAATTTCTTTAGTTGATGTGTTCAAAAATATGGGAATACATGTATTCCTGAAGTCAGTTAGGCTTTAGGATATGTACTGCTAGAGAATCTTAGGCAGCATGTCTGTCAGGCCTCTTAGTTCCCAAATAGGCTCTATGCTGTGCAATAAAGATCCAGGGTGTACTGTTGAAATGAAAAAGGAATGTTATGTCTTGTATATATATATATATATATATATATATATATATATATATATATATGTATGGCGGACTGGTGCTGGGCTAATATTCAATAAAAAGAAAATTTGCACCATCTTTGGGTCTTGCTGGTTCCTGCTTTGCTGGTCGGCTGAATTGGTTGAATCTCGGGAGCGCCACATACCTCATATATATATATATATATATGGTCTGTTTTTTGCCAGTAGAGACAGTGAGATGGTATGAGCAGAGACACACATAGTGGAAGCAGAGACAGACATGGTAGATTACATGTAACATCCTGGTCATGTGTATAAGATCACACTGTGAGTGAAGCTTGATTTTAAATGAAACTGGGTGAATAATTTGATTAGTGGATGTGTTTAAAAATTTGGGAATACATGTATTCTTGAAGTCAGTTAGGCTTTAGGATATGTACTGCTAGAGAATCTTAGGGAGCATGCATGCCAGGCCTCTTAGTTCCCAAATAGGCTCTATGATGTGCAATAAAGATCCAGGGTGTGCTGTTGAAATGAAAAAGGAATGCTATGTCTTGCTTATATATATATATGGTCTGTTTTTTGCCATTAGAGATGGTGAGATGGTATGAGCACAGACACAGATAGGGCAAGCAGATACAGACCTGGTAGATTATATGTAAAATCCTAGTGAAAAACTTTAAAAGTGGTCATTTTACTAAAACCATTTATCACAGTCATTTCTTTAAGACAGAGAACACAGCCAATGTGTTGAATATTAGACAGATTTGTTGGCATGAGCTAGAAGCCATTTTGTATTTCTGGCACCCATTTCGTTTCCATTGTGCTCTCTCCTACCTTTCTGTTAACTGTGTTTGCAGCCTGTCTAGAGACAAAGTATGTTTAACATACTCCACTTCACTCATGCCCAGAAGGGCCTAACTAACAGAATGCACCTACTTCTCTAGTATAACTCTCAGACTATTTTGACCAGGATCACAGAGAGTGTCTGCGTGAAAGAATGAATTATATTTGCAAGTTTTTCTGTAATCTGTAAAGATGGTGCAGAGAAACTGTGAGATGGTATGAGCACAGACACACATAGTAGAAGCAGAGACTGATATGGTAGATTACATGTAAGATCCTGGTCATGTGTCTAAGATCACACTGTGAGTGAAGCTTGATTTTAAATGAAATTGTGTGAATAATTTGCTTAGTTGATGTGTTTAAAAATATGCGAATACATGTTTTCTTGAAGTCAGTTAGTCTTTAGGATATGTACTGCTAGAGAATCTTACGCAGCATGTCTTGCCTATATATATATTGATGGTTTGTTTTTTGTCAGTAGAGACAGTGAGATGGTATGAGCACAGATACAGATAGTGCAAGCAGACACAGACATGGTAGATTACATGTAAAATCCTGGTGAAAAACTTTAAAAGTGCTCATTTTACTAAAACCATTTATCACAGTCATTTCTATAAGACAGAGAACACAGCCCATGTGTTGAATATTAGACAGATTTGTTGGCATGAGCTGGAAGCCATTTTGTATTTCTTGCAGTCATTTTGTTTCCCATGTGCTGTCGCCTACCTTTCTGTTAACTGTCCTTGTAGCCTGTCTAGAGACAAACTATGTTTAACATACTCCACTTCACACATGCCCAGAAAGGCTTAACTAACAGAATTCAGGGGCTCATAGCTGTTATTATTCACACAGCTCTGATGATGCACCTCAGACAAGGGGCTGGCGGCTGTTATTACTCACACATGTCTGATGATGCACCTCAGGCATAGTGCTCACAGCAGTTATTATTCACACAGCTCTGATGATGCACCTCAGGCATGGGGCTGATGCAGTTATCATTCTCACAGCTCTGTTGATGCATCTCAAGTATGGGGCTGACGCAGTTATTATTCACACAGCTCTGATGACGCACCTCAGCATAGTTCTGACAGCTGTTATTATTCACAAAGCTTTAATGATGCATCTCAGGCACGGGGCATTTATGCTTGAATGTAATTTTATTTTATTTTCAGAGGCCTTTTTATGATATGGGTGATTCTCTCCGTTGCTTTCTTAATAATGCTCTTTGCTTTATGCAGCTCAGTGTCTGTCTGTATTATCTCCTGAAAATGTTTTTGGGAAATGAGTCAGTTTTCTGCATTGTAATGTTGTGGTGATATACATTGAGTATATTCTGTGTCTTAAATTCATTTAAAATCAGGCTTGATTCACAGTGTGATCTTAGACACATGTACAGGATGTTACATGTAATCTACCATGTCTGTGTCTGCTTGCACTATCTGTGTCTGTGCTAATACCATCTCACTGTCTCTACTGGCAAAAAGAGACCATATATATGTAAGCAAGACATAACATTCTTTTTTTATTACAACAGCACACCCTGGATCTGTAAAATGTGTAAATGATGTATTTTTGAACTGAGTAAGGTTTTAGAACATGTAGTATTAGTTATTTCTATGTAGCATGTAACATGGTAATGAAATTAGTCCTTTTTTGTTTTTTTAGTGTTTGATGCTCAAATCAAAGATTCTGGAGTGTGATTGAGAGTGTTTTGAATCTTCAAAACCATTTAAGAAGGTGAGTTGCTAATTTGTAAAGGGGATCTATTTTTGTGCAGTTTAAGTTTATATGAAAACATTCTCTCACTGTTTCCAGCATTTCTTCTGTGTTGTACCATTGTATCTTCTGTGTGTAACATGTCTGTGTCTGCTTGCACTATTTATGTATGTGCTTATACCATTTCACCATTCTCAAAACCATTTTTTTGTGACTGCTCCATATGTTCCTCTGCTTGCAGCCCTGCATCCTCTATTCTCTGCCTGTAACAGTTTAGTCTCTGCCTGCGTTATTTCATTTTTTATCTGCATCATCTCTCTACCTCTGCCTGTACCATCTGTCTGTTCCCTTTCATGTGCATTTGCAGAGGCCTGTTATGATATGGCTGCTGGTGCGTGTTACACTGTGCTACCATGTTAAATCTTTTCCCTGCCTGTCTGTAGTTTTGCTCCCCCTGCTTGTATTGTTTTCTCTCTGTCTTCTCTTTTTCCGCCTCTGTGTGCTCAATTTAGCCTTTGCATGTAACATTTCAGTGTCTGTTTCCAGCATTTCTTCTTTGTTGTACCATGTTATCCTCTGTCTGTACCATGTCTGTGTCTGCTTGCACTATCTGTGTCTGTGCTCATAACATCTCACCTTCTCTCTGCACCATCTTTTTGGTGACTGCTCCATCTGTTCCTCTACTTGCAGCACTGTACCATATATCCTCCGTCTGTAACAGTTTAGTCTCTGCCTGTGTTATTTCATTATTTATCTGCATCATCTCTCTATCTGTGCGTATACCATCTGTCTGTACCCTTTCATATGCATTTGCACAGGTCTATTATGATATGGTTGCTGGTGTGTATTAGACAGTGCTACCTTGTTAAAACCTTTCTCTCTCTGTCTGTAGTCTCATATCCACTGCTTGGGCTAAATCACGTAAACCATGGAGTGTGTCATGATTTAGGAGAGATAGTTGTAGAAAGTTCAATGCAGTTTGTATCTCAGGATTCTTAATTTTCAAATTGTATTCATGCTGTGCAATTTAGATGCAGTGTGTGCTGTTGAAATGCAAAAGCAACTGTCTTTGTAGCAAGTAGTAATCATTTCAGTAAATTTTCATTTGTACATTTTGAGTCCAACCTTCACTCTCTACACAATTTGAACACCAATTCATTGTGCTAAACCCAGAAGATCCATCCCTAGAAACAAATTATAAACTCTTTCAACAGTTCTACAGTCCTGAAAATCTTGAAACAACACTCACAGTAAGACCCCCTTTGACTGTAGTAATTATTTTGCAATTATTTCAAGGGATAGTGTTATGTGTCTAAGATCACAGTGTGAGTCTGTTTTCATTTAAGAGGAAGGTGGCAGAATAATTTGCGTAGTTAGTGTGTTTAAAAGTATGGGAATATATGTACTTTTAAGATTGATAAAGGTAGTTTTTATTATCTATTAGTGAAAATGATATAATTAAGTGTTTATATTTTTTTGCAAGGAGCAGCAACATTATCATATTGTTGCAATGGAAGAGCATCAAGAGAACGTTGCTTTGACTTTTGAGATCTCATGTGAATTAATTGAGGATTTCAAAGATGGACTTTTTCCAGAGGAAATTGATATTGAAAATGAAGATTTCTTTGATTAGAGTTTGGACAGTGTTTTTGTGGAAGCGGTAGAAGATTTGGAATTTGAAGATGGAAATTTTGTATTTCATGAAAATGAAATACCGGACGAAGTTATGTTGGAAGTTTTGTTGGAATACGAAATGTCTGATGAATAAATTTATAATTTATAATTAAAAATTATTCGAGTGAGTCTTTTTGTAGTATTGTAATAATTTGGATAGTTGATGTGTTTAATAAAAATGAGAATAGATGATCTGATGGAGTGTGTTAGGGTTTATGGTCAGAAATATTAATTCCACTATGACCCCCTACACTGCCTGAAAACCACTGTACTGTTTTTAACCCTGAAATATTATTCTCAACAAATAATTCTATAATGTTGAAACAACAATGCACTCCCATAAAGTCAGAAACAGCATTCACTACAAGATTTCCTACTCCGTTCAGAGACTGTTGCTATGCCTTAATTTTGCTTATCAAGTGAACCAGTGTTTACATTATTTAGTGGCTATAATTTCTATGTACTATGTTGGTAGTGGTCTATAACATTTTTTTCTTTCTTCACAACAGATTGTAATTTTATACAGAAAGAAACATCAACATGCCGAACAAGAATGAAAAAAGAAAAAAATATAAACAGACTTACTTGTCGAAGACAAAACAATTAGAAGATTTACGTAATCAACAAAGTACGGACAAAAAGAAGAGTGCTCCTGGTAAGACAACCAAGGATTTCATAAAGAAATTGCAAGATGGCTGCCGTGAGGGAGGCTGTGTAAGCAGCCAGCTCCCTGGTTCCTGGCGTCCGGGAGAGAAGGAGAAAGAAAACTCTGCTTTTTGCCATTATAATCCATGCGGGAGTCGACCGTATGATCATTTAACACATTTGCTGCACTAAATTCGATTATATTTGTAGACACGTCGGACAATCTTATCTTACCTGATCGTTTCGACTGGACCCGGTCCGGCCGGCCGCCTGTGGCCACGTGTGGGTGTGGCTGGACTACGCTTGTCTCTGTTCCGTGTTGGGCCGCTGAGAGTGCGAGACACGGAGACACGGAGCTACACGGAGACGAGGAGAGTGGTTCGAGGCTTGCATTAGTGGAGCGGAGCTAACTGCGCTACAGTATCGTACTGTGGTGATAACTGGATACTAACTATCTTCGTGACGGACTTCACGAATGTTGCTGAATCTCTTTGAGTACAATCGGCGGGCCCCGCTGTGGCGCGCTACACTCTGTTTGTTTTGGTCACAGAGTAGCGTCTTTCCTGGCAGAGGAGGCTCTCGGAAGAAGAAGAGGACGCCACTTCCACCCTCCATCGGCACTCGTAGAAACAAGAGAAACAGTGCTGCAAGCAACTTGGGAGGAGTGGAACCGGACAACGAGGAAAACGAGATGGCGGAGGCTGCTTCATCGACCCCTGGTAAAACTGTCACAAAACAGGGTAAGAATTCTCATAAGGGGGTCGTATTGAAACCTACTGAAGCTTCAAGTATGAAGAGTACAACATTACAAACATTGCCAGATCTGTTTGTGAAACATGCCGCTAGGAAAAAAATAACTGACAATACTAGTCAAAATACAGATTTGGCTACTAATCAACCGCCTAATCAACCGTCTAAAAGTGCTGATAATCAGAATAATCCCATAACCCTTGAGACAACTGAACATTTGAGGAAGGGCATTATGGGAGATGTAGTCTCAGGCGGGACTATAATTAACCGAGCGTGTTCTCTTCCCTCATTATCATTACCATCAATAATTGATTTACAGAGTGGGGATAAAACTATTCTACAGCCGCATAATCATGAGCTTCCTGAAAATTTCTATTCCCTGTCAGAACTCTCGTCTGATGAAGTAACCGGTTTGAATAAAGACTGGGTAGATTACAGCTGCGAGAGTATATCCTCTGATGGCGAGATTAGTATGAGTCCTGACAGTGCTAATGCGGCCACTATCATTAAGAAGAAGTCGAGGAAAAAAAGATCTCTGCGTGAGGCGAGCAAAGAGACCGCTCCTAATTTACCAAGTGGAATGAACCCCTCATCTCCTACTCAAGTATTTACCGCTACTACTGCCACTCCTGGGTCCAGCCATAACTCTGTAGTTGACTCAGCTCCGCCACAAGAAAATAACGAAGAGATCACCTTGAAAACAATCTTTGATACTATGATGAATCACCGAGCCGAAAGTAAGGCTGAAAATCAACGAACGCAGATGACCTGTGCTAAAGTCAAAAATGCAGTGCGACGTGCGATTAAGATATGTTCAGAGACCGCCGACAGGGTCACCGAGGCTGAAGCTAGGATATCTGTCTTAAAAGTAGAATGTATGGCCCAAAGTAGGTGACTTTAAAGCTCAAAAAGAGGACTTATCTGATAAGCTAGCAAATTTGGAGAATCAGGCCCGCAGAAGTAATCTGCGCTTTCTGGGGATCCCTGAAAATAAAGAAGGGTCTGATCCGAGGAGGTTCGTCATTAATCTATTAAATGACGCTTTTCCGGAGTTAACAGAATGGGACTGGTCACGGGAAATACAGCGTGCACATAGATTTCCCTTTACAGTGAGGAAACCGCGAGAAGGCCAAGAAAACTATCCTAGGGCCATTCTGGTGTCTTTCAATAACTTTCTTGCTCGTGAAGCTATCTACTTAAACGCAAGACCTGATAAGAAAGCGGATGGATTGGGTTGTCAGTTTTTTGTGCGTCCAGATTATTGTCAGGCCACTGTGGCTCAACGATGGCAATTAAGGCAATTGATTCCTGACTTCCAAAAGAAAGAAGTGTCAGTGTTCTTGCAAGGTCCTGCAAAATTGAAGACTATATTTAAAGGCCAAGTAAAATACTTTATATCCACTATCAAAGCCAAGGAATACTTGGATTCTCTATGAACAATCATGTCTGTTGAAGAATAATTATTTTCTTTTCTTGAAAGAACTAATGCGTAGTCTGATAATACTAGTCTGATAATACTAGACTGTAAGTTTAGAATTATATTGTTTAATAGGTGTTTAACTATGCAGGACCGCCCTTTCTTTTCCAATTTTTTTTCTATCTTTCTTCTTTCTTTCATTTTCTTCCTTTTTTCTTTCTTTTCTCCTTTTTTGCTCCATCTGGAGGCTTTGGGCCAGGGACACGGCGTCCATACGTTTCAGGAACTGACTGTTCCTGTGCCTCCTATAGTGGGGAGGGTGGGAGGAGGGGCTCTGGGGAAAAGGGTGGGGGTGGGTAAGGGTGAGGGTTGGTGGTGGGGGTGTAAGGCAGAGGTGTTTAATACAAGGATGAATTTAAAGCATGCAAACGATAATGCTGAAGAGCATGCAGTGATGATAATAGCTAATATCTTCTTACTATTTTCAATATGGATAAAAAGGTGAAAATATGTACAATCAATATTAATGGTCTTAATGATCTAAAAAAGATTGGTATGCTTCGAACAATGCTTCAGACTTTATACATTGATTTACTATGTATTCAGGAAATGCACATTTCATGGGACAATCGTTCTCTTTTGAATAATTTGGGATTAGAAGTCTTACTCACGTCTAAACAAATGGGTATAAAAAGAGGCGTTGCAATATGTATGCGAAAGGGAGTCGGGAAGTGCTTGAAAACATTAGCTGATAAATGGGGTAGATGGGGGCTTGCTGAATTAATTATTGATAGTTGTAAATTCACTATATGTTGTATTTATGGCCCTAATCTAGATGACGCTGAAGTGTTTAACACTATGAATACAGAGCTAGCTACGTGGACACAGCCAATAATACTATGTGGGGACCTAAATATCCATTTGGCAGCTGATTGGAATATTAAATCAGGGATGAGATACATGGGCCGCAAGATCAGAACTTACAGAGCACTCAGAGATTTGGTGTTAAACAATGGGCTAACTGATGTATGGAACAAATTTTATTGTAAAGATCCATATATACTTTTTTCTCCATTCCTCATCGGAAATTCGTCCGTTTGGAATATTTCTTTGTATCCTCTTTGTTTTTGGAGAAAATCCATATTGAAATACTACCTCAAGTTATCTCAGATCATAATCCTATGATTGCTGAGATTCAGTTTCCCACTGACTGTCAAAACCCAATCAGACTCTGGTCATTTCAGTGAAATCTGCTATTAGATGAAGAATATCTCCAATCCATGGCTATAATTATCAAAGATTACTTTTTAATAAACAATGATACTGCCTCTCCACAAGTAGTGTGGGACTCATTTAAATCCTTAGTACGGGGAGAGACAATCAGTTTTGCAAACTATAAGAGGAAGAAAATCCAAACAGATTTTAAGGAGAGGCTAAATAAGATTAGGATAGCCGAGATGGATCTATCTACTGCTTGCAAAAACAATGTAGGAATAGAGGATGCACAATTACATCTAGTTACTGAACGTTCTGGTCTGCGTATCCATATTGCTGACGAAGTTGCGGCAAAATTCAAGCAATATAAAACTGAACGCTATGAATACAGCGAACGTACCGGAAAAGTCTTAGCTCAGCGCCTGCGACAAAAAGCCTCAGCTAATGAAATACAGTGCGTTAAAGACATGAATGGTGTTTTTCATGAACGTAGGGAAAAAATATTAGAGGCATTCCATGATTTTTATAAAACATTGTATAATGATCTCAGTAATGAAGTTGACAAGACTCTTAATCCTGTAGATTATCTTAGAAATGCTAACCAACTTTCATTGTGTCCAGAGGAGACAGATTTATTTATAAGGCCAATTAGCTGGGATGAGATTGAGAAAGCCATTATGAGTCTTGCGGCAGGTAAAGCGATGGGGCCAGACCAGATACCTCTTGAATTCTATCGGACATTCAGACATATGCTTAAACCAGAGCTGTTAAAATTTTTTAATTTAGCGTTTCAAGGAAAATCTCCTGATTCTTGGTCGACTGCCACTATAGTCGTCTTTGTAAAAAAGAATAAGGATCCAAAAGAATTAGGGTCCTATCGCCCTATCTCCCTCATCACCGCAGATAGCAAGATCTATTCTAAAATTCTTGCAAATAGATTAAATGATGTAATGGCAGGCTTGGTCTCTCATATTCAACATGGTTTCATTAGACATAGGGATACCACAGATCATGTTAAACGTGTTATAACATTATTGGATTGGGCTCAAGCAAAGGAATCCCCAGTTTGGGTGATTCTACTTGATGCTGAAAAAGCATTTGATAGGGTCGACTGGGGATTCCTTTGGACGGTGCTACAATGGAAGGGCTTTCCGTCTCAATTTATTAAAGCTATACAAGCACTCTATTTTAATCCCAAGGGTGTTATAAGATTAGGCACTGATACCTCTAGACCCTTTTTAATTACTAGAGGGACTAGACAGGGCTGCCCCTGCTCACCGCTTTTATTTGCTCTTTATTTAGAACCCTACTTGAACAGACTAATTATGGAACCAGATATTCCATCAGTTCAACTCTACGAGGTAGACCATAAAGTTCTCGCATACGCAGATGATGTGGCCATTGTAACCTCTGATGCTACCACTGCGCTACCTAAAATAATTGAAGTAGCTCGAGAATATGGTAAATTTTCCGGATACAAACTTAATATTTCAAAAACCCAGATCATACACTCTGAGATTGGTACACCTACTGACATCCCATTAAGTTCTACTGGCACATATCTTGGCGTAACCATTTCTCCTAAAATCGATGACATTGTTGGATTAAATTTGGATCCTTTGCTCATATCTACTAACAGAACTTTAGAAAGGCTAAATAATTTACACTTATCTTTACATGGACGAACCAATGTAATCAAGATGATGATCTTCCCAAAATTTCTTCATCTTTTCCGAACTATTCCCCTATTTTTTTCAATGTCTCTTTTTAACAAGATTGACAGGATGCTGTCCAGATTTTTGTGGGGGTACCGCCGCTCAAGAAGATCTTTAAAGTGGTGTACTCTTCCGCAAGAACGTGCTGGGTTGGGATTCACGAACTTTAGACTGTATTATTGGGCTATTACTCTTAAAGCAATCAGGGTGCTATTATTCCATGACCATGTTACCGAAACCTCTATGGCACCCTCTATTTTTGAAATGCTAATGGGCGCTGATGTGCGTCAATGTCTACTGAAGTTCATGGAACCAAGTTACTACAAAAGAACAAAATTCAAGGTGTTTTTATCTGCTTTCTTAGTTTGGAGACAAATCAATAAAACCTTGCGGATAACCTCAAAGCTTAATTTTTATACACCTATTTTTGGTAATACGTCATTACCGGGGATTTTTCAAGATATGGCATATCGGTGGCAAATGAGACAGATCCATTTATTGGGGCAACTGTATCAAAATGGGATTTTTGTGTCCTTTTCTGAACTTCAAGAAACATTTGGCCTTTCTAGGAATGAATTGTTTAAATATTTACAGATCCGTAGCTTTTTGGAAAAAAAAAATCTGTTATATAATGATGCTATGGAGACTATTGATATTCTAGAGAGTTGTAGGAAGAACAGCCGTATTGGTACGATTTATCAATTAATGGTTAATAGGTTGCAAGATGATCTTGATCAGCAGGCCAAGAAATGGCAAAGAAAATTGAGCATAGAAGGAATTGATTTGGCAAGGGCCTTTGAGCTGAGTAATAAAGTACTTATTAATAGTTCTCTTAAAAGTCAACACTATATGTCTACCCTGGACCTCTATTACACACCTGCTAAACTAGCCAAATGGAAGGCCACGAAAGGTATCAATTGTAGCCGGTGTGGAATTTTAGCAGCGGACTCATGCCATATGTTTTACAGCTGCTTCAAATTGGCGTTATATATAGATAAGATTGAAAAATGTTTGACTAACTTGCTCAATGTTAATATTAAGCTATGTTCTTCTTTGATTATTTTTGGTATTTATTTTCCTTCTGAAAACTTATCTGCTGATCAAGAATACTTTCTGTTTATTGGAATGGCTGTATATCGTTTCTGTATTACTTCTAGATGGCTGGCTATAGATCCACCTACATTTGAACAATGGTTGGGAAAGTTGCTAAATGTTTATAGAATGGACAAAGCAGTTTATAAACTGAAAGGACAGAAAAAGAAGATCTTTGCTCGGAATTTATGGTCCCCTATTGAAAACTGGATCTAAATCTAATAATTACTGTTTATCGCAATGATATTTTTTTTGTTTCTTTTATGCCAATAATGTACCAGAAACTATGTGAATGACGGTCGCTGATTAGAAGCTGTTTTGTCCTTGTATGTTTTATGCCTCTGCCACAAAATAAAAATAAAAAAATTTTAAAAAAAAGAAATTAACTCAAAGAAAAAAAAGTTTAGAAAATGTGGAAAGGGAAAAACTCTTGTCAGTATCTATCAGGAAAAATCAGAGAAAAAAGAAAAAAGATTCCCAACTATATGATGATCAAATTGTCTATAGTAAGAGATGTAGTAATCAGTTTGAGCAAATCAGGAAGCGCATGTTTTATAACTGAGTTGTTTCGAATGTATTAAAAAATGTAATTATTTCTAAAAGGAAAATAGCTTTTTATAAGAAAAAAATATATATTGAGAGTATTGTTGAACGTGCGTTTGACATAAAAAAAAGTTGTTTGTTTTAGTAATTAATACAATAAATACACTCAATAAGGCAATCAATGTCTTAAAAGCTAAGAGTAAATGGAAAAGAGTAATAAATAGAAGTAATTTTTGTAAAGTGCTTTCTGGAAAATGGAAGCATAGTTCAAGTTGTGAGCCATTTTTTAATGAAGAGAGTTACTTTCAGAATAATGATTTGTTGCATGCAGTTGACACCAGTGGTCGAGCATATGAGGTGAAGGACGGTTGTCCTATTGAAAAAGAGAAAATAGTGCGTAGAAATACAGAAGAGGTGATAGCTGATGAAGTTTTAGAGAAACGTCTGAAGGCTCCAGTGTACACTTGGAATTTTAGTAGTATTTGTAGTGTCCGACAGGATTCAATTGATTTATTTAGCAATTTCTTATGTAAGTATGCTAAGAAACGTCTGAAACAAAAGATTAAAATGTTGCAAGAATTAGACCCTTGCAGAGGTAGAGAAAAAACAGGTCTGCAAGGGTATTCTCTGGCTTGTCTTTCTAAAAAAGTATGTCAGATTGTTTTTCACCATTTTAGGATGTTAGCAGTGCATCATACCGGTAAGGAAATTAGTGAGAAGGTTGTATTATGCAAAAACTCCAGCACTTAAGCTCAAACAGTTAAATAGTACTCTTTTGCATGGATATGAATTAGATGCTAAGAACATCTGTCAGGAAATTGAGGTTAGTTACTTTGGTCCAGAAGAAAACTGTGCAGAAACTGATACAGTAATAGAAGGAAATATGGTAGAAAATGTACAGAATTTTAATACAGAAAATTTTGAACAAGAAATAACAAAGTTTAAGATTATTTCAGGTGAAAAGCCGAACTTTTCTTTTTTTTTTTTTGAAAACCTTTATTCAAAAAAGAAGGAGATACATGCGCAGGCCCACAACCATCATGGCCGGCCGCAAAGACAGTCAATAAAAACAGGAGAAACTGGAGCCAATCAGTAAACAGGATATATCAAGGTAGATCAGATGTGGTTGTGGGGCCCGCAAACAGGATATGAGGTTTTCATTTTTTAAATTTTAGAAAAAGAGTAGGGGCTGCAACAACAAGGACATCACACCTTACAGGATAAAGTCACAAAGGAGACGATTGGGACTTACCCCAATTACAGTCGGAGATAGGCTCTGACTAAAGCAACTATGCAATCTGGGCAGCCACGGCGATAATACTGGACAATAAACTACAATACAGTAATCCACATTGCTAAAAATCACTCCAGAGAGCCTACCCCCCCAAGAACAGAAAAACAAAGGTTTTTCGAGAAGCCAAAAAAGAAAAAAGAAAAGGTGCAAGACCAAGAGACAGCCAACCCTACGAAAGAGGAAAGAGCCCTCCCAAAGCCGGAAAAGAGCGATAGGGACCATAGAACAATACAAACTAAAATAACAAACCCCCCCGCACCCGCCATCCTGCACCCCTGTAATGGCTACGGCCTAACCCACTAACAGCGTGCCTGTCGCCCCGGAACTGCCCCACAGAAGGGAAAATATAAGAAGAAGTGGAGGAGGAGAACAACAAAAAGGCCCCCGGACACCTGGTACCCCCCGCCGGCGGTGGCCCCCCTATAACACAATCATCGTCAAGCAAAGCAAAATGGTCAGCATTATCACGGGGAGGACAGTCACCAGGAAACCCCCCCCCATCCTCCCCCCGGCCCGATGAGGTATTCGGTGCAGTCCCGGCAAAAGTAAACGGAGCAACCCCAGGGAAATAGAAATCAACTCTGCAAGCCTCACGAGGAGATTCATCGCCAAAGTCATAACAGTTGCAAACAAAGGGAGCGTCTCAGATGGTCCAAAGCAGCAGGGAGGAGCAAGTAAACCTCAAAGTCAAAGTCAACCCTGACCAGAGCGAATCCGTTCTGGAGCACATCCCGACCAATCCATGTCCGATCAGAGGCAGGCAAAGCGTCCCTGACAGACCAAGGCAGTGAAGGTGAAGCAAAGTCCGGTCACAAAATGGCGACATCCGTTATGCAAACGGGCCAGAACAAAGGAAAATGGCAATCCCCTTCGACAGGACCCTGAGACTCGGCAATGAAGAACATGACATCCAGTGACGACGCACCATCTAATAGGAGGCTTAGAGGGAAGACCATGTACTGCAGCCGATGAAGGAAAAGTGAGGCCGACTCTCAAAGGAGCAAAGTCGGGCTGCCGCTCGGGCTCCCAAAGATGGTGGGTCAAATCGTGCGACTGGACCGCAGATTTCTATGCAGGCACTGCAGCGTCCGTGGCCGGTCGCAAGCAAACTTCATCCAGTTTCGCCGCCAGGGAGACACATGCGCCGGTGAATTGTGATCGGAGCGCCCCAATCGCCGCCATTACGGATCTCAAGGAAAGTGCGCCATCCATCCCCCCCATCCCGGGGTCCAAAGGATGGAGGGGGACACAATCTCCAGCCCACATCGCCGGGCTCCGGGCACACATTTGGCGACCGCAACAAAAAGGGCGCCCCGAGCTGGCACAAGCAGCACAAACACCGGCCGTGGGTGCAGCACGTCAGCCCCCGGGCCAGGAAACGAGGGTCAGGCACACAACCCACAGCCACGGTGCAGGAGGATCGCAGCATGTCACAGTGTCTCTTCTCCGGCACCCTCCATCAGCGAGGACAAGAGTCACAAGCGGAAAGAATCATTCAAACCTGGAAGACCGGCCACAATCGCGGTCCCACAGCCGATGTTGATCAGGTCCCTCCGGGTGATTAAAAAAGTTGAGGTCCCGGCGGCAGCCCGGGAGTAGGCCAAGAATGGGACACAACATAACTTTGTCGCTGAATAAGGTGGGAAAACCGGGAAAGCACCGTTGGCATCAGGCAACCTTCATACATCCAGGCACAGGGCGTGGGTGAAGGATAAACGACAGGATAGACGAGCCGCCGGTGGAGGTCGGCGGAGCCGGGAGCCTGTGCGGCCATCTTGGTTCGCAGCGTAGCTCCTCCTCAGCCGAACTTTTCTTGTGTGTGTTGTTGACACACTCATTACAAAAATCAAACCAGGTTAGTTGATTTATATTTAAAAAGTGAAGAGGAAAATAATAGTGAATGGAAAGATTTTTCAACTTATTTGTTGGTAGAAAATTGTTTTGATTTGGGTTCTGATCAACGTATTTTGTAAATATTGTTATAATAAATTAAATGAAAATAGAATGCCTGCTAGAGCTGTACATAATATTCTTGAATTGGTAAATATTCCATCTGAACTGATGGATTGAAATACCTATGAGACTATTCTGATTCAATGTGTGCATCCATTTCAGGCTATTGTTCGTATGGAGCCTAAGACAGGGAAATTGAATCCTTCAGATTTACAGAGAGGATTAAAGGGAAGAATTGTATATTTGCCTCTTGATTTAAAGAAAAACATTGAGACAATTGGTATTAAAAATGTGGAAGAGGAACCTTTAGATATTCTAGTTAATGGCGTGCCTACAAAGAGTAAGAAAATCTGGCAAGATTTAGTGGATGTCAGAAAAGTCAAAAAGGCAACATTGTATTTGGTCAAAAACAATCTATACTATAAAAATGTATACGTAGGAGAAGAGGAAGCTACTGTAAAAGAGAATAATGATTTGTCAGCTGGACGAATTTAAAAAGTGGATGTGTCCAGAAGTGAAGAAATTTATGAACATTATAGTGTTCATCCACTGCATTCGAAAGAAACAATGGGGAATGCTATTGAATTGTTTCAGATGAAAAAAGCAAAAGGAAGTCCCATTCGTGTATGGGAGAAATCTTGAAAGCTCGTTGTTTTCCTCAGGTATTTCCAACAGGTCAAGGTGCATGATATGATGACCGACCTATGCAGGTTCCTGCATCTGAATACCGGACTTCAAGATTATATGCAGAAGATCCGAGGTTTCGTCAATGTATTCCATATTTGTTTCATCTTCTGTTTAAGAGTGACTTGTCTGGACTTTCTTATGCAGTGAACCATATACTAAAAAGTGGGGTACATCTGCAAAATGTTTCGGCAAAGGACTTTATGGATAAAGTCTAGCAAAACGACAGTGTTTTGGAATCTCAGCTAATTAATCTCATGGCATGTCAGCGTGGTACTAACGAGTATTGGTACCGTCGTCATGGGGATTTGAAATGTATGCTAAGAAACTTAGGAACTCCTACATGGTTTCTTACTCTAAGCTGTGCTGAATATGTTTGGCAAGATTTACCGGAATTTCTTCGAGAGGCAAATGCAAACATAGAAAATATAGAGTACAAGACACCTGGAGAACTGTGCTCTTTGGATCCAGTTAATGTATGAAGGTATTTTAATCATAGATTTGAAGCTATGATGTCTTTTATTACAAACAAAATAAATCCTCCTCTTGGCGAGGTTCTGGATTTCTTCTGGAGAGAAGAGTATCAAGCGAGAGGTGCTCCTCATATTCATATGTTATTATGGATCAAAGATGCTCCCAAATTTGGAACAGACTCAGATGATACTGTAATGTCTTTATTGAAGAATATGCAACATGTGATATATCCAAAAGTACAAAAGATAAGGACTTCAGAGGAAAAGTCTTACGATTTCAAAGCCATCGTTCTGGCAAACACTGTCGACGAAAGTTCAAATCAAAGGATAAATTCTATACCGAATGTCGTTTTGGATTTCCACGACCAGTAATTTCAAAAGGAAAAGTGAACAATTTTATGTCATCTTTGCGACATACTGTCACAAGAAGATCCCAAAAAAATACCTACAATTTAAGAAGAAGTGAAGAGTCAAAATACATAAATGACTATAACCCAGCCATTTTATCCATGTGGAATGCTAATATGGATATTCAATATGTTGCAGACAACTCTATTGCTGTGGCTCGATTTGTAACATCTTACATCACCAAATCTGAAAAGACGGAACTAAAGGAAATGTGGGAAGAAATTTCTCATGAAAAGGGCCTAAGTAAGAAATTGTATAGCTACAGTTTGAAGATGTTGTCTCATCGAGAAATTGGAGCTTATGATTGTTCTGATCGATTATCATCTGCAAGTCTATATGCGAAATCTAGAACAATCATTTGGGTGAGTTTAGGTCTTGCAAAAACACGAGTTTTGAAACCTGTTCAGGAAATTGAATATTTAGCAGAGAAAGAACCAAACACTACAGACATACTGAAGACAACATGTTGGATACATACTATCCAAATAGAAGTAATCAGCTTGAAAACGTTTGTCTGTATGAAGTACTGCAAAGCTACACTTTTAAAAGGAATATTACAGAAGATATCGATAAAGATGTATATGCTGTGATTGGATGTGAAGGATGTCTGGTGAATCAAAGAAAAGGACATTTGATTAATCACCGAAAACTGAGTTACGAAACTCCTGACAAAAGGCAATTTTACTATTTAGCTCTTTTGCAACTCTTTAAGCCATGGCGTACAGAAGAGGAACTACTTGGAGACTTTGATAGTTATGAAGATTCATTTAATGCAACTAAAGATATTATCAAATGTCCTATTTTTGCTATTTATTTGAAAATGTTAAATGACGAAATACAGCAAGAAGCTACAATTGCAGCAGAGATTGCTAAAGACAGTTCTCAAGACAGTCAAAGTTCTGCTTCGTTGAGTCAAGATCCTCTAGGATAACCAATTATTCAAAATGAAGCAGCCACTGCCATGGATGAGGTGGAAAGAGCAATGGAACAAGCTCAAGAGGATGTAATAAACTTAGAAGAATTTTAAAAAACAACTAAATCTTGAGGAAAAACAAATATATGATGAAGTGACAGAGCAGATTGAGCATGGCTTATGTCATGGGAAAAAAGAATGGTCATGTTTGTCATTCCAACCTATCCAACTATACGTGAGTGGAGAAGCCGGAACTGGTAAAAGTTTTCTAATTAAAGGAATTGCAACATATCTACAGCAAAGAACTGAGTATTCGGTCTCCTGTGTTGTTACTACTCCAACTTGGTTGGCAGCACACAATATTAAAGGGATTACTTTACATCATTTATTGATGCTGCCAGTTGAACATGAACATAAATTAGAATACCACAAGCTATCTGGAGAAGCTTGTTGTGAAGTTTCTAGAGTCCTTAAAAAAATGAAAATTCTCATTATTGATGAGGGAAGCATGGTATCAAATTTAATGCTTGCCTTTGTGCATTTAAGAATGCAACAGATTCTTAAATAGAGTATGATGTGGTATTTGGATGCAAACACATCATCGTTTTTGGAGATCTACTGCAGCTAACTCCTGTGAAAGGCCAACCTGTGTTTAAAACTGTTACACATGAAGACACCAGAAAATGCTTGGGAAGTATTAAAAATGTTATTATATGGTCGCATTACAAATACACAAAACTCATTCAAAATATGCGACAGGCAAAGGATGCTGATTATGGAAAAATTCTTCAAGATATAAGAATTGGAAAACTAAGTGAACATGCCAATAAAACTTTACAACTAGAAACAACTAGGGATGGCTCTGATCAGTAATGCTGAGCCTGATAAACAAAACAACAGAGGAGAAATGCCAATACTGATGCTGTAATTCATATATCAATTTGTCATCCAAATAAAGATTTCTATTCAAAACTGGGAAATGCTATTTAATAGCTGTTTATTATACAATATAAATTGCAAGGTACATTGAATTGACCTTAGTGCATAATGTCAGTTATAAATTTGTGACAATAATGAAAAGAGGACACGGGACAAGATAAAATCTCAACCATACAATCATAAGTCAGACATATCACAGTCATACCACTAACATTCACACATTCATGCTAAGATACTTTGCACGTACTGGGGGGTTATTACACCAGTGTGAGAAGTAATAGGTCTGCTATACACTGAAAGAAAAGTCAAAACAAGAAAGGATTTTTTTGTGTGAGACAATACACTCCTTACAGTTCAATTAAATCAACTTTTTCAAAATTTCAACACAAGTGGGTGTATAGTTATAAATCCTGGTGTAACACAGTTAAACACTAGGGCAATCAAAAGCAGACCAAGGACAAGGCCTACGCGTTTCGAAGCCCTAGCAGTCTTGGGGATTCTCCTCAGGGCCAAACCACTCAGGAAAAGAAGAAAAAGAACCTATGTATACAGGTTTTAAACAAGAGAACACTAGCGAGCACTACAACACCTGGAGACACACAGCTTACCAAAAAGAGTGTATCCAAGGAAGCGCATTCTGTGGAGACTTTTCTTTCAGTGTATAGCAGACCTATTACTTCTCAAACTGGTGTATTAACCCCCCAGTCCGTGTGAAGTATCTTAGCATGAATGTGTGAATGTTAGTGGTATGACTGTGATATGTCTGACTTATGATTGTATGGTTGAGATTTTATCTTGTCCCGTGTCCTCTTTTCATTATTTATATTTAACAACAGTGGTCCTATGCATGCATTGTTACGACGTAATGAATATAGACACAATGGAACTATATTTGTTGTAGCGATTTGTCCAGCCGGACAGTGATCACTTAAGAGTTCTTACTGATTTTAAAATTAAAGAAAAAGTTATCTTACATTCACGAAGAGTGAGACACAGCCTGTGCCTTCACGCTTACAAATTGGCAAAGTAGAGGGATAGAGAGAGGCAAAGAGAAAGGTAGGTTTAGGCAAGGAGTGAGCGATTTCTGAGCAATGGAAAAGTAGCAGAAATTCAGTTACACCATTATTCCCAACTCTTAATAAGTATACATTTGCATATATGGTGTAAGAAGTCGACGACGTTTCGATTCCATAACATTAATACAAGGAATCATCATCAGGACAAAAGTTTTGTGCCTAAAGTTTGCATAACACAATAGCCAGCAGGATAAGCTGGCGGACGAAAATAGTTCATGCGTTCTCAAGGTGCTTGCAGGCTTGTAATTAGGTGAAGCCAATAGCCAGTTTAAATGTACACCGGCATGTATGTAGCCCTCTTAAAATAACGGGCTGCGAGGGTGGATCCAGCGTCAAAATAGAGGCGCGGAGTGATGAGTCCTTGGTGTAAAAGTTCGGGCGGTCCTTAGGGATATGGCCAGTGCAGTCGCTCGGTCGCGGTAATGCAACGCCAATAATAGGGCGTGGAGGTTCGAGCCTATGGCTTCGTGGCGGTGAAGATACACGGTGTAGCACCCAGCAAGCTTGCTGGGTGCTACACCGTGTATCTTCACCGCCACGAAGCCATAGGCTCGAACCTCCACGCCCTATTATTGGCGTTGCATTACCGCGACCGAGCGACTGCACTGGCCATATCCCTAAGGACCGCCCGAACTTTTACACCAAGGACTCATCACTCCGCGCCTCTATTTTGACGCTGGATCCACCCTCGCAGCCCGTTATTTTAAGAGGGCTACATACATGCCGGTGTACATTTAAACTGGCTATTGGCTTCACCTAATTACAAGCCTGCAAGCACCTTGAGAACGCATGAACTATTTTCGTCCGCCAGCTTATCCTGCTGGCTATTGTGTTATGCAAACTTTAGGCACAAAACTTTTGTCCTGATGATGATTCCTTGTATTAATGTTATGGAAGCTTGCTGGGTGCTACACCGTGTATCTTCACCGCCACGAAGCCATAGGCTCGAACCTCCACGCCCTATTATTGGCGTTGCATTACCGCGACCGAGCGACTGCACTGGCCATATCCCTGAGGACCGCCCGAACTTTTACACCAAGGACTCATCACTCCGCGCCTCTATTTTGACGCTGGATCCACCCTCGCAGCCCGTTATTTTAAGAGGGCTACATACATGCCGGTGTACATTTAAACTGGCTATTGGCTTCACCTAATTACAAGCCTGCAAGCACCTTGAGAACGCATGAACTATTTTCGTCCGCCAGCTTATCCTGCTGGCTATTGTGTTATGCAAACTTTAGGCACAAAACTTTTGTCCTGATGATGATTCCTTGTATTAATGTTATGGAATCGAAACGTCGTCGACTTCTTACACCATATATGCAAATGTATACTTATTAAGAGTTGGGAATAATGGTGTAACTGAATTTCTGCTACTTTTCCATTGCTCAGAAATCGCTCACTCCTTGCCTAAACCTACCTTTCTCTTTGCCTCTCTCTATCCCTCTACTTTGCCAATTTGTAAGCGTGAAGGCACAGGCTGTGTCTCACTCTTCGTGAATGTAAGATAACTTTTTCTTTAATTTTAAAATCAGTAAAAACTCTTAAGTGATCACTGTCCGGCTGGACAAATCGCTACAACAAATATAGTTCCATTGTGTCTATATTCATTACGTCGTAACAATGCATGCATAGGACCACTGTTGTTAAATATAGACTATGTTCCCCAAGGTCCTGTGCTGACTCGTTGGGTGCCCTTGTTGTTCTTTAGCCATCTCTTTTCATTATTGTCACAAATTTATAACTGACGTTATGCACTAAGGTCAATTCAATGTACCTTGCAATTTATATTGTATAATAAACAGCTATTAAATAGCATTTCCCAGTTTTGAATAGAAATCTTTATTTGGATGACAAATTGATATATGAATTACAGCATCAGTATTGGCATTTCTCCTCTGTTGTTTTGGACAAAACTTTACAGGCAAGATTACTTTCAAATTTGTTTCCAAATGAAAATGTTGTGGCAGAGAATATATATAGTAAACTGTGAGAAGATAAGTCAGTTATATGCTTGATTCCAACTCTACAAGAATGTTCAATCTTCAATGAAAAAATGTGCAAGTTAGAAAATCAAGAAATTAAGAAACTGGAAGCTAAAGATAGAATAGATCATGAAGGAAGTACTATTATTTTGTCTGAACGGTTGAAGTTAAAATTGGATTCTTTAGAGAAATCAATATCTAAAACTGCTGGTTTAGAAAAGAATCTGTATGTATGTTTAAATTGTCGGATTATTTTACGAAGAAATTTACATGTGGAAAGAGGTTTGGTGAATGGAACAATGGGTAATGTTGTTGGTTTTATGAATTACCCAAATAGAGATGAGATTGAATTTTTGAAAAGCAAATTTGATAAAATTGAAGAAGTACAACAATTGAGTTGTTGTTCAGCTCAATTTTTGCTTGTAAAAGATTTATATGTTTCCTATTTGTTTGGCATATGCAGTGACTATTCATAAATCTCAAGGTTTAAGTGTAGATTGTGCTATGGTGAATATTGAAAGTACTGTGTTCAAAGAGGGTATGGCCCATGTTGCTTTATCTCGAGTCAGATCTTTATCTGGATTATACTTGATTGATTTTGATGAGACAAAGATTACTGCAGATCTAAATTGTGTGAAGGAGTATAACAGGTTAAGAAGAGAATATTCTCCAAGTTTACCTCAATATCCTTTAATTGAAAAGCATGTGGTAGGTCGAAAAAGAAGATATGAGAAAAAATGTAGGGAAGTGGTAGAGAAAAGAAAAAAAGTAGATGAACCTGTGATTGGAAGCAAAAAGAAAAAGGATACTACTGAAGAGGTTGTTGGATTTCAATGTGAAGATGGTTCTGGTGTCAACAGCTATGCAAATGTAGTGGTTAATGTTGTTTTTTTTCTTGAAACTTTACTGCAACAGATTTTTGAAAATCGGATCCAAACATTTTGTTGTTTATTGAATTCTGTGTTTGAGAAATGTAGCAGTGATAACACTAAAATAGAAAATGTTTCTGATATTCGAAATGTTTTAGACATATGTGCTGGACTAAATCAATTTTCTCAGAATATTCAGCAAGATTGTCAGGAATTTAATATGTATATGCTTGCTGTTTTACAAGATGAAGGTGTAGATATTGATACTCTTTTTGGTCTTTCTTTTAAATGGCAACATGACTACGACAATTGTTCATTTTCAAGTAGTACTGACATACACACTGAAAGATTTATATATTTAACATTACCAGACTGTAAAGCAGTGTCTTTCAATAATCTAGTTAGAGAAGCAAATCAAAACATGGTCTGTTCTCAATGTAACTCAGAAATGTTATCAACATTATTTATCCGAAGATATGGACATTATATAATTTTAATGCTCCAACGATGCAGACCGGATGGAACAAAATTGACAACTTCAATTAAAAATGTTGTGGCTTCTCAACTATCAATTTCTGGAAGAACTTTTGTAACTGTAGAAATTATCTTTCATGATGGTCCTTCTACAACATCAGGACATTACACAGCTTTTTTAAAATCTTCAAAAGGCTGGACACACTGTAATGATACACAATTGACTTTTAAAAAACTTTTGCCTTTTGACTTACCAAATTCTTACCTAGTGTTTTTGCAACCCAAATTTTAGGAAAATTGATTGGCCTAGGAAGATTAGTGCTATTAAGAAAGGATACTCCGTTGTTCAGAATTCGTTTTTGAATGAGGGTGAGCAAATTATAATAGAAAACTTGTATTTGAGATAATGATAGCATCAGGTAGAGGTTTTACTAATCTTAGATGGTAGAGAACACGTTGAAACTTTTGATTCTGAAGGTCGGGAAAATAAAGGTTAAGAGTACAATTAAGTAATTTGCAAATTAAACACTTTACACATACTATTTGGCCGTGTGGAGAAGTATCCCAGAACAAAATGACTACTTCGGTAAAATGTTGTTAGAACATGCTTGTATGGAAGTTTATTTATAGGGTATAAAAAATAAGTGATATTGTTTTAGTACTTTGTGATAGTTGGAAATGTAGCATACTGAAACAAGAAATTGCGAATTATAGAAAAACATTAAAAGCTATGTTTTTTTCGAATATTTACATTATGTATTCAAATATTGTATGGATTTTTTTAAACACAATCTTTTTGATTGTGTTTTTTCTTTACCCGCTGTCATATGATGAGTAGCATTGCATTCACTGTTTTAAGTGAAATTCAATACATTATGAAAACAGCAAAATAAAATAATTAAAATATTGTACAAATTATTTTGTATTTTGTATTGCGAAATATACATTCTTCTCTTCCACATATATTATATTTATAAGGTAAGTATGACAAAGAAAAAAAACTTCTTTAAGAATCTCTTACTTATCTTTCTCTCTTTCCTTACCCATCTATCACGTCTGTCACCGTCACTGCCTTTCACTCAATCTAAGTCATATTCTACCACTTCCATTGTCTGTTTCTTACTTATGTTTCCTTTTTCCTTATTCACTTCCTTGTGTTGCTGTATCGCTCAATCTCTTCTCAATCCCCCCTAACTTTCTTGCTATTACATCATCCCTCAGTGACTTTCAGTCACTCCACTTTTTTCATTCCTTCACTCCATTTTGTTCACTACCCTTCCTTAATTCCCTTTCTCACTATCTTTTGCTTCATCCATCTCTAAATCTCTTCCACAATTTTAGTCACTATAACTCAATTTTACTCTCACTCACTCACCACTTCTCAATTTCACTTACCTCCATTTTATCATCCTCATACCCCTTCCCCCTCCATCACTCCACTTCTCATAATATTCACTCCCCTTACCCTACTCTATTTCCCTCTCTCCGTGCCTTACACTCCTTTCCTGTCTCTGCCCCGCTCCCCTTCTCTCACTACCCCTCCCTTACTCTCTTTTTCTTAGTGCCCTTCCCTTACTTTTTAACTCCCCTTAATTCACTCCCCTCCCCTTAGTCCCTTTTTTTTAGTCACTCTTTGACTCACCTTTCCTTACTCAGTAAACTCTTCATTCTTCCTCATTCCCTCAGTCTCTTCCTCCCCTACAGTCAGTCATTTCAGTCATTCACTTATTCACTATACATTCATTCAAACAAATAATGACACATTGTGTTAGAAATACAGCTTTTTTTGGAGAATTGAGTTAGTTCTGAAAATAGCTTTATTTTTGTTTTGTTGTTTTATATATTTTTTTTCTTTTTTGAAAGTTTAATATTTTGTTGTTGTTTTTTAAACGGGAACAGGAATCTTCAACTGCAAACTGTTCCACAGGAACAAAAAAAATCCAAACTTTGAAAAAAATCATCTTCTCTGGGAGCATTGGTGTTCATTAATTCTCCGCTCGATCAGAGTGAGGCTCTGCTCCCCATACACAATAATTTCAAAGCACTTGTTGCATCTCATGTGCACTTTTCTTAAGAATGGTCTGAAATCCATTTCTGCTGTGGATGGAGATGCAGGTGGTTGTGCCGATGATGTGCTGGCCACAGCTGGTGGCATTTGTGTGGCCAGGGCCCTTGTTGATGCCTGTGCAAATTGCACAGGGTGCACTTGTCTACCGTGCCTTATCATCGTGTGTATTGAGAAAGAGTATTTTTTTGAAGGGTTTCCCCTTGAGAGAACAGTGCCACATATAGTACATGTGACTTTCGGTGCATTCATTTTTTTGAGCCCTTCTGGTATAGTAAAAAATTTCCAAATTAATGATTCCTTCCCTTTTCTTGGAGGTAGGCGATATTCTTCCTCAGAATCAGAAGATGAATGTTGTCTTTCCGTCATTTCTGAAAATTCGCTGGAAACTGGAAAAGCTCCTTCTCCCACAAGAGTGAAACAGATAGTAAGGGAAGTGGGTGGGGTTTTTGAAGATTCTAGGACAGAAACTACTATGAACCAATGAAAAGTGTTGTTTTTAAGTCACATTACTTGACGTGCGCGATCCGGTGCGCGCACAAGGTGCGCGCACCCTGGTGCGCACGTCGCTTCAAAATGGCGCTTTACCAGATTTACATAAAAGTTTCAAAACGTGAAAAGGAGGCAAAGTAGACACTCCCTGACTCCCTAGAGCTTCTCAGGGGATTCCAAAAGAACCCCGACGGGCAAAAAAAAACCTTTTTTTTGTTTTGATGTTTTATATATTTTTTTTCTTTTTTGAAAGTTTTATATTTTTTTGTTTTTTTTTCAAACGGGAACAGGAATCTTCAACTGCAAAACTGTTCAACAGGAACAAAATACATCCAAACTTTGAAAAAAATCATCTTCTCTTGGAGCATTGGTGTTCCTTAATTCTCCGCTCGATCAGAGTGAGGCTCTGCTCTCCATACACAATAATTTCAAAGCACTTGTTGGATCTCATACGCACTTTTCTTAAGAATGGTCTTAAATCCATTTCTGCTGTGGGAGGAGATAAAGGTGGTTGTGCCGATGATGTGCTGTCCACAGCTGGTGGCATTTGTATGGCCAGGGCTCTTGTTGATGCCTGTGCAAATTGCACAGGGTGCATTTGTCTAACATGCCTTATCATCGTGTGTATTGAGAAGGAGTATTTTTTTAAGGGTTTCCTCTTGAGAGAACAGTGCCACAAATAGTACATGTGACTTTCGGTGCATTCATTTATTTGAGCCCTTCTGGTATAGTAAAACATTTCCAAATGAATGATTCCTTCCCTTTTCTTGGAGGTAGGTGATATTCTTCCTCAGAATCAGAAGATGAATGCTGTCTTTCTGCCATTTCTGAAAATTCTCTGGAAACTGGAAAAGCTCCTTCTCCCACAAGAGTGAAACAGATAGTAAGGGAAGTGGGTGGGGTTTTGAAGATTTTAGGACAGAAACTAAAATGAACCAATGAAATGTGTTGTTTTCGAGTCACATGACTTGACGTGCGCGCTCGGGTGCGCGCACCCAGTCGCGCACCTCACTTCAAAATGGCGTTGTACCCGATTTACATAAAAGTTTCAAAACGTGAAAAAGAGGCAAAGTAGACACTACCTGACACCCTAGAGCTTTTCAGGGGGTCCCAAAAGAACCCCGACTTGCAAAAAAAACCTTTTTGAGATGACATCAGTGATGTCATGAGTGATGTCACTGACTATGTCATGAGTGATGTAATATGTGACGTCATTAGCAGCGCATTGCGGGCGCGCCAGTTATAGTGAGTACAACTAACTATAACGTGGGAATTTCAATGGTTTTGTATGAGTAAATTGTCTGGCTAACTATAACTGATATGAAACCTATGTTTTTTTTAATTACACGTGATGAAGGGCTTACGGGCTTGAAACGCGTTGTGTTGGGTCACTGAATAAAATATTGCCCACTTGAAAAACTCCGGAGGTCTGCGTCTCTTTCCTCGCCTGACTGCCGCTGGGAGAACTCAGGAAGTGGTTTGAGGGTTTCCAGATATATATATATATATATATATATATATATATATATATATATATATATATATATATATATATATATATATATATATATATATATATATTCAATGAAAAAACCATAGGTTATAGTCCATATATAGTTAGGAATTAGCATTTACAAAACCTTATTTTACTCGCATAAAACCATTGAAATTCCATATATAGTTAGAAGCGCTAACTATATATCGCGCACCCGCAATCCACTGCTGATGATGTCACATATTACATCATTCATGACATGGTCAGTGACATCACTGATGACATCACTGATGACATCTCAAATGACATCACTGATGACATCACTGATCACAACATCCAGTGATTGTATGTGTCTGTAAAGTTTAAATATGTTTTACATATTGAAGAATGAGTGGATGTATAAGTGTCTGGATGAAGAATTTAGTAGGTGCATGACTGACTGTATGAAAGAGTGATTAAATGTGTCTCACTGAGTGCATGGGTTAGTGACTAAACTGTCTTAATTTGTGCATCAGTATGTTTGTTGTTGTGTAAGCTGCTGCATGTGTTGATCAGTAGCTATAAGAGTGGCCCTATGGGTTATTGATTGGTTGCCCAAGTATTTGAATGGGAGGCTGAGTGTGTGTGTGGGTGGCTGGGAGGTGCGTGACTCTGTGCATAGATGTGTAAGCAGTTGATTCACTAGGAGTATGAGTTCAAGAGTGCATGTGGAAACAGCTATATGGGCGGTTGACTGTGCATGGGTGTGTTGGTGAGTGAATGGATTTCTCATTGCTACATGTGCAAGTAAGTACGTATGTAAAACACAATACATGTGAGAGTTGACATATATAAATAACTGAACATAAGAGCCAGTGAATGTGTGAGTGGCTGTATCGATCACTGTGAGCTTGTATCAGGGATTATATAAGAGAGTAAATATGTGTTATTATATGTTTGAATAAGTAAGATGTGTATAACTGTATAGTTAAGGAAATGGAGGTGTGATTGATTCTTTGCATGACTGACTAGGTGTGTAAGTAACTCCATGGATGAGTGACAGTCTGTGAGTGTCTGTTTATACTGAGTGTATGTAAGGTTATATTAGAGTCTGAAGAGGTTCATTGTATTATCACATGAGTGATGTGATCAGTGATGACAAATGAGATGTCATCAGTGATGTCATTTGAGTTGTCATCAGTGATGTCATCAGTGATGTCATTTGAGATGTCATCAGTGATGTCATTTGAGTTGTCATCAGTGATGTCATCAGTGATGTCATTTGAGATGTCATCAGTGATGTCATCAGTGATGTCACTGACCATGTCATGAATGATGTAATATGTGACATCATCAGCAGTGGATTGCGGGTGCGCGATATATAGTTAGCGCTTCTAACTATATATGGAATTTCAATGGTTTTATGCGAGTAAAATAAGGTTTTGTAAATGCTAATTCCTAACTATATATGGACTATAGCCTATGGTTTTTTCATTGAATTTTCAAGGTTTTGTAAATGCAAATTCCTAACTATATATGGACTATAACCTATGGTTTTTTCTGTGAATTTCATTGGTTTTTTAATAGCAAATATGAAAAGCTTTAAAATGTCAAGTACGTGATAGATAAAAACATTTTCGTATTTATGCACGCTGATGTGCTTTGAACGCTGCACCCCCCCCCCCTCTTTTGTCTTAATAGTACTCTCTCTTTGCAGATACTGAAGGGTAGTTAACGCAGGCCTTTACCCCCGTTGTAATCCGTCGTGCCTGCTTGTCTCTCCATTTGATTGATTATTATCCAAGCATTTACTGTTTTTCAATTGATTCTCTTTGGTTCATTCTCTATTTACAAACAAGCACAAAGTCGCAATACTCTGTTTAGTCTTTGCAGATCGTGAAAAATCGTGTAAAAAAATAAAAGTAATCGAGCAAAATCAGTAGGCCACTAATTGGATCTCTTTTTGACCTCGCTAAAATAGAAATATTATAAACAACCCTTCATGAGAAATACGAAAATAGTGAGATGAACTGAGCTCCACACCATGAGGGCTGCAAGACAGCTCGGCTCCGTCACCCACCCCGGCCAAAATAACGACAAACCCTATGCAAATATTAAAAATATAGACAACACACCAGCAAAGAAACAGGGTAAAACATTTTATTAAATAACTATTTACATAACGTTGGTTTATAAGATGATGTCAGTAGTGGACCGATGTGTGAATAGGTCGGAAGCAGCACAAGGCCCCAAGATCCGGATGGAAAGTCCTGGATATTGGGTGCCATAGTTCAGAGTTCTGAGTTTGAGCCTTTTTCAATGCCTGTGCTTTGTTGTTTCCCCTCCATCAAAAACAAAAAAAATATATAAAACTGTGCAAAAATACAAAAAAAAACAAAAAATGTTTACAAAAGCAGTGCTTGTAAGACTGTCTGAAGCTTATTTCCACCTACTGCAGCTTCACTATTCCAAAGTAAGTGAGGGTCGTTTGTGGACCTGACTGCATTTGAAAACAATGTTATATGGTACCTCCCTAAACCGCTTGACGGAGGCCCCCGAGGGGCGGTGTGATGACACGGACTCGGAGAAGACGCTTGGCTCCGACCCCCTCCCCAAGTCTTATAGCACTGGTGTAGCCTGAGATCGCCCCCGACATAGGCGGCCGGCTCCCGGGGTCCGGCGGAACTTTTTACCTTTTGATGACTCTTCTATTCTGGACTTTGTCCCACAATCCGTTTGACCTGAAGACACTCTGTAGTGGGGCGCCCCTTTACCATTTTAGTTGCCATTCCGCCCGCTTTTGCTACACTGTGCCTCTTCCGCCATTCAGCTGTTTACCGCCCGCTCTTGCGACTACAGCGTCTCGCTCACCATGTAGTTAAGTTGCTCCCGCTCTTGCGGTGCAGCGATAGGCGGCTGCCACAGGACTCTCAAAATGGCGGCCGGCTCTTCGGTTTTGGGCCTGGTCCACTAAAATGGCCCTGGGACACCTTGGAACTCGGACGCTTCCCTGATAAGGCTTGGGTCCCATTCTCGAAAAGCGTCCCCTCAGCCGTGAAGATTCTACAAAAGTCTTGGGGGCCTCCGACTCCCGCAGGCTTCTGGTGGGGAGCGGCTGCCATGATTGCTCGTGGAATGGCCACGACGGAGCTACGAGATGGTAGTGGTCTCATGCTGACGCCAGCTTTAGTCTGAAACATCCAGAAACACTATAGACTACCAATTCGATCAGTTCCGGTAGCGCCCCAACATGACCCGGAAGAGAAGAATTTGCCCTCCCCTCTTTGACTGATGGTTCTTGTTGCCTGTCCCCTCTGTTGTCATTTAACAGAACTTTTTGGACTGCTGAAAGGGGTTGTGTTCTGAACGCTGGTTGGTGGAGACATTTAGACTATATTCTTGACCTACGTTGTCGCGTAATGCGTTTTATGACACGCCGCGTTAGCGCACCCGGAAGTGATCCGAGGCGCGGCGCGCAGCGCGTAACGTAAGCATAACAGGTCATGTGACTTGTTAATAAAACTTTTCATTGGTTCATTTTACTTTTGTTATTTTAATGATGAAAAGCTTGGTCATATGACCTAAAAATTACGCTTTTTATTTTTTTCGAACATTATTTTTTTTTCAAACATATGTTATAATATTCCAGGCTAATGTACTTTCCCGGAAAATTTACAACTATCCTGCAAGTAAAATATATTCCTTTTTCGAGAAAAAGGGCGTTTCTTCGTTCCATGACGGAGCCGTTGAGTAAGAGAGACTCGGCCTGCTGTCTTAGTCGCCGATACACCTGATTATCAGATTCTTATCGATCACTTTATGTTGCAGAAATGAAAAACACAACTGCCCTTGACCATTTATCTTTACTGCGTTCCTACAGATTATACCTTTTATCCGTCATGTAATCGGACTGCTTTATTTCACTTGCCTTTTACTGATTCGAAAACAGTGACTAAAAGTAAAAACTTTACCAATGTAAATACTACTACCGTGTTTTGTTTTAAAAACCTTTATTGTGAAAATATCACTATACAAATACGGGCCTATAACCACGTGGGCGGGCCACGGAGCAAACTGAAATCGTATATGATGAGGAGACATTTACACTGTAGAGGAACGTAACGAGCGGGCCATTAGGTTGCAAGAACTAAGGTGTCTAACAGTTGCGGAATCGGTGGACGTACATTTTGTAATTAAAATAAGACAGGGCCACTTACAATAACATTTTCTAGATATACATTTGCGGGCAAGGAGTTACGAGTCCCATTTATACCGGCGCCATTTTGGGCGAGGCCGGGCAGGTCCAAGATATAGTCAAAATGTCTTCACCAACAATCGGCCAGACCAGAACCCCTTTCGGCCCTTTATGCTACAAGATGGTGTCTTCCATTCAGAAAATATTGTTGGCAGCATTTTGAAAGGAAAGATAAACAGCCGTTCTCCTAGTGAGTCTCACATTGTTACATTTAGGAAGAATGTTGAAGAATAATATGTGGAAAATCTGAAGCCATTTTTCTACAAACTCTCAATCAGCCTAAGTCATGGGCGATCTTTGTCCACACCAGGGCAATAGTGAAGCTGCAGCAGGTGCAAAGGAGCTTCAGACAGTCTTACAAGCACTGCTTTTCTAAACATTTTTTTGTATTTTTGCACAGTTTTATATATTCTTTTTTGTTTTTGATGGAGGGGAAACAACAAAAAACAGGCATTGAAAAAAGCTCAACAGTGCAGGGCGCCTTGTGCTGCTTCCGACCTATTCACACATCGGTCCACTACTGACATCACCTCATAAGCCAACGGGGCACCCCACACTGACTTTCGGCGCAGCATTGTAGGATGGCCACACCAGTGCGGCAACTTGCTGGACACCACCTCGGTGCCATCCGGATCTCGGAGCGTTCGAGTCACTGTACCGCAAGAGTGACCGGAACTCAGCTGGTCACGCCGTCTTTCGGCGCAGCATTGTAGGATGGCCACACCAGTGCGGCAACTTGCTGGACACAACCTCGGTGCCATCCGGATCTCGGCGCGTTCGACTCACTGTACCGCAAGAGTGACCGGAACTCTGCTGGACCCGCCGTCTTTCGGCGCAGCATTGTAGGATGGCCACACCACTGCAGCAATTTGCTGGACACCACCTTGGGCAACAGTGAAACTGCAGCAGGTGCAAATAAGCTTCAGATAGTCTTACAACCACAGCTCAGAACTCTCAACTATGGCACTCAATATCCAGGACTTGCCATTCGGATCTTGGCGCCTTGTGCTGGTTCCGACCTATTCACACATCGGTCCACTACTGACATCACCTCATAAGCCAACGGGGCACCCCACGCTGACTTTCGGCACAGCATTGTAGGATGGCCACACCAGTGCAGCAACTTGCTGGACACAACCTCGGTGCCATCCGGATCTCGGCGCGTTCGACTCACTGTACCGCAAGAGTGACCGGAACTCAGCTGGACACGCCGTCTTTCGGCGCAGCATTGTAGGATGGCCACACCAGTGCAGCAACTTGCTGGACACAACCTCGGTGCCATCCGGATCTCGGCGCGTTCGACTCACTGTACCGCAAGAGTGACCGGAACTCAGCTGGACACGCCGTCTTTCGGCGCAGCATTGTAGGATGGCCACACCAGTACGGCAATTTGCTTGACACCACCTCGGTGCCATCCGCATCTCAGCGCGTTGTGCTGCCTTCGGCCTATTCGCACATCGGTCCGCTACTGACGCCGCCTCACGTGCCAACGGATTTTCTACGGTTTTTGTAGCCCTATACCGCATAACAGGTCATGTGACTTCTTTATAAAACTTTTCATTGGTTCATTTTACTTTTGGTTTCCTAAAGATGGAAGGCTTGGTCATATGACCTAAAAATAACACTTTTCATTGGTTTAGAACATTTTTTTTTCCCAAACGATGAAAGCCCCACCTTGTTTCTGGATCATTCAGACTGAAGCTGGCGTCAGCATGAGAGCACCACCATCTCGTGGCTCCGTCGTGGTCATTCCGCGAGCAATCATGGCAGCCGCTCCCCACCGGAAGCCTGCGGGAGTCGGGGGCCCCCAAGACTTTTGTACAATCTTCACGGCTGAGGGGACGCTTTTCGAGAATGGAGCCCAAGCCCTAGCAGGCAAGCGTCCGAGTTCCAAAGTGTCCCAGGGCTATTTCAGTGGACCAGGCCCAAAACCGAGGAGCCGTCCGCCATTTTAAGAGCCATGTGGCAGCCGCCTATCGCTGCACTGCAAGAGTGGGAGCAACTCAACAACATGGTGAGCGAGACGCTGTAGCCGCAAGAGCGGGCGCAACTCAGCTAGATGGCCGCCACCTGGGGAGGCCCGTTCACGCCGCCTCCCCCACGCCCCCCCCGGGCCGACGCACGCCAATTTTCGGAGTAGCATTGTAGGATACCAAAACCAGTGCGGCAGTTTACTGGACATCACCTGGGTGCCTATCGTACATGTTGTGTCAGCCATGTGACACTGGACACAGACCGCTACTGACGAGGCCTCCCCCCGCACCACCCGGGACGCCCCACGCTGTTTTTCTGTGCTGCATTGTAGGATCCCTAAACCAGTGCGGCACCCAGGCGACATCACCTGGGTGCCGTCCAGAACTCTGCACATTGTGCTGCCTTGGGACTATTCGCACAACAGACCGCTACTGACGAGGCCTCCCCCCGCCCCACCCGGGACGCCCCACGCCAATTTTCGGAGCAGCATTGTAGGATCCCTAAACCAGTGCGGCACCCAGGCGACATCACCTGGGTGCCGTCCAGAACTCTGCACGTTGTGCTGCCTTGGGACTATTCGCACAAAAGACAGCTTCTAACCATTGTTGCTTTTTGTGTTGAGAAATGTTTAAATGTTTTTAGTTTTTGTTCCGTTCGTTAAAGTTAGTAGTTAATAAAGTTTTATAACCTTACTTTGTTGGAGTGTTATCTATTTTTTTATAAACGGGTGAATGGGGCCTTGAATCGGGTTATTGTCATGTGTGGGCTTTGGAAGTGTGCTGCTGCAGGATCGGACATTTCAAACTCAAATGCACGTTCTTTTTCTTACCTTTCCGAAGCATGGAGCGCAATAGCAGGCAGAGAAAGGGTGATGCACGTGTTGAACACTACCTGACCTGGCAAGTTGCTGGCAGTGCCCCCCCGCCCGCTCCTGAAAGAGGGCACACACACACCGCCGCCCCGAGTACTTCACAAATCTTTAAAAGACCATGCGCTTGTTCATGAGGCTTAAATGGTTTATCACCTCTTCTAGAACCCCTGCATCGACCCTCTGACGTTTCATGGAAAAATTACCTTGTAACACAATACCAAGCCCTGTCAGCTGAAACCCCCAAGGAATCGTGGGGCATATTATCAAGGGGGTTTATCTCCGCTTTTTTGGCTTTAAAAGCCATGAAAGCGGAGATAAAATTATTTCCCTATTACCAAGCTGTCGCTAACACCAGTTAGTGACAGCTAAAAGGAGATAGCGACCATCTTGGGCCCCGCTTTGCATGTCAGTGATACTTATCACTAATGACATGCAAAGTGGCGTGCCAAGATGTTAGCGACTGGAAACAGTCCCTAACATCGCTACCTTCTATTACCAACTTTTGGAGATATTCGCGCTAAGCGCGAATATCTTCAAAATCTAACACCTGCCCTGAGCAGTTCTTAGCCATGTTATCCAATGGGAGGTGGATAACATGGCTAAGAGCATTAGGTCGATAATACATGAATATCGCTGACTTTTCTGCGATAATAGCAAGGTTTATCTGCGATAAAAATCGCCGATGTGCGGCGATAATTTTTGTCTCTAAACAAGTTAGAGACAAAAATTATCGCTAGTTGTTCATAATATGCCCCCGGGTTTTTGCTTGCAGAAATCGGGAGGCGGGAGACTAGCACTGAAATCAGTACTCACACGCCTGAATCAGGAGGATTGGCATGTCTGAATTCTCTACAGCTGGGGCCATAAACTACATCCGCAGGGTTAGGTGATAGCCTGGGACCAGCCTGGCATCTAAAATGGCTGCCGTGCACGACAAAATTGTGGCATTCGAAAAAAGGCAAGATGGCGCAGCCGCTGGAAGAGATGTATCAACATATATCAGCCTCCTCAGCCACCCTCAGGAAACATAGGGGATTAGGATACGTCTCCCGCACCCCCTTATACCTAGTACTTTAATTAACGAAGCACAAAATGGCGAATTCCCGTTTCTCTACCAGTTTGCGGCCCAGTTCGCGGCCCGTGAAGCGCTTCTACCGTGAAAAATCATTTTTTTTTATTTTCCCCACGGGACCCTTTAATAACCCCAACAACATTCCTAGGGGGTCAAGAGGGGGATACCTTGCCCCCTTTCATTAAATTCCCCCTTAGTTTTTCACCTTTTCTTCTCTCTCGATCCTACCGAGAGACAAGATGGCGGCCGCTCCGGACTGTCACGCAGCAAAAAAAAAAAAAAGCTCACGCACAGCCGCTGGAAGAGATGTATCAACATATATCAGCCTCCTCAGCCACCCTCAGAAAACATAGGGGATTAGGATACGTCTCCCGCACCCACTTATAACTAGTAATTTAATTAACGAAGCAGAAAATGGCGAATTCCCGTTTCGCTACCAGTTCGCGGCCGCGCTTCTACCGTGAAAAATCATTTTTTTTTATTTTCCCCACGGGACCCTTTAATAACCCCAACAACATTCCTAGGGGGTCAAGAGGGGGATACCTTGCCCCCTTTCATTAAATTCCCCTTTCGTTTTCCACCTCTTCTTCTCTCTCGATCCTACCGAGAGACAAGATGGCGGCCGCTCCGGACTGTTTAGAATGTTGACAGACACCGGAGAGCCAATCAGCTTTCTGCGCGCAAAGTTCCGATAAGCGAAAAGTAAGCGGACCGGATCGCTGCCCAGAGCGCTGTTACAGATATATATCTTGGTTTGAACGTTAATTTCTCAAAAACTACTGGAGCACATATATTGAGACCTAGCAAAGGCACATCGGGCTAACAGTCCCTACAATTTTGCCAAGTTTCGTGCAAATCCATTCAGCCGTTCGAGCTAAAAGTGAGTCCAACCGCCCTAAGGAAAACTCAATGCAAAAAACGCGTTTTGGGACCCCCCTTTTTTCTCAGCCCCCCCTTGACGAAACCCCACCAAATTTTCAGGGGCTGCTCAGAAACAAAATGTGCCATTTTCCTGAAAATTTCAGCCGATTCCGTCCACAAACGCCAAAGTTATTAGACATAGAATTTTCAAAAGTCCCATAGAGAAAAAATTCTAACTATATATACCTACTGGCGATAGCCAGTAGGTAATATATATATATATATATATATATATTTACATATATATATATATATATATATATATATATATATATATATATATATATATATATATATATATATATATATATATATATATATATATATATATATATATATATATATATATATATATATATATATATATATATATTTATATATAATACCAGCTGGCGCTTGCCAGTAGGTAGTTATAGTTAGAATCTAGTTTCCATAGGAAAAGTATTTTTTGATTTGCTAATAACTTTGGTGTCGTTTGACAAATCTTTGCGAAATTCTCCAAGAGAAAGTCTATTCAGGTCAGTTCCTATCCTGAAAGTTTGGGGGTGATTCGTCAAGGGGGGGCTGAGGAAAAAGGGCGGTCCCAAAACGCAATTTCCCCATGTTAATTTCCATAGGAAATTTTGACACAGGCTACAGCCCGAACTGCTGAACCAAATTACCCCAAATTCAGCAAAAAGGTAGGTCTTGGTTCAGAAAGTGACAATTTTCTTAAATGCTCTGAATCCGTTCAGTAGTTGCTGAGAAATTAAAAAAATAAGAGTTCAAAAATCAATTTCCATAGGAAATTTTAGGCAAGGCTATAACCAAAACTGCTGAACGGAATTACCTTAAATTGGGCAAAAAAGGTAGTGCTTGGTTCAGAAAGTGACCTTTTTTTAAATGGTGTAAATCCGTACAATAGTTGCTGAGAAATTTTAAAAATAATAGTTTTGATATTTAGGGCAGCGGTGAATTCGCAAACCCTCCGCTTCACTGTGATTGGCTGCCAACACTCCAAACCAGGAAGTGTTGGCAGCCATCTTGTGACTCGGTAGAACCGAGTCACAAGAAAACAGTGAAACAGTGAAACAAAGATATAAAACAAGAAAAAGGGGCAGGGTTGAAATACCCTGACCCCCTAGGCTTGGTCTAGGGCCAAAAAAAAAGCATTTAAAAAAATTCACTGCCATTCGCGCTGGGGTCACGGATCCAGCTGAAATTAAAAATAAAAAGAAGAGCGGTCTCCCACGCTTCATTTTAATGAGGCCCCCGGGTGTGCCAGGTCCTGGGAGCATTGCCAGTAAATAATAGCGGGGGCCCTCGCAGCCCCGGGGACCGCCACCTCCCCAGAGCTGTTAAAAAAAAAGCTTGGGCGGTGCCAATCCCCACAAGCTGCCCAGGGAACGCCACCTCCCCGGGGCTTCACTCACGTTGGGAGCCCATGATGGCCCTGGGGGCCACCACCCCCCCCCAGGGCCGGCTCCTTCAGTGTCACGGGGTGCCCACCCCCGGGACACTGCTGTTTGCTATGGCAAGGTAGGAGCTGTGAGGCTCCCATCCTGCCATAGCAAACCTGCTTTGGATTTTGGAAGCGAGAGCAGGGAAACCTGCTCTCTCTCCCAAAATCCAAAACCTATTGCAGGGAGCTGCATGTCAGTAGCTCCTCATATGGAAAAGCAATGCCTACTCCTGCAGGAGGCGGGGAGTCAGCAGGGACAGTGCAGGCATTGGGGCTCCCCCATGGTCCCCAACAAAGAGGCCAGGCCCCGGGGGATGGGGTCCCTGGGGCCAGATGTTGCCTGGGATGGGGGCTACATGGACCTTCTCTCGTTTTTAGTTTTTTTAAAATTATGAACATGTGGCCATGCCTTGGGGATTGGGTCTCCGAGGCGAATGTACATTAGTGAAAGTGGACATTTAAAATTGGTTTGGCCCCCCATGTGAATGCGATGGGTGTGCAACTCCCAGCGCCGCCCCCTGTGTGAAAATGATGGACGCTCAGCTCTCAACGGGGCCCCCCCTTGTGAACGCGAAGGGTGCACAGCTTTAGGACGCGCTGGGTGGACAACTCCAAGCAAGGAAAAATAATATATTTTTTCAAAAACGAAAGTATATGTTGGGGTTTTAGGTGGCTCTAAAAAGAGCCCTTGTGTTTATTGGAAGATTTTTATAGCCACATGTAAGTGCCGATGCAGAGCCATAGGTTGTTGAGAAGTACTCTGTTTCCCTTATCTGTGAAATGTACACCATCACTCCGGTAGATGCCATCCATATTGAAACACAGATTGTTGTTGTATATGGAGCCCATCCGTTGGTCTCTGAAATAAGCAGAAACAGCATTATTGACATTTTGTCTAGCTTTCTCAATCTGAGGACAAAATTGATTGGACCAGTTCCATTTCTGACCTTGACAAATGTTAGAGTATACAAAGACAGTTTGAGGCAAAAGCAACATCAATTGTGCAAAGGTGTCTTTTATTAGCATTTCCAGACCTGCCCCAGTCAATGTGCCTAGGTCATTGCCACTAGTGCACAATCATGAGGTCAGGCGGCTGGAGATGTAAAAAGGTTTTAACCAAAGGCATTCATTGGTGCCACTTTATTCCTCTTTGTCCAATCCATTTAATGTTGATATTTTGCAAAACTAGATCTTTGTCAATACCTCTGTGTTCAGCATACCTTTTGTACCAGAGAACATAGCTGTGTCCCACAATCCATACTCTAAGCTTGCTGAAGGGAAGTCTGGATGCACTGAACAGATATGTGTAGTTGAAGTAGACTGTTGGTAGAATGAGAGGTATCTAAAATGGTGGACAAGATGCAGTTTTAAAAAAAGAAGAGAAATGATTGGCTGTTTAAAAACATTATATACTCAAAAATAGGGTGCATGTTTCTTATTGGTTAGTAAAAAATGTTTGAAAAGTACATTAGATAGGATAAGCTCATATTTTGGTAAGTCAAACACACTTGCTGTTTGTATTTGTAACATTGTGTGTAAAAAAGTTAACTGTTGCATTAAAATGAGTATTTGTTATAAATATTAAAGTAATATGTTATTACAGTGAGATTTCCCAAGTCCGTGCTATCTTTAGAAGTGGTGTATTATAACAAAAAAGTGGTACAATTACTTGTAATATATTTTTGAACTCCCGTATGTATTCGCAGTGCCATCGCTTATGGTGCACAGTGCAGGCACGACTCCAGAAAATTACAGAAGCATTTTGAGTTCAGTTTGAAGTCAGTTGGGAAGGGTTGATATGTGTAACCAATAGAAATCTGTTTTAGAATTCGACATAATATGGTAAGCAATGTGATTTGTTATTTAAATCTATATGTGTACAGAAAGAGAGGGAAGGTTTGCTATTACTGGTTTTGCTAAGAGCAGTGCATTATATTGATTGTGTGCCTAAGAAAATCGGGTGTGAGATTCTGATACTTCTAATCTACAAATCAATTTGAAAGGTGAGTTATCAATTTGTGAGGTGTACTATGTGGTGCCTTTGTTTTTAAAGATAAAACATAAATCATGCAATTTGAAGTTTGAGATATATTTTGAAATGAAGAAATGTTTATTGCACTTTTTAGTGATGTATTTAAATGTTGTTTAATATAGATTCTGTATAGTATTATGTGTGTTTTGGAATAGGTATTGCTGATTATAGTAGTTTGTTTTAGTGTGTGGATATGTACATTTGTAGTAGACCACATAATTGTAGGTGTTGAGTTCAAATTGGAAATGTATATGTTAAGGTATTAGTGATGAGACTAGTTTTTATAAATCTCTAGAGAGGTACAGTTGAAATATGCTACATCATTTTTGGTGTTTAAAATTGAAGTTTGTTCTGTGAATGTATGAGGTGTAGATAGTGTTGTGGTAGACAGACATCCATTTATGTTTTTCAGAAATATGGTGAGACTTATAGCAGAGAAATATGAATTGTTTCCTGCATTGTATTTGGCTAGGTGTAACTTCAAAAGTTGTTGCAAAATGGTAAAGTAGCAGCAGAGATTCATGCACTACTTCAATCCCATTAGCACTGACCTTGCAGACTACCCATTGCCCTGTCAGTACCCATGCAACATACCCATGTACTTATCCAATTAGTCTTCCAAAACAGAAGCACTTATAAATTCACCATGTAATCTCCCAGCACTACTCGAATCATCCAGCCAGTATGTGTGTACTCATAAAATGACCCAGACAGTAAAAATACATTTCAAAATAGAAGTAAAGTCTGTCAAGTTTTAAAATGTGCATGGACGTGTGTGTGAAGTGTGTTTGTACTTGCATATGTTAAGTTAAGGTATTTCTGATGACACTAGTATTTATAAGTGACTAGAGAGGTATAGTCCAAATAGTCACATTATTTTTGGTGTTTGGTTTAACATTGTTGTCCCCTAGCCAGCTTCACAGTACTGATTCACTCATCCAATTACCCAGGTAGTATATATGCAGTCTAGGAATCCCCTGTCAGTCCCCAAGCACTTCTTCAATCACCCAGACAGGACCATGTACTTATCCAATTAGTCTGCCAAAACAGAAGCACTTATAAATTCAGCATGCATTCTATTTGCAGCACTGAAATTATTCCAGTTACTAGTCATGTACTTATGGAATGGCCTAGCCACTAACACATGTACAGCTATACTTTTCTGTGCACTATCCATGCAGCCCTCTAATCAGCTACATACTATTGATACACTATTCTAAATACCCAGTTAGTACCCATGCAGTCCAGGAATCTTCCAGTCAGTCCCATGCACTTCTCCAATCACCCTTCCTGCACTATCTACTTATCCTATCACTCTGCCAATACCTAAGCACTTATAAATTCAGCATGCACTCTGTTTGCAGCACTGTAATCATTTTAGTTACTAGTCATGTACTTATGGAATGGCCTAGCCTCTAACCCAAGTACAGCTACAATATTCTGTGCACTATGCATGCAGACCTCTAACCAGCTACATACTATTGATACACTGTTCTAAATACCCAGTTAGTACCCATGCAGTCTAGGAATCTTCCAGTCAGTTCCATGCACGTCTCCAATCACCCATCCTGCACTATCTACTAATCCTATAACTCAGCCAATACCTAAGCACTTATAAATTCAGCATGCACTCTGTTTGCAGCACTGTAATCATTTCAGTTACTAGCCATGTACTTATGGAATGGCCTAGCCTCTAACTCAAGTACAGCTACAATATCCTGTGCACTATGCATGCAGACCTCTATCCAGATATATACTATTGATAGACTTTTCTAAATACCCAGTTAGTACCCATGCGGTCTAGGAATCTTCCAGTCAGTCCCATGCACTTCTCCAATCACCCATCCAGCACTATCTACTTTTCCTATCACTCAGCCAATACCTAAGCACTTATAAATTCAGCATGCACTCTGTTTGCAGCACTGTAATAATTTCAGTTACTAGTCATGTACTTATGGAATGGCCTAGCCACTAATACAAGTACAGCTATAATATTTTGTGCACTATCCATGCAGGCCTCTAACTAGCTACATACTATTGATACCGTCTTCTAAACACCCAGTTAGTACCCATGCAGTTCTGGAATCCTCCTGTCCATCCTATGCACTTCTCCAATCACCCATCTAGCTCTATATACTTATCCTATCACTCTGCCAATACCTAAGCACTTATAAATTGAGCATGCATTCTGTTTGCAGCACTGTAACCATTTCAATTACTAGTCATGTACTTATGGAATGTCCTAGACACTAACACAAGTACAGTTACAATATTCTGTGCACGCAGACCTCTAACCAGCTACATACTCCTGATACACTTTTATAAATACCCAGTTAGTACCTATGCATTCTAGGAATCTACCTGTCTGTCCCATGCATTTCTCAAGTCACCCATGCAGAACTATATACTTATCCTATCACTTCACCAACACCTAAGCACTTATTAATTCACCATGCACTCTGTTTGCAGCACTGTAAATATTCCAGTTACTAGTGATGTACCTATTGAATGGCCTAGCCACTAACACAAGTACAGCTACAATACTCTGTGTGCTAACCATGCACACCTCTAACCAGCTACATACTATAGATACTCTCTTCAAAATACCCAGTTAGTACCTATGCAGTGTAGAAATCCTACTGTCTGTTCCATGCACTTCTACAATCACCCATCCAGCATTATACACTTATCCTATCACTCCGTCAATTCTTAAGCACTTATAAATGTACCATGCACTGTGTTTGTAGCACTGTAATTGTTCCATTTACTAGTCATGTACTTATGGATTGGCCTAGCCACTAACACAAGTACAGCTACAATATTCTGTGCACTAGCAATGCAGACCTCTAACCAGGCACATACTATTGATACGCTCTTCTAAATACCCAGTTAGGACCCATGTAGTCTAGGAATCCTCCTGTCAGTCCCACGCCCTTCTCCAATCAGCCATCCAGCATCATGTACTTATGGAATGGCCTAGCCCCTAACACAAGTACAACTACAATATTCTGTGCTCTATCAATGCAAGAAGCAATTATTCTGTGTCTCTACATGTTAGCAGTTTGAGGAACTGTCTGTTTCAGAAATAAAAAGGGACGGTACAGTGGTGGCTCAAAGACAAATGTCTTGTAACAGGAAGAGGATTGTTTATTCCACTTACAGTACCTAGAACCCAGAACAAAGGAGGCATAATATCCTTGAAATAAAACTACGATCAGGTTATCAGTTCTTGGAGAGTCTGCGGAATAAAAGAAGAAATTAACTTTGAGTCTATATTTTAAAAAAATATTACATTATCGGAAGTCCAGAAGCAGTATTGAGCTAGTGACTGCTTGTTTCAATTATATGACAGCTGGCCCAGGAGAAGTTTTGTCAACATATCCGGAGGAGCACACGCCATAAGCGCTACTTGCCCTGGATTAACTCCTCACTACCTATAAATGTGTATTCCCTACAGACGGCGCAGCGGGCTGGCGCAGCGGGCGCGCCGAAAGCGCGCCGAAGTCGAGCCAAAGTCCAGCCCGTCTGCGCCCGTCCGCGCTGGGCCCGTGCTGAGTGCCAAAACCCCTGGTTCAGCGACCAGATTGGTCTACTCGTCCTCATCCCTCTCTTTACTTCGGTCACCAAGCAGTGATTGCTGTGTTACTTATGACCCACTTTCCATCACCGATGTATCCTGCCAATTATCTTGTTCACACTGTTCATTTCGGACACACATTGTCAACTCCAAAATTAAGGCCCTGACTACTCCGCCCCCTCCTACCACCACTTTTCACTTAGCACTTATCAATGCCCGATCCATGTGCAAACATAGGCAAGAAATTGCAGACCTAATAACAGATGCCCACTTGGACATCCTGTTTATCACGGAAACCTGGACGGATGGTGCCTCGGACCCCGACTTGGTTATAGCAGTCCCTAGTGGGTTCACCATACATAGACAGGACAGAGTAGGCCAGCGGGGAGGTGGGGTAGCAATTATTGTCAGGGACTACCTCCCAATCAGGACCACACCGATACCATCCACATGTTGCGAAGCCCTACTATTTAGTATTAAGCTCACACCCCTCTTCAATTTTAAAGGCGTACTGGTATACCGCCCACCTGGAGCACGTGCCCCATTTTTATTCAGCCTAGGGTCTATATTGGAATCCATAGCCCTTGAAGATCACTTTGCAGTGTTAGGCGATTTTAATTTCCACCTTGAATCAAGTAGTGACACAGACACTGCATGCCTCTTAGCGGACATGGAAACACTAGGTCTATATCAACGTATTTCTGCCCCTACCCATGACGCTGGTCACACTCTTGACGGCATTTTTACTAATATTGAGTCGCTACATATTGCAGATGTCCTCCCCCTGGCATGGACCGATCACCACGCCATTTTAAGTCATTTAGCTATCCCCGATGCCTCTAAGAGGAGGGCTGTTAACAATAGCCCCAAACAGGTGAGAGCATGGAAGGACATAAAGGCGGGGACATTGAACACATTCCTGGCTAGAACATCGCCATTGCTGTCAGATGACCCCACCGCTGCCATAAATCAGTTCAATACCTGGATCAATCAGGCCACACTTGAGCTAGCGCCCGTAAAATCTATCTCCCAGAATCGAGCCTCCCCCAGTGCTCCCTGGTTCTCGGATGAACTTAAAAAACAGAAACAATTAAATAAACAAAGAGAAAGACTTTGGCGGAAGCGCTATGACCCAGAAAGTAAATCATTATATAAAGACTCACTTGCCCGGTACAAACAGATGATCGCAGAGGCGAAAAGAGCCTATTATGCTGCACAAATTGAGACTGCCAAAAACTCGTGCAAAGAGTTATTCGACATCACTAAACTCTTGTCGGGTGGCACGCACGACCTCACACCACCTCCCTCACAACATCTTTGCGACGCCTTATCTGATTTTTTCTTCAAAAAAGTTAACAACATCTATCAGGCTTTTTCTCTAAACACGGACTCTACACCACTATCCTTGTCCTCCACCTCACGGGATAACACACTGACCTGCTTTGTCGAGCTCACTATGGATCAGACGAGGAGTATTATTTCAAGAATCAAATCAGGTTCTGCATTAGACCCGTGTCCGCTCAAAGTTCTTATGCCAGTTATGGACACGTTGATACCGGCTATAACTCATGTTTGCAACACTATGTTTAGCTCCGGAATTTTCCCGGCTTCTCTGAAACATACGTTGGTCAAACCCCTCTTAAAGAAAGCCAATTTGAATAAAGATGACCTGAAAAACTATCGTCCGATAGCCAGTCTTCCTTTCCTGGCTAAGGTAATAGAAAAAGCCATGAATCAGCAACTGTCGGAATTTGTGGAGCAGCACCAGTTGCTCGATAACACCCAGTTCGGATTCCGCAAATGTCATGGCACGGAAACTACCCTTCTAAAGGCTGCGGATGACATCAGAGCCATACGAGACCAGGGGGGGACAGCACTCCTGGTACTGCTGGATCTTTCGGCGGCCTTGACACGGTCGACCACAAGATCTTAGTCGACCGTGTCGAACGACTGGGGGTCCAGAAAACTGCTCTGGACCTGCTTGTATCGTTTCTGGCCAATAGATCACAAGCAGTATCTCTAGGACCCTACCAATCATCGAAGGTGTCTCTGCCGTGTGGGGTCCCTCAAGGCTCATCCCTGAGTCCGACACTATTTAATATCTACGTGTCGGACCTTGCAAATGTCATCAAAGCATTTGGGATGAGCCTGACCTCCTACGCCGATGACACCCAATTGGTACTGGCTATCAAAGGGGACGGGGAGGAAGTGGCCAATCGATTCACAAGAGGAATGATGGCAATAGGTGACTGGATGGCCACGAATTGTCTGAAACTCAATTCAGAAAAAACTGAAGTGGTCATCTTCGGTCACCTCTCCCCGGGCTGGTCACCTGTTTGGTGGCCACCATCTTTCGGTCCCCCGCCGAGTCCAGCTAGCAAAGTGAGAAATCTAGGCGTCATCTTCGATGCTGGCCTCAATTTTATGGCACATGCGAATAAAACTGCGGCTTCAGCTCATATGAAATTGAGAATGATTAGGAAAATACTACCTTTCCTACCGAACACGGCCGGGAAAACACTGGTCAGCTCACTAGTCCTGTCCTCCTTGGACTATTGTAATGCTCTATTCTTAAATGCCCAAGTCCGAGTGACAAATAAGATGCAGTCAATCCAAAATGCAGCCGCACGAATGCTGGCTGGGATCCCCAAGTTCGCACCAGTTACAAACATCATTAGGGATCTCCATTGGCTCCCGATACGCAGCCGTATCAAATTCAAATCGCTGTGTATTGTTTACAAGTCACTCAATAATCAAGGTCCCCACTTTCTCAAACAGAATCTTCTCCATCATGTCCCAACCCGATCTCTTCGTTCATCTATTCAGAACTTCTTGGCTGTGCCTTGCACTAGAACAGTCACCTGGGGCGACAGGCGTTTCCTGGTTGCCGCCCCTAGACTCTGGAACACCCTTCCTGCACATATCCGAGCAAGTCCCTCCCTGTTCACATTCCGCAAACAGCTAAAGACGTGGTTATTTGACCAATAGCCTTGTATATCTTCTTTACCCCAGTTGCTGATCCATCCCTTAACTAGCGCCGAGACGCCCACGGGTATTCGCCGCGCTCTACAAATGTCAATAAATAAATAAATAAATAAATAAATAAATGCAGAGCTCCAACTAGCTACATACTATTGATATCTCTTCTAAATACCAAGTTAGTACCCATGCAGTCAAGGAATCCTCCTGTCTGTCCTATGAACTACTCCAATCACCCATCCAGCTCTATCTACTTATCCTATTACTCTGCCAATATCTAAGCACTTCCGCTTGGAGAGCACAGGGCTCCCGACTGGTCACCCTACCCAGCTGCCATCTACTCTCTAGGATTGTATAAGATGAACTTCTGTTAAAAAAAAGGAGGTCATCTTCCACATCTTTCTGCAAAGTTCAACAAAGAGATGAACATTTAGAATCTCAATTAATTAATTTGATGGCATGTCAACGTGCTACCAATGAGTATGGGTATCATCGTCATGGAGAACTGAAATGTATGTTAAGGAACTTAGGGACACCTACTTGGTTTGTTACACTTTGCTGTGCTGAATATACATGGAACGATTTACTTGAATGTCTATGAGAAGCAAATTTAAATATTAAAAACATTAATTTGAAAACAGCTGGAGAACTGTGTTCCTTGGATTCAGTAAATGTGTGCAGATATTTTATTCATAGGTTTCAAGCTATGATGTCTTTTATCAGCAGTAAAAATAATCCACCTCTTGGAGCGGCTGACCTTCAGTAGGATACTCAAGACTTGGCTGTTCGATCAGTAGTGCCCCCCAGCGCCTTGATACCCTTGTGGGTATGAGTGCACTTTACAAATGATAGATTGATTGATTGATTGATTGTTGATTTCTTTTGGGGAAAGGAGTACAAATGCTATTGTGGATCAAGGAGGCACCTAAAGTTGAAATCCATTCGGATGAAACTGTTTTGTCTTTCATTAAAGACTATTTTACCTGTGGTATTAAAAAAACAGAAGAATAAAATACCTTCAGAGAACAAGTTTTACGGTTTCAGTCATCAATGTGGAAAATATTGTCAATGGACCTACAAGTCAAAGGGAAAATTTTATACAAAATGTCGTTTTGGATTCCCATGTCCAGTAATTTCCAACAGTTTTATGTGAGCAGTAAGACATACTATAACTCGGAAATCTCAGAAAAATACTTAAAACATAAAATAAAGTGAAGATTTAAAGTATACTAATTACTATAATCCAGTGACTTTAATGATTGGAATGCAAATATGGATATCAAATATGTTGCAGATAATTTGATTGCTGTTGCTCGCTCTGGACTGCTCCCATGAGGCACAGGGTCAAGACTGATTTGCATATGGCCATGTCTGAACTGGGGTGGCTTGGTGCACAAAATAACGGTGGATTAAACCCAGATCTGTGACTGGGGGTGAATGTTTTGCCATTGTGCAACATTCCGTCCATCATTTTGTGTGTTTTGCTGTTCACCCTATGTGGGAAGGTTATACCCAGACGTGGGTCCCGTGCTCACTAGGCCACTGGAGTCAAGCTATCCTGGCTGAAAACGGCTGACAGCCAGAAACTGGTCCTGGGATGCTTGATTCCGGTCCAGGGAAGACATGGCTTGGCAGTTTGGTCTGGACTGTTCCCATGAGGCACAGGGTCAAGACAGATTTGCATATGGCCATGTCTGAACTGGGGTGGCTTGGTGAGCAAAATAACGGTGGATTAAACCCAGATCTGTGACTGGGGCTGAATGTTTTGCCATTGTGCAACATTCCGTCCATCATCTTGTGTGTTTTGCTGTTGCTCGCTATGTGACATCATATATAACCAAATCTAAAAAGATGGAGTTAAAAGAAATGCGAAAGAAGTTTCACAAGAGAAGAGTTTTAGTAACAAATTGTACAGCTTTAGTTTGAAGATACTTTCCCATCGAGAGATTGGATCCTACAAATGTTCACATCAGTTAACCTCTGCAAGTTTATATTCAAAGTCAAGAGGAATCATTTGGGTAAGTGTAGGTCTTGCTGCAACAAGAAATTAAGTATGGGTGCAAAATCCGTTCCGCTTGCGAAATCTGCGAATTTGCGGCAATTTCGCAATCCGCGAATCCCGCGAAAGTGTTGAAAAATTCGCAAATTCGCTTGCGGGCGGATTTTTTTGCACATGCCTGAGTTGAAGCTCAAATAATCAGCCCAAACAACTAGTGAGCAGGGTCTAGGCTAGGCAGGTGTGCTTCCTCCCCATATCTACCACCTACAATTAGTTGTAATCCTTGATGGAGGTCTTTGCATTCATGAGTTTCTCAAGCGCAATTCCTGTGTACTTCCAGTGACCAGGAGGCAGCTTTCTCCTCATCTGGTGCTTTGATCGGTCTCTGACCCTTTATAAACAAGAGGCATGTGAACTCGCATAGAAGCCCTGCCCCACACACACTAGGGTATGCAACCTTTTCCTGCCCTTTCCTCACTATGATGGACAGCTCACTTGAGGGACCTCGGCGGCCAAACAACTAGTGAGCACGGTCGAGTCTAGGCAGGTGTAATTCCTCTCATTATCTACCGCCTAACATTTGATGTAATCCTTGATGGAGGTCTTTGCATCCACGAGTTTCTCAATCGCAATCCCTGTGTACTTCCAGTGACCAGGAGGCAGCTTTCTCCTCATCTGGTGCTCTGATCGGTCTTTGACCCTTTATAAACAAGAGCCATGTGAACTCGCATAGATGCCCCGCCCCACACACACTAGAGTATGCAACATGTTCCCACCTTTTCCTCACTATGATGGACAGCTCACTCGAGGGACCTCGGTGCCCAAACAACTAGTGTGCACGGTCAAGTCTAGGCAGGTGTAATTCCTCTCATTATCTACCGCCTACTATTTGATGTAATCCTTGGTGGAGGTCTTTGCATCCATGAGTTTCTCAATCGCTATCCCTGTGTACTTCCAGTGACCAGGAGGCTGCTTTCTCCTCATCTGGTGATCTGATCAGTCTCTGACCCTTTATAAACAAGAGCCTTGTGAACTCGCATAGAAGCAACGCCCCACACACACTAGGGTATGCAAAGTGTTCCCGCCTTTTCCTCACTTTGATGGACAGCTCACTCGACGGACCTCGGCGCACAAACAACCAGTGAGCAGTGCACGGTCTAGGCTAGGCAGGTGTGCTTCCTTCCCATATTTACTGCCTACAATTAGATGTAATCTTTGATGGAGGTGTTTGCATCCACGAATTTCTCTAGCGCAATCCCCGTGTACTTCCAGTGACCAGGAGGCTGCTTTCTCTTCATCTGGTGCTCTGATCAGTCCCTGACCCTTTATGAACAAGAGGCATGTGAGCTCGCATAGAAGTCCTGCCCCACACATACTAGGGTATGCAAACTTCTCCAGCCCTTTCCTCACTATGATGGACAGTTCACTCGAGGGACCTCGGCGCCCAAACAACTAGTGAGCACGGTCGAGTCTAGGCAGGTATAATTCCTCTCATTATCTACCACCTACAATTTGATGTAATCCTTGATGGAGGTCTTTGCATCCATGAGTTTCTAGAGCGCAATCCCTGTGTACTTCCAGTGACTGGGAGGCTGCTTTCTGGAGTGGAGAAGTGTGGCTCAATGGTTAGAGCGGCAGACCCTGATGCAGAGGTCTAGCCCGGGACCAGGGTTCAATTCCCCGCTTCGCCGGGTCTTGGGCTCAAAATTCCACAGACGTGCTAATTCTTGCTTCGGTGCCTATTCCAATCATGGAGTCCCACTCTGCAACTCTGGGCAATAGCTTGCTTAATCTCTACAACGGCCCCCACAACGCTAAGGATGCCTGGCCTCCACCTTGGGGGTGCCCAGGAGTGGACGCCTCACAGGGAAAGCCAGAATGGGTTCCACAGCGGTATTCGCACAAGCGCCTTGAGACCCTTGCGGGTGAGTAGTACGCTATACAAGTATCAATTTACATTTTTCTCCTCATCTAGTGCTCTGGTCGGTCTCTGACCCTTTATAAACAAGAGGCATGTGAACTCGCAGAGAAGCCCCACCCCACACCCACTAGGGTATGCAACGTTTTCATGCCCTTTCCTTACTATGATGGACAGCTCACTCGAGGGACCTCGGCACCCAAACCATTAGTGAGCACGGTCTAGGCTAGGCAAGTGTGCTTCCTTCCCATATCTACCGCCTACAATTAGATGTAATCTTTGATGGAGGTCTTTGCATCCACGAGTTTCTCTAGCGTGATCCCAGTGTACTTCCAGTGACCAGGAGGCTGCTTTCTCCTCATCTGGTGCTCTGATCGGTCCCTGACCCTTTATAAACAAGAGGCATGTGAGCTCGCATAGAAGTCCCGCCCCACACACACCAGAGTATGCAAAGTTTTCCCGCCCTTTCCTCACTATGATGGACCGCTCACTCGAGGGACATCGGCGCGCAAACAACTAGTGAGCACGGTCGATGCTAGGCAGGTGTGCTTCCTTCCCATATCTACCGCCTACAATTAGATGTAATCCTTGAGGGATGTCTTTGCATCCACTAGTTTCTCGAGCGCAATCCCTGTGTACTTCCAGTGACCAGGAGGCTGCTTTCTCCTCATCTGGTGCTCTGATCGGTCTCTGACCCTTTATAAACAAAAGGCATGTGAACTCGCATAGAAGCCCCACCCCATACACACTAGGGTATGCAACATTTTCCCCTCCTTTCCTCACTATGATGGACAGCTCACTCGAGGGTCCTCGGTGCCCAAACAACTACTTAGCACAGTCGAGGCTAGGCAGGTGTGCTTCCTTCCAATATCTACCGCCTACAATTAGATGTACTCCTTGATGGATGTCTTTGCATCCACAAGTTTCTCTAGCGCAATCCCAGTGTACTTTCAGTGACCAGGAGGCTGCTTTCTCCTCATCTGGTGCTCTGATCAGTCTCTGACCCTTTATAAACAAGAGGCATGTGAACTCGTATAGAAGCCCTGCCCCACACACAGTAGGGTATGCAACGTTTTCCCGCCCTTTTCTCACTATGATGGACAGCTCACTCGAGGGACCTCGGCGCCTTTCGGTGTGGTGGCAAAGTTACAGACACACATGGTCACATTTGTACAAATGGCAAAAAAATCTGCGAGTTCGCAGCAAAATCCGAGAACTCTCAGATTTTTTTGCCATTTTGCGCGAATTCGCGGACTGCAAATCCGCAAAATTCGCCCATACTTACAAGAAACCGAGAATTGAAATCTGTAGAAGAAATTGAAAACTTAGCTTTGAATGAGCCGGAAAGTACAGATATTGTTAAAACAAATATGTTGGATATGTACTATCTCAAAAGAAGTCCATATCTGGAAAACATATGTCTCTATGAGTACTGCAGCATTACAGCTTTAAGAGAAATGTTACAGAAAATATAAATGAAGAAAAATATGCAGTAATTGAATGTGAAGGATGTTTGGTGAAACATGCCAAAGGAAATCTTATTAACCACAGGCAACTCAGTTGCGAAACTCCAGCTAAAAGGGCATGTTTCTATTTAGCACTTCTTCAACATTTCAAGCCATCGCATAGTAAAATGGAATTACTTGGAGATTTTGACTGCTATGGAGATTCTTTTAATGCATGTAAATATAGCATTGAAAGCACAGTTTCCCACAATATTTACAAATGTTGAATGAAGAGATTGAACAAGAAACGAGAATTGCAGCTGAAATCACTAGAGAGAGTTCTCAAGATACTCAAAGTTCTGCTCCTCTAAGTCAAGATCCACTAGGACAACCGATTCTTGAAAATGAAGCAGCAATCGCTATGAATGAAGTAGAAATGGCATGCAACAAACACAACAGGATATTATTGAGTATAGGAAACTTGGAAGAACAACTAAATACTGAACAAAAAGAAATATATCTGCAAGTTACACAACAGACAGAGCATGGTTTTCTGCATGAAAAAAAGAATGCCAATGCACATCATTTAAACCTGTTCAAATGTATATTAGTGAGCAGGCTGGAACAGGAAAAAGTTTCTTGATTAAAGTTTTGACCAGTTATCTACACAAAACCACTGAATCACATTTATCTTGTGTTTTAACTGCTCCAACTGGGTTAGCAGCACATAACATTACAGGGATTACATTACATCGATTACTTATGCTACCAGTTGAACATGTAAATAAGTTGGAATATCACAAGCTATCTGGAATAGCTTTTAATGAAGTTTCAAGAGTACTAAAGAAAATGAAACTTCTGATCATTGATGAGTTTAGCATGGTCTCAAACTTAATGCTTGCCTTTGTACATTTAAGAATGCAGCAGATTTAAAAAACAGATTATGATGATTTATTTGGAGGAAAACATGTAATTGTATTCGGCGACCTACTACAACTTGCTCCTATAAAAGGGCAACCAGTTTTTAAAACCCTTCTCCATAAAGACACCAGGAATTCTTTGGGAAGTATTGGAAATGTCAACATTTGGTCTCATTTTGAATGTAAAGAACTTATTAAGAATATGCGAGAAACAAGTGATGAACATTATGGAAACATTCTACAAGATATAAGAATTGGTGTTTTGACAAAACATGGTAAAGAAGCTTTAAAAGGCAGCTACTAAAAATTGTTCCCAAATGAAAATATTGGTCCTAAAATAATGTACAAAAATGTAGAAAATAAGTCTATAATTTTCCTGATGCCAACACTGCAAGAGAATTCTACATTCAATGTAGAACTTTTAAAGCTAGAAAAACAACAAATATTGAACATTGAAGCCATTGATAAAATAGAACAAAAAGGATTTGCTATTATTCTCTCAGAAAAATTAAAATCAAAATTCGATTCTTTGGAAAAGTCTATTTCTAAGACTGCTGGTTCGGAAAAGACTTTATATGTATGTGAAAACTGTCAGGTAATTTTACGGCGTAATTTGGATGTAGAAAAAGGTTTAGTAAATTGAGCAATGGGAAAAGTTGTTCATTTTGTTAATTTTCCGAACGGCCATGGAGTTGAATTCTTGAAGATTATATTTGATCAGATTGAAGAGGTAAAACAAATTGGATGTTGTGCTGTTAGTTTTTTGCTTGTAAAAGATTTGTATGTTCAGAGAAAACAGTTTCCTCTTTCTTTAGCATACGCGGTGACCATTCATAAATCTCAAGGTTTAAGTGTAGACAGTGCTTTGGTAAATATTGGAAGTACAGTGTTTAAAGAGGGTATGGCATAAGTTGCATTGCCTCGTGTAAGAACATTATCTGGTTTGTATTTGATTGATTTAGATGACAAAAATGTTAGTGCTGATGTAAATTGTGTAAACGAGTATAATCTGTTAAGAAGAGTTTATGCTCCTTATTTAGGTGAATATCCCATATATGAAAAACATATACTATGTCTTAAACGGAAATATGACAAACATTCTAGTGAGATTGAAAAAAAGAAAACAATTCAAGAGAAGCATGAAACTGCCAAGAAAATTAAAATGGACTGTGTTGATAATATTGTAGGATACCAGTTAGGGAATAGTTCAGACTTTCAACTGCAAAGGTAAAATGTCCTTCTAAATGTTGTCTTTTATCTAGACGATCTTTATCATAAAGGTATGGAAATTGAGAAAAAAAGATTGTGTTCTTTATTGCATCATCTTTTGAAAAACTTGGGAAGGGATAGAACGAAAATCCATACTGCTTCTGGCAGTCTGCATATTTTGGATATATGTACTAGTTCTTCACAATTTATAGAAAATATACAACAAGATGTTTATGCTTGCAGTATTAGCAGAAGAAGGTATTCAAATTGAAAATGTGTTTGACCTAAGTTACAGATGGGATCATAAATGTGAAGAGGGCTCATTTTCTGCCACCACTGAAATAGACAGTGAACGATTTATATATTTGAGAGATTGCAAAACAATAAGAATAGCTTATCAAGATTTGAAATGTTCTCATTGTAAATCAGAAATGTTGTCAACATTATTTACTGATGGATTTGGACAATATTTCATTTTAATGCTACAACGCTGTAGAGCAGATAGTAGAAAATTGGAAACTTAAATTAAAAAACAAAATTGTGGCAAGTCAAATACCAATTTCAGGAAGAAATTTTAAAGCAGTGCCTTTTATTTTCAATGATGGACCTACTACAACATCTGGACACTATACGGTGTATTTAAAGTGCAATAAAGAATTGACACATTGTAAAGAGGCCCATTTGGAATTGAAATGTCGGTTGCCTTACGAATTTGCAAATTCATGTCTAATATTTTTGATGCCAAAGTTTTGAAAACATCATTTGGACTATTGGAAAGATTTGAACACGAATTAACAAGTTTAATTTGGATATTATGAATAAAATATATTTAGAAATATTATTTGGCATATTGAGAAAATGGGAAGAATTACAGTTTGGATTATTGTTTGTGCTAATTCTTATTGCGTTTGCAAAACTGTGTTTGAAACAAGTAGTTTATATATTTGTTCTTTATATGATACGCAATCTAAATGAGAGTGTATATTTTAGAAAATGTATTTCAGAGAAGCAGATCATATAATGTGGTTGAAGAATGTAATTTAGAAACTCTAGATATATTAACAGTTAGTTGAACTTGTAAATATTTTCCACACAGATTTGTTTTTATTTCCAATCTTACTGATTTTTTGTACCTGCTGTTATATGACGATCAACATTGAAATCACTGTGCATGTTGAAATTCAATAAAATCTGAAAACAGCAAAAAAGGGAAACTTAATATGTTATCAATCAATCAATCAATCAGTGACACTTATAAAGCGCGCTACATACCCGTGGGGTCTCAAGGCGCTGGGGGGGGGGGAGCCGCTACTGCTCGAACAGCCAGGTCTTCAGCTTCTTCCTGAAGGAGAGGTGGTCTTGGGTCAGGCGCAGGTCGGTCGGGAGGGAGTTCCAGGTCTTGGCGGCCAGGTGGGAGAAGGACCTTCCTCCTGTAGTCGCTCTTCGGATGCGGGGGACGGCGGCGAGGGCGTGGTTGGCTGATCGGAGGTGGCGTTTGGGAGCGTAGAAGTTGACTCGGCTGTTGAGGTAGCTCGGGCCTTGGTCGTGTAGGGCTTTGTGTGCGTGGGTGAGGAGGCGGAAGGTGATTCTTTTGTTGACGGGGAGCCAGTGAAGGTCTCGCAGATGTCCGGAGATGTGGCTGGTTCGTGGGATGTCGAGGATGAGTCTGGCTGAGGCGTTCTGGATCCGCTGGAGTCTCTTCTGGAGCTTGGCGGTGGTCCCGGCGTAGAGGGCGTTGCCGTAGTCCAGTCGGCTGGTGACGAGGGCCTGGGTGACGGTCTTCCTGGTCTCGGTGGGGATCCACCAGAAGATCTTCCGTAGCATGCGTAGGATGTTGAAGCATGCCGAGGAGACGTTGTTGACTTGCCTGGTCATGGAGAGGGAGGAGTCCAGGATGAAGCCCAGGTTGCGTGCATGGTCTGTCGGTTTGGGTGCGGTGCCCAGGGCGGGCATCATAATCTTGAAATTATGTTTTGTTCTTAAAACTAAAATATTATATGGAATAACAGTTTTTTTCTTCTTTTTTACAGAAAGTAATATTAAAGTTTGAAAATATTGTATATGTAGTTTACAATGAACAACTGTAAAATATTTTCAATGACTTTGATATCTACTTCAATAAACAAGATAAGATGAAATAATGTAATAACCATAATAATATAAAGTAATGTTTACAGTCACTTTTAATGTACTACCCATGCACTCATCCAATCCCTCCGCCACTACACAAGCATTTATAAAATCACCACACACTAACCATGCACTCCTCCAATCACCCAATAAATACCCATGCACTCATGCAATCACACAGACACTAACTATGCACTCATACAATCATCCAGGCATTACCCATGCACCTACAAAATCAACCTAGCAATACCCATGCACTTACAAAATCACCCAGGCACTATCCATGCACTCCACTAATCACCCAGACATTACTCATTCATGCAATAACCCAGGTAATACCCATACACTCCTCCAATCACGTAGACACTACCCATGCACTCCTCCAATTACCCAGCCAGTAGCCATGCACTCCACCAATCATCCTGCCATTACCCATGCATTTATAAAATTACTATGCACTACTCTTGCCCTCTTTGAATCATGTAGGCACTACCCTAGCACTCATGGAATCACAGAAGCACTACCCATGCACTTCTTTAATTACTCAGGCACTATCCATACACTCCTCCAATCCCCCAGTAACTACCCATGCCCTCCTTCAATCACCCAGGCACTACTCATGCACTCATGCAATATCCGAGGCACTACCCATGCAGTACTGCAATCATCCACACACTACTACTGCACTCATAGAATCTCCCTACTTCTACTCATGCACTTCTCCATTCACTAAGGAACTACTCATGCAGGTCCACATGCTGACAGGCAGTACCCTTGCAGTTTTGCCCCTGCACTAATGCAATCACACAAACACTATTCATGCACTCTTCCGATCGGCCAGCCACTACCCATGCACTTATAGAAACACTGAAGTACTACCTATGCACTTGTCTAATCACCTAGATTCTACCCATACACTCTTCCATTTACCCAGCCCTTATCCCTCCATCCATGCAATCACCCACACATTACCCATACACTCCTTTAATCTCTCAGGAAGTGCCCATTCAGTCTTCCAATCGTCCAGGCACTACCTATGCACTTATACAATCACCCAGGCACTACACTTGCACTCCTTCAGTGATCCAGTCACTATCCATGCACTCTTTCAATGGGCCAGCCAGTACCCATGCATTTATAAAATCACAGAAGCCCTATCTATGCCCTTGTCAAATCACTCAGACACTACCCATGCACACATGCATTCACCCACACTTCCCCCTCTATTCTTGCAATCATCCAGGCATTACCCATGTACTCATTCAAATGCTCAAGCATTCCCCATGCACTTACAAAAACACCCATATATTACCAATCCACACAATTAATCACTCAGACAGTACCCATGCACTTCTGCAAATACCCACACATTATTCCTACACTTTTGCAATCACCCAGGTATTGCCCATGCACTCCTTTAATCATGCAGACATTATTCCTACACGTATGGAATCACCCAGGTATTAGCCATACAGTTTTACAATCACCCAGGCACTACCTATGCACTCAACCAGCCAGACATTACCCATACACTCCTCCAATGAACAACATATAACCTCTGCACTTATAAAGTCAGTCTGGTGTTACTTACTCACTAACTAAATCATCTTGCATTACCCTTGCAGTATTCCAATCACTCTAGTACTACCCTTCTATACATGCAATCACTCAGGCATTACCCATGAACTCTGACAATCACACACACATTACCTCTGCACTCATGCAATCACTCAGGCTAAACCCATGCACTCACTAAATCACCAAGCACTAAACTTTTACTACTCCACTGATGCAGACACTACCTACGCACTCATGTAATCAGTCAGGCATTACTCATACAGTCCTCCAATCACCCACACATTACATCTGCAGTTATGTAATGACCCAGGCATAACCCATGCATTTACAAAATCATCAAACAGTACTGTACACTCATTCAATCACCCAGGCACTACCCTTTCACTCATGCAATCACTGAGGTATTACTCATACACTTCTCCAATCACCACACATTATCTTTCCACTCATGCAATCACACAAACACTAGCTACGCATACCTGCAATCGCCCAGACATTACTCTTACACTCTGGCAATCACCCACACAGAAACTATGCACTCAAGCAAATACGTGAGACATTACATATAAACTTAGATAAGTGCTTCAGGGGAATGGGGTTATAGACGATTTCACCTATCTTACGTCCTATATTAGGTGCCACGGACCGGAGATTCAAAGTCCCCTAAATCTCCAAGGGCAGAGAACTGCCCTTACATCCAAGCTCAATGCAAAATTGGTCCAGCACACTTATACAGAAAAAAAACAAGTTTTATATACACATATTAATCATTCAAAGGCAGAATCAGTGGTCTTGTGGAAGTTCATTCTTTATTAAATCTTCATTTAAAAGTCTGCAGCCATAGCCAACGTGTTTCGTCTTTCACGGACTTCTTCAGGGCTACAAATAACACTTATGTACAAAATTATTATCCAAAAATAGTGATACAATATTTACAATTAAAACAATATTCAATTCGATACGTTTTTACAATCCTATTCGCAAATATATACAATTTGTACAATATTTACAATAGTCGTATAGTCTAAGACACACAATTTTATGAATTCCTTCACTGATTCTGCATCATTTGATTTCACACATTTATGACCTGTTGTAAGTAAAACTGCAAAAACACACTTGGGCCTATTTTGTATATAATCATATTGTTCACACTGTAATGACGGACTATTCCTATGTATGTAGATGAGCAGTAGACAATATAGTTACATAACCTCTCTGAAAAGGAGAAAGTGGTGCTCTGCTCGCCCTGTATCTAATTGTGCTGAGCTGTATCTGAATAACGACACTTTTTAATCTTTGGGATGCATTTGAATGACTGTAGTCAATCCAGAAAAGAGACCCTTTAAGGTTATATGCGAATAAACACACACATGGGGACTTGAAAGAACTATAGCATGTTGGGCTCAATATGCAAAGTGAAGCCGATTACAATCCATAAAATTATGTTCTCAAATAATTATCTTATGATACTCATAATGTGTGTATTGGGAGGAGCTTTTACTATATTGAGTTGGCTTCTAATTTCACCGCGTCCCTTCGTGTTGAGATATACCCCAAAATGTGAAAGCTATAATTGCGGGGTGCATTTAGGGATAAGGTGGACATTACAAGATGGCGCCTGCCCACGCTGCTGTAATTCAGGTCATGATATGGATATTTGAGTTTCACTCTAATCTCGAAATAGAAGGGAGCGCGGCGTATGAATTGAACTCTGCTGTATTTGCAAATAAAAACATATTATAACTTATCTATACCTTTGAAAAAAATAATGCAACACATAATATTTAGCTTGAAAATAAACCGGACTGTTATTAACTGTTACAAACTTAAATAAATTGAAGGACAGAAATCGCGGCGAACTGATAGTGAATTAATAAAAAATAGTGACTTTATCAATAGAACTCTTTTATAATATAGCCATCCTAACATGGCGCCGATGTTAAACTCTGCAAATTGGCTCTCGTAACGGTCGGAAAACCAGGTGTATTGCATTAATTACTTGCTTACAGCCTTTAAAAAGGTCCACGTGGCATTTATTTTGTATGCCATCATGGAGGACGCCACACCATGGAGCCGGTTGATATCTAAACCAGAAGTACGTTTGATTGTGGTATCCGTGCTAATAACAACTTGCATGGGGCCGGAGAAAAATTGTTATGTAATGGGGAGATCTGGGCAACTTAATTAGGGAGGTTATGCTGCATGGGTCACTTTGAGAAGCTTTCGCCGCCGATGTAAATCTGCGCTTCTTTCTGGTATGTGTTTCTGTTTAGGGCGCCAAGAATCCCGTTTTATCTGCCAATGACCAAATAAGAGATGTTTGGGATGTTTTAAGATGCACAATAGACGTTCCAAGATGGCGCTGCATTAGCAACCCGGCTAAATGCCAATTCGATTCCAGGGTCTTCAGAGACGTGTGAATTGACTGGGTTTAACATTATGTTAAAGTAATGTACGCTAAGCAGCTTTTTCCCAAACTTAGTTAAATCTGCGCGTCTCGTGGTCACACGCTTTTGTTTAGGGCGGCAAAAATCTCTTTTTAAATCCGTTAGATGATAATATAAGAGGAGTTTGAAACATAATAAAGTATAAAATATACGTTCCAAGATGGCGCTGTTTGAGCAAATCGGGTAATGCCGATTTCCTATCGGGGTCTCCAAAGAGATGTTAACACCTGTTTTTGGTCTATAAATATGTAAAATATACGTTATGCTGCTCCCTTGCCTATAAAATCTCTTACCAAAACTGTTAAAATCCCAGTAAATATTAAAAATAGGACATTGATGATATAAATAAACATAAGAAACTATACTTAAAGTAAGGTGAAACCTGAATAGATAGGATGCATCCTAAAAACATCCCAATATCCTTTGTCTTCGTTCTTATAGCGACCTACTAAATAATTTACGGTTTTTGAAGTTATTTACCAATGTGAAAGCGAGTTACCTCCAATTTAGAGGAAACACTATCATAAGGAGGACTTAAAACCTTTTTTGAGGTATGATTTCAGCATGGGGGATTCAAATCTGACATTTGTTTGGACTCAGAAGCAGCCTGCAACCTCACACAGTGGATCACTGACTGCGCCGATGCCCTTGCTCCACTGAAGACCCCCCCCCCAGCAACATGGACAGCAAGAAAGCCTCATGGTTCACCAACGATCTCAAAGACTCCAAGAAATCCTGCCGTGCCCTCGAGAAAACCTGGCGTCACGACCAATCAGCGGAAAACATGACATCCCTCAAGAACGCCATCTGCAAACACCACCAGCTAATCCGCACCACCAAAAGATAATCTTTCAGAGAATGGCTGGACAACAACGCCCACAACAGCAAGGAACTCTTCAGCATCGTGAAAAAGCTCTCCAACCCCAACGCCAGCAACAACGACATCACACCATCCAAAGACCTCTGCAATTCCCTCACCACGTTCTTCCACCGCAAGATCGCCGATATAGATGACAGCTTCGGCGCTCAGACTACGGACCCTACCACAGAACCAGCGCCCCCCACCACCACCCTCTGCACCTGGACCCCTGTCAGCACGGAAGATACCACCCACACGATGAACACCATCCACTCAGGCTCCCCAGCCGACCCCTGCCCACACCACATCTTCAACAAAGCAGATTCCATCATCGCACCCCAACTCCGGGACATCATTAACAACTCCTTCGCATCCGCCACATTCCTGGAGAGCTGGAAGCACGCAGAGATCAGCACTCCCCTGAAGAAACCCACCGCAGACCCCACAGACTTCAAGAACTTCCGCCCCATCTCGCTCCTCCCATTACCCACAAAAGTCATCGAGAACACCGTCAACAAGCAGCAGACCACTTTCCTCGAGACGAACGGCTCCCTCGACCCATCGCAGTCCGGATTGCGAGCGAACCACAGCACTCAGACCACCCTCATTGCAGCCACCGACGACATCAGGACCCTGCTGGACAATGGGGAAACTGCCGCCCTCATCCTCCTTGACCTATCGGCTGCTTTCATCACGGTCTGCCACCGCACCCATACATTCCCGCCTCCACCACGCCGGAATCCAAAGAAATGCACTGGAATGGATCTCCTCCTTCCTCTCCGACAGAACCCAAAGAGTCCGTCTCCCGCCCTTCCACGGAGCAGCCACCAAGATCATCTGCGGCGTATCCCAAGGCTCCTCGCTCAGCCCCACCCTCTTCAATGTCTACACGAGCCCCCTCGAAGCCATCGCACGCAAGCACAACCTCAACATCATCTCCTACGCCGACGACATCTGCCTGATCCTCTCCCTCACCAACGACCCCGCCACCACCAAAGCCAGCTTCCAGGAAGGCATGAAAGATGTCGCAGAATGGATGAAGCTCAGACGTCTGAAACTGAACTCAGACAAGACGGAAGTCCTCATCCTCGGCCCATCCATCTCTGCCTGGGATGACTCCTTGTGGCCCCCGGCTCTGGGCACCCCCCCCATGCCCACGCACGCAACCTGGGATTCATCCTCGACTCCTCCCTCACGATGACCAGGCAAGTCAACGCTGTTACTTCTTCCTGCTTCAACACCCTCCGCATACTCCGAAAGATCTTCAGTTGGATCCCCAGTGCAACCAGAAAGACGGTCACCCAGGCCCTCGTCACCTGCTGAATGTACTACGGGAACACCCTCTACGCTGGGACCACTGCCAAACTACAGAAACAACTTCAAGGCATAGAGAACTAATCGGCAAGACTCATCCTGGACATCCCCCGACACAGCCACATCTCCGCCCACCTGAGAGACCTGCACTGGCTACCCGTCAGCAAGAGGATCACGTTCCGGCTCCTCACCCACGCACACAAGGCTCTCCACGACACTGGTCCCGAATACCTCAACAATGGCTTCACGTTCTACACACCTACCCGCCAGCTCCGATCTGCCAGCCGCGCCCTCTCCACCATTCCACGAATCCACAGATCCACTACTGGAGGAAGATCCTTCACCTACCTGGCGGCCACGACATGGAACACCCTCCCCACCCACCTACGACTGACCCAGGACCATCTCTCCTTCAGGAAGCACCTCAAGACCTGGCTCTTCAAGCTGTAGCGACCCCCCCCAGCGCCTTGAGACCCTCGCGGGTGAGTAGCATGCTCTATAAATGTTCTTGATTGATTGATTGATCAGATGCCCTTGTTGTGCGCAATACATAAATATTATGGATACAATTAAGGGTGCTATTTTCCATTTTATTATAGACCTATGATATATAACTGTACTTGATAGAGGACACACTGAAACTGGCTTATGACCACTCTATGATACTGTCATGCCTGCACGAACAGCATAAACGTGGTTGGCACTTCTCGCGGCAGGGATGGTTGGCAAAACATCGAGAACGCTCAACCCGCATGCGCGGAGGTTAGCGCTTGCGTGAAACAAGTATAAAGTCCATCCTCGCTGTTTGGAGAATGCTTCACGTTCCTTCCGGTTTAGGAGTTTCTGCTTTGCTTCCGGGTCACGGTGGTGGCGTTTACGGGTCTCGTCGGGTACAACTAACGGTGTCTCCTGTCCCTCGCGAATCCCGTTCTTCTAGCTATTTCAGGTATTCTTGTCCTGGATTCTGTGTGCAGCGTTACGTTCTTTGAAAGAGGCTATAGCAGTTTGCCTTTGGTTCCGTTTGTCTTTCCTGACCTTAGTATTGGAACTTGTCTTTGGCCAGTTATTGTTTATTTAGCAGTAACGCTTCTGGTTTAGAGCGATTAGCTCCCTTATTCTTTAACGGGCTCAGTGTATATTGAAGACCCAAGACTGTTTATACATCCCTGAATACCCCCACACAGGTAAAATAGGGCTGTGTATACATACATATAGAGAGACATGGCTAGTATGGTTTAACAACAGTAATTCCTTTTGCATATTGTTTTGTAGGGTGTACACAGTACCATTACCCTCTATTTTCTCTCGTGGAGACAACAGGAGAATACTGACAACCTTCAAACATTCCCTCACTCAGGTACCCACAGGTCCCTTCAGCTATAGTAACCTTTATATAGAATATTCACGCGGGTTCATATTATATACTTACCTTACAGGGTGTTCCCAGCATTCTTTTCCCTATTTACCTCTGTGCTGTGGAGTGAACAGGACATTGGTGATCTCTAAGAATATACATACATCCAGCATAACGAACAGGTAGTCGCATGCACCATTCTCCCTCATATAATCATAACAGACCTATAAGGATTGATATTGACCTTCTTTCTTTGTCTTTTAGGAAAAGGTTAACAGAAGCCTCCCTGTCCCTTGAGCAGACTACCTTACCTACTGTGTACGAAGACTCTGTGTTTTCCCTCCTTACCTTGTTTTGTTTCCCTGCTTTCCCCACACGGGCATCACTTCTTGCTACCAGTATATATATATCTAGGTGCAGAGGGAACCGGTGAGGGGGAGTTGTGGACTGTGCTTCAATTCCATAGTGCTTCCGAGGCAACCTCAATTACCAGCTTGACAGATACAGACTCATTTCGGTAAGCTAATTTTAATTAGTATTATTCTCTCAAGTAACCCATTTAGATCTCAACTGCATGTGGGATGAAGAAAAATCAAAAAGAAGAAAAAAATTATTATATACAAAATAGGCCCAAGTGTGTTTTTGAAGTTTTACTTACAACAGGTCATATATGTGTGAAATCAAATGATGCAGAATTAGTGAAGGAATTCATAAAATTGCGTGGCTTAGACTATACGACTATTGTAAATATTGTACAAATTGTATATATTGCGAATAGGATTGTAAAAACATATCGAATTGAAAATTGTTTTATTTGTAAATATTGTATCACTATTTTTGGATAATATTTTGTATATATGTGTTATTTGTAGCCCTGAAGAAGTCAGTGAAGGATGAAACCCGTTGGCCATGGCTACAGACTTTTAAATGAAGATTTAATAAAGAATGAACTTCCACAAGACCACTGATTCTGCCTTTGAATGATTAATATGTGTATATAAAACTTGGTTATTTTCTGTATAAGTGTGCTGGACCAATTTTGTATTGAGATTACTTATAAACTTCTTCAACAATTTTTGCAGTCACCCAGACATTACCCTTACCCTCATGGAATCACCCAGGCATTACCCTTGCTTTCACGCAATCATGCAGGGATAACTCATGCATTCTTTCAATCACTCAGGCAGTGCCCACACACTATTCCAATCAGCCAGGCACTACCCATACATTCATGCAATGACCCAGGCATTACCCACACAGTGATGCAATCATTCATGCATTATCCATACACTCCCCCAATCACCCACACATATTCTCTGCACTCACATAGTAAGCCAGGTATTGCTCATGCAGTTATCAAATCACCACACAGTACCCATGCACTATTCCAATCAGCCAGGCACTACCCATGCAGTTGTGCAATCACCTAGGCATTAATCATACACCAACGCAATCACTCATGCATTACCCATTCGCTCCTCCAATCACTCACACATATTCTCTGCCCTCACACAGTCAGCCTGCATTACTCATGCACTCATCAAATCACCACACAGTACCCTTGCACTACTCCAATCAGCCAGACACTACCCTTGTATTCATGCAATCACTCAGGCATTACCCATACACAATTACAAAATCACCATACACTACCATTTCACTATTCCATTCACCCAGACACACCCTATGCACTTATGTAATCACCCAGGCATTACTTATATACTCCTCCAATCAACCACATATTACTGTTGCAGTCATGCAATGACCCAGGCATAACCCATGCATTTATAATATCACCACACATGCTCTCATGCAATCACTCGGGAAGTACTCATGCACTCTTCCAATCGGTCAGGCACTGCCCATGTATTCATACAATCACCCAGGCATTACCCATGCACTCATGGAATCACTCATGCATTACCCATATACACCTCCAATCACCCACACATTACCTCTGCACTCACACAGTCAGTCTGGCGTTACCCATGCACTTATCAAATCACCACACGCTACCCTTCCACTACTCCAATCCCCCAGGCACTACCCTTGTAGTCATGCAATCACTCAGGCATTACCCATGCACTCCTCCAATCACCCACACATTACCTCTGCACTCATGGAATCCTCCAAGCCTAAACCATGCACTTACAATATCACCAAGCACTACCCTTTCACTACTCAAATCACCCAGGACTACCGTTGCACTCATGTAATCACTCAGGCATTACTCATGCACTCCTCCAATCACCCACACATTATGTCTGCAGCCATGCAATCACGCAGGCATAACCTATACATTTACAAAATCACCACACACTACCCTTGCACTCCTGCAGTCACCCAGGCACTACCCTTGCAATCATGCAATCACTCAGGCAATACTCATGCATTCTTTTATTCACCCACACATTACCTCGCCAATCATGCAAACACTGAGACACTAGCCATGCAGACCTGCAATCACCCAGACATTTGTCCTGCACTCTTGCAATCACCCAGACATTACCCATTCAATCATATATACACTACCTGTACAGTTCTCCATATATTACACTTACCACAATTCTTACAGCACTTACAATTTTTTTCTGTTTTAAACCAATAAGGCGTTATGAAAAGAACCATTTTTTCTTTTTTTTTGTTTTATATATTTTTTTGTATTTTTTAACTCTTTTTATATTTTTTTGTGTTTTTTGTTAAAGAAATGAGAACAACACAGAACCAACAAGAAAAACATTGAAAAAATATGCAATTAAAACTCATTGCATAAACAAAACAAAACTGCAAAAAATCTGCAAATTGGCTCTCGTAACGGTCGGAAAACCAGGTGTATTGCATTAATTACTTGCTTACAGCCTTTAAAAAGGTCCACGTGGCATTTATTTTGTATGCCATCATGGAGGACGCCACACCATGGAGCCGGTTGATATCTAAACCAGAAGTACGTTTGATTGTGGTATCCGTGCTGTTAACAACTTGCATGGGGCCGGAGAAAAATTGTTATGTAATGGGGAGATCTGGGCAACTTAATTAGGGAGGTTATGCTGCATGGGTCACTTTGAGAAGCTTTCGCCGCCGATGTAAATCTGCGCTTCTTTCTGGTATGTGTTTCTGTTTAGGGCGCCAAGAATCCCGTTTTATCTGCCAATGACCAAATAAGAGATGTTTGGGATGTTTTAAGATGCACAATAGAAGTTCCAAGATGGCGCTGCATTAGCAACCCGGCTAAATGCCAATTCGATTCCAGGGTCTTCAGAGACGTGTGAATTGACTGGGTTTAACATTATGTTAAAGTAATGTACGCTAAGCAGCTTTTTCCCAAACTTAGTTAAATCTGCGCGTCTCGTGGTCACACGCTTTTGTTTAGGGCGGCAAAAATCTCTTTTTAAATCCGTTAGATGATAATATAAGAGGAGTTTGAAACATAATAAAGTATAAAATATACGTTCCAAGATGGCGCTGTTTGAGCAAATCGGGTAATGCCGATTTCCTATCGGGGTCTCCAAAGAGATGTTAACACCTGTTTTTGGTCTATAAATATGTAAAATATACGTTATGCTGCTCCCTTGCCAATAAAATCTCTTACCAAAACTGTTAAAATCCCAGTAAATATTAAAAATAGGACATTGATGATATAAATAAACATAAGAAACTATACTTAAAGTAAGGTGAAACCTGAATAGATAGGATGCATCCTAAAAACATCCCAATATCCTTTGTCTTCGTTCTTATAGCGACCTACTAAATAATTTACGGTTTTTGAAGTTATTTACCAATGTGAAAGCAAGTTACCTCCAATTTAGAGGAAACACTATCATAAGGAGCACTTAAAACCTTTTTTGAGGTATGATTTCAGCATGGGGGATTCAAATCTGACATTTGTTTGGACTCAGAAGCAGCCCGCAACCTCACACAGTGGATCACTGACTGCGCCAATGCCCTTGCTCCACTGAAGACCCCCCCAGCAACATGGACAGCAAGAAAGCCTCATGGTTCACCAACGATCTCAAAGACTCCAAGAAATCCTGCCGTGCCCTCGAGAAAACCTGGCGTCACGACCAATCAGCGGAAAACATGACATCCCTCAAGAACGCCATCTGCAAACACCACCAGCTAATCCGCACCACCAAAAGATAATCTTTCAGAGAATGGCTGGACAACAACGCCCACAACAGCAAGGAACTCTTCAGCATCGTGAAAAAGCTCTCCAACCCCAACGCCAGCAACAACGACATCACACCATCCAAAGACCTCTGCAACTCCCTCACCACGTTCTTCCACCGCAAGATCGCCGATATACATGACAGCTTCGGCGCTCAGACTACGGACCCTACCACAGAACCAGCGCCCCCCACCACCACCCTCTGCACCTGGACCCCTGTCAGCACGGAAGATACCACCCACACGATGAACACCATCCACTCAGGCTCCCCAGCCGACCCCTGCCCACACCACATCTTCAACAAAGCAGATTCCATCATCGCACCCCAACTCCGGGACATCATTAACAACTCCTTCGCATCCGCCACATTCCTGGAGAGCTGGAAGCACGCAGAGATCAGCACTCCCCTGAAGAAACCCACCGCAGACCCCACAGACTTCAAGAACTTCCGCCCCATCTCGCTCCTCCCATTACCCACAAAAGTCATCGAGAACACCGTCAACAAGCAGCAGACCGCTTTCCTCGAGACGAACGGCTCCCTCGACCCATCGCAGTCCGGATTCCGAGCGAACCACAGCACTCAGACCACCCTCATTGCAGCCACCGACGACATCAGGACCCTGCTGGACAATGGGGAAACTGCCGCCCTCATCCTCCTTGACCTATCGGCTGCTTTCATCACGGTCTGCAACACACCCATACATTCCCGCCTCCACCACGCCGGAATCCAAAGAAATGCACTGGAATGGATCTCCTCCTTCCTCTCCGACAGAACCCAAAGAGTCCGTCTCCCGCCCTTCCACGGAGCAGCCACCAAGATCATCTGCGGCGTATCCCAAGGCTCCTCGCTCAGCCCCACCCTCTTCAATGTCTACACGAGCCCCCTCGAAGCCATCGCACGCAAGCACAACCTCAACATCATCTCCTAGGCCGACGACATCCGCCTGATCCTCTCCCTCACCAACGACCCCGCCACCACCAAAGCCAGCTTCCAGGAAGGCATGAAAGATGTCGCAGAATGGATGAAGCTCAGACGTCTGAAACTGAACTCAGACAAGACGGAAGTCCTCATCCTCGGCCCATCCATCTCTGCCTGGGATGACTCCTTGTGGCCCCCGGCTCTGGGCACCCCCCCATGCCCACGCACGCAACCTGGGATTCATCCTCGACTCCTCCCTCACGATGACCAGGCAAGTCAACGCTGTTACTTCTTCCTGCTTCAACACCCTCCGCATACTCCGAAAGATCTTCAGTTGGATCCCCAGTGCAACCAGAAAGACGGTCACCCAGGCCCTCGTCACCTGCTGACTGGACTATGGGAACACCCTCTACGCTGGGACCACTGCCAAACTACAGAAACTACTTCAAGGCATAGAGAACTAATCTTCAAGACTCATCCTGGACATCCCCCGACACAGCCACATCTCCGCCCACCTGAGAGACCTGCACTGACTACCCGTCAGCAAGAGGATCACGTTCCGGCTCCTCACCCACGCACACAAGGCTCTCCACGACACTGGTCCCGAATACCTCAACAATGGCTTCACGTTCTACACACCTACCCGCCAGCTCCGATCTGCCAGCCGCGCCCTCTCCACCATTCCACGAATCCACAAATCCACTACTGGAGGAAGATCCTTCACCTACCTGGCGGCCACGACATGGAACACCCTCCCCACCCACCTACGACTGACCCAGGACCATCTCTCCTTCAGGAAGCACCTCAAGACCTGGCTCTTCAAGCTGTAGCGACCCCCCCCAGTGCCTTGAGACCCTCGCGGGTGAGTAGCATGCTCTATAAATGTTCTTGATTGATTGATTGATCAGATGCCCTTGTTGTGCGCAATACATAAATATTATGGATACAATTAAGGGTGCTATTTTCCATTTTATTATAGACCTATGATATATAACTGTACTTGATAGAGGACACACTGAAACTGGCTTATGACCACTCTATGATACTGTCATGCCTGCACGAACAGCATAAACGTGGTTGGCACTTCTCGCGGCAGGAATGGTTGGCAAAACATCGAGAACGCTCAACCCGCATGCGCGGAGGTTAGCGCTTGCGTGAAACAAGTATAAAGTCCATCCTCGCTGTTTGGAGAATGCTTCACGTTCCTTCCGGTTTAGGAGTTTCTGCTTTGCTTCCGGGTCACGGTGGTGGCGTTTACGGGTCTCGTCGGGTACAACTAACGGTGTCTCCTGTCCCTCGCGAATCCCGTTCTTCTAGCTATTTCAGGTATTCTTGTCCTGGATTCTGTGTGCAGCGTTACGTTCTTTGAAAGAGGCTATAGCAGTTTGCCTTTGGTTCCGTTTGTCTTTCCTGACCTTAGTATTGGAACTTGTCTTTGGCCAGTTATTGTTTATTTAGCAGTAACGCTTCTGGTTTAGAGCGATTAGCTCCCTTATTCTTTAACGGGCTCAGTGTATATTGAAGACCCAAGACTGTTTATACGTCCCTGAATACCCCCACACAGGTAAAATAGGGCTGTGTATATATACATATAGAGAGACATGGCTAGTATGGTTTAACAACAGTAATTCCTTTTGCATATTGTTTTGTAGGGTGTACACAGTACCATTACCTTCTATTTTCTCTCGTGGAGACAACAGGAGAATACTGACAACCTTCAAACATTCCCTCACTCAGGTACCCACAGGTCCCTTCAGCTATAGTAACCTTTATATAGAATATTCACGCGGGTTCATATTATATACTTACCTTACAGGGTGTTCCCAGCATTCTTTTCCCTATTTACCTCTGTGCTGTGGAGTGAACAGGACATTGGTGATCTCTAAGAATATACATACATCCAGCATAACGAACAGGTAGTCGCATGCACCATTCTCCCTCATATAATCATAACAGACCTATAAGGATTGATATTGACCTTCTTTCTTTGTCTTTTAGGAAAAGGTTAACAGAAGCCTCCCTGTCCCTTGAGCAGACTACCTTACCTACTGTGTACGAAGACTCTGTGTTTTCCCTCCTTACCTTGTTTTGTTTCCCTGCTTTCCCCACACGGGCATCACTTCTTGCTACCAGTATATATATATCTAGGTGCAGAGGGAACCGGTGAGGGGGAGTTGTGGACTGTGCTTCAATTCCATAGTGCTTCCGAGGCAACCTCAATTACCAGCTTGACAGATACAGACTCATTTCGGTAAGCTAATTTTAATTAGTATTATTCTCTCAAGTAACCCATTAAGATCTCAACTGCATGTGGGATGAAGAAAAATCAAAAAGAAGAAAAAAATGATTATATACAAAATAGGCCCAAGTGTGTTTTTGAAGTTTTACTTACAACAGGTCATATATGTGTGAAATCAAATGATGCAGAATTAGTGAAGGAATTCATAAAATTGCGTGGCTTAGACTATACGACTATTGTAAATATTGTACAAATTGTATATATTGCGAATAGGATTGTAAAAACATATCGAATTGAAAATTGTTTTATTTGTAAATATTGTATCACTATTTTTGGATAATATTTTGTATATATGTGTTATTTGTAGCCCTGAAGAAGTCAGTGAAGGACGAAACCCGTTGGCTATGGCTACAGACTTTTAAATGAAGATTTAATAAAGAATGAACTTCCACAAGACCACTGATTCTGCCTTTGAATGATTAATATGTGTATATAAAACTTGGTTATTTTCTGTATAAGTGTGCTGGACCAATTTTGTATTGAGATTACTTATAAACTTCTTCAACAATTTTTGCAGTCACCCAGACATTACCCTTACCCTCATGGAATCACCCAGGCATTACCCTTGCTTTCACGCAATCATGCAGGGATAACTCATGCATTCTTTCAATCACTCAGGCAGTGCCCACACACTATTCCAATCAGCCAGGCACTACCCATACATTCATGCAATGACCCAGGCATTACCCACACAGTGATGCAATCATTCATGCATTATCCATACACTCCCCCAATCACCCACACATATTCTCTGCACTCACATAGTAAGCCAGGTATTGCTCATGCAGTTATCAAATCACCACACAGTACCCATGCACTATTCCAATCAGCCAGGCACTACCCATGCAGTTGTGCAATCACCTAGGCATTAATCATACACCAACGCAATCACTCATGCATTACCCATTCACTCCTCCAATCACTCACACATATTCTCTGCCCTCACACAGTCAGCCTGCATTACTCATGCACTCATCAAATCACCACACAGTACCCTTGCACTACTCCAATCAGCCAGACACTACCCTTGTATTCATGCAATCACTCAGGCTCTACCCATACACAATTACAAAATCACCATACACTACCATTTCACTATTCCATTCACCCAGACACACCCTATGCACTTATGTAATCACCCAGGCATTACTTATATACTCCTCCAATCAACCACATATTACTGTTGCAGTCATGCAATGACCCAGGCATAACCCATGCATTTATAATATCACCACACATGCTCTCATGCAATCACTCGGGAAGTACTCATGCACTCTTCCAATCGGTCAGGCACTGCCCATGTATTCATACAATCACCCAGGCATTACCCATGCACTCATGGAATCACTCATGCATTACCCATATACACCTCCAATCACCCACACATTACCTCTGCACTCACACAGTCAGTCTGGCGTTACCCATGCACTTATCAAATCACCACACGCTACCCTTCCACTACTCCAATCCCCCAGGCACTACCCTTGTAGTCATGCAATCACTCAGGCATTACCCATGCACTCCTCCAATCACCCACACATTACCTCTGCACTCATGGAATCCTCCAAGCCTAAACCATGCACTTACAATATCACCAAGCACTACCCTTTCACTACTCAAATCACCCAGGACTATCGTTGCACTCATGTAATCACTCAGGCATTACTCATGCACTCCTCCAATCACCCACACATTATGTCTGCAGCCATGCAATCACGCAGGCATAACCTATACATTTACAAAATCACCACACACTACCCTTGCACTCCTGCAATCACCCAGGCACTACCCTTGCAATCATGCAATCACTCAGGCAATACTCATGCATTCTTTTATTCACCCACACATTACCTCGCCAATCATGCAAACACTGAGACACTAGCCATGCAGACCTGCAATCACCCAGACATTTGTCCTGCACTCTTGCAATCACCCAGACATTACCCATTCAATCAGATATACACTACCTGTACACTTCTCCATATATTACACTTACCACAATTCTTACAGCACTTACAATTTTTTTCTGTTTTAAACCAATAAGGCGTTATGAAAAGAACCATTTTTTCTTTTTTTTTGTTTTATATATTTTTTTGTATTTTTTAACTCTTTTTATATTTTTTTGTGTTTTTTGTTAAAGAAATGAGAACAAAACAGAACCAACAAGAAAAACATTGAAAAAATATGCAATTAAAACTCATTGCATAAACAAAACAAAACTAAAATAACACTTGTGGTTCTGAATGGCAACCAGGATGGCATTCATTGATTGCTCCCCAACACACAATGTTTTTTGGCACTTTAAACAGCACTGCTCTACTCGAGCCAAATAAGGGTGAACATTAATTGCAGCAGTTGTTGTGCCAGAAGAAGTGGTACTGGGTCCAGCAGTATTGGGATCAGCTGCTTCTTTTTCATGCTGAAGACGCAGTTACTCCCTTGCGAGCCGTCGAGAGTGCATTGTCTGCAGGTGTTTTAGCATGGACGTCATGCCGCAAGAGTATTCCTTTTCTGAGCCCCGTGACAATACATTCTGTCCACCTTCCTGGCATTTACTTTTATTTCACCGGGTGGGATACTAAAAAAAGCTCTTCTATCTCTTCTTTCTAACTTCTACCACATCTTCTTCATGCCCTGGTGGAAGCTGCTGTGTTGCTTTTCTAGCTTCCATTTTTAGAAAGTCCAAAAAAAACACCGAAAACATGTGAAGAAGATGTCTAAAAGAGAACAGGTCTGTCTCCTCAGACGGTCTTGAAAGAATGAAAAAAAAGTGTGGGATCCTTCAAGTTTTAGAATCAAAAGCCTCTAAACCAATGAAAGTCTTTCCTTTAAAGTCACATGGGATTTCCGAACTAGGCGCGCAATGTGCAATTTCCGAAAAATACATTTAACAATCGTATATATTTATTCCAGTTCCATAAAAATGATATTTACAATTATATTAAATATTGTCTTGGTATAATATATATTAAAGTTATATAGATATACTTTTAAAAGTGAAAGATTTGCGTTGGATTCGCGCACCCGGTGTGACTGCCTTGAACTATGTACGTGACATTATGTGGGGGCGGGAACTGAGCCCTGCCACTTACGAAATGTGCATTGTACATGACTTATCCAATATGGTGGTGAAATACTTGATTTTGAGCCCGCATCGAGACAGGTACACAATTGGTACACAAATCCAGTTTAAAAAAAAATTTAAAAATTACTTTTCAGAAAAGAGAAAACATTATTTTTATAAGTATTAAAAAATATATTTATATATTTTTGGGACATTATACTTTAAAATGAGCATTTAAAAAAGTTTTGAAATTCACTGAAAAAACCATAGGTTTCAGGGATATTATAGTTAGAAATTAGCATTTAAAAAACCTTAGAAATTCACTTAAAAAAACACAGGTTTTAGGGACGTTAGGTTTTAGGGACGCTATAATTAGAAATTAGCATTTAAAAAACCTTAGAAATACACTGAAAAAACCGCAGGTTTCAGGGACCTTACAGTTAGTTGGACATTTCACTCATACAAAACCAGTGAAATGTAGCCGTTATAGTTATTTGAGATAACTATAACTCGCACCCCAGCAATGCACTGCAGATGACATCAAATATTACATCATTCATGACAGTGATGTCAACAGTGATTTTATTTGAGATGTCATCATTGATGTCACTGGCGATGTCTGAATGATGTAATACATGACGTCATCAGCAGTGCGTTGCAGGGTGTGAATTATAGTTAGCTCTACTAGCTATAACAGCTGAATTTCACTTTATCAATAATGGGTGGGATCACGTGGCCCCTGCAGTCCTGGAGTCGGCCATCTCCCCAGGGCTTGAGTGACAAAAATGCATGGGGGGCTCCTTCCCTCCATGCTGCCCCAGGGACTGCAACCTCCCCGGGGCTTCAATTTAAATATGGCTGGGGGGCTTATGGGCCCCCAGAAGCCCCAGAGACCACCACCTTCCCAGGGCTACTGTAAAAAACTATTTGGGGGGTTCAAGTCCCCCACACTGCCCTGGGGACCACCACCTCCCCGGGAACACTGTATGCAAATACCACCTCCCTGGGGCTATGTATACATTGGGTGGAGTACCGCAGAGCCACCTCCTGTAGCCCTCCTTGGCCCTGGGGACTGGCATCCCCCAGAGCAGGCTCCAGCAATTTCCTGGGGTACCTACCCCCGGGACATTGCAGTTTGCAATGGCAGGGCGGGAACAAGGCTCCCAACCTGTCATTGCAAAATCTGCTTTGTTTCATGGAAGTTTCATGAAGTGAAGCAAATTGCTTTTGGACAATGGGAGCTGTAAGTCAGCAGCTCCTCCTATCAAAAAGCAATGCCGGCTTCCACAGGAGGCAGGGGCAGGGCATTGGGGCTCCCCTGAGGTCTCCAATGTGAGGCCAGGCCCAGATTATGGGGTTCTCAGGGCCAAAAGGGGCCACGGGAAGGGGGCTGGCAAGGCCCCCTTCCTGTTTTAAAAATAAATAAATGGTTCAGGCCCTGGGAAATGGGGTCCCCAGGACCCAAAGAAATTTAAGAGACGGGGCCACACAGCCCCCTACTTAAAAAAGAAAAAGAACAGAGAAGCCGGCATCGTGCCAGTGGCACTTCCCCCTCCCTGCACCACTCTGCAAACACACCTACTGGAACATAGGGGCCAACTAGCCCAACAGGTTCCTCCAGTAAGCCCCATACAGTGGGATTGCTGAGAGCTGGTCAGAGGCCACCCCCTTTTTTGCACCACTCTGCAAATGCGCTTCTTGGCGCACTTGTGGTAGGGTAATGAGGTCCTTATGTGTCCTGAATACCTCAGGGCTAACGTGGACTTCAATCCCCAAGCAGCAGTGCTCCAGGAGGCACATTTGCAAAGTGGTGTAAAAATGGGGCATGGCCTTGTACCACTCTCAGCAATCCAGCTGTATGGAGCTTACTAGGGATAACAGGAGGGATAGTTGCCTCCCAGGGACCTTGAGGAGGTAAGGGGATTTCATCCCCTACCAAGAGAATTGCAGAAGGCATGTTTGCAGAGTGGTGGAGAAAGGGGGGTGGCCCGTGTCCACCTCTCTGCAATCACACTATCTGGGGCTAACTAGAGATATCAGGTGGGCTAGTTGGCCCCTAGGGACCCTCAGGAGAAAAGGGGACTTCAATCCCCATCCAAGAGCACACCAGAGAGGGTGTTTGCAGACAGGTTGTCAAAGGAGGTGTTGCCTGCTATGAGAACTTACCAATGCTGCTGTGTGGGACTTACTGGTGGTAATAGGTGGGGTGGTTGGCCCCAAGGATGTCCTTGGAGGCCAACTACCCTTCCTGATACCTCCAGTAAGTCCCACACAGTGGGATTGCTAGGAGGTCTTCGGAGGCTATGCCCCCTTACTCCACCTCCTGGCACCTCCTGGCAACACAAGTGTTGGTGATAAAGTCAAAAGTCAACTTTTCTCCTGAGGCACTTTGGAGACCAAGAAGCTCTCCTGGGACCTCCTGTTAGTCTTTCACAGCAGAATTTCTGAGTGCTGGTTGGAGGCCCAGCCCCCTTTCTCCACCACTCTTCAAATGCAACTAATAGTTAAAGAATTATTTGCAATGTAATAGGTCTCGCATTTGTGAGAGTAAGAGCTATTGGTATTGTACATGTAAATGTTTTTTACTAAAGTTTTTGGGAGTAGAGTGGATGCAAATTGTGTGTAGTGAAATTATGTGGTATGTTGTGCAGTGAAATTATGTGGATAGAAAGTATGTAGTATTTAGTGTCCTCTTTTGCTTTTTCCAGCACTTCTGTTGCATCTTTCTGTACCCTCTTGCCTCTTTCTGCACCTCTGTTTGTTCTTTCTGCACTGCTCTTGTTTCTTTCTGCTACTCTATTGTATATTTCTGCATACCTCTTGCCACTTTCCGCACCTTTTTTGCCTGTTTCTTTAATTCTCTGGCCTCTTTCTGCACTTTTCCTAATTCTTTCTGCACCTCTGTTGCTTCATTCAGTACTTCTCTTGCCTCTTTCTGCACTTTTCCTGTCTCTTTCTGTACCTATGTTGCTTCCTTCTATACTTCTCTTGCCTCTTTCTGCACCCCTCTTGCCTCTTTTTGTACCTCTGTTGCTTCTTTCTGCACTGCTCTTGCTTCTTTATGCACCTCTCTTGACAGTTTCTGCAACTCTCTTGCATCCCCTGTGCCCAATTTTGCACCTCTCTTGCCTCTTTCTGCTCCTCTCTTGCTACTGTTCATTCTTTCTCCACTGCTCTTGCTTCTGTCTACGACTCTCTTGCATATTTCTGCACCCCTTTTGCCTCTTTCTGCACCTATTTTGCCTGTTTCTGTAAATCTTTTGCCTCTTTCTGCACTCTTTCTGCACCTCTGCTGCTTCCTTTGGTACTTCTCTTGCCTCTTTCTGCCCCCCTCTTGCCTCTTTCTGTACCTCTGTTGCTTCCTTCTGTACTTCTCTTGCTTCTTTCTGCACTCTTCTTTCCTGTTGCGGTTCCTCTGTTGCTTCTTTCTGCACTGCTCTTGCTTCTTTATGCACCTCCGTTGACAGTTTCTGCAACTCTCTTGCCTATTTCTGCATGTGTCTTGCTTCTTTCAGGACCTGTCTTGCTTCCTATTGTATTTCTCTTGCCTTTTACTGCACCCCTGTTCCCTCTTTCTGCACCCTCTTTCTGTACCTCTGTTGCTTCTTTCTGTAGCTCTCCTGCTTCCTTCTACACCTCTCTTGCTTCTTTTCTTTCTGCATCCCTCCTACCTCTTGTTTCCCTCTTTGTGCAACCCTGTTGCCTCTTTCTGCACCTCTGTTGCCTCTTTTTGCATCCCTCTTGCCTCTTTCTGTATCTCTTTTGCTTGTTTAGGTACTTCTGTAGCCTCTTTCTCTACTCCTCTTGCCTCTTTCTGCACCTCTGTTAGTTCTGTTTGCACTGTTCTTGCTTCTTTCTGCAGCTCTCTTACCAATGTTTGTACTCCCCTTGCCTCTTTCTGTATCCCTCTTTCATCTTGATGTACCTCTCTTACCTCTGTTTTTACCCCTCTTGCCTCTTCTTCCACCTATTTTGCTTCTTTCTATACTTCTCTTGCTTCTTTTTGTACCCTTATTGCCTCTTTCTGTACCTCTGTTGGTTCTTTCTGCACTGCTCTTGAATCCTTCTACACCTCTCCTTCAAATTTCTGCACGTCTCTCACTTCTTTCTGTACCCCTCTTACCTCTTCTTTCTGTACCTTTCTTTCATCTGTCTGCACTCCTGTTCCCTCTTTCTGTACCTCTTTTGCCTGTTTCTGCAACTCTCTTGCTTCTTTCTGAACTTCTCTCATCTCTTTCTGTACTCAACTGGGAAGTGCAAGCTGAGTCTACTTGTACATGTATTCTTACATGTGTAATGCATCTGAAGATGGTAGGTTAAAAAGTAGGTAACTTCACCAATAAGTGGTAAAATCTTCTCAGTTCTACTCTGTCATTTGGTTGCACAGACAGACATGTCTTATGTATATATGTGTTAAAGAGCTCCTCAAGTATACTTTTGAATACCCATGTGCCCTGTATTGTGAGCAGAAAGAAATGTAAAAACCTTTTTGTATACAGATTTAGAGTATGCTGTTTGAAACACAGGTATTCAAGTATTTGGATGTTTATTTTCATGTAACATGTCACTAGAAAAAAGCATAGACACACCTTCACAAACTTGGTCAGACTTACAAAAGTGATATCCTTAGGATTGCTGTTTTATATTTGGTAGGCCTAACATTCTGAGCACCTTCAAAACAAAAGTGAGGTTTATTACATCTTGAGAAAAGGATTAGTGATTAGGCTACTTTGTATGAGTCAGTTTTAAGGTACAGTCAAAGCATGCCTCTTTCTGCACCTCTGTTGGTTCTTTCTGCACATCTCTTGCTTATTTTTGTACCTCTCTTCCTCTTTATGCACCTCTGCTATGTCTTTCTGCATTGCTCTTGCTTCTTTCTGTCCCTGTCTTCCTTTTTCTACACCTCTCTTGTCTCTTTCTGCACTTCTCTTGCTTCTTACTGCACCTTTCATCCTCTGTCTGCACATGTCCTACCTATGTTGGCATAGTTAGAAATTAGCATTTACAAAACCTTTGAAATTAACTGAAAAAATCATAGGTTTCAAAGATGTTATAGTTAGGGATTAGCATTTAAAAAACTTTAGAAATTCACTAAAAACCACAGATTTCAAGGACGTTATAGTTAAGCTGACATTTCACTCATACAAAACCAGAGAAATTCAGAGGTTATAGTTAGTCCAGCAAACTAACTTGTGCCCCCGCAATGCACTTCTGATGACGTGACATATTACTTCACTCATGACATTGTGTGTGACATCATTGGTGACATCACTGATGTCATCTCAAATGACATCACTGATGACAGATGATATCATCCACTTATTATCTGATGCCCTCCTCTCACCCTAGAATAACTTGTTATACACCTACTCTAAAATACCAACTACCATTCTCGAAACTATAGACATACCAATTCTAGTTGGTACATACCAACTTATTGTTTCATAGGTCTTCACACACATCCACTCACCTACACAGTCACTCGTATGTGCAGTCACTTATCAATATAGCCACTGATATATGCACTCATACACCTATACAGATACTCACAAACTGCCACTCAACCATAGAATTACTCACACACCTAGTCAGTCACTCAAAGAGTCAATCACACAGTCTTTTACTCACAGCCATGGCCGGTAGTGGGAGTACCTGCCGGCGGTGACGTGGGGAGGGGCAGGGGCAGGGTGGGGGGTAGTAGTGTATGGATTACGGAGTTTTACAGGTAAGTAAACATTTAAATAAATAAAACAAAATTTGTTGGGCGCACTGCATCACATTTGGTGATGCAGTGCACGCAACAAAATTAGTTTTATTTATTTATATGTTTTCTTCCCTGTTAAGGTCTGTAATCCATACATTACTAACCCCCAGCCTGCCTCTCCCCCTCCCCACGTCATAGCCCATCAGCTACTCCCACCACCGGCCGTGGCTGTTTACTCACCTATGAAGTTATTCACACACCACTCACTCTCTTGTACAATCACTGCAACAAGCACACATGCTCATCCATCCATACATCAACTTTCACAATCACTCACTGTCACATACAGTTATTTACTCCAACACTCACGTATACTGGCTTTCACATATGTAGTTGCTCGCACATATATCACTGTGGCATCATTCACTCACCAACACACCCATATGCACACTCAATCACTCATACACCCCTTCGCAGATGCACTCGCAAGGGTTTTGTACAATTTCGCAAAACGCGAACTTACCTGTCGGGTCGCAAGTTTCGCAAACTTGTTGTTTCTACGTGTCCAGCCTGTTTGGGACACTCTTCTTCATCACTGCCACTCTCTGTCACCACTGCCACTCTCTGACTACTCATGCCACCCTCTGGCCCACCCATGCCACCCTCTGTTTCATCACAGCACCCTCTGGTTGTCCAGTCAGTGTACATTATTGTGGCAAAGCAAGCACACCTTCCCTGCCTCAAGTGACCTGAATTAATTTGGGGCTGATTAATGTGTCACAGAATATTTTTTTTAGCTGGCACCTGCTTCCTTAGTGCTTCCTGATTAGTGATCTTTTGCACTTGCTAAGTGCTTTCATTGTTGCAAAATTAGTTACAACACCTGCCCTGCCCCAACTGACAATAATGAATTAGGGGCTGATTAATGGATTTGAACTTCCAGCCTGGCTCCTGCTTGTCTCCCTTAGCTGTAATTCAGGACCTTTGTGGCATATGTGTAACTATTCTGAGGTTCAGAGCAGGGTCACATAATAGTTGCAACTGGCAACTGAACTCTGGAGGGGCCCCCCAGGAAGCACTACAGGAAATGGCTACTAATGATGAGCCTGAACTTTTGAACCTGGTAAGTAGTTTCAGTTTTGCTAAGATCGTATTTCTGCAATTTTGCGCTTATTCGCGGGGAGCGAAGTTGTACTGGGAAGCCGCGAACTCACGCGAACAGTGCGAGCAAGCCATAAAATCCGCTGCTCGCGGATTTGTGGATTTTGCGGGAGATTCGCGAATCTCGCGGATTGCAAATTTACCGAAAATCCGCAAAATCCGCGAGCGAAACGGATTTTCCGCCCATGCTTAATTGAGACAATCATGAACCTATTCTCCAACCCATGGATCCACTTATTCACCAACTGACAGACTGATACAGACATTCAAACAGATTAGTCACTCACCCATACATTCACCCAGACATTTATAATTTCTCACTTATGCAGCCAGTCACACACTGACTGAATTATCATATATATATCACATTCTTAAACTTTTTAGAAACACTCACAGTGCTTGGATGATGTCATGAGTGATCTAATATGTGACATCATCAGCAGTGCATTGCGAAGGTGCTAGTTATAGTTAGCTCATAACTTCATACCCTAGGACCAAGTTTCATAATGAAAGTGGGAGGGCATGTAGCCCCATCCACTCACCTTCTTAGGATCAAGGACCCCATACAAGGATCCAATTTCTAATAAAAAGGAAAATGAGACACATGCCCCCCTCCCTGGACTTTATTATGACCAGGGAAGCCAATTCCCTGAGGCTGAATCGGGTAGAGAAGGGGAGAGGCCATGTTGACCCCCTCCTTGAGCCTTATTAGGCCTTGGAGACCCTATTTTCAGGGCTGAATTTCAGGGCCTCACAGCCCCTCTTCTTGAGGTTTTATTAGGCCACAGGAGCACCATTCCCAAGGGCCATACCCCCCAAAATTATATATATGTATATATACATATTTTTTTCTAGTGTATGAAAAGGTGTATGTGATTGTCACTTGGATGATGTAATCAGTGATGTCATCAGTGATGTCATTTGAGATGTCATCAGTGATGTCACTGACCTTGTCATGAATGATGTAATATGTGACATCATCAGCAGTGGATTGCGGGTGGATTGCGGGTGTGAGAAATATAGTTAGTACAGCTAACTATATAGGAGCAATTTCAATGGTTCTGTATGAGTGAAATGTCCAGCTAACTATAACACCCCTAAAATGTATAGTTTTTTGAGTGACTTTTAAAGGTTTTTTAAATACTAATTCCTAACTATATAAGGCCTGAAGCCTATGGTTTTTTCGTTGAATATATATATATATATATATATATATATATATATATATATATATATATATATATATATATATATATATATATATATATATATATATATATATATATATATATATATATATATATATATATATTCACTGAAAAAACCATAGGTTATAGACCATATATAGTTAGGAATTCGCATTTACAAAACCTTATTTTACTCACACAAAACCATTGAAATTCCATATATAGTTAGTTGCACTAACTATATATCGCGCACCCGCAATCCACTGCTGATGATGTCACATATTACATCATTCATGACATGGTCAGTGACATCACTGATGACATCACTGATGACATCTCAAATGACATCACTGATGACATCTCAAATGACATCACTGATGACATCACTGATGACATCTCATTTGACATTACTGATCACATCACTGATGATATCATTCATGTGATAATACGATGAACCTCTTCAGACTCTAATATAACCTTAGATACAATCAGTGTAAACAGACACTCACAGACTGTCACTCATCCATGGAGTTACTCACACACCTAGTCAGTCATGCAAAGAATCAATCACACCTCCATTTCCTCAACTATACAGTTATACAAACTTTACTTATTCAAACATATACTAACACATATTTACTCTCTTATACAATCCCTGATACAAGTTCACAATGATCCATACAGCCACTCACACATTCACTGGCTCTTATGCACAGTTATTTATGTATGTCAACTCTCACATGTACTGTGTTTTACATATGTACTTACTTTGACATGTAGCACTGAGATATCCATTCACTCACCAATACACTCATGCACACAGTCAACCTCCCATACAGCTGTTTCCAAATGCACTTTTGAAACCATACATCTAGTGAATCAACTGCTCACACATCTATGCACAGAGTCATACACCTCCCAGCCACCCACACACACACACTCAGTCTTCCATACAAATACTTGGGCAACCAATCAATAACCCATATAGTTACTCATATAGCTACTTATCAACACATGCAACAGTTTACAGAACAACAGACATAATGATGCACAAATTAAGACAGTTTAGTCACTAACCCATGCACTCAGTGAGACACATTTAATCACTCACTCATACAGTCAGTCATGCACCTACTAAATCCTTCATCCAGACACTTATACATCCACTCATTCTTCAATATTTAAGACATATTTTAACTTTACAGAAACATACAGTCACTGGATGTTGTCATCAGTGATGTCATCAGTGATGTCATTTGAGATGTCATCAGTGATGTCATCAGTGATGTCACTGACCATGTCATGAATGATGTAATATGTGACATCATCAGCAGTGGATTGCGGGTGCGCGATATATAGTTAGTGCAACTAACTATATATGGAATTTCAATGGTTTTGTGTGAGTAAAATAAGGTTTTGTAAATGCGAATTCCTAACTATATATGGTCTATAACCTATGGTTTTTTCAGTGAATTTTCAAGGTTTTGTAAATGCTAATTCCTAACTATATATGGTCTATAACCTATGGTTTTTTCAGTGAATATATATATATACATACATATATAAACATATATCATCTGTATATCTATATAAATACAAACATAAATGCATGCATACATATACTTATATGCATTTTAGGGTTGTTAGGGCGTTTTCGTGTGTATTATGTTGCTTTTTTAGGGCTTTTGGGTCAATTAAGTAGGGTTCCCAGAGCCTAGGGCTGAGGGGCCGGTTCAGTTTCGTGCGTATTGGTGTTGGCAAGGTTTTGAGGGATTTTGGCGGTTTTTGGTCGAGATTTGGCCGTTTTATGGCTTTTTTTTGTGTTTGCGGGGGGCGCGTATTCGGGTTGAAATTCGTCCCCGTTCCAGTGGATGGATTGGGCTGATTTTTGGTGAGATGTTAGGGAATCGCTGGAACTAGTGTCCAGCCAAGTTTGAAGCGGATCGGAGCAGTGGAAGTGCTTTAAAGAGCAATTTTTGTGCGGAGTAGCGAATTGCAATGTTATTCAATGGGAGTTTTTGGTGCGCATGGAGAAGGTGAATTTAGGGTGTTCCAGTTGCGCTAGAGGGACGGGGCTTGGGTGAGCTGTAGGGAGTGTGGATCGGCAGGAGTGCCGAATTTTTGGGATTTGTTGGCTGAAGGGAAGGGTGTGCTTGGGCAATTTCGATTTGGTGAACACGGTGCGTTATTTACATGAAAGTTGAAAAAACACTAATAAAAGCAAAGCTAAAAAGCCACCTCATTACAAACAGAATGGCTTTAACTTAAACGAGGGCGAGATCTATTGCATTTTCAATGCTTGTTTACTTTGGTTCCATCAAGAAGGCATTCAGATGTGTCACACATTTGCCATAAATTCTGAATGTTAGCACTCTAGTTGCACATTAGATCACTGTAGTAAAGCTACTGCTCACCAGGGACGTCTGCTGCTGGTATTCAAAGTGCATGTTTCAGTCTGCATGTCAGAATTTTTTTAATGAAATAGAAGAGGATTTGAGAAGTCACTCAAAATGATCCCTAATTTTTCTTTCTGAAGCACTAATCATACTTTCTATGGCAAAATTAACCCCCTCATGTTGTTCCTTTTTAAATTGAGTGTTTTCAGACTTTCCACTTCATTCCAATCAAGATGGCTTCTGGTGTGCCATACTTTTGTCATAAGTAAGACTGTTAGTGCTCTAGTTGTTCTTTAGAACACTCTGGGACATTCTGTCATTGGGCTATACTTGGGGTACATCTGGGTGATATTTGGGCTACATTTAGGCTCTTTTGTCTCTGGTGGCCATCTTGGGAGACTATGTCAGAATTTTTTAATGAAATTGAAGAGGGTTTGAGAAGTCACTCAAAATGTGCCCTAATTTTTCTTTCTGCAGCACTAATCATAATTCATATGGCAAAATATACCCCCTCATTTTGTTCCTTTTTAAATTAAATGTTTTAAGAGTTACCACTTTATTCCAATCAAGATGGCTTCAGGTGTGCCATACCTTTGTAATAAGTAGGACTGTTAGCGCTCTAGTTGTTCTTTAGAACACTCTGGGACATTCTGTCATTGGGCTATACTTGGGCTACATCTGGGTGATATTTGGGCTACATTTGGGCTCTTTTGTCTCTGGTGGCCATTTTGGGAGACTGCATGTCAGAATTTTTTAATGAAATAGAAGAGGATTTGAAAAGTCACTCAAAATGTGCCCTAATTTTTCTTTCTGCAGCACTAATAATACCTTCTATTGCATAATATACCCCCTCATTTTGTTCCTTTTTAAATTAAATGTCTTAAGAGTTACCACTTTATTCCCATCACGATGGCTCCAGGTGTGCTATACCTTTGTAATAAGTAGGACTGTTAGCGCTCTAGTTGTTCTTTAGAACACTCTGGGACATTCTGTCATTGGGCTATACTTGGGCTACATCTGGGTGATATTTGGGCTACATTTGGGCTCTTTTGTCTCTGGTGGCCATTTTGGGAGACTGCATGTCAGAATGTTTTAATGAAATAGAAAAGGATTTGAGAAGTCACTCAAAATGTGCCCTAATTTTTCATTCTGCAGCACTAATCATACTTTCTATGGCAAAATATACCCCCTCATGTTGTTTCTTTTTAAATTAAATGTTTTAAGAGTTACCACTTTATTCCAATCAAGATGGCTTCAGGTGTGCCATACCTTTGTAATAAGTAGGACTGTTAGCGCTCTAGTTGTTCTTTAGAACACTCTGGGACATTCTGTCATTGGGCTATACTTGGGCTACATCTGGGTGATATTTGGGCTACATTTGGGCTCTTTTGTCTCTGGTGGCCATTTTGGGAGACTGCATGTCAGAATGTTTTAATGAAATAGAAAAGGATTTGAGAAGTCACTCAAAATGTGCCCTAATTTTTCATTCTGCAGCACTAATCATACTTTCTATGGCAAAATATACCCCCTCATGTTGTTTCTTTTTAAATTAAATGTTTTAAGAGTTACCACTTTATTCCAATCAAGATGGCTTCAGGTGTGCCATACCTTTGTAATAAGTAGGACTGTTAGCGCTCTAGTTGTTCTTTAGAACACTCTAGGAGGCTGCAGTAGAACACAAAGGAATCAACTGACAGTCTCTGTCCTTGTTGGATGTACATGTTTTACTGAGAATGTCAGACTTCATTTTCACATGACTGAGAAAGATAATGTGAATTTACAGAAAATATGCTTTCAGTTTAGCTTATAGATCCCCTTCCAAACCAGTGTGGGAAAATCATGAGATATTAGTTTTCTTTCAAACAATATTCATGATATCACAGCAGAAGGTTTTTTCACATGGTAAAATCACCTTAGAACCCACCACAATTCCTAAAACGAGTATGGTACCATCAACAAATGATTTATAATGTAACTAAAGTCCTAAAACCCTCTATTAACTACAATGCTTTTTAATGAGGTGCTATCATGTATATTGGTCCCAAGATGGCTGCCAACACTTCTTGGATGAAGCGCTGACAGCCAATCAGATCAGATGTGTGGTTAGGCTCCGCCCAGATATATATCTTGTTTTGAACCTAAATTACTCAAAATCCACTGGAGCACATATATTGAGACCTAGCAAAGGCACATCGGGCTAACAGTCCCTACATTTTTGCCAAGTTTCGTGCAAATCCATTCAGCCGTTCGAGCTAAAAGTGAGGCCAACCGCCCTATGGAAATTAACATGGGAAAAACACGTTTTGGGACCCCCCTTTTTTCTCGGCCCCCCCTTGATGAAACCCCCCCAAATTGTCAGGGGCTGCTCAGAAACAAAATGTTCCATTTTCCTGAAAATTTCAGCCAATTCCATCCACAAACGCCAAAGTTATTAGACATAGAATTTTCAAAAATCCCATAGAGAAAAAATCCTAACTATATATACCTACTGGCGACCGCCAGTAGGTAATATATATATATATATATATATATATATATATATCACCTACTGGCCATCGGCCGTAGGTAGTTATCGTTAGGATCTACTTTCCATAGGAAATCCGCAACATTCTATTGGGAATAACTTTGGCGCCGGTGGACGAATCTTCGCGAATTTCTCAAAGAAGGTGGCCCGCTCTGCTTCGCTCCTTCCCTGAAAATGTGGGGGGGGTTTGTCAAGCGGGGGCCGAGATAAAAGGGGGGTCCTAAAACGTGTTTTCCCCATGTTAATTTCCATAGGGCAGTCAAACTCACTTTTAGCCCGAACGGCTGAATGGATTTCCACCAAACTTTGCAAAATTGTAGGGACTGGTAGCCCGATGTGCCTTTGCTATGTCTCAAGATATGTGCTCCAGTGGTTTTTGAGTAATTTAGGTTAAAAAAATATATATATCTATAGGCGCGCACCGGGCGCGCTACGCGCCTTGCGCGAGGAAAGCTGATTGGCTCTCTGGTGTCTGTAAACATTCAAAACAGTCCGGAGCGGCCGCCATCTTGTGTCTCGGTAAGATCGAGACACAAGAGGTGGCAAAAACAAAGGGGGAAATGTCCATAAGGGGGCAGGGTAGACCCCCCCTGACCCCCTAGGTTTGAAGTGGGGGCCATAAAAGGGCCCCGCGGGGCAAAAAAAAATATTTGTTTTTTTCGATCTGCGCGGGGGGTATGCCCGGTCGGCGCACCGGGGAGCGGACCGGGGAGCGTAGCATGGGAAAAACCCAGTTTATTCACTGCGTCATCTCTACGACCCTTTCTTGCGTCAATACGCCCCTTTTGCATACATTACACCTGACGTAGGTATAATGTGGCACAGGGGTTTACAAACTGACGCATCTACATAGATGCGTCACTATGTAAATATAACTCAATAAGGTGCATGTTTTATGCTGCTGATGCGTCACAAAAAGTGACGTACCGGTGGCGTAAAAGTGACGCATGGCCTTATAAATGAGGCCTTCAGTCTTCTACTCATGCGTCATATTAAATATATGACGTATTATGTCGCAAGTACTTACAGATACATCAGTATTTCAGACGTATCTGTAAGCGCAAAAGTGATGCATTGCTGGAGTGTGTCACAAAAATGATGCAACTCCAGTAATGCATCCTTTCACATGGGGCCAGGCCCCATGTGAAAGGGCCTGCATCAGTCTTACGCCTGCTGTGAAACAGGCGTAAGATTTGGACGCAACACCGTCATAAAAATGACGCAGTGATATCTCATAGATTTTACTGCATCACCTATACGACCCTTTCTTGCGTCAAAACGTCCCTTTTGCATACATTACACCTGACGTATGTATAATATGGCGCAGGGGATTACAAAGTGACGCATCTACCTAGATGCATCACTTTGTAAATATTACTGAATAAGGTGCATTTTATACAGCACTGAGGCGTCACAAAAAGTGACGCACCGGTGGCATTAAAGTGACGCAAGGCCTCATAAATGAGGCCTTCAGTCTTCTAGTCATGCGTCATATTAAATATATGACATATTATGTCGGAAATACTTACAGATACGTCAGTATTTCAGACGTATCTGTAAGCGCAAGAGTGATGCATTGCTGGAGTGTGTCACAAAAATGATGCAACTCCAGCAATGCATCCTTTCACATGGGGCCAGGCCCCATGTGAAAGGGCCTGCATCAGTCTTACGCCTGCTGTGATACAGGCGCAAGATTTGGACGCAACAGCGTCATAAAAGTGACGCAGTGATATCTCATAGATTTCACTGCGTCACCTCTACTACTCTTTCTTGCATTAATACGTCCCTTTTGCATATATTACACCTGACGTAGGTGTAATGTGGCGCAGGGGCTTACAAAGTGACGCATCTACCTAGATGCGTCACTTTGTAAATATGACTGAATAAGGTGCATTTTTTACAGCACTGGTGCGTCACAAAAAGTGACGCACCGTTGGCGTTAAAGTGATGCATGGCCTCATAAATGAGGCCTTCAGTCTTCTAGTCATGCGTCATATTAAATATATGACGTATTATGTTGGAAGTACCTACAGATATGTCAGTATTTCAGACGTATCTGTAAGCACAAAAGTGATGCATTGCTGGAGTGTGTCACAAGAATGATGCAACTCCAGCAATGCATCCTTTCACATGGGGCCAGGCCCCATGTGAAAGGGCCTGCATCAGTCTTACGCCTGCTGTGATACAGGCGCAAGATTTGGACGCAACAGCGTCATAAAAGTGACGCAGTGATATCTCATAGATTTCACTGCGTCACCTCTACGACCCTTTTTTTTGCGTCAATACGCCCCTTTTGCATACATTAAACCTGACGTAGGTATAATGTGGCGCAGGGGCTTACAAAATGACCCATCTACCTAAATGCGTCACTTTGTAAATATGACTGAATAAGGTGCATTTTTTACAGCACTGGTGCGTCACAAAAAGTGACGCACCGGTGGCGTTAAAGTGATGCATGGCCTCATAAATGAGGCCTTCAGTCTTCTAGTCATGCGTCATATTAAATATATGACGTATTATGTTGGAAGTACTTACAGATACGTCAGTATTTCAGACGTATCTGTAAGGACAAAAGTGATGCATTGCTGGAGTGTGTCACAAGAATGATGCAACTCCAGCAATGCATCCTTTCACATGGGGCCAGGCCCCATGTGAAAGGGCCTGCGTCAGTCTTACGCCTACTGTGATACAGGCGCAAGATTTGGACGCAACAGCGTCATAAAAGTAACGCAGTGATATCTCATAGATTTCACTGCGTCACCTCTACGACCCTTTTTTTTGCGTCAATACGCCCCTTTTGCATACATTACACCTGACGTAGGTATAATGTGGCGCAGGGGCTTACAAAGTGACGCATCTACCTAAATGCGTCACTTTGTAAATATGACTGAATAAGGTGCATTTTTTACAGCACTGGTGCGTCACAAAAAGTGACGCACCGGTGGCGTTAAAGTGACGCATGGCCTCATAAATGAGGCCTTCAGTTTTCTAGTCAAGCGTCATATTAAATATATGACGTATTATGTCGGAAGTACTTACAGATACGTTAGTATTGCAGAAATATCTGTAAGCGCAAAAGTGATGCATTGCTGGAATGTGTCACAAAAATGATTCAACTCCAGCAATGCATCTTTTCTTACCCTTCCACACCCCCGTTCCTTTTCAACATTTTCTTTGAATATTCCCATTCCCCATGTTCACTCTCCTTCTCCTTACTTTCCTTCCCAACACTTACCTTCTTTCAGTCCCCCTACTTCACTTCCTTTCTCCTCTCATACCTTTCTGTTCTTTCTTACTCATTTTCCTTTCCATTATCAATGCACTAAACTTCACTTACTCTTTTTCATTTTTTTAAGAATATAGCTCTTTGATGAGAATTGGAGGTAGTTCTGAAAATAACTTTTTTTTTTCTTCTTTTTTCTTTTTTTAGAACAAAAACAAAAACAGGGAATGGAAACTGCCCAACAGGAGCAAAAAAACCAAAAAAAAATTAGGGCTGGGAACGGCAGTGATGGTTCTCCAATGCTCGAACCATGAGCAGAACACTTTGCTCCCCAAAGGTAAGTAGCTGATCACAGTATCTGCATTTCAGGACGCCTTTGTTGAATGCAGGCTGAATGTTTGGAACCAGCTCTTGCAATCGCCCCCTTACTGAAGTAGTTGCTCCTCCAGTTGATGTAGAGGCCCCATCACTGGGAACCTCTTGTGCCAGAGCCCTGACACTTTCCCGGGAAAAATTCTGGGGGTGCTACCTCTCCACATGGCGAAGCATTGTGGAGTTCCCAAAAGAATATTTCTTAGTGGGGTCACCCCGTGACAGGACTGTGTGACAGATCCTGCACTCCACTTTTGGAGCATTGACCTTCTTCTGGTCATCAGGTATGGAGAAAAAAAATCCAGATGAAATGCTCTTTGACCTTCGGCTGAGGAGGCTCTTAATCAATGAATTCAGGCTCATCTTCACTGCTGGATGGTCTGGCAGCCATGATTATCCAAAAAAGATCCAAGAGCAAAAAGGCAGGTCTTTCAGTCACAAAAGTGAAAGAAGAAGTGAAGGAAATGGGTGGGGATTTCATTCTTTGTAAAAAAACCTGTTAGCAACCAATAAAAAGTGTTATTTTAAGGTCACATGACTTGACGCGCTGACGCTGTGCGCACCGGAGCTCTTCCGGGGGCGCATACGCGGCGCGAACGTAGGCGCTTCCGGGGGCGCATACGTGGCACGAACGTAAGCGCTTCCGGGGGCGCTTACGCGGCACGCCTAAGTGACGTTTTGATAGTATCACAGAAATGCAAAATTATTTTCATTTCCTCATTCAAAAAAACTGCTTTTATATGTATGTACTAAATGTCTTGCGTTATTATTTACTTTTCATTCACATTTTTTTACACGAACGCAAGTAGCGCTGTGGGTGCGCTTTCCGGAGAGAGCTTACCGGTGCGCGGACCCAGAGCGCCCCAAGAAAAAATGATAATTATTATTATTTTTTTTTATATTATCATTAAAAAAATAATACTAATTAATACTCACACAAAACAGTAAATAAAAAAAACGTAGGTTAAAACTCGATATGGAAAGGAATTAGCATTTAAAAAACCTATGAAATTCACTGAAAAAACCATAGGTTTCACACCAGTTATAGTTAGGAATTAGCATTTAAAAAACCTATTAAATTCACTGAAAAAACCATAGGTTTCACACCAGTTATAGTTACCTGGAAATTTTACTGACATAAAACCATTAAAAATTCCCACATTATAGTTAGTTGGACTCACTATAACTTGCGCGCCTGCAATGCACTGCTTCGTGGGGGGAGCGCCCGGTACGCGCACCGGGGAGCGTACCAGGGAGTGTACTTTGGTGAAAAATAGTGAAAAAAGTTAGAAAAAGATCATCATTTTGAGTGATCAGAGGTAGGGTAGCCCTGAAAAGAGCTTTTGGGTTCTGTGGCTGATTTAGGTACCTACAAGTAGGTTCCAATGCACAGTTTTAAGTTCAGGAGGAATATTCTATTCCCCTCATCTGAGAAGTGCACACCATCTCCTCTGTAGATATCTTGCATGTTGTAACGCAAGTTATTGTTGTATATTGAACCCATTCCATAGTCTCTAATGTAAGCAGAAACAGTTGTATTCACATGTTTCCGTGCTTTCTCAAATTGTGGACAAAATTGGTTGGACAACTTCCATTTCTGTCTTTGACATATATTGGAATATACAAAGGCAGTTTGTGGAAAAAGTGCCATCAATTGACCAAAGGTGTCCTTTAAAAGCATTTCCAGACCTACCCCAGTCAAAGTGCCCAAGTCATTTCTACCAAAGTGCACAATTAAGAGGTCAGGGTGTGGCAGATGCAAAAAGGTTTACACCAATGGTATCAATTGGTGACATCTCAATCCTCTCTGGCCAATCCACTTGATGTCCACATTTGGTAAATAAAGGTTGTGAAAATTTCTGATAGCTGCATACCTTTGAGCCCAGTGGATGTAGCTATGTCCAATAATACAGACAGAATACATGGCGAGAGAAGGTTCTGGTGCAGTCAGATGAAGTGTGGGAATGAAATGGCAGTTGGAACAGTAGGAGTTTACAAAAAAAATAACTGTGGAGTTTCACTGCTCTTGAATCACAAGCAATGATTGGTGGATTCAGATAGTTGAAAACTGAAAGTTAGGGTGCATGGTTGTGTTCTGTGAAAGAAGCAATTTGTATAGTTAAGGAAAAGTCATTTAAAGAAACATTGCACCGGATAAGCTGGTGTATTAAGAGGTCAAACATCTTTGCTGAGTTCATTTGCAAAATTGTAGAATAAACTTTTGAACCTGAGAGTTCAGTGAGGAGGGAGTTGCGCGGGTAACAGGTAGAAAGGGCTGAGGCGGGAAGGGTGTTGGTTTGAAAATAGTGAGGGAAGAGTTTTAATTGGTTGAAATGAGGCATATGTGTGTAGAATTAGAGGTTTTCTGTGCCAGTCATGGTTGCAGTGTCTGGAGTGCATACCTTTTGCTCTGCTAAAGAAAAATTGGCGTGTGTGTCTGACACTGTTCTCAATCTCCCAAAGCATTTGTAAAGGTGAGTAATGATTCATTTAATTTAGATAGAGACTTGTATGCTCTATGGAGAAGATTTGGAAGCAGATTGTGTTTTTGTTAATGTTGCTTTGTGTAATGTTTTTTGATAATGCTTGGTAAAAAGATTTTGCTGCATAGAGGAATTGTCTTTTGTGAAATAGTGAGGTTTCAGTAGTGAAATTGAATGCTTGTACATAGGACCTGTGCTGTGTTTCTAAAATGTTATTTAAAAAACGATTTTGGGGTAAATGAATGGCTTTTATATTTTTGAGAAGGAATTAATAGTGTCTGCCTCATTAAATAAATATATTTGAACCTTTCTCAATGATGTCACCTGCGTTACCTCAGATTAGGAAGCAGATTGAGCTTCTTTCTTGTTGGTTTGTGTCATTTTTTTTGATAATGCTTGGTAAAAAGATTTTGCTGCATAGAGGAATTGTATTATGTAACATTGAGAAGTTTCAGTAGTGACATGGAATGCTTGTCCTTAGGACCTGTCCTGTGTTTCGAAAATGTTATTTAAAAAATGATTTTGGGGTAAATGAATGGCTTTTATATTTTTGAGAAGGAATTAATTGTGTCTGCGTCATTAAATAAATATATTTGAACCTTTCACAATGATGTCACCTGTGTTACCTCAGATTAGGAAGCAGATTGAGTTTATTTCTTGTTGGTTTGTGTCATGTTTTTTTTATAATGCTTGGTAAAAAGATTTTGCTGCATAGAGGAATTGTATTATGTAAAATTAAGAAGTTTCAGTAGTGACATGGAATGCTTGTACATAGGACCTGTGCTGTGTTTCTAAAATGTTATTTAAAAAACGATTTTGGGGTAAATGAATGGCTTTTATATTTTTGAAATGGAATTAATAGTGTCTGCCTCATTAAATAAATATATTTGAATCTTTCACAATGATGTCACCTGCGTTACCTTAGATTAGGAAGCAGATTGATCTTCTTTCTTGTTGGTTTGTGTCATGTTGTTTGATAATGCTTGATATGAACATATGCAAGATAGAAGAATTGTATTTTGTGAAACAGTGAGGTTTCAGTAGTGAAATGGAATGCTTGTACATGGGACCTGCGCTGTGTTTATAAAATGTTACTTAAAAAACGATTTTGGGGTAAATGAATGGCTTTTACATTTTTGAGAAGGAATACATAGTGTCTGCAAGATTAAAAGAATATATTTGAACCTTTTAGAATGATGTCACCTGCATTACCTCAGATTAGGAAGCAGATTGGGGTTCTTTCTTGTTGGTTTGTGGCATGTTTTTTGGAAATGCTTGATATCAACATATGCAAGATAGAGGAATTGTCTTTCATGAAATAGTTAGGTTTCAGTAGTGAAATTGTATGCTCGTACATAGGACCTGTGCTGTATTTCTTAAATGTGATGCGGAAAACGATTTTGGGGCAAATGAATGGCTTTTACATTTTTGAGAAGGAATAAATAGTGTAGAGGAGGTGAGGCCTGTCCAGGGGTGTAGATGAGGTGAGGCCGGTCCAGGGGTGCAGATGAGGTGAGGCCTGTTTAGGGTTGCAGATGAGGTGAGGCTTGTACAGGGGTGCAGAGGAGGCGAGGCCTGTGTTCAAGAGTGTAGTGGGAGAGAAGCCTGTCCAGGGGTGCAAAGGAGGTGAGGCCTGTGTCTAAGAGTGCAGTGGGGGAGAGGCTTCATAAAGTCCAGTCCACTGCATTCTTAGACACAGGTCTCACCACCTTTGCTCCCCTGGACAGGCCTCACCTCCTCTGCACTTCTGGACAGGCCTCACCTCATCTACATCCTTGGACAAGCCTCTCCCCCACTACACTCTTGATCACAGGCATCACCTCTTCTACAACCTTGAACAGGACTGATTTCCTCTGTCCGCTGGACAGGCCTCACCTCCTCTGCACCCCTGGACATGCATCACCTCATCTGCACAATCTGCTTCCTAATCTAAGGAAACACAGGTGAAACATGCAATCATGTACACAGTATCTAAACCTTGTGAATAATGTAAAACCAATTCATGTGCTGTAAATCAATTTTTACATAACATTTAAAAAACAGAGCACAGGTCATATGTACAAGCATTTCATTACACTACTGAAACCTCACTTTTTTACAAAATACAATTCCTCTATGCACTAACATTTCTTTACCAAGTATTATAAGACATATGACACAAAGGAAGAATAAAAAAGCGTAATGTGCTTCCTAATCTTAGGAAACACAGCAGACAAGTTTTGGAAAATTGCAAATATATTTATTTAATCATGCAGACACTTTCTAATCCTTCTGAAAAATGCTAAAGCCATTCATTTGCCCCTTAATCGTTTTTAAATTAACATTAAGAAAAACTGAGCACAGGTCATATGTACAAGCAATCCATTTCACTACTGAAACCTCCGTTTTTTACAAAATACAATTTCTCTATGCAGCACATTTTTTTTATCAAGCATTAACAAAAAACATAACAGAAAGCAACAATAAAAAAACACAATCTGATTCCTAATCTAAGGAAATACACCTGACATGATTGCGAAAGGTGCAGAGAAGGTGAGGAAAGCCCAAATGGCTTTTATGATTGTGAAAGGTGCTGAGGAGGTGAGGCCTGTGTCTAAGAGTGCAGTGGGGGAGAGGCTTTATGAAGTCCTGTCCACTGCACTCTTGGACACAGGCCTCACCTCCTCCGTTCTCCTGGACAGGCATCACCTCATCTGCACTTCTGGTCAGGCCTCACCTCATCTGCACCCTGTCACCATCAATTATACCCAATACATTGAGGCCTGTCCAGGGGGCACAGAGGAGGTGAGGCTTGCCCTAGGGTCAGAGGAGGTAAGTCCTGTCCATTGCACTATTGGACACAGTCCTCACCTCCTCTGCACCCCTGGATAGGTCTCACCTCATCTGCACAATCTGTTAACTAATCTGAGGAAACACAGGTGACATGATTGTGAAATGTGCTAATATATTTTTTTTAATCATGCAGATACTATCTAATCTCTGTCAATAATGTAAAACCAATTCATGTGCCGGAAATCTTTTTTTAAATAACTTTAAAAAAAAGAGCATTTGTCATATGTACAAGCATTTTATTACACTGCTGAAACGTCACTTATTTTCAAAATACAATTCTTTTATGCATCAACATTTCTTTACCAAGCATTATTATTATTTTTCCACCTGTCCCCTTCTAACACCCTCTCTCTGACTTATTCCTTTTTACATCCTGACTCTGTGTTACACTCTCTTACACTCTCTCTTTGACTTTCTTTATGTTACAACCTGTCTCTGATTAATTCCCTCTCTCTCTTTGTTTTTTTTCAGCAATTTCTAAATCATACTCTCTTTTACATCCTCTTCCTGATTTACTCCGTCTCACAACATTTCTCTTTGTAACATTCTCTCCCTGTCTTACTTCCTATTACACCTTTTTTTGTGTTTTACACCCTCTCTCCCTCTTTCGGACTTTTTTATTCTCTTCCTTTCTTCCTGTTACATCCTCTGTCTGACCTACTTCTTGTTATATCCTCTCTCTTTTTTTACTTCCTCTTACACCCTCTCTCAAACTTACTCTCTCTCTCTCAATCCCCTTTACAGGCTCTCTCTGTTTAAGTCTCTAATACATCCTCTTCCCTTCTAACAACCTGTCTCTGTCTTACATCTTTTTACACCCTTTCTCTGTTTTACACCCTGTTACACCCTTTTTCTGACTTACTCTTTTTCTCTCTTTCTTTCACTTACTCCCTCTCCCTATTACATCCTTTCCCTGTCTTACAACATATTATACACTCTCTCTGTCTTACTCCTTCTCTATGTTTTACTCCCTCTACCTGTTTCTTTGTCCGACTCTCTCTGTCTCTTTGTGTTACTCCGTCTAGCTGTTTTTCTCTGTCTTACTCCTAGTTATATAGTTGCTGTGGTATAAACTTAGATATGTTGTAAACTAGTGTTTATATCGTTTGCCTATTGTCCTTCCTTTGTTGTTTGCTAATAGTGATCTATAATGTGTTATTATTTTCTTTACCACAGATTGAAATCAACAATTCAAAAATAAGGAAATATATCCTCAAGGCAGAGGAGAAGGAAAGATGCAATACGGAAAAAATCAAAAACAGCAACGGAATTAAAGCACTCCCCTACAACAAGTACTTCAAAAAACACAGAAAAAGCTCCTGGTAAGACAACTAAGTCTTTTTTTCGGTACATATGTAGACCAAAAAAAATGTTAATGGGAATGTGAATATACAGAAGGAGAGAGCAAATTTGAAAAGGAAGGAGAGGCCGCCCAAAAATGTTACTACTGGACCAGGAGAGAACAGTGTGTATAGCAATAGAAGGCAAAACCAATTTAGGGACATTCATAGATGAATGTTTCGCAATAGGGTAGTTTTAAATTTATTAAACAATTTAAAGAAAGGTAAACAGAGAGCTGCTTTTTACAAGAAAAAGAAAAGTGTAGAGAAGATTGTTGATCAGGCTTTCGAAGTTGAGAAAAAATGATTTATTTTAGTAATCAATAGAATTAGGATACTTAACAAGGCAATTGATGTTTTCAAATTGAACAGTAGATGGAAAAGAATAATTAATCGGACTAATTTTTGTGAAGTTTTTTCTGGAGAATGGATGCATAGTTCAAGTTCTGAGCCACTTTTTAATGAGGAGAGTTACTTCCAGGAGAATCTTTTGGTGCATGCAGTTGACACCAGTGGTCGTGAGCATATGAGGTGAAAGACGGTCTTCCGATGGAAAAAGAGAAACTTGTGTCTAGAGATGCAGAAGAGGTGTTAGCTGATGAAGTTTTAGGGAGACGTACTAAGGGTCCAGTGTACACATGGAAGTGTAGTAGTATTTATAGTGTGCGACAGGATTCAATCGATTTGCTTCATAATTTCTTACGTACATATAGTAAGAAAAGTCTAAAACAGAAAATGAAGATGTTGCAAGACTTAGATCCTTGCAGAGTGAGAGAAAACACAGGTTTGCATGGGCATTCACTGGCTTGTCTTTCTAGAAAAGTATGTCAGAGTGTTTTTCATCATTTTAGGATGTTAGCAGTGCATCATAATAAAGTGAGGACATTAGTGAGAAGGTTGTATTATGCAAAAAGTCCAGCACTTAAGCTTAAACAGTTAAACAGTGCTCTTTTGCATGGATCTGAATTAGATGTGAAGAGCATTTGTGAAGAAATTGAGTTTTGGTATTTTGGGGACAAAGAGGACAGTGTAGAAATTGATATAGTAATAGATGGTAATGTGGAAGACAATGTACAGATTTCAAGTACAGAAAAGTTTGACGAGGAAATTACCAAGTTTAAGGTGAAATCAAGTGTAAGGCCTAATTTTACTTGTGTGTGTTGTCGACGGACTCTTTATAAGATTCAGACTAGGTTAGTTGATTTATATGCAAAAAGTGAAATGGAAAATAATAGTGAATGGAAGGATTTTGTAACTTATTTGTTGGTGGAGAATTCTTTTGATTTGAGTTCTGATCAGCGTATTTGTAATTATTGTTTTAAAAAATAAATGAAAACAGAATGCCTGCTAGAGCTGTTCATAATAATCTTGAGTTGGTAGATATTCCTTCTGAATTGATGGATTTAAATACTTATGAATCTATTTTGATTCAATGTGTCCATCCTTTTCAGGCTATTGTTTGCATGGAGCCTAAGAAAGGGAAATTGCCTCCTTCAGATTTACAAAGAGGATTAAAGGGAAGAGATGTTTATTTGCCTCTAGATTTCAAGAAAAATATTGATACAATTGGTGTAGAAAGAGTAGAAGAGGATCCTCTGGTTATTCTAGTTAATGGGGTTCCGACAAAGAGTAAGAAAATCTGGCAAGATTTAGTGGATGTTGGGAAAGTCAAAAAGGCAACGTTGTATTTGGTCAAAAACAATGAGTACTACAAACATGTATGTGTTGGAGCAGAGGAAACAGCTACATAAGAAGACAGTGATTGTTCAGCCGGCCAAATTGAAAAAGTTGATGTATCTAGAAGTGAAGACATATATGAACATTATACTGTTCATCCTTTGCATTCCAAAGAAGTAATGGGGAATGCAATTGACTTGTTTCAAATAAAAGCAGCAAAAGGAAGTCCCATTAGTGTATGGGAAGAAAGTTTGGAAGCTCGTTCTTTTCCACAGTTATTTCCAACAGGTCGAGGTGGACGATATGACGATCGACCAGTTCAAATTCCTGCAGCTGAATACCGGACTTTAAGATTATATGCTGAAGATCCAAGGTTTCGTCAATGCATTCCGTATTTGTTTCATCTACTGTATGAAAGTGACTTGTCTGGGCTTTCTTATACAGTTAATCATATACTGAAAAGTGGAGCACATCTGCAAAATGTTTCGGTGAGGGACTTTATGGAGAAAGTAAATCTGCAAGACAGTATTTTGGAATCTCAGCTAATCAATCTCATGGCATGTCAGCGTGGTACAAACGAGTATTGGTATCGTCGTCATAGGGAATTGAAATGTATGGGTGCCGCTCGCCTTAGAGGTTGTTTCCAGCGTTCCAGTTCTATTTGCCAGCGCTACAGGAGTAGCCACTTATCTGCCAACCACATCGTGACCCAGAGGGAGGAGACGCGAGGCCGCAGAGGAGGCGAGAGGTGCGGCCCCGGGACTGCGAGGTACAGCTCCAGTAACACCAGCTGTTTCCTCTTCCTGCGTGAGCCGCCCCCCCTCCTAGTGCCCCGCCCCCTACAAGGCGTACTTAACCTCTCGTGGCCCCCGCTTCGCGGGAGCCGCTCGCCTTAGAGGTTGTTTCCAGCGTTCGAGTTCTATTTGCCAGCGCTACAGGAGTAGCCACTTATCTGCCAACCACATCGTGACCCAGAGGGAGGAGACACGAGGCCGCAGAGGAGGCGAGAGGTGTGGCCCCGGGACTGTGAGGTACAGCGCCAGTAACACCAGCTGTTTCCTCTTCCCGCGTGAGCCGCGCCCCCTCCCAGTGTCCCGCCCCCTACAAGGCGTACTTAACCTCTCGCGGCCCCCGCTTCGCGGGTGCTGCTCGCCTTAGAGGTTGTTTCCAGCGTTCCAGTTCTATTTGCCAGCGCTACAGGAGTAGCCACTTATCTGCCAACCACATCGTGACCCAGAGGGAGGAGACGCGAGGCCGCAGAGGAGGTGAGAGGCGCGGCCCCGGGACTGCGAGGTACAGCGTCAGTAACACCAGCTGTTTCCTCTTCCCGCGTGAGCCGCGCCCCCTCCCAGTGCCCCGCCCCTTCCCCACCTCACAGTTACTTAAACAGGGCTCATAACGCGCATCGCGGGACGCGCGCGGGTCGTAGCCCGGGGCGAAGCCCGGGCAAAGGGCGGGCCCGATTAAGCCTGTTAAAGCCTGTGCAAGTCTGGTCTGGGCCTACCCTCTAGTTTCTGGCCCTTTGAACCTCGACCTGCTTTCCAGGTAATTCTTACTACCATCACTACGCCCCCTTATCAACGAGTATCTCAGCGCCATCATGTCCACAAGGGGCAGTAGGAGTAAGACCGCTCAAGGTCTGGGCCAGGTTACTGGTCCAATTGACCAATTCATTACGAAAGCAAACGAAGCAATTAATCAAGGGATTGTCCTTTTGGAAAGACGTGTTTCACAAGACCTTGCTGCAGCACGAAGATCCTCTATGGGCCTTCTGGCTTTAGCTAAAACACCTATCCAACAAGAAACTAACGCTCCACTCCTGTTAGATATTCATGCAGAACTACACACTATTCCAATGAGTGTCGATTTATCTGTCACTCACCTATCTCTAGGGGAAGACACTCTGGAAGATCTGGAGAAAACACCGACACTGGCGATTAGTCCCACTCAAACGCCTCCGTTAACCCTGATAGAGTCACAACCCACGATAGAACTGCCATCTTCAGTACTAGTTTCTCCTACTGAAACCGATAAGGAGTCAAGGGAGGGTGACATCCCCAAACAAAACAGTACAAGGCCAGTAGCTAAGGACAAGCAGAACTGTCCACCCAAGCACACAAGATCCAAAAAATCCCCCCGCACTAAATATCAAAATAAGCCTACCAATCCCTTACCTGTAAATGTGGATGATGCCTCTGTAACAGCTACATCGTCTGATGATGCTCAGAGGGGTTATGTTACTGGCAATACTAATCACTTTGAGCTTAATGCACAAGTATTAGCTACAATCAAGGATCTTATAAAAACTCAATTATTACCAATTGAACGATCCTTAAATAACATCGAGAAGCAAATTGCCAGATTAATTAACCATACCAGCCATTTAAAACCTCCTACTATCACTTTAGCCCCTCCAGTCTCAACGATTGCCAACCACACTAAGACAGCCACTGCTCAGAAACCTGCACCCCCATCCTTAATACACAAAACTCCCCTACCCACAGGTAAAACTCCCAAAACTCCCATCACCACACAAGTGATTCAAACAGACTCAAAGGGCACTACTAAGCAAGCACAGGGAAAGCCAGCAACAACCACTGACCCTCCTAAAACCAAACCAAAGCCTCTCTCCCCCAAACCTCTGGTCGCCCATCAGGCTGATGATACTATTAACAAACCAATTAGACCAAAGAGGCCAATCCACCTTCCTCCAGAGGCAAGCCCCTACACTGTGATCCTTACGGGGGTCCCAGAACTGGAGGAAAATACGAGTGAACCCACCTGGTCCCTAAAAAATAAAGTCATGCAATGGCTTAACATTAACAGACCCCTTCCCATACATCTTAAGAGCAGACTCACCATGGTACGTAGGGTCCCCTGGATTGGGGAAACAAGGAAAAGAACACAGGGGGACTGCATTATTATTAATTTTGATGACCCAGAGACAGCCAGATACATATGTTCTTGGTCGTCATTGGAGAGAAAGGGAGGTATAGACACTAATCGTCTGTCCTTTTTCTATCCTCCAAAGTTCCCCCATGAACAAGATTACCCTCTTAGCTGGAACCAATCTCCAGGTTGGAGTTGGGCACAAGTAGATACACATAATAGGAGGAGGGACTGGGATCATTATCCTTGGAACCCAAGAAGAGAGCTACCCTATACAGAGGGGTGGAGGGGGGTACCAACCAGTAACTATTTCTCACCCCTAGAAATGGTTGATTGACCATCAAACGACCAAACATCCTCCATGAACAAGATCAAAACCTCCCCGTCTCCTGATAGCTCAGGGTCTCCTTCAAGCCAATCTGGGGAACCTGGCTTGGAACGACTCAACCTGGGTCCTACTAACATGTCCCTTCCCAGGCCTGCGACTGTTCAAACCGACAAACATCTGGCTCCCCCATTACCCTCTTCTCTTGAATCAAGCCATTCTCTTTGCTCACCAAATGACCTTGACCCAAGTCTTTATATGTCCATTCTAACTTGGAACATAGCTGGTCTTTCAGACAAAGCAAAGTACCCAATCTTCCTGAATTATATAAACACTTTTGACATCATAGCGCTTCAGGAATGCTGGGACCTCACACCTACTAATTTGGATGGTTATAGTACACACTTTACCCCAGCTATCTAGTCAAATAGAGGCAGACCTTCGGGAGGTCTTTGCTTCTACGTGTCAAACAGACTCAATGTATCTTTAGAATGTGTTGAGCTCGCTCCATCTGATCCTAACTCAAAGTCTTTTGGTTCCTCTTTACAGGCCCTCAAAATGTCTGGGAAGGATGCTGTTAGTTCCCTCTTCATAAATCTATATATTAGGGCACAGAGAGATGACCAACCAAAGTTTACAGAGTTTCTCTCCAAACTCATAAAGAAGGGTATAGGAGGGTCTTGTTCAGATAGGCGTTTAGTTATACTAGGAGATTTTAATTGTCACCTATGCCCACATAGTGGTACCAGGGTCTGTGACTTAAGAGCCCCAAATGGTGAACATACCACTCACTTCGAACACTCAATCATGGGATCCCAACTGAATACTCTACTACACGAATGGGATCTGGGCTTTTTTAATGACCTAACAATGCCCCCGACTGACTTCCAACCTACATTTCATGGAAGGGGATCGCTTACGACAATTGATTTTATTCTCTTGTCTAATAGTCATCAAGGCGACGCCCGAGAAACTAGAAGAGAAGAGCTGGTTCTGAGTGATCACTACCCCATCAGTGCCAAAATATACTCCCCCTCCAGTGGAAAAAAGCTTGGGAGTGATATAGAAAATCTTTACTCACCCTCTATATCTCTCACATCGAGAAATGGGTACATTATAAAATGGGCAAAAATTGACACATTGAAATTTCTTGAGAATCTGATTAAATCTGCCCCCGACCTTTTCCGGTCTTGTTTAGAACACCCTCCCAACCCAGAAGAAATCATCCTGGCATTTGACCAAATCGACCTACAAATCAGAAGAAATTTGACCAGAAACTGTAACAAAAGCAATGGGTCCAGGAGTAATGGCTGGTTCGACCATGAGTGCTCAAACACTCATAACACTCTGAAGGCCACTCTTAATAAAATTCCAAAAAACCGGATGGAAATAAGATCTGCCCGTGCTGCCTATAAACAGGCAATAAAAAACAGGAAAAAGGAAGTGAAAATGGCCGCCTGGGAAGCTCTGCTAAAAGCAAGTTCTTTAAGAGACAATACGGCTTTTTGGAGGGAGGTCAACGCCCCCTTTTTCAGTGATAGGATAACAGACCTCATAGAAATTGCAATCACTGAAGAAGTTTGGATAAATCACTTTACCGAATTATATAAATTAGATGACCAGATTGAACCACCTAATCTCGAAATTCCACCAATGGAGAGTAACGAGCCGCAAAGTAACCACTCAGAGCCGTTCCCGCTCTCCATTTATTTTAACTACCCAGAAGTGGAATTGGCCATTCTTGAAAGCTCTAACGCCAAAGCGCCCGGCCCGGATGGAATTCCAATAGACCTATTTAAAGATAACATCCAATTGTGGGCACCAATTGTAACAAATGTTCTCAACTCCTATGCACACAAAGGATTCCCCGCAACCTGGCAAGAAGCGATTATAATACCCATATTCAAAAAAGGTGAAAGAATGGACTCAAAATGTTATAGACCTATTTCCTTATTTCCTTATTGGACTCCATGATGAAGGTGGCCGGGAGAGACCTGTTGAACCAATTGCAATCTTGGGCTCAGGAAAATAACATTTTGTCTAAATTCCAATATGGGTTCGTTTCTGGTCTCGGGACAGTGGAACAATGTCTAAACTTAGCCCTGATCATCGATAAATATGTGATGGCAAAAAGGTGCAATTTATTTATGACTTTCGTGGACTTAAGCTCTGCTTTTGACTGCCTGAACCATAGTATACTCTGGTCTACCCTTACTGACATTGGAGTTGATTCCAACATACTTGCCTTCATAAAAGAACTATACCGAGGAGCTGGGGCCAAGGTCCGCTATGGTAAGGATGGAACCTGTACGAGTAAGTTTCCTATTAAAAAGGGGGTTAGGCAGGGCTGCATCCTCGCCCCCTTCCTTTTTAACCTGTATTTTAACAGCGTCGCCGATTGCCTGGCCAAACTAGATGTTGACTATCCTAAAATAAATGGCCTCGCAGTTCCAATTCTTTTATACGCGGACGACGCTGTAATCATATCCAGGACCCAACTAGGGCTTCAAAAAGCACTGTCAGCCTTTTCAACATTCATGGGTGTGAGAGGTCTTAGGATTAATGTAAGCAAAACATTTACAATGTGTTGCAGCAAAAAAAAGAACATCTCCTGCAATACATTTATTGATACTTCCAAGATCAGCCTCACGAAAACTTTCACCTATCTGGGCATACTTTTTAGTAATACAGGTTCATGGAAAAACGCTGTCCACACTCGAAACCCGGCTTTTATTAGGCAAATTGGTGCCTTAAAGAAATTCGCCACAAAACTAGGTGGGAAACCGGTCAGGATTTTGTTGGAAATATTTGCAGCTAAATGTATCTCCACTGCAACTTATGGAGCTGGCATCTGGGGCCTGGCGGACTGTGGAGTGATACAAACCAGCGAGAATGCTTTCCTAAGATACTTGCTGGCTCTTCCCCGTTCTATTTCTACCACAGTCTGTCATAATGAGCTCGCCCGGGCATATATTTCGGACATAATTAAAGTTGCACCAATCCTGTTATGGCACAAAGTATGGTCCTCGTAAAAAACGGTGCTCAACCAAGAAGTAATTAAGGACTGCATGGCCTTATCCAGTGCAAGAAAAATACCCCGGCTTGCTTATGTTCAGAAATTCTTAACATCAATGGACTTGGCCAATTTATATGACAACCTGACTATGTGTCAAACCATTTCAAAAAAGGATCTCAAGGCTCGCTGTTTGGGTCTACTCGCTGACAGGCGCTCCTATCTTGAAGGTAATAAAACTTCGATTGCCTACCACAATCTTTTACTTAACGAAGCTGGCATTTCCTTTTATCTTTCTTTGACTCTTTCAACTTATGCGAGAATGCTGTTAACAAGGATGAGGATGGATTGCTTTTACCGCCTACTAACATTTCCTACCATAAATGACTGGTCTACCACTTTGGTGGCCTGTCCTTGTGACAATGTTTCCAAGCAATCCAACATTCACGTCCTTTTATTCTGCAAATTTTATGACTGGGGCCGAAAGAAACATCTTCTTCCAATCCTGAAACTGTGGGGCTTAAGACAGTGCAGGCCAGCCTTACTTAAGCTATATATGCTTGAAGACGAACTTACAGTTACTGCAGCTGCTAGCTTCTTGAAATTTGCAGTAAGGTGTAGAGCGTCTATGAATTGATTAACTGACTTCTGATCCCCAACAGCTATAAATTTGTATATTCTTATACTTTTACTTCTGCTTTCAAAGTTCAAGTTTTATGTTTGAGTCTTGTACTCTTTTTAACATGTTGTATTAATTGTGCTTTTATGATTTTCATTTGCTAAAATCGAATAAAGCTATTTGAACTGAACTGAACTGAAATGTATGCTAAGAAACTTAGGAACTCCTACATGGTTCCTCACTCTGTGCTGAGTATGCATGGGACGACTTACTTCAATTTCTACGAGAGGCAAATGGAAACATACAAAATATAGAATTCAAAACACCTAGAGAACTGTGCTCTTTCGATCCAGTGAATGTATGCAGATATTTCAATCATAGATTTGAAGCTATGATGTCTTTTATTACCAACAAAAAAGATCCTCCCCTTGGAGAGGTTTTGGATTTCTTTTGGAGGAAGGAGTAACAAGCGAGAGGTGCTCCTCACATACATATGTTGTTATGGATTAAAGATGCACCCAAATTTGGAACTGATTCGGATGACACAGTGATGAGCTTCATTGAAGAGTATTCAACATGTGCTGTTCCGAAAACTACTGAAGAAAACAGTTTAGGGCAACAAGTTTTAAGCTTTCAATCCCATCGTTGTGGAAAGTACTGTCGTCGAAAATTCAGAAACAAGGACAAGTTCTACACAAAATGTCCTTTCGCGTTTCCACGACCAGTGATTTCTAAAGGAACAGTAAATAATTTGATGTCTTCTCTGCGACATACTGTGACAAGGAAATCACCCAAAAATACATACAATTTAAAAAGAAACGAAGAGTCCAAGTACATCAACGACTACAACCCAGTGATTTTGTCCATGTGGAATGCTAACATGGATATTCAGTTCGTTGCTGACAACTCTATTGCTGTGGCTTGATATGTGACGTCTTACAGCACAAAAAAAGAAAAGACAGAACTGAAGGAAATGTGGGAGGACATTTCACATGAACAGAATATAAGTAAAAAATTATACAGTTTCAGTCTGAAGATGTTGTCAAATCGAGAAATTGGAGCATATGAATGTTCTGATCGGTTATCATCAGCAAGTCTCTATGCCAAATCTAGAACAATCATTTGGGTGAGTCTAGGTCTTGCTGCAACACGAAACCGAGTTTTGAAATCTGTACAAGAAATTAAGTATTTGGCGGAGAAAGAACCAAACAGTACAGATATTTTGAAGACAAACATGTTGGATACATACTATCCAAATAGTAGTAGTCATCTTGAGAACACTTGTTTGTATGAAGTTCTGCAAAACTATAGTTATAAGAAGAACATCACAGAAGATATCAATAATGGAAAATATGCTGTCATTGGGTATGAAGGATGTCTAGTGAAGCAGAGAAAAGGCCATTTGATTAATCATCGAAAATTGAGTTGCGAATCCCCAGACAAAAGGGAATTTTACTATTTAGCTCTTTTGCAACTCTTTAAGCCATGGCGTATAGAAGAGGAACTACTTGGAGATTTTCTCTGTTACGAAGATTCGTTTAATGCAACCAAGGATACCATAGAATGTCCTGTTTTTCCAAATTATCTGCAAATGTTGAACGAAGAAATAGACCAAGAAGCAACAATTGCTGAAGAGATTGCTAGAGACAGTTCTCAAGACAGTCAGAGTTCTACTTCATTGAGTTAGGATCCACTAGGAGAACCAATTATCCAAAATTAAGCTGCCGCTGCCATGGATGAGGTGGAAAGAGCTATGGAACAAGCTCCAGAGGATGTAGTTAACTTAGAAGATTTGGTGAAGCAACTAAACGTTGAGCAGAAAAAGATATATGACGAAGTCACAGAACAGATTGAACATGGATTCAGTCATGAGAAAAAAGAGTGCTCATGTACATCATTTAAGCCTGTCCGATTGTACGTAAGTGGAGAAGCAGGAACTGGAAAACGTTTTCTGATTAAAGCAATTGCTACTTATCTGCAGAAAAGGACTGAATCACCGCTGTCTTGTGTTGTAACCGCTCCAACTGGACTGGCAGCACATAACATTAAAGGGATTACTCTACATCTTTTACGGATGCTACCAGTTGAGCATTATAATAAATTGCATTACAACAAGCTATCTGGAGATGCATGTTCTGAAGTTTCCAGAGTCCTGAATAAAATGAAACTTCTTATCATTGATGAAGTAAGCATGGTTTCAAATCTAATGCTTGCTTTTGTGCATTTGAGAATGCAAGAAATTCTTAGAACAGAGTATGATGTGTTATTTGGAGGGAAACACATGATTGTTTTTGGAGATCTACTGCAGTTGACTCCAGTAAAAGGACAACCAGTGTTTAAAATGCTCACACATGAAGATACCAGGAAGTCCCTAGGAAGCATTGGAAACGTTAATATATGGTTAAATTTCAAATATGCAGAACTGCTTCAAAATATGCGACAGGCAAAGGATGAAGATTATAAAAATATTCTACAAGATGTAAGAATCGGAAAAGTAAGTGAGCATGGGAAAGAAGCTTTACATGCACGATTAATTTCAAATTTGTATCCAAATGAAAACATTCTTCCAGAGAATATTTTTAAGAAAATTACTGAGTACAAATCTGGGATATGTTTGATGCCAACTTTGCAAGAATGTTCCATATTCAACATTACAAAATGTTAAAGTTAGAAAATGAAGAGATTATGAAACTGGAAGCAATAGATAAAATAGAGCATATGGGAGCAACAATTATTTTGTCAGAAAATGTGAAATCAAAATTGAATTCATTAGAGAAGAGTATATCTAAAACTGCTGGTTTTTAAAAGACTCTAAATGTGTGTTTAAATTGTCGTATCATTTTGAGAAGAAATTTAAATGTTGAAAGAGGTCTGGTAAATGGAGCAATGGGTCATGTTGTTGATCTTGTGAATTATAGAAATAGAGATGGAACTGAATTTTTAAAAATTAAATTTGATGGCATTGAGCAAGTACAACAAATCAGTCGTTGTTCTGCTAGATTTTTGCTTGTAAAAGACTTATATGTTCGCCGAAAACAGTTTCCTGTTTGTTTGGCATATGCGGTGACAATTCATAAATCTCAAGGTTTAAGTGTATATAGTGCTTTGGTGAACATTGGAAGTTCTGTGTTTAAAGAGGGTATGGCTTATGTGGCATTATCACGAGTCAGAACTTTATCAGGATTGTACTTGATTAAGTGTGATGAGACAAAGATTTGTGCAGATCTAGATTTTGTTAAAGAATACAATAGGTTAAGAAGAGAGTATGCTCCACATTTGCCTCAATATCCTCTGTTTGAAAAACGTGTGGTAGGCCGAAATAAAAGAAATGAGAATAATTGCAGTGAGGTAGTAGCAAAAAGACAAAAAGTAGATGAAACTGTAATTGTAAGCAGAAAGAAAAAGGATTCTGTTGAAGATGTTGTTGGATTTCAGTTTGAAAACAGTTCTGGTGTCAACTGCTATGCTAATGTAGTGGTTAATGTTGTTTTTTTCTTCAAACTTTACAAGAACAGATTGTTGAAAATCGGGATCAAAGATTCTGCGGTTTATTGAATTCTGTGTTTGAGAAATGTAGTAGTGATAGAGCAAAAATAGAAAGTGTTGCAGAAATTCAAAATCTTTTAGACATATGTTCTGGTCAAAAAAAAAATTCACTGAACATTCAGCAGGATTGTCAGGAATTTTTAATGTATATGTTTGGTGTTTTGGAAGATGAAGGTGGAGATGTAGAAAATCTTTTTAGCCTTCTTATCAATGGCAGCATCACTGCGACAATTGTAGTTTATTAAGTACTACTAGAATAGACACTGAAAGATTTATATATTTGACTTTACCAGACTGCAAATCAGTGTCTTTTAATAATCTAGTTAAAGCAGCTGATCATAATATGGTGTGTACCCAATGTAAGTGTCCAATGCTGTCCACATTATTTATACAAACTTATGGTCAGTATGTCATTTTAATGTTCCAACGATGTAGACCTGATGGAACCAAATTGACAACTTGTATTAAACATTTCGTGGCTTCTCAGTTATCAATTTCAAGAAGAACCTTTGCAACTGTAGCTATTATTTATCATGACGGTCCTTCGACAACATCAGGGCATTATACAGCTTATTTAAAATGTCGAAAAGGTTGGTCTTACTGCAATGATACTCATTTGACTTTCAAACAACGTTTGCCTTTTGACTTAAAAAATTCTTACCTAGTGTTTTTAGAACCAAAATGTAAGTAAAGGTAATTGGCCTATGAAGATGGGAGCAGTTAATAAAAGTTAGTATACTGTTAAAAATTATATTGTGAGTAAAAGTGATGAACATAATATAAAAAATCCAGTTCTCATATAGGTACTGTAAGTGGATCTCATAGTAAGTGATATTAGTATTATAGGAAATGTTGAACATGAGTGATCCAAAGATGGGAATATGAATATTTAAACATTGTGAAAATGTTGTATGAGCTTTTCTTTCAGAACATCGGATAAACAGTAATTTCAGAGTTTGATTTGAGTAATTTGAAAACATACTGATATATCTGACACTATTTGGCTGTAAGGAAAGGTGAAGGAATGAGCAAAGAGTCATGACTTAACACAAGGAGGAAATAAAAACGTTGAGATATATTTCAGATGTTCTTAGAGCTTTTTTATAGAAAGTCGATGAAATGGAAGTTTTAGAGAACAGCAGAGTATTTTCCAACGAAAAGGACCTTCACGATCTACTATTTGGCCTCAAGGAACAGTAAGTGAATCAAAGATATGATTTGTAAGTTTATATGTTTTTTTTAAACACAATCTTTTAGATTGTGGTTTTATTCCCGCTGTCATATGATGAATAGTTTGAACTCACTGTTTTTAGTGAAATTCAATATATTCTGAGAACAGCAAAAATACACTATCTAACATGTTGTACAAGTTATTCTATAGTTTGTATTGTGTAATTTATATTGTATTCCCATTGTCTCACACTCACTTTCCTTTTTCCACCCTTTTCAGCTCTCTTTACTCACTCACACTGCCTTTCTCTCACTCTGTTTCATCCCCGTTCCTTTACCCCACTTCTTTCACAACCCCTCAATCCCATTTCAACTGTCTGCATCCCCTCTCTCCCTTGCACCACTTTTCAGCTTTTAGTCTCTCTACTTTACTTCCTTTTTCCGTCTTTCCCTCCTTTGCTCTTTTACTAATTCCGCTTTACTCACTCACCTCTTTTGTCGCACTCTGTCACTATAACTCACCCATTCTCCCTCACTTATCTTTCTTTGCTTCTTTCTTTTGTCCTCTTTTTTCCTTCACTACCTCTATGTCCTCAGTTCCTCACTCTCCTCTTGTTATGCTCACTTGTGTTTATCTCCCTTCTATCATTTCTCTTACAACAACTTCACTGCTCCTCTATCATCATTCTTCACCCCAGTTCTTTTACTCTGCTTCCATTACTACCCCGCATTTTCTATCTTTCAGTGTCCTTCTCTTTACTTTCATAACCGAATCACATTCTCTCAGTACCACTGCTTAAGTCCTCTTCCCCTCTCTTTACTTCTTTTGCTCCCTTACTCATTTTCCTTTCCTCACTCATTGTACTCCATTTCACTCAGTCCTTCCCTTAGTCCCTCTGTGTACTTACTTCCTCACTCCTTTTCCCTCAATCCTTCTATATTATCCTCACTCCCTTCATCCCTTCACTCCGTGACTCCCCTTCACTCACTCTCAGTCATCTTACATTCCTCTTTCTTGTAAATGGATCCTCAATCAGACTCCTTTCCCTCTCACTCATTCCCCTTTTACTTACTCCTCTTTCCTGATTTAGGTTTGCTAACTCACATTCTTTTAGTATCTTACTTACCTTCAGTTCATTTCTCTCTTCTTCTCTTCCTCTCTGTCACTGAATTTATCTGCCTTACTCTTAGTAATTTGCTCTCCTTCTATTTCTTTTTCCCTCTTTTTTTCCATCTACATTACTTTATTTCCCTTTCTGTATCCTTCACTCTTGCTTTATTTCTTAGTACACTTTTATGATTTTTTACCCCTTAACCTGTCTCTTTTATCTTAAAATATATTTTTTACTAATTATAACTTATTTTTTCTTCTCTCTTTCACAGATACAAAGTGTAGAAAAAATATGTAATTAAGTTTACATTAATTATATGATAAGTGTGTCTAAAAAAATGTAGTTTGTCGAGGGGCGTGGCTTGCGCGCCGCTTCTGCATGGCGTGTTGCGCTTGAGCTCCGAGGCGAGTTCGTCCCGTCGAGCGATTTTCTCCACTTCTTGCTGCCCTTCTTCGCGGAAAAGGCAACCCTCATCAGCGGAACATGCGGAGAGCTGATTGATGCCGTTTTCCTGATGGTTTGCTCAGCGGCTACATGATTTCTGCCTCACCCTTCAAAGGCGCTCGCATTCCTCACGAGCAGCCGCCATTTTCCCGCTCTTGACGTTCCTGTCATTTTACTTCAGAGGCGCCGCCGTGGATACAAATTTGCAATGCCGCTTGACTTCCTAGTGCGTTTCTTCCATGAGGCCTACTATTGGTAACGTTTTTGCCTTTTTTATGTTATTTCATTGTTGCTTGGCTGGTTTTTAAGCTGCTCGCGCGCTGTTTTTTTTTTCTCAGAGCGCTTCTTTCATAGAGGTGTCGACAATTTTTCCTAAGAACTCAATACTGTGCTCTCCTGCTCTGCACATACTTTCGCCGCTAGTAATATCTTGGCACACATTGGACTTGGTTTCCTATATCTATTTTTGTGTGTCATTCTGCGCAACTTCTGTGTTCCTATTTCCCTCAAGTGGTACTCTTGCAGTCTACTACTTCAACACTGCAACTATGAATCGTTCTACGACCACCAAAGACTCAAAAGATGTTGGCACATCGCTGAAAAGGCTTAAGTCAGTCTCTCCGACGCCCGAGTCTCCTCAAACAGACACTGCTTCCACGTTGGACACGATTTTAGCACGCCTTAATGAAGTACATGATATTGCGCAGTCAACCAAAACTAACACAGACTTGTTACAAGTGGAGGTGTCTGCTATCAGAAATGACTTTAAAGCCCTTTCTCTTCGTGTATCAGCTACAGAATCACGTATCAGTTCTGCAGAAGATGGTATGCAAAAACAGTCTAGATCTCTCAACCACTTGGAGCGCTCAATGGCGGCATTGCGCAGAGATCTCACTGAGCAGGAGGACCGTAATCGTAGATCTAATCTGCGTATTTTTGGTGTACCAGAAGATTCAGAGAAATCATCTTCCTCTATGATAGAGTTCTTATCTCATTGGATTCCGGACACATTACAAATCTCATTCCACAGAGAGTTTGAGATTGAAAGAGCACACCGTGTTCCAACGTTTCGACCCAAAGCAGCAACCCAGCCAAGAGCAATCATTTTTAAGCCTTTGGGGCATCAACATACTGAGTTGTTTCTCTCCCATATGCGGAAAGTTAAACAAGTCAGCTGGGATGGCCATCGCATCTCCATTTCCCAGGACTTTGCCAGAGACACGGTTATAAGAAGGAAAGGCTTCCTGAATCTTCGGAAACGTCTCTCTGAAATGGGCATTCCTTTTTCTTTTTCTGGTCCTCCAAAATTTCGCATCACTCCTAAAGGTCGCTCTAGAATCTTCGATGAGCCAGCGGATTTGGCTACATTCTTGGACAATCAGTTGGAGATAGAGATGGAAATCCAAAGAGCAACTTCGCAGTCCCCTGGTTCTTCGGGAACTTGAACTGTTTCTTGTTTGTTTCTGGATGTATTTTTTCTGGGTGCCTGCTCCCTTCCTCTCTCCAGTTAAGCTTATCTGTCGGTCTTTCCTTCTAGCTATGTTCGTGCTAACTCTGTTCTTCTTTTTTCCATGCTAATCTCGATTTTATCTTTCTTCCTCGTATGTTACTTCTCTATCTTATTCATAGTATTTACTCTATGTGACCACTTTTTTGTCTTTCCACTGTTTTCTTCTCTTCTACTCCTATCCACATTCTCGCTCTTTTATTTCTTATCTGTCGTCCTTCTCTGTTCCTCCTGATTACTTCTTCAAACATTTACTTCCCTTTTTCTATTACGGGTCCTTTTCTCTATCTTTTTGTATACCAACTCTCCTCTTTTGCTACATTTCTGTTCCTTTACATCTCTACTTTCTTCCTTCTGTCACTAAGCTTCATATTCTTATCATATACAGTTATAGCTTGTTCCTTAATTATGATGTTTCTTTTAATATGTGTATATTATATGCCTTGCATTTATCTACTGTTTAGGATTTACCTTATATACTTACTGTGTTATTACTTATTTTACTGATCTTACTTATTATACATATATCTACTGCTAAGATGTTGGTATATTATATTTGGTGTAGTTATCTCTTCAGTATTAGTTTTGATATTTCTTTTTCTTGATCTCTTATTTCTATTCTCTCTCTCTTTTATCTACCTAAGATGCTGTTTTTCGACAGTTCCTTTCTCATACATCTCTATTTTCTTACTTCTGTAATTCAACTTCATAGTATTGTCATATGCAGTTATAGGTTGTTCTTTTAATATGTTGTTTGCTTTTACAATATGTATTTTATTCTCTTTGATTTTATATACTATTTAGGCTGTATCTCATATAAGTATTTTGTTGTTATTTATTCTACTACTGTGGCGTATTATAGTTATTTTTCTCGCTAGGTTGTTGTTACCCTATATTGCAGTGTAGTAAGCTTTCATTATCAGTTTTATTATTTACATTATAACGATGTTCTTCAGGCATTATTTGTTCCTTGTTACCAGTTCTGATTTCCCTGCTATCAGGTGCTATATTTTAGTATTGGGCTACTGTTTTTACCCACTTTTGCTCCTTATACGGGTCCCTTGCTCGCCTTTTCCACGTTCTCCCTTGCATGATGTGGGTCTTTTTTAGACCTCCCCTCGTGCCTCTTTTCTATCTCCTTTCTATTCTCTTTTCATCTCTTCTTTCTCTTTTTTTCACCTGGTTCTCCCACATGGACGCTCCCTCAGTATTTCTTTTGTTTAATGGTTGGTCCCTGGTATTTATGACATGTTTTCTTTTTCTGTTATCAGTGTCGTCTTCTGTTTACCCCTCTTTTTTTATATGCCGGGTTTAAATGTGTTATCCCTTAATGTTAAGGGTTTGAATCATCCGGTGAAGAGGTCGAAAATTTTGGATTATTGTAAGTCTCTCTCTACAGATTTGGTTCTTTTTCAAGAGTCCAAGATCACCAATAGAGAAGCCTTGTTTTTGAAGAAGGATTGGGTTTTGGATGTTTCTTGCTCTGATGCCTCTGGCAAACGGAATGGGGTTGTTACTTTAATCTCGAGGAACTCTGGTTTATCAATAATCTCTTCAAATCATGATTCTGAGGGTCGGTGGCTGTTATCTAAACTGTCGGATGGACAGCACGATTTATATGTTATGAATATTTATGCTCCGAACGTTGATGATCCAACTTTTTGGAAATCCATTACCAAAACATTGAAGAACACCCCACATGCTGGTAATCTCATTGTTGGTGGCGATTTTAACTTACCGATGGACCCTCTCTTAGATAGGAATTCTTCATTTCAGTTTCGTCCTCCTAAATCCCACAAACAAATGCTTAACATGTGTTCCATCTCTCATCTTCACGATATCTGGCGTCTCCATAATCCCACTGGTAGTGATTTTTCTTTCTTCTCTTCACCTCACTCCTCCTTCTCTCGTATTGACTATCTCCTAGTTCATTCTTCTCTTGTTTCATCTTCTTCCTCTCCGCTTATACACCCTATTTTGGTCTCTGATCATGCTGCGGTCAGTTTTACGCTATCATCCTTTGCCCCTAAACCACGTTCTTGTTCATGGAGATTAAATACTGAAGTGTTACATGACTCCTCTCAGGTTGCGGAATTTTCCACAGCTATAGATACTTTTTTCCGTGAAAACGAAGGTTCTGTATCTTCCCCGATCGTTCTCTGGGACTCTTTTAAATGCACATTCCGGGGTCAGGTCATTAAATGTATGTCCAAGCGTAACTCAGCTATTAAAAAAGAACTTACAGATTTATCTTCTGAAATCAAAACTCTTGAAGCTTCCTTCCGGCATACTAAAGATCCGGCTTGCTTACAACAAATAAAGCTACTAAAATACAAATATAATACAATTGTTACTAAAAGGGCTCATATTGGTGTCCAAGCACAAAAGTCCAAGAAGCTGCTATTAAAAAATCGGGCTGGGAAACTTCTGGCTGCTACCTTAAAATTTCAAGATTTCGCGTTTAAGTCCTCGCAAATCTCTTCTATTACGGATCACACCGGCGCTAAAAAATTCCAATCAGAGGAAATACTTGAAGTTTTTCGCGACTTCTATAATAAACTATATACCCCTTCTAACCAATCCTCTTTCGACCAATGTCAAGATTTTTTAAAATCGATTCCGATTCAGTCAGTCTCTGAGGAAGATTGCTCTATTCTAAATGAACCTATCTCTCCCGACGAAATAGTGTCTGCGATCAAGGCCACCGTTCTGGTAAAGCCCCTGGCCCTGATGGCTATCCAATATTATTTTTTAAAACTTTTCTCCCTTTGATTGTCCCTAAGTTACAATCTGTCTTTAATTCTTTTGTTCAGGATGGATCTGTCTCTGGGTCGGCTGCTGAAGCCACCATTGTGGTGATCCCGAAAGAGGGGAAAGATCATTCGGATCCTAAAAACTTCCGTCCTATTTCTCTCCTAAACATGGAAGCAAAGATTTTTGCTAAAATCCTGGCTAAACGGTTAGAATCCTTTATTCCCCATCTTGTACATCCTTCCCAAACTGGTTTTGTAAAAGGTCGTCTTGCAAGGGACAATATACGCACTTTCTGTCATATTATCGGTGCTGCCAAGCGATCTCAACTCCCTGCTGCGGCCTTGGCCCTTGATGCGGAAAAGGCCTTTGATAAGGTTTCGTGGCCATTCCTTCGAGCTGTCTTATGCGCGCATAACCTTGGAGATTCTTTCATTAATATGGTAATGTCCTTATATTCCCAACCTAAAGCTAACATTAGAGTTAATGGTGCTACGTCTTCGTTTTTTAATCTTCGCCAGGGCACGAGACAGGGATGTCCCTTGTCCCCACTCTTATTTTTGTTATCTATTGATCCTCTTCTTCGGTTGATTGACCTACATCCTGATATAAAAGGTTTTTCTTTTGGTTCTCACTGTCTTAAAACTGCTGCATACGCGGACGATGTTCTTATTTTCTCGGATGATATCGCCTTGGCCATCCCTGCTATTTCTGACACCATCTCCTTGTTTTCAACGGTCTCGGGTTATACCCTACATAAGGATAAGACGGAGATGTTCCCTTTGAATGCCTATTGTTTTCCTGCTCATATGGGTTCGGCTGGCTTTAAGTGGCAATCTAAACATCTGAAATATCTGGGAATTTATTTCTGTTCTACTCTTCATGCCACTGTAGCTTATAATGAATCTCAGACTCTCCTCAAAGTCCGTCGTCTTTTGGATACATGGTCTCCAAAACATATCTCATGGTGGGGTCGCTTACAAACTTTAAAAATGATGATCACACCGATTATTAATTTTGTTTCCCCCATACTTCCGCTTAAATTGTCTGATTCCTTCTTCCGAGAAATTGATGTTCTAACATCTAAATTTCTATGGAATGGCAAACGAGCTCGTTTGGCATATAAATATTTGCGTCGACCCTGTGACATGGGAGGTTGTAACTTTCCTGATTGGGAGAAATACCAAACTGCCTTCTTGGCCTCTCAGGGTGCTTTGTGGTTCTCTCCTCCAACTCGTCATGTTCCCTCTTGGTTGCTCATAGAACAGGATTTAGCATCACCTTTACCTATTGCCTCTTTCTGTACTACATCTACTTTGCATATTCTGTTTTCCCGTTCTATCATTATTGATACAATTGCTGCGGTCAAGAAATTAGATAGGAAGGTGGCAATTCCTCTGCATAAAACTAGATGGTCTTCTATTTGGAGAAACTCCAAAATCAAGCTTAATATTCCTCCCACCCTCATGGCATATTGGGCAGCAAAGGGAATCTCTCTTGTTCAACATTTGTATAGTGATTCTGGTGACCCCCTACCTTTCTCTACCTTGACTCACAAACACTCTTTGACAAATCTCGACTTTTATGCCTTTCTTAAAATCAAGGTGGCTGTCTCTAAAGTCCGTCTTCACCCCTCCTCCTCCACCATCTCGCTTTTCCACATTTGGCTCAAATCTGGTCATGTTGCCTCCAAAATCTATAAATTTCTGTCCTCTACTTCGCTTCCTGATCAGACGGTTGCGCAACAAAAATGGTCACGTCATTTTGATCACAACATCACGGACCATATCTCGTCCGAAGCATGGCAATCCATTGGTAAATTAGCTCTCCGTAATAAAATAGCTCCTTCCCTAATGCAATCTAAGTTTTTCTCGATCAATCTCCTCCATTGGACGCCTGTGCGTCTTCATTCGCTCAACCTTAAAGACGATGATCTCTGCTGGAGTTGCGGTTTGGTGGCTGGTGATTTTCCCCATATCTTTTATCACTGCTCCTTACTTAAACCTTTTTGGGACCTCATTCAGAAACATTTATCTCTTATTTTTAACATTGAGCTCCAACTGTCCTTTCCTTTAGTTTTATTAGGCCCCTTGGCTGCTCCTACCCCTCTCCCTTTAGACCCTTTGGAATTACAGCTCCTAGATCTTCTCTTGACTGTAGCGGTCAAAATCATTCTTATGGAATGGAAATCCTTTTCGTCTGTCTCTTACCATACGTGGTGGGCGTGGATATCCTTTTTACGCAGTGCCCACACCTCGGTGGATCTAGCACACCTTACGCCTTCCATTTCTAAGGGGGTTTGGACAGCCTTGGATGATTAAATGGAGCTCTCCTCGAAAGGGTTAGTCCCTCAGTTCCCTGTTGATTTGTCTGTCTAATTATTGTCTGTTCTTTGTTCTAGTTTGGGTCAGTCCTGTTGGAATCCTTCTTCTTATTATTTCTTCTTTCCTGTCCTCTCTTCCCTTTCATCTTCTTTGCTGCTATCTTCTCTTCTTTTCTATTCTCTTTCTTTTCTTCTGTTTCCTCCCTTGTCCCCATCCTCAAATCAGAAAGTGATACGTTTGCTTTTGTTTGCTGAAAGCCTAAATTGGTTCAGATCCTCTACTTCTCTTCGATTTCTTTTTAATTTTATTTACAGCTATTTTACTCACTTCCCAAGTCGAGCACATGTTTGTATTTTCCGATTGTGTCCAAATGTATCACTTATATTGTATTTGGTTTTACTATTTGTATCATTATCTTTCTCAATAAAATCTTCTTGAAATCAAAAAAAAATGTAGTTTGTCATCACCCTTTGCTTTAACCTCACTACTTTTCTCTCACCCTACCTCACCCCTGTTTCATTTTGGTTTAATCCCGCTGATGGCATACAAGTTTGGCCAGGGGTACAGGAAAGGGGCTTCATCTCAATGCCGCTTTTGCAAGCAGGAAGAGGAAAACCTCATCCATATACTGTGCATTTGCCAAAAACTTCGAGCCCAAAGAAACTTCTGGTTTCGTCCCCTTTGGCTTCTTCTCAACATCAGGACCTGCCAGGAAGCACTAGACGCCTGCATGAGAGGAGACTCTCCGCAGTTGGCTGCTCGTTTTGTTTTTATTTTAGAAATTAATTCCCCTAACTTGCTTTTTGACCAAGCATAAGCTCCTTTTCTGGTGACATTATTGCACGTTCTTTTTTTAAAATTTACAACATTTCTGTTTTAACTGTTCTGTGTATCCTTTTACTCTTAATATGTAACGTCCATCCCAGTGTATGTACATTGCAACGATTTAAATTAATTGCGCAATAAAACTTTTACTTACTTACTTACTCCCCCCTGTTTCCTTACTCTGCTTCCCTCACTTATTCTCATCCTCCATGTTTACTTCTCTTTTCCTTACTTTCCTACCGCATTCAACTTCTTTCAGTCCCCCTGCTCACCCACACTCCCTCACTTACCTTTATTTTCTGGTTCACTCAGTCCCTTTCTGTCACTCCTTCCTTTACTCTCTCTGTCCTTTCTCTCTGTCACTCGCCATGTCTTACCCTTATTCACTTTTATCAACCCTCTTTCACCCCTCTTTACTTACACTCACTGCTCTTTTCGAATCCTCCCTCACCGCTGTTCCTTTTCTCTGGTTCCATCACTACCCCTCATTCCCCACCCTTTACTCTCCTTCCCTTTACTTTTATCACCCACTCACATTCTCCCAGTACCTCTGCTTTAGTCTTCTTCCTCTTTCTTCTCTTCTTTCGCTCCCTTATTCATTTTCCTTCTCTCAGTTACTTCCTATGACACCTTTTCTCTGTCTTACTATCTATTACACAGTCCCTCTGTGTTCCTCCCTCTAGCTCTCTTTCTCTTAACACCACTCTCTTTGTCCCCTTTCCTCATGCTCACTCCTTCATTATTATTTTTTTCTGTTTTTTTTGGTGCGCTAACGGGACGCGCCCCGGTACGTGCACCGGGGCGCGCCAGAATACTGCGCTTACTGGTGCGCTCACCGGGAGCGCTCCAGGGCAAAAAAAAATAAAAAAACAAAAAATATGAATATACCTAAATAAAAATAGTATTACATTAATATACAATACTAGCAGCCCGCCCCAGCGTTGCCTGGGGCAGAAAGGGGCAGGGGGCAGTACACCCGCTCCCGCCCGACCCCCTCCTGCACCGACTCCCTCCCGCCCCGACTCACTCGCACCCCCCTCCCGCCCAGACTCACTCGCGCCCCTACCTCCACCGAAGCTGCTGCCTCCACACCTTTCCTCGGGCCCCGCAAAGATCCCGCAACCTTTGGCAGCTCCGAGCCGCGCGGCAGATGCCAGCGGCAGGGGAACTCTCCGTTCAGTGCGCTCAAGTGCGGACCCTCCGCTAAACCGCACTCGTCGCTTGGACTCTCCAGCCCGGCACTCGGCTCCCCCGTTGTCGCCATCTCGCACACAGCTCGCTGCAGAGACGTAGACACAGTAGAGAGACACGGCCCTGAGAGACTAAAATCGAGGCATTACTGCACCGCCCTCCACCTTGTTGTCATCTCGTCGTGGCCAGCGCTAGGTCCCAGCCGGCGCTACTTTCAGGGGACTACTTTGTTTACAAACATAATTTTTGAAATTTACTTTTTTTTTAATTTATATAGCCTTTGTCCATCTACACACCCTGACATTTTCATAGATGTATCGGGTGTGTAGATTGGCGCTGTGGTTCCCGAGTTTACCTTGCCAAAAGGTGCAAGTTCTCTCTTTATAATAGTAGTATAGATGGGATTCACTTTAAAAAATATTGCATTTCATAGCGATAGAAATTTGCTATTAAAAAACCTTTGAAATTCACTGAAAAAAACATAGGTTTCACACCAGTTATAATTAGGAATTAGCATTTAAAAAACCTGTGAAATTCACTGAAAAACCATAGGTTTCACACCAGTTATAGTTAAGAATTAGCATTTAAAAAACCTTTGAAATTCACTGAAAAAACCATAGGTTTCACTCCAGTTATAGTTAGGAATTAGCATTTAAAAAACTGGAAAGGGGCGACCACTCGGTCCCCCCGAACGTATGGTGGAGTACCCCGATCCCCCCGGGAAGCCATTTTGGGCGGGAGGTGTGTCTCGGCTGGTATGCCCGAAGCGGCGTAGCCGGGGCGCGCCTTTTCCCGCCCAAGAGGGGGTTGTCCTAGACACCAACACCGCTAGCCACGCCCTGGAGGCGGATTGGAGGTGGGTACACGCCCGCCCGAAGAAGGATAAAAGGAGCGACAAGCCAAGGAAGCATCCTCTTGTTCCTGTGCTCTGAAGCTGCACCTCCCCGTTGCACGTGAGCTCGAGACGGAACGAAGAGCCATTTTTGAGAATTAATCGTGTGTTTTCTTCTTCCAGTGAGTTCGGGGCTTTCTGCTTAGGACCTTTTGGGAATATACGTGGATGATGCCTAGCAAGAAGGTCGGAAAGAGGATCGGGACCGATCAGATGCTCCGTATGCTGATGAAAGACATGGCGGATATGAAAAAGCAGATGGCGGTAATGAATGGTGTTGGGGGGCCTAAGAGAGTCATCGGACCAGCATTGCCGGGAGTAGTCCCTAGCGGGAGAGGCAGAAGGGCCAAGAAGGGAGCGTCGGGGGGGGAAGCCCCGGTGCCCGAAGTACCCCCTGCGCACCCGGTCACCCCGATCGAGGCCCCGACTCCGGTCCCAGACGTGGGCCAACCGATCCCTGTGGTAGTCACTCCAGTGAACGGGGAGGATATGCCTCCTGAGCTGGCTGCCCAGTTGGCGGCATGGTTAGGCAAAGAAAATGAGGGGGCCACGGCTGAGGAAGCCAGGGCAATAATGAAGCAGTTGCGGCAATCGAAAGATGCTGCAAAGGCACCGTCTCCTTTTGTTTCCCCGCAGGCTCCCGTGGAACAACCAGTGTTGGGCGTTGGTTCGGCAGGAACTACGGTCACAGTGGCCGGTTCAGGTAAGCAGCCATTGCCGATTGCGGGGGAGGGATCGGTACCTTCAAGGAGGGAAAAAGTTGTTGTTCAGCATATCCCGATTGACGTAAAAGAAAGGATATGGGCTGATAAATATGTGAACATGTTTTCCTTGTTGACCGATCATTATGAGATTGAGCATGTAAAAAATCAAAAAGAGTTTCTGCATCCTAGCGTATGGCGCGCCAAGATGGCCGCTTTCAGAGTGGATGAGTCGATCGACAATTGGGGCAGAGCGTTTGGAATGTTCATTGCAATTATGGGGGAACGTAGACCCGAATTATTGGTGGGATTAGCCGTGTATCAGACACGTATCATGGAATTTTTTGGAACATATGGTGGCAATCAATGGTTGTATTACGATAGCATATTTCGTAAGTCCAAGGAGCACGACTCATCCCTGACGTGGGATTGTTTCGACTCCATTTCCTGGCAGAAAATGGAGAAGTCAGGCACGGTGAAGTCGCCATCTTTAAGGGGGGGGTATGGTCGAGTTTTCCCGCCATTCGTCTGGGACGCCCTTTCGGGCAGGATCGAGCAATGATCAGCACACAAGGAATAATGGCAACTCAGGTAAAAAAGGGGTCTGCTGGAGCTTTAACAGAGGTAAATGTACTAGGCCGCAGGGATCTTGCAGGTTTAGGCATGAATGTACTGGGTGCGGGCAGTCCTCTCACCCCGAGACCATGTGCAGAGCCAAAAATGGTGATCCGGGAAGTAGAGGGGGCGCCAAACAGGTCTGAAATAGTCCGAGGGGCGCCTCTCCCTACCCCGATTGATATCATGGCAATGATTCCTTGGTTGAACGAATATCCGGATCATATCTCCGCTGGGGTGTTGCGAGATGGTTTTTCATATGGTTTCCGCATCCCGGCGGGGGATTTTCAGGGTAAAGCGCAATGCAGGAACCAACTGTCGGTTCTGCAGAATACGGCGGTGGTACAAGCTAAGATTGGGAAGGAGGTGACCCGAGGTCGGGTTGCCGGCCCATTTCACACGCCGCCTGTTGCTAATTTTGTTTGTTCACCTCTGGGAGTGGTCCCCAAAAAGGACCCAGGGGAATTCAGGTTGATACATAATTTGTCAGCCCCAAGGGGTCTTTCGGTGAACGACGCGATTGACCCGGGAGTTTGTTCGGTGCGGTACGCATCTTTTGATGAGGCAGTCGCCATGTTGAATCGCCTGGGGCCCGGAGCGCTGATGGCCAAGTCGGACATTGAGTCGGCGTTCCGGTTGCTCCCGGTACACCCAGATGATCAGCGTCTCCTTGGTTTCATGTCGATAAATGTATGCCAATGGGTTGCTCCATTTCTTGTGCTTATTTTGAAAAATTCAGCAGTTTTTTACAATGGATGTTCACAAGAACAACAGGGTTTACACACGTTATGCATTATCTTGATGATTTTCTATTTCTGGGGGCAGCCGGGGACATGGAATGTGCACAGGCTTTGAATGAATTTTGTGATCTCATGACCCGCTTTGGCGTGCCATCGGCACCAGGTAAGACAGTGGGCCCGGCTACTTCGCTCGAGTTTCTTGGAATAGAGCTCGACTCCGAAGAGGGGTGCTTCCGTTTGCCTAAGGAAAAGGTAACGAAGTTTAAGACATCACTTGAAATATGTATTTGTGAGACGAAGGTAAATTTGCATCAGTTGCAGCAAGCTGTGGGTCAGCTGAACTTTGCCCTTAGAGTAATACCGATGGCTCGCCCCTTTTCCCGCTCTATTGCTCAAGCCATGGTCGGCCTTAAGGAAGGGCACCACCGCACAAGGCTCTCGGCAGAGGTCCGCCAGGACATGCGCATATGGTTGGCATTCCTGGCGGATTTCAACGGTCGTGTCGTGTGGACCAAACCAGCGGTCTCCTCCGTGGAGCTGGGGTTGTGGACGGACTCGGCAGGGAGCGTGGGTTTTGGCGCCATCTTGGGTAATCATTGGTCGGCACGAACCTGGCCCCCATGGTGGCACGAGAATGGGCTGACAGGTAACATTGGGTTTCTCGAACTGTTCCCTATCCTGGTGGCCTTGAAAACATGGCCTGAGGATTTTCGTGATCGCTCTGTTGTTTTCTGGTCTGATAATATGACCGTGGTTGAGTGTATCAATAGTCAGGCAGCACGTTGCAAATGGATCTTGAGACTGTTGAAGGAAATTGTCCTGCTGTGTATGAGACTAAACGTTCACTTTAGGGCGAGACATGTGCCAGGGGTGTTAAATCAGGCAGCTGATGCACTTTCTCGTTCCCGTATGCAGGCCTTCTGGGGTTTTCTGCCCTCAGCGGACCCGGTGGCGGCACCATTTCCCGAAGCTCTCTGGTCTCTCGGTGCCCCGGACTACAAGACCTCATGGGAGAGAGTTTAGCACCCAGGACAAGGAAGGCTTATGAAGGGGCGTTAAGTTCTTGTTTGTCCTTTTTGGGTTCAGCTAGGGGGGAGCTCTGGGGCCAAGAAGAGTATGTCCTGAATTTTTTGTTATCATTACATCAGGCAGGCAAATCAGTGGCTACGGCCAATAGGCACCGGGCCGCCATTTCTTTCATGGCACGGGCCCATGGCATACAGGATCCCACGGCGTCTTTCTTGGTACAGAAGGCGCTGCGAGGGTGGCAACGCCGTGAGGGTTGCAGAGTGGATGAAAGACATCCGATAGGTCTTGAAAGGTTGGCCCTGTTACTGTCCGTACTCCCTGCGACATGTTCGTCTCAATCAGAGACAGTGCTATTCCGGGCCGCTTTTGTATTAGCATTCCATGGAGCTATGCGGGTAAGCGAGCTGGTAGCGAGGAACAAGCAGGATACGGGGGGATGTCTGTGCCGTGAGCACATCCAAATTAAGGGGGAGACAATGGTAGTCTCATTTGTCAGGTCCAAGACCGATCAGAAAGCGATCGGGGACAGTGTAGTGGTTCAGCGGATTCCGGGATCTCCCATGTGCCCGGTGGCATGGGTTGAGGAGTATTTGGCGCAGAGGGCGGCATCATGGGAGGGAAGCTTGCTGAGGCACGCCGACGCCACCCCGCTGACTAGGTTTCAGTTTCAGCGGGTGCTAACGATGGCGATCGCAGCGGCGGGCTTGAACCCGTGCGAGTTTGGGACCCATTCCTTCAGGATAGGGGCTGCTACAGAGGCTACAGCCAGGGGTCTGAGTGTGGAAAAAGTGAAACAGTTGGGGCGTTGGTCCTCGAATTGTTATAAAAGGTATGTGCGGTTGCACATGTTGTGAAGCCTATGTCTTGTACTCACGCTTCTTGTTTTTGTTTGGTTTACAGTGTCGCGAGCTTACGAAGCGGGGCGGACTGTGCAGTCGACCCGACACCTGGGAACCAGCGGTCAAAGATCACCGGCTGAGGAAAGAGTGGTGTGGGTCGTGGGCCACTCATACGTGAGGCGTGCCGCAGACGTATTCAAAGCAGGTGACATGATTCACATGGCTGGGGAATACGGGTACAGGGTGACCTTCTACGGAAGGGGCGGGCTCTGTATTGACCAGTTTCAAAGTTTTATCGAGGGTTTAAGGGCGGACAAGGTCACCGCCATCTATAATCATAGTGCATCTTGGGGGCAATGATTTGGTGACCACTGGTAGACGAATACTTCTCGAGTTGATACTATCCACAGTGAGTTGGTTGGCGAGAAGGGTTCCAGGGTGCACGATTGCATGGTCCCATATGATTCCACGAAAAGTGTGGCGGGGGGCTATTTCGGTGGCTGCTGTAAATCATTCAGTGAAGAAGGTGAATAACAAGCTTGGTAGATTGTTCCGTACTAATACATTGCATTCTATTCCGCATGGGTGTATCAGGGGGGATCAAATGTATCTAGAGGATGGAGTTCATTTGTCCCGGGTGGGGAATTCTTTACTCATAGGAGACTTCGTAGCTTGGTTAAAGAGTTTGCAGCCATGACCTTTAAGTAGGAGTTTTTGTGGGGGGTCCGGATAGCCGGTCAACTATCCGGCCTGTGGCGGTAAGGTCATGATCGGTGAGCAGGAATTAGAAGATCCCTAGAGGTAGGGCGTCACCCATTATGGATGGGAGTGCCCGGGGGGAGGCGGCCATTGGCCCCTCAAACGGGGAGGCGGTCCCCTCTAAGGATGGGGACGCCGAAAGGGAAGGCAGCCATAGGCCCCTCCCTGGGGAGGAGGGGCTAGGGCCCCTCCTGGGAATTTCCCTGGGCCAGGAAATCTGCGACGGCAGATGTGGTAAGTTGTGTGGGGTGGGAGGGGGGTCTACGCTACCTTCTAGACACCTCACACGAGTCCTCGGACGACCACTAAAGATAGCGTCGAGTTATCAAGGGGCCCCCGCTAAGACAAGGGAAATTGGAAGTTGGCACAGAGGTACAGTCCTCTGTGCGACCGCCCCTCACAAGTGAGGGGGGGAGTTCTGGTAGTAGGGATCTGACACCGGTTACGACCTTGCCGTTGGCCCGTAAATGTTAGGATGTACAATTTCAAAGTTTGAGTAATGCATTTGCAGGATGTTTAGTATCGGCTAGGAGAACCTTTGTATTAGAGATGTGTTAAGGTCAGCCAAGAACATCGTAATGTGTAAATGTAATTGTACATGATATGAAACTGTTATTTTTAACGTTTTAATTTTGTTTCATATTTTAATAAATACGGCCGGGAGGGTAACTCCCTCCCGCCTTCCACAAGTTCAGAACTGTTTCCGTCTTCCCATCCTTGGGGATTGTGTTGAGAGGGGGTGGCGGGTATCTCAGCCATATGGAAAGGGGCGACCACTCGGTCCCCCCGAACGTATGGTGGAGTACCCCGATCCCCCCGGGAAGCCATTTTGGGCGGGAGGCGTGTCTCGGCTGGTATGCCCGAAGCGGCGTAGCCGGGGTGCGCCTTTTCCCGCCCAAGAGGGGGTTGTCCTAGACACCAACACCGCTAGCCACGCCCTGGAGGCGGATTGGAGGTGGGTACACGCCCGCCCGAAGAAGGATAAAAGGAGCGACAAGCCAAGGAAGCATCCTCTTGTTCCTGTGCTCTGAAGCTGCACCTCCCCGTTGCACGTGAGCTCGAGACGGAACGAAGAGCCATTTTTGACCCACCCACCAGCCCCTGATGACAGCGATTTGGGGAATAAAGTCGAGTGTCATGATATTGTTTTTTCTTACAGGTTGTTTTGAATAAAGTTGCTAATTTGGTGTGTAATAAAGTCGCTCATTTTTTCCTTTTCAGCATGTTTTATTCAGCAAAATAGTTGCACCGGATGCTCGGTAGAGATTATACTTCGATTCGCTTAAGTATAAATTGTTTTTCTCCATATTAGTCTTAGATTGTCGTATTTATTTTGGTCGGGCGGTAAGGTCATGATCGGTGAGCAGGAATTAGAAGATCCCTAGAGGTAGGGCGTCACCCATTATGGATGGGAGCGCCCGGGGGGAGGCGGCCATTGGCCCCTCAAACGGGGAGGCGGTCCCCTCTAAGGATGGGGACGCCGAAAGGGAAGGCGGCCATAGGCCCCTCCCTGGGAAGGAGGGGCTAGGGCATCTCCTGGGAATTTCCCGGGGCCAGGACATCTGCGACGGCAGATGTGGTAAGTTGTGTGGGGTGGGAGGGGGGTCTACGCTACCTTCTAGACACCTCACACGAGTCCTCGGACGACCACTAAAGATGGCATCGAGTTATCAAGGGGCCCCCGCTAAGACAAGGGAAATTGGAAGTTGGCACAGAGGTACAGTCCTCTGTGCGACCGCCCCTCACAAGTGAGGGGGGGAGTTCTGGTAGTAGGGATCTGACACCGGTTACGACCTTGCCGTTGGCCCGTAAATGTTAGGATGTACAATTTCAAAGTTTGAGTAATGCATTTGCAGGATGTTTAGTATCGGCTAGGAGAACCTTTGTATTAGAGATGTGTTAAGGTCAGCCAAGAACATCGTAATGTGTAAATGAAATTGTACATGATATGAAACTGTTATTTTTAACGTTTTAATTTTGTTTCATATTTTAATAAATACGGCCGGGAGGGTAACTCCCTCCCGCCTTCCACAAGTTCAGAACTGTTTCCGTCTTCCCATCCTTGGGGATTGTGTTGAGAGGGGGTGGCGGGTATCTCAGCCATACTATTAAATTTACTGAAAAAACCATAGGTTTCACACCAGTTATAGTTAGCTGGAAATTTTACAGACATAAAACAATTGAATTTCCCATGTTATAGTTAGTTGGACACACTATAACTTGCGCGCCTGCAATGCACTGCTGATGACGTCACATATTACATCACTCATGATATGGTCAGTGGCTGTTCTTGTCACGGCCGGGACAGCCGCCAAATATCCATCTCTTGCAGAGACCCACTGTAAGAACAGCCTCCTGGAAGAAAGTAACTCACGCTGTAGATTGGTGCCTGCTGCCAGTTTTATTGAAGGGGAGGAAAGTTCAAGAAATTTGTGCCAGACGCGTTTCAAGAGCAACATGCTCTCTTCCTCAGTGGCTTGATGAAGCTGCAGTGAAGCGCTGGTAATGAATATCACCTGCCTGTAGGGCGTGGCCGACAGCACAGCCTTATGGTTGATGTAGTCCTGAATAGGAGCGCTTCATTGCCAGCAATTTAAAAATAGATTTCACACTAGTTATAGTTAGGTGGAAATTTTACTCGCCTAAAACCATTGAAATTCCCACGTTATAGTTAGTTGGACTCACTATAACTTGCGCGTGCAAAGCACTGCTGATGACGTCACATATTACATCACTCATGACATGGTCAGTGACATCACTCATGACATCACTGATGACATCTCAAATGACATCACTGATGACAACATCCTTGTGACAAAGTGGCAGACCTCCTATCAGCATAAAATAACCTTTGACACACACATTCAAAATTAAAAACTTACATTTTCTTAAAAAAGGAGAAACCAATACCAATTACAGCAACTTATTAGGTAATTCCAACATCTACATACACATCCACTCATTCACCAACAGTTCTATATAGTCACTCATGCATGTACTTACTCATCATATGTACTCATACACCTATACATCCTGTTACACACTAATACTCATCCATATAGTTACTCACACACAAATTCACACATGCAAATAAACTATAAAAAAACATTTAATTGATTATACTGCTATATACACACCACTACACATACTTCTACAGAAACGGAAACATATTTACTCTCTTAAACAATCAATTATAAGAACACATACTCACTAACCCACCCATACACACAATCATCCACCCATACAGTCTTGCACACAAGCTGTCTTCAAAATACATACAAATAGTGAGTCACTCAATCATGCATCTGTGCTCTAAGTAATATCCCCCACCGAACCACACAGACACTGAGGCTGATACTCAAAAAAACAACTAATAGCCCATATACACACTCATGTAGCTACTCACCAACCCATGCAGCCACTTATACACAAAGTGAGACACAGATACAGATATTTAAATATTTAAACATTACTCGCTAAGATATGTATTCACTAAGATACATTTAATAAGTCAGTTAACCTATCAATTTTACACAAAAAAACATCCATTTAGACATTTACTTACCCATTTATTCTTCCATCAACCATCAGATATACACATATAAAAAATATTTCTTTTTCAGAAAAATACACATTCGCTGGATGATGTCATCAGTGATGTCATTTGAGATGTCATCAGTGATGTCATGAGTGATGTCACTGACCATGTCATGAGTGATGTAATATGTGACGTCATCAGCAGTGCATTGCACGCGCAAGTTATAGTGAGTCCAACTAACTATAACGTGGGAATTTCAATGGTTTTATGAGAGTAAAATTTCCACCTAACTATAACTGGTGTGAAACCTATAGTTTTTACAGTGAATATATATATATATATATATATATATATATATATATATATATATATATATATATATATATATACATACATATACCCAAAAGTATTCGATCACCTCCTGGATGCTTTTCTTTTTGTAGAAAACCAGAGTCGAAGCCCCAATAGTGCCCAAAAGGTTTTATTCGGCACAAGGAAAATTACCTCACGCGTTTCGAAGTCAGCCGACTTCTTGCTCACGGGTCGAGATCTGATCCATTGCCATTCCTTTAAAGTGATACAAACATATTTTTGTGCATGTGATCAAACAACATAAACAAAATACTAAAAGCGTTACATTGTTGCTCAGTATTAACCTTGTGGTTGTAAGTGAATTGCAGGTCTTAACATAACATTATTACATGTTGAAGCCACATGTTTGTACATAATTATAAACATATTATTTACAAGAATATTAGATTTATCCCTTTATAGTCCATGAATGCAGCCACATGCATGCATTGTCTCCAATTGTTTTTAGATGGACTTTGTAATGGTTTTGCGGTCTTGCCCAAGTGGGCATACTATTATTTCAGGGATAGATCTCATTTCTGATGGTACATTAATGTTGCCCCAGTGGGCCTGGAGATCCATGTTTCAATAAACAGCTTCGTATCCTGCAAGTCAAAAAACAATGGTATTCTTACTTATGCTGTTCCGTGCTGAGTTTGATCACAACTTAAAAACATTTTAAAACCATAAGAAATGGAGACTTATTCTTTTGACGGCTGTCACAGTTAAAATTGATTTACAGTAGTAAGCATGTTAACTTTGTAGATGAATTGCCAACTCATCCCCCACATTATGCCCTTTTGGCTGTAAAGTATCATACTGAATGATGTATCTGGACTCCAGTTTGTGAAGTTCCAGCCATCTATTCCCTCCCCTCTCCTTTCTCTCAATGCAGTCAATTACAGTAAATTCGAGTAGATCAGGGTTTTGTTTGTGTTCCACTGCAAAGTGTCTTGCCACCGGATATTGCTGATTCAGATTCTTTATTGCCCTGAGGTGTTCCAGTATTCTCAATTTTGCTGGTTTAGTTGTACACCCAATATAGAATTTATTGCATGGGCAACGTAACGCATAAATTGCTAAATCAGTATTGCAATGCAAATGTTTGTTAATTTTATGAGATTCATGATCAGGTGACAATTTTTGTGCTTTGCAGTTGTGGCTATGCCTGCAAGCCTTGCATTTTCTGCATTGAAAAAACCCTTGAATCTTATTAGCTTTTTGTGGTTCCTTAATCAGAGTAGGACTCAGACTGTCTTTTAAAGATTTTGCCTTCCTGTAGGTTATTGCAGGTTTCTCATTAATAGTTTCTTTTACATCGCTGTCTAATTTTAATACATCTCAGTATTTATTTAAACTGCGACGGACCTGCCATGCGTGACTGTCATATGTGGTAATGAATCCTATTTGTTCATTTTCCACTTTTTTATCCTGTACCTTGAGGATAAGTAGATCTTTCCTAGTAAGTAGGTTAACTAGATCCTCTGCTTGTTTAATTATGGATCGACTATATCCCCTCTCATGGAATCTCTTATTCATACGTTCTCTTTCTAGTATGTATCCTTCTGTGGTGCTGCAATTCCAATTCGCTCGTATAAGTTCTCCCACTGGAATACTTTTAATCAGGTTAGGTGGGTGGCAGCTTTTCGCGTGTAACAGGCTATTACCCGCTGTTGTTTTGCGGAACAAAGTACTGCATAGTCCATCACTCTTGACTTCTAATTTTACATCTAGAAATTCTAGTCGCTTTTGACTCATTGTACTTGTAAATGTCAAGTTAAGCGAATTGTCGTTGAGTATAGTTTCAAATTCTATTGCCTCATTCAATGTGCCTCCCCAAACACAGAAGATATCGTCTATGTAGCGGGCCCAGAGGACAACGTGGGTACTATAGTGGGAGATGTTTTTCACCACTAGCTCCTCCCACCAGCCCAGATAGAGTCCCGCAAAGCTGGGGGCAAAGCAAGTACCCATCGCCGTCCCCCTAATTTGTTTGTACAGCTGTTTATGGAAGATGAAATAGTTGTTTTGAAGACATATCCTCATCATCTCCAAAAGCATATCAGTATGTGTCAGATGTGAAAGTGACCTGCCCCTTAAGAAGTGTTTGCTTGCATCTATACCCAAGTTCTGTGGAATACTTGTGTAGAGGCTAGAGACATCAAAACTAATTAACCAATACCCCGACTTCCAGGCCAGATTATCAATGATGCGCAGAAAATCGGAGGTGTCTCTAACATACGAGGGCAGTGAGTGTACAAATGGCTGTAACAAATAATCAATGTATGTTGAAGTATTTTCCAATAAGCTCCCTATTGAGGAAACAATTGGCCTCCCAGGGGGCATATTTAAATATTAGGAGAATTTAGCTATTAGGAGAATTATCACCAGGAATTGGCCACTGATTAAGAATGATCCAGCTTTGGGTAAGAAACTAACACATCCCCCAACCTGACTTTCAGGAGTAACACTCTGGTGTCCAGTAGTCCTAAAATTAAATCTTCTCCAGACTGGTTGATGAAGAGCAAGTGATTCATTAAGTGCGCTACATGTAAAGCATGCAGACAGGGTATAAATAAAACTGAATATCTGAGCCCCTTTCATAGTACACCTAAGAAAATTGATAAAAACGTACGTGCAAGACCGATTATGCGATATATGTTTTTGAGTGCCCCTGTGGATTGAAATATGTAGGGAGCACTAGACCCCAGTGTCATAAGAGATTTCTACAACATCTTCGGGCATTTAAAAATGGGGACGAGGCATATCCTGTGGCTCTCCATTTTTCAGCAGTACACGCAAAGTACCCTGATCTGTTGAAATATTATATAGTGGACTGCATTCCACCCTTGAGGCGTGGTGGTGACAGAAATGCTAGGTTAAGAAGATTAGAAACCAAATATGTTCTTGAGATGGACACCAAGAATCCGAATGGTTTGAACTCTACGGAAGATTTTTATACGTTTTTATAATCTATATCTAATATTTATGGTGTTTTTTAAATCTGTATATATCTTCATGAGTCCATCTGCAATGAATAAGTCATTATGCCGCACACAAAAAGAATCATTTAAAGTATTTAATACTTTCACTGTTTTTCACTTGGTAATTTTGGTTTTAGGGTGTGAACACACTGTTTTGAGTAACATTATTGTTGGTGGATGACTTTGAATATGCCCACTTGGGCTATATTTATGAGTATTATTTTTAATGTTCCGGCATGGGTTAGTGCCCAAAAAAACTTTTTTTATGTGCTGGTCAAGGATGTGACTTAAAACCCAGGGTTGAGTATACTCATTATTGATGCAGCCGTAGAGGAATTTCTTAGCATAGATTTTTTAAATCATGCATATATTTTAGAAAGTTCCTTCTATTCAGTTGATTTTAATAATGGGAGGTTTTTATCATGGATAATGAACATAATTATTTATTTATGTCTTTTACCCGGTATTGTAAATATTTATTTTGAATGTTTACTATGATCGCAATTTGCACATGAACTTGGCACGTTTGCACTTTCAATGTACTGTATTTAACAGCCAGATTTGCACAGGAGGTTTCCAAAGTGTTTTAACCCAATATGCACAGTATTTCACAATTTTCAAATGCATTTAAGCAGGAACTGAGTCTTTCATCCATATTTATGATGTTTGTAATTGCACTGTCACTTTAAAAGGTGTTGATCTGCCCATGTGATGTGTCATGTGATCAAGGTCTGAGAGGGACCGAAACGCGTCATGGCGGTGGTGTTGGGCGAGTAACACAAAATAAAAATATTCAGCACGACTTGGGTACGCATCGTCTCTTGGGAGAATCGATTCCTGTGTGCTAGAGGCGAAAATCAGGATATATATATAGCCAGTAGGTATATATAGTTAGGATTATTTCTCTATGGAACTTTTGAAAATTCTATGTCTAATAACTTTGGCGTTTGTGGACGGAATCGGCTGAAATTTTCAGGAAAATGGCACATTTTGTTTCTTAGTAGCCCCTGAAAATTTGGGGGGATTTCGTCTTGAAGTATATTGATTTGTTCAGTTTGAGTGGCTAGGGGTCACATTTGAAAAGTTCTTACCCCCGAGCCCATACACTGACAATTGTTTTTTCTAATTTTGATGTTTACTTCATTGTCCATGTTTTTGTCACAATTATGAGCACCTTTGTGATTTAAATGTTTTCTCATATTTTTGTGTTTCATTCACTCATTGTAAATATTCACATATATGTATTCTAAATCACATATGGCTATATGTGAGGTTGATGGTGACCTTTTTCTGTGTATAAAAAGATAAGACAAATTGTTAAAACAAAGTAACAAAAGACAAAATTGACTGTCGGGGTAAACAAATAAAGTTAGGTTTATCCGCCAAACAACATTCATTGTTTCAATTAATTCTTAGAGGCTTAGGTAATAATTCCCCGTTTTTTCATTAAATTGTGGCCCTACCTACCCTCTTACTCACAGGACCCAACCACCCTTGTTTCTTGACATTTTGTTTCTGAGCAGCCCCTGAAAATTTGGGGGGGTTTCGTCAAGGGGGGGCCGAGAAAAAAGGGGGGTCCCAAAACGCATTTTTCCCATGTTAATTTCCATAGGGCGTTTGGCCTCACTTTTAGCTCGAACGGCTGAATGGATTTGCACGAAACTTGGCAAAATTGTAGGGACTGTTAGCCCGATGTGCCTTTGCTGGGTCTCAATATATGTGCTCCAGTGGATTTTGAGAAATTAACGTTTTAAAAAAGTTATATATCTGTGACAGCGTCCCAGATAGCGCTCCAGATCGCGTACTTTTCGCGTCACGGAGCTTTGCGAAGCGATGCTGATTGGCTCTCCGGTGTCTGTCAACATTCTAAACAGTCCGGTGCGGCCGCCATCTTGTCTCTCGGTAGGATCGAGAGACAAGATGAGGTGAAAAACGAAGGGGGAATTCAATGAAAGGGGGCAAGGTAGACCCCTCTTGACCCCCTAGGAATGATGTTGGGGTTATTAAAGGGTCCCGTGGGGAAAATAAAAAAAATTTGAATTTTCACGGTAGAAGCGCTTCCCGGTTCGCGAACCGGGCCGCAAACTGGTAGCGAAACGTGAATTCGCCATTTTGTGCTTCGGTTTAATTAAATTACAGGGTATAAGGGGGTACGGGAGACGTATCCTGACCCCTTATGTTTTCTGAGGGTGGCTGAGGAGGCTCATATATGTTGATACATGTCTTCCAGCGGCTGTGCGTGAGCGTTTTATTTTTTTTGCTGCGTGACATCTGTTAACGTTCAATTCGATGGAAATCAGGAAGTGTTGACCGCCATTTTGTCGCTGCGAGTAAATATTTTGTTAAAAATAATTGTTATAAATAAATCATTATTGATAAACATTGTCTGCGCCATCTTGCCTTTTTTGCAATGCCACACTTTTGTCGAGCACAGCAGCCATTTTAGATGCCTTGACCAGACCCACTGTCTGCACGCCGCCGATCCTCAGCATGGCTCCCCACCCTCGCAAGCATCTCCCCCACGCACTGGTCACCCCTGCTCTCTCTCTCATGCATGGGCTAGAAACCTCCTCCCATCTGCGCTGTTCTTCTCTGAGAATCACACCCTGTGCCCGCCCGACACCTGCCTTTCACCCTATTCACTACCGCACCCTCTGACACTACTCTTCCTCTGTGTCCAATTGTCCAGGCCCGTCCCAGGCTATCACCTAGCCCTGCAGATGTAGTTTATGGCCCCAGCTGTAAAGAATCACCCCTCTTCAAAGAAGTTACAGTAGATCAAGGCCCCCACCCGATGAGATCCGTCACACCACACGCGTTCCTACTATCTGATAACCATCCTGTATTGTGATTGGGGAGGGGATTCTCACTGTGAGGGTGTGTGGGTCCGAGCCTGAAGTGGAAGATTCCAGGGATGCCTTTTTGGACATCAAAGTTTTTACAATTATGTGTCACATTAAAAATATATAGCACTCCAACAAAGTAGTAGGATTATCAAACTTTAATAACTTATAAATATATACAACGCTCCAATAAAGTAAACACGTTAAAAAAAAACTTTTTAAATAACTATTTACATGACATTGCTTTAACCAGGATAGACAAAGAAATGACACAGTGATGTAAAAGTTTCTGAAAGAAATGCCAAGAACGTCCCATGTGAAAGTGAATTTTATCTGGCAATTTTTTTCTTTTCCTTCTTATGAAAAGAAAGTTAATGCCATGTTCGTTACCTGCCTCATCTGTAAAAAAAAAAAACTCTCGAGAGGGACCGAAAAAATTATAGCTATGATAATCATACCATGCATCGGCAAATGGAGAGGTGGCACCCTCTTAATTATTCTAAAGCACAACTTTGAGATTTGGTGGATAACCCCCGACCGGCAAAAACATCCACCAATGACTTAGCAATAAGTGAGTCAGAGGCAAGGGAAACGGTCTCAAATCTGCAAAAGAACTTTGGGCAGATGAGATTGACTTGTGTAGCATGTGGAAAATTAATTTCATGCGGAGAGATGAGTATTACTTCAATAAATACAGTAATCAATGATGCATTAGAACTTAATATCAATTCATTGTCCGAATGTGTAATCAGTACCTGTCCCATGTCAATTCATTGTTCGAACGTATAATCAATACCCATCCCGGATCAATTCATTGTCCGAACATATAATCAGTAAAAAGTGCGACAAGTGCAACAAAATCATATCGATAATTCATTGTGAGCAAGTACCAAAAGTGTTGACAATTCTAACCTTCAATAAATACAGTAATCAATGATGCATTAGAACTTAATATCAATTCATTGTCCGAATGTGTAATCAGTACAAGTCCCATGTCAATTTATTGTTCGAACGTATAATCAATACCCATCCCGGATCAATTCATTGTCCGAACATATAATCAGTCTTATCCCATATCAATTCATGTGCTAAAAACTGCATACATATCTCATGATATCAAGGCTGAGCAATCGGGGCACAATAAGGAGTTGAGAGTTTCATTTGTACCGACGCCATTTTGGGTGAGGTCAGGAAGGTTCAAGTATAGTCAAAATGTCTCCACCAACTCGTGGTTGGACCAGGACATCTTTCGGCAGTCCAAAAGTTTTCGTTGAAGGGTAGTAGAGGGGACTGGCGACATGAACCATCAGTCAAAGAGGGGTGGGAGGTAAAAATCTCTCCTACCGAGTCATACTGGTGTCCCACCGGAACTGATCAAGTTGGTAGTCTTGCAGGATTTTGGTCATTTGAAGACTGAGGCCGGCGCTGGTATGAGCGCGCCGACGTCCCGCGGCTACGTCGTGGTCGTTCCGTGGGTGATCATGGCAGTCATTCCCCATCGGGGGTCGGGGGCCCACGTGGCTCCTATAGAATCTTCAAAGTTGAGGAGAACATTTCTGGACGCAGGCCTCATTTTCTAGTTGAACTCAGAAGCGCCGTTGCACCGCAACAGTGGACGAGACCCCCGCTGGGTGAGCGGAGCATCATTGCCTCGCAATAGTGGACGAGACCTTTTGTCGGGTGAGTGCAGCGTCGCTCCATCGCAAGAGTGGAGAAACCCTTTTGTTGGGTGAGTGGAGCGTCGCTGCATCGCAAGAGTGGAGGAACCCTTTTGTCGGGTGAGTGCAGCGTCGCTGCATCGCAAGAGTGGGGAAACCCTTTTGTTGGGTGAGTGGAGCGTTGGGGGTGCAGCCGAGGGGCCCCCACCTGTGGGGGTGGGAGAGGCTTGTTCGCGCCGCCTCTCCCTCCCAGCGCACCCCACGCTGACACCTGGCGTTGATATCCGTGATGTCCGGACCAGGCGATAAGAGGGGGGGGGGGGTCGGAGGCAGAGGCAAGACATCCCCCCCGTGGCCTGCAGGGTGCCGCTTCAGGCCCGAATGGGGAGCTCATATCAAGCCGAGGCCAGACCAGGAGATACAAGGGGGGGGTCGGTGGCATGTGCAAGACATCCCCCCCGTTGTCGCAGCCATTATCCAAGAAAGAAGAAGAATCCCTTGGCCTCGGCTTCTTTCTTGGCCCGGAGATACGAGGGAGGGGGGGGGGTCGGTGGCATGTGCAAGACATCCCCCCCGCGTGTTGTCGCAGCCATTATTGAAGAAAGAAGAAGAATCCCGTCGGCCTCGGCTCCTCTCCTGGCCCACCTTACGGGATGACCTCCCCGGCCGACGGCTGCCAGCAGGTCTCGCCGTACACGTGCCGAAGGCCTCGTCTTCCGGATGGGCGTAGCCGCGAACCTGTTGCACTTCGGGAGTTTCCGGAATGGGGGTAGGTATCTGCTGATTTGTATTTATTTCATGTTACCGTTATTGGGCGTGGCGGGCGGTGGGACAGACATGCTTGGAGCAGTGGGGGGGTGGCGGAGCCTAGCTACCTCGTGGCTGCCGTAACGTCAAGCTTGGCTTCTTTCACCACTTTCATGTTTCTTATTTCTAGCGAAGTCAAAAACTCATCAGAGGCCTACTGATTTTGTTCGATTTCTTTCCCTTCCTTTTCAAGTGTTTTTTTATGCTAAAGTTTCTGTTTAACAGGATATAGGGATTACTTCGTATTTTACATATGTCTTCTTTATTAGGGGTTCTCTCCGGTTGAGCCAGATGATGTACCTCTAATAAATGGTCCGGGTGGAACTAGTTTCTCAATCAGTGGGGAGTAGATGGGCATGACAGATTACAACGGGGGACAAAGGTCTGCATTACCCACCCTTCACTACTTGCAAAGACTAGACAGAATATTTCTATTCCACGTTATTTGCAAACAGAGAGTACCTCGAAATAACTATTCCTTGAACAATAAATGTCCAGCCAATCAATCAATCAGTGGGGAGAAAAACAGGCATGACGGATTACAACGGGGGACAAAAGTCTGCATTACCTATCCTTCACTATCTGCAAAGGGAGACAGAATATTTCTATTCTTCTCTGTTTGTAGACAGGGAATATCTCAAACAGCAATAATCGATAAAAAATTAGTAGGATTATAATACTTTAATAACTTATAAATATATACATCACAACAAAAACAGTAAACACCTTAAAACGTTTTTTATTAAAACAGAAGCAACAATGACAACTAACAGTAGTGATATCCTGGGCGGGTGATGGAACTGGGATTGTTAATGGAAAAAGATCTACAGAGAAAACTATTGGTGAATTATATTTCTCCCGAAATTTAAAACTCACAAATGTTTTATTTGTGTAATCGTTTCAGGTCAAACGGATTGTGGGACAATGTTCACAATGGAAGAGTCACCAAAAGGCATTTGGATCGATGTTGCAGCAGGCTACCATGTATATAGTTATTTAATAAAACGTTTTACCCTGTTACTTTGCTGGTGTGTTGTATATATTTATAATATTTGCATAGGGTTTGTCGTTATTTTGGGTGGGGTGGGGTGGGCGGCGGAGTCGAGCTGTCTTGCAGCCATCATGGTGTGGAGCTAAGTTCATCTCACTAGTTTCATATTTCTCATGAGGAGTTGTTCTTAATGTTTCTATTTTAGCGAGGTCAAAAACAGATCCCATTAGTGGCCTACTGATTTTGCTCGATTCATTTTGTTTTTTTAAACGATTTTTCACTATCTGCAAAGACTAAACAAAGTATTGCGACTCTGTGCTTGTTTGTAAATACAGAATGAACCAAATAGAACCAATTCAAAAACATTAAATGCTTGGATAACAATCAATCAAATGGAGAGAGAAGCAGGCACGATGGATTACAACGGGGGCAAAGGCCTGCGTTAACTACCCTTCACTATCTGCAAAGAGAGAGTACTCCTAAGAGAAAAGAGGGGGGGGGGCAGCGTTCAAAGCACATCAGCGTGCATAAACACGAAAATGTCTTTACCTATCATGTACTTGACATTTGACTGCATTTGATATTTGCTATTAAAAAACCATTGAAATTCACTGAAAAAACTGATGTCACTGACCATGTCATGAATGATGTAATATGTGACATCATCAGCAGTGGATTGCGGGTGCGCGATATATAGTTAGCGCAACTAACTATATATGCGAATTTCAATGGTTTTATGCGAGTAAAATAAGGTTTTGTAAATGCTAATCCCTAACTATATATGGTCTATAACCTATGGTTTTTTCAGTGAATTTTCAAGGTTTTGTAAATGCTAATTCCTAACTATATATGGTCTATAACCTATGGTTTTTTCAGTGAATATATATATATATATATATATATATATATATATATATATATATATATATATATATATATATATATATATATATATATATAAATAAAATTTCTATGGCAAAATTAAACCCCTCATTTTGTTCCTTTTCAAATTAAATGTTTTAAGTGTTAACACATTATTCCAATCAAGATGACTTCAGGTGTGCCATACTTTTTTCATAAGTAAGACTGTGTGCGCTCTAGTTGTTCTTTAGAACACTCTGGGACATTCTGTCATTGGGCTATAGTTTGGCTACATCTGGCTGATATTTGGGCAACACTTTTTTTTGTCTCTGGTGGCCATCTTTGGGCTACATTGGGCTACACTGGGCTACATTTGGGCTCTAACATATATATAGCCCAATGTAGCCCAATATATATTTTTTCAAAGTTAATTTTCATAAAAACCACTGGAGCATATATCTTGAGACATAGCAAAGGCACATCGGGCTACCAGTCCCTACAATTTTGGCAAGTTTGGTGGAAATCCATTCAGCCGTTCGGGCTAAAAGTGAGGTGGACCGCCCTATGGAAATTAACATGGGGAAAACACGTTTTGGGACCCCCCTTTTATCTCGGCCCCCGCTTGACGAATCCCCCCCAAACTTTCAGAGAAAGACCGGAGCGCTGCGAGGCAAATTTGAGGAAATTTTTAGGCAGATTTCGTCCACCGGTGCCAAAGTTATTCCCAATAGAATGTTGAGATTTTGCATTGGAAAAAATCCGAACTATAACTACCTGCTGTCGACTGCCAGTAGGTAATATATATATATATATATATATATATATATATATATATATATATATATATATATATATATATAAGCAAATGTGTGTATGAAAGTATATCAATTTGTGTGTATACATATATGTATATTGCTATAACTACATATTGTTTTACATACTTATTATGTCTTTATAATCGTGATTAATCTTCCACATTTATATTTAGACTGTTTCGGTCAGGAATGGGTCTTTTCAATTATGAATAGTTAGTAACCTAGGGTGGCATGAAGAAGTATTGGAGAATGGTGTGCTGAACCTTAAGTCAAAGGGCATGTAGTGAAACAGAAAGTGGGACTATACCAAGGGTTATAAGCATCAGTATGTAGCACTAGAGGAATAATGACATGAAGCAATGTTGTAAGAGTTGATCACATTTAAGTAACAGAACATTCCACCATCCCATATGAGTGGGATCACAAGCACTCTAGACAGGTTTCAACTTGGTTAAGACCATTGAAGGAGGTACAGCTTGGAACATATTTTACAGAGAATACGGACTCAAGTCAGGGCCAACCCAATGCACTTACGTCATTACATTTGACAAACAAAATATGATGGGTGGAATGCGTGCAAAATTCTCAGCCACTGGAAATCTACCAGGCCACATTATATCTATCATTTTGTGCCCACCATCACAATCTAGACAGGGAACACCCATTTGCAAAACAATTGTTACAGAGAAAATGCAATAAGCCTGTAATTGATTTGACATTGGTTGTGTTCCTATTCAAAGTGGATGTGACATGGCAGGTCAGGCTGGACTCTTCCTTCTTGAGCAGGACTGAGGGAGGGGAAAACGCTGAAAGGGAACCCAATTAAGAGACCCGCGGAGCCTGCCTGCAGTGTCCCCCTCCCGCCGCCGCAACTGACCGAGAGAAGCGGCCGCCGAGCGGAGGGGGGCATCCAAACTACAACCCCCAACAGGCTTAGCAGCGCCACATGCCGAGTCCATCGCGCCAGGCGGCGCATAAAGGCGGCATCACCCTGGCTGAGCGGGTGACGCGAACAAAAACCTAATTTTCCAGGAGCCTGACTGAGCGAGGGGAAAACGCTGAAAGGGGACCCAATTAAGAGACCCGCGGAGCCTGCCTGCAGTGTCCCCCTCCCGCCGCCGCAACTGACCGAGAGAAGCGGCCACCGAGCGGAGGGGGGCATCCAAGCTACAACCCCCAACAGGCTTAGCGGCGCCACACGCTGAGTCCATCGCACCAGGCGGCGCATAAAGGAGGCGTCACCCCCGCGTCGCGGGAACGCCCGGGACTAAGCCCGGGCAAAGGGCGGGCCCTCTGTGGCCCTCAGGGGACCAAAGGAGACGGGACAGGCCACCCCATTAAAGTCGCTAACATCCTGGGATAAAGAACAAGGTGATTGTTTGATAATTGTATGCTTCCATGAAGTTATAATAACTGTATAAGTCTCCAATTTTAAAATTTCTTTATTTTGACTTTCCGGATATCTCTTCCAAAATGACTAAAGTAAGAAAGACTCCTGTGGCCACAAGATCATCCACAAGGAACAAGACTCTGCCAACTACACCCTTACCGATACTTACAGCTATTGACCTAATGTTACAAAAGACTATAGGTGTAGTTGCGGACGCAATTCAAAACACGGAGAGGCGTCTCTCACTGACCCCGAACTTGTGTTTTCCTAACCTTTCACAGCATACTACTGCAAATAATAATACTGTGGACTCCTCTTCTAACCTAGAGGAATCTCTTTTGATGCAGTCTTTTACAGGGCTGCCAAGTGGACAAAAAAGCTGTAGGAAAACTGTACTATTGACTTCACCTATAATAGTAAACAGTCTAGAAGAAAGCCCTTTGCTTGTTTCCAATCCGGGGGGCAATACATGTTCATCCCAATTTGGAATTACTACACCAAATTCACCAAGGGGTATTTGTGTTGAAAGTTCATCAATTGTTAATGTAACAACTGTAGACAAAACACTATCCCCGAATAAGACAAAGCGTCGACACAGGAAACACCTAAAAACCAAATCAATAGTGAGGAAAATATATAGACCATTAGGCCTTCATAAGCCTTCGGCAAAGGATGTTTGGCTAAATTTTAGGTTGGCTAAAGCACCTAATGGAATACCAAACCCCTCTACTACACCCATCACCCAGAATGCAATAACACAAAATGATACACAGTCAGAGCATACTAAAACACACTCAGAGCAGATGTGCCAGACCGAAAGAGTTAGTGCACTGGATAAAACGACCCCAATTGATTTGGAACATTTAATTAAATCTCTACTGCAACCCTTGTGTGACAAAATTACTTGTATAGAGCAAACCCTTACGAAGTTTGAAAAATCACAAAGAAAGGACACTTCAAGTATTTTAAAAATCCTTTCCGCACCAATATCAAAGGATAGTTCCTTACCACCTAAAAGTAATCTTAAGCAATCGAAGATCGTGAAGACACAAGCTAAGATTAACAATCAAAGTGATAGTTCTAACTTGACACCTTCTCCTCTTGTAAATATTACAATGCAAAACACTTCAACACTACCTACACAAACTAATAATGACACAACTGCAGCACTGACCCTGCCCACCTCATCTGATAGCCCTACATCTGGCAATGATGAGAGTGAATGGGCTGCGGAAGGTTCATCCCCTGAACCACTTGACGGCCAGACTGAGCCTCAAAGGCCAACAACTACTACACAAAATGCAACATTAGACACACGCCCAGTTCAAACACCTAAAACGTCACACCCGAAAAAAGTTACCCACATTCATCTCCCACCTGATTCTCATCGACACACCATAGTAATGATTGGTGTACCACAACTTGAAGCGGGTAAAACAGAGAGCTATGGGGACTTGAAAAACAAAGTAAGCCATTGGCTAACTGCTCATAGACCGATTCCCCCCTACATCAGCGGTAAAATAACAAATGTTAGGAGGGTTGATTGGGTGGGAAATAGATTTAAATCCACAGAGGGCGATTGTGTTGTAGTCAATTTTAAGGATGGTCGTGTGGCAAGACATATAACTGGCTGGAAGGATAGCTCTATCAGCAGCCTGATCCGTACTATGGATCTGAGCTATTTCTACCCCCCAAACAACCATTCCTTAACATCAGTGCATTCATATCCCACTGCTGAACAGGAAAGAACTCCAGATAATTATAATCCATATCATAGTGGAGTAACATCCAGAAGTCATGGTCATTATACTGCTGGAGAACAAAGGCAGTCTAGGAGGAACATATCTTGGGAACCTAGAGAGGTCAGCTATCAAGGAATTTATCCAGAGAATTGGGAGGCTGGTCATGGGTTGTACTATCACCAAGAACACTCCCAACTTATATACCCAAATACCTACTACAATGTACCCATCACAAATAGGTTTGACGCCTTTTATAACCAGAGTGACTTGGAGGGGGTCGACTGACTTCATGCTGGCTCAGTCACACTAATGCCTGATGATCCTATACTAAGTAATTATGCACAAGGGGAGATTAGGATGGTACATAAACAAGTCATAACAGCTCCCTCCCTGATGACCAAGCCAGAAAACATTAGTAAGACAGCGACAAATATAGATCACCCAAAGAACAGCAGTACATCGCCTGATTTGCCTGAGGCCCATAATTTTCCTCTGGTACATACAGAATTAAACACGTCTAGCACTGTAAACTTGGGGGCTATACATGCAGAACAAACCAACCCGATGCCAGACCCAACCATCAGAGAATCTGTTTTAGAAATAGTGCCAGGTGATCGTAGCATGAGTTTAGTCTCGTGGAATATAGCAGGTTTGGCTGATAAAATATGTGATTCTGCCTGGTTAGCATTTGTTAAAAAGTACACAGTTATATGCCTCCAAGAGACATGGATGGAAGATAAAAATGCCCACATTGAGGGTTTTCAAAGCTTTGTTATACCCGCAGCTCCATCAACTAGGGGAAGAGCAAAGGGGGGCCTGGCTATTTTTATTAATCTGGGATTATGTTGTAAAATAAGCAACTGTTATAATGCCAATCGGAACATTCAAATGCTTGAACTGAAGAGAGGCAAACATGCTCTGACCCTGATTAATTTTTACAATGCTATCAACGGCAATGGTGAATGTAATATCTTGACTTTAAAAGAGATGATGAGAAAAGGCGCAAGTACTCTGTCACGGAAGATGTTGATTGTAGGTGATTTTAATGTACACCCATGTGGTAATCCAGGTATCACCCCAATGGGATCTTTGGGATGTAACAGTGTGGAAGGATTTCATTTTGTCCACTCCAGGGGTGGAGTGAATTTAAACGACCTGGTGAACAAAAATAATTTAACTGTAGCCATGTCCATGGTCCCTGAGACTAAGATCTATGATGTTCCCACATTTAAAGGTTTAGGACAGGGGTCCTTTATAGACCACATAATATTATCTGCAGACCTTGTAAATTGGGCCTCGAGATTTACCATTCACACGAGTATCTACAGTGATCATAACCCCCTAACTATCAACCTGGGTGGGGCTTTATTTGAACAGCGAATGACCTGCGAAGATCGGGGAACGTTGAGCTGCATAAATGGTAAACGCCGATTAAAGTGGTCAATGGTTAACCAAGTAAACTTGTACATTGAAATAAATAAGTCATGTGAAGAGGAACTGGTAACCTTTATATCACTATATACACCTCCTGAGAAAATTTTGTCCGGCTTTGAGGCCATAGTATCAACAATAGGCTCTATGCTAACAGTACCGATTAGGGGTCAAACCAGAAACAATTCCAAATGGTTTGATCATAACTGCTCTAAGGCAAGCAGAGACCTGAAAAATATGTTAAAAATTAAACCTAGAGATCATGACCAACTTAAAAATTTGAGCTTGATTTAGAAGAAAACACTAGATGCTAGGAAAAAAGAAATCAAGGCTAGTACTATGGAGTCTCTTTTTGACCCATCATTGCTGGGGAATAGTAACACATTTTGGCAAATTATTAACAAACCTTTGTTTGATAACCCTAACGATACAGCCCTTGGCACTAATATCCCAGAGGAGGAGTGGGTTACTCATTTTAGTGCAATTTTTAAGAGTAATGAGCAACGGGCAGAAAATGCTATTTTAACTTCATCTGAGAATTCTCTGTGCTTTTCAGTTAACGAGGTTGAAAGGGGCATCCAAGGACTAACCAGTAATAAGGCCCCAGGCCCGGATGGCTTGCCACCGGACCTTTTTAAGTCCAGCATCTCTTTTTGGGCACCCGTCCTCACAGCTGTAGTAAATGCAGCTGTGATCTCGGGGTGCCCAAGGTCGTGGGGGTTATCGACCACAGTCCCTGTATTTAAAAAGGGCGACCGCAGCAGCCCTTTATGCTACAGGCCAATATTTTTAATTAATTCTGTAGCTAAAGTGGTAGGTGGTATAATTCTGAATAGGTTATCCACATGGGCAACTGAAAATAATATTATATCCGGTATACAATATAGTTTCAGACCTCGACATTCGACAATTACACAATGTCTGAACCTGTATTTGATTTTAAGTAAATATACCCTGGCCAAACAAGGAACTGTCTATATGGCATTTATGGACTTATCGTCGTTTTTGACTGCGTGGACAGAGGTAAACTATGGGTCACCCTGATAAAGATGGGCGTAGAGAAGAATTTAATTAATTTTCTGGCTGATTTGCACTCCGATACAAGAGCCAATGTTCGTTACACCCAAGACCTGAAAGTAACAGGGGAATTTAGAATAAACCGGCCTGTGCGACAGGGGTGCATTTTAGCTCCATTCCTCTTCAACTTGTACATAAACGAATTGGAGGAATACTTGCTAAAATGGGAGCCGACTACCCCTTTGTGGGCCGCAAGGGGATCCCTGTGCTGCTTTATGCAGATGATGCTGTCCTTATTTCTAGGACAGCAAATGGTCTCCAGAAACTTTTAAATTCCTTCTTTAACTTTATGGAGTCCCGTGGCCTAAGCATCAATAACTCTAAGTCCTATGTCATGAAAACAGGTCTGGGTTCTCAAAAAACTAATCTCTTCTGTATAAATGGGGAAAAAATCCCTACCACTAATACTTTTTCATACCTTGGGGTCCTCTTAGATCACAAATTATCCTGGGGCCCCGCCGTTATTAAAAAGAAGGGTGAGGTAACACGTGTCAATGTGGCCATACTTGGCTTTGTGAAAAAAATTGGCAATAGCCCGATGGCCGCTTTACTTAAACTATATCAGGCAAAAAGTGTTGCTGTCGCCTGTTATGGAAGCGAGCTCTGGGGTTATTGTAAGATGAGGGACCTAGAGGTCACAGAAAATAACTTTTTGAAGAAAATACTGAGGCTGCCAAGGGGAATTGGAAATTTCTCGGTACATAAGGAGCTGGGTGTTCCCTATCTAAGTGATAGAATAGCAGTGAACCCTGTATTGTGCTGGTTGAACTGCTGGCTTAACAAAGATATACCCCTCACTCATGACATATTAAAAGAAGCCCTAACATTGGATGGAAGGTTTAAGGTCCCGTGGCTGAAGTATATCAATGACTGTTTGACTGCAATTGGCCGGCCTGATTTATTTTTAACCCCAAATTTTATCACCAAATCCGATGTTATTTTAAATGTCTATAGGATTTTGATTAGACTATTTCCGCACTAGGTCCAGGGCAAGATGGCCGCTATGCTGCTGTAGAGAGCAGTCACACTCACTCCTTCTCCTGGACCCATGGAATATGAGGCTGGAAGTTCGTGTAAAATATGCTGATTTTTCAAAGAGTATTTAGCACTAAAGGAGGTACTGGGGTGTTACAGAAGGCGCTTAAAACCCTGCGACTTTATTACGGAGAACATTTTAAGAAAGCGCTCACTCAAGGCATCACTGCAATTCTAAGGATGTCGCAACGCACTGGAGCAATCCCGAAAACCACAGTAGTGAGCAAACGAGCTTCTGCAACTACCGCAGCGAGTAACACTGCCCAAAAGGCTCGGACTAAAAGAGGAGAGAAGCCAGATAAAGCTACGAAAGAGAAGGAAAAAGAAAAAGAAAAGGCTGAGCCCAAGGCAATGGCGCAAGCGGGAACCCCTGGAATCAAAGGACAGATGCAACAACAAAGGCGCCTTCAATCGGACAGCGGAGCGACGAAGCACACGATCACTGTACCTGCCTCTGGTAAAGATTTACGGCAATCTACCGTCACGGAGGCTTTTGCGGGGAGAATCCAGCCGGTGATCTTGGTCTCCGAAAGCACTCCGGTCTCAAACACGGAGGCAAACACGGAAGCTGCTCTCGCCGACCGCGAGGACGCAAGCACGGCGGTTGCTAGGCAACTGGGGCCTCAGGTGTGTACGCCTCACGCGGGAGCCGCGCAGAGAGAGGAGATTGCCGAGAAGACTGGTGAGAATTCAGATGCGGATGCAGACACAGCGACCATGAACAGAACTGGTAAGCTAAGTAATGGGCAGATGAAGGTGACAGAAGAGCCGGTGAATGTCAACAATGCCCAAATGCTTGAAGCTTTGATGGAGGTAAACCTAGCGCCCACGCCTGATGAAAAGAATATCATAGTACAATCTAACTGGGGGAGCATGAAAAGTCTAGAGAGCCGCACAACAAAGGGGGCTAAAGGAAGGAGAGTACGTTCCCCCGAGGTGGAAAAATTCTACTCTGTGACTGAGGGCTCAGACTCCTCTTTATTGGGTTCAGAGGAGGAGGGTACTACCACAGATCTCTCATTAGGGACGGAGTCAGAAGGGTCCCACTCTAGTGAGCATAGAAGTAAAGAAACACAGAGGAAAAAAAGAAGAACTATGATAAGGCGAGACAGAGATATAGACAGAGCAGCATCAAGCACAAATAGGAAATTGCTCTGGGACTATGGTAGTACCTCTAAAATGTATCAGGAACAAGATCTAGGCGATGCACCTGAGAATTACCCTTCAAATGCCTCTCAAGATACAACTGATATGCCACCTCAAGCGACTCTGGACGGAATGTTCACCATGTTGAAACAAATGCACTTAGAGGCTCGCTTAGAAAGCAGGAGAGCTAGACTAGACACTAAAAAAATACAAGCAAGTATTAGAAAAATGAATAAAAAATATGAAGAGGTGGAAGGTAGGGTGGAACAGGTCGAAGAGAGAACTGGGAGACTAGAGGATGAAGTCACAGACTGGCAGACTTCTAGAATGGAGCAAGGAAAGGTGATCGAGGACCTACAGTGGAAGCTGGAGGATTTCGAGAATCGCCAACGGCGGAACAACCTGCGATTTTTGGGCCTAGAGGAAGGAGTGGAAGGGAAGGACCCAAGGGGCTTTATGATTAAATTACTGAAAGGCTCATACCCAGAGGCGCAGTGGCAATGGGAACATTGGGGGGGTGGGAAGGTGGCAGTGAAGAATTAAGGGTATGTACAGCACAAGTTAAGAAGATGTGTAGGTATAAACAGGTGACAGTAAATATCTTGAGGAAAATGATTGCGGGCTCGATTTCAAAGATCAGTTGGCGATAAGACTTGCTACCATTAATATTTGTGGTCTGAATGATGGCGGAAAAAGGCAGAAAGTTGCGGCTATGTGTAGACTATTAAAACTGGATGTTATATGTCTTCAGGAGACACATGTGAGAGGAAAAGATAAATACCTTATGGATCAGTTAGGGTATGAAGTCTTAGCACATACGCAGCAAGATGTAAAAACAAAAGGAGTGGATATATTTGCAAAAAAAGGATTTATGACAGTAAAGAGAAAGAAGGAAGATGATGAAGGGAGATGGGTGGTGGTAGAAGGGGAAACAGCTGGAGGTCGATACACAATTGTTTCTGTATACGGCTCTAATGAAGATTAACCTGATCTATTTGATTTTTTAGATGTTGAGTTGGCATTATGGTCAGAACCAGTAATTTTTTGTGGGGACTTCAATATCAATGGGTTATCAGGGTTGGGTATGTCGGGAGGGGGGATGAAGGGAGACCGCAAGAAGAAATCACGAAGGGCTATTGCTAATTTAATGGATAACAACGCACTGGTAGATGTTTGGTCAGCACATAATCCCACAGGAACAGGCAGTACCTTTTACTCTGCTCCCCACAAAGTTATAGCCAGACTGGATGACTTCTTAGTCTCTAGCCCCTTAGTACCAGACTTGAAAATAGAAAAGTTACCTCGGGTCTTTTCAGACCACAATCCACTGGTATTGACTATTCCTCAGAATTGTAATTCTATTTACAAAGAATATAATTGGACATTTGAAAGAGGGTTACTTAAAGAAGATGATTATGTCAATAGAATGAAGGTGTGGATCAGACAATTCTGGGAGGTAAATAGAGGCACGGCATCTACAGGAGTGGTCTGGGATACATTCAAAGCAGGGATAAGGGGGGAAACTTTGGCTTATACTTTACACGGGAGCAAGAAAGAAAAACTGGAATTAACTAATAGGCTACAGGATCTAATGAAGCTAGAACAACAGCTTATCCAGTCGGTCATAAACCAAGAACCTCTTGAGGAGATCCTATTAGAAATAGAGCTGAAAAGGGCAGAGACCAGTGAAAGATTGGCAAATAAAGCGGCGAGCAACTACTTAGCAAAAAAGGAAAAATGCTATGAATTTAATGAGCGGGTTGGGCATATGCTAGCAGTCCGCATTAGACAAGACTTGGCAGCAGGAGAAATTAAAGAAATCAAGAATAAAGGGGGGAATGTTGTGACTAAGGTAGAAGACGTGAGGGAGGTGTTTAGGGAGTTCTACTCAGAGCTATATGATCAAGACTTGAGAGTTGGGGAAGATGAGATAGAGGATTACTTAGCAGGCATTCCTCATAAGGAACTGAATGTGGAGGACAAAGAGACATTGGAATTACCACTAACACTGGGAGAAATACATAATGCAGTAACGAAACTCCCCTCGGGGAAGGCCGCGGGACCTGACCAAATTCCGGCGGAATTCTATAGGACCTTCTGGGACACTTTGGGGATTGATATGCTGGAAATCCTAAGTCATGCACAGAGGGGGGAAAATATACCACAATCATGGGCCGGAGCAAATATCATTGTTATCTTGAAAAAAAACAAATCGCATTTGGATCCCGGTTCATATAGGCCAATTACGCTCATGAACGCGGATGCAAAAATATACTCCAAAGCTCTCTCACAAAGACTAAATAGGGTAATTGAGGGGCTGGTATACACAACACAGCATGGATTTATACCTGGTAAAGGGACCACTCAGCACACAAGGAGGATGGTTACCATATTGGATGCTGCAGGTGCCGCAGGAGACCCTGCCTCGGCCATCTTCTTGGATGCAGAGAAGGCCTTTGACAGGGTCTCCTGGGGCTACCTGTGGAAGGTCTTGGAGTGGTTTGGGATAGGAACAGGCTATATAAAGGCTATAAAGGCGTTATATCTAGAACCCACAGCTAAGGTGAGGATAAACAGAGGGTATACTGAGGGTATACGCATAAAGCGCGGTACAAGACAGGGCTGCCCGGCTTCACCTCTGTTATTTGCCTTATACCTCGACCCCCTTTTGCGAAGATTAGAAGGGAATCCAAACATTCTCCCGATTAGATTGCATGCACATGAGTATAAGACACTTGCATACGCGGATGACGTGGCGGTGGTCACCCCAGAACCAGGGTCGGCTATTTCAGAAATTGAACAAGAGGCTGTACTCTTTGGTACAATTGCAGGCTACTCACTGAATAAAGGAAAAACATAAATAATACAAAACAATTGGGTGAACTTTCAGGATATAAGAGTAGCACCTGAAGTTACATATTTAGGTGTGAAGATCACAGCTGACTTAGATAGGTTAGTTGAAATTAATATGAGCCTGCTACTGGCAAAAATAAAAACAAATACAGAAAGAATGAATAATTTACACCTGACTTTAATGGGTCGAATTAATGTAATTAAAATGGTAACATTCCCAAAAGTTTTGTATTTATTTAGATCTATCCCTTTATTTTTTGACAACATATGGTTTAACAAGTTGGAAGCGATCTTGAACAAATTTATTTGGGTCAAAGGGAAGACAAGGAGAGCCTATAGACACCTAACAGTAGATAGAGAAAAAGGTGGCTGGGGTCACCGGATTTCAGGCTCTATTATTGGGCTGCTGTACTGCAATATAGTAGGGGGTTAATAGGTGGGGGAGGTACAGAACATATAACGGAAACCGAGGTAGGATTAACTAATGTGTATACTATAGTATTGGGTGAGGAGGCTGAGAATGGGTTTTTAAACACAACTGACTACACCTATTTTAAACATACAAGATTTAAGACCTTGAAGGCAGCATATAGGGTGTGGAAAGGAGTGGCAAAAAAATTTGGTTTGGGTAGATTTAATAATTATACGAGGCTGTACAGAAACTGTTCACTACCGAGAAAGATCTTTAAGGATGCCACTATGAGAGACTGGTATAATAAGGGTATAGTGAAAATAGGGAATTTGCTGGATAGTCAGGGCAATATGCTACAGTTTGGGTCGTTAAAAATGAAATTCGGGCTAGAGCACAACAGTTTCTATAAATATCTTCAAACCAGGAGTTTCCTAACACAAAAACAAGGCGGCCCGGCAGGGATGGGACAATGTAAAATTATGGAATATATAGAAATAACCAATAAGTGTATGATAAGACAACTATATGCGGAACTGAAAGACAATAAAACAGATGAAAGGGCGAAATATTCACAAAAATGGCTAGAAAAACTGGGGTCAGGGTTAGAAACCTTTCAGTTATCCTTGGATTTGGGCAGAACAGTGTTATGCTCTGCAACCCTCCAATCACAGCATTTTAAGACAGTGTTTTCACTTTATCATACCCCGGCCAGAATCGCCCAGTGGGGCGGCACGTCGGGAATACCATGCCCCCGCTGCAACTCAAACGAGGCAGATATTGTACATATGTTTTCGCAGTGCCCACAATTGTTTACTCTGAACATGGCCATTGAAGAGTTTTTTGATAAATCACTTAGGATTAAGATTAAATTTATAGATGAATTAATTATTTTGGGGGTGGTAGACACGGCAGAAGCTATGCCAGTAGAGTTTATTTTTGTTTCACTCGCAGTGTACCGCATTTGCATAGCAAGAAATTGGTTGAACAAGGCTCCTCCCCTATTTCAAGAATGGATTGCAAGCCTTCTCTCTATATACAATCTAGAAAAAGCAATATATGAGAGGAAAGGTAGGAGGGCTAAGGTACTAGGTAATAGAATATGGCAACCTATTATGAGGTGGAAAAACAGTAGGATAAACCCAGAATAGCGTAAGAAAGATCGTTATAAAATTATTGCAGCTGCCTGTTTCTTTTTAGTTTTTCTTGGTTGTTGTTTTGGAATGGGTAGTATGTATCACACATATGTCTGTTTGATGAATCCTTTACGTCATAATGTACTGTAATGTATATAATCACCTGTGAAACTGGAATGTGTTGTAAACATATGCTGGAATATGTGGAAAAATCTTTTGGAAAAATTTAATAAACATATTTAAAAAAAAAAAATAATCTGATGTTATTTTTGTAAAAAATGCCATGTTGACAACCAGGTATACTGCCATGGAGGAGGTTGAGTTACAGAAGGACAGTGTTAGGAAACATGTATTACTTAAAACCTGTCTACAAATGGAACCATACTTATCATGGCCTATGACCGGCTATGAACGCTACCTGCTAACAAGGTTCCGTTTTGACCTGTTCCACCTCCTACTGGCGGTACCAAGTGGGGCTCATCGGGGTGAGGTGTTGCCAGCTTGCGGCTGCGACTGGAAGTCTCCGCAAGATCTGGCACACTTTTTATTCATTTGTCCTTATTACATAACACCCCGGAGACTATATTTAAAACCCTGCCTTAAAAAACTGAATTTCTCACAGATAAAACCTGCACTTTATTACCTTCAACTATTGAAATGCGACTGCACTTTATTTGTCTGTAATTTTCTGAAATTAGCAATCACTTTCAGGAAAAGTATGGAGGGATAATTATGCTGTTAATGCCTTTGGGCATTTTTTATCCTTTATTATATTGAAACAATTATATATTTTACATATTTTTAAAATGTTTATGCTGCCTGCTGCTTTTATCTCTTACATTGTATAAAGAATTTTGTACCTTATAAATGAATTATCCGGACTGCTTTTAACTGTTTGTTGATGAATTGTACTTTTATGATTGTAATGTTTACAATCGAATGAAGATATTTGAATTGAATTGAAACAGCTACTCCATCCCTGGATGTGTCCAATATGCACAAAACAAAATGGACTGCGTGGACAGTGGTGGAAAATGTTTACAAGCATAACTTCCATCACTTTTTGTTGTTGTTTAATTACAGACCTTTTCAAACACTCAATGAACATCAATTATTAGTTCAAATGTCGTTCGCCCAAGTTGTTTAATGTTTCAGAAACAAATAACACTTTGCAGGAAAGTGTCATGTTTGAACATCCATCTGATTCTGAAGTGCACAATGCACTTAACTACAATATTTATTGAAAGCTAATACAGTCAGAAATCTACTAAGAACGGGTAATGCCCCGGTTACTTACCGGTAATCTTCATTACTCCGAGTATAGTCTTCCTCGCCACATGATTTACATAGTGAGCATAAGCTCCACGACAGAACCCTCCAAAGCAAAAAAAGCCTCCCACCCCCTCCCAACATGGCCGACCAGTCCCACCTGACCTCTATAAGAGGCGGACCGGCCCAACCAACAGCCTGATCTACCAAGCAAACAATGAAGCCGATAGCCAGACAGGGAGGGGGGGAGGGAACTCATGTGGCGAGGAAGACTATACTCGGAGTAATGAAGATTACCGGTAAGTAACCGGGGCATTACCTCCTCGTTAGTCTTCCTCGCCACATGATTTACATAGTGAGCCAATACCCAAGCCAACAAGGCTTCATTGACCACCCTAAAAACCACACCACACGGTGATGCAGAGAAACCAACACAAGGTTGATGTAGAATAAATGAAAAGAAAACAGGGATCACAGGAAACCTGAAATCAAGACCTCAAGGAAAAGAAGGCCAACCAGGAGCCGCAGCTCCAGCACTCAGAACGGCCCCAGCGAAGTCCCCCCGGGACAGCTAGAGACCCACGAACAAGGCGGGGGACGACCACGTCGAAGCCCGATAAAACTCCACAGAGGAGACACCCATGAAGGGGGCCCAGGAAACAGAGCCACACCCCGCGGACCGACCCTGGACCCCCGCCGGACCCACCGAACCCAGCGAAGCACAGGAAAGGGGGACAGCCCGTGTAAGCCAGCGAACCAAGTTGGGAAGAGAGTGTCAGCGGCCCGAACGAACCGGACCCAAAAGACACCAACAGGCCGACCCACCGGGAAAGGGAAGACGTGCGGTCAAGATAAACCCAAAAACCGCACACCGGACAACCAGCACGGACAAGAGAGGAACCTTGACGGCAGGGAAAAGGCGGTGAAGACACCACCCGAGCCCGGGACACCAGGGAAGGAACCCCGGGAAGGAAAAGGGGGACATGCCGGAGGAACAAACGGTCCGGCAAAACCCGCAAGAAGGGAGGGGAGCGGAGGCACGACCCCTGCACGCCCCTCCGCCCAGCAGACACCACTGCCACCAGGAATAAAACCACCTAAAAGGTGAGGAACCGCAAAGCCACCGAGGCCAGGGGCACAAAGGGCGGACCCTGAAGAGCTCGTTGAACGAGAGAGAGAACCCAAGGGGGAGACAGGCAGAGCGTCCGATGGCGACGGAGAAAACACACTCCGGAGCCAAGCGAGCCACTGGAAACCAGCCCGTCGAACACCGGACTGCGGAAGGCCCGCAAGGCAGCCCATCGGGCCCCCCGGGAAGAAGGGGCCATGCCCAAGGAAAACCCCTCCGCCAGGAAATCCAAGACCCGCAAGGGGTCCACGGAGGCGTGGGCAGCACCAAGCCGACCGCACCAACGCGAGAAGGAAGCCCAGAGCCTGGTACAGGAAGCGAAAGTGGAATACCTGCGGGAGCCCAGCAGCAAAACCACCACCCCAGAAGAACAACCCCGAGCAAGCAGCGACAACTGCACAAGAAACCGGCCCGCAGATGGAGTCCGGCCAGCAGGAATAGCCGGGTCAACACCGACTCCGGACCAACCACGGAACGGGAAGAACCGTGAACGGCCAGTAGGCCCGAACCGCCAGCTCGCACCAGGAGAGGGTACCAGGGGTGGCGGACCCCGCCGGGAACCATAAACAGGAACGATTCACGAAATTGCGTGTCAACCCTGCGCAGGGGCCATGCAATCCTCCTCCGTAACGTTCCAATAGTAGTCCACGCGCCGCCGAAGCGAGCACCCAGGAGCACCCCGGCCCTGTCCAAGCGAATCCAGCAGAGGACCCGTGAAATCAGAGGGCACGGGGGAAACGCGTACAGCAGACCGAAAAGGTCAAGCGAAAGACAGGGCAACCACAAGGACCCGGGAGGAGAGAGCATAACCCGGGCAGGAGGGCCGAGACCCCCTCCGTGAACAGAGCCACCGGAAGGCAGACCGAGTCGAGGCCCCCGGCGCCGAAGCCCCACCGGGGTCCGGGCGAGACCAGGCAACAAAGAAAGATCCGACTCAGTCGAACCGCCTCCACCTAGTCGGACCTCGTGGAAAGGACAGCCCGAAGGGCCAGGACCGGCTACGCCGCCCAAGAAAACAACCCCTGAGCAAGGAAACAAAAGGAGCGAACCCAGCACCCCCACCGAAGGCTGACACAGCTCCACACCCCCAGGACGACCGTCCCGACCAAGACCTGGGGGCATCGAAGCACAGGTGCAAATGACGGCAGGTCACCCCTTAGCCAGGAGGACCGCCAGCAACTGCCGTGTTGCGCGACTGCCGGAGAACCCATTGACCCCCAAACGACCCGGCGCCAAAGGACGTCCCCCCCCTGAACGAACCAGAGGGGAGGACGGGGCCCAGGCACACGACCCCCGAAGGAGGACAAGCCCGAGACGGGCACCGAAGGGACCACCGCCCATAGAGCAGGGAGCCGACGGAGGGGAGACACCGCAGAACAAGACGAGGCCAAAATCTAACACACGTCCAGACGGGGAACACCCAGACCCCCGCCCGGCGAAGAAGATCCACCAGGCGGGCCAGGTGCACAGTACCCCTAGCCTGCAGCACCTGGGAACCCCCGGCAGTCTCCCCTCCAGGAACTAACCGGGCCCGACCCTGCAGAAATACTGAAATCAGACGAGATCAGGCGCAGGCAGGGTGGAATTTTATATGGAACGCTTCACGAATTTGCGTGTCATCCTTGCGCAGGGGCCATGCTAATCTTCTCTGTATCGTTCCAATTTCAGCATATGTGCTGCCGAGTCCTAGTCCCCACGGGCCAGAAGGCAAACCCAACGGAAGTATCCGCAACCGAGAGTGGGAACCCCCACTCGCAGGCCGGCCACACAACCTGGACCCAGAAAGCCCTTCAGTGTAGACCCTGGAAGGAGCAGGTACCCCAACCTGTCGATAAGGAGGGACTCCGCGAAGAATCCGCAAGACCAGCAAGGCCAGCAAGCCCGAAGAGCCCAAGAACCGTGCCAGCCACGGCCCAAGATGGGACGAAATGGAGGCGACAGCCCCCCCCCCCCCAGGGAACCCCCTGGAGTGGGACGGCCGAAGCCAGGATCTCGGGATGACAAACACGGGAGCGGCCGCACCAGTACCAGACCGGGAATCGCCGAAACAGGGGCCCGGAAGCCAACAAGAACGCACCTTGTGGAGACCGACACCCTGTATCCGGGAGGAACGGCCGAAGGGCCCCACCCCTGCAAGGGCGGGACGCCCATCTAAAAGGACAGGCCGACAAGGACGTAGCCAGACCAGGCGGCCGAGCCAGCCTCGCGGCCACCCGCCCGAGAAAAAAACATGGAATGGACCACGCATTTGCGCGACCTCCCAGTGCCAAACAACTCCCCAGCGGGAATTGAGACCAGAATAGCGCACCACACCCCCGCAAGGGACTCAAGGCGTATGTACGAATGCCTCTGTGGAACCCATCCCGGCATTCCCCCCGAGGCGACCACTCCTGGACACCCCCAAGGTGGAGGCCAAGCATCCTATGGAGAGAAAGCAGGCCAACTAAAATTATCAGGTCCGTGGGATTTTGAGCCCAAGACCTGCCGAGGCGGGGAATCGAACCCTGGTCCCGGGCTAGACCTCTGCATCAGAGTCTGCTGCTCTAACCATTGGGCCACCATTCTCCACCTGGGCCATACACCCCCCCTGGGGCCACCGAGAGGGCGACGAGGCGAGGAGGGGGCAGGGCAACCCGCCGCGCAAGGACCCCCCGATGGGACAGCGAGGTAACACCAGGAGACCCCGCAGACGGTGACAGAAGAGGAGGCTGAACCCCCGCCACCTGAGGAGAGGCATCGCAGCACAGAAGAGCACACCGCACACGAGTCCGGCGCTCTAGAAACTCGCCCACCCGACGGGTCAGGGCGAGTCCACACAGCATAGATCCAATACCCGCCGAGGCGGGGAAGTGCACCCAGCACTCGGGTTAGATCGCCGCCGTTTAAAAAACCACAGTCCTACAGACAGTATGTTTGCTGTAAGTGTCTGCTCGTGGTGAGGACAAGAAATGCATTTCCTCTCTCATGTCTTCATTAAGTAGGCCAAAATCAAAATAAATATACATGACCTCAGACCTCACGCGGAGTGTGTAACATGGACAAGCCACATTGAAAATTACCCACCTTGGGATACTTCTACAGCACTGGCAGGATTCGAACCCTGGCCTGTGAGGGCTGTCCCCACCAAAGGCACAAGCCTTACCTTTGAGCTATGGCTCCTTGGTCCATTCAAGCCGGATCCATACCGAGGATCGAACACAGGACCCACAGACCCCGAGCCTGACGCGTTGTCCGCTGCCCTAAGAAGGCAGTACAAATCGCTGCGCCCGCAGGGGAACCCCGGCGTGCACGGCTGACCAAGGCAATCACAGGCACCTGTCGGAAAACCCAACCCCGCCCACAAGAGGCGGGAGCCCGCCGGAGCCAACCCCAGCGCGGCAAGCAGCCGCGGGCCGTTGGGGAGGAGAAAAAAAAAACTCACGGACGCCGGCGCCGCGTTTACCGAGACCCAGGCCGGTCCGATGGGAGCACCCGGACCCGGCCAGCTGAGCCCCCGAGGACCCGCGGACAATCGAGGGAGGACCGAGCCTGCCCCCGCCGAGTAAGTGTGGACCACAAACACACGGCCAGGCACCGCGCCAGCGCTACCAATAATGCCGTCAGTCCACGCAGTGGTCACCACAGATCTGCTGTGCCCTTTTACACCGCATGAGAGCAGACACAACACAGACACATGCAGCTAAAAAGACGTTACCTGCAAACCAGATCAACGTCGTGCAGAAGCGCTTGCAGCCCTGAAAACAAGTAAAACGCTGTTCCAGGCAATGGCACAATGTGAAGCACGAGCACCCGTTCACAAACTGAGGTGCATGAAATCATGTCAGGCAGAAACAACCTGAAAGCTGTTACACCGCATGAGATATCAGCGGCCCAAACACTCCAGCACAGAACCTGAAATGTGAGCCCCACGCAGTGCTAAAACACACAGCCCTGGCATTCCTAGGAAAACACGACTCCCATCGGGCAGCCCAGCCACCCGACGGGCGTAACATGCAAACTTCATCACAGAGTCATGCAAGCACACATAGGCGCATAAAAGCAAAACGGAGCGCTGGACCCCAAAAGCCCACACAGTGGCCCGGGCCCTTCGGTAACGACCTGGGGATACACGGGGATGTCCAAACACCCCATATCCCCTGCCGCCCCCCCCCCTGTAAACCACTGGCACGCTATAGCAGCACCTAACCGGCCCCACAGGACCGGGGGAAGGAAGAGGGGGGGGGATTTAAAGGCATAAGGCACCAGGGACCGCTAGAGCAGGTCCACAACCCTAAAACCCAAGGGCCAGCTCACGCCGGCCCATCTTACCTGAACAGCGCCTCTGGAGAGAATCGCGCAGAACAAAAAAAACAGGCTGTTGGTTGGGCCGGTCCGCCTCTTATAGAGGTCAGGTGGGACTGGTCGGCCATGTTGGGAGGGGGTGGGAGGCTTTTTTTGCTTTGGAGGGTTCTGTCGTGGAGCTTATGCTCACTATGTAAATCATGTGGCGAGGAAGACTAACGAGGAGGTAATGCACATTATAAACATGTGATAAGAGTGTAAACTAAACCAGTGCTCTAGTTTGGTGCTGAATTTGCTATCAATCTAGGTATTCATCGCCAACCCGTAGCATATAGAATTTGATTAAAGTAGATTGCAGCATGAATCAAGGAAATCCGGAGCTATTTTCAACCTTCTATTTTCATTTATATAATAAATGAAATGATTTTTTACTTTGCAGTTAAAAGCCCTCCACAGCAGGTTCGCTATTCCCTTGAGTAAATGTATGATATACTGCAGTGTGTACCGGTGAAATGTTGAGCGCTTTCTCCTCTGCTACTTTCATTTTCATGAACCTCAAGGCTTTCAAAAATAAAACATAGCGAATTTGAAAATCTGTTTCCTTTGGCAAACCATCGAGTGTTTCTTGGAACCAGATGCTTGTTTCTATTCGTAAGACTAATATTTAGTTATGTGACAGCAGATTTCAAACACAGATTTATATCACGCCAGATACCTAAAGCTTTTCACTACCAGTCAATCAATAAAAGGCTTGTGTTCATGTTGCACAGAGAGCTTACATTAACTGCAAGGTAATAGGTAAATTACTTGCGCAAAGCGCACTCGCTATTATTTACATCAGCAACTGTTTGGATTTCTTCATTAGCTAAGTGGTTTTCAATTAATATTGGTCGTCACTGCCCCAGTTTCTGTTTGAAAGCACGACAGCACAGTTAAGTATTATGTACACTAGTGGAAAAATCCAGAATAATAAACCTAGGAGTGATGTTCTTTTGAATAATTCTTCCATGAAATATCCCAGATTTCATTGTTGCTGTGGGGCTTGTACGGTAAAAGATATTCAAGTTGAAAAATATAAGGAAAATATATGCACATGTAGGGAATGCACATTTGTATTGGCGCATTTTAGGTAACCTCCAAATAATAGCAGTGTTAAAAGCATGATTTCTTTACTACTAAATCAAAAAGGGGGCAGGAAGTGCCCCTAATATCTTCTTTTATGAAATCATTCGTACACACCGCCTGACATCGGGTGCCATTTTGCAAACTGTGCATCCAGGTCCATAAATGTCTCTGAATTCAGTTGTATGTGATAACATGTCAGCTGATCTGTGAAGGTGAAAGGGCACTGCATTTTATCAAAGTGGCATGTGCTGCCAGCCTATAAGACTGAAGTGATGCTGTTGAAAGATTTCGGGCACGGTAACATGTTTAGGAAAGCTTTTTGAGTGAAAATAGTAGAATGTCTCCAGTGTATGAAACTGAAGACAAGATGACATTGTGTTACAAATCGACGTAGTTGACAAATAAAACGCTACTGATGGCATGAATACTACAGACTAAGGAAGAACCAAAACGTGTTTCCTGAAGTGCTTCATACCACTTTTTTGACGCATCGACGTAGTGTAAATAGATGGTGCTGCTATCACCCAAAATAATGATTCTCAATTTACTAACTTTGGAGGGCTGGATTGACATTTCTGGCTTTCTAACATCTTGCTGACTCAATTTAGAAATTGACATTTCTGTGAATATTTGGTGCATATGCAAAATCCCAGAATTCATCTCCCTGCATTGTAAATGAGTTCATATTTCATTAGATAATTTAATGTAGTCACATCAGTTGAATTACTTCATCCTGGCTCTAGAAGTACCGCTTGTAGAGTGTTAGGGAGTGCTACATGTCGGCTCTAAAGGTCAAAGGCGTGACCCATGGAGGATGCATGCTTAGTATTGCTGACCAAAAACCTGAATTGACCCAAGACAATCCGACTGCTTCATTTGACTCCATACTGCTGAGACAGAAATACTGCATAGTATGGTGGGAATTAATTTAAAGAGATAGTGGGTGATTAGTGGTTCGAAAGAGAACACAAACAACATAGGAATGTGCCCACTCATGTGTTACATTAAATAATTCACAAAGCAGCTCACACATATAAAAGGAAAATCCAGATTCCAGTTTGTATTATTCTCTCCTATCATAATACATGAATTCTGAAAGCATTACTTTTCCTTCCTGACCTTAATATACGTCCATACATTTCATTAGCATTCTTTGTTAGGACGAGTCTCTCTACATTTGAGATAATGGAGAAATAGGAAGGATTTCCATGGCGCACGTGAGGACAAATGGGATATTGAACATAGCCAGAAATTACATATTCAGAAAAACAAAGGCAGCTTAGGATTTAAGAGAACCGTTTGCACTAATTGTACAGACACATTGGAACAAACAGTTTTGTGTAATTTCAAACTTCATGTTTTAAGAATTCAGTTGATTAACAACATGGCACTGTGTCTTGATAATTGTGAGAAAGTCATCTTTTTTGCCCTGATCACCTCCATTTTATGCTTGGAACTGGTGGTAACAGGCCCTAACTGTGCCCTGAGTTCTGCTTCCCAGACCCAGTGCTAGTGCTCTGCTGTATGATCTAATTACAATTGGCACTGACAGACCCTGTAAGTCCCTAGTATATGATAGGGCTAGGAGGGTTCAACTTACCTTTCAGTCCCCAGTGTATATTAGGGCACGGAGGTTTAGAGGCCCAGTAGATTTCCTGCACTAGTGTGTGCACAGCTGGTTTACCTGTTGTCATTTTAAAGGCAGTCATGCTTTGCAGACTGTCCATAAAATGTTATTATATGCAAATTCGACTTTGCATTTAAAGGTACTTCTAAAGTCTCAAACTACATATTTTTACATATGTCACCCCTAAGGTCTCCACGAGGGGGCCCAGGGGTAGGGTGCCCTGTAACTACACGCATAGACATTACAAAATATGTTTTATAAGGCCTAGTGAGGGAAAAGCTGAAAATTTTGTTTGTCCCCATTGTAGTGAATAGCTCCATAGGTAAACACTATAATATTTAATTTAAGTATAAATCTTGATAGGGGAAATGTAAAAACATACTTCAAAGTATCAAATGAATAGTTGATATAATCCCAACAAAGTGGCCATTGTTGGATTAGTGAAAGCTGTTTACCAGGAAATACGTTATTAAACTTTCTTTACTGTGAGCCAAATTCCAACATTCCAGCTGCTCTGTTCTGATTGGCCAGCCTCCTCCCAGGCTGTGCCAGTGGTGCCTGATGAGGTGTTAAATGTCCTGTCGGAAGACACAATAGGTTTTCTGTGGGTGGAGAAGTGTAAGTTGCAGAGCAGATGGCAGGAAGGGTGTGAGGGGTAGCCAAACTGGTCTTCAAAGGGAGAATGTCATTTTTGGACAGCACCTGCCCAACCCCATAACCTGCTTTTACAGCCACACAGGGTTCTTTTGTAATTAGATTAGGTAGAGGGTTGGAAAGGAAGTGTTTAGGAAAATTAGCCACACTAGTAGGTTGGGTTAGCCTGATCCGACTCCGCTGGAGAGATATTCCACCATGCTGGATTTTGAAAGAATGATGCTTTTCTGAGACAGGAATATGCCAAACTTTGGAAAAAGTGATCATACACCTGTGAGGCACCCAGCATCCTATTAATCAGGTCTGTCACCCTGCTTGACGCCCAGAAACCATGGATAAATATGGGGGAGATTCATAGCTCCTCAGATCTTCTGCCTGAAGAAACAACAAGAAGAAAGACTGAACTGCTCACTCCCTGACCTGCATCAAGAGGACTGCACCTGCTGCACAGTGTGAGACTCAGCACCAGAAGGACTTTGCCTGACTCTGAAAGTCTAAGGAGTGGACTCCCTGCAAGCTACAGGTTAACAAAGTCCTCTTGCAACATCTCAACCAAGAGTCCCCTTCCTGGAGTTTGCCCAGTGGGCTTTTAAGGATTTAGCCAGGTGCATTGTGGGAATATTAGTCCAGATCTCCCAAGGTCCATCTAGGAGATTCCATTAGCATTGATTTGTGTTTTGGACACTTTGAACCGCCAAGAGGAACCTTAGGAAGATGTTCCAAAAGTTTAAAGGAAGTTTGGAGCAACTTTTTGGAAAAGATCCATAAGGTGACCGACCTGACGCCTAGAGTCAACCTGGCTATCTTCAAATGTGGTATGGCCTGGATTTCAGGTTTGTCCATCTGAAATCTCAGGAGCTTCAGACTTTCAGGATGTGACTGGGGCTTGGCAGAAACTCAAGTCGCACCAAATCTGACCTGGTGAAGTGCCTTACTCAACATCAAGGGAAAAAGCTCTAGAAAAACTACAAAGTGTGAATTTTGATTGGGTCCTCTTGCTTAGTGTATTCAACCAGGGCTCCATCACGGTTGTCATCTAACTTTGACTTTTTCCCGGTCAAGCGCGACCAGATGTCCCAAGGTGTTGTTATGTGTTTTTTAGCACTGTAAAGTATTTATTCTATTAAACTTCATATCTCTGGTTCCCTACATTGAATTTCTGTTATTTTGGTGTGTATTTGTTCAAAATTGATGGTTTAAATGCTTTGCACACCTGTCTCCTCAGTTATGCCTGCCTGCTCATTGCAGCTACCAAGGGTTGAGCATTTATTGAGACTCTGACTGAAACTTTTATTGTGTTTGTGGTCTTATTACTAGCGGCAAGTCCCTATTTATTACTACTAGTAATCCACTTTCCAACAATAATATACAGATTTTTACTTGCCTCCAAACTTGCAAATTTCAATGAGTCAATAGCAGCTCCAATTCACACACTATGGAATGAGCATATACCACTTGCAAAAATAGTAACTATTATTTTTCCAGAGTTTAATACAAATTTACTTTTTAAAAATCACAAGCATTCAATTACCCCAAGGCAGAGTATTTGTTTAAAAGGATCTCACAGGGATTGATGCAACCACTGGCAGTATCTTTGTTTAATCTGTAGACCACAGAATAAAATAGCTTGAGAATATTGGCAATGTTAAAATACTTGCAGAAAACATTCTGTTAAGTGTTGACTTCACTGTGAGTTACACAGCCATTCACAATTACTAAACAAAGCACCATGTGATTGAAATTGAAATAAAAAAGAATGCTAATTGATTTGCCTATACCATCACAAATGTATACCAATCTAAATGTAATAAATAAGTGGTGAATTGCAGGTTCTTTTTTAATTCTTTTTGTATTTCTTTATTGGCATTTATATCAACATGTACACAGTGTATCATATCTTGACAATGTCCAAAGGTGGGGGTGGAGGGAGGATAAGGGAGGAGATGGGGGGAGGTGAAACATAAGACAGCATAAATTAGTGCAATTAGAGTATTCCACTATAAACTATACAGGTAAGATGATACATTTACAGCACATACATATTCAACGTACAGAAGTCCCAGGTATGTCCGCTAAAATGGGATCTACGAATATATGTTTGGGCAGATGCTGAATAAAATGGTGGGCCTGGTTTGGAGCTGTATATTTTTGGCATTTATGTGCATTGGATGTTATTTACTTGCAGAGTATGTCATCTCCTACTCAGGGAGAGGGTACATTTTGTGATCTCAAATAGTTTAGGCAGGGCTCCAAAATGTCTTTTGGGTGGTGAATTTTTTTGGGGAAAAAAGAGAGTGAGCACACCGGGTTATGTGTACTAGTACTTCATGAGTAACCTAGACATGCATGTTTTTAGTAAATCATTTTCCACCCATTGATATCTGATATGTATTATTTATTTTTTGTGTTTGATATTTGTTATTTTTTTTCTTCAACTTTCTGTCTCTTTTTTTCACATATATAAACACTTTTTTTTGTTTGTTATTTTTTTAGTACAAAAGACATTATTACATATAATACTTTGCAGTGATTTCACATTAAATATTTTTTTTTAAATATCATCACAGATTATGACTTAATTTTTAAACGCAGAATTAATTCCTTCAACGCGTTTCGGCCGTTCGCCTTCCTCAGGAAATCTGCTTTGTTCTTTTCTACATTGACAGTGGCTATAAAGATGAAAGAATAATACTTTAGTATTCGATCTTATGCAGTATTTTATTCAATCTTCATGTCTAGCTAATTACTTCTGTCATTTTTATCTCTATCGGTGATTCTATCTGTCTGATACAATTGTGAATACTCCTAAGTGATCGGTAAGCCCTACCTCGCTGAGTGCTGTCATATCTACATATATATACATTTATTTACAAACCATGTACATACTTTACATCTATTTCTTCTTTCATGTACTATTCTCTACAGTATATACATCAGTATCCAAATTTACATCTATTGCCTCTTTCATGTACTGTTCTATACAATATATACATCTATATCCAAATTATTCAGTAAACCATTTTGACATACTGGTATGGCCTATTGATTGCAGATGGGAGCTTCATGGATTTCAAGAATTGACTCATTCTAGGGCAAGAGGCCCGGGTCAGGTAAACCAAAGGAGAGAATTGCTTAATAAGATGATGTTTCCCAATTTGGTCCTGTGTACTCAGTTTTCTATGGGATCAAATAACTGTTTTTATTCCCTTCTGATTTCACAGTATAAAGTATTTTAATACCTTATTTAATGCAAAGTTGAGGCTTCTGTTAGTTATATCTCTCAACTTGTAACAGAGCGACCGAGACCCGATCCTTCCGGAAACGGGGGAGATGTATCTGTTAGCGTGTGTCTGTTGCGCTAAGACATTTATGTCTCTATCCCGCTGATCGGATTACGTAGGGTGGTGTTTACCTGAAAAGATGCGTGGCTGTCTACCGGTCCTGCTGTCGGGCTAATAAAAATGCTTCTATTGGAATAATTAGCGCGCAAAGTTGCAACGGTTTAACCTATATCAAAAAAGTACTGGGAAATCGTTTCAGTTTTACTTCTAACCATTGTCGCTCGTGTTATCTTCTATTTTAACATAGCGGAATTTACCTGAAGTGAATCTTTGAGGTCTTTTAATCTCAGTCGAATTGCTGGTTCAGAAATCTAACCTCATGTTACGGTCATCTTTGAATTGCCGCCTCCTTATGTTTGACCGCTTTTCTTGGTAAAAGAAGAAAGTGTATGTTCTAGGTTATTTGTGTATATAACGGGTTAGCCTCGCTGCATTATTAACGCGTCTGACTATTTAAGTTTCTGCAACATACCTGATGTCTCAACGGCGGACTTCTACGTGTGCCACTGGGTCTGGATCTGGAACTTACGTCAGCTCAGTTGTGAGTGCATTTTAACTGCAGCTTTTTAGGCGCCAAAGTGCGTCAATCGCGCAACACCTCGCAAGATTTCGCGTGAGTTTTGCACTTCAAGTCACATTTACTTATTATATCATTACGAATGGTACCGCCATTTTATCTTAGTTCATTTATTACTGGCTCTACCTACTGGCAGTGGACAAATTCAGAATATGGCTGTTTCGTCCACCATAAAAACGCGCAATTATGTTGCATTGTTTTTCTTATAAGCCGTTATAAGTTGTTTAATTTTAATCGCTTCATATTATGACAACGAAGGGGGATGTTTTTTTGGGAATTGGACAGCTTAAGATTTAATTAGACCTTATATTCATACCCTAAGACTCGTGAATGGCTCTTCGATCGACTCAACTTATTTAGGAATAAGGCGCTCGTGTTACAATGCATGGGAATAATTGTCATGGCAAGATGAAAATTGCTATTTGGGAAGTAAAGTGCTGCCATCTGCAGGCAATTGTTGACATCTACAGCGTTGTTTATATAATCAGGTACACATTTTCTACAGTTGTTAACATTTGCAACGTTGCTTATGAATTCAGGTACACATTTCCTGCAAGTTACCTCTCCCTTAATTTTTATGCCTGATCTGGTTGCAACCTCATTTTATCTCCTTCTGTTGATTTGATTTCTATCACAGGATAGCTTGTTCCCATGGAATTTTGGCGTTAAGCCCATTAATTGCAGTCCCCAAAAGGAAAATCCAGTACACTTCTCTCATTTTGCGTATTTTATCTTGATCTTGTCCTGCTCTTGAGTGTATTCTTTCTAGGATATACCATGTTATATTATCTGGTGTGTGGCTATGTTCTACATAATGGCTCACCATAGGGGCAGCTAGTTTCTTGGTTCTTATCGCTGACCTGTGCTCCGTCAATCTGACATTGAGGGCTCTGCCTGTTTGCCCTACGTAGCCCTTACCGCAGGGACAGATGATAAGGTAAATTACATTTGTACTTCTGCAGTTGTTTAGGTCAGTTGGTTGTATTTGTTGTTTATTGAAAGTAAAGCTTGCCCCCTCTATAGCCGATTCACAGGATTTACAAGTGGAACACTTGTAGTTGCCTACTACAGGTTCCAAGTTTGTGAGTGATTGTTGCTTAGAGGTTGTCTTGGTTATCATTCTGGATCTCACTATGTGATCTTTAAGTGTTTTGTTTCTTTTATTCTCAAAGATGGGCTTGAGCAGCCTATCTTGTTTTGGGACATTGACATTTAGTATGTGCCAATTGGCGCATACAGTCTGTCTGATTCTTTCATTAATATTTGAATTATTGAATAATTGGGGAGTGTTTTTGTCCTTTTTAGGTTGCAACAGTGATTGGCGGTCATAAAACCGAGCCCTTTTGAATGAGTCTCCTATAAGCTTCTTGGGATACCCTCTGGTCAGGAATTTTTCTCTCATTGTTATGGCTTTGGAATCATAATCTTGTATGTTCGTACAATTGCGCCTCAGCCTTAAAAATTCTCCAAATGGCACACTATTTTTTTGGATGGCTGGATGAAAACTATCATAGTGAAGCAACGTATTTTTTGAGGTAGGTTTAACAAACAGGTCCACTATTAGTGACCGATTTTGGTGTTTTATCACTACATCTAGGTAATTTACCTGTTCTCTATTTGTGTGATGTGTGAATTTGATGTTGCTATCACATGAGTCTATCCATTGTAAGTACTCCTCTAACGTGTCTTCATTATCTATCCAAATGAAGAACACGTCGTCTATATATCTTGCCCAGTTACTTACAGACTCAAAAAATGGGGTAACTTCATTAAACACAAATTGTGCTTCAAAATGGGCCATATAAATATTAGCAATCGTGGGGGCACAAGAGGCCCCCATACTGACTCCTTGTTGCTGTTTGTACAATTTGCCATTAAATTCAAACACATTATCATTGAGGACAATGTTTAGGCATTCTACGATAAATACGCTTGGGCATTGTATCGCATATTTCTGTATGAACCAGTGTGTGGCATGTAATGCTCCTGTGATTGGAATGTTGCTATACAATGCTACAATGTCCATTGTAACTAGAATGTTAGCTGTATTGCAGTATTTTGGGTGGTGAATAACATGTTCTTAAATGCAATACTTGCACATGCAACGTATCCAAGCACCACTGCATATCATCTTCATACATTAGCCAATCCAGATGTATGTGTGAATATAGCTTAAAAAGATAAGAAATAATGTGATTTTTCTGCCTTAAATGTCAGATCAGGATCCTACAGCGATTCTCTATATTATATTACAATGAAATTCAGAAACTGAAATCAGATTGGGAACAGTCCAAGGCCACTTTTTACTAAGGCTTCATATTACGCAAACCTAAACATTTTACTAATACTTTCCCCATTAAAGACAGGAGAGCATTTTACTGATAGAGCACCACTGTTCCATACAAATACATTTCAAGGTCCAGCATTGGCAAAGACCTTTTGATTTAACTAAGATGATATAAATAATATTCTCGCTTGTAGGGGCTTTTAGCCAGCCCTCTTCATCCATTAGTCTTTCACTGTGCATTCACATTTTCAATCAGCCACTACATCATATAAGATGGTTCAAGGGCCAGTCCACCTCACCCATTGCCTTCACTATGAGTAATCCTCTATTCTGCGCCCGGAGGCGCCTACATAAATTAACTTGGCTCCCGCTGCGCGGGACGCCCGTATTGTGAGGAGTAAGGGGCTGGACCTCTTCCCCCATCAGCACTTGTGGCCATAGACACTGCCGTCGCAGCAGCACCATCCATTCCGCACCAGAGGTTCCCTGCTTAATTGAACTCGGGCTCCCGCTGTGTGGGACACGCCCAGGTGAAAACCAGGCCAAGAGCGGGCACGTCTGCGACCATCAGCGACAAACTGAGGCCGGGCTGGGCCTACTCTCTTGGTCTTTCCTTTTGGGCCTATACTAAACATCATTGGGATTTTATCGTCAGGCAAAGATGCTAGCCACAAGTCTGTTAAGGGCCCAGTGTGAAGTAAGTCTTTTCTCAGTTTATGATTTCCTGTTTTTATGTGGTGTTCCTGCCAGCTGATTAGCCAGCAGTATGGGTAAATGAAAGGTTGGGGGTATAAAAGCATCCACTGATTCAACTACTACCCCTAAGTGATCCAGTGTAGACACTTTTCTTGCTCGTGCCGTGGGAGCTTTATCTAAAGAAATTGACCTAGCTGAACATGCATGTCTGTGAGGGAGACAGGGCGTGCATTCCCCCCAGTGAGGGTAGAACCCCACAAATTACAGAGTGGATTTCTTACCCTAACGAAGACTACGAAACACCAGGACTGGCACAGCTAATAGGCGACTTGTCCCTCCTTCCACAGAACGCCGGAAGTAACCCAGATGTAGTCTGGCAGCTGGAAGGTGGGACCGGAACTTCCTCAACCAATCTGGAGCCACGGTAGGAGGTCAAGAGCGGCAGAAAAAGGAAGTATCCGGAACAGCAGGCGCATCAGCAGGGGAGAACCGGAAGAAGATTGCCGAAAGACCCAGGAGCTGGAGAAAAGAAACGCAGACGCCGGAGCGGGAGAAGCCCAGAGACGTGGACAGAAGAGTGGTGGATCCCGGAGGACGCACAAGCTGCCACAACTGAGGAGCATTGTGGCTCTTAGCGGTACGTGGTGGGTGAAGGGACTTAGGGAGGGGGTGGAACGGATAAACCAGCGGGAGGCGATAGTAAATCAGGGGCAGGGCAGAAATCTTAGCATAAGGATAGCCCTCATAAACGTGACCATTTGGTTTTCAATCCCTATGAACGCCCACCCTGACGCCTACCTGCCTTGACACTTCCCTCGGAACCTCATTATAAACCCTGTGTATTCCACAGACTAAAACGGACATACCTGACTTAAACCTCCCCCTCACGTGGTTTGGTGACGGTGCCCTTTTATAAAAAAGGATCAGGTTCTGACGGGAAATATCCTTTACAACGCAACTTTTACCACGCAGTGCCTTTACATCGCAACTTTTACAACGCAAACCATTAGAACGCATTGCCCTGGGGGGTGCTCTAGGATAGGGAATAGATTTAATTTACTATCCAACACCTTCCCTACTATCCACGGGGACTGGAGTTGGAATAGTAAATTAAACTATTCACTATCCAGCACCCCTTAACACTATGCGTTGTAAAGGCATGCATTGTAAAACTTGTGATGTAAAAGCATGCGTGGTAAAAGCATGTGTTGTAATGTCATACATCCGGTTCTGACGGCTGCTTTCTTTTGTTTATTGAGCCTACTCCGGGATCACAGTATAGCGTTGGAAACCCGAAATAGGTTTCGTGACTGCCCAAGGAGAGAATGGCCATCAAGTTCTCCTAGGACCCTGAGAAAACTCCTACAGAGCCCTGGTGCCAGCTGATTAATAGACCTCCTTTCCAAACAACCGAACTTTTGATTTATCTGTTCTATATTTTTACCACGCAGTGTATTTTTTTTCCTTACCCCATACGGCCTCCTCGCTTCTGCTTCCGACCATCCCTCCGACAATGTCCTTGAGTGCAAATGGGCAAAATGGGTCAATTGACGGTGTACCATAGACTAAAGAGCAGTCTGGTCTGAGTAACAATCATTAAGCCACCCAGACACAGGATGCATAAAGGGGTCCGAGAGTACAACAGCTTGCCAAATACCCAATGTGACAGAATCAGCATCCATTCCTATATTCCATGCCATTCCGCACAGCCAAGCCCCAACCACAGCCCGACCACCTGCAGCTAAACATAAAAGAAAGACACAGAACTATATCTCTGACTCCAGACATACATATTTTACAAGAGATGATTGACAACAGTAACCCATGGATAAACCGGCTTGGGCCCCATTCTGGGAGAAGACACTAACTGATTTGGCAGGTTGGAGGACAAATTGAAAAAGGTCACTTCCTCCATTGCTACTCCACCAAACAAGGACAGGAAAATGTAATATTAGGCATCCCTGTCTCTACCGAGGCTATGGCTTATTCTAGTCAAGTTCTAATATGTAATGTGGATGCCATGTGCAAGAGGCTAAAAGTGAATCAGTTATAGAGTTTCTTACTATGATACAGGCTGTTGGTAAATCTTTACATAGTCAAAATAATAAACAACATCTCAATATTTACATGCCTTCACTGGAGCTAGTCACCATTAATCTGCCATCTGCCTGTTGCCCATATGTGGTAGTACTGGTTAATGTCCCCCATTGAAGTCAGGGGCTAGGGAGACTATGGAATGTTTGAAGAACAAGGTTGTTCACTGGCGTAGCTCCAAACGTTAATTTCTACCTGCTAGGGCAAATGAAACCCTGTTCACAAGGAGAGTGGAGTGGATTGGACCATTAGAATATTTTTTGGGGTGATCGCATAGTTATTAATTTTTGGAACCCTATGGTTGCTAGAGGCATTCACACAAAGGTGGCTGCTCAAGGTATGGGTGCACTCCCATTGGGATTTTTTTTAACAACACCTACGGAGTCTGGGACAACATTATAATGGTGCATGGAACCAACAGGCCCCAAGGGTTTTGCAGAGACCGCACCTGCCATTTTACCCCGATCTAGAAATGCCTAATAAATATCAGGTACTGAGTACCTTAGATGATAACCAATGACTCAGTCCTGACCTATTCCATGCTGGGGGCCACAGGATTTACCAGCGAAGGGGTCTATTATTGTTCAGGCAAGTCATCTGCCACCCAATGACCATAAATCTATGCCTGGGACAACCCCAGCCTGTAGGTTGACTGCAGTCAAGGCTGAATAGGCAACTTGTAATGAACACCCTAGCACCTGTAACATACCCATCTGTGCTTCAATTATGGATCCTGTATGTCAGCCTTATGAGGGAGGGTTTAATCTTGCAAAATTGAATGTGAATGAGCCACTGAACAAGATAGGGAATGCTGACTGGTTTAGCACCATATCTGGCTATGACATCATATGTATACAAGAAACCTGGTGCACAGGTCCAGTACACGAAGAACGATATTCCTCATTTTTTTAAAAAGCTCACAAGCTGGTCAGGCTAAGGAGGGACTACAGATACTTTTCTCTAATAACATTTCTGTAAATGTCAAAAAGATTGCATCAGTGGGTCCCCATTAACAATAACTGTGGCTGAACAAAAAAGGAGGGTGAGACCTTGTAATTGTACATTTCTATAACAATATCTTTGATTCAACAAGTAGTATTGTGGCCACCACCCCTGTCCATGGCCTAGAAGCCTTCTTAGCTTCCATCATCCAGATTTTATACTAGTATGGGCAGGTGACTTTAATATTCAGGCATGTGCAGTATCTACCACCCAGGCATGTGTGGTGATATTTACCAGGATGAGGAGGGTAACGATCATTTTTGTCATAATGAGTATACGGAAGCACTAAAATCAATCATCTCCAACTATGATCTTCATTTCCTTAGAGGTGGCTGTGGTATTAATGGGGAACCAGTCCCATCATTTACTGGGTGAAACCCATCTTCTATTATAGATCATGTATTGGTGTCCATGTCTGCTATTGATATGTGTGGTAACCTCAGTATTGTACCCCCAATTTTTAGTGACCACAGTTTACTTACATTACCATTCTTTTTTTGGGGACAAAGGCAGGTCTCATTTCACTTAGTAAATAGTATTAATGCCACTAGACTAAATGGTGTAAGGATCAAGTGGACGCGCATTGATCCCGGAGCGATTCTCTAGAAAATAGTTACGTCTAACCATAGGGAAAAAACCTATTGTCTCCAGGACGATATTTACCCAAATATAATGACAGAAAAGTTTAGCTATAATATTGCTGCTATTAAATCACTTTTAACTCAGTACCCAAATGCATAAGGGAACAAGAGATGGCGATGGTTTGATAGTGCTTGAACAAAAGCATTACAATGGCTTAAACTGTCTAATTCCCCCCCGAGATAGATTGGCTAGTAAGTCCCTTTGGAGTAAGTACACATTAGCTATAGCCACTAGGAAGAAGACAGTCCACGCTGAAGCATGGGGAAAATTGGCCATTGCTACAAAAACCATGAATTAAAAAGTTTATTGGGATACAGTGAATGCACCCTTTCTAAAGAACAGCGATATCCCTGAGTTTTTCTCTTTTGTCCCTTGTGATAGATGGGTAGCACATTTTTCAGACATTTTATACAAAGTCGTGAGAAGGTCATAGGGCAAAATTGGGAGCCGTTGTGGGGAGGGGCGCACCTACCCTTGAATTTTGCCAAGGAAGAAGTTCACCTGGCAATTCAGGCCAGTGCCGGGGGTTGGGCCTCAGACCTAAATTGGGTGCCAGTCGATGTTTTTACATCACCCCCTGAATTGTGGGGACCTATCCTAACAAGGGTCTTTCATTCAACCATAATAGATTCAATACTATCTTCTTTGGGTGAATCAACTATTGTACCTATATTTTAAAAAGGGTATAAAACAGACACAACAAATTACCACCCTTTTTTCCTCCTGGACTCCTCCTTGAAAGTAATGAGTAGAGTCCTGTTAATAAGATAGAAGGAATGGGCACTTGAGCAATTTATTATATCCCCAGTGCAGTTTGGGTTCAGAAAACAGTTAGGAACTATTGAATAATGTATTGATCTAGAGCTACTTATTGATAAATATAGTAGGGCTAAGGTAGGCACACTTTATTTATGCTTTGTTAATTTAAGTAGGGCGTTCAACCTGGCCAACAACAACTTACTCTGGCCAACTTTGACCTCCCTGGGAGCACCTAGGCCATTTATCAGGTTTCTCCCCTGTCTTTATGAGAATCTAACCAGCCAAGTCTGGTTTGGCCTTCGGGGGGGGAATGTTCAACTAAATTTAAAGTGGGGCAAGGCATTCGGGAAGGGTGTGTGCTAGCACCAATACTTTTTTCTATTTTTATTAATGGAGTAGATAATCATTTACAGATGATACAGGCTGATGCGCCGCAGGCGGATGGTCACCCAATACCTATATTATTATATGCAGATGATGCAGTATTATTAGCTCAGACTCCAGTGCGCCTCTAGAGACCGATGAATGGCTTCACAGATTCTATGAACCAAAAGAAAATGGTAATGAACAAATCCAAAACATTTACCATGGCTTGTGGGCCCAAGCATAAATCCTGTAAATCATTTCTTATTGACAACACCCCAATTGTTTTAGTGAACTCATTTTGTTATTTGGGTATTTTATTTGTGGGCAATGGCTAATGGTCCCAACATGTTTTAAACACTAGAGCTAAAATAAGTAGGGCATCCCAAGGAGTTTTTAAATAATAATAAAAACTAGGTAATCAACCCATTAATGAGATGGTAGCCATTTACAAAGCGAAGGGAGTGACCACAGCCCTTTATGGGGCAGGCCTCTTGGGTTACAGAAATAGCTCAGCCTTTCAAATAGAGGAAAACTGTTTTTTTATGTTTATTATGCCTATCCTCCTGTGCATCAAATGCTATTGTACATCAGGAGGTTGGACTACAGTTTCTAGAGGATTTTTTATAGGTTAGAGCGTTGTTGTTGTGGGTTTCAATATGGGCCAAGGAAGAAACTGATTTTAGTACTTCAAATATTTTAGACTGTTTAACTCTAAATGATGCACTAAGTATTCCTTGGCCACTGTATGTCAATTTCTACCTTGCCAGGCTATTTAATTTATCTATATGATCGGATCCTACAAAGGTATTATCTCTAACCAAGAGAAGGATTAAAGAAACCTTTCTCCAGCATAGACTGGATCGTCGATCAATGGACGAGAGGAACAAACTAGCAATCGTCTTTTATAAATCTTTGAACTTGGAGGAGGGAGGAAATAATTACCTAACATATGTGAGTAATATGCAGCATGGTTTTGTGCTGAGGAGAATAAGATGTGGCATTGTGCACCACCTAGTCCCTTTTCCAACTATAAAGTCCTGTCCACCTGATATGGCTCTTTTTCCTTGTGATAACCGAAGTAAACAAAGCGCATTGTATAATGTATTGTTCTGTAAATTATATCTGTATTTTAGGCTTTTTTATCTTAAACCATTGTTTGTTGCACAGAACATTAGTTCAAATAAAGCATCAATGAGATAGTTAGTGACGCTAGGTGAAACTTGTTCATGCTATAATGTTGCCCTATTTATTTTGAAATCGTTCAGCGTGAGGAAAAGTATCATGCAGTAGTGCAACACATGAATTTCTTTAATCATTATTTTATGCATTGTACCTAAAAGTTTTTAACTGTTCTAAATGTGCTATTTTGTTTGTACTTTTATGGCTGTTTTTCGACAGCCGAATTAAGTTTTCGAAACGAGTAATTATGTTTTGCTTCTTCATAAGGAGCATATCAACACACACAGACATTCCTTTATGTGTTACCCAAAAACAGGATTCTGGCATGGGTATGATCGTACGTTAATGCTCAGACCCTCTCGGCCAAGTAACCTAACTGCCTTATAGACAACAGAAGAGTAGTGGGCTCTCATTAGTTTTGTAATCATGCTTTAGATTTACATTTTATCAACTGCCATCAGACTAATAATGAGGTTGTGAATGTGGGCTTTTCTGTGAAACTTTCCTTTCAACTCGTATATCACAGATCAACAATGCTATTTATCAATGCTCCCATAATATACTTTCAAAAATTGTTCACTTCTATCAGTCCTAATTAAAGAGTGAATGGAAAATGAAAGTGCTAGAGTATGTTTAATGGTTTTAAGTTAGTATATGTGAATATGTTGGGTACGCTAAAGAATGAGAGGTATAGATTCTTGGTTTTGTATATTGGACTTCCGTTTCTCTGTGTTTTTTATAGAGAGCTAAAAGTACGCAAGAGAGTGATCTGGAATTTTAGGATAATAAGCTGTCTCCCTTTTTCTTCTTTTGTCTTTTTTTTATCTTTCCTCTTTTTTCTTTTTTTATTGTGATCTGATAAATTTGGAAAATGTACAACTATTGCATTAAATTTAGTGTATTTTTCTATAACTAATATTGTGATATATATTTTAAACAATTTTCAATTGTGGCTGCTTTGATATATCATATGAATACTGCTGCATTGTGTCATGGTCATCTTGCTATATCTTATGAAAGCTGTTGATTTTTAAATAATGTACTTTATAAACAAATGAACAACCTATGCATAATTTCCAGGAATCGAGAGGCTATTTTGGCAGCCTGTTTCTTTTTTTTCTGATTTGTGATGAATTGAACTTATTAGATGAAGTATAATTAAAAATCTATGCAAACTTGACATTATAGTGCCATATATAATTTAATATTTAATTAAGTGCAGTTTAGAGTTGAATTTTATTTTCACTTTGCTCTATTTCTGCTTCTATCTGTCTGTCACACTTCGTCAAAGCTCCGAGGAAGCAGCAGAACTCCACGAAACATGTGTTGGCTTTTTTTACTCAATCAGCTCTTGTATTTTTGTAGTCTGATACGGATAAAAAAAGTAACAATCTTGTTACATCTTCTGCTGGTACTGATAAAGTACTTGTAAATAAAAGCAGTTGACATAGATCAAATCTAAAATGAACTTGGGAATCCAATGATCCTCAAGAAAATGAATATGTAGAGGGGCGTGGCAAAAGATGGCGATCAAAGCAGTTGCTGCATAATGCAGAAGTCCGCACTGAGCCCTGGCAGACTCCATTGATGTCCTGGAAGCCATTGTTTCAGACATCTTCTTGATTTGTCTACTGAGTGCTAGAGGCCTGCAGTGTCACTTGTGGATTGGGGTCGCTGAAACAGTGGCGGTCACCGTGCCCTATGAGTCGGCAGGCCCGGCCCGTGCACGGCGTAATACCGGGGCGGTGACATCAGGCGGGGAGGGGCAGGGTGGGGGGTTGTAAAATGCAGGATATGGACCATTACAGGTAAGCAACGAAAAAAATAAATAAAACGAATTTCGTTGCCTACGCTGCATCACATTTGGCGATGCAGCACAGGCAACAAAATTCATTTTATTAATTTTTTTCGTTACTTACCTGTAATGGTCCATATGCAGCATTTTACAACCCCCCACTCTGCCCCTCCCCCACCTGACGTCACCGCCCGGTCTAACGCCCTGCACGGGCCGGGCCTGACTGGCAGCACACTGGAGGTGGAGAAGGAATGCTAGCAGCAGCAGAGAGTGACAGTTGAAAGCAAGAAGGTGTGGTCCCAGGGACTCGGGCAGCACTGCATTGCTCTACCTCCCATGCAGGAGAATGGTTGGAGCTGACTGAAGACTGAGTCGAGAGTATACAGGGACTTGGTTCTGCAAGTGATGAACTGAGGTGTATGTCAGTTTCGGACCGAGGCTTTACTGCCTAGAGACTGGTGTCCCTGTGCAGTAGACTATGGGCCCTGGCCGATGAGATAGTGAATGAGAGGATTTGCACTGCAGCCTGTTGCTGGGGCCTGGGAGGTTTGGCTGAGGGTGGATTGAGCCTAGCTTTAATTGTTGTCCCCCTGTGAATTGTGCCAAAGGATGTTGTTGTACATGAGGATGTGACTTTTAGAGGTGCCCCACTACCACCGATATACCACTCTGTTGTTGGCCCAAGTGGTGACAAAGACGACTACACATTGCACGATAATTAGGCCCCATACCAGTACTGACTGAGGGGGGTGTCCCCTCACCAGAGACCAAATATGGTGAAACCTATGCCTGGGAGACCTCTCCTCCAATGCGACAAAGACATTGCCGAGATGTTAGTGTGGCCATTGACCGTGCCGGAGGGCCCACTGACCCACCTGGAGTCCATTCTGCAGAAACATTAAAGAGGATTCTACAGACAGTATTAGATACTAAAACGTTACTGGAGGCCAAGACTCACACAGTAGTCGGGAAGGGTAACTCAACCATGCGCCCAGCCCTAAATTAAGTCCAGTCTCAGGTGTAGCTCCTCAGGATGAACAGAGGTGAGACACTTGGAATTACAAGCAGAAGATGCTGAGAGTTGTTCCAGATGAATCAATATCCGCTTACTAGGAATAGTAGAATGTATGGAAGATTTGAATTTGGAAATATTTTGAATAAATGTCTAATGGACACAGGGCTCACACATGGACACAGGGCTGAGGGGTCGACTTCTTTCATTCCTTCTCAGTTCAGAGAGCACAGCAGCTTCCGTACTGCCCTCCCTCCACCAGGTACATGGCCACGCTTATTCATCACCTGCCTATTGAATTACAGGGACCACTACCTAATTTTATAGTTATTCAGAATGAAGAGCCCATGGCAATGTGAGGGAGCAAGTGTTACAGCTAGCCTGACTATGCATCAGACATAGAGTAACAACACAATTCTTACCTGGGACAAAAGAAGCAATTACGCCTTATGAATCTGAAATATGCACTACTATTCTAAGCCAAACTGAAAGTAGTGAATCGGGATAAAACCCACTATTTCCAGTCCTTCAAAGGGCATGGGAGTCGGTGTGGACCCAAGGGGTCCCACTTCCTATGGTGGAAGATCAGTTGACACTGGATTGGGAGCATCAGAAGTACAAGAGAAGGATACTGGGCCCAAGGAGCTGACCAACCCAGGCTCAGGCAGCCATGGAACGAGCACACGTGGTGGCAGAAATATCGCAACTAGACAATAATCCATTTAATGTACTGTCCTCGGGACAGGGTTTGGAAACAGATTAAGAGACTGATGTGTAGGATGTGGCACATGTTCAGAGGCCAGAACTGACCTCTAGATTAGCAAATGACATTGCTTGAACTTTGCTTAAAGACAACAGAACATTACTACATATCCGGTGGTGCCCAGCCATCACCCTCCAACAGTAACTGCAACGCTGTTTGAGCGATGTTGGCAACACACAGTGCTGATCAGGGAGAGAAAGAGGATTAGATTGACTTATGCTACCCCCTTCTGAGAGGAAACAGAAATATAGTAGATGTTACAAAGCAACAATTTTGTTATTTACGTATGTTTATTGTTAGAGTTTAATGTCATGAGGCGCAAGGCATGACATGCTGGAGTGGGGACTGTTGGAGAAATCATGCAACAAGGTTATAATGCTTTTTAGTGCTTCACCTGCTTTGTCACTCACACTCACAGGCCCTACCAGACTGCACAGCATGATGGGAAAGGCTGGTCTGATGCTTGGTACAACAAAATTAGGTGTAAGGGACACTGGCAATATGATGAAAAGAAGGATGAGACCCATCGGGGAATCAACCGACTGGGTCCAGAACAAATAGCTAGTGATGGACAACAAAGCGACCACAGTAACCACACATTATATACTGACCTGGAACATTCAGGGAATGGCCACGCCTCATAAGAGACACATGGCATAAACTAAACCTTAGACAGCAGGGTATTCAAATAACTTGCCATCAAGAGACATATTTATCTAGCACAGAACTGGGGATAATCTGTGCTAGCTGGGGAGAAGATCTACGGAACCACATACTCCACATAGGCTAGATACACACTAATATGGGTGGCACCAGGGGTCCCACTGGAAATCTCCATGAGTAAGATAAACCTGGAAGGGAGATATTCCTTGATTGAGGGCTAACCTGATGGCAAACCCTTGACCATAGTGGTGATCTAGCCACCTATCACACACCACGCAGTATTTCTTGTGAAATCAAATTCTGTCTTAATGCATGCTCTGCCGGTGCCCAACATTTGGGGGGAGATTTTAATTGAATTATGGAGATAGACAATGGAAGGTCAACACCCAGTTACAAGGAGCTAACTAGAGGAAGGCTTCACAAAGTTTTTCTCAATGGGTGATATATGCACAGATGACAGATGAGTGGCATTGGTGATTGCTGCGAGAGGCATTGATAGTTGTGCTGACTCCACAGACATAAAATCCTACATACTTCTATCTCTGCTTAACCCCTTCTGTGCTTATGACGGCCCCAGGCCAGGCATGTGGGCACGACGGCCGAGGGCCATACAAACCACGCCCAAGAATGGAATGTCCAGCACCACTGCAGCCAAGGTATCAATACAGATTATAAAAAAGTGGTTAAAATATTGGCTAACAGACTGCTATCAGTGGTAGGCTATTTGATACACAAAGACCAAAACTAGCAATTACTAGCAATAAAGGGTGAATATATGTCCATGACACTCATTGCCTAGCAGTGTCCATGGACATAGAAAAGGTGTTTGATATCCTCCAGTGGCCCTATCTCCTAGTTATCCTAGTAATCAAGGTCATGGGGCGGAGGTTTGTGTTTTGAATACACAGGTTATACCACATCCCATCAGCCAGAGGAAATTCCAATTGGGTCATATAAGATAGTCTTCAAACAGGAAGAGGCACACAGCAGGGCTGCCCACTTTTTCTTTTTATCTTTGTACTGGCCATCGAGCCACTGGCATGCTTACTTCAAATGAAAGCAGACAAACGGGTTCAGGCTGCCAGCCACTGGCACATCATTTCATAATATGCTGATGATGAACTGGTATACCTTCAGGACACACAAACATCCCTGGCACTCTTTTAGGAATTTATGGACATGTTCGGTTCAATTTCAGGCATCAAAATCAACTGAACTAATCCTTGCCTTTTCCCTTTGATACTTATACATCTGTCCCGTAGATCACTGACTATCTCCTCCCATTTGCTATGAAGCTTCAACACCTTTAAATACCTGAGGGTGCACAAATATCAGGCTACTCCTGACCTATTGGAGGGCAACCTAGACAGGGCCTTTTGATTGATCGAGAACTCCATGCCCTTCTGGACTGTGCTACCCCTCGCCCCACTGGGACGGGTAGCTATTGCAAAAATGTTGGTACTACCACACCTATTGTATTTTTCCACAGCATTACCATTAGTCTTGTCCCAAGTATTCTTTAAGACCCCACATGGACTGTTATCAAATCTTATATGGGGACACAGCAGAAGAGAGTCTCCCTCCAAAGCCTGCAACACCCCTTGTGGGAGAATGGGTTGGACTTTCCTAATTACGAGTTATATTCTGTCGCAGCACAGTTACAGTGTCCAATGCAGAGAGTTGGGAGAAGGACCATGTGTAAAAAAGCAGAAAGTCTAACATATTCTTAAAGACACATTTATCATATCTTTGCTTCTTAACACGCGATGGTTGGTGCACTCGATCTCAGACCTGATGACAATGGCCAAACTAATTTGGCATAACTATGCACACCTACGTGGACAACCCTCTCCCTAAAAGCCATGCTTAAGGCTGTGGTCCTTGCCAGGGTTCTAAGAGGTCCTATCCCAACATGATCCACAGGCACGGAAAGAGTTAAGAATAATACAAGTGGGTGACTTATTCTCATAGGGGAACCTGCACACATTTCATGAAAGATGGAATTATACATCTACTACAGGGCAGTTTCTCACATACAATGAAACATGCAAGAGGTGGGAAACTGCCCAACTTGTCACTCGTAGCAGATCTTATCACCAATGGTGCTAGTAGAAAAGCAGTAACAGTGTAATATACATCATTATTTTCAAACCTGCACAACCCTTCCACGAGTCATAAAGTTAAAACGGGGACAGGATTGGGGAAAAGAGAATACAGCCGAATAATGGGAAACAATTGCAAATATGGTCAAACCGATCTCTCGCAATTTGAGGTATAGCTTCACACAATTAAACTATGTACATTGGAGGTATCTAACACCTCATTCCTTATACAAGATATATGGAGGGGCATATCAGTGCTGTTCCTGTTGCTGACTTGGCAGGGCAGGCTTTTACCACATGATATGGGAGTGTAGAACCCTACAACACAACCAAGTGTTTGTGCTGGAAATTTGATCTGAATGTGTAGACTGCACAATTCCCTTCACACCCGTACTATGCCTCCTGAGGCTCGTGTCAAGACGCAAAAAAGGCAATATGTTATGTAAGTTTATATACTTGGCCCTGGTATTATTTAAGCACTGACTTGCCATATCCTGGAAGGAAAATTCAACCCCAGCAGTGAGTTTATGGATGTGTGATTTATCGACTTGAGCTAAGGCACAAGCTGTCTCTTTCCCTACAACAGAATCTACCTGCTCTTTATGCAGACGACCTAACGGGTTTGACAAACAACCTGATAGTTTCACTACCAAGAAAATCAGAGGTCTTGGATCAGTTTGGGAAAGCCTAAGGCTACCAAGTCACCAGTCAGTGGACTAAAAAGTAACAAAAAAAAAAAGAAAAGAGAAACAAGAAATTGGAAGAAGGAGAAAACGATCTAATATCAAAAGTTAAAATGTGGTTGATAGATTGGTGGATTGCTCCCACAGCAAGTCCTATGTGTAATTGATAGGTCAAGTTTCCAAACCTGTGAGGTAGGTCATCATTATGTGGGGATCTGCCTGAAATCTTTAGGTCACAAATTCTAACCCCATTGAGAACGCCCAATGGGTATGAGCAATTACTGCAGAGGTTTGTGTAGCCTTCAGGTCACAGACCCTAGCCCCAATCAAAGGGGTAACACAGCTATTGCAGATAAGGGGTCAAAATATAGGTCACAGAAGATTCAAATCCTTATGGAAGAGATCATCTGGTTATTTACCTGTAGCCATGATCTGTGTGAAACCACAACTTCATAGTTTCCAATCCTAGTGAACTATTCCTTCCAGTACAGCAATCACAGAGCAAGCAAGGAGACTTACATTTGAAATGACAAAACTCAAACAATAACACGTTTTGCCCTAAAAAGCATCACTATTGCACCCAAAGACCCTTCAAAACTCAGCCCTCCACAAATGCTACCTATACTTCGGTCCATCTGTGCACCTTGTCTGTTGGATCCCTTTGACTTAAACTTGTCACTAGCTCTGAACACTGAGAATTATAACACCACATGTATGAGTCTTGGCTCCAATTCTGTTTCATCTCTATCTCGCAGATCTGGCGGACACTTAGGATTTGGAAAATAATCATCCAGCAATCCTTGCTGCAGAGAAATTGGCCAGTCTAGAATGTGCTGACGATGTAGTCCTACCTAGTAAAACACTAATAGACCTACAATATAATATGAACAAGCTTTTATAAAATGATTCTGGAGATTGCGAGCATTGGAAGGAGGCTCTATCAGCAACTTATGCTGGAAGGAAATAGAGGCACAGCAACATAGCAATACTAGAGTCCTGGGGAAGTCACTTAACTCTGGCTATAAAGGATTTAAGCATACAAGAAGCTTGGGGAATAACAATGGTGAAAGCATCTTTCAATCAAGCGCTAAGAACTGCAATGCAAATAGCATCAAACCAAACAGATAAAAATGCATTTGCACTAAGGAGACATGCCTGGACAGTAATACATTTGTATTCCAATATAAGCCCTCAAAGGTATTTGGCAGAACATTTTTTATTAAGATTAAAACACTAGTTTGTGTTGTTCCTGTTTGGTATTATGGAATCCAAAGATTATATTCCATCCTGGAAAAAACAGCCACAAAATGTATCCTGCAGACTATCTGGATACAAAATAATTTATTTACTATATGCCTGCCCTGCACCCTCGGCACAAAGGAAAATTCTCTTGAAATCACTATTTAGGAACCTTCGAATATGCTCATGCCGGCAAGCCATTACTATCTGGAAAAGTGGATGCTCAACAGCCCTTGCTTGTAGGGGAGTAAAGTTCATAATGCTACCATTCGAGGACATTTCTAATAAAGGGTTAAAAAACATATAACTGGGCTTATTAGTGGTATCATATATACGCATTATAATATTGACTTAATCCTGTTTTTATGTATAAATTGGCCTTGAAAGTAGTCCATTCTGGCCCAGCAGGATAGAGGTTACAAGGACCATGGGTCACTATAGCTTGTTTATTTTAAGAAGAGGCCATATTAATAATCTCCCATTTAGGAGTTTATGCTAAGTGAAACTTGATGGAGAAAAAAAAGAACATAAGGGTTAACGCTGCTAGCTCTGGGAGAAATGAATTACTAATGCTTTTACATTTTTTTTGTTTTTAGAGTTGTTTATATTAAATCTGTGGTTATGAATGTTAATTGAGAAAAATAAATAGTGTATAAAAAAAGCATTTAGCTTTAGAAAACCAGCAATTAGAACTTTGAATGTTGTAACAGCTGGGAGGCATCTAATGAACAGTGATATTTTATTTAATGCTATCCAATTTAAAACATTTAATTAAATTGTTTTATACTAGTTTTGTATTGTAAACTTACATTAATGATATTCATTTTATAGTGTTGCAAATGTTTTAAATCACTAAATATAATAAAATACAACTTAACAACACCACATCAGTCAGCCTAGTTGTACCTGGATCTCTTAAAGCACACTTCAGGCCCAATTCACAAAGCTAAACATACATTTGTATATTTACTAATGTGAATATTTGCTATTCCTCCTAGGTGTTTTTCTCTTTTTTTGCCATTCACCTTTCACCTATGTGTAGACATATATGCTTCCTTCCACTCAATAAATAGTTGAGCCATCCACAGTTGTACTTAAGGCTGTAATGTTACTACAAGTAACTTCACCACCATATTTTACATTTCACCTAGTTGGCAGATATAGGAAAGGGAGATAATATGTAATGAGGCTGGTTAAACTTCAATACCATCATGTTAACCCAAATAGGTCCTCTGGATTCACTCTGTTAAATCCTTAGCTCAATCCTGGTAGGGTGGCACAGAGCAGTCACGCTTTACTAGAGGGATGTGTGTTATGCATTTCAGAGTGCCAACATGGATGATCAGCAATTGACACAACTTAAAGTAAATCGGACGCCAATTTATAAACATAAATCAAATTTATGTATACATTCCAAAAGGAAGACAATCAGATTATTATAACCAGAGTAAGGATTTTTAAAGGCTAAATAAATCAGTGAATTGCACTCTTGCAAAGCTTTAACATTGCAGTCAATCGGAAAAAGCAGTTGTAACAATTGGTAACTCGCAGGTTGAGTTGAGTGGAGACTTTTGGTTGGTAAGGTAATGTGGTTTCCAGGACCAGGGTCTGACAGTCAGTTGATTTTAACAGGCTCGTATGATCAGAGTGCAGCGTTCTGCGGGCTATCCCTGGTAATGAAAGTGGGAGCCACAAGTGTTGGTTTTGCTGCTTGGATGGGGCTTGTGAGAAAAGGGGTACACAAGCTTGAAAACAGAGCCACTGGAGTATCAGTTGTGAGGTGTTGAAGAGTTTTCTTTAGGCACAGCATTGAGTAAAGGTAGTGGTAGCCGGGCTGGCCACCAACAAGCCTTGGTCACAACACACCCACCTTGGACTGTTTTGAAGTCCTGGAGTCCAGAGGAAAACAGTAGCCGACGGCCACTTGCTGGAGGCCAGGACTATGTTTCCCACAATGCACTGGATCATTTACTTTTGGGCTATCCCTTTGGCGGGCCCGATGACCAGTGATCTTTGGTTCTAGGAGCAAGTTTTACATGCGGGGTTCAGAGGACTAGTGCCTCTAGTCCAAGGCAGTTCTGGAGCTGCCTTTGACTTGGAGAGGGGTTCTCCTTTCCTGTGGAAATGGTTTCCAGACCAGGATGAGTCACAGATATGCAGTTGCAGGGTGGCTGTCACAGGTGCTGAGTTTCTTGTCTTTGTTTTGGGCAGGTCTTGAATACGCAGACTCGGTCTCTTCTTTGCACTGTGTTGCAACAAGTCAATCAGATGTGAGGTTCTGGTGCAAGGGGAGCCCCTTAATTTCTAGATTATCCAGAAGTAGGGATGTGGGTGCCAGTACCCAATTAAAAAAGAAGCTGAAGAGTCTCTTTAGGCCAGACTCCTGCACGACTTCAAAAACAACAATAGCGCACAATTCTGGCAGAAGATTAACCCTCTGTCTAACTTGCAGGGAGAGGGCATTAATTCACATGACACAGAAGAGGTATGGACAAGCTACCTCGAATTACATTTTAATAAAGAACAGATTCCCCAAATGTTCTCAAGCAACATTGCACCAACTATGGAAACTCAAATGTCCCAGTCAAACTTCTAGGCAATACTGGAACAGAATCTCATAATCACGAACACACAAATTTGCAAAAGGATCCTGAAAGGCAGACAGGAGGGAGCTCCTGGTCCAAACGGGATCCCACCCATACTATTTAAACAAGATCCTGAGTTCTGGGCTTCAGTCCTTAAAGCAATCTTTGACTAAATTTTGCAAATATCAGCTGTACCATCATTATGGAGGGGCTCGATTATTTCTCCCATCTACAAAAAAGGCTATAGGAGTGATCCAAAGAGCTATTGCCTGGTAGCTCTTCCGGATATTGAAGCCAAATATTATGCTGGCGTACTCCTGCAAGAATTACCAACATGGCCACAGAAATAATAGCCATACCCTCCAACCGAACCAGTTTCTGCAGGAACATGGGCACTGCCACCAACATTTTGGCCCTTTCACTAATGGTAGACGCTGCACTAGTAACAAAACAGACCCTGTACATGTACTTCATCGATTACAGCTCGGCGTTTGACCATATAAATAGAAATATTTTGTGGCAAAAATAAAATAGGCTAAGAATTCCATCACTGCTTCTAAAACAACCAATTATTTTGCATAGTAACACCTGGGTGCAAATAAAGCTGTGGTTGGAGACCACTTAACAAAAAAGATAAACACAACCTCAGGATTAAAACAAGGCTGTGTGCTTGCCCCAATACTTTAAAAAATGTTTATGGCCGAGCTTTCAGCCAAACTCAATAAAAGCAATTCACATGGCCCCAAGGTAGGAGGCCATCAGTTATCCAATCTCCTATATGCAGATGACCTGGTGCTTATCAGCCGGACACCTATTGGTCTACAATGATTGCATGATATTACATCCCAATACTCAGAGACCAACAAACTAAGTATTAATCAAGAAAAAACAAACATCATGTGTGTAAACACCCAGAAGAAAAAAGATAAAACATAACTGGTTCCTGGCAAAAGTCAAGCTGGAAGTCTTACAAGACTAAACATACTTGGGAGTTATGATTGACAACAAAGGTAACTATAAAGCACAATGTGAGGCAATAAAAAGAGGGGACTAATGACAACAGTGGCACTAGGAAACCTGAAAAATAAGACCGCCGGACCAAGCTTTATCCCTCTGAGCAGAGTGATACACGCTAAAATAATTCCATCAATCACCTATGGAAGCGAAGCCATGAGAGGGAGAGATGCGGAAACACTGAACGGCACCATTGCAAGAGCCTAGAGAATAATATATGGGTTGCCAGGATACACATCTCCGGCAAAAATAATGCTTGAATTCGGGATGCAAAGAAAAGAGCTGGCCTGCAAAGGAGCGTTTGTTGAAACCTGGTACAAAATCAAAAAATGGCAGCCAGAAATGTTAAACTCCTATTATTGGTGGGAACTAGAAGCCTCAGAGACCTGCCCAGCTAAACATTACTTGGATACTGCACTGAACGAGCTGGGGTTACGTTAACTCTGGGAATCGTCAGGATCCATGACAAGCTTAAGAAAAATAGTAAATAAGACTGTCAGAAGTGAATCCATCATACAAGACAAAGCCGTCTTGACAGAACGCGCTCACGGCAGGCTCACTGTACAGTCTTATAGCAAAATGATCCCCTAAGCATATCTCCAATCTAACTTCTCCAAATCTACAATACAGAAGTTCCAGAGATTTCGGCTAGGCTTATTGCCATATGCACATCACCTGCCTCCATGGCTACGCCCTCCGAAGCCAGCAACTTGTCGTCCCTGCGGGGACGGATTGGAGGACATAGTGCACATCATAACCATATGCCAGGAATTATTGCAGGAGCGCCGGTCTCTACTTAAACCAATCTTCAACAAGAAACAAATACGGTCCTGCAGGCAAGCGGTGCTGGCAAGTTTTTCAGGTGAAGACATTCAACTAAGCTGCTGCCTGGTAAAAATTGTAACTGCTGCTGATCTAAGACTAAATAAGACATAACCAGATCACTTGAGAAGCGGCATCGGAGATGGATTAGAGCCGGCCTGTTAATCCACTATGTAAAAGTCTTTGACAGCGCCTGCTATAGCAAGTAATAAGCACTCTTGTACACCCAAGCCGCGAAGAAAAACATTAACGGGCTAACCTCTGCCTCTTTGCACTGAGCCATAAAAGTTGTTAATGCAAACACACTTTAAACATGTACTCAATCGCCCTCCCTCATTTTGATGCTAAGACTCTGACCAGGAGGGCCATTCTACCTTATGAACTGCTGCTAAATTGCCGCTTATAAAAGAAGAAAAATCTGGACTTTAACCCACCTAGGCTGGGGGACTGGATTTCCTTTTCAATTTTCTACTGTGTTCTTAATTGTGGCTACCAGCCTTTTAAATGGAAGTTTTACAGTTTTAAAAGAGATGGTCAATTTTGTAAAGGTTTTAACTAACTGTATAATAAACACTTACTTACTTACAATGGGCTAATAAACCCCAGTGACTAATCCTCCCCAGAGGTGAACCCTCCTGTGGAAGGTGGCCCTTTTCTTCCCTGAAGCTGCTATTCTGGCACTTTTAAAAATGACAGAATCCTTCTTTGGCTGTACAGACCAGGTAGCCCACCTTAAGAGAGTGGCTAGCCTTCTGGGGGTGTATGTCTCCTGACTACCTAATTTTCCCAACTGCCCGGGTTGCAAATGTGAAACCCGGGCACTAAGCGAACTACAGACACTGTACCCTGCATTCTCATGAACGCCAGATCATTAATCAAATACAGTACTGAATTTCTTCTGCTCATGGGCACACACAAACTGACCCTAGCATTTACAACGGAACCATGGTCTGACCCCTTCTGCAATCCTGACCTGCTAGCAGCCTTACCTAAAGGATTCCCTGTCACCAGACATGGCAAGATAATTAGGTCCGGGGCCTTAGAAATTGTATATAGAGCTGATTTTGTAGTCCATTGTAATCCCATATCTGCACAGTACTGTCAGGCAATTCTGTTTAATATCTAAAAATCAAACATTTAAAGGCTTGGCCATTTATTGCCCCCCTGGTCCAAGACATTCTTTTATACAGGAGATCAGACATCTCTTTGAGGAACACATACAGTCCACTACTTTTATGGTTCTAGGTGATTTTAAGTTTCACTCAGGAGCCCATCAAGATCCTGATACCTCAGCTCTCCTTCAGACTCGAAATGGGCATGGCCTCTCTCAAATTGTAGCCACACCCACCCACCAGGCTGGCCATACCCTAGAGGGTATTTTCACAAACAATCCCTCTCTTTTTAATGTTAAAACTCTTCTTTTAATCTGGTCAGACCACTGTGCAGTCTTCTTTGACCTCACCATCAATCATCCCATTCCCAGCCCCAAAGTCAAATCCACCAGCATAACCTTTCGTGCCTGCCACAACATTCAACCAGATCTTTTCTTCAAAACCCTACATAACTTAATACCCATGCTCTCTCTCGATCTAGACATAGCTGTCTCTCAATACCATGCATTGATTGAAACCGCAACCATCCTTCTTGCCCCTGTAAAACCTCATAAGTCAAAACGAGACACCATCCCATCCCCATGGTTCTCTGCCGAGATCAGGGTGCACAATTAGAGTGTTGAAGACAAGAAAAGAGTTGGAGGGCTGACTATAACTCTGATGAAAAAGCTAAATATAAGCTCAGCCCAGATAGCTAAAAGACTTTGATCACCAAGGAAAAGGTAAACTATTTTAGTAGTTAGATCGAAGAAGCCAACCATTCCACCAGAGAAATGTTTTAGACAGTCACTATGCTTACCAAGGTCTCCTCCAAGAATCTTTGTCCCATGAACCAATCATTTGTTAACTCCCTGGCCAACTTTTTTCTGTATAATTTGGAACCGATATACAATAAATTCACTTCCTCCACCTTTCCTACCTCTGGTGACAGACCTCTAAAAGCTCCTGATGTGCATAAAGTCCTAAAAGAGTTCACCTCACCATCCTTAGAGTAGGTTACCAATGTACTGAGTTCCACATCCTCTGTCCGGCCCCCCCTGGACCCTTGCCCTCCAAGGGTCGCTAAGCTTGTGACAAAGAACAAACAATGCCCCACAGCTCTTAGCAATTTTTTATTGCATATTCCTATTTGATTATTTCACTTCTGTTTGGAAGAAAGCCTTGATGTCCTTGCTGCTAAAAAAGCTTTCTTGGATCCTAAGTTTCCATTCAGTTCCCATCCCATTTCATGTCTACCTTTGCCCACAAAAATCACTGAGAATATCCTGAACATCCAACTAGTCGAGCACATGCAATCAAATAGCCTCTTGGACGACATCCAGTTTAGTTTCCATAGCAGCCAAAGCACAGAGACTGCTCTGCTAAAGACTACTGAGGATCAGGCAGGCACTCAATCAGGGTGGTGGTTGCTGCTCTCATCCTTCGGAGCGTGAGCAATTGGTGTAGCTAAATGAGCTTGTCTCACACTCCTTCTCTCTTCCTTGTGGGGTCCCTCAGGGGTCATCACTTAGTCAGACACTTTCTAATGTATACGCCACCCTTTTGGCTTACCTTATACAATTATTCGGATTCTCTTTTACCCCTTAAGCAGACAACACCCAAATTGTTGTTTCCCTAGCACACAATGACAGAGGCTCAGGATCCAGATTTTGGGAATGTATGGGGGCAGTCAATAGATGGATGAACAGAAATTGTTTAAAATTGAATTCAGATAAAACTGAAGTGATGCTTTTTGGTGCCCAATCCTCATTATGTACCCCATCATACTGGCCTTAAGACATGGGCCCGCTTCCTACACCTACCAGGAAGACCTGTAATCTAGAAGTCCTCATTATGCTAAACTGAGCTAAGCTGACCAAGTGTTCACGGTAACCTCCTCTGCCTACCTCATGCATAGAACCCTAAGAAAGATACGTCCCTACATTCCTGCTCGTCTGGTGATGGCTCAATTGGAATATTGCAACAGCATTTTCCTTATTGCTCACCAATACATTCTAAATAAACTGAAAACATTGCAGAATGTGGCAGCCAGACTACTTTTCAAAATTCCAAAATACCAGTCTGAGTCTAATGCAGTCAGGGAACTACACTGACTCCCCATTAGACAGGGGATAACCTTTGAGTCACTCTGCATTACTTACAAGGCTCTTCATGGCATTTCCTCAGAATTTCTTCAAACAACTTTCACCTGATACTCCCCAGGCAGGACCCCAGGCCTCAACCAATGCCAAGCTCACAGGTGAGCCTAGGTTCAAGTGAGCAACATGGGGAGACATATGGTTTCTGGTGGGTACCACAAAAGCCTGGAATACACTTCCGCCACACACCAAGGATGACCCCAATTTATTGTCTTCCAGGAAACTGCTGAAGACCTGGCTTTTCAACTACCCCTAGTCTCCCAGTCTTTTTCCCATATTTTCTCTCTATTGCCTTTTAGCTGGTGCTAACACACGTCATGCTTGTGGTACGCATACTATACTGTTTATTTATGCTTCTCCAGCTGAACTTCTTCTTTCAAAGTTTACAGATGACGTACTTTGTGGGCAATAATCTCTGTTGCGGAGTTTGTGGAATTTTACCCACTTTGCATTCTACTTGTAACTTGGAGTTTTGCCAGAACTCTTCCAACCACTGCATGATGGAGTTTTGTCACATGCGTGGCTCACCAACATTAAGTGAGTGCAATCAAGAATGTGTGTCCCTAGCTTGATTTTTGTGTGCAAGAACGCCTCCCAGCGAGTTTTTCTTAAAGCCGGTGGCCACAGCAGATCGTGACCTTTCACTGTTCTTATTTTAATCTCAAATATGCAATCTCATGAGAGGGTTGAGTCAACAAGAAAGTACATTCCCCTCTGAGTCCACGCAGGGGATTTTGTGTTTGCCTCCTGCAAGCAACTCGCAAGAGCCACCACCTTTTAAATAAAATGAATGAACATTTCAACTGTATTTCAATGACTCTTTTGTTACAGATTAACATTGAATAATAACTGAACACATCAAAAAGAATTCTAAACAGTACATTAAAACAAAACATAGGACCCTAGTGACGAATCACACACTTATAAAATAGATTTATATAATGATATTTGATACAGTACACAATTAAAAAACAGATTATTCTCCTTCTAAATTATAGTTATGAATTTAATGTAAAAATACATACAAAGGCTATGAAACATATTGTCTTACAATATTAATTAACTTGCTGGAAATATTTCTTAATATGAGAGTCAGAAGAATTGAGGATATAATCTCAAAACAATTATTATTGTATTGCTCAGTTTTATACTCAATCATCATTTTTTAGAAGCATTTTGCAAAGTGTGCACCCTTTCCTGTTAAGTGACAATATGAAAGCAATTCCCTTGCAGAATATTGTTTACCTGCATATTGTTTTAGAAATTACTATGGCATTAGTTGTCTGACAGCAAGCGCAAGTGTTATGTAAACACTAACACCCATTAACTGAACACAAGCTGTACAAAATTAGGTTGATTAGTACTATGGTAGTTACCCGCCACTATATAAACTATGATATAAACACACACACCTATTGGATGATTGTTAGAAATCGGGGTCTCTATTTGGCAGAGGGAGGTACCTTTGTCCAAATAGGGACCCTTCTTCATAATCAGGATAAGGGAGTTACACTCCTACAATAACCCCTGATCACCCCCTTGGTAACTTGGCACAAGCAGTCAGGCTTATCCTAGAGGTAGTGTGTAAAGCATTTGACATAACCATTAGTAATGCACTTGAAGCACTATACACGGACACCACACCAGTTTAGAAAAATATCCAATATTTTTATATACTCAAGACGAGACCAAAAATGATAAAAAGTCCCCACCACAGTACTTAGAAATCTTCAGTTATCAAAATACCCTTGAAATATAGTTCCTTGAAGTCATTAGCTCCATCTGGGTCTATCACAGCATCATGAACAAACAAATCGAAACAGTCCTGGCTGAGCGTGGCGTCGTGAGCCAGCTACGGTGTCGGGAAGACCCGCAAAACAGTAACTTTAGAAATGCAGGGCGTCGGTGATCTCTCGTTGAACTTCCGAAAGCACGGCGTCTACAGACGTTGGTTCCGGAGATCGGTGCAGGAGTCGTCGGACCCATGAAGTCACACGCATTGCAGATCAAACTCCTTGCGGTTGAATTCAGGAGTGCTGGTGTCAGCGGGCATCGGGTGCTGCGGTGTAAAGTGATGCAGTGTTCTGCGTGCAATGCCCTCAGGTCGTGGTGCGAGCAGCAGCTTGATGGTGGCATCAGATGGCATAATCGGTGAGACCAGGGTTGCGGTGCAAAGTGATGCAGTGCTTGTCGTGGTGCTGGCAGGTCACAGTCCAATCACCAGTGTCGTCGTTGCTGAAGCGCTGTCGTTGACTGACGAACTGGAGTAGATGGCGCCGGCATCAGTATGTCAAGGCTGCGTTGCGGGAAGAGGGCAGTGCATCGATTATCTTTACGAGTGGTGCCCTCGAACCTCGATGCAAGCAGCAGTGTTGATTTCGACATGGAGCGGCACCGGTGGGGATACCAAGAAGGTTTCGTGAAGCGAGGCAATGCGGAGTGTGGTGCCCACAGGTCACGGTGCGCACAGCATGTCAGTGGTGTAGTCATCAGTGAGACCAGTGTCACGGTGGGGTGTTGCAGCGGTGCCCTCTGCGATGCCTTCAGGACACGGAAGCAGCAGCGGTGTCATAGATGGCTTTGGGTTGCGTTTTCTTCTTTTGAAGCAGAGGCCTACTGGATGGCTGAACAAGAAAATACCTACTTTCTAAATGTGGTATCACCTTTACTTATAGATGCATCTTTAGATTCTGAGTTCAGGCATACTACATTTTATTTCTCTATCTAGTTCCCAGGGCCAGTTATGTTTAAAAGATTTTATAAATAAACTCCCGACTCCGTCCTGTGGGAACAGGTAGCCTTGCAATAGTGAAAAACAAAATTGGCAGTAAGTCACTATCAGGACATGCCAAACTCATCATGGCATGTCCTACCTTTAACGTACCCTGCACTCCACCCACAGGGGTACATTGGGCTTACCTTAGGTGTGACTACCATGTAGAAAAGGGAAGGTGTAGGGCCGGGCAAGTGGGTGCACTTGCCAGGTTAACATGGCAGTTACAAACTGCAGGCAGACTCTGCAGTGGCAGGTCTGAGTTACCTTTTTAGCAGGTACTTCTGTGGGTGGCACAACCTGTGCTGCGAGCCCACTAGTAGCATTGGATTTACAGGCCCTGGCACTATCAGTGCACTTAACTAGGGACTTACCAGTAAATCCAATATGCCAATCATGGAAACACAAATCCATAACACAATTTACATCAGGAGCACTTGCACTTTAACACTGAGCAGCTGTGTGAACGTGCGCAGAGACACTAAACTAGCAAAAACAGAGTCAAAACCAGGCGGTCAGAAAGTAAAAAGACAGGGGAAACACGCCAAAAGTTGTCAAGTCTAACAATAATGTCATTAGTAATGCCATTAGTGATGCTTCAATGTTGTCATTTGAGATGTCATCAGTGATATCATAAATTTTGTCAGAGAACATGTCATGAGTGAGGTCAAAAGCAATGCATGGCGGGGCACAAGTTACTAACTATAATTGGTGAATTTCTGAGTTTATTTTAGTTCAAAACATTAGTGTTGTCACTGAGATATTCAGCTAACTATAACGTTACTTTAAGTTCCAAAAGTAAGTTTATTTAAGAATAACAATCAACCAATAATACTTCGTACTGATAATCAATTAAAAGAGAGATATGTCATAGGTAAGGAAAAGGAAATAAGGGACATCACGTTACCTTAACCCTTGTTTTTTTAAGTGAATATCTATCTATCTATCTAACTATATATATTTATATTCACTGAAAAAAAACATAGGTTTCAGACATAGGTCTGAAACCTATAGTTTTTTCAGTGAATCTCAAAGGTTTTGTAAATGACAATTTTTAAATGTATTAATTCTTATATTGATTTTTTATACTGATTTACTAAAAAAATGTAAACTATTTATTTTTAGATATATAATTTTTTTAAATTACATTATAATTACATTATACATTACATTACAAAATATACTTTCTCAGAATGAATTACTTTAGTTTAAATACTTTGTAAATAGGCAATAGAGTTTTAAGCACAGTAGTTACAGTTGTTACAATGGGCAACACAATTTCAAACACAATGCAACATAGAGCTTACTTTATGGATTACTTTTCTAATCACAGGACTGGATGCTAGATTCAGTCCTGGGACATCTCCTGTAAACAGTTAAGTAAAAGCGTTTTGGTTACAGTAGTGATTATTAAGGAATATTATTGTTTTTAAAAAGTTGACACTTAGAAACGATTTCACATAGAATCACCAATGTTATCCTATGGGAGGAAATTCACTTAGCAAGTAAGTAGTGTTATCGTTACTTTTTCTTACTCGATCCAACAATGGTGCATCTCATGTAAACAGTTGAAAGAATGTGTTTAAGTCATACAGGTGATTTGTAAGGAATATTTGTAGTTTGTGAAAATAGACACTTAAAACTTTTCTGCTGAAAAACAGACAATAGATTCCTATGGAAGGAAATACAAGTTACTTGTAAGTATGGTTAGAATTACTTTTCAGAGGCAAGATGGCGTCCGCGGGGGTGACGCAAGAGTGAGGAGCTCCTAGCAGACTCACCTATTCCCAGCGTTGTTGGCAAATTTGAGGAGATTGGCAGAGATTTTTAGCAGTGGCTACAGGCTCACGAACATGCTCACGAATCACTGAACTTTGGTGTGGAGACTGGAGGGTTTCGTATGTCAAGCAGACCCCCAAGTGGAAGTGCAGCTGGGCGTTGGTGATTAGCGGTGATTAGTTGATGTCGGACTGTGCCGGCAAGCGGCAGGAGGGGCTCTAAAACGGAGCACCTGGTATCGGAGCACCGAGCGCTGAACTTTGAGCTCTGAGCTCTGGGTAAAGTCAAGTGCCGGATAGGCGCTGCTGCTCAGCACCGTTGAGAGACGGGCTTGCTGGAAAGAAGCTGTTTTTGTTGCTCTGAAGGAAATCGTCTGAGATACTTTGTTTGCAGCTTTTTTGTGTTCTGGACAAGGAAAACTGGGGAGCCTGGCCGGTGAGTGAGTGGAGCTACGGGGAAACTTTTCCATCAACATTATTGACTACCTGGGGTGTGTGAAAACTGTAACATGCCTCCCAAGACATCTCGTGATGGTAAGACCGGGGGCACTATGGAAACACAAGTAGGCACACAGGCAGTGCTCTCTGGAAAAGGCTCTAAGGACCTCATTGGGGAGATGCAGGCAGGGTTGACAACACAAGGGAAGGGCACTGCCCACGGGCCACCCAAGGTTCCATTGATTTTTCAGGGGGCTGTTAGTAGGAGATTAGGTGTCCCAACATTAAATACTACACCCCCAGTCCTAGTAGTTGCCGTTGAAGAAGAAGCCGTTGTCACTGGATGCGGAGAGTTAGGCGTTAAGAGTGTTGGAGAAACCCCCTTGGCTTCTTTGCCTGCCCCGCAGGCCTAGCTTAATGTACCAGCTTCCAGCAAACCCCTTTAATAGAGGGAGATGGTCTCACGTCTGAGGATGGCAATGAAGTTCTTAGTAGTAAAGAGAGTGAGTTTTTTTCACTGTCTTATCCCACTGATGTGTCAGAAGCTGAAATGGAAAATGAGGAAATTCATACATCAGTTGATAGTTCTCCTAACCGGTCGCCTATTAGTGACATAGAGAAAACTTTTACAGTGCGGAAGGCTGTTAAGGGGGAAGGTGCTTCCGGCACATCAGTACAGGTAGCTGAGTGGGGCACCACTATGGGAGATAAGACGCCCGAGGAATTAGGCCTTCTTGATGAGGCAGTGGGGGTATGTCAGATGTCACACAAGGCCAGATATCTCTTGAAGCCATTTATAAGTGCATAACCGATCACAGGAAGGAAACACAGGTGGAGAACTCCTAGACGCACACCGCCTGCAGGAAACTTCAGAACACAGTAAGGAGACTCTCCAAAACCTGTAATGACACTTTACTGAACGCATGGTCGAGGCTGAAACTCGCATTTCAGCATTAGAGGATCGGATGGAAGTGCAAAAGGACCGTGCATCTCCTGTAAACAGTTGAAAGAATACGTTTAAGTCATACAGGAGATTTTTTAGGAATCTTTGTAGTTTGTGAAAATAGACACTTAGAAACTTTTCTGGTGAAAACCAGACAATTGATTCCTATGGAAGGAAATACAAGTTACTGATAAGTATGGTAAGAATTACTTTTAACGGTCAGTGCTGGGCTAAAAGATGCAGCACTGGGTTCTTTCCTGATAACAGGGGAGTAAATCAAAATTTGTTGTTCGTATGATTTTAGGTGAATATTTAAAAGATGCAAAACTCCACACTTAGAATAATTTCCAATTCAAACCAGTCAATGTTAGCCTGTGGAAGGAAATTCAAGTTACTGGTAAGTATGGTTAGAATTACTTTTCAGGATCAGTACTGGGCTCAAAGATGCTGCACTGAGGTCTCTCCTGATAACAGGTGAGTAAATCGGAATTCGTAGTACATCCAGGAAGCACCACAGAGCGGTGTAGCAGAAAGATTGAAAAAGGGGCACGGCCTGCACCACCTCTCTGCAACGCAGCGCAGTGGCGCTTCCTGGAAGCACCTGGTGGGCTACTTGGCCCCCATGGTCCCTCAGGTTTGAATTGGAATTTTTTCCCCAACCTAAAATGCGCCACAGGGTGTGTTTGCACACATCACGTCAGGCCCCTCCCCTCCCTTCACCACTGTGTAAATGAAATGCGCCCTGTCACCATGCTAAGTTGAGAGATTAAGTCCCTTTAAATCCTAAGGGTCCCTAGGGTCAAATAATTTAATAACATATCAATTCCATTCAAAGGCACCCAGATATCTAGGCAAGGTTCACAAGATTCTCCCCAATTCCACCTGGGATCAGACTTAGGCTCCTTAACTGATAAATGTATTCTGCCTAACCTAAGCCCTAGCACTCAGAGTGCCAAAAGTGACTTGCAGCATTCCAAAATACTTCTTGCTCCTGAATATAAATCAAAAGGTCAGCATGATATCCTCAACAGATCAAACATAATCAAATTAGTGAACGAGGCCCCGGGTTTTGAGGCTCTGACATCCGACGAAATTGAGTCCATTGAATTTCTTCCACCAAGAGGCTTACAACCCTCTGAGGTAACCCTGGTGACATTTAGATCTGTTACTTGGGCACAAGCATTCTTAGCCCAAAAGGATATTTTTCAGCAATGGGGAATTAAAATCCACCCTTATTCTACCCCAGGCTATCCCTCAGCACTATTAAAGCAGCCAGCCATCCCAACAAGAGCGCAATGCTCAAGGATTGGTGTTATAAACAGGCCTTATTCAATCCTAAAAAATGCCTTAGGCACAACACAACTGACTGAAAATCCATGGGCTAAACCTAACCCTGAAAAAGCTCAAGATTGGGGTTGGCTTCTGGCTGCCCTGTCCTGCAAAAAATCTGACCACTTAGAAAACACTCTGCAGACCCAAATTGCAATGACTCGGTGCAATCAAGACCTCAATTTTCACCTCATGTAAACCTTTTTAACCCCCAGTTGCAGTCATCCTTTACACTGTGCTCATGGAACATCAGTGGTCTCCACCAGAAAATGACCAACTTGGAGAGGTACAACTTCATATTTGGGCACGATTTAATAGCCGTTCAGGAAACATGAGCCACCCAAAATTGTCCAGTTATAGGCTTCATTGAATACTTGTAACCTGCAATTAGAGACCGTATTTACGGCCACCCCAAAGGTGGTCAGTTGATCTATGTTTCAAACAACCTAAAAGGTCCGACCGAGCTATTGAATTTTGATGAGGACTGGTTACTCAGAGTTAAAATCAGTTCATGGCGCAAACAGCGATCACTTTTACTTCTTAATGTTTACATTAACCCGAGCATGCGTTCGAAAAAGGAGCATTTAACACATTAAATTAAAATTGTAATTGACCTGGCTGTGGATTATCCTCATTCAGACTGCATGATCACCAGAGACTTTAACACCAACCTCTTTCAGGGAAACTCTGCTGACTTTGAAGGACTTTTACCATCCATATCAACAGAAGTAGAGGCACAGTCCAAACCACCAAATCAAGCATATTGTGGACTAGGAGAGCTTTGTGTGTTGCAATTTTACAGTGCCGGCTTTTTGGTAATAAACGGTAGAACTACGAAAGACATTCCACCAAAGTGGTCTTGGACAAATGGTCGCAAACATTCCTATCTTGATTATACCATCTGTAACTTATCTCTGTTCTAACACTTATTAAACTATAGCATTCACCCCCGATTGGAAAGCGACCATCGCCCCACAAGTCGCTACCGTCAATGTAAAGCCAGTGTATCATAAATCTGCCTCAACAACTTGCAAAGGAACTTACACCAAAAACCTTAAACGACTAGGATGGAGTGAAAACATCTGCACTAACATTATGAAGTAATGTTTGGCATTTACAACAGGAGGCATTGACTTGGCGGCCTCCCCCACTGTTTCCTGGTCCATCTTCTGTTCCCATTTGATAAGCCTTTTTCCATCTAAACAGCATTCCCATAAGGCTTCTTCCAGTCCCCAGTTTTCGATCTCAATCCAAACTATGGCACTCAAGAAATCTAGAAACCATGCCTTGCACACTTTTAAGAAATCTCCTGGGAACAGTGAGCTCTTGAATGTGTACAAAACCGCCCAAAAGAAAATGTAGGCATGCTCAACAAAAAGACAAACGACTTTACCTAGGCCAATTGTGGTGTAAACTACTATGGGAGAGCAAAAATCGCAACCCAAGAAAATTTTGGGCCTTAATCCATTGTCAAAACTCTAGATAACCCACCTCTGGATGTGCAAACATTGCAGAAGCTGACTGGTTTGCCTTTTTGATTGACCACTTTAGGGCCACAGAGGGAACAGTCTCTATGGACATATGTGCTCTCAATCCTACGAAAGTAAGCCAGAGCAAGGGCTGGAGCAGTTCCACTGAATTTTCAGAATCTCCAAGTGAGGATCTGCGGATCTCTCAAGAAATGGTCACAAAAGTACTAATAAAAGCAAGATCAGATGGAGCGCCTGGCCCAAATAGTCTACCACAGATTTTGTTCAAAACAAATAAAAAACTTTGGTCAGGATATTTAACTAATTTTTTCAACTTTGAATTAAGAAGTTCAACCATACCGGATTCTTGGCGAGGCGCAGTAATCCACCCGATCTACAAGTCAGGCTCTTACGCGTCTCCAAACAACTACAGACTAATCGCCCTTCTAGACATTGAGGCAAAGTATTACGCAAGCATTCTACTGGAGGAACTGAGAACCTGGGCAGAGCAGAATAACTTGATCCCAAGGAACCAAACTGGCTTCACTGCAAATTCTTGCACCATGACTAACCTACTGACACTGTCTATAACTGTTGATTTTGCTGCTTTGTAGATTTTAAAGCCGCCTTTGACCGGGTCCCCAGGGCTGCTCTTTGGGTAAAGATAAGAAAATGAGGGATCCCAGCTAAACTTCTGGAGGCGATTATCCAACTGCACTCCGGCACATGGATACAAGTCAAGCTGGGGACTGGCACACATCTCTCTCGGAAAATCATGACAACTCGAGGTGTCAAACAGGGATGTGTGCTAGCCCATTACTCTTCAATTTGTTTACAGCAGACTTACCAGCCACCCTAAAAGAAATAAACAGCAATCCTCCCAAGATTGGTGGTGCTTCAATAAGTAACCTTTTATATGCTGATGACTTGGTCCTTTTTAGTTTCACCAGGGTAGGGCTGCAAAGACTACTAAACAAACTACACAGCTACACAACCATGAACACTTCAGAGGTTAATCTGAAGAAAACCCAATTGGTTATCTTTGGCAGAAAACGCAACCACAGTGGTGGATGGCTATACAACAATATGAGTCTTACAATAGGAAAAACATAAAAATATTTAGGGGTCAACTTTGACTCTAGGCGTACCTTCGCCAAAAAGCGTAGCGAAATATCAATAAAAGCCATGAACCTTCAGGTGAACCTTTCTAAGCTCTCAAAAAACTGTCTGGTCCGAGTTTATCACCACTGTTGGATGTCATGAGAGCAAAAATCAGGCCTACCCTGTCGTATGGCATTGAAATTTTTAGGGGAAAACTAAACGCCAACTTAAACCAAAATTTACAAAAAAGTCCTTCACATGCCTAAAGCTGCCTCTGCCGCACAGATTAGATTAGTACTGGGCTTACTAAACTATGAAATTTCAAACACTGGCACGTATTTGAATCTGTGCCACAAGGTATACACCCGTTACAACGCAACTTTTACTCCGCACTACCATTACAACGCAGGCATTACAACGCATACCATTACAACGCATTGCGCTGGGGGGCGCTCTAGGATAAGAGGTAAGTTTAATTTACTATCCAACACCTTCCCTAGGGTCCACGGGGACTGGAGTTAGAATAGTAAATTATACTTACCACTATCCAGCACCTCAAAGCGCTATGCGTTGTAATGGTATGCGTTGTAAAAACCGCGTTGTAATGGTATGCGGAGTAAAAGTATGCGTTGTAACGACATACATCCGTGCCACAAACGTAGGCAAGCAGACCCAGGTTCCTTGGAGTCATTACTTTGGCTCGACATTTCTCAGAAAAATCCAGGTGGCTCCGTCCAGCAAATGTCTGCGGGCGATCCAAGGGATCTCAACCCCAGCAAGGCAGTTTTTAAAATCAGCATTAAGAAACGCATTCGAATGAGGTCCCTAATCACTGATAAAGCTCACTTTGCTAAACGTAGACACGCAGGGGCAATTATGAATTCTTATGGACTGGCCTCTCCTCCTTGTTATCTGTCCTGCACTTATCCCCTGTACTTAAAACTTAGATTTATGGCTCTTAGATTGGGTGACTGGCAATTTTTAAAGGATTTACCCTCTTGGCGCCGAACATGAGAGGATCTATTATGCAGAGGGTGTGGCAAGACCGCTAAAACTCGGGAGCATGTAGTATGTCTTTGCCCCGCTCTACTGCCACAGCACAGACTAAAATTGAAAATTGAGTGGAACAGGCTGGGAATCAGGACCCGTAGAGAGGCAATTATCGCAGCTCTGACTCCTAAAAATACAGCTTTAAACATAGGCCTTACAATTTTTATCCGTTATGCATACCGTAATTTCACTCAGTAACCGGAAGGGCCTGCCAATGCTTTTTTAAAGAATCCAACATGGGACAAAGCTAGATTTTAGTACCAATATTGATACATTTTTCTTTTTTCTTTTTGTTCTTTAAAAAAAAGCAGTTCCATCACATTTGAGTTATTTTAACTGTTTATTTATGTATATGTTTGTTTGTACTCCACTTTTATGATTATATTTTTTTAAATCAAATTAAGTATACATTATTAAAAAAAAATCCCCTTCAATCCTGAGGGCACCTGGGGGCCAACTAGCGCTCCAGGTACCTCCAGCAAGTGCCACAGGTTTGTGCTGCAAAGAGGTGGTCCAGGCCACACCCCTTTTTACACCTCTCTGTAACACAGCTCTGTGGTGCTTACTGAAGGTACCTGGGGGGCTAGTTGGACCCCAGGGACTCTCAGGATTCAAGGGGACTTAATTCCTCAACTTACAATGTGCCAGGGGGCATGTTTAGAGATTGGTGGAGGAAGGAGAATGGCCTTTGCCTACCTCTCACCAATCCCACTGTGTGGGGCTTACTGGAGCTAAAAGGTAGGCTAGTTGGCCCCTAAAGGACCCCCAGCAGTGAAGGGGACTTCAATCCCCATCCAAGAGCGTGCCAGGGAGCGTGTTTGTAGAGTGGTGGGCTAAGTGGACCTGACCTGGTATGAGTACTTACCAATGCTGATGTGTGGGACTGACTGGAGGTAATACTTTGGGAAGTTTGCCCCCAAGGATGTCCTTGTGGGCCAACTACCCTTCTTGTTACCTTCAGTAAGTCCCACACAGTGGGATTAGTAAGACGTCTTCAGAGGCCATGGCCTCCTTTCTCTACCATTCTGCAAACGTGCCTCGTGGCAGACTACGGGATGCGGGATGGAGTCAAATTTAGTCCTGAGGGAGTTTGGGGACCAAGAATCCCTCCTGATAGCTCCTGTAAGTCCTACGCAGCGGAATTCCTGAGCCTTGGTTGGTCCTAATTTCTGCACCTCTGACTTACAGGTAGTTTTAATTCCCCACCCTATTATGTACTAGGGCCTTACTGAGGAGGTCATGCTAATCACAGGGGTACCCCAACGCATAGTGTTCCCTAGTATATGTAGGTGTTTTCACTATAGTCTAAGTGTCTTTTATCATAGCACTGTCTCTAGGCCTGGTTAGATAGAGTCAGTTACCACCAGTAGCCATCTGAAAAAGTTGTGGGCACAGGATGATTTTGCAACAAGGCCTCTTTCTGCTTGTCTGTTGGTTCTTTCTGCAGATGTCTTGCTTTTTCCTACACTTTTCTTTGTCTTTGTGAATTTTGATGCTTCTTTCTACATTTCTTTTGCTTCTTTCAGTGCGTTCTTTCTTCTTTCTTCACAGGTCCTACTCTGTAGTCATTGTTTGAAACTAGCATTTAAAAAACCTTAGAAATTCACTTAAAAAAACATAGGTTTCAGGCATGTTATAGTTAGGAATTAGCATTTAAAAAACCTTTGTAATTCACTGAAAAAACCATTGGTTTCAGGCAAGTTATATTTAGAAATTAGCAATTAAAAAACCTTAAAAATTCACAAAAAAAAACATAGGTTTCAGGGGCGTTATAGTAAATTGGACATTTCACTCGTACAGATCCAGTGAAATTCCCCCGTTATAGTTAGTTCAGCTAACTATAACTCAAGCCCCCACAATGCACTGATGATGATATCACATATAACATCACTCATGACAAGGTCAGTGACATCACTGATGACATCTCAAATTACATCACTGATGACATCACTGATGACATCATCAATGTGATAATGTCATGCATCTTCTCACACCCTAATATAACTTTTGATACTCCCACTCTAAAATACAGACTGCCATTCTCAAAACCATAGACACTCTAACACCAATAACTACATACCCACTCACTGATTCTTAGGTCTACACACACATCCACTCACTTAACCGTACAATCACTCATGCTTACGGTCACTCAGAAAAGGATTATCATATGCACTCTTACACCTATATAGACACTCACACACCGCCACTCGTCCAAAGAGGTACTCACACACCTAGTCAGTCATGCAACTAATTATTCACACTCCCATTTACTCACCTGTACAGTTATACACACACCAGCTCACTTACTCATAGAAATACTAGCACATTCTTACACTCTTATACAATCACTGATACAAGCACACACTCATCCAAACAGCTACTCTCACAATCACACACTCTCATTTATAGACATTTAAATACTCTAACACACATATAAACTGCCTTTCACATATGTAGTTACTTACACATATACTACTGAGATATACATTCACTCACTAACACACACATACAGACACTCACCCATACAGTCCATCACAGATGCACTCTTGAAACCATGCACACAGTGAATCCCCCAATCACACATCTATGCCCAGAGTCACACACACCCCACCCACACAAATACTCAGGCACCCATACAGATACTCAGACAATTAATAACTCATATAGACACTCATGTAGCTATTCACAAACCCATTTAGCCGCTTACACACCAACAGACAGATGGATACAGACATTCACACAGTTTAGTCGCTAACACATGCATTCAGTAAGATACGTTTAATCACACACTTATAGACCCAGTCACACACCTACTAAATTATCCATTCAGACACTTATACACCCGCTCATTCTTCAATATGCCTGTCCCTATATATATTAAACATATTTAAACTTTACAGAAACACAGTTAGTGGATGATGTCATCAGTGATGTGATTTGAGATGTCATCAGTGATGTGACTGACCATTTCATGAGTGATGCAGTATGTGACATCATCAGCAGTGAATTGCGGGGGCGTGAATATAGTTAGCTGAACTAACTATAACTGGGGAATTTCCTTGGTTTTGTATGAGTGAAATGTCCAACTAACTATAACGCCCCTGAAACCTATGTTTTTTTCAGTACATTTCTAAGATTTTCTAAATGCTAATTTCTAACTATAACGCCCCTGAAACCTATGTTTTTTTCAGTAAATTTCTAAGATTTTCTAAATGCTAATTTCTAACTATAACGTGCCTGAAACCTATGGTTTTTTTCACTGAATATATATATATATATATTCACTGAAAAAACCATAGGTTATAGACCATATATAGTTAGGAATTCGCATTTACAAAACCTTATTTTACTCACACAAAACCATTGAAATTCCATATATAATTAGTTGCACTAACTATATATCGCGCACCCGCAATCCACTGCTGATGATGTCACATATTACATCATTCATGACATGGTCAGTGACATCACTGATGACATCACTGATGACATCTCAAATGACATCACTGATGACATCTCAAATGACATCACTGATGACATCACTGATGACATCTCATTTGACATTACTGATCACATCACTGATGATATCATTCATGTGATAATACGATGAACCTCTTCAGACTCTAATATAACCTTAGATACAATCAGTGTAAACAGACACTCACAGACTGTCACTCATCCATGGAGTTACTCACACACCTAGTCAGTCATGCAAAGAATTAATCACACCTCCATTTCCTCAACTATACAGTTATACAAACTTTACTTATTCAAACATATACTAACACATATTTACTCTCTTATACAATCCCTGATACAAGTTCACAATGATCCATACAGCCACTCACACATTCACTGGCTCTTATGCACAGTTATTTATATATGTCAACTCTCACATGTACTGTGTTTTACATATGTACTTACTTTGACATGTAGCACTGAGATATCCATTCACTCACCAATACACTCATGCACACAGTCAACCGCCCATACAGCTGTTTCCACATGCACTTTTGAAACCATACATCTAGTGAATCAACTGCTCACACATCTATGCACAGAGTCATACACCTCCCACCCACCCACACACACACTCAGTCTCCCATACAAATACTTGGGCAACCAATCAATAACCCATATAGTTACTCATATAGCTACTTATCAACACATGCAACAGTTTACAGAACAACAGACATAATGATGCACAAATTAAGACAGTTTAGTCACTAACCCATGCACTCAGTGAGACACATTTAATCACTCACTCATACAGGCAGTCATGCACCTACTAAATCCTTCATCCAGACACTTATACATCCACTCATTCTTCAATATGTAAGACATATTTTAACTTTACAGAAACATACAGTCACTGGATGTTGTCATCAGTGATGTCAGCAGTGATGTCATTTGAGATGTCATCAGTGATGTCATCAGTGATGTCACTGACCATGTCATGAATGATGTAATATGTGACATCATCAGCAGTGGATTGCGGGTGCGCGATATATAGTTAGTGCAACTAACTATATATGGAATTTCAATGGTTTTGTGTGAGTGAAATAAGGTTTTGTAAATGCGAATTCCTAACTATATATGGTCTATAACCTATGGTTTTTTCAGTGAATTTTCAAGGTTTTGTAAATGCTAATTCCTAACTATATATGGTCTATAACCTATGGTTTTTTCAGTGAATTTTCAAGGTTTTGTAAATGCTAATTCCTAACTATATATGGTCTATAGCCTATGGTTTTTTCAGTGAATATATATATATACATACATATATAAACATATATCATCTGTATATCTATATAAATACAAACATAAATGCATGCATACATATACTTATATGCATACAGATGCATGTTATTTACATGAAAGTTGAAAAAACACTAATAAAAGCAAAGCTAAAAAGCCACCTCATTACAAACAGAATGGCTTTAACTTAAACGAGGGCGAGATCTATTGCATTTTCAATGCTTGTTTACTTTGGTTCCATCAAGAAGGCATTCAGATGTGTCACACATTTGCCATAAATTCTGAATGTTAGCACTCTAGTTGCACATTAGATCACTGTAGTAAAGCTACTGCTCACCAGGGACGTCTGCTGCTGGTATTCAAAGTGCATGTTTCAGTCTGCATGTCAGAATTTTTTTAATGAAATAGAAGAGGATTTGAGAAGTCACTCAAAATGATCCCTAATTTTTCTTTCTGAAGCACTAATCATACTTTCTATGGCAAAATTAACCCCCTCATGTTGTTCCTTTTTAAATTGAGTGTTTTCAGACTTACCACTTCATTCCAATCAAGATGGCTTCTGGTGTGCAATACTTTTGTCATAAGTAAGACTGTTAGCGCTCTAGTTGTTCTTTAGAACACTCTGGGACATTCTGTCATTGGGCTATACTTGGGGTACATCTGGGTGATATTTGGGCTACATTTAGGCTCTTTTGTCTCTGGTGGCCATCTTGGGAGACTGTATGTCAGAATTTTTTAATGAAATTGAAGAGGGTTTGAGAAGTCACTCAAAATGTGCCCTAATTTTTCTTTCTGCAGCACTAATCATAATTCATATGGCAAAATATACCCCCTCATTTTGTTCCTTTTTAAATTAAATGTTTTAAGAGTTACCACTTTATTCCAATCAAGACGGCTTCAGGTGTGCCATACCTTTGTAATAAGTAGGACTGTTAGCGCTCTAGTTGTTCTTTAGAACACTCTGGGACATTCTGTCATTGGGCTATACTTGGGCTACATCTGGGTGATATTTGGGCTACATTTGGGCTCTTTTGTCTCTGGTGGCCATTTTGGGAGACTGCATATCAGAATTTTTTAATGAAATAGAAGAGGATTTGTAAAGTCACTCAAAATGTGCCCTAATTTTTCTTTCTGCAGCACTAATAATACCTTCTATTGCATAATATACCCCCTCATTTTGTTCCTTTTTAAATTAAATGTTTTAAGAGTTACCACTTTATTCCCATCACGATGGCTCCAGGTGTGCTATACCTTTGTAATAAGTAGGACTGTTAGCGCTCTAGTTGTTCTTTAGAACACTCTGGGACATTCTGTCATTGGGCTATAATTGGGCTACATCTGGGTGATATTTGGGCTACATTTGGGATCTTTTGTCTCTGGTGGCCATTTTGGGAGACTGCATGTCAGAATGTTTTAATGAAATAGAAAAGGATTTGAGAAGTCACTCAAAATGTGCCCTAATTTTTCATTCTGCAGCACTAATCATACTTTCTATGGCAAAATATACCCCCTCATGTTGTTTCTTTTTAAATTAAATGTTTTAAGAGTTACCACTTTATTCCAATCAAGATGGCTTCAGGTGTGCCATACCTTTGTAATAAGTAGGACTGTTAGTGCTCTAGTTGTTCTTTAGAACACTCTGGGACATTCTGTCATTGGGCTATACTTGGGCTACATCTGGGTGATATTTGGGCTACATTTGGGCTCTTTTGTCTCTGGTGGCCATTTTGGGAGACTGCATGTCAGAATGTTTTAATGAAATAGAAAAGGATTTGAGAAGTCACTCAAAATGTGCCCTAATTTTTCATTCTGCAGCACTAATCATACTTTCTATGGCAAAATATACCCCCTCATGTTGTTTCTTTTTAAATTAAATGTTTTAAGAGTTACCACTTCATTCCAATCAGGATGGCTTCAGGTGTGCCATACCTTTGTAATAAGTAGGACTGTTAGCGCTCTAGTTGTTCTTTAGAACACTCTAGGAGGCTGCAGTAGAACACAAAGGAATCAACTGACAGTCTCTGTCCTTGTTGGATGTACATGTTTTACTGAGAATGTCAGACTTCATTTTCACATGACTGAGAAAGATAATGTGAATTTACAGAAAATATGCTTTCAGTTTAGCTTATAGATCCCCTTCCAAACCACTGTGGGAAAATCATGAGATATTAGTTTTCTTTCAAACAATATTCATGATATCACAGCAGAAGGTTTTTTCACATGGTAAAATCACCTTAGAACCCACCACAATTCCTAAAACGAGTATGGTACCATCAACAAATGATTTATAATGTAACTAAAGTCCTAAAACCCTCTATTAACTACAATGCTTTTTAATGAGGTGCTATCATGTATATTAGTCCCAGATGGCTGCCAACACTTCTTGGATGAAGTGCTGACAGCCAATCAGATCAGATGTGTGGTTAGGCTCCGCCCAGATATATATCTTTTTTGAACCTAAATTACTCAAAATCCACTGGAGCACATATATTGAGACCTAGCAAAGGCACATCGGGCTAACAGTCCCTACAATTTTGCCAAGTTTCGTGCAAATCCATTCAGCCGTTCGAGCTAAAAGTGAGGCCAACCGCCCTATGGAAATTAACATGGGAAAAACGCGTTTTGGGACCCCCCTTTTTTCTCGGCCCCCCCTTGATGAAACCCCCACAAATTATCAGGGGCTGCTCAGAAACAAAATGTTCAATTTTCCTGAAAATTTCAGCCAATTCCGTCCACAAACGCCAAAGTTATTAGACATAGAATTTTCAAAAATCCCATAGAGAAAAAATCCTAACTATATATACCTACTGGCGACCGCCAGTAGGTAATATATATTTATATATATATATATATATATATATATATATATATATATATATATATAGATGTATATATATGGAGAGCTATTTCTTTGTGGAAGAAATAAGAGCCCAGAGGGGGCTTCAAGGAAACAGCACGCTTTATTATGGTGTTGTCAGTGGCGGCAAATGCATTTCGGCAACCAGGCCTTCTTCAGTGCCCATCACTGTTACGAGTCCTTTCCTTCTGTTACTCCCTCCTGAGCAAAATGCGCGTCTGCAGCCAAGGCTCCTTCCCCTAATGTAGTGGACACACCTGGGCAATTCAACGGCAATCCTGAGAACTACCCATCCCAGTATGCACTGTTTTGTCAAAGCTGGGCCGGTGGCGTGGGAGATCAGATTGGAGACAGTGGGTCTGTGCAGGCAAACAGGTAAGTGGAAACGGCACCCTTACAGCTCCCAAAAGTCCACGGGCGTTCCCCTGGGCTCCCTCGTACTACTACAGGCGTTCATCTCAGGTTTACGTGTGAGTAGGGGGTGCCAAATGCGAGGCATCACGCCCAGTTGAGATAAAATACCTCCATCTTACCGACTTCACCCGAGGGTCCTGGCGGTCTCCGGTCCTATTTATTCCTCAATTTCAAATAGCGCTGCAGCAGCGGGATGCCAGATGCGAACCGGGACACTTATGTGTATATATATATATATATATATATATATATATATATATATATATATATATATATATATATATATATATATATATATATATATATATATATATATATATATATATATTCAATGAAAAAACCATTGGTTTTAGGCCATATATAGTTAGGGATTTGCATTTACAAAACCTTATTTTACTCGCATAAAACCATTGAAATTCCATATATAGTTATAAGCGCTAACTATATATCGCGCACCCGCAATCCACTGCTGATGATGTCACATATTACATCATTCATGACATGGTTAGTGACATCACTGATGACATCACTGATGACATCTCAAATGACATCACTGATGACATCACTGATGACATCATCCAGTGACTGTATGTTTCTGTAAAGTTAAAATATCTCTTACATATTGAAGAATGAGTGGATATATAAGTGTCTGGATGAAGGATTTAGTAGGTGCATGACTGACTGTATGAGTGAGTGATTAAATGTGTCTCACTGAGTGCATGGGTTAGTGACTAAACTGTCTTAATTTGTGCATCATTATGTCTGTTGTTCTGTAAACTGTTGCATGTGTTGATAAGCAGCTATATGAGTAACTATATGGGTTATTGATTGGTTGCCCAAGTATTTGTATGGGATACTGAGTGTGTGTGTGGGTGGCTGGGAGGTGTGTGACTCTGTGCATAGATGTGTGAGCAGTTGATTCACTAGATGTATGGTTTCAAAAGTGCATGTGGAAACAGCTGTATGGGCGGTTGACTGTGTGCATGAGTGTATTGGTGAGTGAATGGATATCTCAGTGCTACATGTCAAAGTAAGTACATATGTAAAACACAGTACATGTGAGAGTTGACATATATAAATAACTGTGCATAAGAGCCAGTGAATGTGTGAGTGGCTGTATGGATCATTGTGAACTTGTATCAGGGATTGTATAAGAGAGTAAATATGTGTTAGTATATGTTTGAATAAGTAAAGTTTGTATAACTGTATATTTGAGGAAATGGAGGTGTGATTGATTCTTTGCATGACTGACTAGGTGTGTGAGTAACTCCATGGATGAGTGACAGTCTGTGAGTGTCTGTTTACACTGATTGTATCTAAGGTTATATTAGAGTCTGAAGAGGTTCATCGTATTATCACATGAATGATATCATCAGTGATGTTATCAGTCATGTCAAATGAGATGTTTTCAGTGATGTCATCAGTGATGTCATTTGAGATGTCATCAGTGATGTCATCAGTGATGTCACTAACCATGTCATGAATGATGTAATATGTGACATCATCAGCAGTGGATTGCGGGTGCGCGATATATAGTTAGCGCTTATAACTATATATGGAATTTCAATGGTTTTATGCGAGTAAAATAAGGTTTTGTAAATGCAAATCCCTAACTATATATGGCCTAAAACCAATGGTTTTTTCATTGAATTTTCAAGGTTTTGTAAATGCAAATTCCTAACTGTATATCCACTATAACCTATGGTTTTTTCTGTGAATTTCATTGGTTTTTTAATAGCAAATATGAAAAGCTTTAAAATGTCAAGTACGTGATAGATAAAAACATTTTCGTATTTATGCACGCTGATGTGCTTTGAACGCTGCACCCCCCCCTCCCCTCTTTTGTCTTAGTAGTACTCTCTCTTTGCAGATACTGAAGGGTAGTTAACGCAGGCCTTTACCCCCGTTGTAATCCGTCGTGCCTGCTTGTCTCTCCATTTGATTGATTGTTGTCCAAGCATTTACTGTTTTAGAATTGGTTCTCTTTGGATCATTCTCTATTTACAAACAAGCACAAAGTCGCAATACTCTGTTTAGTCTTTGCAGATAGTGAAAAATTGTGTAAAAAAATAAAAGTAATCGAGCAAAATCAGTAGGCCACTAATTGGATCTCTTTTTGACCTCGCTAAAATAGAAATATTAGGAACAACCCTTCATGAGAAATACGAAAATAGTGAGATGAACTGAGCTCCACACCATGAGGGCTGCAAGACAGCTCGGCTCCATCACCCATCCCGCACAAAATAACGACAAACCCTATGCAAATATTAAAAATATAGACAACACACCAGCAAAGAAACAGGGTAAAACATTTTATTAAAAAACTATTTACATAACGTTGGTTTATAAGATGATGTCAGTAGTGGACCGATGTGTGAATAGGTCGAAAGCAGCACAAGGCTCCAAGATCCGGATGGCAAGCTCCTGGATGTTGGGTGCCATAGTTCAGAGTTCTGAGTTTGAGCCTTTTTCAATGCCTGTGCTTTGTTGAATCAAAATGGCGGCTTGACACAAAGCTGACTCAAGCGTTGCTACTGATGCTATGCAGACCAAAACTGGTTTTCAGTTTGTACATTTTTCTAGATTTTTCAATCCAAGTTTGGTTGACTTTGTAGAACGATGGCTTCAAATTTTCAACATACGGTGTGGTGGCGCTGACTGGGAGGGGGCGCTTCGCTCCTGCCCCCTCCCCAAGTAAGATTTTCATACGTGAAAGTACGTTAATGGTTTTGGTCCCTGAGTTGCTTCGATGTCACTGCCATTCTCAAATGGCATATGTTCTGGATGTTGGGTGCCATAGTTAAGAGTTCTGAGCAGCGCTTGTAACACTGTCTGAAGCTTATTTCCACCTACTGCAGCTTCACTATTCTCAAAGTAAGTGAGTGTCGTTTGTGGACCTGACTGCATTAGAAAACAATGTGATATGTTACCTTCCTAAACAACTTGACGGAGGCCCCTGAGGGGCGGTGTGATGGCCATGGACTCGGAGAAGACGCTTGGCTCCGACACCCTCCCCAAGTCTTATAGCACTGGTGTAGCCTGAGATCGCCCCCGACATAGGCGGCCGGCTCCCGGGGTCCGGCGGAACTTTTTGCCTTTTGATGACTCTTCAATTCTGAACCTTGTCCCATCCAGCTGAGTTGCGCCCACTCTTGCGGCTACAGCGTCTTGCCCACCATCCAGCTGAATTGCGCCCACTCTTGCGGTGCAGCGATAGGCGGCTGCCACAGGACTCTCAAAATGGCGGCCGGCTCTTCGGTTTTGGGCCTGGTCCACTAAAATGGCCCTGGGACACCTTTGAACTCGGACGCTTCCCTGATAGGGCTTGGGTCCCATTCTCGAAAAGCATCCCCTCAGCCGTGAAGATTCTACAAAAGTCTTGGGGGCCTCCGACTCCCGCAGGCTTCTGGTGGGGAGCGGCTGCCATGATTGCTCGTGGAATGGCCACGACGGAGCTACGAGATGGTAGTGGTCTCATGCTGACGCCAGCTTTAGTCTGAAACATCCAGAAACACTGTAGACTACCAATTCGATCAGTTCCGGTAGCGCCCCAACATGACCCGGAAGAGAAGAACTTGCCCTCCCCTCTTTGACTGATGGTTCTTGTTGCCTGTCCCCTCTGTTGTCATTTAACAGAACTTTTTGGACTGCTGAAAGGGGTTGTGTTCCGAACGCTGGTTGGTGGAGACATTTTGACTATATTCTTGACCTACGTTGTCGCGTAATTCGTTATATGACACGCCGCGTTACCGCACCCGGAAGTGATCCGAGGCGCGGCGCGCAGCGCGTAACGTAAGCATAACAGGTCATGTGACTTGTTAATAAAACTTTTCATTGGTTCATTTTACTTTTGTTAATTTAATGATGAAAAGCTTGGTCATATGACCTAAAAATTACGCTTTTTATTGTTTTCGAACAATATTTTTTTTTCAAACATATGTTATAATATTCCAGGCTAATGTACTTTCCCGGAAAATTTACAACTGTCTTGTAAGTAAAATATATTCCTTTTTCGAGAAAAAGGGCGTTTCTTCCTTCCATGACGGAGCCGTTGAGTAAAAGAGATTCGGCCTGCTGTCTTAGTCGCCGATACGCCTGATTATCAGATTCTTATCGATCACTTTATATTGCAGACATGAAAAACACAACTGCCCTTAAGCATTTATCTTTACTGCGTTCCTACATATTATACCTTTTATCCGTCATGTAATTGGACTGCTTTATTTCACTTGCCTTTACTGATTCGAAAACAGTGACTAAAAGTAAAAACTTTACCAATGTAAATACTACTACCGTGTTTTGTTTTAAAAACCTTTATTGTGAAAATGTCAGTATACAAATACGGGCCTATAACCACGTGGGCCGGCCACGGAGCAAACTGAAATCGTATATGATGAGGAGACATTTACACTGTAGAAGAACGTAACGAGCGGGCCATTAGGTTGCAAGAACAAAGGTGTCTAACAGTTGCGGAATCGGTGGACGTACATTTTGTAATTAAAATACGACAGGGCCACTTACAATAACATTTTCTAGATATACATTTGCGGGCAAGGAGTTACGAGTCCCATTTATACCGGCGCCATTTTGGGCGAGGCCGGGCAGGTCCAAGATATAGTCAAAATGTCTCCACCAACCATCGGCCAGACCAGAACCCCTTTCGGCCCTTTATGCTACAAGATGGTGTCTTCCATTCAGAAAATATTGTTGGCAGCATTTTGAAAGGAAACAGAAACAGCCGTTCTCCTAGTGAGTTTCACATTGTTACATTTAGGAAGAATGTTGAAGAGTAGTATGTGGAAAATCTGAAGCCATTTTTCTACAAACTCTCAATCAGACTTGGATGGAAAAAAAAATCCTGAAGAATGTACAAACTGAAAACCAATTTTTGTCTGTATAGCATCAACAGTAACGCTTGAGTCAGCTTTGTGTCAAGCCGCCATTTTCATTCAATCAATAGCGTCCCCCTGCACACATTCAGGGACCTGGTCGTGTCTTCAGATGAAACGGATTGTAGGAAAAGAAGCAGAAAGGAAAAGGAAAAAAGTTCCGCCGGACCTCGGGAGCCGGCCGCCTATGTCATGTGCCACCTTTGGCCACACCAGGGCAATAGTGAAGCTGCAGCAGGTGCAAATAAGCTTCAGACAGTCTTACAAGCACTGCTCAGAACTCTCAACTGAGGCACTCAACATCCAGGACTTGCCATTCGGATCTTGGCGCCTTGTGCTGGTTCCGACCTATTCACACATCGGTCCACTACTGACATCACCTCATAAGCCAACGGGGCACCCCACGCCGACTTTCGGCGCAGCATTGTAGGATGGCCACACCAGTGCGGCAACTTGCTGGACACAACATCGGGGCCATCCAGATCTCGGCGCGTTCGACTCACTGTACCGCAAGAGTGACCGCAACTCAGTTGGACACGCCATCTTTCGGCGCAGCATTGTAGGATGGCCACACCAGTGCGGCAATTTGCTGGACACCACCTCGGTGCCATCCGGATCTCGGCGCGTTCGAGTCACTGTACCGCAACAGTGACCGCAACTCAGCTGGACACGCCGTCTTTCGGCGCAGCATTGTAGGATGGCCACACCAGTGCGGCAATTTGCTGGACACCACCTCGGTGCCATCCGGATCTCGGCGCGTTCGAGTCACTGTACCGCAACAGTGACCGCAACTCAGCTGGACACGCCGTCTTTCGGCGCAGCATTGTAGGATGGCCACACCAGTGCGGCAATTTGCTGGACACCACCTCGGTGCCATCCGGATCTCGGCGCGTTGTGCTGCCTTCGGCCTATTCGCACATCGGTCCGCTACTGACGCCGCCTCACGTGCCAACGGATTTTCTACGCTTTTTGTAGCCCTATGCCGCATAACAGGTCATGTGACTTGTTTATAAAACTTTTCATTGGTTCATTTTACTTTTGGTTTCCTAAAGATGGAAGGCTTGGTCATATGACCTAAAAATAACACTTTTCATTGGTTTAGAACATTTTTTTTTCCCAAACGATGAAAGCCCCACCTTGTTTCTGGATCATTCAGACTGAAGCTGGCGTCAGCATGAGAGCACCACCATGTCGTGGCTCCGTCGTGGTCATTCCGCGAGCAATCATGGCAGCCGCTCCCCACCGGAAGCCTGCGGGAGTCGGGGGCCCCCAAGACTTTTGTAGAATCTTCACGGCTGAGGGGACGCTTTTCAAGAATGGAGCCCAAGCCCTAGCAGGCAAGCGTCCGAGTTCCAAGGTGTCCCAGGGCCATTTCAGTGGACCAGGCCCAAAACCGAGGAGCCGTCCGCCATTTTAAGAGCCATGTGGCAGCCGCCTATCGCTGCACTGCAAGAGTGGGAGCAACTCAACAACATGGTGAGCGAGACGCTGTAGCCGCAAGAGCGGGCGCAACTCAGCTAGATGGCCGCCACCTGGGGAGGCCCGTTCACGCCGCCTCCCCCACGCCCCCCCCCCCCCCCGGGCCGCCGCACGCCAATTTTCGGAGCAGCATTGTAGGATACCAAAACCAGTGCAGCAGTTTACTGGACATCACCTGGGTGCCTGTCGTACATGTTGTGTCAGCCATGGGACACTGGACACAGTCCCATCAACATCTCAACGCGTTCTGCTGCCTTGGGACTATTCACACAACAGACCGCTACTGACGAGGCCTCCCCCCGCACCACCCGGGACGCCCCACGCTGTTTTTCTGTGCTGCATTGTAGGATCCCAAAACCAGTGCGGCACCCAGGCGACATCAGCTGGGTGCCGTCCAGAACTCTGCACGTTGTGCTGCCTTGGGACTATTCGCACAAAAGACAGCTTCTAACCATTGTTGCTTTTTGAGTTGAAAAATGTTTAAATGTTTTTAGTTTTTGTTCCGTTCATTATAGTTAAAAGTTAATAAAGTTTTATAATCTTACTTTGTTGGAGTGTTATCTATTTTTTTTAAAACGGGTGAATAGGGCCTTGAATCGGGTTATTGTCATGTGTGGGCTTTGGAAGTGTGCTGCTGCAGGATCGGACATTTCAAACTCAAATGCACGTTCTTTTTCTTACCTTTCCGAAGCATGGAGCGCAATAGCAGGCAGAGAAAGGGTGATGCACGTGTTGAACACTACCTGACCTGGCAAGTTGCTGGCAGTGCCCCCCCGCCCGCTCCTGAAAGAGGGCACACACACACCGCCGCCCCGAGTACTTCACAAATCTTTAAAAGACCATGCGCTTGTTCATGAGGCTTAAATGGTTTATCACCTCTTCTAGAACCCCTGCATCGACCCTCTGACGTTTCCTGGAAAAATTACCATGTAACACAATACCAAGCCCTGTCAGCTGAAACCCCCAAGGAATCGTGGGGCATATTATCAAGGGGGTTTATCTCCGCTTTTTTGGCTTTAAAAGCCATGAAAGCGGAGATAAAATTATCTCCCTATTACCAAGCTGTCGCTAACACCAGTTAGTGACAGCTAAAAGGAGATAGCGACCATCTTGGGCCCCGCTTTGCATGTCAGTGATACTTATCACTAATGACATGCAAAGTGGCGTGCCAAGATGTTAGCGACTGGAAACAGTCCCTAACATCGCTATCTCCTATTACCAACTTTTGGAGATATTCGCGCTAAGCGCGAATATCTCCAAAATCTAACACCTGCCCTGAGCAGTTCTTAGCCATGTTATCCAATGGGAGGTGGATAACATGGCTAAGAGCATTTGCTCGATAATACATGAATATCGCTGACTTTTCTGCGATAATAGCAAGGTTTATCTGCGATAAAAATCGCCGATGTGCGGCGATAATTTTTGTCTCTAAACAAGTTAGAGACAAAAATTATCGCTAGTTGTTCGTAATATGCCCCCGGGTTTTTGCTTGCAGAAATCGGGAGGCGGGGGACTAGCACTGAAATCAGTAGTCACACGCCTGAATCGGGAGGGTTGGCATGTCTGAATTCTCTACAGCTGGGGCCATAAACTACATCCGCAGGGGTAGGTGATAGCCTGGGACCAGCCTGGCATCTAAAATGGCTGCCGTGCACGACAAAATTGTGGCATTGGAAAAAAGGCAAGATGGCGCAGCCGCTGGAAGAGATGTATCAACATATATCAGCCTCCTCAGCCACCCTCAGGAAACATAGGGGATTAGGATACGTCTCCCGCACCCCCTTATACCTAGTAATTTAATTAACGAAGCACAAAATGGCGAATTCCCGTTTCGCTACCAGTTTGCGGCCCAGTTCGCGGCCCGTGAAGCGCTTCTACCCTGAAAAATCATTTTTTTTTTCTTTTCCCCACGGGACCCTTTAATAACCTCAACAACATTCCTAGGGGGTCAAGAGGGGGATACCTTGCCCCCTTTCATTAAATTCCCCCTTCGTTTTTCACCTCTTCTTCTCTCTCGATCCTACCGAGAGACAAGATGGCGGCCGCTCCGGACTGTTTAGAATGTTGACAGACACCGGAGAGCGAATCAGCTTTCTGCGCGCAAAGTTCCGAAACGCGAAAAGTAAGCGGACCGGATCGCTGCCCGGAGCGCTGTTACAGATATATATCTTGATTTAAACGTTAATTTCTCAAAATCCACTGAAGCACATATATTGAGACCTAGCAAAGGCACATCGGGCTAACAGTCCCTACAATTTTGCCAAGTTTCGTGCAAATCCATTCAGCCGTTCGAGCTAAAAGTGAGTCCAACCGCCCTATGGAAAAATGAATGGGAAAAACGCGTTTTGGGACCCCCCTTTTTTCTCGGCCCCCCCCTTGACGAAACCCCACCAAATTTTCAGGGGCTGCTCAGAAACAAAATGTGCCATTTTCCTGAAAATTTCAGCCGATTCCGTCCACAAACGCCAAAGTTATTAGACATAGAATTTTCAAAAATCCCATAGGGAATTAACCCTAACTATATATACCTACTGGCGACCGCCAGTAGGTAATATATATATATATATATATATATATTACCTACTGGCGGTCGCCAGTAGGTATATATAGTTAGGATTTTTTCTCTATGGGATTTTTGAAAATTCTATGTCTAATAACTTTGGCGTTTGTGGACGGAATTGGCTGAAATTTTCAGGAAAATGGAACATTTTGTTTCTGAGCAGCCCCTGACAATTTGGGGGGGTTTCATCAAGGGGGGGCCGAGAAAAAAGGGGGGTCCCAAAACGCATTTTTCCCATGTTAATTTCCATAGGGCGGTTGGCCTCACTTTTAGCTCGAACGGCTGAATGGATTTGCACGAAACTTGGCAAAATTGTAGGGACTGTTAGCCTGATGTGCCTTTGCTAGGTCTCAATATATGTGCTCCAGTGGATTTTGAGTAATTTAGGTTCAAAAAAATATATATATCTGGGCGGAGCCTAACCACACATCTGATCTGATTGGCTGTCAGCACTTCATCCAAGAAGTGTTGGCAGCCATCTTGGGACCAATATACATGATAGCACCTCATTAAAAAGCATTGTAGTTAATAGAGGGTTTTAGGACTTTAGTTACATTATAAATCATTTGTTGATGGTACCATACTCGTTTTAGGAATTGTGGTGGGTTCTAAGGTGATTTTACCATGTGAAAAAACCTTCTGCTGTGATATCATGAATATTGTTTGAAAGAAAACTAATATCTCATGATTTTCCCACAGTGGTTTGGAAGGGGATCTATAAGCTAAACTGAAAGCATATTTTCTGTAAATTCACATTATCTTTCTCAGTCATGTGAAAATGAAGTCTGACATTCTCAGTAAAACATGTACATCCAACAAGGACAGAGACTGTCAGTTGATTCCTTTGTGTTCTACTGCAGCCTCCTAGAGTGTTCTAAAGAACAACTAGAGCGCTAACAGTCCTACTTATTACAAAGGTATGGCACACCTGAAGCCATCTTGATTGGAATAAAGTGGTAACTCTTAAAACATTTAATTTAAAAAGAAACAACATGAGGGGGTATATTTTGCCATAGAAAGTATGATTAGTGCTGCAGAATGAAAAATTAGGGCACATTTTGAGTGACTTCTCAAATCCTTTTCTATTTCATTAAAACATTCTGACATGCAGTCTCCCAAAATGGCCACCAGAGACAAAAGAGCCCAAATGTAGCCCAAATATCACCCAGATGTAGCCCAAGTATAGCCCAATGACAGAATGTCCCAGAGTGTTCTAAAGAACAACTAGAGCGCTAACAGTCCTACTTATTACAAAGGTATAGCACACCTGGAGCCATCGTGATGGGAATAAAGTGGTAACTCTTAAGACATTTGATTTAAAAAGGAACAAAATGAGGGGGTATATTATGCAATAGAAGGTATTATTAGTGCTGCAGAAAGAAAAATTAGGGCACATTTTGAGTGACTTTTCAAATCCTCTTCTATTTCATTAAAAAATTCTGACATGCAGTCTCCCAAAATGGCCACCAGAGACAAAAGAGCCCAAATGTAGCCCAAATATCACCCAGATGTAGCCCAAGTATAGCCCAATGACAGAATGTCCCAGAGTGTTCTAAAGAACAACTAGAGCGCTAACAGTCCTACTTATTACAAAGGTATGGCACACCTGAAGCCATCTTGATTGGAATAAAGTGGTAACTCTTAAAACATTTAATTTAAAAAGGAACAAAATGAGGGGGTATATTTTGCCATATGAATTATGATTAGTGCTGCAGAAAGAAAAATTAGGGCACATTTTGAGTGACTTCTCAAACCCTCTTCAATTTCATTAAAAAATTCTGACATAGTCTCGCAAGATGGCCACCAGAGACAAAAGAGCCTAAATGTAGCCCAAATATCACCCAGATGTACCCCAAGTATAGCCCAATGACAGAATGTCCCAGAGTGTTCTAAAGAACAACTAGAGCGCTAACAGTCTTACTTATGACAAAAGTATGGCACACCAGAAGCCATCTTGATTGGAATGAAGTGGTAAGTCTGAAAACACTCAATTTAAAAAGGAACAACATGAGGGGGTTAATTTTGCCATAGAAAGTATGATTAGTGCTTCAGAAAGAAAAATTAGGGATCATTTTGAGTGACTTCTCAAATCCTCTTCTATTTCATTAAAAAAATTCTGACATGCAGACTGAAACATGCACTTTGAATACCAGCAGCAGACGTCCCTGGTGAGCAGTAGCTTTACTACAGTGATCTAATGTGCAACTAGAGTGCTAACATTCAGAATTTATGGCAAATGTGTGACACATCTGAATGCCTTCTTGATGGAACCAAAGTAAACAAGCATTGAAAATGCAATAGATCTCGCCCTCATTTAAGTTAAAGCCATTCTGTTTGTAATGAGGTGGCTTTTTAGCTTTGCTTTTATTAGTGTTTTTTCAACTTTCATGTAAATAACGCACCGTTTTCACCAAATCGACTTTGCCCAAGCACACCCTTCCCTTCGGCCAACAAATCCCAAAAATTCGGCACACCTGCCGATCCACTCTCCCTACAGCTCACCCAAGCCCCGTCCCTCTAGCGCAACTGGAACATCCCAAATTCACCTTCTCCATGCGCACCAAAAACTCCCATTGAATAACATGACAATTCGCTACTCCGCACAAAAATTGCTCTTTAAAGCACTTCCACTGCTCCGATCCGCTTCAAACTTGGCTGGACACTAGTTCCAGCGATTCCCTAACATCTCACCAAAAATCAGCTCAATCCATCCACTGGAACGGGGACGAATTTCAACCCGAATACGCGCCCCCCGCAAACACAAAAAAAGCCATAAAACGGCCAAATCTCGACCAAAAACCGCCAAAATCCCTCAAAACCTTGCCAACACCAATACGCACGAAACTGAACCAGCCCCTCAGCCCTAGGCTCCGGGAACCCTACTTAATTGACCCAAAAGCCCTAAAAAAGCAACATAATACACACGAAAACGCCATAACAACCCTAAAATGCATATAAGTATATGTATGCATGCATTTATGTTTGTATTTATATGTAGATATACAGATGATATATGTTTATATATGTATGTATATATATATATATTCACTGAAAAAACCATAGGCTATAGACCATATATAGTTAGGAATTAGCATTTACAAAACCTTGAAAATTCACTGAAAAAACCGTAGGTTATAGACCATATATAGTTAGGAATTAGCATTTACAAAACCTTGAAAATTCACTGAAAAAACCATAGGTTATAGACCATATATAGTTAGGAATTCGCATTTACAAAACCTTATTTTACTCACACAAAACCATTGAAATTCCATATATAGTTAGTTGCACTAACTATATATCGCGCACCCGCAATCCACTGCTGATGATGTCATATATTACATCATTCATGACATGGTCAGTGACATCACTGATGACATCACTGATGACATCTCAAATGACATCACTGATGACATCACTGATGACAACATCCAGTGACTGTATGTTTCTGTAAAGTTAAAATATGTCTTACATATTGAAGAATGAGTGGATGTATAAGTGTCTGGATGAAGGATTTAGTAGGTGCATGACTGACTGTATGAGTGAGTGATTAAATGTGTCTCACTGAGTGCATGGGTTAGTGACTAAACTGTCTTAATTTGTGCATCATTATGTCTGTTGTTCTGTAAACTGTTGCATGTGTTGATAAGTAGCTATATGAGTAACTATATGGGTTATTGATTGGTTGCCCAAGTATTTGTATGGGATACTGAGTGTGTGTGTGGGTGGCTGGGAGGTGTATGACTCTGTGCATAGATGTGTGAGCAGTTGATTCACTAGATGTATGGTTTCAAAAGTGCATGTGGAAACAGCTGTATGGGCGGTTGACTGTGTGCATGAGTGTATTGGTGAGTGAATGGATATCTCAGTGCTACATGTCAAAGTAAGTACATATGTAAAACACAGTACATGTGAGAGTTGACATATATAAATAACTGTGCATAAGAGCCAGTGAATGTGTGAGTGGCTGTATGGATCATTGTGAACTTGTATCAGGGATTGTATAAGAGAGTTAATATGTGTTAGTATATGTTTGAATAAGTAAAGTTTGTATAACTGTATAGTTGAGGAAATGGAGGTGTGATTGATTCTTTGATTGACTGACTAGGTGTGTGAGTAACTCCATGGATGTGTGACAGTCTGTGAGTGTCTGTTTACACTGATTGTATCTAAGGTTATATTAGAGTCTGAAGAGGTTCATCGTATTATCACATGAATGATATCATCAGTGATGTGATCAGTAATGTCAAATGAGATGTCATCAGTGATGTCATCAGTGATGTCATTTGAGATGTCATCAGTGATGTCATTTGAGATGTCATCAGTGATGTCATCAGTGATGTCACTGACCATGTCATGAATGATGTAATATATGACATCATCAGCAGTGGATTGCGGGTGCGCGATATATAGTTAGTGCAACTAACTATATATGGAATTTCAATGGTTTTGTGTGAGTAAAATAAGGTTTTGTAAATGCGAATTCCTAACTATATATGGTCTATAACCTATGGTTTTTTCAGTGAATATATATATATATATATATATATATATATATATATATATATATATATATATATATATATATATAATATATATATATATATATATATATATATATATATATATATATATATATATATATATATATATATATATATATATATATCCAACCAGTACAGGAACCCCTTTGAGAATGAAGCCACACGAAGGTAAGTATGAAAGCCCACTTTTAATGGTAAAGGCAACCATCAAGGAAGCATCAATGTTCACAAATAAAAACGCCAGACGCGTTTTAGGAAAATATCCTTTCTTCAGTGGCGTTGTATGGCACAGGATGACTGCTGGCGCAACTAAGAGCACTCGATAATTGCATCACCTGCTCAATTAGGCGTGGCCTCTTGCAAGGCCTGATGGGTGATGTAGTGCTCTTTGAATCCTCCCAGGTGGGCGCGCCTAACACCATCTGCAGTGAAGCCGTTTTGAAAATGCAAAAGTCCGAGGCGGGACCTGCCTCGCTTTGTGTGCTGCCAACCGGGGCTTGACACCTGTTTCTCCTGCAAGAAATCAGTTCCGCTTCGTTTCATGTAGACAGCACCGCCTAGATGCCGTCTTCTCGTGTATATATATATACGAAGATCCAGCGTTCACACCAGTCGTCCAGACAAACGAGAGCAGGCCCCGGTACTGTGCATATCTTTGTATTTTATTAACTCACAAACAGCTTCACCATTATGCGTTTCGCCAGTTGCCTGCCTTGATTACATTACCTTGATTGCAGAACTGATGCTATAACTAACATTATTGGGTGACGCGTCTTTATAATATTCATTGTTGTGCTTATTTGCCATCAAGGATCATCCCTTAGTTCCTTAGTTCTACTCTATTTAACACGTACATGATGTCCCTGGGCAACATCGTCAGGACCTACAGCCTCATCATAACATGTGCAGGCAACATCCAGCTCATCCCCTCACTCTGGAATATCCCTCTACCACCAGGACCAACTCCACTTATGCATGAGGAGCTTTGCCTATTGGACGAAGGTCAACTGCTTAAAACTCAACACAGACAAGACAGAAGTGCAAATTTTTAGGAACAACATCTCCCTGTGGAATGACACCTGTTGGTCCTCTGAACTTGGACCCACATCCAAACCTGCAGACCACACCACACCAGCAGCTTTGGCATCATTCTGAACAGCAAACTAGCCATTAAATGCCGATCAGTGCATTCTCCTCCACCTACTTCCACACCCTTCACAAACTCCAGAAAATCTTCAGAAGGCTCCCATCAACACCAGGAAAACCAAAACTCAAGCCCTAGTCACCATCAGGATTGCCTACTTCAATGCACTCTATGCAGGAATCACCACCCACCTTCTGAAGACACTGCAGATGATACAGAACTCAGCTGCCACACCCATTCACAAACTCCCCTACTGAACCCATATCACCCACTACCCACTTCAAGAGTCTCCACTGGGCTATATCGAATAAAGATGACACACACCCAGTAGCGAGACATTTCACTGAGGCACATAGCAGTAAGAGTGATATGCTACGTTTATTTTCATCGATCAAGTGCCCCATAAGGAGAGAGGAGAACATATAATCAGGTTCCTAAGGCAACTTGAATCTTGATATATTGTAGAGTGAGGATCCGCACACCATGGGGTCTTAATAGCGAAGAATAGCTGTGGACACGAATTGTATGAGAAAGAATTATTGCAGGTCCCTCCTCACACTCTCTATACAGGTTTTCACATGCTGCACTGTGAAATTAATAGACACATTTTGATTTATTATATAGTGCTTGATGTGTGATTATTGAATAATAATTTTATACAAAGGTACATCAAATGTAATTATGAAGTATCATGAACATAAATTGTTTTCTCATGTATGTCTTATGCAGTAAATAGGCCCACTCAGGCTACAATGTTGAAACAAAGTAAACCGGGGACCCCCCCTTAAGTGGCAGCCTAAGTAGGATATCTAATGAAATTTAATGTTGTTGTTTTGAGAAAATTATACCGAAAATAGGTAACAGATACATGTGCTTATATATTGATTATTAGAATGATGTTGTAACATTATGAGGTCAAGAATGTGTGTGTATTGATATGCACTGCAATCATAATGTGGAAAATTGCATGTTATAAAGTGGGTGCTGCATTAACTAGCTGTTTACATAGAGATGCACCTTTGTCCATTATGTAGGTTCAATCAAATACAGCTGCCCAATTGAATTTGCAATTGATAAAATGTGGTATTGTAATGGTGTTCAGGGGGCTGAAGTGGGTTTGTCACTTCTGGTTGTCAGCAATAAAATGATTTTAGCTACATAGCTCGAGAGTGCATAGCATTCCTTTTGGGAATTGGTGAAAAACTATACATATATATTACCTACTGGCTGTCGCCTGTAGGTAGTTATGGTTAGGAAATTGTTTCTATTAAAGTGTTTTTCCCTTTGCCAATATCTTTGGTGCCGGTTGACGAATCTTTGCAACATTTTCAAAACAAATGGGGCGCTTCAGTCCACTCCTGTCCGGAAAGCTTTGGGGTGATTCATCAAGCGGGGGCTGAAAAAAAGGGGGTCCCAAAATGCATTTTCTCCATGTTTATTTCCACAGGAAACTTTCGACACGGCTGCAGCCCAAACTGCTGAACGGAATTACACCAAATTTGGCAAAAATGTAGCTCTTGGTTTAGAAAGCAACCTTTTTTTTAACTTAGTTCAATAGTTCCTGAGAAATACAGATATAAAAAAATATTACTATCTCGTGACCCTGGTGAATCTGCAAACCCTCCCGATCATGAGCTTGACTCTGATTGGCTGCCCACACTTCAAACCAGGAAGTGTCAGCAGCCATCTTGTGACTCGGTTGAACTGAGTACAAAGAAAAAAAGGAAAATAAATGTATTAGAATCAAGAAAAGGGGGCAGGGTAGAAATACCCTGAACCCCTAGGCCCTAAGGGGGTCGCACAGGGACCCCGAGGGCCAATAAAAGCATTTTTTCTATTTAAAAAAATCAGCAGGATTTGCTTAGGGTACGCAAATCCTGCCCAAAAAGTTTTTTAAAAATGAAGCTCAGTCTATAGTGCTTTGTTTAATTAAGCCCCTGGGTGGGCCAGGTCAAGGGGGTATTCAAAAAATGTGATGTGGGGGCCTGCAGCCCTGTGGACCATACGGCCAAGCGTGGGGGGCTCCTGCCCCCATGCTGCCCCAGGGACTACCACCTCCCTGGGGCATTGAATACTTATGGGTGGGGCCCCCGGGTGGTCCCCAAACCCTTGAGAACTGCCACATCCCCAGGGATTTCATCTTTAAATGCGGGGGGCATGACCCCCCGCAACCCCAGGGACCACCACCTTTCCAGGGGCTTCAATTATTTATTTTATATGTGGGGGCTCCTGCCCCCACACACTGCCCAAGGGACTATCACCTGCCCGGGGCTGTGCAAATGCTGGGAGGGAGGCTTCTCGGCCCCCTCCAGGAGCTCTCCTTTGCCCTGTGGACCGCCAACCCCCAGGGCTGGCTCCAGCAATTTCCCAGGTGGCCATTCAGTGATATTGCATTTTGCTATCACAGGGCGGGAGCACTGCTCCTGCCATGTCATAGCAAACTCCTGCTTCGCTTCATGGAAGCGAGAGCAGGAAAACTGCTCTCACTTCCATGAAGCCCAGCAGAATTGCTTTTGGACAAATGGAGCTCCATGTCAGCAGCTTTCTTTGGCCAAAAGCAATGACGGCTTCCGCAGAAGGCGGGAAGCTGGCAGGCACTATGGGGGTTTTAGGTTTAGGATTTCGCAGTCCCCAACAAAGAGGCCATGCCCTGGGGCTGGTGTCTCCCGGGTCCCAAAATGGCCTGGTTTGGTGGCCACCCAGCCCCCCTCTCCTTTTTGGTGAAAAAATAAATAATAAGGCCAGGTCCCAGGGATGGGGTCCCCATGGTGGCCAATAATGGCCACAGGAGGGGGGCCACACAGCCCCCCTCCCAAAAAGTTTTTATAAAATGGCTGTGCAGGCACCGGTTAATTGGTTCCAGGGCCAAAAGTGGCCCAGGGAAGAGGGGCCTCGTGGCCCCCCTTCCATAAAAAAGTTTTTGCTGGGCCCCAGGAGCTGAAACAGGCCTGGGGAGGGGGTTCTTCATGGCCCCCTCCCCTATAAAAGAAAAATAAATATAAGCCTAGTCTCGGGGGATGGTGTCTCGGGGCTGTAATCGGCCTTGGGAGGGGAATCGCATGCCCCCCTCCCGTTTCATTATACATATTTTAAATGGCTCAGGCCCTGAGGGATTGCGTCCCCGGGCCCTAAAAGGATCAAGAAAAGGGGACCACATGGCCCCCCTTCCTAAAATAAAAAAGAAAAAAAAGAAACCTGCAACTCGCCGGAGGCCCCGCCCCCTCCCTGCACAACTCGGCAAGCAAGCATCCTGGCATGCTCTGGGTTGGGAGATTAAGTCCCCTTCGATCCTTAGGGTCCTTAGGGGCCAACTAGGCCGTCAGGTACCTCTAGTAAGCCCCAGAGAGTGGTATTGCTGAGAGGTGGTAGGAGACCATGCCCCTTTCTAGACCACTCTGCAAACGCGCCTCTTGGTGCACTGCTGGTTGAGTGATGAGGTCCCCTTTTTCCTGAGGACCTCAGGACTAAAATGGACTCACTTGCCTATTTCTGCACCTCACACTCTTCTTTCAGCACTTCTCTTGCCTCTTTTTGTACCTCTATTGCCTCTTTATGCACCTCTCTGGCCTCTTTCTGCAGTTCTATTGCTTCTTTTTCTTCCTCTTTTGCTTCTTTCTGCACTTCTCTTGCCTCTTTCTGTACCTCTTGTGGTTCTTTTTGCATTGCTCTTGCTTCTTTAGCACCCCGTTTGCCTCTTTCTACACTTCTGTTGCTTCTTTCTGCTCCACTTTTGCTTCTTTCTGTACCTCTCTTGTTTCTTTCTGCCCCCTCTTCCCTATTTTGCTCCCGTTCCCCCTCTGTCTACACATATGTTGCCTGTTTATACACCTGTCTTGTCTCTTTCTTTACTTCTCTTGCCTCATTTTGCACTTCCCTTGTCTCTGTCTACATTTCTGTTGCTTCTTTCTGCACTTCTCTTCCGTCTTTCTCCACCCCTCTTGTCACTTTATGCACCTCTGTTGCTTCTTTCTGCACTTCTCTTGCTTCTTTCTGTACCTCAATTGATTTTTTCTGTACCCCTCTTGACTCTTTCTGTGTCCCTCTTCCTTCTTTTGATATCTCCTGTGCCTCTTTCTGCACCTCTCTTTCCCCTTTCTGCATTTCTTTTGCCTCCTTCTGCAACTACGTATGTTCTTCTTTCTGCACTTCTCTTGCCCTCTTCCTTCTTTTGGTATCTCCTGTGCCTCTTTCTGCACCTCCCTTTCCCCTTTCTGCATTTCTTTTGCCTCTTTCTGCAACTATGTATGTTCTTCTTTCGGCACTTCTCTTGCCTATTCTGCACAGCTCTTGCCTCTATCTGTACCTCTGTTGGTTCTTTCTGTGCTTCTCTTGCTTTTTTCTGTATCTCTCTTGCTTCTTTCTGCACCTGTTGTGCAAATCTCTGTACCCTCTTTCCTCTGTCTGCACCCCTGTTCCTTCTTTAGGCACCTCTTCTGTCTGTTTCTGCAACTCTCTAGCCTCTTTCTGCAGTTCTCTTGCCTCTTTTTGCACCTCTGTTGATTCTTTCTGCACTTCTCTTGCTTTTTTCTGCTCCTCTCTTGCTTCATTCTGTACTCTTCTTGCTTCTATCTACACCTCTCTTTCCTCTTTCTGTATCTCTTTTGTTACATCCTGCACTGCTCTTGCTTCTTTCTGCACCCCTCTTGCCTGTTTCTGCACCTCACTTGCCTCTTTCTGCACTTCTGTTGCTTCTTTCTGCACCCCTCTTGCCTCTTCCTGCACCTCTGTTGGTTTTTTCTACAATGCTCTTGCTTCTTTCTGCACCTCTTGTGCAAATCTCTGTACCCTCTTGCCTCTGTCTGCAACCCTGTTTCTTCTTTTGGCACCACTTCTGCCTGTTTCTGCAACTCTCTAGCCTCTTTCGCAAGTTCTCTTGCCTCTTTTTGCACCTCTGTTGATTCTTTCTGCACTTCTCTTGCTTTTTTCCGCACCTCTATTGCTTTTTTCTGTACCCTTCTTGCCTCTTTCTGCACCCGTCCATGCTCTTTCTGTACCTCTTTTGCATCTTTCTATACTTCTCTTTCCTCACTGCACCCCTCTTGCCTCTTTCTGTACCTCTATAAGTTCTTTCTGCGCCTCTCTTGCAAATTTCTGCAACCCTCTTTCCTCTTTTTGCACCTCTCATCCCTCTTTTTGCACCTCTCTTGCCTATGACTACACCCCTGTACCCTCTCTCCGTACCTCTTTTGCCTGTTTCAGCAACTTTCTTGCCTCTTTCTGCAGTTCTCTTGCCTCCTTCTGCACCTCTGTTGCTTCTTTCTGCATTTTTCTTGCCTCTTTCTACATCGCTTTTGCCTCTTTCTACAACCCTCTTGCCTCTTTATGGACCTCCATTGGTACTTTCTGAACTTTTCTTGCTTTTTTCTGTACCTCTCTTGCTTCTTTCTGTACCCCTCTTGCGTCTTTCAGCACCCCTCTTTCCTCTATTTGTACTTCTGTTGCTTCTTTCTGCACTTCTCTTGCATCTTTCTGCACTACTCTTGCCTGTTTCCATACCTCACTTGCCTCTTTCTGCACCTCCCTTTGACTCTTTTTACACTTTTCTTGCTACTTTCTGCATCCCTCTTGCCTCTTTCTGCATCCCTCTTACCTTTCTATGCACCTTACTTGCCCATTTCTGTACCTCACTCTCTTCTTTCTGTACTTCTCTTGCCTTTTTATGTACCGCTCTTGCCTATTTCTGCACTTCTTTTGCCTCTTTTTGTACCTCTCTTCTGTACCTCTCTTGCCTCTTTCTGTCATTCTCTTGCCTCTTTTGCTTCTTTCTGCACTTCTATTGCCTCTTTCTGCACCCCCTTGCTTCTTTCTGCACCTCTATTCGTTCTTTCTATGCTGCTCTTGCTTCTTTCTGCACCTCTCTTGCAAATGTCTGCACCCCCTTGCCTCTTTCTGCACCCCTTCCCTCTTTCTGAACCTCTATAGCCTCTGTCTGCACCCCTGTTGCTTTTTCTGCACCTCGCTTGCCTATTTCTGCAAAACTCTCTTGCCGTTCTGCTGTTTTTGTTGCCTCTTTCTGCACCTCTGTTGATTCCTTCTGCATTTCTTGTCCTCTTTCTGCACCCCTCTTGCCTCTTTCTGCACCTCCGTTGATTCTTTCTGCACTTATCTTGCTTTTTTCCGCACCTCTCTTGCTTCTTTCTGTACCTGTCTTTGCACTTTCTATACCTCTTTTGCATCTTTCTGTACTTCTCTTGCCTCTTTCTGCACCCCTTTTGCCTCTTTCTGTACCTATGTTGGTTCTTTCTGCACCACTCTTGCCTATTTCTGTACCTCTGTGGTTCTTTCTGCACAGCTATACCTTCTTTCTGCGCCTCTCTTGGAAATTTCTGTACCCCTCTTGCCTCTTTTTACACACCTCTTCCCTCTTTCTGTACTTCTCGTGCCTCTTATTGCACTGCTTTTGCATCTTTGTGCACCTCTATTGCGTCTTAATGCACTTCTCTTGCCTCTTTATGCACCCCTCTAGCCTTTTTCTGCACCCTGTTGCTTCTTTCTGCACTTCTATTACTTCTTTCTGTACTTCCATTCCTTGTTTCTGTACCCTTCTTCCCTTTTTCTGCAGCTCTCTTGCCTCTTTCTGTACCTCTCGTGTCTCTTTCTACAGTTCTCTTGTCTCTGTGCATCTCATTTGTTTCTTTCTGCAATTCTCTTGCCTCTTTCTGTACCCCTCTTGCCTCTTTCTGCACTTCTCTTGCCTCTTTCAGCATCTCTTGTATTTTTCTGGATTTCTCTTGCTTCTTTTTGTAGTTCTCTCGCTTCTTTCTGTACTCTTATGGGAAATGCACGCTGTCAAGTATAAATGTCTGCGTGCTTTCATGACTGAGGTATATGCCTACTTGTATATAGATTTTCACATTTGTTATGCATCTGAAGAGGGTAGCTTAAAAAGCGGATACAGTGATATGGTTAGAATTGCTGTTTTACTTTTGGTAGGCCTAACATTCTGAACAGTCGATGACTAGTGAACCTTCAAGAGAAAAGTGAGGTTTAAGACAACCTGGGAGAAGGATTATTGATTAGGCTACTTTGTATGAGTCTGTGGTAAGGTGCAGTCAAAGTAGGCCTCTTTCTGCACCTTTGTTGCTTTGTTCTGCACGTCTGTTGCTACTTTCTGCATCTTTCTTCCTCTTTCTGCACTTCTCTTGCCACTTTCTGCATTTTTCTTGCATCTTTCTGCACCTTTTTTGACACCTCTTTCTGCAAGGACGTTATAGTTAGAATTTATCATTGAAAAACCTTAGGAATGCACTGAAAAAAATACAGGTTTCAGGGAAATTATAGTTAGGCTGACATTTCACTCATACAAAAGCAAAGAAATTCAGCTGTTATAGTTATCTGAGCTAACTATAAATCACGCCCCTGTAATGCACTGCTGATGACGTCACATATTACACCACTTATGACATGGTCAGTGACATTACTGATGACATCTCAAATGACACTTCCTCATACCCTAATATAACCTTTCAAATACCCACTCTAAAATACAGACTACCATTCACGAAACAAACCATAGACACACCAATACCAGTTAGTACATACAAACTCACTGATTCATGGTCTATACACCCATCCACTAACTCACCCATACAGTCACTCATTAATGCAGTCACTCATCATTACAGCCACTGATATATGCATTCATATACCCATACAGACACACACACTGCCACTCACCCTTAGAGCTACTCACACACCTAGTCAGTCACCCAAAGAATCAATCATACTGCCTTTTACTCACCTATACAGTTATACACACACCACCTCACTTATTCAAATAGATACTAAAATATACTCACAGTCTGAAACAGATACTGACACAAGCACACACTCATCCATACTGCCACTCTCTCAATCACTCACTCTCACATATAGTTACTTATATACTCCAACACTCACATATGCTGCCTTTCACATATGAAGTTATTCACACACATACCACTGAGCTATCCATTCACTTACCAACACTGCGATACGCACACTCACTTACCATACCGCCCCTCACAGACACACTCATGAACCCATACCCCCAGTGAATCACAAACTCACACATCCATGCAGGGAGTCACACATCTCCACCCACCAAAGAGACACTCAGGCACCCATACAGATAAGATACTCAGACAACCAATCATTAACCATACAGCCACTCATGTAGTTACCCTCCAACCCATGCAGCCACTTATACACCAACTGAAGGACTAATGCAGACATTCAAACAGATTAGTCATTCACCTATGCATTCACTAAGACACATTTATTCACTCACTTATAAGGTTAGTCACACACCCACTAAATAATCCATTCAGACACTCATGCACCCACTCATTCAAGAAAGCATCTTGGCGTGTATATATATAATATTCTTAAACTTTTAAAAAACACTCATTTACTGGATGATGTCATCAGTGATATCATTTGAGATGTCATCAGTGATTCACTGACTATGTCATATGTGACGTCATCAAAAGTGCATTGTGGGGGCACAAGTTATAACAGCTGAATTTCTCTGGTTTTATATGAGTGAAATGTCAGCCTTGCTATAACGTCCCTGAAACCTATGTTTTTTTCAGTGAAAATATATATGGATATGTTTATATATCAATCAATCAATCAATCAATCAATCAATCAATCAATCAGAGGACTTGTAAAGTGCGCTACTTACCCGTGAGGGTCCCAAGACGCTGAGGGGAGGGGGGTGCTGCTACTGCTTAAAGAGCCAGGTCTTGAGGAGTCTTCTGAAGGTGAGCAGGTCTTGGGTCTGCCGTATGTGGGTAGGGAGGGTGTTCCAGGTCTTGGCGGGGAAGTAGGAGAAGGATCTGCCGCTGGAGGTCGTTCATTGGATGCGGAGGACAGCGGCCAGGGCAAGGCTGGTGGAGCAGAGCTGGCGGGTGAGGGTGTGGAAACTGAGTCTGCTGTTCAGGTAGGCTGGGCCAGCGTTGTGGAGTGCTTTGTGTGTGTGGGTGAGGAGCTTGAAGGTGATCCTCTTGTCAATGGGGAGCCAGTGTAGGTCTCTCAGGTGGATGGGGTGATGTGGCTGCGGCGGGGGATGTTGACGATCAGTTGGGCGGAGGCATTTTGGATGCGTGGTAGTCGTCGTAGGTGTTTGACTGGGATTCCGGCATAGTGTGCATTGCCATTTTCCAGTCTGCTTCTGACGAGGGCCTGTGTCACCGTTCTTCTTGTTTCGGTCGGGATCCACATGTAGAACCTGCAGAGCATGCGGAGGTTGTTGTAGCAGGAGGAGGAGACGGCATTGACCTGCTTAGACATGGAGAGGGAGGAGTCGAGGATGAATCCTAGATTGCGTGCATGGTCGGTGGTTGTTGGTGCTGTTCCCAGTGTGGTCGGCCACCAGGAGTCGTCCCCAGCTGAGGGGGTGGGTCCAAGGTTGAGGACCTCCGTCATGTCCAAGTTCAGCTTCAGATGGCTGCTTCTCATCCAATCGGCGGCGGCCTTCATTCCCTCATGGAGGTTGGTTTTGGCGGTGTGTGGGTCCTTATAGAGGGAGAGGATGAGCTGGGTGTCGTCAGCTTAGGAGATGATGTTTAGGTCGTGATGGCGGGCCACTTGTGGGAGGGGGGCCATGAAGACTTTGAACAGCGTTGGGCTGAGGGATGAACCCTGGGGGACATCGCAGATGATGTCGGTGGCTTCGGATCCGAAGAGTGGGAGGCGGATGCTCTGGGTTCTGCCGGAGAGGAAGGTGTGGTCCAGTCAAGAGTCTTCTCTTGGATTCTGGCTTCTAGGAGGCGCGTCTTTAGAGTGCGATGGCAGACCATGTCATAGGCGGCTGACAGGTCCAGGAGGATGAGGGCTGATAAATCGCCATTGTCTAGTTGGCACCTGATGTTGTCTGTGGCAGCAAAGAGGGCTGTCTCGGTGCTGTGGTTTCGTCCGAATCCGCACTGGGACGGGTCCAAGATGTTGTTGTCTTCGAGGTGGCGGGCCAGTTGCATGTTGACGATTTTCTCTTTGACCTTTGCCCGGAAGGGGAGCAGGGAGATGGGCTGGAAGTTCTTGAGGTCCTTGGGGTCCGCTTTGGGCTTCTTAAGTAGGGCGTTGATTTCGGCGTGCTTCCAGCTTTCCAGGAATGTCGCTGTTTTGAAGGAGATGTTGATGACCTTCTGTAGTTGGTGTGCAATGGCTTCGTCTGCTTTGTTGAATACATGGTGTGGGCATGGGTCAGACGGAGATCCTGAGTGGATGGAGTTCATGTCCTTGTGTGTCTCGTCGTCGTTGAAGTTGGACCACGAGGTCAGGCGGTTGGCGCTGGTGGTGTTCACAGGGAGGTGGAGTCTGGCATAGGCGGGGCGGTCGTGGTGTTGAAGCTGTCATGGATGTCAGCGATCTTGCGGTGGAAGAAGATGGCTAGTGAGTCCCACAGTTCTTGTGTAAGGGTGAGATGTCGTTGGGGTTGGCGCTGGGTTTGGAGAGTTCCTTTACGATTTATCTATCTACTTATATAGACATACATAGATAGATAAATATAGATAAATATACATTTTGAAATACTTTAATTAATCTAATAGTTCTTATGGGGTGTTAGTTTGATCCATGCTTCCAATTGTTGCTGTAGGAATATGTTGCAGTATCAGGTTTTGACCATGTATGTTGCTTCACCTTTTCTAAAACTGGGTTGGAGTTGCTTTACATTTGTTCTGACATCTTTTGGACTGTAGTAAATTTGGATATATGTTTTGTGAATTGGGATTGTTTTACTCTTTTGTGGGTATGTTTTCTGTATTAGCATGTTCTTTGAAGCCCCTTCTTAATTTTCCCTCAACTTATCCCATTTAGTACTAAGGTCCAGATTTATAAAGTGTTGACACAAAAAAGGGAAGCAAGCACAGTTACTGAGCTGCACTGTGTTGCACCAACTGGGGAGAGCAGAACAGCACAAAAACTATACTTTAAGGCAATTTCCTCATTGTGTGTGTGCTGCAGAATTGAAAGAGGAAACAACGAGGAAACAATTTCTCATTGTTATGCCAGCCTCAGGAAATTGCAAGATTTTGGAGCACATCCATGTCCAATATTCTTTGTACATATAAATTCGAGCCAAAGTCCATGGCTGGATGAAAACGAACGGCTATGCACCACCCCTTAAATACCCCCTTGATGCAAAGTATTACATGGTTGTAAATTGCACTGCATTTATTTATGTTTAGTTACAAGCCCACACAAATTGCGATTTATATTGGTTTGTAAACACTAATCTGGATTTTGTGTGGGGTCTCTTAAAACGTAGGGCAAATTCAATGCAAAATCTTTGTAAATCTGGGGCCAACCATTACCTTTTCCCAGCCACTTCTCCTTGTATTTTGACATTCATTAAAACAAATATGTGCCTACATATGCATACATCTCTGCAGATGTGGTGAAAACATCAGCACAGATAGGATGCACAGATAGGATACTATAGACAAAGGTCCCTGGCAGTAGATTTGCGCATTGCATTTTGTAGTATAAGAGTAATACTACTGTAATACTACATTATGTACTGCCAAAAGCAGTTTGTGAATCGGACCCAATAGATGAACATGTATAATATCCTCATCTTTAAATATTTGTGTGGGCAAACATAGTTTGCACATAGTAATGAATTGTTTAGGGAAACAACTTTAGAAGGAAAAAGGGATGGGCATAATATTGACTAGGGTGTGTGTGACTGTATAGAGAGCTGGGGAATTCAAAACTGTTGTGTGAATAAATAGTGGCAAAGGGGGGATTGAAGGAAGTGATGCACACATAAAGGTGCTCAACATACTTGCCAGTTAAATGTGGCTTATGGAGAGCGTGAGGCTTTGGTACTTTGAATACCAGGGCAATTGTGATTCAGATATGCCATTTATACAATAAGTTTCAGTACACTGTATATTCAGGCTTTCGAGGAGTTGCATAAAGACTTGATTTTCCTCCATTTTTGTACTGCGTCTACAACTTTCACATAGGCAAATACATATGTTTTTCAGATAGAGAGAAATTGCTTCTGATTACAGTAGGAAATCCGGGAGTATTTGAATAATAAATCCTAAGACATTTTGGCAATGTATATGAAATTTGGTCTGTAAACTGCACCATTTTACCACCTTTCCCCCAAACTTTCATAGGGCCCCCATCCTGACCATTTTCCTATGGAGTAATTTGTGCAAAGCTGCTGCACTCATTCTCAATGTGCAAAGTGGGCATGAGATCAAAATTGAAGGGATGCTTTCAGTTCCCAGTCAAAGCCGGCTAACAAAAATGTTAGATTTCATTAAACCACTCTAGAGAAGATTCCGGCCTTCAAAAAGGTTGGCTGACTTTGACCACAATCATTTAGTAAACTCAGCTCTCAGAATTTAATTCGGAACGTAATTCTCCAAAGGACAGATATCAAGCCCCAAAATTATATCTCCAAAACTCATCTCCTATCAGAAACCAAGCAATTCCTTATTTGTTAGATGTCTGTATTCCTATCGTCTGAAGTTACAGAGTGGATAATAAATTGAATATGACTGAAGCAGAAAGGGATATAAAGTGTTGTAAGAAGACCCAATCTAATCCCAATAGCCTGCTAAGTTTGTCAATAGACCTCGTCTTCAAAGGAGGCAATGGAAAGGGAAAGGGGGAAGAAATAACCTTACATGAAGGGATACAGAAAGCAATGACTAAGCATGGCAATTGGCATGAGAATTCCAATGTACGGATATTGAATTTAGCAAAGATACAAAGATGTTTGAGAAATCATAAAAACAATTTCCTAGGATCCATATGATACAAATAAATTAAATGTATTTTAATAACAATATCCAAAATGAAAGTTGAATCCTGATTCTTCTATAATTAGGGCGCAAGGTAGGATATACTGTTCCATACTATATTAAGAAGAAATTGGATTATTGATTGAGGGGTGTGGAAGCACAAGTCAGGCAACAAGCACAATCCTTGTTAAGCTGAACCACAAAAGTCACCAAACCCTCTAGTAGCTTAGCACAAAGTAGAGAGGCTTAACCTAAAAGCAATGTGTAAAGTATTAATGCAGCACTCAAACAGTAATAAAGTGAAAAAGTTAAACATGAACACATTTTAATAAGATTGAGACCAAAACTACAAGCATTTAACTAGTTGAAGCGGAGATATGTAAATTTAAATTATAACACCTAAAAGCAAAAAGCACCACCTATGGTCATCTAATCGCTCGGAAAGTGACTAGTTCAGACTGAGCATGATGGAGCACAGATCGGTTACATGGACAAGATTAGTTCATCTGAAAAGTTCCCTTCAACGTCCAGGGCAAATAATGCCATTCAAGGTGGAAATGTCGAGAGGAGAGGGCTGAGCGTTATAGATGGTCGTTACTGTTGCACTTAGAGAAGGTCAGGCATTGTGGATGGTCATCGCTGTAGTGTGAAAAACTGGTCAAGCGTCAAGGACAGTAATTGCTGTTGCTTCACTTAGCGGCCATCGTCAGCATGTCCTTGCTGTAGCACAAAGTGTGGGTCTCACGTTGTTGCTCACAGTCTATGTCGATGCAAAGAGCAGGTCTCACCAGAGTTTTATGTTGAGAGTCATCGCATGTGTCAGTGTCTTGAAGTGAACGGGCCAATTAGCTGTCCCAAGAGCCCAAATGTGAGGAATTTCTCATTTTCGTGAGGAGGAGTACACTGTGATGCCACCCAAGGGTTCGGGATAGGGGAGGTATCTCTTGGGGACCAGGGATTCACTCCAGCAGAAGCCAGTAGGGCTCAGACATGTCAAGTGGTAGGTCCGGGCAGGATTAGTTGCAGCAGATCAGCTAGGCAGTTACAGGGAGGCCTCCGAAGCTTGTTTTGTCCCAGTAGCTGACACAAGAGATCAGCTAATTGAAAATTGGAGTCACACTGGTTAGCCTGTGATAAAGGCAAGCAGATCAAGCCTTCCTTCTCATCCAGCAAGGCAGTCCTTCAAGCAGCGGGGCAGGCCTCAGGCCTCTGGCTGCTGTGCTGTCCATCCTCTGTAACCTCTACAGGAGCAGGAGGGTTCTGTAGAGTGAATCTGAAGGTCCAATATTTATACCTGGTTCCAGACTTGTTGGACTTCTTGTTCTACCCCCACATCTAATTCTGGAGAGTTCCTCTTCTTGCCAAACTGTCTGGAGTGGCAAAAGACAGGGAAGACCTTGTGTCAGATTATTTTGTGTGTGCAGGAGGCAATGCCATTCGAAGTGTAAGTGGGGCTGAGTGCAGACCCCCCAGTCATCTTGCCCTGATGGCTCATCCTATCCACACCTAAGACCCATTTGTGTTCCTATCTGCATTCTGGAAGCACTGCACAAACCCAAGCAACAGAGCTGTTCACAGTCATGTGACTCAGAATACTGGCAGAACACACAAAATGGTTGGGGAAAGAAGGTGATAACTTTCTAAAAGTAGTCATTAAGCAACAAATATCCTTCTAGGTTGCATTTAGCAAAATAGGTATTGGAAATATTTGATTGCCCGTTAGTACAATCAGAAACACATGAATGTACATTTCGACCTCTATCCAGTACAAAGGTCCTTTATTACAGAGCATGTTAAAGACTTCAAATGCAGATACTGTATAAAAAGTATCTACAAAAACAACAATGGTGCCCCGTGAAACAAAGTAATCACACAGTGCAGGAGGGTGCAGTGATAAAATTATACAAAAGGCGATCTTAAAATAGTCCAATAGACAATGTAGAGGTGAATAATAGGGATAATACAATAAATGATTCGATATGACAATGGAAGAAATCCATCAATTCTCTTGTTAACCTCCAAGCCCCTTTCTTCCTGATAGCATCTTTCAGTATTTGTATATATTAAATGTCGCATAGTGTGTGTCGTGTGTGGAGATGTTGTGGTGACATTAGAGTCTTGCCAGACAGCTACATCTGTATGTAGCCAGACTCTAAAAACTGCAGGGTTGTGAACTTCAAAAGGTCATTTTAAAACTTCTATTCAAACAAGACACTCCTGCGGCTCTGTGGATATTGGCAGGTCTCCTGCGTGACGTTTATTTAGTACACCAGCGTGGTCTAAGCCATATTTGGAATTCTATATGATTCAGGAAGAATTAGAGTGCGGTGCATTGCTTTCATTTTAAATAAATGTCTCATAACCTCTTAGCAATACCTGCCATCCAGAGGCAGGCTATCCCCGTCATGCTCAAGCAGAGCACTGCTGCTTTAAACATGAAATGCTTATTGAGCTGGTAAAGTCTGTACATTTCGAGCAATATGGGAGAAAGAAAAATCCAATTATTTCAGGCTTTCTCACAGTATAAGCAAAGCTTGCCACCTGATGCACATTTTCAAATTCTATAGATAGCAATCTTATCCGCTCCAGTCAGTTATCACTCTACAGTATCAGGATTGTTCAGAGGCTTTATATCAACTTTCCAGATGCCTTTCATTCCCAATGAAGTTGAACTGAAGTAATTTGTTATGTGGCTCATGGCTGTCTCCTCTTTCAACAGTATCAGTCTCTTGACAATATACCTGGAGAAAATGAAACTGCTAAACTACTGAAGGCTGAAACATTACTGTAGAACATTCATTTGAGGGTATATAAATGTATTTTCTTTAGTTTCTAAGAAATTCCATAAAATGTGGGCAATGCTGCACACAAGCTCATCGGGTGCGAGATGTTTCACTCTTGACTCTGTTCTATGCAATTGCCTTGCATTTAATTACAGCATGTTGCCTAATACTGTGGAAAGGAAAAGCAAACATTTGCATAATGGGATGCTTTGCATGTGATGTGTGACAGCAGCATCCACGATTCTTGCACTGTGCCAGCCTAGTTTCCATTTATCAATCATGCTCACTGTGTTTGTGTGCACTATGCACAAGATCTGCATTTAAATGTGTGCCTCTTGTGTGTTATTGTGCAATATTGATTACAGTACAAAAGCATTATTTATAAAGCATATGGGCAAATCATAGCGATGATGACATGTATAATTTCGACTGGGACCAAGGTGCCAATCTGGATTTCTTTTTCTCTGATCGACAAGACCGAATAAGATCTTTGGGTGGATGTATGACGGAATTCCGCATGCATTTTTCATGTATGCCTTAAGAACTCCGTCATTTGAACGAATTTTTCTTTAGCATGCATTTGTTCTGCATGCGTCGTTTTTAACGACTTGACTTAAGGGGGCGCTAGATATTGGAATAGTTTAATTTAATATCCAAATCCGGTCAGTGCAACAGTAGGGAAGGTGTTGAACTTTAATTCTAACAGCACTCCACCATTGCGCCCCGCTAAAGCAAGTCTTTTTAACGGCTTGCGCGCAGAACGATTGCGTGCTAAAGACATGTTCTTTCTGTTGCTGGCACTGTGAAGGCACATTGTTATTCCGGTTTCGTCCTAAAGGACGTTTCCCCCTTAAGCAATCTCAGGATTTCACTAAATGGAAGAAGACCCCCACTCTAAAGTTGTACCACCAGCATTAGCAATTCGCTACAATAGTTTAAGTCCCTGCACCATAAAATTACCATTCCAAATTTGGTGTGTTTCCAAAATGGAGATTCTCCAGCATGTAGTTGGGAGCATTGCATTAGGTACCTTAGATCTGCATAAACTTAAGGCACAACCCCAATATTAATACCACGACCTAAATATACAATCCAATAAATGAAAGCACAACCCAACAACATATAACGCTCCTCAATTGCTGGTGTATAATTTAAAGTTTTGCAGTGCATAGGTCTTATGAAACACATTTGCCGCAAAGAACATCAACTTAACATCACACACAATGCTTATATTGACCAGAGGACCATTTGCTCGACTTGTTTGCAAATCACTTTACAATACATTCATTATATTGTCAGATTAAGTGCATTCCCAAAACATATGTGTCAAGGTCTTCATTCGTTTTATGTGGTGCATTTGAAAAAAACTTAGACCAACCATAGAATGTTCTATTCTCCCTTTTGTATTAGATTCATGTTGGTCTTTAAAAATGGGCTGATTCCAATAGTTCACCTCACATACTTTCAGTGAACACACGAGTTAAACATTTCAACATTTCCAGCATCTCTACTCCAGCAAAGTTCTCCATTTTGTTAACTAACCAAGGGGATATTATCAAGGGGGTTTATCCCTGCTTTTTTGGCTTTAAAAGCCAAGAAAGCGGAGATAGAATGATCTCCCTATTACCTAGCTGTAGCTAACACCAGTTAGCGACAGCTAGTAGGAGACAGCGACCATCTTGGGCCCCGTTTTGCATGTCAGTGATATTTATCACTAATGACATGCAAAGTGGGTGTGCCAAAATGTTAGCGACTGGAAACAGTCGCTAACATCGCTATCTCCTATTACCAACTTTTGGAGATATTCACGCTTAGCCGAATATCTCCAAAAGCTAACACCTGCCCCTGAGCAGTTCTTAGCCATGTTATCCAATGGTAGGTGGATAACATGGCTAAGAGCATTAGCTCGGTAATGCATGAATATCGCTGGCTTTTCAGCGATACTCATGCATTTCAGCCAATTTTTATCGCTTAGGAGATAAACTATGATAATAGCAAGGTTCATAAACGATAAAAATCGCCCAGCTCGGCGATGAAAATATCGCCACTAAACCAACATAGCAATAATTATCGCTAGTTGTTGGTAATATGCCCCCTAGTGTTTGATGCCTTAAGGGGCGAGTCAAAAGAAGGCAAATCATGGCGAGGGTAGTAGAATGGCCGCTTTTTCCGAAGTGGGGACATAACTGTATCTAAACGTAAACATTTGGTCGTGCTTTGGTCAGTCTTTAAAGTCTGTATTATCAGAATCACTGGCACCAGGAACCTGGCTGGCACTAGGAAGTAATGCTGATTTGAAATTAAAAGTAATATGGGTACATTGCACCCCTGAAAAAACCTGCAGGCGTCAAGGCGAAAACCCTGACTCCTGCTTAATATGCCAGTCTTATGTGGTAGACTCATATCGATGTGGTAATATCACAACGACAATTTATGGTCAGAGTCAAAACATTTGTATTGTTTGATAGTTCATTCAAATCTTCATGTGTGAAACCTATGGTTTTTCAGTGAATTTCTAAGGTTTTTTCAATGCTAATTTTTAACTATAATGTATGTGAAACTAATGGTTTTTTCAGTGACTTTCTAAGGTTATTTACATGATGCTTTTTAACTATAACGCAGGTGAAACCTATGCTTTTTCAGTGAATTTCTAAGGTTTTTTGAATGCTAATTTTTAACTATAACATGGCTGAAACCTATGGTTTTTTCAGTGAATTTCAAAGGTTTTGTAAATGATCATTTTTAAATGTATTAATTGTTATATTTTTTATACCGATTTACTACATTATTTTAAATTATTTATTTTTAGATGATTTCTTTTTAAAATTACATTACATATTTTTTATATAAATTGAAAAATAATTGTTTTTTAAAATATTTAAATTGTAATATATATATATATGTTTTAATTTATATATATTTTATATAGCAGGCAATGATATCCTATAGAAGAAAATTCAAGTTACTGGTAAGTACAGTTAAATTTACTTTTCAGGAACAGTAGTGAGCTGAAAGATGCAGCACTGAGGTCTCTCCTGAAAAAAGGTGAGTAAATCGGAATTCGTACTTCAGCTGATTTTAGAGGAATTTTTTAAAGCTCCAAAACTCCACACTTAGAAGAATTTCCAAGTAAAACATGTCAATGTCAGCCTATGGAAGGAAATTCAAGTTTCTGTAACTATGATTAGAATTACTTTACAGGATCAGTAGTGGGCTGAAAGATACAGCACTGAGGTATCTCTTGATAACAGGTGAGTAAATGGGAATTTGTAGTTCGGCTGATTTTAGAGGAATTTTTTTAAGTTCCAAAACTCCACACTTAGAAGAATTTCCAAGTAAAACATGTCAATGTTAACCTAAGGAAGGAAATTCAAGTTACTGTAAGTATGGAAACAATTACTTTTCAGGGTCCGTCCTGGGCTCAAAGATGCAGTACTGAAGTCTCTCGTGATAACAGGTGAGTAAATCGGAATTCGTAATTCGGATGATTTTACAGGAATTTTTTAAACTTCCAAAACTACACACTTAGAAAAATTTCCATGTCAAACAGGTCAATGTTTGCCTATGGAAGGAAATTCAAGTTACTGTAAGTATGGTTACATTTACTTTTCAGAGTCGGTCCTAGGCTCAAAGATGCAGCATGTACGTCTCTCGTGATAACCGGTGAGTAAATCGGAATTCGTACTTCGGTGGATTTTAGAGGAATATTTCCCTCAATAGTGAAGGAAGGGGGCGGGGCCTGAGGAGACGTGTGCCAACACACTCTATGGCGCGTTTTAGATTGGGGAATGTATTCCTATTCAATCCTGAGGTCATCTATGAGACAACTAGTCCATCAGGTACCTCCAGTTTGCGCCAACGCAGCTCCGTGGCACTTACTAGAGGTACCCGTTGGACTAGTTGACCCCTAGGGGACCTCTGGATTGAAGAGGAATATATTACCCAAGCTAAAACGCGCCACAGGGTGTGTTTGCACACATGTCACCTCAAGCCCCGCCCCCTACCTTCACCACTATGCAAACATGCCCCGTAACACGTTCTAAGTTGGGGGATTAAGTCCCCTTGCATACTGGGGTCCCTGGGGGCGAACTAGTACACCAGGAACCTCCAGTATGCACCAGGGGGCTGAGTTGCTGAGGGGTGTAAAAAGGGGCATTGCCTCATTACACCTCTCTGCAACTCAGCCCTCTGGTACGTTTGCAGAGGGGGAACTAATTCCCATTGCATACTGGGGGTCCCTGGGGGCCAACTAGCCCACCAGGAACCTCAAGTGTGCGCCAGGGGGCTGCGTTGCAGAGAGGTGTAAGGAGGCCACGCCCCTTTTTACATCTCTCTGCAACGCAGCCCCCTGGTGCTTTTTCAGAGGGGCAAATAATTACCCTTGCATACTGGGGGTCCCTGGGGGCCAACTAGCCCACCAGGAACCTCCAGTGTGCGCCAGGGGGCTGCGTTGCAGAGAGGTGTAAAAAGGGGCATGGCCTCATCACACCTCGCTGCAAGGGAGCTCCCTGCCCCATACTGGAGATTCCTGGTGGGCTAGTTGGCCCCCAGGGACCCCCAGTATGCAAGTGGAAGTACTTCCACCTCTGCAAACGCGCCAGGGGGGGCGTTTGCAGAGAGGTGCAGGGAGGGGGCGTGGCCTCCTCCCGATCCTATTTAAAAAAAAAAAAACTTTTAAGAAGGGGGGCTGTGTAGCCGCCCTCCTTTTTCTTTTTTTTAGGGCCCTGGGTTTCCCATCCCCAGGGCCTGCCCCCAATTTTTATTTTTATTTTTAAATCGGGAAGGGGGCTGTGTGGACCTCCTCCCGTGGCCAATTCCGGCCCCGGAGACCCCATCCCCTGGCACATGACCAACTTTATTTTTTTAATTTTTGTGGAGGGGGGCTGCATAGCTCCCCTCTTATGCCCCTCTTCTGGCCCTGGGGACCCCATCCCCCGGGGCCTGACCTTCCTCGTTGGGGGCTGTGGGGGGGTCCCCAAGCCCCCCACGGTCCCTGCCGGCTCCCCGCATCGTGCGGGAGCCGGCATTGCTTTTCTATATGGGGAGCAGCTAACATGCTGCTCCCCATACAGAAAAGCAATCAGCTTCGATTTTTGAAAGAGAGAGCAGGTTTCCTGCTCTCTTTTTCAAAAATCAAAGCAGTTTGCTGTGGCAGGGTGGGAGCGCGAGGCTCCCGCCCTACCACAGTAAACATCAGTGTCCTGGGGTTGGGCACCTCGGGTAACTGCAGGAGCCGGCCCTGGGGGGTGGCAGTCCCCAGGGCTATCGAGGGCTCCAGGAGGGGGGCTGCATGGCCCCCCTCCCAACATCAACATAACCCAGGGGGGTGGTGGTCCCCGGGGCTGGGGGGTCCATCACGGACCCCCCTATTTCACATATAAGTGCCTCGGGGAGGTGGCAGTTCCCCGGGCGTATGGGGGGGTGATCCTCCCCCACAGGTTTTTTTTTAATAAGAAAAATGAAGTCCCGGGGGTGGCGGTCTTCAGTGTTCGGGGGGCCTTAGAGGCCCCCATTAATAATATTGAAGCCCTGGAGGGTGGCGGTCCCTGGGGCTGCGGGGGCGGCTGTATGCCTCCCGCAATCCCAATTACTTTTCCCCAGGGGTTGGCGGTCCCCGGGGCAGTGTGGGGGGTATTGGGACCCCCACCGCACTTTATTAATCATTTTGCCCCCGGGATTTGGTCCCCCTGGGGGCTAATTTTTTAAAAAACAGACCCGGGTTTTTTTTCTTTCACTGAGTTCGCGTACCTACGCGTACCCCGCAATACATTTTTTTTTTAAATGTAGGGCCTTGGGGGTCCTTGTGGGACCCCCTGAGCAGGCCTAGGGGGTCAGGGTGTTTCTACCCTGCCCCCCCATTAGCATTTTCCACGTTTGTTTCTCTGCTTTCTTGTGCCTCGGTTCTACCGAGGCACAAGATGGCTGCCAACACTTCCTGGTTTGGAGTGTTGACAGACAAGTAGTATTCAGCTCGTGCTCGGGAAGGTACAGAGTACAGTAAGCTTACCATAAGCTTACGGTATGCACCTCTAGATATACTTATGATTTTACGTATGATTTTCTCAGGAACTATTGAACGGATTTACACCATTTGGTGTAATTCCGTTCAGCCGTTCGGGCTGTAGCCCTGGCTAAAGGTCCTATGGAAAATTGCATGGGGAAAACACGTTTTGGGACACCCCTTTTTTCTTGGCCCCCGCTTCACGAATCACCCCCAAACTTTCAGGGAAGGAGCGGAGCAGGCCATTTTCTTTGAGAAATTCACAAAGATTCGTCCACCGGCGCCTAAGTTATTCCAAATAGAATGTTGCGGATTTCCTATGGAAACTAGGTTTTAACTATAACTACCTACTGGCGACCGCCAGTAGGTAATAGACATACATATATATAAATGCATTTATATAGGCATATATGTGCATATGTGTGTGTGGAGAGAGGTAGAGAGGTAGAGTAGAGAGTGAGTAGTAGAGAGTAGTACAGAGAGTAGCAGAGAGTGAGTAGTAGAGAGTAGTAGAGTTATTAGTAGAGAGTGAGTAGTAGAGAGTAGTAGAGAGTGAGTAATAGTGAGTAGTAGAGAGTGAGTAGTAGAGAACAGTAGAGAGTGAGTAGTAGAGAGTGAGTAGTAGAGAGTAGTAGATAGTGAGTAGTAGAGTGAGTAGTAGAGTAGTACAGAGTGAGTAGTAGGGAGTAGTAGAGAGTGAGTAGTAGTAAGTAGTAGTGAGAGAGTAGTAGAGAGTAGTAGAGATTGAGTAGTAGAGAGTAAGTAGTAGAAAGTGAGTAGTAGAGAGTAGTAGATAGTGAGTAGTAGCGAGAGAAAGTAGTAGAGAGTGAGTATTAGAGAGTAGTAGAGTGAGTAGTAGAGAGTGAGTGGTGAAGAGAGAGTAGTAAAGAGTAGTAGAGTAGTAGAGAGTGAGTGGTCGAGAGTAGTAGAGAGTAGTAGAGTGAGTAGTAGAGTGAGTTGTAGAGAGTAGTAGAGAGTGAGTAGTAGAGAGAGTAGTAGAGTAGCAGAGAGTGAGTAGTAGAGAGTGAGTAGTAGAGAGAGTAGTAGAAGTGAGTAGTAGAGAGTAGTAGATAGCGAGTAGTAGAGAGTGAGTAGTGGAGAGTGAGTAGTAGAGAGCAGTAGACAGCGAGTAGTACAGAGTGAGTAGTACAGAGTGATTAGTAGAGAGTGAGTAGTAGAGAGAGAGTAGTAGAGGGTGAGTAGTGGATAGAGAGAAGTAGAGAGTAGTAGAGAGTAAGACTTAGGGAGTAGTAGAGATTGAGTAGTAGAGTGAGTAGTAGAGATTAGTATAGAGCGAGTAGTAGAGGGCAAGTAGTAGAGAGTGTGTAGTAGAGAGTGAGTAGTAGAGAGTAGTAGAGAGTGAGTAGTACAAAGTGAGTAGTGGAGAGTGAGTGATAGAGAGTAGTATAGAGCGAGTAGTAGAGAGTGAATAGAAGAGAGTAGTAGAGAGTGAATCATAGAGAGAGAGTAGTAGAGAGTAGTAGAGTGAGTAGTAAAGATTGAGCAGTAGAGAGTAGTGAAGTAGAGTGGTAGAGAGTAGTAGAGAGTGAGCAGTAGAGAGCGTAGTAGAGAGTAGTAGAGTAGTGGAGAGTGAGTAGTAGAGAGTGAGTAGTAGAGAGTGAGCAGTAGAGAGAGTAGTAGAGATTGAGCAGTAGAGAGTAAATAGTAGAGAGTGAGTAGTAGAGAGAGAGTAGTAGACAGTGAGTAGTAGAGAGTAATAGAGTGAGTAGTAGAGAGTGAGTAGTAGTGTAGCAGTGATTCTGCTCATACACAGATCTGTGCATAGAGACTTGGAACCTCAGTGAATTAGGGTGTGCCTAAACTCACCTTAGTAGCCAAAATCCCCTACCAGACTAGCAATCAGTGACTTATTGGTTCTTCCATACCCGCAATGCTTAGACAACCCAGAACATGGAACTTAGAATACCCCAGGCAATGTGAAACACATGAACACTCTTTCGTTATACTCTCATATCAGTCCAAAACGGGGAGTAAATGAAGACATGTGCAAGTTTGAAATATTTATTTCTAATACCATGTTCTCAGGTGCAGTATTTTAGCTAATACAAGCAGACATATTATAAGCAACAAGATTATCAGCATAGTTACTATTTCATAAAATACAAAAGGAGAATGGATGTTAAAATGCTAAATGGAAATAGGCTAGATTACACCTAGATTTCACACTCTCTTGCTATTAGGTTATTTTCTATCTACAGAAGGTCTCTTGGGTTTACAAGGGCGGCCCCATACCTTTGGTCCTAGTAGAAATGGATCGCATCTACACCAGCTCTCTGCATGCGAATGTACTATAGGAAAACATATTATTCTCATGTGAAGCAAAACAGTCTGCTAGACTCTAAACATTTGTAATAATGTGTGCTGTGTGCAAAGGCAGCAGAAAGGTAAAATGGCGTTTAAACTTCTAATAAGCTCATGCTAACTTAACACAGTGTAAATGCAAGGCACATCCCCATGACACCATCCCTTGATCCGAGCACGGATAAGACAAAGGGTAAATTTGGAAAGCAGCAGAGTTCAAGAACAAGCGTCAGAACCAAGTTCAAATTGCCACAGTGAAAAAACGGGAACAAAAACTCCATAATTTGAATGTACTTCAAATCAAGTAATTCTAGCCATGGACACAGTGAAGTCAATAGGTCTGGGCAGAAAAAAAATGAAACTGAGAAAAAAAATTAGATGTCCAACTAGTGACCTCGATCATGGAAGAGAGAGAAGTGATAACACAACTCAATCCAATATTGTATATGCAAAATATGTAGCAACAACCACCAATAGAAGTCACTGTTCTCATCTAAAAACATGTCAGCCATCCAATTTAGCAAAGGGAAAGAACACACATGTTCTTCAATTACCGGAGCCTCTAGCACCATCAGAGGGCTACTCGGTGTATCCTCAATATAGCTACGTGCCAAGAAATCTTGCGCCACTGCAAAAACATCCCAACATCCCAGGACTCCATGCATTGCTGCAAAGGCCATAATCCCTCCACCAGAACAAAGCAATTCATGAGCAACTAAGGAGCTCATAGGCTGATTATAAGTTGCATCGGGAGAAACCGTATTGCAGAGACACAAATCCAAGGCCCAGTCGAAATCAAAACTCAGGCAATGAAAGACAGGCTGGACGCATGTAGAGTAGGAAAATCAAAATGATAATCCATAAGTGGCACTCAATATAGCAAGAGGCAGCGCGCCATAAAATTCAAGCATTTGGCCGTGGAGCAGCAGTTGTCATGACAGATCTTCTCGCAACACAGGACGTGCATCCATTTTGAAATAAACAAAACAGCAGAAGTACGCCTGCAACCAGAGCCAGCATTAAGGGAAATCCACCAAACAGGCTGGAAAAAATCGAATGAAAAAATGCCGGGTACACACCAAATATAGTTAGAAAAGAAGACACAAGGTCACTGCTAACAACTTTAAAAAAGTGAGCCAGCCCTGTGGTGGAGGATGCATTAAAGATAGTGTGAATTAATTCACCGAAATGCAAGGGCAAATCTATATTTAATAAAGCATGCACTTCTGTGCGGGTGTTTGCTACGTGAAGGACAAATATTTCACGAGCAGATGTGAGGGCGACTTCTTTCTGGGATAATAGAGCTCTTATACAACTCATCTTGTTGAACTCTGCTTTCAAGGTCGGAATCATCGGCCAAATGGAAACATCAAGCTTCCCATGTGGAGGAGTAAACTTCACATTTTTACAGCAAACCACACGCTCACTGACGGTAACCCCGTAAAGAATTCCTGTCACAATCCCACATCAATCTTCATTATTTAAAAGTAAATACCTCCCGTTTGCCAGTAATGTGAATGTTGGTATGATAGCAGGAGCCGGTGTACCTTCCAAAATACAGGCCAAATTTGGCTCGTTCTGGTTACAAGAGCCATGCAATTGGATATTCCTACACATCAATGAGTGATCAGGTGTTGTAGTGCAATCCTCACCATTCAAGTAAATCTCTTTCCCTCCCTAAGGCATCTATAGGTAAATGGTGCCCAGAGGTTCATATCTGTCAATTGCATAGTACTTCACACACACTTTGAATTTGAAAAGAGGAAAAGGTAGAGTTATTAACCCGTGGATAAGCCACGTTACTGAATTGGTTTCAGCCACAAAAAATGGTAACAGTTCTAACATTTCAATGGGTAACATAGAAAAAGTTGCATCTTCTTTGACATAAAACGTTGCTTTTCAGTCAAATTAAACGGGGAAAAAAATGATGACGTATTCATGTAGTGCTACAGCACTTTTCCTGCTTTCAATGTTTGTAAAGTCCATGTAAACTGGATAATAGAACGCAATGAATTTGACCAATGTACAAAACAGACACTTCATCTTGCACAGTATCAACAACGGACGACACAATATTATCTAACGTGTAAATGCGGGAAGAAAGCGTGTTAATGCTGTTATCTACAACTGCTAGTACTTTTTCTAAATTTGCTTGATCTTTAGCTCTAATCCGGGAAGCCGCCTCAATTTGGGACAGTTTCCAAACTTTGTTGTAAATAGCATATATCTACACAAAATTAAGGGAGATATTGGTTCTCCCTTTAACAACTTTGATGAATGACATTTTCCTGCAAAAAGGCGACCTCCCAGAGTCTTGGAACAACGCCACAATCTCTATCCTTCTAAAGCCAGGCAAAAGCCCGAAAAAATGAGAATCATACCGCTCAATCTCCATCTTGCACTGCGACTACAAGATCTTCACGCAAATTATGGCAAAGAGAATGGGTAAAATAGCAGGGCCTCTAATAAATAGCAACCAAAAGGAGTTTATAGCCGGAAGACACCTACAAGATTTAACACAAGAACTGTTCGGAGCTATAGACATAGCCATCAACGAGAAACTCCCTCTATCAATAATCACCATTGACGCGGCGAAAGCGTTTGATAGAGTTAACTGGATCTATCTGAATGAAGGACTAAGGAATTTCAATCTGGGGACTAATATCCAGAATATGGTGGAAAAAATCTTTAGCTCTCCTGGGGCACAAATTCTAATCAACGGAAACCTCACTGCGAACGTCCAGATAAAAAAAGGAACAAGACAAGGGTGCCCTCTTTCCCCCTTGCTTTTCAACTTTTATATTGAACCAATGGCAGAGTGTCTCAGAAATGAACCATCAATATCCTCCTTCTCTTTTCAAGTTTGGACCAAGAAGGTAGCACTCTATGCAGATGATCTTATGATCTTCACAAATAATTTAGGCAGGTCCCTAACTACAATAGAAGAAACTCTGTCCACCTTAGGAAACATCTCTGGCTATCAAATTAATAAAGCCAAGACGGAAACCATGTGCTGGAATGAACACACAACCAGTCCTTATAACAAGGATAAAATCAGATATCTAGGTATAGACCTCGTCAAAGACTTAGACCAAGTAACACAAACCAATATGCAAAGAATTGAAAGGGAAGTAAAGAAACTATTGAAAGTGTGGGGAGGACTGCCGTTGACACTACTGGGCAAGTCCAACATAATAAAAATGTCAATTTTACCGAAATTCACTTTTGCATTCGGTGCTATTCCTCTGGAATTCAATAGAGAAACAATAAAGAAAATCCAAGGAGAAATCACAAGCTTTATCTGGTCTTCAAAAAACCCCAGAATTGCCTGGAGTAAGTTAAGAAGGAAAAAAGAACAAGGAGATTTCCCAGTCCCGATCTGCTGGAGTACTGTAGAGCCTTCCAATTTAAATCAAGCAGGAAAACACTAAGCACATTCGAAAACTACCCGCGAAATCTCCAAATAATGACCAATAAAACCAGCCATTTCTTATACAAATTCGGGCATCCGAAATTCTTGAAAAAGTTAAAATAAAGATGTTGAAGTCAGCTGCTACATTATGGTATTGCATAAGATGTACTCTAAATATCCCTTATTACAGTGATTTGGCCCCGATATGGAATTCACCAGGCACTCCCGAGTGTCTTAAAGACAAACTAGCACTCCCTATAAAGGCAGCAGGAATAACAGAGTGGGGCAACTCTTGTCTCAGAAAAAATAATGGATTGGGATATACTATATTCAACAACAAATGCTTCCCTAGCAAAATTTAAATACTACCAGCTTTCAAGTTGGGCGAATTCTATAAAAGAAGTTAGAGCAGGGAACATAACTTTGGAAAATGCAATGCTGAAAAAGGATGCTATCCACAAAGAATTCTCATATTGGTACTGGGCCTTGATCTTAGCAGGGGAGGAAGAATTCCAGTACCAGAGAGAATATGGGGGAAAGATCTGCCGACGCTGGAGTTAAATAACCAATGGCAAGTATCTATGAGCAAATGCTGTTCAATTGTAACATCGGCTTCCCTAAAGAGGAACCATTTATTTACGTCTCATAGAGCATACTGGACTCCGAAAAAGCTTTCCAAATTCACCGGGGCATCAGTGAAGGTCTGCCCGAAATGCGGACTGGAAAAGGCCGACGACCTCCACATGTTTCGGCAGTGCCCCCTTCTCTATGGTTTCTGGAACGATGTGGGTAAGACATTAGATGAGGTACTAGGAAGACATCTGAATGTTGGTACGGATCTAGTCATTTTTGGGGTAATAAGTTCAAATGTCTTAGAAAAATTGTCAAAAACACAGGAAAATCTTCTTTTTTTACTGATATTACTGGCTAGGAGAGAGATTTGTGTGAAATGGCTCTGGCCAGTTCCCCCGCTACATAGAGAATGGTTGGTTTCAGTATTAAGAATATATAAACTAGATAAAAGGAAAAGACATAGTAAAAAGTTAAAATTTTGGGAGATTTGGGAAAACTATCAATTAGAAATACCTAGATAGCCTTGGGGATAACCCTATGGTTAATGTTTGATAGATGGAATGGCTCAGACCTGTTTTACCACAGTCCAATGATTATGTGTGAGTATTGGAAAGCCAGGAGAAGGCCTGCAAGAGTAGCCAGAATGGCTCGCTCCCCCCCACTCAGTAAATCCTTCGACAAAGTAATGGAAATAAGGGGACTCTTCTATCTCCAAACCTCTACAGGGGTACTGCCTTGTCCCACACACCCAGAATCATGGCAGTGAAGGCAAAGGATAAAGATATATTGGGGACCCAATAACTCCTTACTAACTATAATGCACAAATGAGGACTAAAAATAAAAAAAAAATTAAAAAAGTAAATAGCATTTATCCATCTTTTAGATCTGCCGGAAGCCGGGCCTTTCACGAAATCATTCAGATCAACATCGTCAGTCAATATAGATAAATGCAGCTCAACTGACGCCAAAATGGAATGTTTGAGCCAACTCTGACATAATTTGCCTACAGAATAGGTAGTCACAGAATGGCCACTTTCAAAACGGGGTTCCACCCGGACCTGTGTATAGCCTGAAGCTAAACCCAAAAAACGATGCTGGCAAGAATCAGCACTTTTGTGCCACAACAACCAACCCTTAGGATCCAAACTGGATATGTTAAAGGAAGAATTCAGTAACAGAGTCTGTAACTCTCTGATGGAAAACTTGGTATTATTATTCCAACGGGAATATTCTTCTAATTCAGGAAAAAAAAGGAGCATAAACCTTCTGAAAATGATGATTTTTAACTCCTCAGGTTGACATTTGCCTGCACTTTTGTTTTGCAAGGAGTCCATTTTTTGGGGGGTGGGAGGCAGTAACTGCCCCACAGTTTCCAACTTCCTGTTGCTGTCCAGCAGGCTCCTCCCAGTGCTTTCTTCATGTGCTGGTCACTTTCTTTTGGATCTTGACCTGGAAGGATTACTTTTTGTGGATGCTGCTGGATATTTGGATTTGAGGCATTTCTGACTTTTGTTGGATCACTTTTGGATTAGAAATTTCACAAGTAAGTTTGTTTGGGGCATTACAGTTGCTGCAAAAACAATTTTGGAATTTTTGATTTTTGGGCTGTTGTTGGGGCCTTTTGCCCCGGGGTAGTGAGTGGTGCATGGACTGAGTCTTTCTGTGGGGTTTCTTTAATGTAAACATCATGGAGTGCATGGATGGCATGGGATTGTGCTGATTTTTGTGTGTTTTTCGATTTTTTGGGCTGCTGTTGGGGCCTTTTGCCCAAGGGTAGTGAGTGGTGCATGGACTGAGTCTTTCTGTGGGGTCTTTTTAATGTAAACATCATGGAGGGCATGGCGGGCATGGGATTGTGCTGATTTCTGTGTGTTTTTCGATTTGTTTGGCTGCTGTTGGGGCCTTTTGCCCAGGGGTAGTGAGTGGTGCATGGACTGAGTCTTTCTGTGGGGTCTCTTTAATGTAAACATCATGGAGGGCATGGATGGCATGGGATTGTGCTGATTTTTGTGTGTTTTTCGATTTTTTGGGCTGCTGTTGGGGCCTTTTGCCCAGGGGTAGTGAGTGGTGCATGGACTGAGTCTTTCTGTGGGGTGTCTTTAATGTAAACATCATGGAGGGCATGGATTGCATGGGATTGTGCAGATTTTTGTGTGTTTTTCGATTTTTTTGGCTGCTGTTGGGCACTGGCCATGTGGGTGGGGGCCATTTTGAGTGCTGGTACAGGCAGGCCCTGGCCATGTGCTGGTGGGCAAGGGGCCATTTTGAAGGCAGGCATTGTTCTCAGGCCTGCACCCATTTTGCCTAGCTTTCATCCTTTATGCCCAGGGGTAGTGAGTGGTGCATGGGCCTAGTCTTTCTGTGGGGTGTCTTGAATTTAAACATCATTGAGGGCATGGATGGCATGGGATTTTGCAGATTTTTGTGAGTTTTTCGATTTTTTTGGCTGCTGTTGGGGCATTTTGCCCAGGGGTAGTGAGTGGTGCATGGGCCTAGTCTTTCTGTGGGGTGTCTTGAATTTAAACATTATGGAGGGCATGGATGGCATGGGATTGTGCTGATTTTTTTGTGTTTTTCGATTTTTTTGGCTGCTGTTGAGGCCTTGTGCCCAGGGGTAGTGAGTGGTGCATGGACTGAGTCTTTCTGTGGGGTCTCTTTAATGTAAACATCATGGAGGGCATGGGTGGCATGGGATTGTGCTGATTTTTGTGTGTTTTTCGATTTTTTGGGGTGTTGATGGGGACTGGCCATGTGGATGGGGGCCATTTTGAGTGCTGTTACAGGCAGGGTCCGGCCATGTACTGGGGGCAAGGGGCCATTTTGAAGGCATGCAGTGTTCTTAGGCCTGCACCCATTTTGCCTAGCTTTCATCCATTATGCCCATGGGTACTCAGTGGTCCATGGGCCTAGACTTTCTGTGGGATGTCTTGAATTTAAACATCATTGAGGGCATGGATGGCATGGGATTGTGGTGATTTTTGTGTGTTTTTCGACTTTTTGGGGGTGTTGTTGGGACTGGCCATGCGGGTGGGGGGCCATTTTGAGTGCTGGTACCAGCAGGCCCTGGCCATGTGCTGGGTGGCAAGGGGCCATTTAGAAGGCAGGCAGTGAAATGAAATGAATGAAACTTATATAGCGCACGACTTACCCAGGGGCATCTCAGCGCTTGCTTAGGGAACCCGTCCTGGTATTCCCCTGTGAGATAACCCTGGCAGGGTATCCACAAGGTGAAAGCCAGGCATCCCACCGCGAGGGGCCGTTGTGGAGATTAAGCAAGCTATTGCCCAGAGTCGCAGAGTGTGAACCCGTGAGTCGAGAAGGCACCGGAGCGAGAATTAACGAGTCCGTGGAATTTTGAGCCCAACACCCGCCGAGGCGGGGAATTGAACCCTGGTCCAGGGCCGAACTCAAGCTCCAGGTCTGCCGCCTCTAACCCCTGAGCCACACTTCTCCAGTGTTCTCAGGCCTGCACCCATTTTGCCTAGCTTTCATCCTTTATGCCCAGGGGTAGTCAGTGGTGCATGGGCCTAGTCTTTCTGTGGTGTGTCTTGAATTTAAACATCATGGAGGGCATGGATGGCTTGGGATTGTGCTGATTTTTTTGGGGGGGCTGCTGTTGGGGCCTTTTGCCCAGGGGTAGTGAGTGGTGCATGGACTGAGTCTTTCTGTGGGGTCTCTTTAATATAAACATCATGGAGGGCATGGATGGCATGGGATTGTGCAGATTTTTGTGTGTTTTTTGATTTTTTTGGCTGCTGTTGGGGACTGGCCATGTGGGTGGGGGCCATTTTGAGTGTTGGTACCAGCAGGCCCTGGCCATGTGCTGGGGGGCAAGGGGCCATTTAGAAGGCAGGCAGTGTTCTCAGGCCTGCACCCATTTTGCCTAGCTTTCATCCTTTATGCCCAGGGGTAGTCAGTGGTGCATGGGCCTAGTCTTTCTGTGGGGTGTCTTGAATTTAAACATCATGGAGGGCATGGATGTCTTGGGATTGTGCTGATTTTTTTGGGGGGGCTGCTGTTGGGGCCTTTTGCCCAGGGGTAGTGAGTGGTGCATGGACTGAGTCTTTCTGTGGGGTCTCTTTAATGTAAACATCACGGAGGGCATGGATGGCATGGGATTGTGCAGATTTTTGTGTGTTTTTCGATTTTTTTGGCTGCTGTTGGGGACTGGCCATGTGGGTGGGGGCCATTTTGAGTGCTGGTACAGGCAGGCCCTGGCCATGTGCTTGGGGGCAAGGGGCCATTTTGAAGGCAGGCATTGTTCTCAGGCCTGCACCCATTTAGCCTAGCTTTCATCCTTTATGCCCAGGGGTAGTGAGTGGTGCATGGGCCTAGTCTTTCTGTGGGGTGTCTTGAATGTAAACATCATGGAGGGCATGGATGGCATGGGATTGTGCTGATTTTTGTGTGTTTTTCGATTTTTTGGGGTGTTGATGGGGACTGGCCATGTGGGTGGGGGCCATTTTGAGTGCTGGTACAGGCAAGGCCTGGCCATGTGCTGGGGGGCAAGGGGCCATTTTGAAGGCATGCAGTGTTCTCAGGCCTGCACCCATTTTGCCTAGCTTTCATCCCTTATGCGCAGGGGTACTCAGTGGTGCATGGGCCTAGACTTTCCGTGGGGTGTCTTGAATTTAAACATCATTGAGGGCATGGATGGCATGGGATTGCAGTGATTTTTATGTGTTTTTCGACTTTTTGGGGGGTGTATAACTGATGTTCCTCTGTCTTCCATTGCTTTTAGGTGCACAAGAGAACCACCAGTGCCAGGAAGAAGTCCTGCAGTGGTGTGTGCAGCATAACGTCACGCGACGTTACGTGTGGCCACAGACAGGACAACTCTGCAACTCGTGCAACTGCGGCCTTCTATTCTGACATCTGAAGAAGATGGCCCCAAAAAAAGTTCCCCGTAGCTCCTCTAGCAAGAAAGTTGCCAGTAAGGAGCATAAGAAGCAAGTTACCAAGGAGACTGGTGTGCTGCCCGCCACATTTTTTGGGAATAAAAAAAAAAGTACGCCTGCAGCAGCAGCGGGATCTGCTGGGGACCAAGCTGGGAGCAGCACCCTAACTCCATTGGGCTCAGTGCCACCACCACCACGCCAACTTAAGTCCAAGCCCTTGAGTGCTGCAGAGGCAGTTAGTCTAGTTGTTCAATCACCATCGACCAGTGATGTGGGCTCATTGCAAGAAAGTAGCAGCAATGTCCCTCAATCAACACAGGTTGTTGTAACTCATCTGACGAGTGTTCAACAACCACAGCCGCAACAACAACCACATGTACAAGTACAAGCCCAAGTACATATGGAAGGAGAGGCAGCGCAAGGAGATGCGCAAGCAGAGGTGCATGGAGGGGCACAAGTGCCCACAATAGTTGTTCCTCCCGAAGTAGGGGCACATCAGGAAATCGACATTCAAGCCGAGGTATCATTTGAGGAAGCCACTCCTCCTGATCATTCATTGTCTTCCACATCCATAGCAAGGAAAAGATCAAGGATGGTGTCTACATCTTCTTCAAGCGCCCTTCCTTCTGATGATATGGATCCAACTTGGGAACCACCACTGCCGTCTGAGAGTGAGGCACACCATGATCTGACAAAGGTAGCTAAGCGTAAAAGGAAGGTCCCCAAAAGTCTCATAGTTATGGGGTGTGATGATGATGCTGAAGAAGTGGCGTATACTACTCCTGCTGATGAAGACTCTCACGACGACGATGCAGTCATCATACACGCCACTCTAGCCTCAGCGGGCATGCAGCAAACAGACATTTTTACCCTAGCCCGAAAAGCTGCTGAGCATGATGTTGTCCACGAGGAGGCAATGGGACCACCATCATTGGAGTTAACTAGTACACCACCACCTATGGCTTCCATATTTTTTTCTCGCCGGAAGGGACCTCCATCCACCTCGACCTCCATTTCCTCAATTAGTGGTGGTGCAAGTGGACAACGTAGTAAAGTTCGACAACACACATCCTCCACTTCATCTGGCATTAGCAGCATGACCAGTTTCGCCTCCTCCGCCCCCCACAGACATTTGAAGTCTGAAGTTTGGGACTTCTTTAGTGTTTACACAACAAGGGAAAACATAGCCATTTATAGCATTTGTAAGCTTGCATTTAGTTGTGGTAAGCTTGGTACCAACTATGGTACCGGAGGCCAGAGAGGTCATCTTGAGAGACAGCACACTGTCCAATGGCATGCGCACCTAAAGGAGATCAAGGAAGCCCAAATTGGAAGTCAACAAACTCTATCCGTTGATGTTTCATCTGATGATGACGAGGAGGAAGAAGCGTCAAACACTTCCTTACACCCAGTACCCCTGTCAGCAGCACACCCCCTGTGAGCCACACTAAGAGTGTGGGAGAGAGTGAGACACCAATGCGAAAAAGTTCATCATCACCGAGCGTAACTGGGTCGAAGAATGTATGTATTGGCATTTATATAGCGCACTACTTACCCGTAGGGTCCCAAGGCGCTTTGACCGCTGCGAAACCCTTCCTGGCTTCCCTGAGAGATGGTCCCTTAATGGGTATCTCCAGGGTGAGACCAGGCATCCCCGGCGGTCTGGTGGGGCCGTTAGTGAAGATGAGGCAAGCTAATGCCCAGAGTTGCCGAGTGTGATCGCTGATCAGAGTGGGCACCGAGGCGAGAGAATTATCGAGTCCGCTGACCCTGGTCCAGAAACCTGCCGCGCCGGGAATCGAACCCTGGTCCCGGGCCGTCCTCTGCTCTCGGGTCTGCCGCCTCTAACCAGTGAGCCACACTACTTCACAGTAATCATCATCATCATCCCGTAAAATCATGGTCCAGCCCACCATTAGAAGGATGTTGTTTTCAGATGCGCCATTTGAACGCAACCACCCAATGACGCGTCTGTATAACACTAAGCTGGCTAAAATGCTAGCTCTGGACTTTCTCCCTTTTTCTTTTGTGGAAGGGGTTGGTTTTCTTAAATTAGTGGCAACGCTCTGTGCTAAATGGAAGGTTCCTAGCCGGTTCTATTTTGCCACAGTTGCGGTTCCAGCACTACATGCAGATGTGCTGGAGGTGATTGGGGCAGCTTTGCAGAAGAGTGCTGTTCACACTATACATCTGAAAACAGACATGTGGACCAGTGGCGCAGGCACTGATTACATGTGCATCACTGCACACTGGGTCTCTTTTTCAGGAGTTACAGCAAAACTAAGGGCAGGTGTTGACCCGGACAACGTTTTTAAAGCTGCTCGGAAACATGCAACAATAGCCATGTTTGGCATGGAGACAAGTCATACAGGAGAAAACATTTTGCAGGAGTTTAACACACAGGTCTTTCAATGGCTGTCCCCAAAAAAACACAACATTGGTTATGTTTCCACGGATAATGGCACCAATGTAGTTAAGGCCATGGATATGGGTAACTATTTCAGAGTGGCGTGTTTGGCGCACTGTATAAACCTGGTTGTTAAAAAATTCTTGAGTGAAGAAAGTCCAGTGTGCGAGTTACTGACCACCTGCCGAAGAATGTGCACACATTTCAGCCATTCTTTTAAGGCCCGGAAGCATCTGAGGGGCCTGCTACATGAACGTCGACTGCCAGTGAAAGCACTCATACAGGAGGTGGCAACACGTTGGAACTCAACCTTCTACATGCTTGGGCGTCTGTATGAGCAGTGTACGGTAGTCGATCAGTATTTCTTTACACAGGGTACAGCTATGAAGGACCTGAGGATACATGCGGAGCAATGGAAGCTAGTAAAAAGCCTGACAATAATGCTTCATCCTTTTGAGGTCTTCACGCGTGCTGTCAGCAGGGAGGACTGTAATTTGGGAAAAGCTATCCCATTGTTGCGCATGCTAGAGCACCAACTGAAGGCGGTGTCATCTACGTTTCAAAAAGATGAAGAAAAGCAAGAAGCTTTTGATTTGGCAGAGAAATTATTACAGCGCCTACTTTGCGATGCACGTCTTCAAAAGATCCACACAGAACAGCATTACATTTGTGCTACTATTCTGGATCCACGCTACAAAAAGGCACTGGCAGGCAGAGCATTCTTTTCTTTTGGTGACGCAGAAGTTTTAAAGTACAAACGTTGGCTAGCGCTGACAGCTATGAGGTTTGAAAGAGAACGGCAGGACATTGAAGGAAAATGCAGTACATCAGCATCAGCAGGCCATCCGGAGTCAGAAGAATCCACTTCTGCACCTGTGGCTGTGGCAGAAGTGAGTGATTTTTCCTCTCAGCCGTTAAAGACACCAGCAACTGGATCATCTGCACCAGACACAACAGTTACATTGTGTGAAGAAGAGGATTGGCTAACTCAGCTTGGGTTTGCTTCTCAAAACGTCCCAGCAAAAAGTAAGCAAAGTGGAGGAACCTGTGGTGAACCTTGAGTCGATGGTGCAGGACTATCTGAATGACTCAACAGCGGTCTATGTTCATGACGACCTATTGGCGTATTGGCATGGGAAAAAAGAATTGTGGCCAGAGATGTCCAACCTGGTTATAAACTACTTGTTTTGCCCACTCGCAAGCGTGTCTTCTGAACGTGTTTTCAGTGCTGCTGGTGGCATTGTAACTTGCAAAAGGACCCGCCTCTGACCCAAAAATGTGGAGAGGTTAGCAATGATCAAGATGAATCAGCACCTCATACCACCAGATTACAAAATACGCGAATACACGCCGGAAGAAGATGAGGAGGACACCAACTTAGATGAGGGAATTTCTTCTCTGTTAGGTGACCTACTCCCTTTTGCTCACTATCATGATTTCGGGGGCCTTTTTGGGTGGGTTCCTGGTGTTTGGTGGTGTGTTCTAGGGTCTGGGAGCACTGCTGGCACAGTCTAATGTTGATTGCATTTGTTTTCTAGGACATCCATGGTGGAAAAGTGGAGTTATGACCTAGCTGCACAGCGCATTTAGACAGAAGGCAGAAAAATATTGTAAATATGAGATTTTCCATTTTTGCCTATTTGGGGGTGTTGTGCTTTTTCTGGGGTCGGTTGGCGGGTCTTGGGGCATTGCTGGGAAGGTCTATTACCGGCTAATAGTGGTTTGGCAAAAATCAGACTTGAAAAAGTTTACCTTTTTGCTCACTATCATGTTTTCGGGGGCCTGTTTGGGGGGCTTCCCGATGTTTGTGGGTGGGTTTCAGGGTCTGGGAGCACTGCTGGGTATGGATACTTTTGATTGCAAGTGGTTTGAAGAAAATCCATGGTGGCAAAGGGGAGTTAGGGCTTAGCTACAGAGCACGCGCGGAGTGATTTTGGAAATTGGCCTGAAAATTACGAAGTCCCCGTTTTTGTACTTTTGCTTTTTGGCTGTTTGGGGGTCTTCCACTAGTTTCCGCCTGAGTTGACGGCTCTGGGGCCATTTCTGGGAAGGTCTAATACCGGATAAAAGTGGTTTGGACAAAATCCATGAGGAGAAAGTGTTTGCATTTTCTGACATTTCGCTCAATTTAGCGTTTTCGGGGGCTTGTTTGGGGGCTTCCTGGTGTTTGTGGGTGGGTTTCGGGGTCTGGGAGCACTGCTGGGTATGGATACTTTTGATTGCAAGAGGGTTAAAGCAAATCCATGGCGGCAAAGGGGAGTTAGGGCCTATCTGCAGAGCGCGCGCAGAGTGATTCTGGAAATTAGCCTGAAAATTTTTAAGTGCCCATTTTTGAAGTTTTGCTTTTTGGCTGTTTGGGGGTCTTCTACTAGTTTCCGCTGGGTTGACGGCTCGGGGGCCATTGCTGGGAAGGTCTAATACCGGATAAAAGTGGTTTGGCGAAAATCAGACTTGAAAAACTTTTTGCCTTTTTACTCACTATCATGTTTTCGGGGGCCTGTTTGGGGGCTTCCTGGTGTTTCTGGGTGGGTTTTGGGGTCTGGGAGCACTGCTGGGTATGGATACTTTTGATTGCAAGTGGTTTGAAGAAAATCCATGGTGGCAAAGGGGAGTTAGGGCCTAGCTGCAGAGCGTGCGCAGAGTGATTTTAGAAATTGGCCTGAAAATTTCTAAGTCCCCATTTTTGTACTTTTGCTTTTTGGCTATTGGGGGGTCTTCTACTAGTTTCCGTCTGGGTTGACGGCTCTGGGGCCATTGCTGGGAAGGTCTAATATCGGATAAAAGTGGTTTGGACAAAATCAGAGGCGAATTGTTTTTTGCATTTTTGCTGACTTGCTTGTCTTTAAGGTGCTGTTTGGGGGGTTTCAGGTGTTTGTGGGTGGGTTTTGGGGTCTGGGAGCACTGCTGGCACAGTCTAATTTTGATTGCATTTGTTTTTCAGGAAATCCATGGTGGAAAAGGGGAGTTAGGGCCTAGCTGCACAGGGCGTTTGGACAGAATTGAAAGAAGGTCGAAAAATATTGTAAGTATGAGATTTCCATTTTTGTTTTTTGCCTGTTTGGGGGTGTTGTGCTTTTTTGCGGGTGGGTTGGCGGGTCTTGGGGCATTGCTGGGAAGGTCTAATACCGGATAAAAGTTGTTTAGAGAAAATCTATGCTGAAAAGCCTTTTGGCACTTTTTTAACTTAGAGTTCTTTTAGGTTAGCACTAGCAGCAGTATTTCATGTGTTTGGGGGTGTTCTAGATTTTTGCAACTGGGTTCTGGGGTCTTAGCGCACTTGTGGGAATGTGTGATTTTGGTTGCAAGTGATTTGAAGAAAATCCATGGTGGGAAAGGGGGGATTTGGCCTAGTTAAAGAAAGCGTATGCCACTATTCTTAACTTAGGGCTTGTTAGGGTTAGCAGTATTGTATTGCATGTGTTTGGGCGGGGGGCTGTTTGTGGGGGGTTTGCGAGTTTTGGAGAGATGCTGGGTATGGATACTTTTGCTTGCTTGCAAGTGGTTTAAATACAATCCACGGTGGGTAAGGGGGGATTTGTGCCTCCTTTACTTTCAAAGTACGTTTTGTCACCATTTTTCTACTAGGCCTCGTTTTTTGAGACCTGATTGGGGGTCTTCGACATTTTTGCGACTGGGTTTAGTAAGGGTCTGGGAGCACTGCTGGGAAGGTCTAATTTTGTTCTAAAACACAGTTTACAGTACACCTAGCTTGAGGGGAAAGATCCGCTAAATTAATTTGCCCATACTTATTTATCCTTCAAAAGGAGACTCAGACAGAGTACACACTTTCAAAAATATTGTACTGTCTATTAGGAAACTCAAAGTGTGACTTTTTGCAGTACACAGCGTACATACCTTATATTTATTTGTCAGTGGTGTTCGAATATCACTTCCTGTTTTTCCATCAATAATTACAGGCCGGGTTCACATTAGCGAGCCGCAATTCAGCATCCGCCAGGCAGGCAGTGGACAGGGTGTCTTCTGGTCACCAACATTGATGGACGGAGCGTCAGCTGGAATGGAGGAGTCCCGCTAATAAGAGGAATGGTTTGATGCATGCAACTTACTAAATTCAACAGGACAACTACAACAACATACAGATACAGTATCCATTCTTTTCTAATTATCTTTTAAGTAATGTTATTGCTGTGAACTTCTATGAGTGTGACTCTGCATTTCTTTGATCTCTGCTTCTAAAGTCATCCCTACAGCCATTCTATAGGTTTTACTTGTGCTATTTTTAAAACCTAATTTAATGTAAGAAGTGTTTCTCTGAGTGTAAAGATAGGCATGAAAACGCATAATTAGTACTGCAGCCCTGTACTGTCTCATTCTTTCATTCAGGGTTGTCGAAAGTACTACTTACTTTTCAGTAACCATGCATGCAGTAGTGCATGCACTTCCTTTATGTCACTTAAAAGATTTATGGTTAGCTTTGTACCCAAAGATTTCTTTATCTTCAATTATTGTTTGTCCATGCTGTGCTTTTTTTTTCTTCTCTCAACAAAACTTTCCCAAAATCCCCCATTCCCATCCATTTTCCGAACCCTAACCCTCTTCCCCCGGGCTGTGTGGTTTTGATTTATGTGTGACTAAATGACAGCAATAATTCCACACACTTGCTGGGGAGGATAAGGTCATAGCAACAGGCTGGTGAAGGAATCCGATGATATATTCTATTCTTACTCAGCTTGACACTCAGTCACTATTGGCAAATGAAAGCAGATTTTCATGTGCGCCATCAACTTGATTGGTCATCAAGAACATCCTCCTCCTAGACGTGGCAAATTATTACCCTGCTTTGTCCTTCACCTTCGGTACTACTTCTTGTAGTAGTAGCCAATGTCAAAGAAATTCAACGCAAGTACTAGTTATACTTTCAATACTTTACCATTTGTTAGGCTACATTGTGGCACTGTTCTAGTGTACTGTCACCTGCTATATTCTCTATTGTACCGTTCTAATGCTACGGTAAGGACAAACAAGGTTTTTTTTTCATTTTTTTCAGATGCTGCAAAAGCCACTGTGTAACACCACTAGTACCACCGCAATGATGACATTTCATCCGCCCAGGATTGCCAACCTTAATCGCCATTTGCCATGCAGCCAGCCCTGTGCCTAGCCCTATTTCCAAACACAAATTACAGGTAAGATAAGCGTTTGGGGGGAGGAATTATAATGGAGTATTAGGAGAGACGAGAGACTGACGCTAGTACTAGTAAAGTCCTAGGACTATTTATTGAATTCACTGACTCTGTGAGAGGCACTTAGTTTTGAAAACATTTGGGCAATTAATTACACAACTTGAATCAAGATGCCACTCAAGTTTCAGGAAAACAAACTTAAAGTTAAACCCCCACCCACCAGCCTCAAAAGCAGTAAGATAAAGTTTAAAGTATATTTATATCCCTAACAAAAATAATCTCCCGCAAGACCCAACCCACCCCCACTCCCTAACCCCAACGAATGTCTGTGAAAAGTCCAAAAAACCCAACTCCCACTTCCCACCCCCAGAAGTCTTTAAAAAAGGGGCAAGGGACAGTGTCCTCCTACTGCTGGCTGCTGCTGTTGACTTTCCAGGCCAGGTCGGCATGCTCCTTGCGAAGGGTCTCAAGCAGGGTTTTGGTGTTGAGGAGCTCCTGCTCGAGGTAGGAGACCCTCAGGGAAAGGCGGTGCATCCTTTTTTTGTAACTGCTGTGGGGGGCAGCTGATTTCTTTGCTGCTCGGCGGTGGCGGGTGGCTGCGGTACCCCGGCTCCATACCGCTGGAGACCTGCTGCGCTGACTGGCTGACCCAGGGAGCACGGAGGAGGATGCAGGTGTCGCCGTAGATGTGGTAGATGTACTCTGCGTGTCCTCCTCCTCCTGGGCTACCAGCCACCGATATTCGGCGACAGTGGCCTCCAGCCTCCGTTGCCGGGCCCGTCTAGCCAGCTCCTTCCGTGTTGGTTTGGAAGGAGCATCTATATGAAGAAAGAAAAAGACATAGTCTGTAACCAATGCTCTCTAAGATTAACACAAAATGATTCAGCAGAAAGTTGTGTCAGAGTAGAACTAGCAACTTGCAAGCGCAGTGCATAACTATTGTGGCCAGTATCTGTCTAACCTCCCACTTCTTCATCCTTGCTCTAACATTAGTGGGAGTTTAAGGAATACATTCTACGAGCACTATGGACTCACTCCATTAGAGTCGACTATGGCAGTACACCAGTCTTCTTCTTCTTCTTCTCTCTTGTTTAGCAAAATTGGTACGTTAACTTCTGCAAGCCGGCATAATGCCTGCGCAGTCAACTTGCACCCAAGAAAAACAGACGCCTGCAATGATGAGTGAGAAAGACTTGCGTTACTGTACCAATCCAGTACATGCAGGTGGTGATGCTCTTACTATTCTATTATGGGTGGCACTGAGAATACTCTGTTACAAGGGCTACTGCTTAATTAATTTAACTTTCACTCTACAGTGCCAATGAATACTAGAAAAGGAAAATGAAGAAGATAAATAATCTGATTATCTATCACTGCACATGGTATGTATTTGCTTACATATGGGATGACTTTAGGTGCTTTGCTTTTCATTGAGTGAACAGTGATACATCCACACATGAATGACCGAGTTCTACTAAACTAATTAACAGAGGTAGTGAGTGGCCATCATATTAGCCGTATATATGCTGTGCTTGCAATACAAACTACTGCTACTATTCATGGTAGTATTCAGACAAAATTACAACTTCTTTTCCTTGCCTTTCCTACACTGGGACGGATGTGCGGGTGCGGTGTTACATGCTCTTCAAAGTAACACTTAGTCCATCCAGTGACCGTCTACTCTCTCTAGATACGCATATGCTATCTAAGAGTCAGATAGTACCATGATCCAGGCATCCATCCATTCAAACTATATGTCAATCATTCTTCTTCATGTCTCCCATCTGGACAAACCTTACGTTTTCTCACGGGGAGCACACTATGCAGTCTGCAATCTCAATAAGTAAGGAATATAGGAGCTTACCACTGCCCGCCACTACCGTGTCAACCTGCACAGCAGTTTCGTCCGGCACTTGCACCGCCTCCTCCCCTGAAGTCTCCTCCTCCACCTCCGCGCTGGGCCCAGCAACAGATGTTCTACCTACAAAGTACATTTAAGAATGTTAGTTAGATGTCATAGACATACACTACTCACTAGTATTTTGTCTAGGAATGAAGAAATGTGAATACAGAAACCAATCTAATAATTTGTGACTGTCTACTCTAAAGTAAAAATGCCCCTTTTTCCAGGGAAGGGTGTTGTCTTGCTGCACTTTTTGCCACAACTGATGAATGCTTGCTTTTTAACACGCACCATTTTTCTCATAACAGACAGAAGCTTCACTTCTTAGAACAAATCATCATAACTAAGACGAAGGGACCAATGATTCAGCACCAAAAAGAAAAAGAAAAGTTCAAACCAGGTGAGGGCTCGGCTTGCCCACAATAAATGTGTGAAATAAATTACTATAAGCACTTTTCCATTTTTAATCAACCGTTTATGTTTTATGACAAGCTTGATTTTAATAAATATTTTTACTTTTAATAAAGCTTTAAAACTTAAATAGACTCTGTGGTTTTTGGTCATGAGTGAATCAGCAAAAGGTTTTGCAATTTGCAAGCATGAGTCCGTGCCTCTGACACTTCTGGACTCTGACTCCGTACTCTTGTCCTGCGTTGGATAATAATCATTGGGGATCAATCATCGATGAATTCAGGAGCTAAATGACTCTGCCACAATATCTAGTCAGTAAGGAGATGGGGGTTCTTCAAAGTCTGATATCACTGAGGTATGTGGAAAGTCTACCTGTGCCTATTATAATTGATAAACAATACACTATTTAGTGTCCATAGTTCTGTTTGTGCAGATTTGTCCTTGCAACAGTAGTAGTATGGATTGTCCTCCTATCCAACCAAAAGTAAAGTAGTATCTTATTCTTTCTTGGTGGTCATTCACCTTTTTATTGTTGGTAATTGTCAAAGCATAAACATTTAGAAGACTTAAAAAGACATTATGGACAATCCCAGAGGACTGCACTCAGTGCATAGAGCTATTGCTGACTAGAATGGGAGTTTTGTTATACACCTTTTGCCAAATGTGCAATCTTAGTTAGCTACACAGACAGACTAATAAGAATAATCTAGTAATACCACAGGGAGTCATAGTCAAGGAAGGATAAGAATTTAGATACAGTCTACAAGAAGATCAAAGATGATTTAGAAAAAATCAAATGAGGAACGCTAGGAAAAAATAGGTACTCTATATTAAAATTAAAATTTACTGGGGCCAGCAAAGGAGCCCTCGCCTGACTGATCCTGGCCTTGTTCAGCAGCAGCAGCAGCCTCCTCCAATGCCCTCTTGCCCCTGGGGGGAGCTGATGTACAACATGAAAGATAGAAAGACCAGAAAACATGGATGATATTTGTCAACCAAATCAAACATTTCAAAAGAACAATAACAAAATATTTTGGCGAAATAGCAAATAGACAACTATTCCACGGGATATATTGACCTATCTCATGTGGTCTACTATGATATTATTATTGCTTGATTTGCGGACCGTCGACTTGAAAAGGTATGTAACTCACTAAACAAACTACTAAAAAGGTTCGCCTAGGACTGGCAGGCAGCAGTCAGCAGCACGCAAAGTGACAGACAAAGTCCATCGTGATTGCAGATCAGCGACAACACTAACAAGTTTCCTACTACATTAACCAGTCATTAAAATACTCAAACTATCAATCCACCACCACTATTTCTTATTATTGCCAGGTGTACAAAGGAAGGACTGGATTTGAGTCTGTAGGGGCAGATTTAGAAGCCCCTTGCGGCTCTTTTGCTCCATTGTTGCGTGACTTTTGTGACGCAGCGGCAGAACAAAAGAGGCGCCATGGTGCGGTGTATATTAACAACGTGACGCATATGGGAAATGCATCCCGTTGTAAAGCCCTGCACCATCAGGGGGCGTTCCGGCGCAAGGGAGGGCGTTCCTGCGCAGGAACGCATCCTAAAAGTGGCTGAGGGAAATCTACAAGATTTCAATCAGTCACTTTTAGGACAATGATGCGTCACTCAAACTCTGCGCCGGCTTGAAGCATACGTACGGCTTGACGCAGCATTGGGGAGATAGGGCACCCCAGAGCATTGCTGGAGCTGCGCCATCGTTGCGACGCAACTCCAGCAATGCGCCGCCTTTACGGCACAGATGCGTAACGCTTTGGTGACGTTTTGGGCCCATGGTGCGCCGCAACGTAAATACGTTTTTGGCCACTATAGGTGTGGCAGGGTATACTCAGACATGAGTCCCTTTCTCACTGCACCATCAGGATTCAAGCAAGCCGGGTCGAAGATGGCTGAAATGCCAGAAACCGGTCCCCGGTAGCTTGTCTCCTTTCTGGTGAAGAATTGGCTTGGTAGTTTAGTCTGCCCTGTTCCCATGATGCACTGGGCCAGGGACAGACTGATTTGCATATAGCCAGGTTCTGAGCTGGGATTGTGCAGTGAGATAAATAACGGTGATGGATCAAGCCCTGATCTTTGGACTGGGTAAGAGTGGTCTGCTTAATTCTGACACTCTGTTCATCACCACCCCCTTTTCTGAATCGTTTTTGGCCACTATAGGTGTGGCAGGGTATACTCAGACATGAGTCCTTTTCTCACTGCACCATCAGGATTCAAGCAAGCCGGGCCGAAGATGGCTGAAATGCCAGAAACCGGTCCCCGGTAGCTTGTCTCCTTTCTGGTGAAGAATTGGCTTGGTAGTTTAGTCTGCCCTGTTCCCATGATGCACTGGGCCAGGGACAGACTGATTTGCATATAGCCAGGTTCTGAGCTGGGATGGTGCAGTGAGATAAATAACGGTGATGGATCAAGCCCTGATCTTTGGACTGGGTAAAAGTGGTCTGCTTAATTCAGACACTCTGTTCATCACCACCACCCCCTTTTCTGAATCGCAATGTAAATACGGCGCACCATGGGTGGTGGTGGCGTGGCGCACAATTACTGGCGCATCCCTGCTACTTTGCAGGGATGTGCCGGTAATTAAAAATCTGACCCTTAGAGTCTAGCATTACGCAGTTCTTTAAACTACACTCATACATAATTTCTCAGGTCAATGAAATGAACACAAAATCGAAAACAAATAAGCATTGTAGCAATGCTACTGAGGAGAGCAGTGCACCTGAAATGCACAGAAGATTTTGAAATATAATTTACCTACAATGTAATCAGAAGCATTATTACTCTTGGTAAAAACTAAAATTTGCAATATAATAACACACAGAGCAGGAGAAAACAGAGTAGTGAAGAAATAGCTACTACTACTCACCAAGCCCAGGGATCTCAAGGCCGAGCAGGTCGATCAAGTCGCGTTCCCGGTCCAGCAGATCCGTCCAATGGTGGGTGGCCTGGTTGTAGGTGCGCCGGACCTGAGAGTGTTGGTACATGGCCCGGCACACCTTCTCCCACCGCTTCCGGCGCTCCCGGATCCCGTACCCGGTAGCGATCTTGCCGCCTGCCATGATGGTCCTGGGGAGGCGGCGCTGAACATAAAAAACTAGTGCGGCCACCTCCTCCGCGCTGAAGATCTCCTGGGCTGTGACCTGCTCCCCCTCAAACGCCCTCACGGGAGCCGGGCATGGGGTGCGGGACCCTTCCCCTTCTCAGGATGCTTCCTGGCTCCCTTTATCATGATCTGGGCAGAAAGGAAGGTAAATAATAAAGAAGAAATAGAATAGGGAAGAAGAAAAGAAAAGAGTTAAAAAAAATAGTTTAAAATTAGCCAAAAGTAGCAGAAAACACAAAAATATAGAGCTAGAAAAATAGAGGGATAGATAATAAGTAAAATAGATTAAAAAAAACTTCAAACAAGCAAAGGATGGCAGAGATTCATAGAGGATACAGAAAGCATGCCCAGAACCATAGCAATGAATTATAAACAAGATGGCCGCGCCCGTTCACGACCGCATGGGTAAGTTCACGCGAGATATCCCTTGCGATCACACGCAAACTTGTACTAGCGAGCCGCACACTTTGCGAGATTACACATCGCGCCCGGAAATGGAAATACGTCATGCAAACAAGATGGTCGCGCCCGTGAACGACCATGAGGGTAACTTCGCGCCGTTGCGCTACAAGCGACTCGCTAAAATGCACAAAACCTTGCGAGCTAACACGACGCAAAAAACAAATCGCATATTCGCACAAATTCGCGGCTTCCGAATTCGATCACGCGCAAATTCGAGCCCCGCGAATCCCGCAAAATTGCAGAAAAACGAGTTTTGCAAAACTGAAAGCACTCAGCAGGTGCAAAAGTTCAAACTCATCATTAGTAACCATTCCTTGTAGTGCTTCCTGAGGGCCCCTCCAGAGTTCAGTTGCCTACTTGCAACTATTCTATGACCCTGCTCTGACCCTCACAGCAGGCTCATAGAATAGCTACAAGTAGACCACAAAGGTCCTGTGAAAAAAATTGCACTGCAACAGAAAGCAAATTACAGATAAGGAAGCAGGTGCCAGACTGGAAGTTTAAATTCAGTGACACATTAATCAACCCCAAATTAATTCATGTCAGTTGAAGTAGGGCAGGTGTGCTTGTTTCCCCCCCCCCCATAATCTACAGTGATGAACCAGAGGGTGGCAGTGATGTACCAGAGGGTGGCATGGGTGAACCAGAGGGTGGCAGTGGTGAAACAGAGGGTGCTGTGAACCCGTGATGATGAACCAGACGTAGAAACAACATAGTGGCGACCGTTGCGAGCCGACAAGTAAGTTCGCAATTGCGAACTAGTACAAAACCCTTGCGAACTGGCAGAAACCCTTGCGAACACAAAAAAAATAGAGTTTGCGGATTTTGCGGATTGCGAATTCGTGAATACGCAAATTTGCGAACCGCGAATTCGCAAAATTAGCCCATGCTTAGATGAGACTGCCGGAGTCATAGTAAGAAGAGTCTGCCACTCTGTGTAATTTGACATTGTCAATGGAGATATAGCTGTTATCTTTACGACCTGGAAGTGGTGGCAAAATGATCTTTTTAACATCTTTATGACCCCTTTGGCGGCACTGGCGGAGTCTTTCGGGGCTCAGATCGTTTCCTATGCCGATGACACCCAGCTCCTCTTCACCTGTGAGAGGGGGGCGGACTTCGATGGAGGTAGGATCCAGGGTTGCCTTGAGGCTGTGTTTCAGTGGTTCCAACATCACAGCCTCAAGTGCAACTCGGATAAGTCCGAGGTCCTCTTTTTTGGATGCAGTTCGGATACGGACTGGAAAGTGTGGTGGCCTGAGAACATGTTTCCACCAGCAAGTTCGTCCCTGGTGGCAAAAAACCTTGGGATCAAGATCGACAATGGCCTCACACTACGTTCACAGGTAATCGGGCTCACTGGCACCTGCTTTGGACTGCTCCGGATGTTACGCAAGTTCCTTCCCCTGTTATCGGAGGAACACAGGAAGATCACGGTGCAGGCCTTTATAGGTTCGAGAATTGACTATTCCAACGTCCTTTATCTCGGCCTGCCAGAATACCTGCTCCAACAGTTACAGGTTGTCCAGAACTCGGCAGCACGCGCCATCTATGGACTTTCTCGCCGTGCTAGAGCCTCGGGTCTTCTGGAGGCTCTACACTGGCTTCCTGTCCGGAAGCGGATTATTTTTAAGACCCTTACTCTGGCATACAAAGCCTTGCATTCCTCCGGAGCAAAATACCTTCAGAAAAGGCTAACATTTTACCACCCTGCCAGGCCGCTCAGATCAGGAGCCTTGTTTCTTGCTACGGTTCCCTGTGTCAAGAGAGCCCGCATCGGAGGCCGTTCTTTTAAACTACTAGCGCCTCAGTTGTGGAATAAACTGCCTGTGTCCCTGCGCAGCTCCCCTAACCTGTTAACTTTTAGGAAGGGGCTCAAAACTTGGCTTTTTACTTCTTAGTTCCTGGCCCTATTAGGTTTTCTCTTGCTTTGTTTCTACTTTTTCTCCTTGTTGTGTTATGAGACTATGTGCAATTCAAAGCGTCGGGACACTCTTCTGAGTAGCCGTACGCTATACAAAACCCCGAGATAACATAACATAACATAACATAACATTGTTCTTGTGACCTTCCTGCCAAGCAATGGAACCGGAGCTCGATATGAGGGACCAAACTCCTTCATGTTTTCGATCTTCTCTCGAACCAGTTCTCCAACTTGGGGTAGCCAGCCAACTACCGGAATCTGCAACGTAGCTTCAGTTGTGGAGGGAAAGTGTTCCTTTGCAAGACTGTCTCTCGTCTTTTGTAGATCCTGTAAAACATTGCAATGTTCAGCTACGTCAAAGGAGGCAGCAACTGCCACCTGGCCTAGACCGTCAAGGTCCGGGACAAACATCTTGATACTAAAGAGCATTTTGTATGGGGTCCGCCCACCCAGAGACCTTCTAGGGAGATTATTAAGGGCACGCTGCACGCTATTGAGGTGGGCCAGCCAGTTCCTGCCAGTGCCTATAACCCGAGCAGTCAAAGACTGCTTTAAATCTCGGTTCATCCGTTCCACAACACTGTTACCCTCAGGTCTGTATGGAGAAGAAAACTTGACTAGGACCCCCAACGAAGTCATGGCATCCTTATAAACCTTAGAGGTGAAAGCCGGACCCTGATCCGAATGGAAGGTACCATAGGCAAAAATCCCTACAAAGATACGCAAGTCTCTTATGACAGTCCATGACTCAGCGCCGCCGTGTGGCCACACCCACACAAAGCGTGTGCATGAATCAACTGCTACTAAGATGTACTTATACGCAGTATCAGAAGAAAAAGGACAGCAGTGATCTAAATAAACACACTCAAGGAGTTTATAAGAAATATACAACTGTGTCTGGGGTGGACGCACAGCAGTTGAAGGCTTAATCTGCTGGCAAATGTCACATTAATGGACATAATCAAGCATCTTTTTGTACAGTCCCCGCCACCAGAAACGTTGTTGTAACTGAGATACAGTAGCGGAAATGCCCTCATGCGCAGACGCAACACCTTCATGGGCAGCTGTAATCAGTGTGTACCTGTGGTCCTCGTTGGGAATTAAGCTTTCACCAACATCCGGTATTTTCACATAAGGAACTTTATCAGGACTTAAGTGGTATGAATACTCCACCTCGGAGTCAGGGCCACACCTCGTCCGAACGCTCGAAGGAGTCCCGGGGAGCCTGGTGCACCGGGGAGACGAGACGTGGGGGTCCGGACCGAGCAGCTTCCATTGAATAGCGCTTGTCCAGAGGAGTAACTCAACTGAAAGGATCAAAAGGATTACTTTTTTACTTCTTTCAAGGAAGCGTCATTTTCCTTCACTGACCATGGAGTGACCCCGGTGTGGAACGTTCATTGCTTTACCCCTCTTCATTTTTTGACCGAGCCCATTTTTCCTAATTTATTAAAAATACAATAAGACTGGGTGGACAAGTTGGTATGAATACTTCGAAGGGAACTCCTTCAGATATTTACTTCCCTTTTCAGTTGTGGCTACAGCCGCTAAGATATCATCATCAATCTTACTTCTGGAACATGTAACTGCTGCAACCAAATATGTCGATACTACTGATTTTGCGGCCTCATCGGCCAAAGAGTTGCCATCAGCGTAAACTGCCACGCGCTGATGACCGACAGTGTGAATTACATATACGAGTGGCAACTGCTCTTTAAGCTCAGCCACTCGGACCCAGATCATTTTATGTTTTATTGTGCTACCTTTGGAGTCACAAAAATCATTCTAAATCCAAAAGAACAGGTTCTCATTGTAAGACTGGACACAGTAGTAAGAATCACTCACAATAGGAGTCGTCACACTAGGATCAACGTACTCCAATGGAAGCATCAGAGCACGGAGCTCTGCCAATTGTGCTGTACAGTCCCCTAAAGTTTGCTTGTGCATGACTTTGGACTTGAATTCATCATTCACCATGATACCTACAACAATGGCGCAAGCTGAAACGTTTGCGTGCTTAGACCCATGCGCAACTTGCATATGATACAATGGAAATCCTCCAAAGGTCGCATAGTCAATGGCGCAGGATGAACAAATTCATATTGCAAAAACTCCTGCGACTGTAGGGAGGCATCAAAAATAAATGTGACATCCGGAGACGTCAAAGATGCTGCCCATTGTATCCACCTTGGTTGCACAGCTTTAGAATTACGTACACTGGCCTTTGTCACTGCCTCTAGTGCAGGATATGGGGTAACAACCAACATGCGTTTTCCTTGCAACAGCGCACGTTCTGTAAGAATCGTCATTTGCACTGCTGTCAAAACTTTTTCCACAGTGGAAAACCGCATTCTGCCGAAGCGTACAAGTGTGACTTGTAAGCAATAGGTACTGCGTCTCCTTCGTTAAAAGTAAGGTACCACCGCCCCAGGAATGATTCTTATCACCAGGTTGGTGTGGTTATCACGAGTCAGTAAGAATTTAGATTCTAGAAGATCAGCCTGCAAAGATTGCAAAATGGCTGAATGTTCAGGCAGCCAGCACAATTTGGTGAAAGTCGGTTGCATCAAAGCATACAAAGGCTTGATACGCTGGGCATATTCGGGAATGTAAGTACGCCCGAAATTCAAAAATCCCAGCAAGGACTGTCATTTTTTCAGAGTTGTAGGAGCGCGCAGCTGTGTACAACTCTCCAAAAAGTGAGCAGCCGATCCTCGACCTTCATTGCTGAGCTCGTAGCCCAGGAACAACATTGTTTACTCTGCAATGTGCGACTTTGCGAAGTTGAATTTGTAACCGAAGTCCGCAAAGTTACATATTTATGTGGTCAATGCGACACTGATGTACCCAAATTTCGTCGTCTGTGAGATAGATGTCATCCACATACGAACACGCATCTGGGTCACCTTTCCCCAAGAGAGAGACAATACGGTCAGCAAACACACCTGAACTAATCTTATAGCCCATTGCCAGGCGTTTAAATTGGCATTGTTTGCCACCACAGGTAAAACTGGTCCATTGGGAACTTAGACCATCTAAATTGTGGGCAAAAAACTGTTGGATATGTCAAGTGTGGTTTTAAACTGTTTTTGCACAAGACCATCCACTAGAGCAGAGCCGTGGGTATTCTGTACTGCACAGGTACAGCAATGCGAGTTCAAATGCTGGTAATCCAATACCAAATGGTATGAACCATCTGGCTTGGTTACAGTAAAAAGTGGGTTATTCATCGGTGACACGCAAGTTTCAATTACACCTTGATATTCCAATTGTTCAAGGATTTCCGCAAAAGAAGCCTTAGCTTCACGTCAGATGGGATATTGAGATTGAGGCTGTGGCATAGACCGTAAGGGAATCTCGTGGTGTGGGGAAAATGTATCCCAACCACAGTGCGTATGGTACAGAGCGGGTGCAAGGGTTTTAGCCCATTCTTTTGCAAAATTCAGCACATGATCCTTCGAGACTGCATTCGCGAAACTAGGGAGGATCACCTCCTCCCCTCTCGGAGCCGCGAGAACAAAAGGTGGGGGCCAGTCAGCCTCCGCTAACAAAATGTCATAGGTAGTTGTAAGTTTTTCCCAAAATACCCCTTTTATGGTACTTTGTATGTCACCTACAATTAAAAGGACTATTTCATAAAGTCTATCAGGGGGAGCTACTCTGGTATCAGCTGTCTCAGTTGGTCAGTCGCTGTCACCTTCAGTAGTAGACGCAGGCCTCTTGCACAATGGTAATCTCCGCCGCGCTGTCCAACAACGTCAGCACCCATGTCTGATTCCAAAGATGCGTTCTCACTATCTGTGGCATATCTCACTGTTAAAACTGCAATTTTTTTTTTCTGAAACTGGGGTCTTTCTGTGAAGAATAGTCCTGCTTGCCTTTTCCATCTTTCGGGCGGGGTTGGTCACGACTCTGCTGGCCACCCGACCTCTGCCGCCGCCTCCACCACCAGACGATAAGGCAGATGTGTCCTGTAAAGAACGAGGAGAGCGATGATCAGGAACCTGAAATCTATCAGGCAACTTAATCGTACTGCGGTCGCGCAAGTCATAAATGCGCTCAGTAGACGCGGGCACTGGTGATGGGGGACTGGACTCCTGTTTCTGTTGCTGTTTCCCCTGTTTTTTTTTATTTCTCTTCCAATTTTTCTTTGGAGCTGTGGGTTGAACGTCTGTTTCAGACTTTTTACCCTGGGTTTGCTTCTTATCTTTAGCAGAAAAGGGCTTGACACCTAAACTATTGCGGCCAATGGTTTTACATGCAGCAGTAATAATTCTCTGTAACTGTTGTGGTTTGTCGGCATCGGGGACATCGCGTAAGGCATTAGCCACTTGAAAGTTTACTGCATCTCCCTTTATATTAGAAATGACCAGATCGGAAACTACATCAAATGAGCCCACGAGACTCATTCCCAATTCAACCGCAGCCTCAGGTCCATGTTCGTCCAGAACACACTTAATGACCATAGGAAGGACAGCCATTGACGGAGTGCCGAAGCACCTCCTATACACCGCTGCAAAAATTCTACCCCATGACTCCCAGTCACCGGGCTCTGGTACCAAATACTTGGGTAAACTAATTAGGAAAAACTGCCTCCAGCTGGTCAAATTTCTCGGCAAGCCAAAAAGTCATATCATCCTTATCTTGGGAACGCTTGCCCAGCACTGCATTGACCATCACAGGACTAAGCTTCATTCCGCTCGGTCCAGCAAGAGGGGCCGCAACACCAGGGGCCCCTCCCTGGAAATTGCGGGTAATATATTGTACTAGGGCCCGAATTACACTAATAGAAGAGTCATATAGGGTCCATAACTCAGCAACGGGGACCTGCCCGCACGAGGATGCGGGGTAAATCCAGACAAAACCGGCCAGGAAGAACCTGGAATGGACAAAGGACCCAATCTAGCCACCGTTACACTGTGGGGAAGGGCGCCATCATACCAAACACGGTGCTGCCATGCAGAAATCGGAATTTACTGTGTCCTATAAGGGACGTAGTCCCAGAACGGCAGTGTTAGGGTAAGTGTGAAAAACCTGCGTAGCCGCATCTACTGCAGGAAACGTCACCCAAGAGTAGAATATCTCAAATGGGTAAGCAAACTCAGCACTTTCGACCAAAATCACTGCCATGCCCTTCAATCCTACATTGTATGCTTGCAAATGATTGTGAACCGCAATGCGACTATGCTGCAGTATAACAATGTCAGCCATAGTGACACAGAGAAGAAAATGCTACAATGTAAAACTTAGTAGCACAACTGGGTAGTAATTCGAAAGGAAACTGTTTGAAAAGATTCAAGATTGAAAAGACCTATGTAACTATAGGTAGGTTTGTCTGACACCACTGTTATCCGGAAACAATAGCGAAGGGGTTAAGGACTGAATGAAGTACTACTCAAGAGTCATGTAATAAGACTACCAACGTATGGGCGCCATGTAGCAGGGATTCTGCTCATACATAGAACTGTGCATAGAGACTTGGCACCTCAGTGAATTAGGGTGTGCCAAAACTCACCTTAGTAGCCAAAATCCCCTACCAGACTAGCAATTGGTGTCTCATTGGTTCTTTCATACCCCCAATGATTAGACAACCCAGAACATGGAACTTAAAATACCTCAGGCAATGTGGAACACATGAATACTCTTTCGTTATACTCTCATATCAGTCCAAAACGGGGAGTAAATGACACATGCAAGTTTGAAATATTTATTTCTAATGCCGTGTTCTCAGGCGCAGTGTCTTAGCTAATACAAGCAGACATATTATAAGCAACAAGATTATCAGCATAGTTACTATTCCATAAAATACAAAAGGAGAAAGCATGTTAAAATGCTAAATGGAAATAGGCTAGATTACACCCAGATTTCACGCTCTCTTGCTATTAGGTTATTTTATATCTACAGAAGGTCTCTTGGGTTTACAAGGGTGGCCCCATACCTCTATTCCTAGTAGAAATGGATCACATCATTTTCTACACCAGCTCTCTGCATGTGAATGTTCTCCAAAGTGTGTGTTTGCATGCCTGCGCAGTGCATTATTAATTGCGCCAAAATCAGAGGTGGCCACAGCTGCATATATGTTATCTCTAGACAGTGCGCTGATCAGACCGGACAACAACCACTGTGTTGAAATAACCTTGACGGCCCCGGCACTCAGTTTTCCGACAAAGCTTACCAAGCAAAGCAGCTACTATAGGAAAACATATTATTCTCGTGTAAAGCAAAACAGTCTGCTAGACTCTAAACATTTGTAATAATGTGTGCCGTGTGCAAAGGCAGCAGAAAGGAAAATGGTGTTTAAACTTCTAATAAGCTCATGGTAACTTAACACAGTGTAAATGCAAGGTACATTGCCATGACAGTAGAGAGAGAGTGAGTAGTAGAGTAATAGAGAATAAGTGGTAGAGAGTAGTAGAGAGTAGTAGAGAGTAGTAGAGTGAGTAGAAGAGAGTAGTAAAAGTGAGTAGTAGAGACTGAGTAGTAGAGAGTAGTAGTAGTAGAGAGTAGTAGTAGAGAGTGCGTAGTAGAGAGTAGTAGTGAGTGAGCAGTAGAGAGTGAGTAGTAGAGAGAGAGTAATAGAGAATGAGTAGTAGCGAGTGAATAGTAGAGAGTAGTAGAGAGGGAGTAGTAGAGAGAAGTAGAGGAGTAGAGAGTGAGTAGTACAGCGTGAGTAGTAGAGAGTGAGTAGTAGAGAGAGAGAGAGTAGTAGAGAGTGAGTAGTAGAGTAGTAGAGAGTAGTCAGCCATTGTCATTCAGTGTCAGTCAGTCAGTGTCAGTCAGTGTCACTCAGTCAGAGTCAGTCAGTGTCAGTCAGTCAGTGTCATTCAGTCAGTCAGTGTCAGTCAGTGTCAGTCAATCAGTGTCAGTCAGTGTCAGTCAGTCAGTGTCAGTCAGTCAGTGTCAGTCAATCAGTGTCAGTCAATCAGTGTTATTTAGTGTCAATCAGTCAGTGTCAGTCAGTCAGTGTCAGCTAGAGCAGATCTGCTGACCTGGTTCTCTGGCTCTGTTGCAGCACTGTCCACCTAGTTTCTAGGCTATAGAGCAGCTCTGCTGATCTGGTTCTCTGGCTCTACAACAGCTCTGCTGACCTGGTTGTCTGGCTCTAAAGCAGCTCTGCTGACCATGTTCTACGGCTCTAAAGCAGTTCTGCTGACATGGTTCTCTGGCTTTAGAGCAGCTCTGCTGACCTGGTTCTCTCCATCTAAAGCAGTTCTACTGACTTGGTTTCTCTGGCTCTACAGCAGCTCTGCTGACCTGGTTCTCTTGCTCTAGAGCAGCTCTGCTGACCTAGTTCTTTGACTCTAAAGCAGCTCTGCTGACCTGCTTCTATGGTTCAAGACCAGCTCTGCTGACTTGTTTCTCTGGCTCTAGAGCCGCTCTGCTGACATGGTTCTCTGGCTCTAAAGCAGCTCTGCTGACCTGGTTCTCTCCCTCTAAAGCATCTCTGCTGACCTGGTTTTTCTGGCTATAGGATGAGCACAAAAAACCTTGTGGGCACAAGGTGGATAGCCTGAGCACTCCTGTGTGCTGGAAAAAGCAATAGTCTGGTGCTTTGTAGATGTGATAAACAGTTGTATTCACTATGTATCATCTTCTAAACAGTTCAGTTCAAATCAATTTCAAATTCGATTTCAAAAGCTCTCCATGTAATAGGATGACATATTTCAAACAAAGGTGTTCGAATGATTCTAAAAGTAAATCCCAATCATGGAATAATCATTGTAATCCAAATGCCATAGGTAATCAAAATCCCTGATGCATTTCGAGCAGCAAGCTCTTAGTCAGGGGGTTGGGGGTCATTCAGAGATATGTCGATCACGGCGTATGCCGGTAACCGCCATCGGAGAATCCCTCTAAAGCAGATCTGCTGACCTGGTTTCTCTGGCTATAGAGCAGCTCTGCTGGCCAGGTTCTCTCCCTCTAAAGCAGCTCTGCTGACCTGGTTCTCTGGTTCTAAAGCAGCTCTGCTGACCGGGTTCCATGGCTCTAAAGCAGCTCTGCTGACCTGGTTCTCTGGCTCTAGGGCAGCTCTGCTGACCTGGTTCTCTGGCTCTAAAGCAGCTCTGCTGACCTGGTTCTCTCCCTCTAAAGAGCTCTCCTGACCAGGTTCTCTGGCACTAAAGCAGTTCTGCTGACCTGGTTCTCTCCCTCTCAAGCAGCTCTGCTGACCTGGTTTCTCTGGCTCTAGAATAGCCCTACTGACCTTGTTCTCTTGTTCTATAGCAGCTCTGCAGACCTGGTTCTCTGGCTCTAAAGCAGCTCTGCTGACCTGGTTCTTGCCCTCTAAACCACCTCTGCTGACCTGGTTTCTCTGGCTCTACAGCAGCTCTGCTGACCTGGTTCTCTGGCTCTAGAGCAGCTCTACTGACCTAGTTTGTAGGCTCTAGAGCAGCTCTGCTGACCTGGTTCTCTGGCTCTAAACCACCTCCGCTGACCTGGTTCTATGGCTCTAAAGCAGCTCTGCTGACCTGGTTCTCTGGCTCTTAAGCAGCTCTGCTGACCTGGTTATTATGGCTCTAAAGAAGCTCTGCTGACCTGATTTTATTGCTCTAAAGCAGCTCTGATGACATGGTTATCTGGCTTTATAGTAGCTCTGATGACCTGTTTCTCTGGCTCTAAAGCAGCTCCGTTGACCTGGTTCTCTGCCTCTAGAGCAGCTCTGCTGACCTGGTTCTATGGCTCTAAAGCAGCTCTGCTGACCTGGTTCTCTGGCTCTAGAACAGCTCTGCTGACCTGGTTTCTCTGGCTCTAGAGCAGCTGTGCTGACCTGGTTCTCAAGCTCTGAAGCAGCTCTGCTGACCTGGTTCTCTTGCTCTGAAGCAGCTCTGCTGACCTGGCTCTCTACCTCTAGAACAGCTCTGCTGTCCTGGTTATATGGCTCTTAAGCAGCTCTGCTGACCTGGTTCTCTGGCTCTAGAGCAGCTCTGCTGACCTGGTTCTCTGGCTCTAAAGCAACTCTGCTGACCTTGTTCTCTCCCTCTAAGGAGCTCTGCTGACCTGGGTCTCTGTCTCTAAAGCAGTTCTCCTGACCTGGTTCTCTCCCTCTAAAGCAGCTTTGCTGACCTGGTTTCTCGGGTGCTACAGCAGCTCTACTGACCTGGTTCTCGGCCTCTAGAACAGCTCTGCTCACCTGGGTCCCTGGCTCTAGAGCAGCTCTGCTGACCTGGGTCTCTGGTTCTAGAGCCGCTCTGTTGGCCTGCTCCTAGGCTAGGCTCTAGAGCAGCTCTGCTGACCTGGTTCTCTAGATCTACAACAGCTATGCTGACCTGGTTCTATGGCTCTAAATCAGCTCTGCTGACCTGGTTCTCTGGCTCTGCAGCAGCTCTGCTGACCTGGGTCTCAGGCTCTACAACAGCTCTGCTGACCTGGTTCGCTGGCTCTAAAGCAACTCTGCTGACCTGTTCTATTGCTCTAAAGCAGTTCTGTCCACTCCTACAATCATCCTGACAGAAGCGTGTCCTCATCTAGTCACTCTGCTGAAACATAAGTGCTTGTAAACGTATTCTGCTGTCAACTACTAGCACTCTAGAAACCCAGTCACTGTCTATGCACTTGCAGAAGGACACCAGCATTGAGACAAGCAGTGGTACAGTCAAATGTGCACAATATATGTCTTCCCTTGCAGACCACTGAGTCAGTCCTGTAAAAGTCCAGGTAATAGTCATGCGTGTCTGGAATCACACTGTGAGTCTGTGTCCACTCCTACAATCATCCTGACAGAAGTATGTCCGTATCTAATCCCTCTGCTGAAACATAAGTCCTTATAAACGTATCCGGCTGTCAACTACTAGCACTCTAGGAACCTATTCATTGTCTATGCGCTTGCAGAAGGACACCAGAATTGAGACAAGCAGTGGTACAGTCAAATGTGCACAATATATATGTTGCCTGGCGCCACGAACGAACTACAGAAAACATGACAGCCCTCAAGATCGCCACCCATGAACACCACCAGCTGATCCGCTCCACCAAAAGGACATCATTCAAAGAGCAACTAGACAACAACACCCACAACAGCAAGGAACTCTTCAACATCGTCAAAGAGCTCTCCAACTCCAGCGCCAGCAACAACGACATCACACCGTCACAAGAACTCTGCAACTCCCTCGCCACGTTCTTCCACCGAAAGATCACAGATATACACAATAGCTCCGGACCCCAGACCCCGCCTCCAGTCACCGAACCAGCGACCCCCACCACCACCCTCAGTGCCTGGACGCCCATCAGCTCTGAAGACACCATCAACATCATGAACTCCATCCACTCCAGAACCCCCTTGGACCCTTGCCCCATCACCTCTTCAACAAAGCCGACACCATCATCGCACCCCATCTCCAGAACATCATAAACAGCTCGTTCGCATCAGCCACCTTTCGAGAGCTGGAAACACGCAGAAATCAACGCCCTTCTGAAAAAACCCACAGCGGACCCCAAAGACCTGAAGAACTTCCGCCCCATCTCTCTTCTTCCCTTCCCGGCCAAAGTCATCGAGAAGACCGTCAATAAACAGCTGACTGCTTTTCTCGAGGCAAACAACTCGCTCGACCCATCCCAGTCCAAATTTTGAGCCAACCACAGCACCTAAACCGCCCTCATCGCAGTCACCGGCGACATCCGGACCCTGATGGACAACGGAGAAACAACCGCCCTCATCCTCTTGGACCTCTCGGCAGCCTTCGATTCCGTATGCCATCGCACCCTAATAACCTGCCTCTTCACCACTGGGATCCAAGGAAAGGCCCTGGACTGGATCACCTTATTCCTCTCTGACAGAACCCAGAGAGTCCGCCTCCCTCCCTTACACTCAGAAGCCACCAAGATCATCTGTGGCGTACCACAAGGATCCTCACTCAGCCCAACCCTCTTCAATATCTACATGAGAACCCTCTCCCCCATCACATGCAAACACAACATCAACATCATATCCTACGCCGACAACACCCAGCTGATACTCTCCCTCACCAAAGACCCAGACACCGCCAAAACCAACCTACAGGAAGGAATGAAAGACGTCGCAGAATGGATGAAGCTCAGCCACCTGAAGCTGAATTCAGACAAGATGGAGGTCCTCATCCTCGGACAATCCCCTTCTGCCTGGGACAACTCGTGGTGGCCCACGGCGCTGGGCACCTTACCGACACCCTCAGATCATGCACGCAACCTAGGATTCATCCTGGACTACTTCCTCACAATGACCAAGCAAGTCAACGCAGTCTTGTCATCATGCTTCAACACCCTACGCATGCTCCGTAAGATCTTCCGGTGGATCCCCACTGAAACCAGAAAGACGGTCACCCAGGCCCTCGTCACAAGCCGACTGGAGTACGGAAACACCCTATACGCAGGAACCACCGCCAAACTTCAGAAACGACTAAAACGCATACAGAACACCTCCGCATGACTCACCTCGACATCCCTCGCCACAGCCACATATCCGCCCACTTGAGAAACCTTCACTGGCTCCCCGTCAACAAGAGGATCACATTCAGGCTCCTCACCCACGCACACAAAGCACTCCACGACACGGGTCCCGAATACCTCAGCAGCCGCCTCTCATTCTACACGCCCATCCGCCAGCTCCGCTCCGCCGGCCTCGCCCTCGCCACCGTCCCACGGATTCGCAAAACCACCGCCGGAGGAAGACCGTTTTCCTACCTGGTGGCCAGATCATGGAACTTCCACCCCGCACACCTACGAACTACCCAGGACCATCTCTCCTTCAGGAAACACCTCAAGACCTGGCTCTTCAAGCAGTAGTAGCACCCCCCCTTTCAGCACCTTGAGACCCTCACGGGTGAGTAACACGCTCTATAAATGGTCTGATTGAATGATTGATTGATTGATTCCCTTGCAGACTACTGAGTCAGTCCTGTAAAAGTCCAGGTAATAGTCATGCTTGTCTGGAATCACACTATCAGTGTGTGTCCACTCCTACAATCATCCTGACAGAAGTATGTTCGTATCTAATCACTCTGCTGAAACATAAGTGCTTATAAAAGTATCCTGCTGTCAACTACTAGCACTCTAGGAACCTATTCACTGTCTATGCACTTGCAGAATGTATCAGGCACTGAGACACGCAGTGTTACAGTCAAATGTGCACAATGTATGTGGTCCCTGAAACCCTTGTAGTCTACTGAGTCAGTCCTTCAAAAGTCCAGGTAATAGTCATGCTTGTCTGGAATCACACTGTGAGTCTGTGTCCACTCCTACAATCATTCTGTCAGAAGCATGTCCCTATCTAATCACTCTGCTGAAACATAAGGGCTTATAAACTTATCCTGCTGTCAACTACTAGCACTCTAGGAACCCATTCACTATCTATGCACTTGCAGAAGGATTCAGGCATTGAGACAAGCAGTGGTAAGTCAAATGTGCACAATGTATGCGGTCCCTTAACCCCTTGTAGACTACTGAGTCAGTCCTGCAAAAGTCCAGGTAATAATCATGCTTGTCTGGAATCACACTGTGAGTCTGTGTCCACTCCTACAATCAGCCTGACAGAAGCATGTCCTTATCTAATCACTCTGCTGAAACATAAGTCCTTATAAACCTATCCTGCTATCAACTACTAGCACTCTAGGAACCCAGTCACTGATTATGCACTTGCAGAATGACTCAAGCATTGAGGCAATACCTAAACACTTATAAATTAACTGAGCACTCTGTTTGCAGCACTGTCATCATTCTAGGTACTTGTAATATTCCAATAGAATGACCTAGGCACCAACACAAGTACACGTACAATATTCTGTGCACAATCATTACAAACCTCTAAACAGATACATACTATTGGTACACTCCACCAAATACTGAAGTAGTACTCATGCAGCCTAGGATACCTCCTATCAGTCTCATGCAGTTCGTCAATCAGCCATCCAGCACTGTGTTCTTATTGTATCACTCTGCTAATACCTAAGCACTTATGGGGCAGATTTACAATCCCCATGCACCACCAGTACGTCACTTTTTGTAACGAAGTGATGGCGCTGGGGACTCCTCCATATTTACAAGGAGAGGAAAAGCCACCCTGCGAGGCTTTTCTTCTCCTTGAAAATACGACCCATTCAAACGCAGCACTTTGCGTTGAAGGGGCGTTCCATGGATGTTGCTGTCTCTGTTCCCACATAAGACCCATGGAGTAACACATCTCAAGACTTATGAGAAAGTGTAAATCTGTAGATAAATGTGAATGGTGCGCCACCCTAGAGATGGTGTAGTGAGGCACAACAAGGAGAAATGAAAACATTTCTTCTCGTTTTTGCCCCTATAAATTCACCATACAGTAATAATGCATTCTTTCAGTCAATCATGCTCTACACATACATTCATCCAAACTTTCAGACATTACCATGCAATTATAATTCTTTTTTTAAACCAGGTATGGTAGTTCTGAACTTTTCTTTTCTTCAGTTTTTTGTTTTCTATTTTTTTTTAACAATTTTGTACTTTTTTGGTGTTTTTAAAAATTGAACAAAAAAGGAACTAAGTAAACAGTTAGCTTTTGGAAGTCAACATCATTCCGAAAACAAACAAAAACAAAATTTGCCTTTATGGTTCCCTTGAGCCTCACAAATAGCGTCCACTGACTGTCCACCATAACAGATGATGGTTAGCGCAGTGCTGCTGCAGAAAACCAAATTCTGGGCGAATGTCTACTGCTGGTGCTGAAGTGGAAGCTCCGGAGGTGCTAGCAATGCCTGGTGGTGGATTTTTTGCTGCACACCTCATTTCTTCTCGTGCCAGATTCTTTGGGTGAATGGTCCACAGATGTTTATACATACCCGCTTTTCCACAGGAGTATTTCTTTTCACTGCCTAGCAACAGGACCCTGTCACACAGCAAGCATGTGACTTTGCTTGCGTTGACCTTTTTTTCGCCGGCAGGAATGTGAAAAATTTCCATACCACTGATTCAGGCCTCTGCTTGGGTGGATCTTCCTCCATAATATCTTCATCTGAAGAATGATGAGGGGCTTGCGAACCAGATGCTATTTCTCCAATGCAAGTTTTTTACATACACCCAAAAATTCCAAAACCAGCTCTGGAAGAAGAAGATATGTCTCATCAACTGCTCCAAACATAATAATTAAAATGGGTGGGGTCCTTCAATAGTTACAGTGGGAAATGTTATGAACCAATCAAATTAATTTTTTTAGGTCACATGGGATCCGCGCACCGTGTGCTCATGACGTGAAAATATATTTAAATATAATATAGGTTTATTACAAGCAGAAATATATTATTTTTATAAATACCTTAGATAATCTTTTGCCCTAATATGTACATTAAAGACACGTACATATCATTTTAGAACATACAAAATGTAATAGGAGTCGCACACCCAGCGCGCCCCACACGTACATGACGTTGCATGGGGCCCAACACCACGCAAGCGTTGCGTACCGAAATACGCATGTGTGGCAAATGCGCAGGAGCAGGAGTCACAGACAGGTCGCATATCGGTCGCACACACCACATAACATTGTACGTATATGACGTAACTGAAAAAAAACAAGCACTCATCGCTCACCAGACGCGGATCCATCACGACTTTTCCAAAATGGCATCTAGAATACGCTGACCAGCTGCAGTAGGTATGCTTTGGGAGCACAACTCCCCCAAAAAATGTTTACATTTTTTTAAAAAGTAAGTTATATAAATATATTAAAATACAAAAAAAAAATTAAAAATATTTTAGTTTTAAATTTATTTTACTTTTTTTTGCAATTTTCAGAAAAATATATAATGTTGTTTAATAAATAAAATATTTATAATTAATCAGGTAAAAAACTGTAGAAATTCAGTACAAAAAAATAGGTATAACTACTATTGTATTTAAAAACTAGCATATAAAAAACTTTTGAAATTCACTGTAAAATCCATAGGTTTCAGAGACTTTATAGTTAGGAATTAGCATTTAAAAAACCTTTGAAATTCACCAAAAAAAACATAGGTTTCATGAGTGTTATAGTTAGCTGGACATTTCACTCGTACGAAACAATAGAAATTCCTCCGTCATAGTTAGTTGTGCTAACTAAAACTCGCGCGCCCGCAATGCACTGCTTATGATGTCACAAATTACATCATTCATGACGTGGTCAGTGACATCACTAAACCGGAAACAAGCATCCTGGGACCAGTTTATGGGTAACACCCTTCTGGGTAACATAATAAATGAAGTGTAAAAATGTGCAAAATGTGTGCAAATTGTCAACAATAACTCATAAACTCATAAGTGTTGTTAAATATTAACATTAAAACAGCCAGAGACATGCCCAATTCATATAGATTCATATATATATATATATATATATATATATATATATATATATATATATATATATATATATATATATTACCTACTGGCGGTCGCCAGTAGGTAGTTATAGTTAGGATTTTTTTCAATGTTAAATCTCAAAATTCTATTTGGAATAACTTTTGCACCGGTTGACGAATCTGCCTGAAAATTTCCTGAAAATGGCCTCGCGGCGTTCCGGTCCTTCCCTGAAAGTTTGGGGGGGATTCGTCAAGCGGGGGCCGAGATAAAAGGGGGGTCCCAAAACGCGTTTTCCCCATGTTAATTTCCATAGGGCGGTCGATTTCACTTTTAGCCCGAACGGCTGAATGGATTTGTACGAAACTTGGCAAAATTGTAGGGACTGTTAGCCCGATGTGCCTTTGCTATGTCTCAAGATATGTGCTCCAGTGGATTTTGAGTAATTTATGTTCAAAAAAATATATATATCTAGAGCAGCGCTCAGGTACGCGCACCGGGGAGCGCTCCAGGCGCGCCACACGACTTGCGCGCAGAAAGCTGATTGGCTCTCAGTTGTCTGTAAACATTCTAAACAGTCCGGAGCGGCCGCCATCTTGTCTATCGGTAAAATTTAGTCATAAGAGGTGGCAAAAACAAAGGGGGGAATTGACCATAAGGGGGTAGGGTAGACCCCCCCTGACCCCCTAGGTTTGATGTGGGGGCCATTAAAGGGCCCCGCGGGGCCTCCAAAAAAATTTTTTTTTTTTAAATTTGCGCCGAGGGAGCGCCTGGTACGCGCACCGGTGAGCGTACGATTGAGAAAAAGAATGACACTTTTTTTTTTTTTAAAAGTGTCATTTTTTTATAAATTGGAGGTAGTTCTGAAAATAACTTTTTTTTTGTTTTTGTTGTTTTATATATTTTTTATACTTTTTGAAACGATATTATATTTTTTTTGGTTTTTTTTCAGGGGAAAAACAAAAACAGGGATTCAAAAAATGCACAACAGGAGCAAAAAAATGAGAAAATTTAGGGACGGGGAGAGCATTGGTGTTCCTGTTTCTTTATTGCAATGAGTTCAACGCTCTGCTCCCCGTAACAGAGTAGTTTGTCACAGTCCTTGCATAAAAATTTTATTCCTGCAAATACCGGCTGGATGTTAGGGACCATTCTTGCATGTCTTGAACCTGAAGGTGTTGCTCCACCAGTGGAGGTGCTGCTGCCATCTCTCCGTGCCTTCTCTGCCAGCTCCCTGACACTCTCCCTGGAGTAATTGTTGGGGTGTTTTCTTTTGACATGCCTAATTAAATTGGCATTTCCAAAGCTGTATTTTTTTAGAGGATTGCCTCTGGATAAAATACTGCCACATATTTTACAAGTTACTTTTCCAGCATTAACTTTTTTTTGTCCTTCAGGGATCTCATAAAATTTCCAGATGAAGTGGTTCTTTGTTTTCTGGTGAGGAGGGTCCTCTTGCACAAATCCATCTGAATCACTGCTGGATGACTCCCTTGCAGCCATTGCTGTAGATCAGGATATTAATGAGTAGACAATTAACAAAACACCTCTTGCTCTCTCCAACTGCAAATCAATAGTGAGAGAAATGGGTGGGTTTCTCTAAATTTAGAAAAAAATAATTATTGAACCAATAAAAAGTGTTATTTACAGGTCACATGACCATGGGCTTCATCATTATGAAACCAAAACTGTTATGAACCAATGAAAAGTGTTATTTTCTGGTCACATGTACCGACGCGCTTACGCGGCGCGCCTCGGGGCGCGGCCGGAGGCGCGCCGCGTAAGCGTGTCAGACGCCTACGTTGTACGATCGTATTCGCTCGAGTGCTTCCGGGTGCGCTTACGCCGTGCGTATTACGCGGTCGCGGCTACGCGATACGTCACGATCATGTTTTCGTTTGCGATATTGGCGCTCACGGGACGCTCCCCGAAGCGCGCCCCGGGGCGCTTTTCAGAAATACGCTTTTCGGGGTGCTCCCCGAGGCGCGCTCCGGGAGCGCTCCCCCCAAAAAATAAAAAAATTAAAAAATGGGATAATTGTAGGGACAGGTAGCCCTATTCTGAAGTGGTTTGTAAAAAAATTAACTTTAGAAAAATATGTATTGTGCTACATTGGGCTTAATATATGTTAGAGCCAAAATGTAGCCCAAATGTAGCCCAAAGTAGCCCAATGTAGCCCAAAGATGGCCACCAGAGACCAAAAATTGTAAATGTAGCCCAAATTTCAACTAGATGTAGCCCAACTGTAGCCCAATGACAGAATGTACCAGAGTGTTAAAAAGAACAACTAGAGTGCTAACAGTCTTATTTATAAAGTGAAACTTATAGTTAGGAATTAGCATTAACAAAACCTATGAAATTCACTGAAAAACCATAGGTTTCACACCAGTTATAGTTAGGAATTAGCATTAAAAAAACCTATGAAATTCACTGAAAAAACCATAGGTTTCACACCGGTTATAGTTAGGAATTAGCATTTAAAAAACCTATGAAATTCACTGAAAAAACCATAGGTTTCACACCAGTTATAGTTAGGAATTAGCATTTAAAAAACCTATTAAATTCACTGAAAAAACCATAGGTTTCACACCAGTTATAGTTAGCTGGAAATTTTACTGATATAAAACCATTGAAATTCCCACGTTATAGTTAGTCGGACTCACTATAACTTGCGCGTGCAATGCACTGCTGATGACATCACATATTACATCACTCATGACATGGTCAGTGACATCCCTCATGACACCATCCTTGTGACATATTGACAGACCTCCTTTCACTATAATGTAACCCTTGAGACACATATTCAAAAATAGAAACTGAAATTTTTAAAAAAATGGAGATACCTATATCAGTTACAACAAGCAATTCAGTAATTCCACTATCTATATACACATCCACTCATTCACCAACAGTTCTATATAGTCACTCATACATATACTCACTCATCATATGAAGTGATACACCTATACATCCTGTTACACACCGACATTCATCCAAAAGTTACTCACACACATATTCACACGTGAACATAAACTATTGAACATCCATTTATTTGAATATAGAGTTATACACACACTTCCACCTTACTTCTATTGAAAATTACACATATTTATTCTCTTAAACAATCACTTATAGAAACACATACTTATTTAAACAGGAAATCTTACAATCTCTTACTCTCACATATACTCACTTATATACATCAATATTCATATATACTAGATTAAAACATATGTAGTTACTGATAAAGACACTAGTGAGACAGTCATTCACTCACTAACAAACACATATAGACACTCATCCACCCATACAGTCCTGCACATATGCTGTCTTCAAAACACATACAAACAAAGAGTCAGTCACTCATGCATCTATGTGCTAAGTAATACCCCCACCAAACCATATAGACACTCATACTGATACTAATAAAAATATCAAATAACCCATATACATACGCATGTAGCTACTTATCAACACATGTAGCCACTTATACACAAAGTGAAACACTAATATATGTATTTAAATATTTAAACATGACTCACTAATATTTATTTTTCAGAAAGACACATATTCACTGGATGGTGTCATGAGTGATGTCACTGACCATGTCATGAGTGATGTAATATGTGATGTCATCAGCAGTGCATTGCACGCGCAAGTTATAGTGAGTCCGACTAACTATAACGTGGGAATTTCAATGGTTTTATATCAGTAAAATTTCCAGCTAACTATAACTGGTGTGAAACCTATGGTTTTTTCAGTGAATTTAATAGGTTTTTTAAATGCTAATTCCTAACTATAACTGGTGTGAAACTATGGTTTTTTCAGTGAATATATATATATATATTACCTACTGGCGGTCGCCAGTAGGTAGTTATAGTTAGGATTTTTTTCAATGTTAAATCTCAAAATTCTATTTGGAATAACTTTGGCACCGGTTGACGAATCTGCCTGAAAATTTCCTGAAAATGGCCTCGCGGCGCCCCGGTCCTTCCCTGAAAGTTTGGGGGGGATTCGTCAAGCTGGGGCCAAGATAAAAGGGGGGTCCCAAAACGCGTTTTCCCCATGTTAATTTCCATAGGGCGGTCGATTTCACTTTTAGCCCGAACGGCTGAATGGATTTCCACCAAACTTGGCAAAATTGTAGGGACTGGTAGCCCGATGTGCCTTTGCTATGTCTCAAGATATGTGCTCCACTGGATTTTGAGTAATTTAGGTTCAAAAAAATATATATATCTATAGCAGCGCACCGGTACGCGCACCGGTGCGCGTACCGTGCACGCCACGCGACTTGCGTGAGGAAAGCTGATTGGCTCTCGGGTGTCTGTAAACATTCTAAACAGTCCGGAGCGGCCGCCATCTTGTGTCTCGGTAAAATCGAGACACAAGAGGTGGCCAAAACAAAGAGGGAAATGACCATAAGGGGGCAGAGTAGACCCCCCCTTGACCCCCCTAGGTTTGATGTGGGGGCCATAAAAGGGCCCCGCGGGGCAAAAAAAAAAAAAAAATGTTTTGATTTTCGCGGGGGGAGCGCCCGGTACGCGCACCGGTGCGCGTACCGGGGAGTGTACCATGGGGAAAAAGAATGACAGTTTTATAAGTAGCTGTTTAAAAAAAAATGTTTTGTTGTTTTTTTTATACATACACATACATATATAAATGCATATGCATATATATATGCATATATGTGTATATGTGTGCGTGTAGAGAGAGGTAGAGAGGTAGAGGTGTAGAGGTAGAGAGGTAGAGAGGTAGCGGTAGAGAGGTAGAGATTAGTAGAGAGAGAAGAAGAGAGAGGTAGAGAGGTAGAGAGTAGAGAGTGAGTAATAGAGAGTAGAGAGTGAGTAGTAGAGAGTAGTAGAGAGCAGTAGAGAGAGTAGCAGAGAGTGAGTAGTAGAGAGTAGTAGAGTGAATAGTAGAGTGAGTAGTAGAGAGTAGTAGAGAGTGAGTAGTAGAGAGTGAGTAGTAGAGAGTAGTAGTGAGTAGTAAAGAGTGAGTAGTAGGGAGAGAGTAGTAGAGAGTGAGTAGTAGAGAGTAGTAGATAGTGAGTAGTAGGGAGTAGCGAGTAGCGAGTAGTAGGGAGTGAGTAGTAGAGAGAGAGTAGTAGAGAGTAGTAGAGTAGTAGAGAATGAGTAGTAGACAGTGAGTATTTGAGAGTAGTGGAGTCGGAGAGAGTAAGTAGTAGAGAGTAGTGGAGAATATTCCAAAGTTTGGCACAGCACCACTTTCACAATGAGTCCAATCAAATCATATCACTTAGAGTCCTTATTGAAGCGCTGAATCTTGGTGTATATTCAAATGCTTTTATTTTCCTTAAGTTTATGTACCACAGCCAGCCGAAAGGTTTCGTTCTGTACAACAGAACTTCTTCAGGGCGTTCTTATTTCCTTCAAGTTATGTCGGTATCCAGTTGTCATATAACTAGATATTTCTTCCAAATGTTAGACGAGACATAAGTATATTCTTATTCAAAGTGACTAGGTATCAATTTTACCCACACAATACGGGCAGACTTGAGTAATTTATAGCATCCTCAAAGTCAGTCTTTCAAAAATTCCAAAGTATAGGACATGATAATCCAAATCCAAATGTTTCTCAAGAAAAGTCATTTACAATCGTTCGGAATATCGGTGTTTGGGCAGATATGATCCAGGGACCCCCAGTATGCAAGGGGAATTAGTCCCCCCTCTGCAAACGCGCCAGTGGCCTGCATTGCAGAGAGGTGTAACAAGGGTGTGGCCTCATTACACTTCTCTGCAATGCAGCTCCCTCGCGCATACTGGAGGCTCCTGGTGGACTAGTTGACCCCAGGGACCCCCAGTATGCAAGGGGAATTAGTTCCCCCTCTGCAAACGCGGCAGTGGGCTGCGTTGCAGAGAGGTGTAACAAGGGGCATAGTCTCATTACACCTCTGCAATGCAGCCCCTGTCGCATACTGGAGGTTCCAGGTGGGCTAATTGGCCCCCAGGGGCCCCCAGTATGCAAGGGGAATTAGTTCCCCCTCTTTAAACATGCACGGGGGTTGCGTTGCAGAGAGGTGTAAAAAGGGTTGTGGCTTCATTACACCTCTCTGCAATGCAGTCCCCTGGCGCATACTGGAGATTCCTGGTGGGCTTTCAGGTCTTATATAGTTAGGAATTAGCATTAAAAAAACCTTTGAAATTCACTGAAAAAACCATAGGTTTCACACCAGTTATAGTTAGGAATTAGCATTTAAAAAACCTTTGAAATTCACTGAAAAAACCATAGGTTTCACACCAGTTATAGTTCGGAATTAGCATTTAAAAAACCTATTAAATTCACTGACAAAACCATAGGTTTCACACCAGTTATAGTTAGCAGGAAATTTTACTGACATAAAACCATTGAAATTCCCACGTTATAGTTAGTTGGACTCACTATAACTTGCGCGCCTGCAATGCACTGCTGATGACATCACATATTACATCACTCATGACATGGTCAGTGACATCACTCATGACATCACTCATGACACCATCCTTGTGACAGAGTGACAGACCTAATTTCAGTGTAATGTAACGCTTGAAACACATATTCATAAATAGAAACAAACATTTTCGAAAAAATGGAGGTACCCAAACCAGTAACAACAACCAATTCAGTAATTCCACCATCTATATACACATCCACTCATTCACCAACAGTTCTATATAGTTACTCATATATATACTCACTCATTATATGTAGTGATACACCTATACATCCTGTTACACATCAGCAGTCATCCAAAAGTTACTCACACACATACTCACACATGCAAATAAACTATTGAACATCCATTTATTTGCATATACATTTATACACACACTACCACCTTACTTCTAAGGAAACTTACACATACTTCCTCTCCTAAACAATCACTTATAGAAACACATACTTATTTAAACAGGAACTCCTACAATCTCTCACTATATATACTATACTCACTTATATACATCAATACTCACATATACTAGATTAAAACATATGTCGTTACTAATGAAGACACTAGTGAGACAGTCATTCACTCACTAACACACACATATGCACACTCATCCACCCATACAGTCCTGCACATATGCTGTCTTCAAAACACATACAAACAGTGAGTCAGTCACCAACCCCTGCAGCCACTTATACACAAAGAGAAACACTGATACAAACATTTAAATATTTAAACAATACTCGCTAATATATGTATTCACTAAGATACACTTAATAAGCCAGTTAACCAACCAATTTTTTTTTAAAAAATCATCCATTTACATACTTATTTAAACATTTATTCTTCCATCGACCTTTACAAATACATATATAAAACACATTTATTTTTCAGAAAGACACACATTCACTGGATGGTGTCATCAGTGATGTCATGAGTGATGTCACTGACCATGTCATGAGTGATGTAATATGTGATGTCATCAGCAGTGCATTGCAGGCGCGCAAGTTATAGTGAGTCCAACTAACTATAACGTGGGAATTTCAATGGTTTTATGTCAGTAAAATTTCCTGCTAACTATAACTGGTGTGAAACCTATGGTTTTGTCAGTGAATATATATATATATATATATATATATATATATATCACAATAGTACCTCCTCCCTCGAGAAAGATCACCACGGACACCTCACATGGATTGCAGAAATTTTAATCATCCAACTGCACAGCAACGCGTTTCGACTAAACGTCTTGATCACGCTGATTAAAATTTCTGCAATCCATGTGAGGTGTCCGTGGTGATCTTTCTCGAGGGAGGAGGTACTATTGTGATAGTTTTCAGGGCTTCCGGTGCCCTGACCACGGACCGCCCGTTAGACGGCTTCTTCCATACCGGAGCTGTGTTGCTGATATATATATATATATATATATATATATATATATATATATATATATATATATATATATATATATATATATATATATATTCAATGAAAAAACCATTGGTTTTAGGCCATATATAGTTAGGGATTTGCATTTAGAAAACCTTATTTTACTCGCATAAAACCATTGAAATTCCATATATAGTTATAAGCGCTAACTATATATCGCGCACCCGCAATCCACTGCTGATGATGTCACATATTACATCATTCATGACATGGTTAGTGACATCACTGATGACATCACTGATGACATCTCAAATGACATCACTGATGACATCACTGATAACATCTCATTTGACATGACTGATCACATCACTGATGATATCATTCATGTGATAATACCATGAACCTCTTCAGACTCTAATATAACCTTAGATACAATCAGTGTAAACAGACAGTCACTCATCCATGGAGTTACTCACACACCTAGTCAGTTATGCCAAAAATCAATCACACCTCCATTTTCTCAACTATACAGTTATACACACCTTACTTATTCAAACATATACTAACACATATTTACTTTACTCTCTTATACAATCTCTGATACATGTTCACAATGATCCATACAGCCACTCACACATTCACTAGCTCTTATGCACAGTTATTTATAGATGTCAACTCTCACATGTACTGTGTTTTACATATGTACTTAATATGACATGTAGCACTGAGATATCCATTCACTCACTAATACACTCATGCACAGTCAACCGCCCATACAGCTGTTTCCACATGCAGTTTTGAATCTATACATATAGTGAATCAACTACTCACACATCTATGTACAGAGTCACACACCTCCCAGCCACCCATACACACACACTCAGTTTCCCATACAAATACTTGGACAACCAATCAATAACCCATACAGTTACTCATATAGCTACTGATCAACATATGCAGCAGTTTGTAGAACAACAGATATAATGATGCACAAATTAAAACAGTTTAGTCACTAACCCATGCACTCAGTGAGACACATTTAATCACTCACTCATACAGTCAGTCTTGCACCTACTAAATCCTTCATCCAGACACTTATACATCCACTCATTCTTCAATATGTAAGACATGTTTTAACTTTACAGAAACATACAGTCACTGGATGTTGTCATCAGTGATGTCATCAGTGATGTCACTAACCATGTCATGAATGATGTAATATGTGACATCATCAGCAGTGGATGGCGGGTGCGCGATATATAGTTAGCGCTTATAACTATATATGGAATTTCAATGGTTTTATGCGAGTAAAATAAGGTTTTCTAAATGCAAATCCCTAACTATATATGGCCTAAAACCAATGGTTTTTTCATTGAATTTTCAAGGTTTTGTAAATGCAAATTCCTAACTATATATGGAGTATAACCTATGGTTTTTTCTGTGAATTTCAATGGTTTTTTAATAGCAAACATCAAAAGCTGTCAAATGTCAAGTACGTGATAGGTAAAAACGTTTTCGTGTTTATGCACGCTGATGTGCTTTGAACGCTGCCCCCCCCCCACTCCCCTCTTTTCTCTTAGTAGTACTCTCTCTTTGCAGATAGTGAACGGTAGTTAACGCAGACCTTTACCCCTGTTGTAATCCGTCGTACCTGCTTGTCTCTCCATTTGATTGATTATTATCCAAGCATTTACTGTTTTACAATTGGTTCTCTTTGGATCATTCTCTATTTACAAACAAGCACAAAGTCGCAATACTCTGTTTAGTCTTTGCAGATAGTGAAAAATCGTGTAAAAAAATAAAAGTAATCGAGCAAAATCAGTAGACCACTAATTCGATCTCTTTTTAACCTCGGTAAAATACAAACATTAGGAATAACCCTTCATGAGAAATACGAAAATAGTGAAATGAATTGAGCTCCACACCATGAGGGCTGCAAAACAGCTCGACTCCGCCACCCACACCGCCCAAAATAACGGCAAACCCTATGCAAATATTATAAATATACACAACACACCACCAAAGAAACAGAATAAAACATTTTATTAAATAACTATTTACATAACTATTTTATACTTTTTATTGCCCGATCCGGCTAGCTCAATCGATCGAGCATGAAAGTCATGCACTGATAACAAGCGTTGAGAGTTTGTAGAATGATGGCTTCAGATTTTCCACATACAGTGTAGTGGCGCGAACTGGCAGGGGGCGTTTGGATTCTACCCCTTCTCCAAATAAGATTTTCATACGTGAATGTTCGTTCATGCTTTTTGTCCCTGAGTTGCTTCCATGTCACTGCCTTACATAAATGGCATAAGTCCTGGTTATTGAGTGCCATACTTCAGAGTTCTAAGCAGTTCTTGTAACACTGTTTAAACCTTATTTGCACCTGCTGCAGCTTCACTATTCAAAGTAGTGGGGTCCATTTGTGGACCTGACTGCATTGGAAAACAATGTGATACGGTGCCTCCCTAAACCGCTTGACGGAGGCTCCCGAGGGGCGGTGAGATGGCGCGGACTGAGAGGGGGCGCTTGGCTCCTGCCCCCTCCCCAAGTCGTGTTGCCCTGGTGAGGCCTGAGATCGCCCCCGGCATAGGTGGCCGGCTCCCGGGGTCCGGCGGAATTTTTTCCCTTTTGAAGAATCTTTCATTCTGGACCATGTCCCACAATCCGTTTCACCTGAAGACACGCTGTCGTAGGGCGCCCCTTTACCGTTTTAGTTGCCATTCCGCCCGCTTTTGGTACTCTGTGCCTCTTCCGCCATTCAGCTGTTTACCGCTCGCTCTTGTGACTACAACGTCTCGCTCACCATGTAGATGAGTTGCTCCCGCTCTTAAGATTTGACCGAACTTTTTGGACTGCTGAAAGCGGTGGAATTCCGACCGCTGGTTGGTGGAGACATTTTGACTATATTCTGCACCTGCATTGTCGCGTAATGCGTCATATGACGCGACGCGTTAGCGCACCCGGATGTGCTCCGGTGCGCAAGGCGCAGCTTCCCGGAAACGATCCAGAGCGCGCCGCGCAGCGCGTAACGTAAGCATAACAGGTCATGTGACTTGTTAATAAAACTTTTCATTGGTTCATTTTACTTTTCTTTTCCTAATTATGTAAGACTAGGTCATGTGACCTAAAAATAACACTTTTCATTGGATTAAAACATTTTTTTTCCCGAAACGATGAAAGCCCCACCTTGTTTCTGGATGTTTCAGACTGAAGCTGGCGTCACCATGAGAGCACCACCATCTCGTAGCTCCGTCGTGGCCATTCCGCAAGCAATCATGGCAGCCGGTCCCCACCGGAAGCCTGCGGGAGTCGAGGGCCCCCAAGACTTTTGTACAATCTTCAAGGCTGAGGGGACGCTTTCGAGAATGGAACCCAAGCCCTGGCAGACAAGCGTCCGAGTTCCAAGGTGTCCCAGGGCCATTTTACTGGACCAGGCCCAAATCCGAAGAGCCGGCCGCCATTTTAAGAGTCCTGTGGAAGCCGCCTACCGCTGCACCGCAAGAGTGGGAGCAACTCAACTACATGGTGAGCGAGACGCTGTAGCCGTAAGAGCGGGCGGTAAACAGCTGAATGGCGGATGAGGCACAGTGTAGCAAAAGCGGGCGGAATGGCGACTGAAACGATAAAGGGGCGCCCCACTACAGCAGACAAGCCTCCGCCATGTGCTTCAAAACTGCATATGTATCTCGTGATATCAAGGTTGGGCAACCAGTACAGAACAAGCAGTTACGAGTCCCATTTACACCGGCGCCATTTTGGGCGCGGCCGGGCAGGTCCAGGATCTACTGAAACATAAAAAATGAGGCTGACGTCTCTGAAGCAGTTCACGAACAGCAGGACATAGCAAATAAACATGAACTCTCTAAAGCTGTTAACTCACTGCAGAACAAAACAAGTGAACCTGAAACCTCTGGAATAATTGTCGCTCAAAAGAACAACACACAAAACTCTGTAGAGCCTGAAGAAAAAAAAACAGAAGGGCACTGTAGTTTCAGACACACTTAACACTAATGACGAAACAAAGATATCGTCTGTTTATAAAGCAGTTATCATCTTGACAGAATTGACAAAGAAGTGTACAGACACCAATGCATCAGCATTCTCGGAGATAACATCTTAAGGAACAAAGAAAGACCTGTTCACTCTTGACACCCCAGGTGCTGTGTATATTGCACTATAGTGCTGCATCGACAAAACGGGCAACCCTATTGATGTGGATTTTTCATTATTGATTATTGTAAAGAAATGGCGACTCCCCCCTTTAGCAGATTAGCTAAATGTTTGCGTAATTTAGGCATAAAAGTTATATTATTGTTGTTGTTGTTGTTATCGTTATAGTTCTGGTTAATTTCAAAAAATGGTTAAATATATTTACAGTTTTTGTTGCGTTCGTTATATTTAAATATTAATAAAGTTTTAAAATGTAACTGTCTTGGAGTACTATATTTTTTTTAAAAATCGGGTGAATGGGGCCTTGAATCGGGTTATTGTCATTTGTGGGCTTTGCAAGTGTACTGCTACAAGATCGGACATTTCAAACTCAAATGCACGTTCTTTTTCTTACTTTTCCGAAGCATGGAGCGCAATAGCAGGCAGAGAAAGGGTGATGCACGTGTTGAACACTGCCTGGCCTGCAAATTGCTGCCAGTGCCCCCCCGCCCGCTCCTGAAAGAGGACACACACACACCGCCGCCCCGAGTACTTCACAAATCTTTAAAAGACCATGCGCTTGTTCAATGGGAAGTGGATAACATGGCTAAGAGCATTTGCTGACTAATGCATGAATATCGCTGACTTTTCAGCGATATTCATGCACTGCGGCCGTTTTTTATCGCATTTGCGATAAACCTTGCTAATAGCAAGGTTTATGTGCGATAAAATTCGCCGAAGTGCGGCGATAATTATTGTCTCTAAACAAGTTAGAGACAAAAATTACCGCTAATTGTTGGAAATATGCCCCCGGGTTTTTCCTTGCAGGAATCGGGAAACGAAAGACTAGCACTGAAATCAGTAGTCTCACACCTGAATCGGGAGGGTTGGCATGTCTGGATACTCTACAGCTGGAGCCATACACTACATCCGCAGGGCTAGGTGATAGCCTAGGTCCGGCCTGGACAATCGGACACAGAGGAAGAGAAGTGTCAGAGGGTGCGGTAGTGAATAGGGTGAAAGGGAGGTGTCGAACGGGCACAGGGTGTGATTCTCAGAGAAGAGCAGCGCAGATGGGGGAAGTATATGGCCCATGCATGAGAGAGAGAGCGGGGGTGACCATTGCGTGGGGGAGATGCGTGCGAGGGTGGGGAGCCATGCTGAGAATCGACGGCGTGCAGAGAGTGGCCCTGGTCAAGGCATCTAAAATGGCTGCCGTGCACGACAAAATTGTGGCATTGGACAAAAACGCAAGATGGCGCAGACAATGTTTATCAATAAGGATTCATTTATAACAAAATATTTACTCGCAGTGACAAAATGGTGTTCAACACTTCCTGATTTCCATCGAATCGAACGTTAACAAACGTCTCGCAGCAAAAAAAAAAAAAAAAAAAAAAAGCTCACGCACAGAGCGGTTTTTAGCCATGTTATCCAATGGAAGGTGGATAACATGGCTAAGAGCATTTGCTGGATAATGCATGAATATCGCTGACTTTTCAGCGATATTCATGCATTGTGGCCGATGTGCGGCGATAATTTTTGTCTCTAAACAATTAAAACGAAGCACAAAATGGCGAATTCCCGTTTCGCTACCAGTTTGCGGCCCAGTTCGCGGCCCGTGAAGCGCTTCTACCGTGAAAAATAATTTTTTTTTTATTTTCCCCACGGGACCCTTCAATAACCCCAACAACATTCCTAGGGGGTCAAGAGGGGTATACCTTGCCCCCTTTCAATAAATTCCCCCTTCGTTTTTCACCTCTTCTTCTCTCTCGATCCTACCGAGAGATAAGATGGCGGCCGCTCCGGACTATTTAGAATGTTGACAGACACCGGAGAGCCAATCAGCTTTCTGTTATCCAATGGAAGGTGGATAACATGGCTAGAAGCATTTGCTGGATAATGCATGAATATCGCTGACTTTTCAACGATATTCATGCATTGTGGCCGATGTGCGGCGATAATTTTTGTCTCTAAACAATTAAAACGAAGCACAAAATGGCGAATTCCCGTTTCGCTACCAGTTTGCGGCCCAGTTCGCGGCCCGGGAAACGCTTCTACCGTGAAAAATCATTTTTTTTAATTTTCCCCACGGGACCCTTTAATAACCCCAACAACAATCCTAGGGGGTCAAGAGGGGTATACCTTGCACCCTTTCAATAAATTCCCCCTTCGTTTTTCACCTCTTCTCTCTCGATCCTACCGAGAGATAAGATGGCGGCCGCTCCGGACTGTTTAGAATGTTGACAGACACCGGAGAGCCAATCAGCTTTCTGCGCGCAAAGTTCCGTTTCGCGAAAAGTAAGCGGACCGGATCGCTGCCCAGAGCGCTGTTACAGATATATATCTTGGTTTGAACGTTAATTTCTCAAAAACTACTGGAGCACATATATTGAGACCTAGCAAAGGCACATCGGGCTAACAGTCCCTACAATTTTGCCAAGTTTCGTGCAAATCCATTCAGCCGTTCGAGCTAAAAGTGAGTCCAACCGCCCTATGGAAAAATGAATGGAAAAAACGCGTTTTGGGACCCCCTTTTTTCTCAGCCCCCCCTTGACGAAACTCCACCAAATTTTCAGGGGCTGCTCAGAAACAAAATGTGCCATTTTCCTGAAAATTTCAGCCGATTCCGTCCTCAAACGCCAAAGTTATTAGACATAGAATTTTCAGAAATCCCATAGGGAATTAATCCTAACTATATATACCTACTGGCTATCGCCAGTAGGTAATATATATATATATATATATATGCAAATCCACACGTACAGAAAGTACAACGCACTCCACACAGATGAAAGTCGGACAAGATACTGTCTGCTTAGTCAAATCCTTGGTTTATTTCAAAAACCACAAGCCAAAACCAACCCTACGCGTTTCGGCGGACAACCGCCTTGCTCACGCCTTGCTCATGCCCATCTGTGTGGAGTGCGTTGTACTTTCTGTACGTGTGGATTTGCATATATTCGGGATCCTCCAAACCCGACCGCACCGCCAGTGAAGAGTCCCGGTTTTACATGGAGGAAGTGAAAAGTGATATATATATATATATATAGATATATATATATATATATATATATATATATATATATATATATATATATATATATATATATATATATATATATATATATATATATATATATATATATATATATCCAAATGAATTATATCATGTGTATAAAATTAGATGTATTATTTGGTAGAGGAATGTAGGGTAGATGCTACCTAAAAAATTAAGACAGACACTTTTGGAGTTAAAACAGCTTAGGTAGGGGCTAGAAGGGGCTAGAAGGGAAGAGTTCAATGGAATGACTTTCTGAAGCACTGTCTTAATGTTGCAATTCTTTTCAATATTTTATTTATTAGTTCCTTTCATTGCACTATATTATTTGTTTTCATGGTTACATCTATTTCCATTGTCTGCACTAGATTAAGACACTAATTTTAATTTAGTTACAAACATAAATCTATATTGTGGGATGTTCTGTATGTTCATTCATGGTAAGGATGGAACTATGGAACAAAAAAATAATTCTGTAACTCCTGCATAAATTAATGTTGCCCAGAATGCACAATCATGTTTGTGTGCGTGCGTGTGCATGCCACTCAATCACTCAGTCAAGTTTATTGGTTCAGCTTTACAAACAAAAGCCACACAATAAAAAACATGCAATATTAGATGCAGATAAAATCCCCCGAATGAGTTCAATATCTTTGGTTCATTTCTCCAATATTACAAAATGCTGTAAGTAAAAAACCACACAGACTCAAAAGATGAATATGGTAAAACTGGGATGCGGATCGCACACAAGGCGGTATGGACATAAGAAATCTTAAATGACTCAACAATCAATACTATTATGCTCTCTTAAGCTAAATAAATAGTATAAATCCAAATAACAAACTAGTAAAAATTAATTCAAAATCATTATAACCACATCAGATCAGGATTAAAAGAGGAGAGGGCTATCTTGGGAGACAAGGCAGAAAAACCCAAATAAAAGAACAATGCATAAAAGACAATTGAAAAAGGAGCGCATGATCCTACAATTTGTGAAGTAAAGTCAGCTTCAGCCAGTGCAGGTAAGAATGGTGGGCCGGGGGGTGATGTGGGGAGAGTCAACAGACTACGGCAAGGTGAAATGAAATAAAAAAAGAAAACCACTTACATTGCAGAGTTGGTGATGCGGCAAGCGCAAAGTAAGTGGTTTATTTTTTGTCATCGTCATCTGTCAACTATACCCTGCCCTGCCCCCACATCCCATCGCTCTTACCTGAACTGGCTGTGGCTGAGTAAAGTGCTAGATATAATTGGCAAAGGACAACTAAAGACTATTGGCCTGATAGGCTTGAAAATACAGTACCCACAAACTACAACTAGTCAACAACAGAGTTAGTTAAAAGAGTCTTATGAGACCTTATAACAGACAAAATAAAATCTGCATGAAGCGCCAATGTCAAGACTGGGTCAAGACTGATTTGTATACAGCTGGGTCTGAACTGAGGTGGCGAAGTGAGCTAAATAATGATGATGGATTCAACCCAGATCTGTGACTGGGGTTGAGAGTCTGAAAAGTTTCAGCGCTCTGTCCATCCTCTACTTGTGTTTGCTTTGTTCGCCCTTAGTTGGTGGGGTATGCCCAGACGTGGGTCCCTTGCTCACTTTGGCACTGGATTCAAACTAGCTGGGCTGATGAAGGGTGTAACTGGCTTGGCAGTTTGGGCTGGACTGTTCCTATGAGGCACAGTGTCAAGACTGATTTGCATACAGCTGGGTCTGAACTGAGGTGGGACGTGAGCTAAAGAATGATGATGGATTCAACCCATCATCTCCTTGTGTTTGGATAAAAAATACTACTAATATTGAATCCATCATTTGAGATGTAATCAGTGATGTCATTAGTGATTATACTACTAATAAGTACTTCCTAAAAAACTAACATGAATAAGTATTTAAGCTATACAACACGCTGATAGAAAGGAGCCAACCAACTATTATTACAAATTATATACAGAAGTGCAACGTGCAAGATACAAGAATAATTATTAGTACTTACATATCAGTACATTAAATGGAATAAGGTAGTACATACTATAGCCAAGAAACATTCCTATCCAACAATATGCAGATGCAGTTTACGTCAATATTAGCAATGTATAGAAATTAATCCCTATGTCAAACTTGTGCCCCAATCAAAAATGAAATAGCACTTGAAAAGATGGTCTAGATGTTAGTGTTCCTTGCTCACTGTAATAAGAAGTGGCACTCTCTATTGCCTGTGTTATAACTGGTCATCTTCTTTTCCAGGCGATGTATATATGTGAAGCTATAAGATAAATCTCCATATGGTCAGTTCTGTAGCAGCGTTGGAGATCATCTTTACAGCTCCTTGTACAATTTTTTTTAAAACAAAAGGATGAAGGTAAGTTGTACGAAGTGACAAAAAGTTATTACAAAGTAACAAAAAGTGCATCAAACTTTCTTGACCACCTAGGGAGCAATCACACATTCCATCTCTCCTACCATGGCCATTGGACCAGGATTTAGTGTATGAATGAACCTGCAAAGTGCCTAACCTAAAGCGGAGAAAAATAGCCTTTTGTTTGGATGGAAAAATGCTATCAATATAGGGTTACCACCTGAATTTGGCCTGCAGGACCAGATATTTTTTTAACAAGGCACTACTTGTGTCTGTGGATTTTTGCCACATAAAATCCCAGTATTTTCTATTCACTAATGGTAGTATACATTTGGTTATATTTCCAGGGTGACACCACAGGTCTGAACAGCCAATTGCTTTAAGAATGTGTTCTATTTGTCTAAACCACAGCGGTTTGTTACAGTTCATCAGACTCAAAATGTACCTCAGGCCCTTTTGGTACTCTACAGGATCTGGTGTTGGCCAGAGACCGGTCCAGCAACTTACAGGGCAAAAGGCAATTTAAAGTGCTGCAGACCTTATTCCCAGTTCAGCTCTGAGTGCTACTGTTTGAGTCCTTTGGCCTAGATGCAAGAGGCACCTCAAAAAGAAAATGTCCACTACTTGTACGGCCTTTGCACAAATATGTCCCCAGATTTCAGTAACTAAGTCTAAATTGGTCCCATCTCAACAATTCGGGGCAGTAAGGAGATTTTCAGCTTGTTTCTGTGCAAAGACCTGTAGATTTACTTTTCCTCTTCCCAAATCATCCTGCATAGGCACTTGATATAACAAGGAGTAGTGCTCCACCCATCATGAACGACTTACATTGGGTTCCAAATTCTTACACAGGCCTGAGCAGCCCCTTCCCACAATCTCCAAGTACTTTTAGACATCTTTTGTATCAATTGCGTGCTGCAGGGCTTTCCAAGCTTTGATGCACTGAGTCTTCTATTTATATTGGATGGGATGCTTATTTAATCTTTGAGCTTCCATTAATTTTACCTCACCGCCTGGTGTCTTCCTTCTGTTTCGTAAGCACAAATCATAGAAAATATCTTGCATCAACCTGCCCCTGCTGACTTTATGCTCGAGTAGAACTTGCTTGGTAATTGTGAGGAATCATTTAAAGGATTCAATTGTCCCATGACCACCATGCTTATCCTCCATACTCAGGGGGTCATTAGGATCGCCGATGGACTTGAGTCTGTCCGCGACCCCAGAGCATGAGGGAACGTCCGCATGGGCTGCGGCGTTCCCTCTGTGCAGATTTGGATGTGACCGCCAGGGTGGCGGTCACATCCTCTATTTTTAACATTGCTGCGGGTGGAGCTTCAAGCTGCACCCGCAGCAATGTTAAAAATGCATGCACAGCATTTGCGTGCACAAAGCGGCAGGCACCGCGCGGTGCCTGCTGCATTGTGCACGCAAATGCAGGGCGGTACCATAGGTACCCCCCACCCCCCACTACACCTAGAGGCCCACAACGGGCCCCTGCAGTGCAGTTACACATGCTTTTCCACGGCGGAAAAGCCGCCGCGGAAAAGCATGTTCCCAAGCACATCCTAATCTGGCTGATGGTGTCTAAGAGACACCTTCACCATTTTAGTGCTTTTCCGCCGCGGTTGTAAGCCAGCCGCGGCGGAAAAGCTGCGGACCTAAACCATGACCCACCAGCCATCCTAATGTGGCGGTGGGTCCTGGTGGGTCCGCAGAGGATTTTCCGCATCCTCCGGGCCGGCGGTGGCTTCCGCCGGCCCCAAGGATGCGGAAAATCCTCCATCCTAATGACCCCCTCAGTGTTGATACTTCGAGTTGGTTGAAAAGTCTATTATATCCCATTCAATGGGCCGCCTGACACATTTTTTTCCTGTCCCATTTAGACTCAGCTTGGAAGGATATGCATGCTCCACCTGGTGCCAGTTCTCAAAGTGGGAATCAGCAAGATCAAGCACGAGGAGGAGTGAATCATGGTCACTCTCTATTCTTTCTATGACTCCCAGGTCTCCAGATTAATCATAAAATAATCAATTAAACTAGCACGCTTCCCAATCCTGTAGGTTGGCTTTGGGGGAAATTCAGAGATGGTGCAACCGTTCAATGGTCTTAAGCCGACGTTTAGAATAATCATAGTGACTTGCTCTGCATTTTTTGATGACAGTCGTTCTTTGCATGACGTATGTTAAGGGAAACCCCAGGCATGGTCCTCAGTCATTACTTCTTAATCCTGCAGGGTTGAGTGAAGTCAAGTATTCAAGTCCCAGTATAAAATTATTATGCTTTCCTGCTTATTTGGAGAATGGTGGCTAGCTAATCTTTCATGATTTATGAAGAAAAGTAGTGACTCCAGTGCTTCCAAGAGTATCAAGTTTTCATTTTTCCCACACAGTAGAAGGTAGATGTTAATAAGACCTATCCTTCCCTAACCTCTTTCAAGCCTCAGGTGTTGAATATTTTAATTGGTTATAATGATAATTTAGTGTTAAGTGTACAAGGTCCCTTACCCAAGTGTATTGGTCTCCCTTTGCCCTTCCTCTCATCTGGGTTATATCAGATGTATTGAAAACCCATCTAGATCAATAGTTTCCACTGCCCAAGTTTCTTGCCAACAGCATGTATCCTGCAACTTCTTGTACACAATCCAATCTTTGTCTTCCATTTTCTTTCTTAAACCCACTATATTTCAACTTATTATCTGCATACAGCTAGGCACTGAATGGCAAGATCTCTATATTCCCTATAGGGTGACTGCTTGGCTGCCAATCCTTGTCAATGAAATCCCATCCAGAATGGGATTGCCGATGGATATCATTAAGGGCAATATTGGAATGCTAACAAGCAAAAGGGGCAAATAGGGAGCATATACAGCTGCAGTTTGACTTGGTGTTATGTAAAACCTCAGTTTTATAAGATCTACTATGGATGGGAGGTGCATGGCTGCATGTGCTGTTTAGAAATGGCTGAGGACTTTTCCAAACTCTGGCACTTGAGTTTTGTTGCGTTTCAGAGCCTGCCACAAACTAAGGCAGATATGGCTCATCACATTTTTTCTAAACTGCTACACCCCTATACATGAGAACTTTGGCATGCCTAAGTAGTTAGTCTACTATTGCTTTGCTATTCCAATCATCATGTAAAATGAGAGGTATTTGTGGGTTACAGTCCACTGGGTTTCCTGTCTCAAATTGTTACGTTGGAACTGAGCCTGTAATTAACAAGAGGGTCTAAGGCCGAGCCTTATTTTGAATAAAATTTGATTTTTTTTATCAATTCCTCATCACAGTTTTAGGTTAGAAATAACCATACTACCTACCTACAAACACTGAATGCGAAACACATTGCTGACCTCTAGCAAACCAATTACAATGAACTTTCAATTTCTTTTGGCCTATGGAGAGCTAATATTTTGATCATCATTATACCCCACATTACTTCAAAGCAATCTCAGAAAGCTTTGCAGCAACTGTGTTGTTTGTGCCGACACTGCCTTATTCTCACATACCACACCTCAAGAAGATTGTGGAAGTTTGCATTTTATCCAGTAAGACGCTTATCACTACCTCAAACCTCATACCTGATAAACCCACCTTCTCTTCAATACTAGTGAACAGCAAAATCCTCATCCTTCAAAGCATCATTGTCATCACCTATTGTCCTCCTTACAAATGGGTTGTACTGTATTGCTTTCTTGTAAAGCGAAAACTGTCACCCTACGGCTATCCTGGAGCTGTAACCTAGGCAGATGGATTCAACAGCAACGGGCCTGATTGTTAGTGGGGGACATTGCTCTCATTCCTGGGGGATAGCCAAGTCTCCAAACTCTTTCTAAAACATAGCAAAGAGTTAGCTTGTCTGATGCTCTGGGGTAGCTCTTTCTAGAGGCGTGAGGCTACTGTGCCAAAGGCCCTGCCTCCCATCCTGGATTTCTTAAATCTGGTAGTTGTTACCAGATTTGCACTGAAAGAATGAAGATGTCTCATAGGCTTGTACCTGGTAAATCTCTCTTGCATGGATAGAGGGCCCATGCTGCGCACTGCTCTATATACGATGCATAGAGATTCGAAGCTGAATCTATCCCTAATGGGCAGCCAGTGAATGTCTCTCAAAGCCATTGTGGTAGAGGAGCTACATTGCCTGTTTAGTATCAGTTTTGCTGCTTTAGACTGGACTCTTTGCAACCCCTGCAAGATATATTGTAGAGCTCCCAGATACAAGGAGTTGCAGTAGGCCAGTTTACACAGAATAATGCTCCTCGTCACCAGGGGTCTAGCCTCTTTAGGTAGGAGTGGAAGAATCTGCAGAAGCGCTTTTAGCAGGGCAAAGCAAACGCTGATTGTTTTATTATCCTGTGACACCATTTGAAGATTTTCATCAACCAAGACGCCCAGGTTACGTACTGTTTTAACTGGGACCAGGCGATCATCCCCCGGGGTGCGTCTAAACCGCCCGCATGCTTCCCATCCAGGGAAAACATCAATTGAGTGTGTCGTCGTCATAGTTGACCAAGTCAATCCCATAAGATTTTATAATGAGAATCAGGGGGCGTAGGTATATATTGAAGAGAATGGGGCTTATTGACGAATCCTGTGGCACACCATGACATACCGGAGACTTGGAAGAAGCAAACGGTGTCATGGTTACAACCTGTTGTCTTTCTGACAAGCACGATTGCAGCCATTTAAGGGCTCAACCTTTCACATCCAGTCTCTCCAGCCTTTCTATCAGCACTGCATGGCTCACCATGTTGAATGCGGCCAACATATCTAGTAATACTAACACAGATGAGTTACCATTGTCGGTTGCATTCGCAAGTTGTCCAATACTACAGTTGCCAGGGCTGTTTCCATCCCATGACCTGGGCGGAAACCAAACTGATCCCTATCCAGTTGGTGGTTGTCTTCAAGATAGCATTATAGAGGCTTGCTGACAGCCTTATCCAGAACTATTATAAGATAACTCAGGAGGGATATAGGCCTAAAATTAGCTGGGTTTGTTGGATCCAAAGAAGGTTTCTTGAGCAGGGGGGTTACCACTGCCTGCTTCCATGCCTCTGGGACCACACCTTTCTCTGATCCATATTACTAATCCTCTGGACAGGTGCCCTATGGAGCAACGAATGACAAGAATTGAAACAAATATCTAACCAAATTATAGATGGGTTGCAGGGACTAAGCTTCCTGGAACAAACAGATGTCACTCAAAGCTATAAAATCATTCCAATCAGGGGAAGTGACTTTTAATTTTTGGCATGCCACATTTAACAAATAAACAAACAAGTCAACCTTACAATGAATTCAAGCACACCACCATTTCTCATCTACACTTTGTTAAAATTCTTTTCAAATGTTCTTGATGTGTATTGACACATTTTTAACTGTTCTAAAAGACACTAAAAATAGTTTTACAAAATGCTTTTTAAAAAAAAATTGTTTTATGAATGGATTATCCTTTGAATAAATTGTACCATTTTGTATACACTATTGAAATTGTTTTTGATCTCATTTTATCCATTCCTGTGATTTATTATGCATGTGGTTATGGTTTGTTCATAAGGGCAGTGAGCACTTTCTTTACTATTCAGTAGACGTTTTTTCCCAATTCATTGGCAAGTTAGGGACTTCACTACATTTCTACTTTTCACTACTCCTTGTTCCAGATTGGATCTAAAAGGAGACCTCCCTGTCTTTTGAGAAGTCATCTACACTTTGATCTCTCATTAATCAAAACACATCTCTAATCAATCTACTAAGTATGATCCAATGTATGATCACACTCTAAACCCATCATTATTTTTTCAACAACAGATAATGACCTTATTCGCAGGACAATCCATATTGCATCTGTAGCCCTGCCACACACACACATTAACATCTATAGGATGAAACACTCTCCTGACTATTTCTCAAAGTTCCTTCACCAAGCCTTCAATTAACTTATCCTACTTTTGCACAATATATTATTTAATCTCTTTATCTCTACCCTCAGCTACACTTTCAGTGCTGACTGGTACCCTCATCCACAATTTGTGGAGCTTTCAGTTATGGTATTGGCTTAATATCTCACTCTTAAAACCAACATGAGAGTTCTCTTATACCAATGACACAAATCCAAAATTACCTCAAATTTAGAGGAATGTAAGTAAGTGTTATGCACACATCCAATGCCCGCTATAATGCTAAATTTCCCTACTTTCAGGCCTTCATCACATCCATTCAGCCACACCCACAGCGATTTGTTCTAACATTGAATACAGTCCTGCCTCCTCTAAACACAATCCCAAATTTTAAAAAAAACCAATAGCTTATTTGTCCCTGACTCCCAAGAGGCATAGGCAATAGGGGTATTTCTACCCTGACCCCTTTTCCTTTTTATTAATGTTTTTTCTGGGACTCGGCTGAAGCCATGTCCCCCGATGGCTGCCATCATTTCCTGGTTTGATGAGTTGGCTGCCAATCATATCTCAGCACAAGATCGGAAGGGGTCATGGATCCCCCACGTCCCCATATATACAACTAGAAATTTCTTTAAATTACTCCGCAACTACTGAACGGATTTACACCAAATCACAAAAAGGCACTTAACTAGACAAACATCTACCATCCTGACAAATTTGGTGTAAATAAATTCTGCAGTTCGGGCTGTAGCTGTGTCTAACATTCATATTGAAATTAATTTGGAAAAATGTGATTTGGGACCTCCCCTTTTTTCCAGCCCCCGCTTGACGGATCACCCCAAAACTTTCAAAACACTAGCTGCATTGAGCTTCAAACTAGTTAGATAATTTTGTGAGGATTCGTCAAATGACACCAAAGTTATTGGCAACTGAAAAATATTATATATGTATGAACCTGAATGTGTATATATATATATCTCTTTCTGTGGAGTTCGGAATCGTGTCGTGGATATGGTGCGCGCTGTGCCCTGAGCGCGCTAGGGGTCCCGTCTCATTTTGTGACCGGAGCTACAAGGGCACCCGCTTCACGGCTTTTCATGGATTCCAAGGTATTGGAAAGCTCTGACCCCCGCATGAAGGAACAATGCTCACACTGCTGACAACGTAGTCCGTGACTACACGGAGAGACCTGGACATTGTTGCTGAGTCTCAGGATTTGTATGGACCTTCATCTATGCGGTGAGACGTCTAAGGGGGCCTGGGAGGGGTCTTTATGCTACGAGGACACTTGTTATTTTTATCTGCACTTACACTTGTCATGTCTCTGATCGCCAGCACTCACCATGAGTTACAAGGATTCAACAGCCAAAATACTTACCTGCAAGCCGAGATGGTGCATGCTGGGAGTTGGAGTATGTCAAGGGGGACTACAAAGAGGGGTTCACGCTATTGGTTGATTCTGCTGGGCTCCCACCAATGGGAGTAAGACGGATAGTTTGAATGCCGGCAGGTGTCAGTTTCTGGTGTTTGGCATTTGAAAAAGTCAATTAAGACGAAACGCGTCATGCCTGCCACGCTGCAATAAAGATTTCCTCCTTGGCTCCCCGGTGTGTCCCCCTGGTTTCTCTTTCTGTGGAGTGAGGAATCGTGTCGTGGATATGGTGCGCGCTATGCCCTGAGCGCGCTAGGGGGTCCCGTCTCATTTTGTGACCGGAGCTACAAGGGCACCCGCTTCACGGCTTTTCATGGATTCCAAGGTATTGGAAAGCTCTGGCCCCCGCATGAAGGAACAATGCTCACACTGCTGACAACGTAGTCCGTGACTACACGGAGAGACCTGGACATTGTTGCTGAGTCTAAGGATTTGTATGGACCTTCATCTATGCGGTGAGACGTCTAAGGGGGCCCGGGAGGAGTCTTTATGCTATGAAGACACTTGTTATTTTTATCTGCACCTACACTCGTCATGTCTCTGATCGCCAGCACTCACCATGATTTACAAGGAGTCAACAGCCAAAACACTTACCTGCAAGCCGAGATGGTGCATGCTGGGAGTTGGAGTCCATCAAGGGGGACTACAAAGAGGTGTTCACGCTATTGGTTGACTCTGCTGGGCTCCCACCAATGGGAGTAAGATGGATAGTTTGAATGCCGGCAGGTGTCAGTTTCTGGTGTTTGGCATTTGAAAAAGTCAATTAAGACGAAACGCGTCATGCCTGCCACGCTGCAGTAAAGATGTCCTCCTTGGCTCCCCGGTGTGTCCCCCTGGTTTCTCTTTCTGTGGAGTGAGGAATCGTGTTGTGGATATATATATATATATATATATATATATATGCACTGAAAAAAACACAGGTTTCATTCACGTTATAGTTGGTTGGACATTTCACTCCTACAAAACCAGAGAAATTCCGCCGCTATAGTTTAGTTCAGCTAACTATAACTCACCCTCACCTAATACACTGCTGATGACGTCACATATTACATCATTCATAAAATGGTCAGTGACATACTGATGGCATCTCAAATGACATCACTGATGACATCATTCAATGACTGTGTGTTTCTTTAAAGTTTAAAAATGTTTTACATATATGCCAATGTGTATTGAAGAATGAGTGGGTGTATAAGTATATGGATGGAGAATTTATTAGGTGTGTGACTGACTGTATAAGTGAGTGATTAAATGTGTCTTACTGAATGTATGGGTTAGTGACTAAACTGTTTGAAGGTCTGTATCAGTCTGTCTGTTGTTGTATAAGCTCAGCTGCTGCATGGGTTGGTCAGTAGCTACATGAGTGTTTATATGGGTTATTGATTGGTTGCCTAAGGATTTGTATGGGAGACTGACTGTGTGTGTGGGTGGGTGGGAGGTGTGTGACTCTGTGCATAGATGTGTGAGTAGTTGATTCATTGGGTGTATGGGTTCAAGAGTGCATTTGGAAACAGCGGTATGAGTGGGTGTGGGAGTGTATGGGTGTGTTGGTAAGTGAATGGATGTCTCAGTGGTACATGTCCAAGTAACTACATATGTAAAAGGCAGTGTATGTGAGAGTTGGAGTATATAAATGACTATACATGAGAGTCAGTGATTGTGGGAATGGCTGTATGGATGAGTGTGAACTTGTATCAGTGATTATATAAGAGAGTAAGTATGCGTTATTATTTGCATGAATAAAAGAGGTGGTGTGTGTTTGACTGTATAGGTGAGTAAATGGAACTGTGATTGATTCTTTGCATGACCAACTAGGTGTGTGAGTAACTCCATAGATGAGTAGCGGTGTGTGAGTGTCTGTATAGGTGTATGAGCGCATATGATACTGTTGTAATATTGGTGACTGCATGTGTAAGTGATTGTATGGGTGAATGAGTGGATGTGTGTGTAGACCTAGGAATCAGTGAGTGCGTATGTAGTAACTAGTATTTGTGTGTCGATGGTTTCGAAAATGGTAGTCTGTATCTTACAGTGGGTGTATGAAAGGTTATATTAGGGTGTGCATAGATGTGTGAGTAGTTGATTCATTGGGTGTATGGGTTCAAGAGTGAATTTGGAAACAGCGGTATGAGTGGGTGTGGGAGTGTATGGGTGTGTTGGTAAGTGAATGGATGTCTCAGTGGTACATGTCCAAGTAATTACATATGTAAAAGGCAGTGTATGTGAGAGTTGGAGTATATAAATGACTATACATGAGAGTCAGTGATTGTGGGAATGGCTGTATGGATGAGTGTGAACTTGTATCAGTGATTATATAAGAGAGTAAGTATGCGTTATTATTTGCATGAATAAAAGAGGTGGTGTGTGTTTGACTGTATAGGTGAGTAAATGGAACTGTGATTGATTCTTTGCATGACCAGCTAGGTGTGTGAGTAACTCCATAGATGAGTAGCGGTGTGTGAGTGTCTGTATAGGTGTATGAGTGCATATGATACTGTTGTAATATTGGTGACTGCATGTGTAAGTGATTGTATGGGTGAATGAGTGGATGTGTGTGTAGACCTAGGAATCAGTGAGTGCATATGTAGTAACTACTATTGGTGTGTCGATGGTTTCGAAAATGGTAGTCTGTATTTTACAGTGGGTGTATGAAAGGTTATATTAAGGTGTGAGGAGGTGCGTCATATTTTCATGTGAATTATGTCATCAGTGATGTTATCAGTGATGTCATTTGAGATGTCATCAGTGATGTCACTGACCATGTCATGAATGATTTTAATATGTGACGTCATCAGCAGAGCATTGCGGGGCCACGAGTTATAGTTACATTAACTAACTATAATGGCGGAATTTCTCTAGTTTTGTCTGAGTGAAATGTCCAACTAACTATAACATCAATGAAACCTGTCGTTTTTTCAATGAATTTCTAAGGTTTTTTAAATGTTAACCTCATAAGTGCTACGCCAGTCCAACGGCCGACGGCACCACTACCTCAGGAGTGCTGCCGTCGGCCGTTCCAACTGCACCTGCGCAATGGAACGTTCAGCACTGGAGCTGGACGTTCCATAGCTGATAAGGTGCTAATTTCTAACTATAACGTGCCTGAAAGCTATGGTTTTCTCAGTGAATTTCAAAGGTTTTCTAGAAGCTAATTTCTAACTATAACGTCCCTGAAACCTATGTTTGGTCAGTGAATTTCAAAGGTTTTTTAAAAGCTAATTTCTAACTATAACATATCAGCCGCATTTCCAGAGTGTTGGAGAAAGGTGAGCATGGCCTCATAAACACCTCTTAGCAATCCCACTGTGTGGGATGTACTGGAGGTAACAGGAGTAGTAGTGAGCCCCCAATGTCAACCTCTGGGGCCAATTATCCCCATCATTACCACCAGTTAGTCCCACACAGCAAAATTGCTAAATTCTTATATCAGGCCCTTCCCCCTGCCTTCACCACTGTGTAAACGTGCCATTTGGCTCGTTTTCAGTTAGGGGATTAAGTCCCCTTGAATCCTGAGGGTCCGTGGGGTCCAACTAGCCCACCAGGAATCTCCAGTAAGCGCCAAAGAGCTGCGTTGCAGAGAGGTGTAAAAAGGGGCATACCCTTGGACCACCTCACTGCAACGCAGTCCTGTGGCGCTTACTGGAGGTACCTGGTGGGCTAGTTGGCCTCCAGGGACCCTCAGTATTGAAGGGGAATTAATCCCCCAACTTAAAATCCACCACAGGCACGTTTGCACAGTGGTACATGGAGGGGGCGGGGCCTGATGTGACAAGTGTGCAAAAGCGCCCTGTGGCGCATTTTAAGTTGGGGGATTAAGTCCTCTTGAATCCTGAGGGTCCCTGGGGGCCAACTAGCCAACCACGAACCTCCAGTAAGTGCCACAGGGCTGGGTTGCAGAGAGGTGGTCCAAAGCCACGCCCCTTTTTACACCTCTCTGCAGCGCAACTCTGTGTAACTTAGCTGAAATAACTGTAACAGCCAAATTTCTATAGGTTTGTATGAGTGAAATGCCCAACTAACTATAATGTTCCTGAAATCCATGTTTTTTTTCAGTGAATTTCTAAGGTTTTTTAAATGCTAATTTCTAACTATAATCTGCCTGAAACCTATGTTTTTTTCAATGAATTTCAATGGCTTCTTAAATATTAATTTCTGACATGCCTAATTGTTTTTGTGCAGAGCTCTCGACTCCAGCTGAGGCATCTCCAGAGTCAGGACAAAACTGTCATAATTAAACTTGTAGTTTGTGAAAACAAAAAATTGTAAACTTACACATAAGTGTGCGTACATCTTTGTGAATCAGGCCCTTACTCTGTTAGGCATTGTAATTTTACATTCATTGCTGGGGGAAATTTATGATTTCTTCACCGTGGGGGTTGCTCATCCAACGAGGCATGCACTGCTACTATCTGAAGAGTATAATGAATGCACCATCTTACAGTATAATATTGCATGCATTTTACCACAAGCTAAAATACATAAACACTGTCAGAACCCCCATGCAGACCATATTTAAGGTACAGTAGGCCATTCACAGGCCTTGGTGTCACTGTCCCTGCTGAATCATTGGCAGGTAAACTTCTGTCCCCATTCTCCCAACTAAAGATGGGGGACCACAGAAAGCTTGATCTGAGCTTGTGCTGAAGCCTATCTCAGCTTGAGGTGCTCTTGGAACTTCAAGCCTTTGTGCATATACAATATTTTGAAATAGTTGTTTTGTCAATTAAATATTGCACTTCACCATAGGTTGAATGTTTATACATTATTGATTTGATATCCCAGGAGAGTAATCTTACACACCTAATCATAGCCCTCTTAGCTGCCTTCCTTCTGAATAACAGTTGACTTGATATTTCATTTTAACTATTCCTATTCATCTGAAAAAATAACTAGTATTGAGCAATTTAACTCTCAAATTACTTTTCATAGATCCATGTACTGAATCCTGTCAAATAGTTTGATCTTCCATATGCTGCATCTACGTGGATTTCAATCACTGTGATTAATAATGGACAGTGTAACTAAGTTTTTATATAATCAGAGAATACTACCTCTTTATGATTTTTCTTACATTTAAGTCAACACGTACAATATTCATGAAATATTGGTTTTCTCAACCATCCAATAGATCCTGTGTATATAGCATCATTACACCATTCCCATAAGTCATATTTCAATATTAATTAGTAACCTGAAGAGAGACGAGTGCTCACTTATTCCGTATCATTATTGATATTCTCTATTTTAAGTTCCTTTTTTATATTATTTCTTAAATACTTACCTGTATTCTATTGTTACAAATCTCCTACACATTTTGATCGTCCTGTTTTTCAGTATGGAAAATGATGAGTCCCCCTGATTTGGGATACTGAAATCAAAATCGATGAATTGCTCTTTCATAAATAGATACATTTTGTTAGCTTGTATTTTTCAAATTTCGAATGCTGAACTAAGGCTTGCAAACCAGGCAATTATACATGTGATATTTTATGAAATTGAGCAGGAACATTTCATGAAAGGGACATGGCTGCCAGGTTTCAGATCCTGGCTTCCCATCGTACTCCCTTATGTACTCATGAGTGTCTGCTATTGTGCGACAACACATTTGTTTATTGCTGGATGAAATTCCAACGTGAAAATTCTCATGGATTCATTTGTGACCATAAGAGTTTGATAGTTACAGTTACTGATGATGAAAATTGTACAGAAATGTAAAAATCTATAACTTGATCTTGTCTGTTTTGATTATCTTGTTACGAAAACCACTACTGAAGGCACATGAATGATCAGGGTCTGGAATCACTGAGTTCTCAGAGAATACACCACAGAGACTGTGTACGCTGGTACCATGGCTCATAGGTATGCATGTGTAAGAGGCAGAGTATGTTAAAACCAACAGATTTGGATTGGGAATGTCATCCCTCAAGCATTTCAGTACTCGCTGGCCTGAGTGTCAGGATGAGCTTGGCCGAATCAATGTACACTTGTTAATAGGGGAGCAATGCTGGTTCTGCCACAGAACAAATCATGTATGGCATTTCATGTAAAACATCAGTGTGCTGAACCACGGTTATACTGTCAGCTATTTCTTTAAAAGTGGCCACCATGTGACACGTTGGTGTGTTCATACATTACTGACTCATATCCAATGTTCCACCTTCAAATTCAGGTCTGATGCTTGGGATATGGAGTCGGAAATTCTATAGGTGTTCCAAAAAGCAACTGGCAAAAATGGTGCATTACAAGTATAAGAATTAAGCTCTATATTTGCTACACCAGTCCCTTGGATCTATGTCAAGACAACTGTAACAGACCCTTGTGCGAGCATTGTACAGTATGTAGATGGTATCTAGTACTGTCCATAATGTTCACAGTACAGACGAAAATGTGTCAAATATAAGTCTTCATCACAATCTTAATGTGAGTCATTGACTGTTTCCAATTAACATGTTTACAACCAGACCAGCATGTGGGTAAGTGTCTGTGGATACAGAGACTGTTGCATATACAACTTAAAAATAATGTGTACAGTTGAGTTGTGAAGACCATTCACATTGCGAGAGCTCTAACCTTTCCTATTGGACATGAAAGTCATGTAAATGTAAACAGTGGTCATGACTCATCAAACTGAGCTAATATTGGATCTGGGACACAGGAAGATCAGCCATGTGAAAATAGTGTACACATGTGGACGGTTGTACTCTGTCAGCATGTGTAAGAACAATGTATCTAGCACTTTTAAATGAGATAATTGTCGGCCAAGAACATCTGCAATATATGTAAGCATGGGCGAATTTTGCGAATCTGGCGTTCGCGAATTTGCGTATTTGCGAACTCGCAATCCGCAAAATCTGCGAATTCTCGCGAATTTGCGGATTTTTTTTGTGTTCTCAAGGGTTTCTGCCAGTTCGCGAGGGTTTTGTACCAGTTCGCAATTGCGAACTTACTTGTCGGCTCGCAATGGTCGCGGCTATGTTGTTTCTACGTCTGGTTCATCATCACTGGTTCACAGCACCCTCTGTTTCACCACTGCCACCCTGTTTCACCCATGCCACCCTCTGATACATCAATGCCACCCTCTGGTTCATCACTGTAGATTATGGGGGAAAAAGCAAGCACACCTGCCCTGCTTCAACTGACATGAATTAATTTGGGGTTGATTTATTAATGTGTCACTGTTTTAAAATTCCAGTCTGGCACCGGCTTCCTTATCTGTAATTTGCTTTCTGTTGCAGTGCAATTTTTTTTCCAGGACCTTTGTGGCCTACTTGTAACTATTCTATGAGCCTGCTGTGAGGGTCAGAGCAGGGTCATAGAATTGTTGCGACTAGCAACTGAACTCTGGAGGGGCCCCAGTCAGGAAGCACTACAGGGAATGGTTACTAATGATGAGTTTGAACTTTTGCACCTGCTGAGTGCTTTCAGTTTTGCAAAACTCGTTTTTCTGCAGAACAGCAACTGTAATGCCCCAAACAAATATAGGCAACTGAACTCTGGAGGGGCCACTCAGGAAGTACTACAGGGAATGGTTACTAATGATGAGTGAACTTTTGCACCTGCTGAGTGCTTTCAGTTTTGCAAAATTCGTTTTTCTGCAGAACAGCAACTGTAATGCCCCAAACAAACTTACTTGTGAAGTTGATTTCTAATCCAAAAGTTATCCAAAGAAAGTCAAAAGGCCTCAAATCCAAAAAAGTGCAGGCAAATGTCAACCTGAGTAGTTATTCTGATAAAAATTTCAGAAGGTCTATGCTGCTTGCTAGTGGATTTCTTGTGCAGAATTGCAAATTTTGTAATTTCGCGAGTGCGAGATTATTGCTGCCCGCCGCACCTACATGTTCGCAATTGCGAACTCTCGCGATGCGTCGCCAAACTCCCGCGGGATAACCTATGAGGGAGACCGCCATGCATGAAATCACCAAGTGTGCAGGATTTGTCCGCTGGCAGAGTTTGCCTATATTTTCCTATTAGAGCAAGATTTGACATCGCCATGTCAGCAGTCAAGTGTGATGTGTTTGAATTGACCTCAGACCCACTTGTTACTGTTTTATTAACAATTGTATGTGCACCACTACCACTAAATGTGCTTGTAAAGGCTCACTTTTTCACATGCTCACAATCCCATTCTAGGTATTGGATATGGTACTCAAGTCAAAAAATACGTTTATTTAGACCATTTGATCTATTAACCACAGTTCATACTTTATCATATAAAATCACATAACCCAAATTCATATTCTTAACAGTAAAAGTTATATTATCCTAAAAACAACCTTTGTACAATTTAAAACCAGGGTTCATTTGAATTATAGGGCTATTGGCTATTTTTGGGCCTCCAGTCAAATCAGGAACTTATATACCCCCTGCATAAATTTCCCGATGGCTATCGCAATATCAAGATTTTCCATATCAACTAGAAGCTCCTGTGCTTGGGTGCGATCCTCAACATCCTATTTTAAAAATATCGGGCGAAGAAACTGTTTGCGTAAATTTAAAAACATATAACATGATGTGCAAAATATCACATTTCATTCCTAGTTTACACACACATTTACCATCAGGACGCGTTAAGGCAGTTTTTATTGCACTATTTGTAAATAACAGATTAATACCTATTCTTAATTTAAGAACTTCTGTTCTTAACCAACGGTTTGGTAACAAGTCTATATATGGAAAATTTGAGTCTTTCTCCCATACTGAGCTCATAAACTTTACGGAGTCTTTCTCTCTCAGATACATTTGGTCTGTTGCCCTAGAAGTTTCTTTACCCTGCACTTTAAGAACATTCTTTATTACATTAGTTTGGAGTGTCATAGGGTCGATGTTCACATTCAGGTGGTCACTAATGGCCAGGAGTTTCCTTCTTGTTGCCTTCCCCCACTTTAACTCACTGGTCTGAATTTCTTTCATGCACCATTGTGACACCTTAGTGACTTCCCCCTGACCCAAACGGTTCCACAATATAAGGAGACTCATCTGCACCTGGACATTCCATACGGTTAGGCCCGATTCTAATCTTACTGCCTGGATCATTGCCGACCCAGGGAGGGACAGCAGGGATTTTAAACATTTTCCCTCCTCTTTATTCCAGGTGCTTTTCCCATCAATGAAGAAAACTTCAGCCCCATATTGGAACTGTGGCGGAACCATAGCCTTAAAGGCAGTCAAGAGAGGCTTCTGTGACATATCGCCATAGCTATCGTTGAATCTTTTCAGCTCGCATACCGCTAAATGCGCTTTTAGTTTCTGTGCTTCCAAATGGGTATACCACTTCAGAGAGCTTGCAAACCATATTCCGAGGTATATATATTCACTTACAGTATCTAACTTGGTTTGGCCCAAGTACCAGCTAAACTTCATACTCTTCTTCCCAAGGCATAGCATTTTTGTCTTATCCATGTTTACTTTAAGTCGCTTTGCAATAGAATATTCATTGAATACATTTAACTTCCTCTGAAGCCCTCACCCCTGTTTGGTCCATTATTACAAGTTCATCTGCATACAACAGACAGGACAAATGCTTACCATTTTTTGGGGGCTTGCACCTCTGGCTGTACCCAGGAGAAGGGGCACGTCTGCTAGAAATATGGCAAAATGTAATGAGGCCAAAACACAGCCTTGCCTCAACCCATTATTTATTGGTATTTCCATTGTAAGGCCGCTAGAGGTATCTTTAATTACCCGTGCCCAGTTATGGCTATGCAGTTCTTGGATAATCAGCAAAAGATTAGCAGGGACATCATACTTTCTCAATGTCTCCCACAAACAGTCCCTATCCACCAAATCGAAGGCTGCACGAAAGTCCACGAAGCAACAAAACAATTTGTTCTGTTGCTCCATGGACTTCCTTGCTACAGCCCACAATGCGAACCAGTGATCAATAGTAGAATGCCCTTCCTTGAAGCCACCCTGCTCTATTAGAACTACTGACTGCCGCTCCACCCATTCCTTCAATTTACCCAGGACTATTTTAGAAAAGACCTTTTTCCCAATATCTAATAAGTTAATCAACCTATAGTTCTTAGGGTCTTTCTTTTCCCCTTTTTTATGCAAGGGTCTAATTATGGCACATCTCCAGGATTTGGGGAAATGACCTGAAGCCAGGATTGCCACAAACATTTTGGGAAAAAATCCTGCCCACCAATCTATCTGGGTTTTAATTAGGACGGCGGGAAGATTATCTGGGCCTGCTGCACGTGATAAGTTCAAATTTTTAATAATTTCTTTTACTTTCTCTACAGAGAAGTCTGATATTAAACCTTCTACTCACCTTATCCAAGTTGATCTATTCTTCTCACTTTGCAGGGACCTTTTAGCATTATAAAGGTTACTTAAGTAATTTACCCATGCTGCCTACTCCACAACACAGCTCATAGTACACGGTATCCTTCCTGCAGCATCCTGTATCAACCTCCAGAACCCTTTTGTGTTTTTATTTTCAATTGTTTCTAAAAGGTTTGCCCAGCATTCTTTTTTAAAAATCCCTTTCTGCTTTTTTACTAGGGATTTGTACTCCTTCTTCAACCCAAGCAAGAGCTCCAACTTCCCATGGACATAACTGATCCTCTGGCGTCGCTCTAACTTTCGTATCACACTTTTTTTTCTCTGACATTCTTGATTAAACCACTTGGGCTTTCCTTTCTTGGGTTGTGTATTTACCTTGACCTGTTTCTTATCGTTTAGGTACACTCTTAAACACTGCACCGCCTGTACTATTATATCCTCGTACCATGCTACCTGGTGCCCTTCGATCCTTTCCTTTGATAAGTTTTGTTGAAAACATGCCAGTTTCTCAACAGACTCATCCGTAAGTTTTGTGGTCATACGTTTGGGATATTCCACATTTTGGGGGATTACCCTTTCACATGCACCTAATATCCCACCTACAATTTCACAAAACAACGCATTATGATCACTATCCCTGCGCTTAACTACGTGGATTTTTTTTTACCAATACATAGTTCCACGCCTGGATAAAGATATAGTCTATAGGGCATTGTTGGTTTCCCACTCTAAGGGTCTGTGTAGCTGGTCGATCGGTATCCTTCCTGCCATTTAGGCATATTAAACCCTTTGAACCCAAGAACTTTCCAAGAGCTTCATCCTTACTAGAGGTTAGACATAATGGGAAATCTGCTGGATCTATGTTATAGGCACTCAGCATATCCTCAAACCAACGATCTAACCTTCCAAAATTTAATTTATGGTTAAAATCGCCCATTATCACCAAGGTATCCTTCTCATACTTTTCTGTCAAGTCAATTATATCCTTTTTAAAGAGGCTTAATTCTCTCTCATATTCTTTTTGAGACCCGCCATTGAATATATAAGTTTATGATAATCAGATGGGCATCCTTCCCTTTGGTCCCTGGATGACATACATTACAAACCAGTAGCCATTTACATAGCGAACTGATTAGTTTGGTCTCTTTTACGAAACTGGTTGAAGCAAGTGTCACCATACCCCCTGAGTGTCGTCCACATTTTTTATTTTTGCTAGCTGGTTTATGAAAATGAACGAACCCTTCAACTACCTGGGTGTTGCCGCATAGCCATGTCTCCTGTAAACAGATGACATCAACACACTTTGCAAGCTGCTTTAAACTATCCACCTTTGTTGTTCCTCCCAGCCCATTTATGTTCCATGAAACTAATTTCAGGCTATGCGGCAACTCAGTAACCTAGTCGATCTCGCTGAGACACCCTGACTCGTTCAGACCCCATGAACAAACACTACTATCCATGTCCCAGCTACCCCCATCTGTACTAGGCTTCGAATTTGCTACGGCTATGGTGATATTAGCCGTCTCCCCCGACCCCTAGTTACCCACCTCACCTGCCTTTCCCCTAGTCCTCCCCTAGTCCTGCATGAAATCTCAAGCCTCCCTTTCGCTGTTTCCCTGCATCTACTTCTTCCTCCGAAATCATCCTTATACCCTCTTTTAAGATTTCTTTTTCTGCTTTCTGAATTGCCGCTTTAACAAGGCCTGAGTAAACTAACACCTTTGTGTATTCTGCACCATTGTCATCACTGCTGAACCCAATCTGTTTCAGGTCCTTTCTCCCAATTTCTTTTAGGGATGGGCATTTTGCGAATGAAAAAAGGAGCTGGGAACGATTCAGTGGGATTAACTTTCTTTGTTTTTTCCCTCCAGGCACTTGTTCATTAAGTTTAAAGTAGATCCACATTTTATTATTATTGCTTTTATCTGAGGTTTTTGCGTCCCAGTCATCTCTACCCTCCTGTATATTCATTCTAGGGAGTGTGTCTGCTATGCTACCTCCAACAGCTGTGCTTCTAGTGGGTACTTTCCCTCCTAACTTGTTATTAATGTTTTTGGGGTTATACGTAGTTTTCCGTGGTGCCCTTTTCCTTTCAGCTTCAGCTACCGCTCCTACTGATTGCCTCCTTATTTCACTACTTTCTCGTATCTTGTTTTTCCGCAGGGCATTTCCTTTAGATATTGCCCTAGCCTGCATTTCTTTGCCATTCGCTTTATTTTGGGCCTTCAGCCTGCCCTGAACCTGAAAAGGCCTTTTTTTGGGAATACCTGTTGTTCTGATGCCTTACAGTCTCTCCTCGCCTCCTTCCAACAAAGGCCATCTAGAAATATAAACATTATTCTGTGGGCCACCTTCCACTATTGACTCGATGTTCTCTTCAATTTGGTTATCTGTCTCTGGGGCTTGTACTGTTCTAACCATTGTTGGCATCAGTTCCCTTATCCCCTGCAGTTCTTCTATCATTTTCTTAACTTGTAATTCATGATTGTTTAACAGGGTACTATTTTAACACAGAAACCTCTAATAAACCTTGCAGCATTTTTTGTAGCATCAGCATAATGTCCAACATCGAGTCAGAGGATGAAGTTGTACTATCCATGCCCAATGTACCATTCCGTAAAATTTCATTTAAGGAGTTCAGGGGTTTCGGGCTTTGAAATTCGACTTGATCCAAACTTCTGTCGAAAATAGTTCTTGCCGAGGGATTTGACATATTGGAGCAGTCGCCCACATCTATGGGCCCACGACCTGCCATGCCTTCCTCCACTACCCTTGGCGGAGAAAAAATCTGTGGAGAAGAAGAGAGTCATGGTTCAATGGATAGCATCCTACGGTTTAGATCACTCTGTGTAAGGGAGGGGTCCACAATCTCCACAACCTCTTCTACTTCTGCACTTGGTAGCTCTTTATTAGACTCATGGACTTCGACTTGGGCTTGGGCTTGACCTTTGCTTGGAGTGAGTGTTCTCTTGAAGTGCTTCCCCACAAAGTCTTTTATTGATTTAGACACTCGTCTGCCATCTTTCTCGCTGCCTTGTAGTGTATTCTCCAAGGTAGACTTCTTTGCAGTCTTTTTTCTCTCCTTTTTATCATTTATTTCGGGGGGCTACATTATAGCCGCTTCGGGCCCTTCTGCGACTGTTGTCGCGTCTAACTCATCTGCTTTTTCAAATGTCTCTAAGCATATTTCCTTTTGTTTTACCCTTCTTGGAGCCATAATCAAGCTTCTCGCCTGTTCCGTGGGTTTTACCTAAGCCACGCAGACCACACAGGATAACCTTTTCTTGTCCCCCAGCGAGGTCTACCGCCCTCGGTCTTATTACACCCACTAATCCAAATACCTAAAACAAGTTTAAAATATGATTTAAAAAACACTTACCTTCCCTGTGAGCTAGTTTGCTGACCGTGGCTGACCTTGGTTCCTCTTGGTTCCTCTTAATGCTACCTTGACCCTGCCTGAACCTCATGGGGGCCCCTAGTCTCGCGTCTCCCTGGGGTTTCAGGCTACAGGCTATAGGCGTCTATTGCCAGTATCGGCAGATAGCAAACATTCAGTGAGCTTTAAAACTCCTCTGCTCCGTGTTTCAAGGGCTCTGTAAACTCCAGCGACCCTGTCTGCACCTGCTAATAACGCCGAAGGGCTCAGTGCAGGGGGCAGAACCCTCAGCCGTGGTAATAGCAGCTGTGGCATTTTCAGTCTGTTAGCCCTCGGCCCTCCGTCCTCAGTTGTCCCGGGCCAGTGCCTTCCTCCGCAAACCCCCCCGGGGGCGGGGTATTATAGCCTGGTAAGAGTCGGGATTTTGCTCCTCGATCCGGCTTGCGCTTCCTCTTCATCACTCTGTCTCTCCAGTGGGCGTAGCACGTCCGCACGTCAGCACGACCTGGCCACGTCAGCTCGCAACACAGGGAAGGCTCAAAAATTTCTATATCATGAACCTGGGAAAAATGTGGATATGGTACTCATTAAGCAGTGCATAGATGTACATGGCCGGTAGGCAAACTTTGATGCATGTGTGATGGTATACCAGTTAAAACATGACAGACAAGCCACCCTTGTTTACATGTCATCTACTTTCACTTGATGTAGTGGCTTATTAAGGTTTCAGATTGTGAATTGTGACCTTGAAGGTGACTGTTAGTGAAGGCAGTTTGACCAGTAATGAATTCACAGTACATAGTTTCCTGTATTTAACAAAATATGTAATTTACATTTGTACAATCAGTTTAATGAGGTTGCTAACAGAGTGAGGGATGCTCCACTACTCTCTCACTTAGGTACACTGGAAGAGGAGGAGGCAGTCATCCTCCGGTGTTCCACCCATTTCCTGATCTTCAGAACAAGCAGCAGAGAAATATCATACAGAAATACAGTTTGGATTGTCGGACCATCCTGGAGCTGACTAGTCATTTGGAGCAGGATCTCTGACCAGAGATTAAATATCCCCACAGATCACCTCTCTTGTAAAGGTTTTGGCTGTTTTGCACTTTTTGGCCACAGGCTCTTTTCAGTTTACTGTTGCCACTTCAGGTGGGATGTCACAAGTGATGTTCAGTCATGTCCTGACAGAGGTACTTGATGTATTAAAGACGTGAGCCGCTACATTCAGATCTCTGGCCATGATGATTTGGGTACAGTGAAGGCAGCTTTTTATGGGCTATGTCATATCCCAAATGTAATTGGATCCCTTGATTGTACTCACATTCTCTTGGGGCCAACCACACCACCATGAGCAAGTTTACAGATACCGCAAACACTGCCACTCCATTAACGAGCAAGTTGTCTGTTTGGCCGATCTGCACATCTCCATCGTCTGTGCCCAGTTCTCAGGTTCTGCCCATGACAGCCTCATCCTGCAGAACAATAACATACCAAGACTAATGTCACAGTTCTAGCTCAGGAGGGCTTGGCTTGTGGCTGAGCGTGATGTGTGGTATCTCGATTGTGCATGGATGTCATGAAAATTGATATGATTGTGTGAATAAATTTTTACATCCTACAGATTTGACTTTTAGAAGACTCAGGATATCAAAACCAGCCATAGTTGTTGATGCCACTCCAAAATCCGACAATGTCTACTGAACAATTCTTAAATGTACATGTCATATGATTTTGGATTAAATATTTGTTCTTCACATTTAGTGAGTTTGTGACAACTTTGTATTCTGATACATCATTGTAAAACGAGTGATAGTACAGATCTCAGCTTTTGCAGCAAGTCCTGCTGAAGATGTATTGCTGAGCTGACACACATTTACACAGTCTCTGTATGTACAGATTCAATTATGTAGATGATGAGACAATGTGTGTCTATCCTTATGTGAGCTAATACTGTACAGAGTGCATAGCACTGTTGTTATGCAGACAAAACTACATTTACAAACGAGTAAGAAATGTTTTCTTTACAGATAGTGTAATTTGACCGTGGATGAATCATCACAAAAAACAATGTTTGAAAGAACAAAATAGACAATAGGATTATTTGGAGATATCTAAATGTATATGAATGAGAATACATGTATCAAAAATAATGAGTGATTGTGAGGATATAAATGAATGGAGTGTGGATGATAACAAACATTTGAAGTGGGGATTTCAATCATGGTGGATGAAAAGTTGAGCCCCTAATTTCCAGGTACCAAAGTCCAATTAACTCCTCACATCAGAGTGGGAATTATGGTGAGGTCGAGTCAACAACGTGAATGTGTGGCACACACAGTAACAACATTAGTGCAAGATGGTTCCCTTGCAAGTGGTTCTGGTCTTGCACCCTTCCCTTCTGAAGTATTACAAGGATGTCCCCTCTTTCTGGGTGAGAAAGGATCTGCAGCTGCTGAGCCTGGGTTACCTGCGGGTGTAAACTTCTCTGTCAGGACTTCACTTCCTATGCTAGCTTCAGAGGTTTTTGGTGGTGATGAGCATGGCACATAGGGAGGGGGAGCTGTTGGTGGGAAAGTCCTCTAGACTGTACTATTGATATCCCTCAGAACGCCTAACATGGAGGCCACCTCAGAATGTAGGCCCGCCACCTCAGTGCGGAACCCTGCCACCACAGTGCGAAGGCCACTACCTCATTGTTGAGGCCAGCCTTATCGCCTTGGATGGCAGCGTCCTCCTGGTATGTGAACAACTCCTTCATTTTCCTCACTTTGGTGACAACCTGGACCAATGCACCTGGAGCTGTGGTACAAAGCCAAGACCTTTGTTATGGCAGCCTGGGTGCCAATCTCAACAGTGGACTCACACTGGGGATCCACTTTGGCCCTCCTATGACATCTAGCCCCACTGTCGCCGGCCCTAGACACATACTACACACTCCTACTGAGTCCTGGCTCTTGATTTACTAGGGTGTTGGTGGCTGTCTGAGAAGCCAGGACTGGGGGGCAGGAGTTGGTACTCCCTGTGCTAGGCACATTGGTCACAAGGACAGATGTTGTTAGAGTTGTTGCAGGCATAGTAGGCGGTGTGGCCACAGAGTGGCCAACTCTTGAGGTCTGCCCAGGCTGCCCAGATGTCGTTGACATCTAATATTTCAGGTGCTTGTTGGTCACTTAAGGCTTTATCGTCATCGTCTTGGGAGGGACTCTTATGCCTTTCCTCTGCGTGCTCAGTAGCAGTTGCTGGGTCAGCTATTAATTGAAATGGAGATGAAAATAAATAGCAGCATTAATGGTATACATCCAGACATTTGTGTCCAATCCATTGCTGATCTGAAGAACTGATATCTGTAACTAGTGAGGTAACTTACCTTCAACATTAATGATGTAAATATGCTAATATATCATATACATTTTTCAAAGGTGAAAATCTTGTTCTCTTTTCCTCATGTGAGTCTTCAGCAATTACCTACACTGACAGGGTATGGTTCCAATGTATATCTGTACATGCAATAAGGCATATTGTTTGCTATGCTGTCAACAATGAGCTTTGAACACTTACTTTCTTCTTAATAAAAATTTAGACTTGTGAGCATGGGCTCAGTTGGCATTATAGATTACCTGAGTGTCTTGTTTGGCACACATTTCTTAGTTGTGTAGTTCAGTAGCTCAGGACAACATAACTCTGTGTTTTTGTGCATAACACCAACAAACTACGATGGCTACCTCAGACAAAATGTTGGTACATTTCTCGATGTGCTCTACTTCATGTTGGATATTTGAGTAGCAAGATAGCTGACAGGTGAGAAGGGGGTGAGGGGTGTTGCAAGCTGGTTGATAGTGTAGAGTCAAGGCCTCATGGTAGATGTAGTCACTTGGATGTGACATTTTTAATAGATGAGAAGAGTTGTGCTCCTTGAATGGTGACAGTTCAGTAGTAAGATTACTCCCAGGTGTGAAGGGGTGATGAGAGTAGCATGCTTAGTGGAGGTGAAGAGAAAAGGCATCATGGTAGATTTGTTGAAGGGCCAGAGAAGAGTTGTGCTCCTTGAGTGGAGTTAGATCTGTAGCCAGATAGCTACCAGGTGAGAAGGGGTGTGAGGAGTGTATCATGCTATGTGGTGGTGAATAGACAAGGTGGCCTCATGGTGGATGTGTTGAAAGGGCAGAGAAGGGTTGTGCTCCTTGAGTAGAGTTAAGTCAGTAGCAAGATGCCTGCCAGGTGAAAAGGGGCGTGAGGGGTGAAGCTTGCTGGGTGGTGATGAAGAGTCAAGGCATCATGGTAATGTACCATGGCTGTATATTGTACAGATCTTTGATTGAAAACACATTTGCATGATCTCACATTACATGCTGCCATTCTTGTAGCATTTGATGCAGCTCTTACAAACAACATTTGAATATGATGCAATTTTTGCAATGAATATCAGTAGTGTAGTTAGCAACAATGTTCTTTGCCACATACAAACCATTCTATGTGCCATCTTCAGGGAGTAGATGTAAATGAGGACAGAAAAGGCCTATTTGATTACAGACAGGACATTGTGATATTCTGTCAGTTTGTGTAGTTTGGCTTATCAGAGTCCATTCCTCCCTGTATTACTTCCAAGCCCTCAGGGTGTAGGATGGCCAAGACCTTCTTCTCCCAGGGCATGAGTCGTAATGGTATGCTGGGAGGACCACTGTCAGTTCTCCATGCTTCCAGGAGGTGGTCGATATACTTCTTACAAACATTATTCTGGAGGTCGTTCCACCTCTTCCTTATGTCTGCCTGTGAGCACAGGGTGTTTGCAATGGCATTCACACTGATGAATATCCTCTCCCAATTTTCCGATCTTGTGCTGTGAGAAGTATGCTGGACGTGGTTACCCAAATTTGGGGCTCATCTTTGATGGTTCCATCCACCATGCTTGTTAATTCCCTTTCACTGAAGGCAGTTCTTTTGGGCCCATGGTGAGGGGTGAAAACAAAATGTGAGCATAGTATGTTGAAAAGAAAATTTGAGAGCGGAATAACAGCTTTAGGTTGTGCAAATGGACTCAAAGGGTGGTGGTGGTTAGAAATTGAAGCTTTGCAAAGAATTAATGAAAGAATATTTATGGTTGTGATGGAGATGGCTTCTCGGTCTGGAATGGCAAAGGATGTAGGTCAAGTTAGGGGTGTGTTTTATAGTTTGTTTTGCAGGTGTGGTCACCTGTGATGAGATTTCAAAGGTGTGGTATCTGGCTCCAGCCAATGGCATTTTTCAGGCAGGATTTTGTTTTACATTTTTTGGTCGTTCACACATCAACTACGGTCTGCCTTTGACTAACTGCTGTTGGCTGTCCACCGCCGTGAGACCAGCAATGTCACGTTGTTCTCGTAATACACTCGGCGATGGAAACATTATACCAGTAGTGTCCGCCGTCTCACCGCCAACAAATCTGCCCTCTGCAACTCAACCACAGAACCGCTGACAGGATCTCTAGGGTATTGCTGTGCGTTTGGGACTGCTCAACTTGTAATATGATGGGTGGTTGTCCGGTGGTGCAGCTGTGGCATGGAGTGGACAGATGCGATTTTCCGGCGGTCAGACCGATATACTCATAATCAGGCCCTTAGTGTTGAATATGAACCAAACAGCTACTTTGCATATGAATTAACAAAATTGATAGCTGTAGCCTGGAGTCACATAACCAAAGTTGCTAATCACTATTACCTTTTAATTGAAAGCCCCTATACTCAAGACAATGAAACTAAACAAACTCCCCTACTTGATTACTTTGAGAATAACTGGGTAGGAAGACTACACAGATCTGGCCACAGATGCCAACCTAATTTCCACATGCCATGGTTGAACGTACCCTAGACCAACAGGCTTAACTCAACAATGCGGTGGAAGGCTAGCATAATGCCTTCCAATCCACAATGGGAAGACATCAATTAATTATGTACATTTCACTTGAGAACACCTACAGTTGCTCAACAAATACTTCACTATACATAACTAATATGCTACAACACTACATATCACAAGGAATATGGCACATTAACACCACTACACATATTACTACTTACACACTACACCACGTTACAACAGAAAAAAACACAATAACAACTCTATACAATACCTAAATTCCTCCCCCCTGGTCTTAAAGTACCTTTAAACTAGGTTAAAATAAACTTACCTTAACCGATGCTACACAGCTTCCAACCACAAGCTTCTCTCTCCAAAACTGTCCAAATAATAACAGCGATAGAATACAAAATCCATCTAGACCAATAAAAAATGATTCCATAATTAAACAGGAAAACAGACTATTTCCCATTAACCTCAATGTAAAACAATAATATTAAAAAAATGTATGCATTAAAAATATTTAACCAAGTTGAAATGTAAACAAAATTATGAATTATGATTTTGTCCCTAAAAATTATACAATATAGTACAATAAATGTTAAAATATACATTATATTCATTACTATAGGGTCGATTACGATATGTTTCGGAAAGGCACCAAACGGCATTCGATTTGTCTGAATCTGAATTGGAACCTGCCTTGCCGACCAACAAGGACACCGATTTCGATGGCTGGAAAGCGTTCAGACTGTCCGACTTGGTTCCGAAAGGCATTGGGAGTAAACCAGTTGGTCAGAGCCAAATCGTTGCGGTCTAAATATCGCATTTCCAGGCAACGAATTGGGATGTCGGATTTGGACAGCCTTTCCAAATCGGTTTTTCTGATTATACAATTTGTTTACAAATTATTTTAAATTACTTTCCCCCTTATCACCCTTATCACCTATAAACCCACATCCCACTCCTAAAAAAAATAATTACTAAACACAAAACAAAAGTTTAAATTGCATACAAATAATATTTAAAAACATTACCTTATTTTATACTTAATATTAATTTAGAAAAGGATTTACTTATATTTAACTAAAATATCAATATTATATATTTCCAACATCGATATTTTTGAGAACAATATAAAAACACGACCTAATTGAGATATTCTTAACATTGATATTCCATATCCATGATATTTTGAAAAATAACACAATATTTAAAATACAATATTCATGTCACACTATTTTTTCTTCAATATTGTGTCTGAATACTGCAGTGGGACATATGGCCAAACCATCGATGACCCTGACTTTACCGGGCTGTCAAAGATTTATACAGGCAGCAGAGAGGGAGTAGTCTCCTCTGTCGACATACTGAGGTTTACTTTAAAAGAGGTGTGCAGAATGTTGACAGACAGGAAACCTCATCACTGTTGTGATAGAGCACACTCTCTGTCAAACTCTGAATAAGGCCCTAAGGCACTGATTATGACTTTTAGGTGGAGCAGTGGTGCAGTAGAGCAAACTGCCACACCACTGCTCCACCAAAGGTAGCCACTGCCCGCCTGCAATATTGTGACTCTGTAGCAGTCTTGAGGCTGGATGGCGTGGCAGTCCCATGGCAGTGCCTCTTTTAAAGGATGTGGTGCCTTTGAAAAAGCCACCACAATGGGACCACACTACAATGTTCCTGCATGACATGGACTAGAAAGTACATGCAGTGCAGGAACCTATATGAATGAACACAGGGAGGCACATATGCCCCCCTGTGTGTATCCACATGGGGTGGAGACACAGGGGACCCTTTAGAGCCGTCTTTTTCTCCTCTCATCCAATGTTTACATGGAAGAAGAACCTCTATGTACACCCAGGATGAGAGGAAACTCGTAATATGCTTGAAAGCATATTGTGGCCTCTGATCAAAAATCCAACACCAGGGAATGGCGATTCCCTAGCAGAGCCTGCAGTCCCAGGGTGGACAGGCCGGCCAACTCCTAATGGGGTGCTCAGACCTCTGGTGCAGTGGTGGCTGCATCCGCTATTGCTGTACCACCACAAGTCTGGCGGTCTTCGAACCGCCAGACTCGTATGCCGGGCCTAAGTGTTCAAAAATGATTTTTGATGTAACTGATTTATTCTTGACCTTTAAGCCCCCTGGAAGAAATGTGTTTATTAGCCAAGGAGTTACCACTTACCTTGAGTAGTAATCCTTGGTAGCTATGGCAAAGAGCAGACAGGTTCGACTTAGGAAATGGATAAATTAATTGTGTAGTAGCAAAAGAATAATAATGTAAAAAACACAATAAAATTAAAATCCAAAGCCAAACTAGTAAAACAGATTAAATATGAATACGTAAATTGATACCAAAATGACTAAATCTAGTAGGGGAATTGGAGACATGAATATTTTAAGTTATAGTTTAAGTTCGAAGTTATAAATTAAACTAGGCAAGCTGGTCACAGTAGACCGGGACATAGGTAGGTATTGAGGCTTATTGACATGAAGCATGAAACCAAGTTCGACCAGGGTGGAGATTTTATCTTGGGACTTAGGCCCTGATTACAAGTGTGGTTGTCTTTTGACCGTCACACTTGCGGAGGCGCATTGCTGGCAGTCCACCCTCTGCTGGATTATGACGTTCTCTGAGTTGTTCCAGCAGTGCAACATTGGCTGCACCTGGGAACCACTGTTTCCTGGTGGTGACGAGGCAGAGAAGCAATGTAACATACTGAGTGGGACTGGCGCAGCCCCGCTCAGCAAATTACAAGCCTTTTCATGGGCATGAGTCGGCAATGAAAAGGCTGCCGGTATGGAAACAAAAAGGGCCCTGCAGAGCCCCCATACCCCCTGCTATGTGGATATATTCAGGGGGTACAACATGTGCTCCCTACCTGCTTGCACCCCCAGTTCCAGCTTGAAATGGACGTCACTGTCCATGCCATGGTTGAATATTTTTGTAGTTCCCATTGCAGTGCTTATTTTTCTAGCACTGCTATAGGAACAGCAAATAGACCTCCCACCTGCACAAGAAAAACTCATAGTCATGCGGACTGCCTCTGCACAGTAAAAAATCTTCAGCTTGGAATAATCCAGCAGGGCAAGGCATGAGACTTTAACTGAAGAGGGCCCCACAATTGAATCAGAAAGAGAAGACCAAGCGGGAGGAACCTGAATCTGCAGCACTGAGGCAATTCACTCTGAGTGGATATGCTTGGCAGGTTTATCCATATCCTTTGCAGATCTTTAAGTTGACAACATTTCTAAGTCATATGTTTTCAGCACTGGTAGGAGAAATACAGGTATTCAAAGCTATGAGCTCCAGAACATCAACAACATCACTGGGGTCAGAACTTACTCGGACACAAGCCAATATCGAAAAAAGGCCTCTTTTAACTTGTTGTGTTCCTATCGCTTAAACTGGAGGTCAGTCTATCATCCATGGAGTCCACATTTCTGTCTGGAGTACAAGAGAGAGCAGGCCCAGTCCTTCAGGCTCATATCAGGTCACTTAAAGCAGGTAAAGTTCTTTTCAGAACTCCCTCAAATCCAGTAGTGTTCTGAATAGGGACCTAGGGATTCCACATTTATGCATAGTACTAGCTTGTGGTTGGAGATGACTTCCTAACTAATGAGGCAATGTTTCCTAGGGGTAAGCTGGCCCACTTTTACAGCAGTTCCAGTCTGTCCTACTGCAAACAATCCCACAGAGCCCCTCACACCTAAAATCCAAAATTGTGAAACCCTTCTCCCCTTATGCAGAGCTTGGGCCACCGCACAGAGTTGTGACAAGGGTAATCAGTAGCCCCTCTTTTCTTGTCACTCCAACCCAGTTCTGGGGGCAGTTCTCACTCCACTGGGTTTAGTATCTAACTGACAGCTAGGGTAAAATAAGGGTCTCACCAGGCCCAGGTGTTGTCTGTCATCTGCTTGTGACAAAGGAGGAACAAAAACATCTCCCTACATTTAGGACTTTTCCTCTGCTCTGGGAGCAGTCCTCATGCCTCGTCAGGGGTAAATACTCAGAGGGCTATAGCTGGAGGTTAATGCAAATTAGCCACCAGAGGCTTACAATTCACTCGGAGGGCTGCAGCTAGAAGTTGATGCCAATTAGCCTCAATAGCATTTAGGCAGGGAAGTGAATGATTTCTAAAAATTACTTTTCCTCGATATTTATAAAAAATCCTACTTCACCATTAAGTTATGCTTTTAATATAAAAACATAGTCATTGAATCATTCATTTTCTGTTTAATTCAAAAGTAAAAATTACAAGGTATAACACAAACTGGCTCTTGAGTTCTTACATGGCACTTACTTAATCATGACACAATTTATTCAACTAAAAAACTTCAATGTCAATTAATTTGATTTATTTGATAGCACATAGGGTTGTTTTCTCCTAGTGCTCTCTAATGGTAAAAAATCGAACTGTAGCCTTGTAAAATATATGAGTGTATAATATTTGGCATAGCTATGATTTAAATCTTTCAAAATGAAATGAAATTAATTTGATTTACTGAAAAGGACCACTGAAAATTACCTGTAAGAGCATTCTTAAAGTATTAAGCCAGTTAGTGCTTACCTTTAATTAATTTAAACATAATAATTGATACCAAGCGTTTTAAAGTAGTAGGCCTTAAAACATTTTGAAATGAGTGACATTTTAATGAGGACGCATTTAGAAAAAGTGCTGTAGGTGTGCGTTTTCTGAAGTAGAAAAATTGCAGCATTAGCATCTTAACGGTGTGTTTTGGCAGTTATGCAAAAGCCCAGAGATTTGAAAGGGAACAAAATGGTCTATTACAAATATTTATTGGGCAAATATGGATTGGCATGCTTTTCAAATGTGAGAGCTTAGAATATGTTTCTATACCAAAAATAATAATACACATCTTAAAAAGGTAGTCAATTTTTTGAAAGCTGCCATTTTGAACCAGTTGTTCCATTCCCTTCAGTGGACCATATTTTGTAATGTGCCAGAACTGTAGTAGAATGCATTCGAAAAAACTAAACAAAGTTGTTAATTCTACAATTTACTGCAAACCTGATGCAAGTTTATTTCAGAAAAAAGAACTGTGTTAACTAGCCCTTTTAATTGAGACATTTCCTATTTTTATCAGTAAAAATGTTTTATATACCATTACATTTTAGTGGTTTACTATAAGTTCATAACAAAATGGCTAAATGGTGCTATTGAAAGTTTAATTAGAGAAAGGTAAAAAGAATAGTACCAGTGCCCACATGATCAAAAATATAATATTGCAGGCCTGCAACATCAAAGCATTGCAGTTTAAGTGACTTATGGCTAATCAGCATCCACAAGGCAAACTCATACCTGAAGTTAAGAGAAAACCTATCCAAGACATAAGACACATACTGCTACACCTTGTATTTATAACATCTCTAAAGATTTAACACTTTGGAATGAACAAAGAACAAAATGTTTGGCAAATATAAAATTGTCATCCACTCCTGTGGCTTTCAATAAGCTCACACATCTTCAGCTTTTCCATCTCACTTTTATCTCAGGAAACAACATACTGAATGAAATGAAAATGTGTTTTATAGAGCGCAGATAGCTGCCCAGAGGCTCAATAGCAACAACCAATTTTGCTTGTGGCCGTCTGGCGGAACTAATCACGCCGGGCTACACTCTGGGTTATAGTGTACTAGCTAGGGTGGATGGTATCCATCATTATCTGCTAGGAGGTTCAATAGAACTTGCACATTTAAAGCTCTGTCTATGGTTATCATACCACATGCTCCTTTCACCTGCTTATAATTGGGGATTGGATAACGCCAACCTATTTGCACAGCTTGACTTGGAATATTAATTTGCAGCACGGCACAGATGCCTGGCTATAGCTTTTGTTCAAGATAATTCTTGCAACCAGGTTACAACCGAGTGGATTGGCTGTTGCCTTCTATTGACAGTGCCCTGAAGAAGTCCTATGTTTTAGAGGATGAAACATGCTCGCTGATGGTTTGTTTTATAAACTGAATAAGGAAGAAAACACTATATGTCATCTAGTTGCAGCCATTTCTTTCATTGAACTATGATTTTTCAATATGCATGGACAATTGCTTATGGACTTTTTTGACTAGAAGTGGTGCAGTTCCAATCAGGTTTCTTTGTCCTAAATCCCCTTGTGAAGGGGAGTGCTTCGGGACAGGGAGCACATTTGAATTTTTGCAAACAGGATGGTATTGTATCCAAATAGTAGTGATAATTTACGGTACAGGTGCTCCATATGTTGCTTTGTGGTCCACTGTCCAAATCTCGAGTTTCTTACCAGGTCAATAGCTATCTAGATGTGTCATTCCACTTTTAGTCTAATGGGGCTTATTTCATGTTATATGTACATTACCAGGTCCAAAATTACACAAGCATCTAACAGACAATTTACTTTTAACCACCTAGGGGCATATTTATCACTGTGTTGCATTGCCCTTGCACCTGATCGGCATAGGGCGGCACACAGTTTACTTCACAGTAGCCCTTCTCTGGCATACAGACATCACTGACTCTGTACTGCATATGGGCAACTGCTCAAACAGTGCAGCAGTTGTTTCCTCACAATACACATAGAAAGTCCACTCAACAGGGTCTCCACTGGACCTTGCTCCCTGCACTGCTGTTATCTTCCCCAGAGGGCACGCTTGTGTGGTAAATTTAAATTACCTATACTTAATTTATGCGGTAAAGTTCAATAAGAATAACTCAGAATAAATAAGAGGCAGAATCCATGATATTTGAGGTTTTAAAAGGGGTTTTATTCCTTAAAAAGGAATTGGTTCGAACCAGGCAATCGGATTCCGTCACCACGTAGGTTCGGGAAGGGATAGACAATACTTTATTGACAGGTTATCATATATATAGTCAATGCATTACAGTAAAGGCAGATGCAGAAGGCATAACAGCTGAGAGGAGAGATAAGAATACACACACGTAATGAAAAAGGCGTTACAATAGGCGTGCATAAGGGCGTGTACTAGAAACGTCATTATGAGATGTCACAGGTGGGTGGATCCATAAGAGAATCCTGCAATGTCTGCAGAAATACATGGCAGAGATGCGCGCGCAGCAGCATGACGTGTAATTGACGTGTAACTGGAGGGTGAAGGGGACTTGACATTTAGCCTTACATGAGGAGACAGAAGTCTGGGATGTCAGAACAACCTAATCCCAAATCGTATCTAATATCTTGTGTTTAAGGAACTGTATTATCTGGAGGAAAAGGTCTCTCGGGCAGAGGCTATTCTATACTGACTGCTAGTGCGTGTATAAGCGTCTATGTGTCTACATGAGATGCGAGGGGGCATGGGCCTACCATGGTAACAGGAGCTATGAATTACTTGCACGGAGACAGAAAGGCCGGGCTCTTTGCTCTGCAGCTGGAAGGATGTTTACCTAAGCTACTAGACACTAGACAGGAATGTATTTTTCGAGGAGCGGAGCAGATAACTTGAAGGCAAAATACAGTCTTGGCAGGCAATAGGCCGAGCCAGGCACCGTTAGCCGCGCAGGGAGTAAGACAAAGGTCATGGATACAGATGCAGGTCCAGGCTGGAGCATTCAGAGGCAGAAGGCAGGAAAAGGCTCGATGGCTGAATTCAGGGCCTAACTCGCCAGAGCTGAAAAACGTGTAAAGTACACCATATAAAGACGGTGGCAAGGCATACTTAGGAACTGAATTTTCGACCCATTCATGGTGGATCTGAAAGAGGACATGTTAACGTTGGACGCAAATGTATTTGCGTCTTCATAGCTAGAAGTGGAGGGAACATACATGTACTTGTAGCACGTACATGGAGCCGTTGGGGTCTAAGATAGGGGACACAATTGATCATAAAAATTCATATTTCCTCATTCCCTCCTTGTCCCCTACGGACCCTTCATGATATATCGATCCTCATGAATCTATCGATCTGTTCACGTAACATCATTTGCTCTTCTTTCTTCTTACGGGATTTTGAATGAGAACTTGAATGTGGAATACATGATGTGGCACACAGGCCGCAAATCGCTGGCCCACATTGTAGACATAGGCAGCAACTGAATACTATGAGAAGGGCAATACCTAGGAAGGATAGGACCTTCCATCCCCAGGCTGACAACACGCTCCAGAACCAACCGGACCATGTCCAGGTGCCTGGATTCTGGTGTATCTGACTTGCAATTTTATGAAGACGGGTTATGGCTTTATATACTGATGGCGCGTTTTCTGGAATGAAAACACAGCAGCTCGATCCGATGACTCTACAGGCTCCGCCCCTATCGGCCAGGATGACGTCAAGGACAAGACGATTTTGGAGAACAACAATCCGCATCGCAGACTGCTCCTCCGTTAAGTTGCCTAGGGCAGAAGTAGTTTCATTCACTACTGCTTCGAGGGTTCTGGTTAATTTACGTATCAGTTTACTATTAAAGACAGCACCTATGTAGGGAAAGAAACCTTTATTGAAGTCTGTGTATTGTTCCCATGCCGTTTCAGTGTAATCGACAATCGGGAGATCTCTCCGGAGTCTATTGTTTACTAGATGAGTATTCCTATGATAATCAGGAGGGGCCAGGAAAACAGGTGGCAGAAGGAATGCAATGTAACAGGTGCCATCCCAATCTAGAGGTAAGCGTATATATGCGGTATGACCACAAATGAAGTAGGAATGACGGGAAGCTCTAAATGTAGACTTGCCTTGATCACTGAATTCGATCACAGTAGTACATTTACTATGACCCAGGTGTACTGAACCATTCTTTCTTACACATAATTCACCTTTGACTGGTAATACTGACATAGCAGGCAAGACTGGTGCAGCTTCGGATTCAACATTCAGAATCATGAGGTTAAGTGTAAAGTTACCTAATCCATATACTTCATTTTCTAGATCAGTTCCTGTCCTTTTGGGAAGTCCCTCCTTGTTAGGGTAGCAGGCTTTAAGCAAAACTAAGTTCAGGTTACCCCAAACCCAATTGCCCTGGTAAACTACAGTATTTGAATCTAAAGAATTAATCAAACTAAACCATGCACCACAGGAACCATTGTGTGTGAACGGGTACGGAAAGAGGGGTAGAACTCCCTTGTATTTCTGGTAGGGAGGGAGTCGGCCACATATCCAACAATTCGTAGCGTTGTTGGTCTGATGGGAGTGATGTAACATACTAATGAATGTATTGTTGCGCAGCGCAAGTCTGTAGGACAACTCATGCGGAGGTAATTCGCTAAAAGAGTGTTCGGCTGTAACATTGAAAGCAGAATGTGCACGCTTGAAAATAGGGTAGTAGATATGCAATAGTATACTTGCAGCAATAATCAGAAGACTTAGAAAAAACATAATCAGTAATGTCACTATACAGTGACTACGAAGCGATTTACAATATGCACGTTTCTTGAGCTGTTTCTGTCTATCTCTCTCTCTATTTCGGTCTAGGGGATACATGTCAGAAACTAATTTAACCGATTCACCTAGGGGAGGACTTAAACAATTAAACTGTCTGACTTGCTAGACCTTAGTTTCAGTTTATATTCCTGGGAAGCAGTTTTCTCGACCAGGGGGAGTTTTGAGTCAGTCTGTGGAGGAGGGCAGGGCTGAGAGTTCAAATCAGAAGGCAGTCCGTGAAATTTCTTGATATGGCTCGAGTGCAGCCATCCCTTGCGGCCCTCAATCTTCACTGCTGTCCTCGTTGTCAGAAGTACTAATTTCGGCGTTTGCCAGCGGGGCTCCAGCGGGCTCCTCCTGTCGAAATTTCTTATAAACACATAATCACCGGGGACCACTTCATGGGGCTTCACCTCGGTGTTGTCGGGAAAGGCTGCAGCTACCTGTGAACGACAAGATTGTAGTGCAGACATCAAGGAGGCAAGGTAATCTGTCAGCATATTACAATCAACATCAGTGATTTTACGAGGTATAGGCGTCCCCCACATATTTGGTGGCCTACCGAAGACCACCTCGTACGGGGATAGCCCTGTTCGAGAATGCGCTATCATTCTCATATAAAAGAGCGCAACTGGTAAGGCTACTATCCAGTCGACGCCTTTCTCTCTGCAGATTTTAGAAAGTCGAATTTTCAGAGTCTGATTGTGACGCTCCACGAGACCTGCTGCCTCGGGATGCCGGACACAGTGGAATTTCCACTGATAGCCTAACAGGAGTGTAATGTGTTTCACAAGCTCGGATGAGAACGGTTGACCGTTATCTGAGTATACGATACGGGGCAAACCATACCGTGGGAAAAATTCACGAACCAGCTGCTTGGCAGTGGTCGGAGCAGTGTAATCTGGGACTGGATATGCTTCTGTCCATCGGGAAAGTGCGCATACAACTACGAGGACATATTTGAATCCTCGACAACGTTCCATCTGGATATAATCCATCTGGAGGACTTCAAAAGGATGATCGGGAGGTTGAAATCCACCTTGCTCTACAGGAATGCTTTTACCTGGGTTGAACTGACAACAAATCATGCAAGTACGCACTTTCTGTTTGGCTGCTGCTCGTAAGTGTTTATTGAACCAAATGTTTTGAATACTGTCTAGCATAGCTTTCTCTCCTAGATGCGCTGGACTATGTATTGTGATAATGATGACTTGAACCATAGAGTCGGGGAGAAACCATGTAGATTTTCCCTTCGTCATCCATCCCTGATCTGTTTGGATCCCTCCTAGTTCGGTCCATTTCTTAATTTCGTCTGGTGTAGCATGTGTCTGTATGTCAATTACATCATGGGCGGGATCCCTAACTGTCATGCAGTGTGTCGATGTCGGAACTATTGTCTTTGTCAAGTCAGTTGCATGAGTCCGATTCTGGGCAGTTTGCTTAGCTGTTCGGTCTGCCAGGTCGTTACCCTGGGAAATGATATCGGTGACTTTTGTATGTGCTTTACACTTCATGATAGATATCGCAGTAGGCAGATGTATTGCATATAACAGAGCTTGAATGAGGGGACCGTGTTGAATGTTGGCACCGTGAGAAGTCAAGTAACCTCTCTCTCGCCAGAGGACTCCGAAGTCTTGTACAACTCCGAATGCATAACGTGAATCTGTGTATATGTTAACTCTCTTATTTTTGGCTTGAATACAGGCTTGTGTCAGAGCGATGAGCTCTGCTGCTTGAGCTGACAAGGTGTCAATACAATTTGTTTCTATAACTTCGGTGTCTGTCGTGACTGCATAGGCGGACACTAACTCTCCTGTACTTGTTCTCATGCATGAACCATCCACATAAAGTGTCAGGTCTGGATCTGGTAATGGAGTGTCTGTCAAGTCTTGTCTGGGTTTCGTCGTAATAGTAATGACTTCAATACAATCATGTGCTAATGGGTCTGTTCCACTTAATGGCAAAAGTGTGGCAGGATTTAATGTACTACAGCGTCTGATTTCTATGTGTGGCTGAAACAATGTCAATTCATAACCTGTCAGTCGTGCTATAGTCAAGTGCTGGGTCTGTGTTCGGTTTAAAAGAACTTCCACGGAATGTGGAACTTGCACTATCAATTGATGTCCTAGTACTATGGAATCGCTTTATCTGATTGCTAGAGCTGTCGCTGCAACTGATTTCACGCAGGCAGAGCCTGGGCTACTGGATCTAGTGTGCTAGAAAAGTAAGCACACGGTTTGTGTGAACCTGCTTGTTCCTGAGTGAGTACTGACAAGGCAGTACCTTCGCGTTCTGTGACAAAAAGTGTAAAAGGCTTACTGTAACATGGTGTTGCTAAAACAGGTGCTTGACATAAGGCTTTCTTTAAGTCTTCAAAAGCTTGTGTATGTTCCTGAGTCCAAGGGAGGACAGTCGATGTCGCTGCCTCCTGGGTTGTCAACTGAATGAGTGGCTTTGCTAAAAATGCGTATTGGGGAATCCATTGTCTGCAGTACGAAGTGAGGCCTATGAAGGCCCGCACCTCGTTTTGTGTCTTGGGTGGTGACATGTTTACAATTAACTGGATGCGATCAGGTGTGAGCTGTCTCCCCCCTTTGGACAGCAAGTGCCCAAGGTACACAACTTGCTGAACACAGAATTGCAGCTTCGAAGGGGACACCTTGTGCCCCTTGTCGGCCAGAAAATGTAAAACCGTCAGTGATGCTTTTTCACATTCAGGTTCGCTTCGGGCGGTGATCAGCAGATCATCGACATACTGAAGCAGGGCAGTGTTAACAGGCATGTGGATACTGTCAAGTTATCTTTTCAGTGTTTGGCTATAGATGCTGGGGCTTTCTGTGAATCCTTGAGGTGCGCGTGCAAATTTGAAACTTCGTCCATTTAAACAGAATCCGAACAAATATTAGCTTTCCGGATCGATTGGGACGCTAAAGAAGGCGTTCTTGAGGTCAATTACAGTAAAGAACGTTGCTTCTGAATCAATAGCAGTTAATAATGAGGAGATATCTGGAACCACGGGATACTGTGGTACAATGCATTTATTCAATTCGCGCAGATCAATAACTAATCGATAAACTGGAGGTGCATTTGGATCAGTACGTTTAAGAATTGGGATGATAGGAGAATTACATACATTGGAGTCGGTTTCCACGACCACTCCTTGTGCAATGAGCTCGTCAATGATTTGCAGCAAAGCCACTACAGCATCTGGAGGTAATTTGTATTGTCGAATTCGTGGTAATACCACTCCTGCTTTGAGTGTGACTCGATATGGTGTAATGTGCATACAACCTACATCAGTGGGGCCTTGTGCCCATAAATGTGCAGGAACATTCTGTAACCGGTGATCCATGTCTCTCAATACATAGTGACCTTTAAAGTCTCGCAAAAATAGTCGTACTCCTTCCGGAGAACAGCATATTACAGCTCCTAGAGCTTTCAGTGTCTTTATACCTAACAAGTTTTCTGGGCATGATTTTGTAAGCAATAAATCTGTAGTCCGTGTCAATGGACCAACTGCAAGAGGAAGAGGTTGCGATACTTCGTTAATAATAGGCTTTCCTGAAAATCCAAGGGAAACATTCTGTGAGCCTGAGAGGGGTGCCCCTGGAACCTCGTCGTGACTTATAGTTGTTCTGCTTGCCCCTGTATCAATTAAAAACTTTCTGTCTTTCCCTAATACTCGACTATGTACATAAGGACCCTCTTGATCTACAGGAACCTCAATAAGAGGCAAGCCAACCTCCCTCTCTAGGCTGTTTCATGTGTATCGCTGATAATCGGGATAGTCATTTTGTGCATACTGGTACATCTGTTGTGTCGTGTTTTGTGTTGCGGCAATAGGCTGTGGCTGTGGTACTGCTACGGTCTGTACTGTCTGTTGTGAAGCCTGCATAGGCTGTACATTCTGAGGTACTTGTTGTTGGATCTGATCCTGTCTAGGTGGACGCGGTCTCTCCTTGGTTTTACCCGTAGAGATATTGTGTTTCAGAACTGCACAATCGTTTATATAATGACCTGGCTGTTTACAATAGTTGCATGTCCCTTTAACAGGAGGCGCTGAATTACTGGACTGTGTCGCACCCTTTTTATGACCGTCAGCTGGAACTGACTGAGCAACTAACATTTTCATTTTCGTGTCTTTCATACGTCTTTGTTCGTGTTCTTGTTCTTCTCTAATTCTATTCTGGTGGTACTGTAACATTTGTAACATTTGTGAAGGGGTGTTAGCTTGCCAAGTGCTCTCAACTTTCAGTACTCTGTTCTTAACCTGGGGCAGGGAATTCTCGACTAATTTTGTTACAAATAGATGTGGATATGAATCGCTACTTGCTTTCAGGCCGCTATTAATACCAAAACATTTTTCAAATCGGGAATAAAAATCACAAGTGTCTTCATCGGGTTTCTGTTTGCAGGCTGAGATTGCACCCCAGTCTTCCTTCTTCGTAGTTAATAAACGTGGCAATACTTGTACTAACAATCCTGGTAACGCTTTAGTTCTATCCCCAAGCCCTAGGCCTGGAGTTCGGGTATTTTCTTCATTTTCTAATGCAGCCCAATCAATCTTTTGCTCTCCCACCTCCCATTCTTTTTCTTTGAGTTTCTCGTAAATACCGGCAGGCAATAATACTTTCAATATTTTCATAATGTCAGGATAGGTATAATCACCCATGAGTAACATGTCTTTTATTTCACGGTGAAAACCTGCTGGATCTTTGTCATGACTGGGCACTAATTTCTTCATTTCCAATAGTTCTATTTTAGTTATGGGCGTGTACACGAACACACGTCTAAAAGTGTTGTCATCATTTTTAACTGGGTGCACTTCTCGTAAGGGATTCTGTCTGTCTATGTAATACATTTTTCTCTCCATGGAGGGAGCTGGATCAAGCTGTGGACACAGGAAGGCACTATATCTGTGCCGATGTTCTAGAATTACTTTAATTAGATCGGTACCTAGACCTCTCCATTTCTTCATGAGTAGTTCTATTAATATATCAGGTAGGGGACCTGGATCGGAGTGTTGGCTTTTATACAATATAAGGAGGTGTTGTATCATGTACATACCAGCTAAACGCTGTTCGTCTGGTGAAAGATTCAAAAACGTGTGTGCTAGCGCGTCATCACTATATTTATCAGAACTGTCAGCCCATTGTACTGCTGACCTGGCTAATTCTTGTTCATCCATAGAATCGAGTACATGGTACCCCATTCGTTCTTGAAGTATTTTATCAGTGGTCTGAAATAAGTGTTCAGGGGTCTTCGGGTTTGACATGGCTGTTTGAAAAATTCTCTTTCTTTCTGGACGTAACGGACGCATTGAATTATTAAAGGGTCTTCCCTTACCTACATAAGCTATCATTTCTCTAGCTGGTAACTGCAATTGTCCTGTAGCCGTTTCTAGTTGTTCCTCCTCTCCTGAGGATTCAATCTTGTCTGAATCTATTTCTGTTTCCGGCTGTCTTCTTTCATGTATTTGTTCTACTGCTTTTCGGATCCTTCGGTACATATTTTCTATACTACTCTGTTTATCATGTTTTCCGTCTGCTATATTCTGACCCAATTTGTTAAGTGCTTTCATTTCTTCCGGGTCTGCACCAGGCCTATCTTGGTTTCTTATCAGGCAATTTATGAAAAAACGTAGTATCATCTTTTGAGTATCAACTTTCTGATAGGCCATGGCGTTGCCAATACTTTCGGGACCTTCCCCTGTTTGGATGAAGTGGTATATTCTGTCTAGATGATCAATCATCTCTGGTAGTATCATTAAATAGTTTGCAACTCGTCTTAGTCGTACTGATGATAGCATCATTCTGTCGTCTTTACCGGGTACTGGATCGTATCTACAGTCTGTAAGAGGCTCATTGAGTATGTCGTAATTCGCTGATTGAGGTGTACGCTGTTGTGCTAAATCCCTATAAGTCAATCGATGTGCTTGTGGTGGTGTTTGAAAACCTCCTGTCGCACCTCCTGAGGTGCCAGGTAAGAAAGGGTTTAGTGGGTTATAGCCAGGAAGAATAGGTGCAGGGAGAGGTGGGGGAACTGGCGGAGGGTGTGGAGCGGGAGGAGGAGTATGTTGCTGCGGAGGTGGGGGCAGATTATCTCGGGGTCGAGCGCCGTTAGCAGGTGGTGTGCGTGGCGGCGGAACATTAACATATTCGGGGGCTGCATCGTCTAAATAGGAAGAAAGGAAAATGTCCTTTGCGGTCTTGTGGTGTAACTTAGTCGGAAGCAATGGAGGTGGCAGATCTTTTGGTACTTCCGGGGTGGCCTTAGGTAAACCCTCGGCCAGAAGAGGATACATACCATTCATAAGAGTGTTTCGTTGTCTGTCTACTTGTTCTGCTTTTACTCGGATACCTTCCTCAACTAATACATTTTCTCGGGCTTTGTCTGAATCCTCTCTACTTTTCTCTGCTTTTCTGAGTGCTTTCTCTGTGCGTCTGTGCGATTCTTTGCGCCATAATTCAATGGCATCTTTCTGTGACTGTCTGGCTTTCTTTTTCCATAGTGCTTCTTCTACTCTCATGATGCAATCTGCATCCCATGTCCCCGTAACGGGCCATCTCTGATTCTCTTCTAAATCCTTGGTATAGTCTGTCCACAAGTCAAGGTATAATACGGCATCTAGGCCATGTTTGTGGTACATAAAATATCCGGGAGTGTCCCTAGGTGGGATAGGAACGGCTTCCTCGAGTATCCCTTTTCTAGTTTTTATCTGTCTTAATTTTGAGAATAACGGCATCTTAAAAACCTTGCTACTTGATTCTTACTCGGACTTGAACACAGTCAATACAATAAACACAGTAATGAACAATCGAACAATCACTCATACCACGACATTTAAAACACATTAAAACATTCTAAAACGAACAACGATAATTAGAATAAAACTAGCTAACTGCATAATACTGGATGCACTGCTAAACAGTACAGATACACTGCTAAACAGTGCAGACCGGATATACTGCTAAACAGTACAGATACACTGCTAAACAGTGCAGACCGGGTCTGTGTACCCAAACCCGTCTTGACCGGCACAAATTAATGCGCTCGTCTAGATGCGTCCCCAGCAATGGTACTCACCGGGAAGCACGGAACGGAAGGCCTCGGAAACTCTAGACTGGACTGGACCGGACTGGACTCGACTCGACTCGTGACGTAGGTACTTCGGAACTTCGGAACCTGGTGGGCCTCTGTATACCTCGGATCCTGCTCTCTCAGCTAGGCTCTGGTCGGGATCCTCCGCACTCCTCACCGCCTCGTCTGGGTGTTGATCGCAGCCTCAGTCACCTCCGTTGGCCTGAGGGAGGTACAGGAAATCCTGCGGGTACGCGTAGTTGTCCGTCCGGCTGTGGCAGGGGACCGGGCCTGCAACGCACCTCCGGCACGTGGGGTGGGGGAGGGGTCCCGGTACGGGCGCAAATTATGTGGTAAATTTAAATTACCTATACTTAATTTATGCGGTAAAGTTCAATAAGAATAACTCAGAATAAATAAGAGGCAGAATCCGTGATATTTGAGGTTTTAAAAGGGGTTTTATTCCTTAAAAAGGAATTGGTTCGAACCAGGCAATCGGATTCCGTCACCACGTAGGTTCGGGAAGGGATAGACAATACTTTATTGACAGGTTATCATATATATAGTCAATGCATTACAGTAAAGGCATATGCAGAAGGCGTAACAGCTGAGAGGAGAGATAAGAATACACACACGTAATGAAAAAGGCGTTACAATAGGCGTGCATAAGGGCGTGTACTAGAAACGTCATTATGAGATGTCACAAGTGGGTGGATCCATAAGAGAATCCTGCAATGTCAGCAGAAATACATGGCAGAGATGCGCGCGCAGCAGCATGACGTGTAATTGACGTGTAACTGGAGGGTGAAGGGGACTTGACATTTAGCCTTACATGAGGAGACAGAAGTCTGGGATGTCAGAACAACCTAATCCCAAATCGTATCTAATATCTTGTGTTTAAGGAACTGTATTATCTGGAGGAAAAGGTCTCTCGGGCAGAGGCTATTCTATACTGACTGCTAGTGCGTGTATAAGCGTCTACGTGTCTACATGAGATGCGAGGGGGCATGGGCCTACCATGGTAACAGGAGCTATGAATTACTTGCACGGAGACAGAAAGGCCGGGCTCTTTGCTCTGCAGCTGGAAGGATGTTTACCTAAGCTACTAGACACTAGACAGGAATGTATTTTTCGAGGAGCGGAGCAGATAACTTGAAGGCAAAATACAGTCTTGGCAGGCAATAGGCCGAGCCAGGCACCGTTAGCCGCGCAGGGAGTAAGACAAAGGTCATGGATACAGATGCAGGTCCAGGCTGGAGCATTCAGAGGCAGAAGGCAGGAAAAGGCTCGATGGCAGAATTCAGGGCCTAACTCGCCAGAGCTGAAAAACGTGTAAAGTACACCATATAAAGACGGTGGCAAGGCATACTTAGGAACGGAATATTCGACCCATTCATGGTGGATCTGAAAGAGGACATGTTAACGTTGGACGCAAATGTATTTGCGTCTTCATAGCTAGAAATGGAGGGAACATACATGTACTTGTAGCACGTACATGGAGCCGTTGGGGTCTAAGATAGGGGACACAATTGATCATAAAAATTCATATTTCCTCATTTATCTTGGCAAACAGGCAGGCTCTGGTGCTCCAGGCTACAGGGCAGGTGGACTTGGATTCCCTGGGTGATGGACCCTCACCTAGCAGGTAGACTAGCAGGACTTTGCCCCCAGTTCTTTTCACAGTCTTGCAGAGCATCCCCTCTTCCGATAGCCCATCTGGCTACTTGGCAGATGGCAGTTATTGGGGTCACAAACTACACTTTTCAAAGTCCATTTGCAGACAATTAATGTGATTGAGGGTCTGAGTATTTAAAGTTCCACTTCTTTTGCAGTGTACACTCCTCTGTTCCTTTTGAAAAACAGTCTGTCACCGCAGGAGTGGCTGCATAACGGATAGACCCACAACACAGGCCATGGGAGTGACTAGAGTCGACATCTGAATGTCAGCAACAGTGATAAGTCCTTCACAAAGTTATCCCATGCCACAGCCGTACTCTTCATGATTTTCTTATCTGCTCCATCTCCTTTCTGAGATGTGCCCTAGCCCCTTCTATGTGACCTCTGACTGAATCAAAGAACACACTTTGGAGTGTACAGTGAAAGTCTGACTCTCCCCTCTCTAGTGTGTGTCTCATACAGCTAACGGGAATGAAGGAATCCACTAATCTGTCTGAGTGATTTCTCTACCTCCTTTCCATGTTTCACTATACAGGTCTAGGCCCACTATTAGGATTTAATTAATATTCACTGGGTAAATGCTGTGCCTCTTTACTACGGATTTATAAGAAAACTAAAACTGCTAATCGAGTGTAGGGCAATTATGCCATATTTTAAGGAGTTAAAACAAGCTCTTTAGTAATTCTTAGCAGAGGTAAAGTAAATAGAGTCCTAAGACCAACAAAAAGGAATTCCATCAATAGGAGGTAAGTAGGCAACATGTTTGGGAGATGACCACACCAAAGGCTGCTATGTATAACAGAGGGCACCAAACCAGCTCCAATTCATATATACAGCCCTTTCCATATAATTCAGCAATGGTTAGCCTTCAAAGCGCCAATACTCTTTGATTTTGCTGACATACTCCATTCCTTCTAAGCCAATCCATATGAAGATGATGTTTTACCTTACCTGCTGCACATCACCCAGACCTGGATGTCGAGTGCCTAGGAGAATCTTAACCCAAACAAGTAAAAGCTCTGTTATTCGACAAGAACAATAAACTAGATTCAGTACAAACCCGGCTCAATGAAATGAACATTTGCGACTTCAAACCCCAACTTTCACTGAATGCCAAGTTCCCTATGAAAATAATATATTACACTCAAAATACAAAAACATTTTAAACACAAACATAAAATTCAAAATTGTAAATTAATATAGAAATATTAAATATTTTTACAATATAGAGAATCATATTTTAACAATGCTTTTAAATACACTACAACATTATATTATTTAATACTGTAAGCTATATATTTTAATTATTACAATATAAATCCAACAATACTGTGATAAGAAGATATTTCAAACTCCGTATTTTGGTAAAACACCACTAAGCATTGGTTAGTAAAGAGACTTTTTAATTTTCATGATAAATGTTTCTACTGCAATCCCTCAAATGTTTTCTAAGTCATGATGATGATGATCATGATGGATATGATAAGGATGATTGTAGGAAGCTGTTTTTTATATAGTGATGCCAATGTAAGGGCATACTTTGCACAAAGTCCAGACGAACCTCGTGTTGGGCTTACTTTAATAATCCCAAGTGCTTGATTTGAGGTAGTGTGGTTGTGCAGCTCAGACTTATCAAAGAGGAGTGTTATGCATTTGTGGTATAGACACATTCTGGAGTCAGCAAGGGATGGAATATGTGGTTGGAAGGAGAGGGAGCTGTCAATGTTGATCTCTAAATTCTGCACACAATTTTGGGGCAATATAGCATTGAAGGTCATTTTAGCTAGAGACAACTTCCTGTGATAATTCTTCATTCTTCATTGCAATCTTATATTTAGCTTTATTGTCTGGATGGTACGTGTGTCTCCATACCCTTTTGTGCTGTTTGCAAAGCACCTTGCATGCTCTAAGCTCATCGTTGAACCAAGGAGCAGACATGTATTACCTACATTGAGATTTCATTTAATTGAGGCTAGTGCGTTACCAGTCTCCTGCATCCAACTGTCCAGGCATGCAGGGTCCTCTTCAACACAGCTAGTTAGGGCTGGATTATTCATAGTAAAAGTACAATTAATATCATCTGGCTGTAACTTATGATAAATCTAAAGCCACAGTTGATGGACAGAATGCAGAACAATGTCATACATTCACCCCAGTACAGAGATCTGGGCCTAAATCCATCGTTTTTTTGCACTCCACACCACCCAAGTTCAGACATGGCCATATGCAAATCAGTCTGACCCTGTGCCTCATGGGAACAGTCCAGTCCAAACTGCCAAGCCATGCCTTCCCTGGACCGGAAAAAAGCTTCCGAGGATCGGTTTCTGGCATTCCAGCCGTCTTCAGCCCGGCTTGCTTAAATCCAGTGACGTGGAAAGCATGGGACTCACGTCTGAGCATACCCATCCCACTCGGGGTGACAAATGCAAAAATCACAGTTGATGGACAGAATGCAGAACAATGTCATACATTCACCCCAGTACTAAGATCTGGGCCTAAATCCATCGTTTTTTGCACTCCACACCACCCCAGTTCAGACATGGCCATATGCAAATCAGTCTGACCCTGTGCCTCATGGGAACAGTCCAGCCCAAACTGCCAAGCCATGCTTTCCCTGGACCGGAAACAAGCTTCCGAGGACCGGTTTCTGGCATTTTAGCCGTCTTCAGCCCGGGTTGCTTGAATCCAGTGGTGTGGAGAGCATGGGACTCACGTCTGAGCATACCCATCCCACTCGGGGTGACAAATGTAAAAACCACAGTTGATGGACAGAATGCAGAACAATGTCATACATTCACCCCAGTACAGAGAACTGGGCCTAAATCCATCGTTTTTTTGCACTCCACATCCCCCCAGTTCAGACATGGCCATATGCAAATCAGTCTGACCCTGTGCCTCATGGGAACAGTCCAGCCTGAACTGCCAAGCCATGCCTTCCCTGGACCGGAAACAAGCTTCTGAGTACCGGTTTCTGGCATTTCAGCCGTCTTCAGGCCAGTTTGCTTGAATCCAGTGGTGTGGAGAGCATGGGACTCACGTCTGAGAATACCCATCCCACTCGGGGTGACAAATGTAAAAACCACAGTTGATGGACAGAATGCAGAACAATGTCATAAATTCACCCTAGTACAGAGATCTGGGCCTAAATCCATAGTTTTTCTGCACTCCACACCACCCTAGTTCAATCATGGCCATATGCAAATCAGTCTGACCCTGTGCCTCATGGGAAAAGCCCAGCCCAAACTGCCAAGCCATGCCTTCCCTGGACGGTAAACAAGCTTCCGAGGACCGGTTTCTGGCATTCCAGCTGTCTTCAGCCTGGCTTGCTTGAATCCAGTGGTGTGGAGAGCATGGGACTCACGTCTGAGCATTGTCCTTCAAAAGTGGCCTGTTGCTAGTCTGTGGCTAAGCAAAATAAATAAGGTAATGCAAGGGGAGTGGTTTGAGACACTGCCAGGTTCAAGTTGGAAAATACCTGGTCAAGAGTATGGCCGGCATGGTGCATAGGGCCAAAGACCTGCTGTTTCATTAAGAGAGGGCTCATGATTTCTAAACGAGCATTAGCTTTTTGTCCAGATGCATTATCCAAATGGGTATTATAGTCACCTAGAACTAGGAAGTAGGCATACCTCATTTCCCATGGAACTAGTGCACTCACCAATGAGCGCAGGCAACTGCTAGGTGGGCTGGGGGGACGATAGAGAAGAACCCCTGGAAGAGACTGGTTGGGGGGAGGGAAAGTCAGAAACCAAGTGTCTCCACCTCCTGAAGAGTAAAGAATGAACATCGTACTCCTTTTTATACACAAATGCCATCCCACCCCCCCACCTATTTCACAGTTTTTTCTCAAGAATCTATAATTAGGAGGAAGGGCCGAAGCCAGTGTGGGGTTGGCCAATGCTGAGAGCCAGGTTTCAGTAAGAAAAAACACATCTAATTCTTGATGGTTTAATAAATCAAAAGCTTTGAAGCTAATTTTTCAGGAGTGATTTAGTGTTGAGTAAGGGCAGCCCTGAGCCCTGTGATATTCCTGCATTGTCTGGGCTGTGTGAGGTCCTAGAGAGGGTCCAGGCACAACTAGAACAAGTAAATTCCTCCCATGGAACACCCGAGGACCAAAGGATAGGGCATTTCCGAGAGGGGGCCATAAGGATGCTGAGAGGCGCAGATAGACTTGCCTTTGCCATGCCTTCGGCGTGCCAGCAGCTCTTCCGCTGCATGTCCATGCTGTTTCTCCCTTTTTAGTCATGTGAGCAGGATGACAAGAGAATGCACTAACCAAGATGGCACCTCTAGAATGTCCCAGCCCAGAAGAGGAGAAAGTTAGAGCACCCATTCCCCTGATGAGAAACCGCATTCCCAACGCCTAGTGCGACCAAGGAATATTGTGCCTCAATTAAAAGGACCTCTCTGGCCTGTGAGTAAAGTGTGGTGTGCCACATATTTTAAAAAAGTCACAGTCATATACAGTTCAAATTCAAATTCAGATTCAAATTCAGATACATTTAAAAATTGTTGAAAAAATGTGTAGCGCAAAGCGGCGAGATGATCAAGTGCCCCAAATATGTACGCACTGTAAATGCGCACAGTTAGCCTAGTACATTGGGGACTTTGCAGGATTTGAGTTTGACCTGGGGCAGGCTTTATAATAATAGTGTACACTAGTAGGGAAAGTCAGTGGCATTTACTGTTTTGCCTGTACTGACACTTTATTACACTCTTGAGGAGAAAACTTCCTTAGAGTTCAGTTTTGCTTCTCTTTAGCCTGCAGAGACCAGTAACATATCAAATATCAAGTAAAGTCAAGGAAAGGTTTATTTGACTGCTATTGTAACAATCATAAAAGCCCAAGAATAAAAAGCAAAATGACATATCGCAAAATTACACGCATAAAAACAGCAATCTGAAAAATTACATTAAAATATAAATTAATGTTAAAACTGCAGTAATTCGAACCATAAAAATGTAAAATGTCAATTCTACTATAGTTCATTAGTCGTCATGATTTTCCTTTGAGAAAATACCTTCTTGAAGAACATAGTTAAGCACCCGACGGGTATTTCATTCTCTAAAAACTGTAGCCTAATCAATGTTGGGAAGCATTTCCGCAGTCCCTGTAGTTTTAAAATCGGTAAAATCCACCTTTTCCTCGAAGCTACATAACATTTACAAAATAAAACCAGATGAATGGTGGACTGGGTAGAGTGATTGTCACATGGATATTAGGGCAAAACCTATGACCAATCATTGATTTTAGGGAAGGTCACAAGTCTGTAAATAATGTCCAGCCTGAACCAAGTTAATAACCACCTCTCCCAGGTGGCAGGTACAAAAGTAAGGTAAGGTTCCATTTTAAAGGTGGTTACAATTAACTGATGTTGCCTTACACTGGGTTTAACAATTTCTCCTGTTATTCTTGTTGTGACCAATAGCTGAGTGATCAATATCATTCATAAAATCACAAACATACTTTACCCAGGAGATCTTGAAAGCCCCTCCAGTTTTAGGCAGTCCTGTAGGATCTCCCTATTTAGCCTTGGTTGATCCTTTGTCCAGATCCTGTGCCGCAGGAGAATTGGTGCTATCTCAATATGATCAGAAATGAAAGAAAGACCCAGTTCATTGTGGCAGGTATAAGATGGTGAGCTGGCAGGTATCACTAAAATATATCCTAAAAACAAGTTTTACACGGTTTGTAAGGGGTAAATATTAACAAGACCCCATACACCTGCCCTGTACATTACATCAGCAGTGCATTTAGCCTTGTAAATTTGAATGAGGTCCCCTGGCGGCTTCCTTCCAAATTTTCTTAAGAAAGATGCCAAGGCAGCAGTTGTCTTAACGAGTGCCAGTTTTTTTGCAAAAATGGCTTGAGCCATGAGTCGCCTTGATTAAATAAAATGTAGAGGTATGGAAAACTCTTAGTCTGTTCTAATTTTTGCCTCTCCACAAACATGCTTTTCATCCTCGTCCACAGCTCATTGCATAGGTCTTAGAAATATTAATCTTAAGACCAAGATCCTCCATAAAAATGTTAAAACTATCTAAAACCCTCTGGAGGCCTAATTGATTTCTTGACATTAATACTGCGTCATCCGCGTAGAGGAGAGCAGGTATAGGACGTCCATTCACAGAGGGAAAATCTTGATTATTTGTAAGGAGTGCTGGGGAAGACCCGTTAATATATACGTTGAAAAGGAAGGAGGCTAGTGTGAGAAGTTGGCCTGATATATAGTGCTCACTATTCTAGTGATCACTGTGTATCATACCAAACGACCCTTATTGATGATTGGTTGTAAGTCAACCTTATAGACCAGCTATCCTAGTAGCATGGACAAGAGCAGTCTTTAGGCTAAACTCTAGAGGGTGTGTTAAGCCAGCTGTTATACCATCACATATACCCCTTGAACACCAAGTGAAAGGACACCACACAAGTTGTTATGAAAATAAAAGGATATTTATTTATAACAAGTCTACCCTGATCTCTTTATGAGTCAGAGAGCTAAGCACACAACAAAACTCTTACAAAAATACTTTAAGTTGCACATTTTACACAAATGCCCGAGGGGCACGAAAAACCATATACTCTAAAAGTGGAATGCGAAATACTAGCAGGTAAGTAACAAGATCCAGAGACTTCAGGATCGCTAGGACTACACTACTGAACCTTCAGGTTAGGAGCAGGAGGCCTAGGGAGATCGGGTGCAGAGTGATGCGGGACAAAGTCTATGGATACTAGTATTCGTAAAGTTACTGTTATCGGACAAATCCAACTAGATAGACTGAAAACGAAAAAGGATCTGGACACTTAGATAGTGAACCCACGTTGGAGCACCGAAATGCTCAGGTTACCTAGCCCAGGGGCTGCGGCTGCATAGGGTTCAAAAGACGTCAGGAATCCTCGTTGAAGTCTATGGAGCCAGAAAGAAGAAGTTGCTGGCAGGTGACCAGTGAAGAAGTTCGATGTGATCCAAGCCTAGATCGGTGATGGAGATGACCTGAAAGCAGAGGGGACTCAGTTCTTAATCACTAGCCAGTGATTAGGTGGGCACCAGGATGGCACCAGATGAAGTCACCTCGACCAGGTGAGTGGGCGACGCTGAACTCTGCTGTCCCTCGGACCAGGAGGCGTTGTCGGCAACCAGAATGGAGGTGCGAGCTGTCCCAAGAAGGTGTCTGCTGTCGGCGATGCTGGACCCAGGATTGGGGCAACAAACCTTGGCAAAGTCAAGCCCACGCGGTGGAGTCAAGATGGCGTCTGGAGTGGACCAGGAGGGTCCGGGGTGCTCCTCTTTTCGAGGGGAGCAAGGGCCAGTCTGGAGCAACCAAACCAGCGATGTAATCGTCGTGGTTCGTCGTCAGGAGGGATACAAGCCAGCAGGCAAGTGGCCGGACAACGTTGTGAGCAGCAAAGAGCAGAAGGGCCCCACGCAGATCTCGTGGATGCTGGGGGGCTGGACTTCGGTGCTGGAGCTGCTCAGGGTTAGGGCTTCTCAAACCCCAAAGCACTCACTCGAGGATCCCTCGGCGGTCGTGCTGGATAAGCGTCGTGCAGGTTTTGAAGATGGCCGGTCCCTCAGGTCTCGTCACACCCACGAATCTCAGCTGGGCTGATGATGCAGGTAGAGATCAGAGATGCCAGGGAATCCAGGTCTCGTCGAGCTGGGCAATCTTGATCCGGAGGATGGACGTGCAGCAAACCGCAAGAGCTTAGATGGTGCCCGCTGGTGCAGGGTGGCTACTCCTTAGCCACAAGGGAGAGTCTTCAGAAATAGTCAAGAGTCCTTTCGTGGAAAGTAGTCAAGATTCAGAATTATCTAATTTGGGAAGGGGGCCCACTCCTACCTTTATACTAAAGAAAGGGGCTGGCACGCGACTAGGTCCTGCCCATGGGTGGGACCAGGAGGGGGGTGGTTACACCCCTCTCCCTTGTCCGGACTTTCCCCAGCTCAGGGGCTGGTGTGCCCCTGGAACTGGTTCAAGCCGGCATATGCACAGTGAGCACCGGGGTGCCACTTGCAGTCACCTTCCTCTCAGCCCTGCCTACCTGGGATACACAAAACCCTGTCTGGGATGGTGCTAGCACCATCCCCTTTGTCCAAGCTCTCCTCGCTGAAAGGACTCCCAGCAGCAGGATGGCAGACCTGTGTCTGTGGTGGCAGCATCCATTTTGTGATGCTGAGGCTCGAGTTAGCTTTAACCGGGTTTCTCAGTTACATACATGTCGTGTCCCTCTAGAAGGGTGGAATGCTAACCCCGTCGCCAGAATTGGCGAGGGGTTAGTATTCCAAATCGTATGACACCTTACTCGACATGTTTTGATAAAGCGATACCAAAGTTGGCAAATAACCGCAAGGATTATAATGCACTGAAGAGTATATGGTACGCGTTATCATGGAACAGCTATTAGGACTTGGTTCCGCAAGCTGCAAACGGGCTCAGCTCATGCCAGAGCACCATCTCACATAATTCCAAGCACTCTGCCTTCAGGATTGATAAGGCCTGCCATAGGAGTGACTGATAGGAATACATGTGTCCATTTTAGGGTAGATATAGGACTACTATATCTAAAGCAAAGGGTGATTACATCACCTTGCCCCAGCTGTCGTGCAGCCAGTTGTGTTAGATTTAGATGGCCAGCCAGGGGTGGTATAATACATGCTGCAGCCCCTGGTAGGCCCTGGGTACACCTATGCCCTGGATAGCTAAGGTATAACGTACAGGGACTGATAAGGTGGCCCAGTACCAATTGGTAAAAGCACCGAAGGTACATGTGTGTCAATTTAGAGAGAGAACAGCTAGGCTGTGGGTCTGATTGGCAGGCCCACAGACAGGGAAAGTCGTAAACCTGTGAAGCAAAAAGCAAAAATCTGGGGTGATCATAGGATTGCAGACCCTACTCTCCTACATGACCCCCCCCCCCCAAACTTTGGGACAATAAACTAACCTTGACCAGGTGAGTCTTCTTGCTCTAAGTGGAAATACCTGGAGAGCCCATCTGCATTGCCATGATCAGTGCCAGGTCTATGCTCCACTTTAAAATCCATCCCCTGTAGGGAAATTGACCACCTAAGTAGTGTGGGGTTTTCACCCTTCACCTGATTTAGCCATAAGAGGGGCTTATGGTCGGTCTGAATCTTGAAATTAGTGCCCAACAAGTATGGCCTCAATTTCTTCAGGGCCCAAACCACAGCAAAGGCCTCCCTCTCAATAGCTGACCAATTCTTCTCTCTGGGGGTCAGAAAAGCAATGGGCTGGTCATGACCATCAAAATTCAGCTGAGATAGAACAGCTCCCACACCCAACTCAGAAGCATCTGTTTGGACAATGAATGTTTTAGAGTAGTCTGGACTCTTTAGGATAGGTGCTGTGCACATGGCCTGCTTTAGGTCATCGAATGCTTTTTGACAGCTTGCTGTCCACTGAACTTTCTTTGGCATCTTTTTACTTGTCAGGTCATTAAGTGGAGTCACAATAGATCCATAATTTCTGACAAATTTCCTGTAATATCCAGTCAGGCCCATGAAAGCTCGAACCTGAGTCTGGGTGGTTGGAGGAGTCCAGTCCTTGATGGCCTGTATCTTGCTCTCCAATGGTTGAACCTGGCCTCCACCTACAAGGTGGCCCAGGTATACAACCTGTGTCTGCCCTATCTGGCACTTAGTGGCCTTGATAGTGAGACCTGCCTTTTGCAGTGCCTCTAACACTTTCCTCAGGTGGACCAGGTGATCCTCCCAGGTGGAACTAAAGACAGCTATATCATCAAGATATGCTGCACAGAAGTCATCCAACCCAGTGAGAACTTGATTCACCAGCCTTTGGAAGGTGGCAGGTGCATTTTTCAAACCAAAGGGCATTAGCACAAACTGATAATGCCCACCAGGGGTAGAAAATGCTGTTTTTGGGCTTGGCATCCTCAGCTAACCTGATCTGCCAATTCCCAGCTGTCAGATCAAATGTACTTAAGTAGTTGGCAGAAGCCAATCTGCCTATAAGTTCATCTGCTCTTGGTATTGGGTGGGCATCAGTCTTAGTGACTGCATTGAGGCCTCTGTAGTCTACGCAAAACCTCATCTCTTTATTACCACCCTGGGTGTGAGGCTTTGGCACTAGAACTACTGGACTAGCCCAAGGGCTATCTGAGGGCTCAATGACTCCCAGCTCCAACATTTTCTGCACTTCTGTCTTGATGCAGTCTCTGACATGATCAGGCTGTCTGTAGATTTTACTCTTGACCGGCAGACTGTCCCTAGTGTCAACCTCATGGGTACACCAATTGGTTTGACTGGGTGTCAGAGAGAACATATGTCTAAAGGATTGAAGAACTTGTTTGCAATCCTTTTGTTGATGCTCAGAGAGGCTGCCACAAAAGACAACACCATCTACTGACCCATCATCAGGGTTCTGAGTGAGCAGGTCTGGGAGAGGGTCACTCTCCTCCTCCTGTCCCTCATCTGTGGCCATGAGCAAGCTCATGTCCTTCCTGTCGACATATGCTTTGAGCCTGTTCACATGGAGCACCCTGAGGGGGCTCCTGGGAGTTCCAAGGTCCACCAGGAAGGTGACCTCTCCCTTTTGCTCAATGATTGTGTGGGACCCAGACCATTTGTCTTTGAGTGCTGCTGTGGCCACTGGCTCCAGCACCCACACCTTCTGTCCAGGCTGGTAAACAGTCAGGACAGCCTTTTGGTCATGCCAAGCTTTTTGTAATTCTTGGCTGGCCTCAAGGTTTTTAGATGCCTTCTCCATGTACTCAGCCATCCTGGAGCGGAGACCAAGTACATAGTCCACAATGTTGGCTGCAGGCTTTTTGAGAGATCTCTCCCATCCTTCCTTCACCAAACAAAGGGGTCCTCTTACAGGATGCCCAAACAGAAGCTCAAAAGGGCTGTAGCCAACCCCCTTCTGTGGGACCTCTCTGTAAGCAAACAAGAGGCAGGGTATCAGGACAACCCAGCTACGCCTGAGCTTTTCAGGTAGTCCATGAATCATCCCTTTAAGGGTCCTGTTGAATCTCTCAACAAGCCCATTGCACTGTGGGTGATAGGGTGTGGTGAACTTATAGTTGACACCACATTCCTTCCACATTGCAGTCAGATATCCTGACATGAAGTTTGCACCTCTGTCAGAGACAACCTCCTTAGGGAAGCCCACTCTGGAGAACACTCCAACTAGGGCTCTTACCACAACAGGTGCTGTAGTGGTCCTAAGGGGAATAGCTTCAGGATACCTGGTGGCATGGTCCACCACCACCAGTATAAACGTGTGCCCTGATGCTGTCTGGGGTTCCATTGGATCAACAATGTCAATCCCCACTCTCTCAAAGGGTACCCCCACCACAGGTAGTGGTATAAGGGGGGCCTTTGTTGTGCCACCTGACTTACCACTGGCTTGGTAAGTGACACAGGAGCGACAAAACTCCTTGGTATCTTCATTCATGTGAGGCCAGTGAAAGTGTGGGACAAGTCTGTCCCAAGTCTTATTCTGGCCTAAGTGTCCTGCAAGGGGAATCTCATGGGCCAAGGTAAGAAGGAAACCTCTCTGAGACAAGGGGATGACCAGCCTCCTGGTTGCACCAGGCTTGGGGTCTCTTGACTCAGTGCACAGGAGTCCATCATCCCAGTATACCCTGTGGGCACCTGTGGCGTTCCCTGCAGCCTCATCAGCAGCCTGCTGTCTGAGGGGTTCAAGTGAAGGGCAGTCTAACTGTGCCTTCCCCAGGTCTTCCCTGGAGGGTCCCCCTGAGCCCAGAAACTCAACCTGATCAGGTTCAAGTTCTTTAGGCTCAGTTTCCCTCAATTCTTTGAGGTCAGCCTCCTATGAGACTTGATCCACAACCTGGGGCAAGGGGGAAGGTGATGCCTTAACCCTACTGCTCCTTCTCTTGGGAGGTGTCTGGTCCATTGTTCCAGGATCCAGCACCTGTTCAGTGGGGCATCTTTTGGCATGTGACCTAGTCACAGCAAGGACATGTGCTGGAAAGCCTAACATTTCCATGTGAGTCCTCTGCTCCACTTCTGACCATAGTGATGTTTCCAAATCATTGCCGAACAAAATTCTACTGGGAGGTCTGAACTAACCACAACTTTCTTTGGGCCACTTACCCCTCCCCAGGAGAAATCAACAACTGCCATACTGTGATTGGTAGTGACATTGCTGGCATTGGTCACCAGGAAATCTGTACCTGGCATGATCTGTCCAGGGTCCACAAAGCTAGGTGTCACCATTGTGACACTGGCACAAGTGTCCCTGTAGGCCTGAGCCACTTTTCCATTTATTAAAGGTGTCTGCCTGTATTTGCCCAAAGTATTGGGACTGACATCAGAGGATATATCCACACCCCCTGTACAGACAAGGACAGCCTGAGTGAGTGTGCCAACTAGGTTGTCATAACCCTCAGTTCCCAAGGTTAACCCAACTAATCCCTTGGGAGGTGCACTACCACTACTGACTGTACTAGGGGTGCAGGTGCCTTAGGGGCTGTAGTGGTAGGAGTTTGCCCTCCTTTCTTGGTACACTCACTAAACCAGTGAGTTTTACTTTTACAGTATTGGCACCACCTTTTTGACTGGCCTTCTTGAGTCTTCTTCTTCTGCTGAGAAGCCTGACCCCCACCCTCTTTGGTTTGTTGGGGACCTGTCGAAGACTTCTGGTCATTTTGTTCACTGTTGTTACTACCCTTTTGGTCTGCTTTCTTCTGACCACCCTGGTTCTGAGTCTGGTTCTGCTTGACCCTTGTTCTGACCTATCTGTCTGCCTTCTTTCCCAATTCTTGGGGAGAGGTCAGATCCGAGTCAACAAGGTGCTATGCAACAACTGGTTCTGACAGTTTTTTAAAATCTGTTCTCTCATGATAAGATTATACAACCCTGTGTAATCAGTAACCTTGCCACCCAGCAACCAGCCTTCCAAAGCCTTAGTGGCACAATCGACAAAGTCAAACCCAATCGTGAGACTGAGTTTTCTGGGTGTCTCTGAACAGCAACCAGTACTGCTCAGTTGTTAAGACACACCCATCAATCAGTGTATTCTTCAGGACTTGGTAATTGTTATCATCCTCAGCTCTAGTAGTGAGGAGCTTATCTCTACCTTTGCCTTCAAAGGAGAGCCACAAGATAGCTGCCCGCTGACTCTGGGGGATGCACTGGACAGTGCAGGCCCTCTCCAAAGCAGTCATCCATTTGTGGATGTCATCCCCTTGTTTAAAGGGAGGCACTATCTTACTCAGGTGTCTAGTGTCTAAACTCCTGTCTTTATCTCTAGGGATAATGCTGCCATCAGTGGGGTCTGCCCCACTCAATTTCTGCTCTCTAGCAAAGGCAAGTCTCTCTTTGGCCAGGGCAAGTTCTTCCCTTTCAATCCTCAGATTGACTTCCCTCATCTTAGCTTCATGCTCTCTTCTCTGAGGGGATGTCATCCCTCTGTGAGAAGAGGCCTGAGAGCCATTGGTATGAATGGATCTGTTAGAGCCTCTGGAGAAAGACCTAACTCATCCATTCCCAATGTTAAGCCTGCCTGAGAGTGGGCCTGGGGGTCCCCCAAGTCAATTTTCATGCCTGCTTAAGTTGGTCCTGGTGAGTCTACTGACTACTACCTGACCTTTGTCTGCCTCGTCCCCTGACAACTCCTGATCCTCTTCCTCTCCTTCACTTCCTGTTCCATTGAGGTTGAGGTCAGGGTCCCCAAGGGTTCCCTCCAAGGGGGGCATGTTCCAATCTGGATTAGAAGGGCCTGTGTTAGAAGCCCTCCTTGCATCATAAGTCTCTAGGAGACCTATCAGAAATGGGATGGTAGGGTTAGAACCCTGTTTTAGCTTCCTGGAGGTACACACTTGTCTCATCTCCTGGTAGCTAAGAGCTGCATATCTTGACATGACCTGTGGAGGGTCAACTGACATAAGGGGAGCCTCTGAGTTCTCTCCTTTGTCAGACATGCTTTTCTGGTGAGGTGTAAGTGGTGCACTTACCTACACTATTTGTTTGCCTACTGATCCCTTGCTAAGAGTTGTAGTCAGGGTGTGCTAAGCCCTGTTACACTACAACAGCTGGTTCAGTAGAACTCAGAGTATTCTAAGCTTAGTTATATGTACCTTGGTACTTATGTGATCTTTCAAATGATATTCTTAGGATACGTGTGGTAAAACAACAGCAAGCTCAAATCCCAACCGCTGCTCACCAATGTGAGAAGTTGGCCTGATATATAGTGCTCACTATTCTAGTGATCACTGTGTATCACACCAAACGAACCTTATTGATGATTGGTTGTAAGTCAACCTTATAGACCAGTTAAACTAGTAGCATGGACAAGAGCAGTCTTTAGGCTAAACTCTAGAGTGCGTGTTAAGCCAGCTGTTATACCATCACATATACCCCTTGAACACCAAGTGAAAGGACACCACACAAGTTGTTATGAAAATAAAAGGATATTTATTTATAACAAGTCTACCCTGATCTCTTTATGAGTCAGGGAGCTAAGCACACAACAAAACTCTTACGAAAATACTTTAAGTTGCACAATTTACACAAATGCCCGAGGGGCACGAAAAACCATATACTCTAAAAGTGGAATGCGAAATACTAGCAGGTAAGTAACAAGATCCAGAGGCTTCAGGATCGCTAGGACTACACTACTGAACCTTCAGGTTAGGAGCAGGAGGCCTAGGGAGATCGGGTGCAGAGTGTGCACTCTCACTCGGGATGCGGGACAAAGTCTATGGATACTAGTATTCGTAAAGTTACTGTTATCGGACTAATCCGACTAGATAGACTGAAAACGAAAAAGGATCTGGACACTTAGATAGTGAACCTACGTTGGAGCACCGAAATGCTCAGGTTCCCTAGCCAAGGGGCTGCTGCTGCATAGGGTTCAAAAGACGTCGGGAATCCTCGTTGAAGTCTATGGAGCCTGAAAGAAGAAGTTGCTGGCAGGCCACCAGTGAAGAAGTTCGATGTGATCCAAGCCTGGATCAGTGATGGAGACGACCTGAAAGCAGAGGGGACTCAGTTCTTAGTCACTAGCCAGTGATTAGGTGGGCACCAGGATGGCACCGGATGAAGTCACCTCGACCAGGTGAGTGGGCGACGCTGGACTCTGCTGTCCCTCGGACCAGGAGGCGTTGTCGGCGACCAGGATGGAGGTGCGAGCTGTCCCACAAAGGTGTCTGCTGTCGGCGATGCTGGACCCAGGATTGGGGCAACAAACCTTGGCAAAGACAAGCCCACGCGGTGGAGTCAAGATGGCATCTGGAGTGGACCAGGAGGGTCCGGGGTGCTCCTCTTTTGGAGGGGAGCAAGGGCCAGTCTGGAGCAACCAGACCAGCGATGTAATCGTCGTGGTTCGTCATCAGAAGGGCTACAAGCCAGCAGGCAAGTGGCCGGACAACGCGGTGAGCAGCAAAGAGCAGAAGGGCCCCACGCAGATCTCGTGGATGCTGGGGGGCTGGACTTCGGTGCTGGAGCTGCTCAGGGTTGGAGCTTCTCAAACCCAAAAGCACTCACTCGAGGATCCCTCGGCGTTCGTGCTGGATAAGCGTCGTGCAGGTTTTGAAGATGGCCGGTCCCTCAGGTCTCGTCACACCCACGAATCTCAGCTGTGCTGATGATGCAGGTAGAGGTCAGAGATGCCAGGGAATCCGGGTCTCGTCGAGCTGGGCAGTCTTGATCTAGAGGATGGACGTGCAGCAAACCGCAAGCGCTTAGATGGTGCCTGCTGGTGCAGGGTGGCTACTCCTTAGCCACAAGGGAGAGTCTTCAGAAATAGTCAAGAGTCCTTTCGTGGAAAGTAGTCAAGATTCAGAATTATCTAATTTGGGAAGGGGGCCCGCTCCTACCTTCATACTAAAGAAAGGGGCTGGCACACGACTAGGTCCTGCCCATGGGTGGGACCAGGAGGGGGGTGGTTACACCCCTTTCCCTTGTCCGGAATTTTCCCAGCTCAGGGGCCGGTGTGCCCCTGGAACTGGTTCAAGCCGGCATATGCACAGTGAGCACCGGGGTGCCACTTGCAGTCACCTTCCTCTCAGCCCTGCCTACCTGGGATACACAAAACCCTGTCTGGAATGGTGCTAGCACCGCCCCTGACAGGAAACCCTTTGTCCAAGCTCTTCTCGCTGGAAGGACTCCCAGCAGCAGGAGGTCAGACTTGTGTCTGTGGTGGCAGCATCCATTTTGTTATGCTGAGGCTCGAGTTAGCTTTAACCGGGGATCTCAGTTACATACATGTCGTGTCCCTCTAGAAGGGTGGAATGCTAACCCCCTCGCCACAATTGGCGAGGGGTTAGTATTCCAATTCGTATGACACCTTACTCGACATGTTTTGATAAAGCGATACCAAAGTTGGCAAATAACCGCGAGGATTATAATGCACTTAAGAGTATATGGTACGCGTTATCATGGAACAGCTATTAGGACTTGGTTCCGCAAGCTGCAAACGGGCTCAGCTCATGCCAGAGCACCATCTCACATAATTCCAAGCACTCTGCCTTCAGGATCGATAAGGCCTGCCATAGGAGTGACTGATAGGAATACATGTGTCCATTTTAGGGTTAGATATAGGACTACTATATCTAAAGCACAGGGTGATTACACCACCTTGCCCCAGCTGTCGTGCAGCCAGTTGTGTCAGATTTAGATGGCCAGCCAGGGGTGGCATAATACATGCTGCAGCCCCTGGTAGGCCCTGGGTACACCTATGCCCTGGATACCTATGGTATACCGTACAGGGACTGATAAGGTAGCCCAGTACCAATTGGTAAATGCACCTAAGGTACATATGTGTCAATTTAGAGAGAGAACAGCTAGGCTGTGGGTCTGATTAGCAGGCCCACAGCCAGGGAAAGTCATAAACCAGTGAAGCAAAAAGCAAAAATCTGGGGTGATCATAGGATTGCAGACCCTACTCTCCTACAGCTAGCACACATCCTTGCCCGAACCCCCCTTTTAACGGGAAAGGCAGATGTGAGTTTGCCGCCCAAACCAAAACGCACACTCTCGCCATTGTATCACTATAAAAGCGCCTCAAAAAAGAATAATATGAGGATGGACCCTAAGAACCCAGAGAGCCTCCCACAGTCTATTGTGTTTTACAGAATCGAATGCTGTTGTAAGGTCAACGAAAGCAAGGTAAAAATAGATTTTTTTTGCTCTCATATATTTACCTATCAGTAAGCCCAAATTTAAGCTCTGCTCATTCGTCCCCAAGCCTTCTTTAAAACCATATTGTATATCTTATATAGGCTTGCAGGTGTTCTAAGATAACAAGTCCCGCTACCTTGACCATTGAATCTATTAAGGAAATAGGGGCTAGAAGTAGGTAAATCAGATTTACTGATCCATAAATACCAAATTTTACCGATTCGGTATTTATGAATCGGTAAATCTGATGTAGGTAATTATTCGGTAATAAATACCGAATCGGTAGGATTTGGTATTTACTGATTCGGTAATTACCGAATCGGTATTTGCCTTTGATTCCATAAGGGCCTTGAAGCCCATAGGAATCAATGGCAAATAGTGAATCGGTAAAAATACCGAATTGCCAAGGTGGACAAGGTGTCACTTTGACACCCTGTTGCACCCCTGTTTCTGGCTTGTGTGCCATGTGACACACATACATGCCCTTACGGCATGTCTGTGTGCCACATGGCACAGGTGTACATGCACAGTTTTGCATGTACACAGGAATTTGTTATTTACCATGCAAAGTATTACATGGTAAATAACAAATTCTTAGGGGCCTGTGGCACTGTTTGCAGTGCCACCTACATATAGATTTACCGAATCAGTAAATTTACAGATTCTGTCAAATTCAGGCATCCTACATCCCAATCACCAAATACCGGTCGGTAATGGCCGAAATTGGCAGTTACCAACCAGTATTTGGTGACCTACATCTGGCCCTAGGTCTGTAGCAATCGGGATCATCTGGCTCCCCTTTTTTTAAAATTGGAACGATGATAGATTCCACTCAAATCTTTGGCTAGGGGACATGCAGCTGGCATTAATAACTTGTGGTATGATGGGCCCCCAGAGGACGATATTTGATTCAAACAAGTCCACGGGCACTCCGTCAGTGCCAGGTGCCTTACTGCTGTGGCTCACTAACAGGGCTCTTTCCCCTTCCCCCAAGGTGAACCGTAAATCTGCATAATAAATGGTCTCCAGTAGCATATTGCTAACTGGAAGGCAAGAATTTGTTTACCCATTATGCACCTTTGAGAAGTGTTTGGTCAATGACCCCTCAGGTATAGTGATTTCTATTGTGGTGCCACCTCTGGATTGTAAAAATTGGGTTTTCACCGCTCTCCAAAAGGCAGCACTATCTTTCATTTTTGCCACACTGTGAAGGGATTCCCACGCTTCCCTTCTCTGTGCACATCTCCTTTCCTTGAGAGCCAGTCTATAATCTAATCTTGCCCGTCTGACCTAATGAGGTTACTCGGTTGCCTGCCCAGCTCGTGCTTTAGATTGGTAAGTGCTCGTGTACATTTTGTACAAACCACCCCTGTTTTTTAGCCTTGTTGCAGGATTGTACAAATAATAGCTCCCTGACCCCGGCTGCTATTTGCTGGAAAGGCAATAACATAACATCCTGTTGGGCTGTTTCACTCAAACAGTTATCAAAGGCTGTTTTACATTTTGTTACTAGCTGCTTAAGGATAGAATCAGGATAAACTTTTGTCCAACACAGTTTTGATTGGTTCTATTGAGTATTACCTTAACTGTAACATAAGTGCTATCGGGCCTAGCTTGCTTATGTGAAGACAAGTTGACTTCTAGACATGAGGGGAAATGGTCACTGATGGGATTATTGCCCACCATAAAAGAAAGCAACCTAGATGTATGATTGAGTGAAACCAGTATGTAGTCTATTGTTGAGGATAAGCCTCTTCCATTAAATGTATAAGGCATAAGAAAAGGTCCAACCAATAGGTCATTCACAAAACCAAGCTCAGTGCTCACAATCAGTTCATTATACATCTACCCCATCAGTGTATGACAAAAATGGGTACCACATATACCATCATCATCATTATTGCCACAAATCCTACTATCCTCATGTGTACATAAAGCACAAATAAAATCATCAACAAAGATTATCATTGTCTCTTTAGTGTTGGCATTGATCAGTAGGTTGGGATCGCTGTCAAGATTTCGTATAACATTGCCAAAGTTATCAGGGGGGATGTTATTATAAAAATTAACCAAGATAGTACAACATGTCGTCTTATGATGTAATTTACCAACTGATAGTAGATGTTATCCGAATTTGACTCTATTTTATGCAGTATGAGCTCATTTGAGATATACATGCAGAGCCCTCCCTTCGCTCTACCCCCTCGTTCCTTCATTGCAAGCATGTTTAGTGTTTTATATCCGTATAGACGATTTGGTTCTCTAACCCATGTTTCCTGAAAACATAATATGTTATAAGCAGAGATGAAATCACCCCATGTATGATTATCTATCTTTTTACAGAGCCCTGCAATATTCCAGGAAATAACCTTTCATGGCAAACAATCACCGCTCAGCATAATTCTCAGAGGAGACAAAGTCAGAGGGGGGGCTTTTAATACATAGTTTTGATTGTGCCTCGGATGGTAAATCACATGGTTCCAAGAGGGTCTCTGTGGTACTGCTCATAGCATCTCTCTCAGTGGCATCCCTTTCATTTATTGCACAAGGTAACCTGAGAACTGAAGCCTCTTGTTCTACAATGCAGTTGCCCAAAGGTGCCACAGTCTCACAGGCCCTGGGAAGGTCCACTTCAATATTTAGGCAGCCATTTGGAGGTAACAGTCAGTCATTATCCTCTAACGTATTGAGAACATCGAAATATTTACTGACTGGAATAGCAAACCTTGGCTGTCTCCAATACCTGTCTCTTTCTACCCCTGGCATAAACTGTGGGAGACAAATAGGTTTATAGAAAAAACCCAGGGGTGGAATATTAATCCCCGTAGTGCTGACTGGTCATTTGCCCGTCCTATCTAGAATGGTTAGGACTAGGTCAGGTGACCCAAGTGTTAAAACTACGCAGACGCCCCCTAGGGACTTTTTAGAGCTTCCTATCCACCCAATCCGCCGTACCATCTTGAACTCAGCAAAGAGCGAGTTAGAGATAATCCCGTCCTTGCGCTCAGTACATAGAATGATTTGTTTCTAAGTGTTGACCAGTGTTCCATAGCTCTACTCAGCAAAGGAGGGACATTAGCCAGGACGATGGTATAGGGAATTGCTTCTGGGGGAAGGTGTAGAGTGTTTGAACAGGACAAATTACCCCAATGCTGTTTTTGCTGTTTGGGATCACTTAATATCTGGGCTCCCACTCTACGTACATGATTATGCCTGGCGGGGAGGGGATCATTTTGAATGTTCATCAATGGTTCTTTGATAATTGGTGTGCTCTGTGCTGTATCTGCTTGCTTACAAGTGAGGGGTGCTTCTCCCATAAGCGACATTGCATAGCCTAATGAGTTGTGAGATTGAAGTGAGGGGTTCAAGGAGGCAATTTGAGGTGCTTTCCTTTTTCCTTTCCCAGAAATATCCCCCTGAGTAAATAGATAGACATAGCCCCCTCATTTCTATTGGTCAGAGAGGCCTTAGTTCTGCATTGACAGGTGTTATTCAGAAAAGGAGGCATACTACTCACAAGATATTCCAATGTATCTATGCTCGCTTCAAGTGATGATAACTTAAGTATCAGTGGGTTCAATAAAACTGAGACAACCAGACCCATTTTTTTTCCAAAACTCCCCATTATCAACAGCCTGAGGCGGAGTTAAAATTAAAAAGGGTGGGATCTTTGTGAACCAAATTAGGTTCCAGACTAATCTCCTCCACCTCTGTAGTTTTAATTTTACTGCCTCTCTTAGGGAGCGGGGTGAGTTTGCCTATTGAGACCCTGTCCCTTTCTTATCTTAGATAGTGTGCAGGGCTACTCCCCTGGCAGATTTTCACTTTTGGACCTCTAGTTGTTACCCTTTGCCTAGTAGAAATGTCACTTGTCTTACGGGGGTCAATAGACTCTGACTCAAGTATCAAATTAGGCTGCTCATTCGTCGGTGGTGAGATAAGTTGTGATTTAATGTAGTCTACAGGGCCGGGCGTTGCGAGCTGAATTGGGGGGCGTTGTGGTTCTAGAGACAGTCTACTCTCAGTAAGAGTGATTTCATGAATAAGAGCAGACTCAGCCCTTAATAAGAAGGCATCCAGTGTCCCCACAACCCCTTGTCCTGTTAGAGACCTGCGTTTGCTCATTGGTTACTGAGCCAGGTACCAGTATTCACAATTATTATAATAGCTACATTATGACCTTATACCTTGCTGTTACAGTCCAAACAAGGGTTCATTAGATGTCCACTGGATCAACAAATGACAATAATGTGGCCCAACCCAGCCAATTCCAGCCTCTGACGGGCGCAGGCGGGCCCGCCCTTGGCCTGGGTTTCACCGGTGTGAGGCCCTCGCAAGCCCGCACGCGTCCTGCGCTCCGGGAGCCCATCACCGGCTTTACCATGCCACCGGCATAGAACGAGGCGTCACTTGCCCCACTGGCTGCTGGGACTTTGAGTCCTTGTCGGCGCTGCTGGCTGTTCCCCTCACGGCATTTGTGTTGGTCTTCCCAGGCTTCCTGCAATGTGGGAGACCACTGCAGGCTTTAACACGCCTCCGGGCGCGGAAAGAGGCATCACTGGCCCCATGGGCTGCTGGGACTCAGAGTCCTTGTTGGTGCTGCTGGCTGTTCCCCTTACAGTGTTCCCGGGCTTCCGACATATCAAATGTGGATGCAACCTGTGTAATAAAATCCAATCTGCAAGTTCCAAAAATATATTTGTACAGCTTGTAGGTCATCCAGAATTGTCACATTTCTCTGGCTCAGACTCCAAACCCAGACATTTTGCAACTGTGCTGTGCCAGGTTAAATACATTTCCCTTCAGCAGTAGGAACAAGGGCCCCCCCACACAACGGGAGCAATTAACAATGCTTCACTCAGTCAGTTGTAATGGAGTACCAGAGATGGGCCTGCCTAAGTAGAGAGCCCAAACCTCTGTAGCCAACAGAGGATGGGGCAGCCCTTTGAGGATCTAGTGAGGAAGGCACTGGCAGTGATGTCAGTTAGGGGCAGAGCTGAGGCCCCCAAAGGAGATGTGACTAACAACTCCTGGATGTCCCAGGATGCTGTGCCATAGGGTTTGGGCAGGGGTAGAGAGGTGACTTGGCACCTAGGATTAGCCAAGGGGGCCTGGCTTCAGGAACCTTATACTCCCTTTTAAAACGTGTTGCACAAGGGAGGAGACTCTCTTTAGCCTGGTAATTTCTCTTTGCATGACTGCTGGACCCTGGGACCACATTGGAGAACTAAAAGGTGGACCTCCCTGGTGCCCAGAAAGGACCAAGGACTCTGCCCAGTTGATCCCAGGACCAATGGGTCTCCTCGGGAGCCAGTGAGGCTGGCCTCCTTAGACCACCTGAGGACCAGTTGGGGAAATGTCTTGACCAGAGAAAGAGACTAGGAAGGAGGTTAGAACAGTGAGTCAGGAGAGCCAGTTTCCTGAGGGCTGCACAGCATTGGAGGTGAGGAAGTCTCCTGAACTTCCTCCTGTGGCTTGAGTGTACCATCAGGAGTAAAATTAGCATAGGCTCATCAAAACCATCACAACAAGCCCGAGTAATGAAACTTTAAAGTTTCACAAACGTTGACCTTTTTGGCGATAAAGCACATGGGGTTCCACCACTGTTTCGTAATCTAACCCTTGTTTGTGCCAGGCCCCGGGGTTCAGCACATGAATTTTTAATTTAATTGCTTCAAGGAGGGGGCAGGTGTAGAGCCACTTCCTTGTCTTCACTTTTACCCCAATGGCCCCATCACCACAGAAGCTACGCAACGGAATAGTGTTGTTTTGCCCCCCAATAACGGTGGCCCGGGCCCCATTCTGTGTCTTGGAGAGGAAGGTGGTCATTGAATCACCCACTTCTTGCCCACACAGAAAGTTCAGATCTTCTGTCTCTCATGCAAGCGTGAGGAAGAAGCAGCACAGGAGCCATCAGGGGAGCTAGGGGTCGGCTCCCTGGACTGCCCCCAATGTTGGTAGCATGTGGAGTGCTCGGGTGAGACCGGGCTCCACCAAAAGAACAAAAGAGGCACATGGCTCAAGACTCTATGTCCCAGAAACATTAAAAAAAAATCTCTGCAGCTCTCCTGTCACAGCAGGACCACTGGACTACCTGAGGACCAGTTGGGGAAATGTCTTGACCAGAGAAAGAGACTAGGAAGGAGGTTAGAACAGTGAGTCAGGAGAGCCAGTTTCCTGAGGGCTGCACAGCATTGGAGGTGAGGAAGTCTCCTGAACTTCCTCCTGTGGCTTGAGTGTACCATCAGGAGTAAAATGAGCATAGGCTCATCAAAACCATCACAACAAGCCCGAGTAATGAAACTTTAAAGTTTCACAAACGTTGACCTTTTTGGCGATAAAGCACATGGGGTTCCACCGCTGTTTCGTAATCTAACCCTTGTTTGTGCCAGGCCCCGGGGTTCAGCACATGAATTTTTAATTTAATTGCTTCAAGGAGGGGGCAGGTGTAGAGCCACTTCCTTGTCTTCACTTTTACCCCAATGGCCCCATCACCACAGAAGCTACGCAACGGAATAGTGTTGTTTTGCCCCCCAATAACGGTGGCCCGGGCCCCATTCTGTGTCTTGGAGAGGAAGGTGGTCATTGAATCACCCACTTCTTGCCCACACAGAAAGTTCAGATCTTCTGTCTCTCATGCAAGCGTGAGGAAGAAGCAGCACAGGAGCCATCAGGGGAGCTAGGGGTCGGCTCCCTGGACTGCCCCCAATGTTGGTAGCATGTGGAGTGCTCGGGTGAGACCGGGCTCCACCAAAAGAACAAAAGAGGCACATGGCTCAAGACTCTATGTCCCAGAAACATTAAAAATAAATCTCTGCAGCTCTCCTGTCACAGCAGGCAAGCAACTACTAAAATATTTACTGCTTCTGGAGGAGTTCCCTATAATGCCCTTCGGAGCTCTTCTACTTACATGTGTTTCTCCCCTTGTGGTGGCCCCAGGATGGTAGGCGCACCATCACCATGATCCTAGAAGCATGGGGTGCTGGAGGACTGTGGCAGCTTCCCCCTAATTACTTTTTTTACTAAGCACTGACCCTATGTTTAGGGTGTCAGCAAATCCAGGCCCCGTCTGGAATTTCAGTAATGTTTTAAAGTGCTCCCAAGAGTGGAAATTTGGCTGTATAACTTGGAATGTAGGGGCTTGTTCTATGGTTATATTTATTGTGACATAAGAGGTTTGAAGAACGTTTATGTGTACAATGCCCTCTAGGGGCCCAGTCTATGGTTGAATGTAACACAATTAAGACTGTGATGCCCTCTAGATCTTGCTGTTATATTTGCATTTTCATGATTTAAAAGTTAAAAATAATACACAGATACATTTTGCTCATTTTAAATACTTTATTGACATAATAAAGCTGAAAATGAATATGGATCACAGTGAATGTTCTCCTTTAACATTAACAAGTGATTTTACACCTGATGATTAATATTGATGACTGTATTTACATACAAAATGATGTCTTTAACATGTGATTTGTTGATCTTGAAACTGTGACCAAGCCACTAGACTTACTCTCTATGTTTGTGTGACCCCAAAGGTGATTATGTAATGTCATCTATGGTATGTTCCATCTGCTGATGTATATATTTGAAAATTACTGCATAGTATTTAGTAGTGTGCGTATAATCAATGTGTTTTTCATTTTTCTAAAGAAAAAGCACTGGCTGGACAATCATTTATTGATTGTTATTGTTGTGAGCCAGTGAAAACGGATTGTTAGCCCACACCACAACCTTGAAGAGGGCCTTGGATTGGTCTGCCTTGCTACCCTGAGAGAGTCAAGTACTACAATTGGGTTTCTGGATCCCAGTAAGAAGAATTGTGGGCCTATTACATGGACAGGCCACGCAACCAATACCCCAATTTCCTACATGTTATATGAAAAATGATATACCCTAGCAACTGAGGCCTCAGATTCCCTGTAATGGATGCCTCCCTTAACAGAGCTCGGCTGTATGCCTAGTATCAAATTTTCAGCAATCTGTTTGGTCAGAAGCCCATTTTCTTGTTTAGGATTCATAGAGGATGTATCTAGGGATTTAACAGAATGTCTCAATCTAAAATATAACAAGGGTCACTGCCTGTCACTACCCCTATTTTTAAATAGTGCAGTAATTTGAACCTTATTTAAGCCCTGCCTGGTGCCCACCTCCAAAGTAGGCAAGCTGATTGGTTTGTATGCCAGTGGCATTAGAGGAGACAATATTTAGGAAAAGCCAGCAGCCCTGCTGAAGCCACGCCATGCTGAACAGTTAGTAAAAGTACTATGGGCCCGATTCCGATCTCGTTAGGAAAGCCCTCCAAATGACTCGGTTCCGGAGTGCTTTCTAAGTGAATCGTGCTCCGGGAGTCCTTTTGATCAATTCCGATGCATCCGTATAGTGACGGACTCGGTTCGCTCGAACTCCAATTGAACTCTATGGGAGCCTGTGTACCGAACGCGTACACAGGCTTCCATTGCAAAATGGGGTGGGTGGGGAAAACGTGCACCCTGTGGCAGGCACCCCATGGTGCTCGACCCACTGTGCATGATTGTGTGAAGGGGACCCATGGGTACCCTTACTCGCCTGATTCGGAGGGCCCCGGGTGAAGGGGTGTCATCTACAGGCCCCCAAAGACTGATGCTGGAAGACTTTTTGATCTGGGAAAACCAAATCGTAAAAGCTGTCTGCATCGTCCATCATACTTGCTCCCTTGCAAAATCTAGTCCACAGAGGTTTGCAAATTGGCTCCTGAGGGCTCTATCTCTCCAAATGCCTTCCAGAACCAATTCGGTCAGTGCTAAAGCTTTCCAGGTATCATACTTGTTCATTCAGAACTGTGACCGATTCAGTTGGAAACATGGGCTCCTGATCAGTTTAGGCAATATAGAATCTGATTTGGAGCCCTTCTAACCAAGATCAGAATTGACCCCCATGAGTTGAATTCCCCCTCCCTCATGGCTTACCACTCAGGGAGGACTGCAAGAAACCTGAACCTGGAAAGCTTTCCCTTTTATTGGATGTTTCTAATAACAGGGAAGAGAAACCAGAAAATTGAAAAATGAGCTTGTGAATACAAAATTAAAGCGTCCCCTTTCCTTTGGTATAATGAAAGCTTCTAATCTGATCCTGGCTTGCTCATACACCCAAACCAAGTGCAAAAGCATCATTCTTAAATTACAAAAGAAAATCTTTAGTCGATGGACAGGAATATTCAGCAATAAACACATTTCAGCAAAATCACCATGTTGATGATGACAGTTGGATGAATCATTCATATAGGTGTGTTATCTCATTTATCCACTTGTGATTCAAGTCTATCCAAGGACATGCCATACTTTTCTCCTATCATCTCACTAAGAACTTTGTTGATCTGGATCCCTACATATATAATCAAAGTAGCTCTCCACTGCAGTGGACTTCCTACTGATGTTCTGCCTGCATTTCCGTAACAGGATATATCTCAGACTTGTCCCACTTAACATGGAGGTCTGAGTTTACTAATTTCATGATCCATTTGTCCAATTTTTACCTGAAGTTTTTGGATTTGTAGTATTATGTCATCAATCTATTGCCAGGTTATCTAATGTAATCCTCAATGGGAGTGATATTCTAGGCCAGCAGAGCTAGAGGATCCGCAAGTCCAAAAGCAGGAGCAGCCGCGGCCGCTACAGGTAAGAGTGATGTGGCCGGCTGGGGGGGATTTAGGGAGATGACCACGAGGGAAAATTAATTATTTATATAATTTTCCCTTGTGGTCATCTCTCTAAATACCCCCCAGCTGGCCCCACAGACCCACCGCTCTTACCTGCAGCAGCCACGGCTGAACAGGAGTGATTAAGGTGAGGTTTGCCTGGTGTTACATCTTATCATAAAAGGTACCAACATTGATCCATTATCAGGGACCCTGTAAGTGGGAGCAGAATATCACAATCTTATCAGTTGCCAAAGAAGGTACCAACCTCATAAATAGGAGGTATCTAAAGCAAAAAATCCCACTTAGGAGAATCATATGCCTTGTCAATGTCAAGAAAAAAGCATGACAGCAAAGGAGCAACATGGTGTAATGCAACCTTAAAGGTGTGAAGGTTAGAAAGAATGGAGTACTCTTTTGTTAAGCTAGATTGATCTAATAGTACCATGAGGTACAGAGGTAGCATCAATTTATTGTCTAGAACATTCAACATAGATTACTGTGAATGTCTCTGAGGGATATATGATCAAAAGCTTACTGGGTTTTTATCAGGCAAAGCAGAGTAAACGTAAAGGCCCTATTGACAGCAAAATGCAACATGCCTTTCAAAAGGGATTTCCTATATGCAGCCAATACATGAGGAGCTAAAAGGTAAGCCCAGGCGGTGAACTCCTCTCCATTCGTGGAGTTTGTTCGCACTACGCGGAGCATACAGAGTTCTGAAAAAAACTCCGCTATGCATAACGTAGCAGAGGTTTTTTTTCTTACTCGCACTCCTCAATGTCAAGTTGGCTAGTGCAAGTTAGACAAATCCACCTCCCAGTGGGATTTCTCAATGCAGGTGGTCAGATTTCTCAATGCTGGTGGCTGTGGATGGGTGCAACCGCTGGCGTTGAGAAACCTTATGTTCAAGGTGAGAGTGTTGCTGCTCAAGGCAAGAATCTACTTGAGCGGCAGAAAAGAAGCAGCACTCTCTTGCTATTTGCATTGATTTTCAAGTGCAAGATAATACCCGGCGCAGAAAATCAATGCGACCAGGCGTGACCAAGCGCACTCTGCCGCTTGCTTCGATGAGGCTTACTAAAAGGTCCAATTATTTCTTAGATAACTCTAGTGAAAGGCAATCTAACTTATGAGGCTTACACTCTGCTAACCTTTGATTGCAACTGAACCTCATCTAGAGGCAACGTGATATGCAGTTGCTCCGTAGGTTGCTCCGTAGGTTGTCTGTCCACCTATCAGTGATAAATCTTTAGTGCCCAAATTTATTATTGTGTCAAAAATAAATTCTGCCACAAATATCATCAAAGAACTACGATGCCAATTTATTTATTAGTTGTCATGTGGTTTTGTTCATTTTTTAAAGTTTTATTTTTGAGTTTATTTTGGTTATTTAAATTATTGAGATTGTTTGATTTTTAAGGGAGAATGGGAAAGATATTTATACACATAATTACATGTTTGTATACATTTTTACAATTTGCAGACATTAATTGGTAATTAGATTATTATGTTTGTAAAGTATGGTATTGTTACATTATTATTTACTGAGAATGTCTGTTTTCAATTTGTAAATAAGGTGTAAATTAGTAATTTAATAATTTGTAAGTTTAGTTTTTCACTAGTTGCTAAAGTATCTTTTAAGGAGTTGGTTCTTTATAGATAAACGTTTTTGTTTGTAAAAAAATGTTTATTTTATGAATATATTCTTTGAAATTTTCCGTTTTTTTAATGTTGTGATTTTTCTAAAAAATAGTTTTATTATTCATTATACATGTTTTCCAACACTTTCTCTTTTTGTTTACTAGGCTGGAACAGGAAAAGTAAATCTGACCCTTCCTAAGTCCTATGCATTTGCTACTGTTGCTTGGGTTGTGGTGAAGAATAGTAAATCTGCATCCTCTTCCAGAGCCCAGTGCTTCAGCTACTCACTCTTAGATTGGAGTGGAGAATAATAACTCTGATCCCTCTTAAGTCCAAAGCTTTATCTTGTGCTGCTTAGGTTGGAGTGGGACTAGTAAATATAATCTGTCCAAATTCCTACGCTTTTCCCACTGTTGGTTAGGTTGGAATGTGACCAGTAAATCTGACCTCTTCAGAATCCTTAGTATGGTGTAGAAATAGAACATTTCCTCCTTCTAAAGTAGAATACTTTCCCTACATTTGTTTAGGTGGAAGTGTGAGTGGTTGAATTTTATTTTCAAAATGAAACTTTATTTAATTTGGTATATTAATTGTGTTTTATTATGTTTTTTTTGTTTAAGTTTCATTTAATTTGCTATCATATTCACATTGTTTATGTTTACTACTGTAGATGTCTAATTTAAAACATGCGCTTCTCTATATTTCATGGTTTTTCTAATTATTGTAGTTTTTCATATTAGTATTTTTCAATTTTGAATATACTTGTTTTCTTAATAGATGCTTGCAATATTTAAAGTATACTTGTTTTGTAATTTAATATTTTTATTTAATTTAGTAACTTTTGTGACTAATGTAAATTTGTATTTAATAGTTACATTGCACAATTTTAATTTTTAAATTTTGTTTATAGTAAATTTTATATTATACATATTTTTGTTTTTTACATTGTGTATTTAATAATGCTATTTGTTTATTGATAAAACAAAAACAACTATATGGAATTATGTCTTGTTATTATAAATATATATCTTTATTTAAATACATGTTTATGCATTTTAGTTTGTAAACTATGTATTATAATTTTTTATTATATATGTGTATATATTTTTTGTTTTCCGAATGCATACTTTTTTCTCAATAAATGTTTTCCAGGACTGGGCACAATAGAGCAGTATTTGTTAAATACATTTTTGGTGGGATATGCCATTCATTTTGCCAGCTTTATCTTACATGCATGCCTACATTGTGTTTTTGAATTGTAAACAGAAGATCAATTGTAACCTGATGTATGAACATAGTGTTTGGAGGTAATGGGCAAGAGCTGTCATGATATAATGATGTATTATTTGCTCACTCATATTGTATTTTTATTTGTACTCTCAAGTAAAAATCAAGTCAAAACAATCTTTATTCGGTAAATAAAAAACATAAAAGAGTACATTAAATTGCAGGGTACCATAACAATTTTATTGTAAAAAATAAAATAAGCAAAAAACCCTAAAAAAATACCATTCCATTTTCAGATTTAGACCAAAAAGTAGGGGTACGCGGATTTCGCGGAGTCCCACTACGCGGAATTCCATGGAGTAGCAAAAAACTCTGCCATGATTTCCGTGTTCGGGCGGAGTTTGCCTGCATGCCCATTCCTGTTTCATTGGGAACGTGGAGTGCATCTGCACGCTCCAAAATTGCACGGGAATGGCACTACGCTGTCCTGAAGTGTGCTCGCGTTGTCATGTTGATGTCATAGATTATGTGATGAGTGATGTAATATATGAGGTCAGAAGCAGTACATGGTGAAGATGCTATTTATAATTATTTCATGGCATGAGTTATAGTTACTTAAGATTAGTGTTTCTGGTGAATTTTGTTGATCTTGCTAATTTAAAATGTTATGTTTAACTGACATTTTCACCTAACTATAACATCCCTTTAACTTTAGTTTTTTTGGTAAGTTACGATAATTTTCAATGCAAAAAGAGGGCCTGATTACCAATGCAGTGGACGTAAGACTGACGCACTTGCGCTGGTGGTGGTCCGTCTGCCACATTATGACTTTGAAAGTCATTGCGGCAAAGGACCACTAGCTGCACTAGGAAACAGTCATTTTATAGTGAGGAGGTCCATGCAGGAAGGATGTAATCAAAGATGATTTATTCAAGCAGTTGATATGTTGAATAGTTCAGAACAACAAGCAGTTAAGCTGTGAAGGAGAACCCCACCAGGAGCAGCCTGTGTGCTGCTCAGCCTATGTCCAACTGCCACTTCACCACTCTGTGTCCCAACATTCCGAGGCACATCGTGGCTCCAACATTCTATTGGGCACAGAGCACAGGCACTGGCTGAGCAGGAGTTGTAAAATACATTTCATTACAAATTTAGGAGACTACATATCTCCTTTCCTTCCAACAGAAGCACAAATCCAAATATGAATAAACTATAATGAGAGTAAACCAAGAACAGAATGAATAGGAGGAACAAGGGATTGACAAAGTGAATGTAAAGGAAAAAAGAGCAAGCAAGACAAAGCGAGGAGATAGAGGGGAGAAGACAAGAAGGAGAAGGTAGAATTAGAGAGGGACACAGACGCATCAAAGACTACTCCTATGCACACCCACAGTCCAGGCATGCAAGCAAGGATAGAAGGACATGGCACGATGGGAACAGAACAGAAGACATATCCAAACACAACAAGAAGAGAAGGAAGAAACTCCTCCTGAGCATAGAAGAACAGAAGAACATTGCAGAAAAGGAAAGGCAAAAGACTCAGGAAGAATAACATTGAATGTTTATGGTACAGATTCCAAAGATGATGAAGGAAATCAATAGGAAATCTGAACCGGAGAAAACAGAAAGGAAGCGAAAAGACACAAACAGTATCACTATACTCCTCCACAATTCCAAATGGACAATTCAAATGAGGCATGAGTGTAACTTTGGGTATTAAAAACAGCAATGTAAACCATAGAAAATTACATAGAAAGAAAATAACAGCCAATGGGACTAATACCCCTGACCGTCCTCTACCCCAATTAAAAAGGGTAAGGAGCACTGTGAATGGGACAAAAGCCCATGACATAACAGCCTGTATAAGGTGAACCCCATATACAGGAAAACAGTAGTGCCATGTAGAGATGGGACTACCACCCATAAGATGCCCTGTGTTAGGATAACTGTCTTAGTGTAAATGGGACTGAGGCCCATGGAATGGTGCCCCGTATAGGGGTACCTGTGTTAGTGTAAATGGGACTGTGACTCATGGATCTGTGCCCTGTGAAGGGTGAAAACCATATGTAGCCCATGTATGCAAATGTGTGTGTGAACCCAATGGCATCCCTTGGGAAGTGAAATAAATTGTAAAGCGTAAACATAAAAATGCAATAAGCTAAGTCAAAGCAACGATGCAAGCCCATACAAGATAATTGTATCCAAACAGTTTTGTGGGAAATCTAAGGTCCAAGGTGACTTTTGGGCAAATCACCACCAGTCCATGTAGGAATCCATTTTAGTGTTGGAGCAATATGCCAGAGTTCACAAGTTGACGTGCAATGCCCAAAATAGATAGGAAGTCGGAAGGCATACTTTTCCTTTAAACATAAAAGATCAGGAAGAAGTAAGAATAACAGAACCGTATCGCTAAGTGTTACGGAGTAAAACCCATGACGTGATTGGAATGGTGTGAAATGTCTCGTAAGTGCCTTTAAAACGGGACACACAGGGATTACGTACGTGCCCCCATTATTAAGAAGATCCCATGTAACTCTCACCTAATTGAATGGAAGGCGGAGTACTCTGTCAGGATGAATTCTGTGGTAACTGGGCAAGCAGAGAGGTGGGAGACCTCAGAAACGGAAGTATGACCACGCAGTAGATGTAGGAAAGTCAATAGAGCTGCCCGCCTCCCATAAATTGTGTTGCTTGAAGCTCAGAAGACAAATATGGAGGCACGTAAGAAGCGTCCTGCCGGGTGGCTCACAGCACTTAAAAGTGCTAAACAAAGACCTTGAGCCAGTGCAGCTGTGACATCACAGAGGGTTCTTGTGAAGAAGATCTGCATGGTCCACTAAGTGGGGAGAACAGTGTGCACAGCAGGCACTCTGAAGAGCTATGGAAATAACAGTTTTAACAATCGCAATACCGGTAAGGCAATTGAAGTATGAGGAGAAAAAGATGTTGGCAAAACTCACCACAGCTTACTTTATGGTGGCAATGACAGGGATAATGTGAAAAGGCGCAGTGGGGACATGAGTGCGCAAGGCACAACATTACTTGAAACACGAGGCAAATCATATTAAGTGGGATGACATGAAGGCAATCCTCTTCAGACATTGACCAGAAAAGTGTCCAAAATGTCAATGTCCTAATTAGTGAAACTTCACTATGTAAACAGCAGATTAACATCTACCAGGCACAGGAAAATAGTAGGCATACTTTTAGGTCAGCACGATGTATTTGGTAAAGGTTTTGATCTGTAGAATGTAGATTTTGCCAAGACAGCAATACGTCGTGAAGAAAATCTGCAGCCAAAAATAGTGCAACTCTTCAGGAAAGTCAGCGGAATGTGCACAGGATCACACAATGCAGGAAGCGCAAACCAAAAACATCAGCCACACAATTCCTAGTCAGACACTGGAAACTCCCATTCTGCTTGATGTAGAATGAAGACAGACCTTCCACTACCACATCCACTTACCACTGTTCTGGAATAGTGGTGGAATAGACAAATGAGTTGTAGAAGGCATACTGCAGACTGTAGTTGTAAATCCAATTTCCAAAAAATGTTGGGTAGATGAGCACTGCACGTCTGGGCTAGGGCTGTCCAGTGGTGAGGACACTGGTGGGGCTGACCAGCGTAGTGCTTCATCTTACTTGTAATGTTGTCTTCTTTACTTTTCTGTGTTAAATTTGTATCTTCTTTGTTGTAGTCTATGTGGTTCTGTGTTGAAAACACATGATTCTTCTTCAAGTTTCTGTGGGTACCTCCTCGTGTACTTCTGTTTGTTGTTGCAGCTGTAGTCTTTGTAGATTGCGCCTTCTCCAGGTACTCTTTTTCTCCAGTTTCCTGAAATCCACATGTAACACGTAGGTACATCACCAACTTGTCGCAAAATACATATAGTGAGGAGGTCCACGCAGGAAGGATGTAATCAAAGATGATTTATTCAAGCAAGTAACATGTTGAATAGTTTAGAACAACAAGCAGTTAAGTTGTGAAGGAGAGCCCCCCCAGAGGCAGCCTGCTGCTATTGGTTTCCAATGCAAAGTTGTTTTTATTTTTCCATTTTTTACATAAACCTTTATGTCTAGAAATGTTACTGTTACCGAGCTAGTCTCAAATGTGAATTTCAGGTTGTTTTCATTGTTCTTTAGAACCTTATGATAATATTACAATATTGTTTAGAAATTGAATTTTAGATACTGGGTGAACTTTTGTTTGCAGCTGTACCAGTGTACTTGAGGCTGGAAGTTTTGGTGGAGAAAGGTGAACATTTTCTGAGGGGCACTGAGGGTTAGGAGAGGGTTTTTATATGACAGCTTATTGAAAGAGAATACGGTCTGGGCCGTTTCAAAGGTAGTTTCTCCTTTTGGCATATTCTCTGCTGTCGCAGGAGCTATCTCCTTTACTGTACTTTCCACTCCCTTAGCGATCAACAATATAAGTCTCATCATGAAATCCTCTATTCTTGTTGCTTGGGCACCAAGCATCTAGCAATTTCTGAGTAAAGCTCTATCAACCTTGATACCGAACAGCAGGAAACATACATTAAACTCATGGTGATACATCTTCCTTCACTACTCTGTCATCATTCGTTCAGCGCACTAAAAATGTGCGATTTCAGAAAAAATGTAACCGGGAAGTACAGGATTTAACTATGAGCAAGCTAAATCGAGATTTTTTTAAGACTCCTATGCTTTACCTCACATTCTCTAATCTGACAACCAGTTTTGTTTAATAGTGAGCTCCCTTCATCCTCTCAATTAAATGCTGTCTCTAAATCTGTAATCCACCCTCTGTTTTTTTCTTAAAGGTGTTCCTGCCTCTTCTCAATCTATGTCTAAACTTCACATTATTAACATCCTGAATTGAATTTTGAAAAGCCTTCAGCATAGGCCTCCCCAAAAAACCTCTTTCAAAACTACAAAAAGCCTAGAACCGTTCTTCCTCACTATTCTTCTGTTTAGGTCAAGATGATACCACACATGACCAGATGTCCTTTAACATAATGTAAATTCAATTTGAAAAGAGAGAGCGGCTGACCAAGGTTATGCACAAAGAATTTCAAGGTATGATGCGTAAGTCCATTTGTTGTGCACAATACGTCCAGAGTATACCGCACCAATACTCTCCTGCGAAGTAGATCCCAAAGTTCATGTAAAAAAGTACGGTGCACAAAAGGGAGTGCTCGAAAGCTCCAATTCTTATTTCAAAATTCTTTTATTCAATTCCAATTAAAACAAACTCGTCAGCCAACGCATTTCGTTCACAATGAACTTTGTCAGTGCTGAAACAATTCAGAATTACACAATCAATACAAAACATGAAAAAGCCCAATAAAAAACACCAACTCACAATAAATACCAATATTAAAAACAACTATTTCTCATATACATCATTCATATATTAAATTCATAGTTCATAGCTTGGAAGGGAAAAAAGCAGAAAAAACAATACATAACATTATGTATTGTTTTTTCAAGCAAGATCCTTTAACAGAAAACAAACCTAATATTGGTGAAATGTGCAAAACATGAATTAGAAGCTTGACCTTAAAATGACATGATTAGAAATGTTCATCTTAACTGCAGAATGTTTTGGTTTAAAATATGTATTACTTTATAAGCAACATTTTATTCTTAAATGTTAAGAGCTTCCTATTTTCTCATGTTATCACAAACATGTTTGAAAAAGATAGCTGTGCATTATAGACAATAATTTGTATTCATCTTAAATGGAATGCATTACCTAACAATGATTTTGTATCTTAGTTACTATAATTTATTGTTTTAGCAGTGAAACAAAATATGTAGAAGGGTGTCCTGTGCTCAAATCCCTATGGGAAACTAAAGTTTATTTTTCCAAAATTTAACAGTGCAAGAATGTTTGTAGCTAACTTTTTGATAACTTTATAAGCCGCATGTATTTTGTGTGAAAATGGAGAAACTGAACCTGCTCAATAACGAGAAATGTCACCTGATTGGTCTGTGGATGAAGGAGCCCAATACATTGTCTGCAATATGTATTCATGTCTTTTATATTAGTGTGTGTTCCAAGGTAAACCCTCATTGCTTTTTCCCTTCCTTCCCCTTGCCATACTCTTGACAGTTACTGCTTATGCTATTTCCTATTGCCCTGATACTGCCATCTAATTTTGACAGTTTGCTACTGCACTGTATGCTGATTTATTTCATATTTACTGAGACTTGGCTGAGTTTCACAAACTACCTTTTATGGAAAGTTCTGCTGCTTTAGCTTGGCTTTGAGCTTTATGCTCTTCTGATCTCAGCTTTTTCCTTTCAAATCCAAACTCTTCATGGGTTCTACGAATCTAAACTCTGATCCTGATCTTTAGTACAGGGAATTAGTCCTTTAAGGAAAGGGCTTAAATGTATTACTAGCTGATTGAATCTAACCATTCTTTTTTATGAGATTTCTGTGTTCATATTTGAATCATGAACTTATTGAAATAAAAACAACCAACGAACTTTACTCTTAATGAAAATTAGAGTTTTAAAACTTAAGCTCATCATTGGGAGCAAGATGGCACTAGTGTGAGCTCCTCTCCACTCCGCGGCTATGCAGTGCCAGACAAACATTGGTCGTTGGCTGTTTTGCCTGACCCATGATGCCAGACAGCCGGCCACTCAGAAAGCAGTGCCGAACGCCATACAGGAGGTTGTTTGGAGTGCTGTGTAGAGTGCGAATGGTGGCTTGTTTCATCACTGCATCACCCGGGCTGCACCAGGTACAACAGGCAGCCTTGAGCTGTACATATCATTCGGAGCGTCTGTAGAACCGGACATCTGTTGGCTGTCCTGCCTAACTTTTGCTCTGATTGACGCAGGGTCGGCGTCTCGTCTAAATCAAATGCAAAGGCTGGATATGTCGACCCGAGGAGCTAAGAATGCCAAAGTGAAAGCTGCTTTCACCATTGTGGTGACAGAAGATGCTGAGAGGATAGACAATCCCCCCAAAGGTACACGTGAAACCAGCGGCCTGAAAAAGTTGACGGTGAGACCCGGGGTGGAGGAACCTTTACGGAGGGAGCTGTTGCAGGTGGCAGTCTTCAGTCCTCCATAGTAAAGCACTTTACCACAATTAATGCACCACCTCTCTCCACTGCTCTGACACTACCCTTAGCAAAGAAGCCTGGTTGTTTATTAACGTCAAGTCTAACAGATGGGAGCCCTGTGTTATTGGGTGATCTCCAAAAGACTATCTCTACCTCTTACTCTGTTCAGCCTGAGGGGTCATGACATCAGGGGACCAACTCAGCAGTCAGGATTGCCACAAAGACTCCATTGATGATATAGATTCTTCTCCAGCACATTCCCATGAAAATATTTGCTCCACTGCTGATCCCAGGCTGGTGATTGCACCCGCCCTTAGCTCTCCTGCCTTAGCCTCTGTAGCTGCTATTAGCTCTGTGGAGTTGGGTGCAGATCTTCAACCCAATGGAGCCACTAGCCACACCGAAGGCTTGATGGACAAATCCAGCCCCTGGGACCTTCAGACCCCTGAGACTATCGGAGAGCATTTTTATTTAGTCTCTGACAGCTCTATATTGATAACAGAGGACAGCGTGATCAGTTCAAGCAGTGACAGTTCATTAAATAGTAATGAATCTGATTCTTCATTTGATAAAGGAACTGTTCAGCGACAAAATAAATTATCAATAAGGTTAAAAGATGCAACCAGTTTAGATGGGATTATTCGAATTCCCAAATGCCATTTCCCCTGGGGGATAAAACCGCTAAAAGTGCACACTGAGAGAATGTTGGCCCAGCACCGGAACACACAACGGAGCCTACTCTAACCTCCATATTGATCTCCATTAAACAATTTCAAGACGAGGTTCGCTCTGACACCCACCTTGCTAAAGGGGCAGCTATAAAATTACAAGGTGGTATGCAGAAGTTGAGCAAGATATGTACTGACATTGGTGATGATGTCACTATGGTCTATGGACGCACAGAAAATTTGGAACCCGAAGTAACTACCCTAAAAGAACAAGACACTTCCGAAGCTGCATGCCTGACTGATATGATGACAACGCTAGAAGAACAGGAGAACTGACAATGTCGAAATAATCTACGTTTATTGGAGAATCCTGAAGGAGTGGAGGGTGATGATCCAAGGTGCTATATCATCAAACCTTTGCAAGATACTTTTCCTGATCATGCAAGCTGGAACCGGGATCATGAAGTCCAGCGGGCACACCACTTCCCCTTCAATCTAAAAAACAACTATAGCAGCTACAGTGGAGATAAACCCAGGGCCTTTCTGTTTTTTAGGCGAATTTCCTTCTCAGACAACTGGTCTATGACCAGGCTCGCCCGAACTCCGAGAAGGGGTCTAATGGGTTAATGTTTTTTGCGAAGCCTGATTTTAGTCACGCCACAGTAGAGCGGAGGTGGCAATCAAAGCTGGGGAATCTTTTAAGGAAATCAGAGGAAAGAAAGGGCCAAACTAAACTGATTTCTATTTGATTGTGGTTAACTCCTTAAGCTCTTGTGGTAATCTGCTATTCACTGTTTCTTATTGCTTTGTTATTGGCTGCTACATGGGAGCAGTGATATAAGCACTTCTGTCAGGCTTGCTTAACCAGGGAAGAGTACCTTTTTGTTGGCCGGGACAATTTTTTTTCCCCAGCAGCTAAGCATGGCCGTGGGGGCTCACATGGGATGACCATCATTCAGGAATGTCCTGATTGCTCTAAGTGGGGGGATGGGAAGGGGAGGGAAGTGGGGTGAGCAGCACGGTGGTGGGAGGAATGTTGGTGTTTGGCATTTCATGAGCTTCAATAGGAAAAGGAAAAACAGGGTAAACTAGAGAAAAAATATTTCGATAAAAAATTTAAAACTCTCTAGCTTTCATTATTTTCAAGAGAAACATGTTTTTATGGCTGAAATGGTATAGCTGGTTACATTGGTTTAACAGGGTGCTTTGCTTACTTTTTTAATGCTAGACTTTTTGTAATCTGTTTGATGCTTAGCCAAGGTCAATTGGCCCAGACACTAACTAGAACATGACGAATAACCCTAGAATAGTGTCTGTAAACATCTGCGGTTTGAATGATGCTCTAAAAGACAAAAGTAGCACAGGGGCTGCGTTTTTTGAGGGACGACTTCATCTGTCTTCAAGAAACACACATAGATGGTGCACAGAAAAATCTGTTGAACTTACTTCTGCTCTAGCCTGGATAGCCTCTTTTCTAAGTGGCCGTACTTTTCTGCCTCTGCCTCCTCCACAGTTTATCCGTCGGTGCACGGCGTCCCCCAGGGGTCTATACTTAGTCCTTTACTATTCAATATTTATGTGAGACCCCTGGCCACTATTGTGGAGAAAGCCGGTCTCACTTTATATTCCTACGCTGACGACACTCAAATTATTTTTTCCCTTTCTAACAAGGAGTGCAATTACATTTCAGCTTTGAAAGTAGGTCTGACTCGAGTCTCCGAGTGGATGAAGAGCAATTTCCTAAAATTAAACTGTGATAAGACCGAGGTTGTGATACTGGGCAAGGGAAAGGATCTATGGGGCCCCCACCATTGGCCCAACGATATGGGACCTACCCCTCAGCCCGCTACTGTAGTACGCAATCTCGGGTTTCTCATTAATGATAAACTCACAATGAGACAGCAGGCCGTGAAGGTGGCCTCTATTTGTTTTGCCACTTTGAGATGGCTTCAAAAAATCTTGTGGATGTTGCCCCCTTCCACACAGAGAACCGTAGTCCAGGCATTGGCTGTTTCATGCCTGGACTATGGCAATGTTCTCTATCTTTGAGCCGATCTGACAACGATAAAGAAACTTCAAGTAGTCCAGAATATGGCTGCCCGACTCCTTCGCTATGTCCCTAGGAGAACATCTGCCTCTCTTGCACTTCGTGACATTCACTGGCTCAAAATTCCGAGCCGAATTAAATTCAAAGCCCTTTGTCACGTTTTTAAGATCAAACAAGGCTCAGCCCCTAAATATCTTCAGGGCCTAGTTCAGGCCTACAAGCCGAGTCGCAATCTATGATCTTCAGGGAATGGTGATTTTCCCGTTCCCAGATTTAGGCTAGCAAAAATGGGAGGCCGCTCTTTTTCCCAACTGGGTCCTAAATTCTGGAATGCTTTACCTGTGACCTTGAAGACGAAAACCAATCTTTTTCGTTTTCGTAAGGGACTTAAAACTTGGCTTTTTCAGCAGTCATTAGAGGCTACTTACCAGTAAATTCAGTCTGTTAGTTCTTCTTCTATAGTCGGTCCCTTGGCGCCGGGAAACCCACTGCGGGTAGCTGTGCGCATTATAAGTTTAAATAAATTAATAAATAGGAAGAACAGGGAGCGTTAATATTCTTAGCCATGACTATATAAAGTGTCTGTATATCCTCGTCCTGGACAGATCCAAATACTCCACTGTTCTCTCACTGGTTGGCTTGCCAGGTAGCAAATTGCAATCTTGAGATGGCTATTTATGCAAAAAAAGTACTCGGGCAAAAAGAAAAGGATTAACTATTTGGGAACCTTTAATCAGGTGGCTTAACCAGAAGAATGGCTAGGGTTCCTATAATTTGCTTTATGTGTTGATATTGCAGCCAACATGTTTGTAATTTTAAAAAGAAATGGCCATCTTTTAATCTTTTCTCCTTTTCTCATGTGGTTATTACTTTGTAATGTTTACATGAGGTTTATACAAAGGCATGACGTATTTGCTGTCTCAAGATTAACTTGGTTGAACTTGTACTTTTATGCCTGTTTAATGCTATTGAGTAACGCAGTAAGGAAATTGCTTTTACCATCGGTCAACTTCATGGTTTTTGTCTTAGGTTGTGGGGTGGGGAGTTGGTTGTAATGAATTTCTGAATTTCAAACTTTGATTTTTGTAACGCATATTTAAAAAAAATATATAAACAATAAAAAATAAAAGCTCATCATTGACTGAACTTAAACTATTTAATTCAATTTAAGTTCATGACGTCGGATTTGCTCTTTGACTCATAAAACGATATTCAAAGGTCCATCAGCGGAGGAAAGAAATTCCAGCACGTAAATGGTGCCTAACCCTGAAAGTGATGGTAAATTGATAATTAAAGTGCATGTTATAGGAGGAGAGAAAAGATGAAAAGATTTTTGGGGCCCAGTCCGCTGTATCACTATAAACCAGATATCAAAATGTGTCAGATCTCTCCACACACACGGCTATTCCTTGCAGCAGGCAAAACCAATCCAACTAAGATTTGAGAATGAGGTTCAAATATAGCAGGGCATGACCACTGTTCTCTGCTATAGTCAGATGATTTGGATTTGGCTGGCCATAGTTTGTTCTTGTTGCTGTGCTGGTATGTCTCATAAAAAATAGCCACAAAATGCAATGCCAATTAGGAAGACCCTGTAGTTCACCCAACAAAGTCTTAATGCATTTACGGTCCATACCAGTATCTTCAACAATCAGCTGATAGAATGACCAATCATTTTCATCCCCAGGATATCACTCCTTACTCCCTCCATTTTTAAACCCTACCAAGCATTCTGTGACTTCCTCTTATGGCATTTTGCATTATACAAATACAAACAGGCAGGCTTAAAATAAAGAAACGTAAATTGTCATAAATGCCTAGCCAGTTATTTACTAGTTCTGTGAAGCAACACCCTTTGCTATCTTTGTTGTATACTCCCCATCTGGCACTGGGGATAGGTGCACTTGTCCTGTCTGTAAAATTTACGGACAAGCACGAAAAGTAATATTTTTTCTGGCACCAAATCTCTGTACAACCACGTATTCTCATTTAATCATGGGTCTCAGTACCTAGAAGAACCTGAGAGGAGACGATTATCTGTTCATTGACCTTGAGAGATGTCCACATTCTAGTCTCTGTTTTAAATAAACATGTGCAGAAGGCTCTGCCTCCACATTAGTTTGATAATCATACTGTAATAGCACGTAAATTCAAGAATACATTTACTACAAGTTATAAAGCTTTCATATCGATTTTTGGAAGAATTTAAAGTGTACAGAGGTCTTGCTTACTCAGGGCCGGATTTAGAAATGGGCGGGAATAGAACATCCCCAAACTTCTAGAGAAGGTGCTAATTCAAGAGTACAACCCATCATAGGAAATGACACTACCACAGGCGTAGTGCACTAAAAGAAATGTTGCAAGTAAGTTCAGTAAAGTCCGGTCTTCTTTAGTTTTTACTTCAGAAAAAACTAACAATTGTTTCACCCAGCTTGAAATTAAACGCCTGATGCAGGTTTTTGGAGGCAGCGCTAAAATCTGAGCAGAATCCACTGGTGCAGTTCCCTTCGCCCTAGCATTAGGGTGTAGGAGGAAATCCCACTGTTCGATTATTTTCAGATTTAACGTTTTCGTCTGAACTCAGCAGCTTTTCATTGGCATTTTCCTCAAAATCAGGCCTTTCGTACTTGAGTCATCAAAAGAGGAACTTGATCTTATTACATCGGCTGATCAACCTTAATCTTTTTTTATAATTCTAATTCGTCCAAATAATAGCTTTTATTAAGTTACATTAGCTTTTCTTGGATCAACACCTCTTCTTTCATTCTCTATCATTTAACATGCGCAGACAGCAAAGCGTCGTATTCTTTTAGAAAGTATAATTTACTTTATTTATGTAGGAAAGTTTTGGTATTTCTTACTTATGACTTGAAAACATAAGAAAGTCACGGCAAATGATGCAATCTAAACCTCCATTACCTCCAGCCCGACCCCCGCCTTACTTACTGCCTGCCTCGGAAAACAATGCAGGCCGACTCTAAAAAAAACAAGCGGTTTCATTCTATATTGGAGAAATACAATGTGACATCTGGAGAATAAATTGTTCAGTCAGGCAGAAATACGCCTTGCAAAAATTGCTTAGGTTCCTGTAACTAGATTATTGACTGCAACTATTCTTCTATAATGTGGCACACTTTTGAAATGGATCTTTTTCTCAAACACATCAAGGATTGGGGAAATGTATTCGCTTTGTTAATTTACAATACTGCTCTCTTTCCAGAACAAAGACTGAAAATCAAGTCATCTAATAAGATGGATAGTTTTTTTTCTTATTTTATTATTCTTCATCACAGACATATTTCATGGTAAGCCCTTGGGATATGAAACATAATGCAAAAGGCTTTAAAAAGATGCATGCAAGCCCTGCCGTTCGCATTATCAGGGTGCCCTGCCTACATTACTGCAAAAGCCCGTATTTAAAGCAAATATACTGTGAATCCTGAGCTTTAAAAATGTATAAATATTTAAGCAACTTGATTTAATCCAAACGAACTTTCCTTGGAAACCTCTTAGTTCATAAACATAACTTTACATACAGTAATCAGTGGCCTGCATTTTCATTGTTATCTGCTAGTACAAAACTGACATTTTAAACTAAACGTGGTTCTAAGGCCTTCTGCTCTGTTTCGCCTGCTTCAGACTCTTTTAGTCAATGCCATTAATCAAAATCCTATAGCAGAAAATGCATGCATAAATCCTACACATTTATTGTCATGGCAACCATTCAGGCTCTTGTTCATATGTCAAGCTACATCAGTGGAGATAAATTCTCTTGTTTTGCTGCTGCCAGCCTCTCCGTCCTAGGCCTAATGCCCAATCCGCAGTAAAACTAGAGTACTAGAGTTTAGCTATATTTTTGAGTTTAGAGTTTTTATATATATATATATGTATAAATTGATATATATATATATACACATATGTGTGTGTGTGTGTGTGTGTATATATGTATATGTATATATATATATTTTACATCTATCTATCTATCTATCAATATATATATATATATATATATATATATATATATATATATATATATATATATATATATATATATATATATATATATTCACTGAAAAAACCATAGGTTTCACACCAGTTATAGTTAGGAATTAGCATTTAAAAAACCTATTAAATTCACTGACAAAACCAGTTATAGTTAGCTGGAAATTTTACTGATATAAAACCAATGAAATTCCACGTTATAGTTAGTTGGACTCACTATAACTTGCGCGTGCAATGCACTGCTGATGACGTCACATATTACATCACTCATGACATGGTCAGTGACATCACTCATGACATCACTGATGACACCATCCAGTGAATATGTGTCTTTCTGAAAAATAAATATTAGTGAGTAATGTTTAAATGTTTAAATATATATATTAGTGTTTCACTTTGTGTATAAGTGGCTACATGTGTTGGTAAGTAGCTACATGCGTATGTATATGGGTTATTAGATGTTTCTCTTAGTATCAGTATGAGTATCTATATGGTTTGGTGGGGGTATTACTTAGCACATAGATGCATGAGTGACTGACTCTCTGTTTGTATGTGTTTTGAAGACAGCATATGTGCAGGACTGTATGGGTGGATGAGTGTGTATATGTGTTTGTTAGTGAGTGAATGACTGTCTCACTAGTGTCTTTATCAATAACTACATATGTTTTAATCTAGTATATGTGAATATTGATGTATATAAGTGAGTATATGTGAGAGTAAGAGATTGTAAGAGTTCCTGTTTAAATAAGTATGTGTTTCTATAAGTGATTGTTTAAGAGAATAAATATGTGTAATTTTCAATACAAGTAAGGTGGAAGTGTGTGTATAACTCTATATTCAAATAAATGGATGTTCAATAGTTTATTTGCACGTGTGAGTATGTGTGTGAGTAACTTTTGGATGACTGTCGGTGTGTAACAGGATGTATAGGTGTATCACTTCATATGATGAGTGAGTATATGTATGAGTGACTATATAGAACTGTTGGTGAATGACTGGATGTGCATATAGATGGTGGAATTACTGAATTGCTTGTTGTAACTGATATGGGTATCTCAATTTTTTTTTAAATGTCAGTTTCTATTTTTGAATATGTGTTTCAAGGGTTACATTACAGTGAAAGGAGGTCTGTCACTATGTCACAAGGATGGTGTCATCAGTGATGTCATGAGTGATGTCACTGACCATGTCATGAGTGATGTAATATGTGACGTCATCAGCAGTGCATTGCACGCGCAAGTTATAGTGAGTCCAACTAACTATAACGTGGAATTTCATTGGTTTTATATCAGTAAAATTTCCAGCTAACTATAACTGGTTTTGTCAGTGAATTTAATAGGTTTTTTAAATGCTAATTCCTAACTATAACTGGTGTGAAACCTATGGTTTTTTCAGTGAATTTCAAAGGTTTTTTAAATGCTAATTCCTAACTATAACTGGTGTGAAACCTGTGGTTTTTTCAGTGAATTTCAAAGGTTTTTTTAATGCTAATTCCTAACTATATAAGACCTGAAAGCCCACCAGGAATCTCCAGTATGCACCAGGGGACTGCATTGCAGAGAGGTGTAATGAAGCCACAACCCTTTTTACACCTCTCTGCAACGCAGCCCCCGTGCATGTTTGAAGAGGGGAAACTAATTCCCCTTGCATACTGGGGGCCCCTGGGGGCCAATTAGCCCACCTGGAACCTCCAGTATGCGCCTGGGGCTGCATTGCAGAGGTGTAATGCGACTATGCCCCTTGTTACACCTCTCTGCAACGCAGCCCACTGCCGCGTTTGCAGAGGGGGAACTAATTCCCCTTGCATACTGGGGGTCCCTGGGGTCAACTAGTCCACCAGGAGCCTCCAGTATGCGCGAGGGAGCTGCATTGCAGAGAAGTGTAATGAGGCCACACCCTTGTTACACCTCTCTGCAATGCAGGCCACTGGCGCCTTTGCAGAGGGGGGACTAATTCCCCTTGCATACTGGGGGTCCCTGGATCATATCTGCCCAAACACCGATATTCCGAACGATTGTAAATGACTTTTCTTGAGAAACATTTGGATTTGGATTATCATGTCCTATACTTTGGAATTTTTGAAAGACTGACTTTGAGGATGCTATAAATTACTCAAGTCTGCCCGAATTGTGTGGGTAAAATTGATACCTAGTCACTTTTAATAAGAATATACTTATGTCTCGTCTAACATTTGGAATAAATATCTAGTTATATGACAACGGGATACCGACATAACTTGAAGGAAATAAGAACGCCCTGAAGAAGTTCTGTTGTACAGAACGAAACGTTTCGGCTGGCTGTGGTACATAAACTTAAGGAAAATAAAAGCATTTGAATATACACCAAGAATCAGCGCTTCAATAAGTACTCTAAGTGATATGATTTGATTGGACTCATTGTGAAAGTGGTGCTGTGCCAAACTTTGGAATATTCTCCACTACTCTCTACTACTTACTCTCTCCCACTCTCTACTACTCACTCTCTACTGCTCTCTACTACTCACTCTACTACTTACTCTCTACTACTCTCTACTACTCAGTCTCTACTACTCACTCTCTACTACTCTCTACTACTCACTCTACTATTCACTCTACTACTCTCTACTACTCACTCTGCTACTCTCTCTACTGCTCTCTACTACTCTCTACTACTCACTCTCTACTCTCTATTACTCACTCTCTACTCTCTACCTCTCTACCTCTCTACCTCTACACCTCTACCTCTCTACCTCTCTCTACACGCACACATATAGACATATATGCATATATATATATGTGCATATGCATTTATATATATGTATGTGTATGTATAAAAAAAACAACTAAACATTTTTTTTTCTAATCAGCTACTTTTAAAACTGTCATTCTTTTTCCCCATGGTATGCTCCCCGGTACGCTCCCCGGTGCGCGTACCGGGCGCTCCCCCCGCGAAAATCAAAAAAAAAATATTTTTTTTTTTTGCCCCGTGGGGCCCTTTTATGGCCCCCACATCAAACCTAGGGGGTCAAGGGGGGTCTACTCTGCCCCATTATGGTCATTTCCCCCTTTGTTTTGGCCACCTCTTGTGTCTCAATCCTACCGAGACACAAGATTTACACCTCATTTTCATAAGTGAGCAGGATAGACTACTCATGATCCCCTAGAAATTCTCAGGGAGTGCTTAAAAGATCTGTTTCTCCTTTCCAGACAGACTATGTTATGAATTCCATATACCACAAAAACATACAATAACAACATGCAAGATATCTACAGAGGAGATGGTGTAGTTTAAATGAAAGTCTCTGCATTGGTACCTACATGTAGGTACTTACATAAAATAAAAAAAACCAATGAATAAACATACAATTTTTTAAAGTGATTATTTTTCCATAGTACCCTCCTTGGAGCGCTTCCCGGTGCGCGCACCGGGCGCTCCCCCCGCGAAAAACGCAAAAAAAAAAATTTTTTTTGAGGCCCCGCGGGGCCCTTTAATGGCCCCCATATCAAACCTAGGGGGTCAGGGGGGGTCTACCCTGCCCCCTTATGGTCAATTCCACCCTTTGTTTTTGCCACCTCTTATGACTAGATTTTACCGATAGACAAGATGGCGGCCGCTCCGGACTGTTTAGAATGTTTACAGACAACTGAGAGCCAATCAGCTTTCTGCGCGCAAGTCGCGTGTCGCGCCGGGAGCGCTCACCGGTGCGCGCACCGGAGAGCGCCTATAGATATATATATTTTTTTGAACGTTAATTTCTCAAAATCCACTGAAGCACATATCTTGAGACATAGCAAAGGCACATCGGGCTACCAGTCCCTACAATTTTGCCAAGTTTGGTGGAAATCCATTCAGCCGTTCGGGCTAAAAGTGAAATCGACCGCCCTATGGAAATTAACATGGGGAAAACGCGTTTTGGGACCCCCCTTTTATCTCGGCCCCCGCTTAACGTATCCCCCCCAAACTTTCAGGGAAGGACCGGAACCCCGCGAGGCCATTTTCAGGAAATTTTCAGGCAGATTCGTCAACCGGCGCCAAAGTTATTCCAAATAGAATTTTCAGATTTAACATTGAAAAAAATTCTAACTATAACTACCTACTGGCGACCGCCAGTAGGTAATATATATATATATATATATATATATATATATATATATATATATATATATATATATATGCACACTCGGAAGTCATTGCTTAACACCAAGGTTTAATCCTGTAAACTGCGGTTTATAGGATTAATTATAACCAAAAGATACCAGTAGGTCACAGGGGAAAGAAAGTAAACTGTTTAAAGAATGTGTTGATTTGGGAACAGTCACCAAGTCCAAACTTAAATAGTACGTGGTGGCCATCAAATGATTCCCATCAGATACCCGTCCTGTGCCGCCCTACATCATTTGGGATCCTTCACCCGAAGGAAGAGATGTTTAATCACTAAGGATTAGGTGAACTGTAACCTAATCAAGTGGGAAGAACTCAAATGTGATAGTTTTGTGTATATGGCATAGGGAGGGTAAAAGTATGTTGCAGTGCATGAATGTGTTCAAGTAACAGTGTTATAATAGTGAGTGATTTTAAGATTGGATTGTAGAAATGGAAAATAACTATTTTAATAATATCCTATCCACACCCAACAATAAAAACAGTGCATGGTAGTATTAAACATATAAATACTCAGATATATTGAAGGTCAACATGTTTCTGTGGTAGTTGGAGTCTTGAGATCTCCTCCAGCTTCGTCAGGACCTTATGTCAATGCTACTGCATGATATGAACATTAAATGAAAAAGTGAAAATGAATGTCACCTGAAATTCGCCTACCCAGACCGTCACGTGGAACGACCAAAGAGGTGAAACAAAAGAAACACATAATTAAAATCAACAGTTTACTATACACATCTTTGAATGTGTCATGTTAGTTAATGCCAATTATTATTGGTCAACTAGTCTCAATAAATAGACCATATGCTATCATATCCCATTTCAAAATGGGATCTGTGAAGAAGATACATTTCTCTTATTACTCACCCAATATGTGGGGAATATACACTCCACCTCACCTGGCTACAGCTCAGGTAAAACGGAGCACCGCTCTGGAGAAGAGAGAAGAGAGAAGGAAATAAAAGAGGAAAGATGCTTCACTGTGGTCATTGCATCTGTGTTGGTAGCACGATAATCAAAGACAAATAGTTCATAACATTGCTGTCTAGAACCTATATTTCATTATTTCTGGGTATATTGATCAATGGTAGCTAATATGATAATCACCCAGTCATTTTCACCTGCTTGTCATTGATGTTTTTAAAATACAAGACAGGGAAAGGTCTGCCACTAATTTTTCTGTTTGGGCTCGTAAAAAATTACATGCATATACAAATGATCAATTAGTGTGTCTTGGAACACCACCACACTACCAAGAGGGTGGTATCAGATCGGTTGTTTAATGGCATTTTCCTTGCTCGATATGTTTTAAAAGACCACTCGTCACTTCTTTGATCAACTAGTCTGTATAAGAACAACGCCTCGCTACAGAGAGAATATTGTGAATTTTGTAGTTTGAGGCATCTCTCTGATTTAGTAGACACAACACCTCGCTGCTGGGAAATTAGTGCGAGCTGTGATTCAGTTTATCCGTAAAAACAACCCCTCTCTACAGGGAGAGTAGTTCTAGCTTTATAATTTAAAGCGTCTCTCTGATTGAGTAAAAAAGTAAAAGATCACTTGCCCCTGCCCTGCTTACCTGTCCGTCGGTACTCCGGACATCCGTCTAGGCTGTCGTGGAGGGAGGTACCGTGACGGACAGGAAGCGGGTCTTTATCCTTCCTGGTTGCCGGGCATAGGAGGCGCGATTGGATAGGCGTATCACGTGGTGTTGCGTGAAGAGCGACACCATGCTGGGTAGCGTCTTAGTCTTCCCTAGTTACCTGGCAATAGGACGCGAAACAAGAAACGCGTCTTTTTCTTCCTGATTCTCGAGCATTGGATAGGCATATCACGTGGGTTTACGTGAAGAACGACATCACGCTAGGCAGCGTTGTTGCCTGGCAATAGGACGCGAATTAAGAAACGCGTCTTTTGCTTCCTGATTCTCGAGCATTATAGATGCGATTGGAGAAGTGTTTAATGGTATTAGCATTGCAAAAAAACACTTGGGGATTTTAAGCGAAGTAAAATTATGTTTACTCAAACACACGACAGACCCATTTAGTCTATAAGTAATTACGCAGAATTTCATGGAGTTCGCGCTGGTGAGCGCGTCCTAAATGATAATCTTCGATAACTATATATGCTCATAAAGCTAGTTGTAGCATAGGATTGCATTGACTGGACGGGTTGTTTCTATGTGCTGTTTCTTAACATGGCGTGTCTAAGATAAATCAAATCTTTTTGATGTGTGTATATGGGTTGGAGGTTGTGGTGTCATGATTGGGCGAACCCCTTCTATTTATCGATCGAATTGATCATGTATTGCACAAGCCTTCAGTTTTGCCCTTTCAATAGTTATGTATAATAGATCACTGTAATTTCTAGGAATAGAGAGATAGACTCACAATGACATCCATGGAATGTCTTTGTTCACTCCTGTTTCGTGAGTTTTTAACTTATAAACCCATCTCTGTTCCCGTTTAAATAGAAATGTGCTGATGTCCACTATGTGTGTCGGTATTGTAGGTTGCTCCAAAACTGTCCACCTTATGTCTGTGGGAAGATGTTTTGCCAGTAAAAAGTGATTAGTGAGTTTGTTGGCCTGTCTACTACATCGTATGGAGCTTTTGTGTTCTGATATCCGTAATTTAATTTTTCGAGTGGTCATCCCCACATACATCTTATTGCAGGGACATCTGATTAAGTATATCAAGTTTGCACTGCTGCTGTTTGTGAATCTGCGTTGTTCCCAAACTCGCTCTGTCCCAATGTCGATGGTGGTAGTTCTTGCTGTTTGGGGACATGCTGCACATTGTCCACACGGGTGATGCCCTGTTACTGCCGGCATGTTCCATAAGGTACCTACTGCTCTTGGTCCCTCGTTTTTTGGTCTTGTGTCCTTCAAATTCTGTGCTCTCTTATAAGCGAAAAGGGGAGGGGGCAGTGTGTCTTTGCCGGTGTTTAGTATACCCCAATGCCTTTTCACGATCTTAGTGATTTGATTCGAGTAAGTACCAAATGTGCTTACACAGGTCATGCGTTCAGTTTTTGGTTTGGGTGGTGGAATTTTAAGAAGGCCGGCTCGGTTGTTATTGGCCGCTCGTTTTTTTGATGTCTGGATTAGTTTTTTGGGATATTCTTTATGTGACAAATACAGAGATAGTTGTTGGGCATGTGTTTCAAAGGACATTCTGTTTGAACAGTTTCTTTGTATGCGCAAAAATTGCAGGGCTTTTGGATGGCAGCTGTTGTAATTGAGTAAGGAATTACGCGCCATTGGTTTGCGATACAATTCAGAGACAAGGCCGGTTGGTGTACTACAAATAAGCAAATCCAGAAAGGCCAATTTTTGGGTGTTATGCTCCATGGTGAATTTCAAAAAGGAATTCCTCAGATTGAGCCAAGAGTGGAACTCCTTGAGCTGCGTCTCATTTCCACGCCACACCACGAAAATATCATCGATATAGCGTTTCCAAGTTCGCAGACAACTAAGATGGAGATTGGTGTCTGCGAACACGTGCTCTTGCTCGAAGTGGTGCACGTAAAGATTAGCGAGACTAGGGGCAAAAACGCTGCCCATACTAGTCCCGCTAATCTGTAAGTAGAGACTGTCCTCATAGCAAAAGAAGTTCTCTGTCATCTCCAGGGTAGCTAAAGTCATGATGACACTGACTGGTGTTATTGAATTCAGTTCTCTGGCTGACAGTAGTGCTTCGATGACTTCCAATGTCTCGGCCTGGGGGATTGACGTGTACAGGCTTTCAACGTCAAATGACACCAATATGTCAGTGAGTGGATTGAAGTCAATGTTGGGTAATAACCTCAATATGTCTTTGGTGTCCTTTAAAAAGGTTGGCATTTCTCGCACCATTGGTTGTAGAAATACATCGACAAAAGTCGAAAGAGGTTCTAAAAGTGAACCTATCCCAGATATTATAGGGCGCCCCACTGGAGGGCGTTGTATTTTATGAATTTTTGGCAGCTGATAAAAGTAAGGTACAATAGGATTGGATGTACGAAGGAATTGTCCTTCTTTCGGTGTAATCCACCCTTCATTGAGCGCCTCTTCAACGATGTGTCCTATTGTGTTTGTCAACCTTTCGGTTGGATCGACTGAAAGTTTACGATAGGATCTACTGTCGCTGAGCTGTCGCAGGCACTCCTCACGATAGGTTTCAACGTCTAGGATCACTACCGCTCCCCCTTTATCAGCAGGTTTAATAACGATATGGGGGTTTCTGCGAGTGCCTTTATAGATTCTTGTTCTTGTCGTGAGAGATTATAAAAAACCTTCTGTTTAGTTTTTAACAATTCCTCTAAATCATGGTTGACTGCCTCTTCAAAAGTCGAAACTTTAGATGGTAGACCAATTGTGCTCGGGTTGAATGTTGACGGTTTTTTTAGACCAGTATTGTCATTAGAATTGGACTGTTCTATTTGGTTAGATTTGTTTGCAAACAGATAGTGGAGTCTAATTTTTCTGAAAAATTTACCCATTTCAACCTGTGCCTGGAAAGGGACGTTAATGTTTGGACTTGGTGACTGTTCCCAAATCAACACATTCTTTAAATAGTTTACTTTCTTTCCCCTGTGACCTACTGGTATCTTTTGGTTATAATTACGGTAAAGGGGATGATACCATTGTATGGTCGTTAAATATTCCCCATCGACCCTCCACATTTGTTAATTGTTTATAGGATTAAACCTTGGTGTTAAGCAAATGACTTCCGAGTGTGCATCTTTACTCAGATAACTTTGGAATATTTACAAACCGCTCCTGCCGGCTGATTCACCACCCGACAACGGGATTGATATTTGGATTATATATATATGTATTTGTATATATATATATACATATAAATATATATATATATATATATATAAGTTGAAGCTTCGGAAATTCCACCTAATAAAAAAGAAAAATTCGACAGAGGTAACAATGCCAGTGACCAATGACAATATCACTGCATCTGGCAGTATTATGCCCAGCGGAATCGTTGATTTATGGATAAATGAGGGTATGGACTCCCAGGGAATGGCAGTGGAAATTGGTATTGAAAGCCAAAGTCAGCACTCTTCAAAACAAATTTCACCACTGACTCCCTTTAAGCCAACATCTACCTTTAGTCCCATCATGCTCAGAGACTCCATTGACGTTTTCAATGAAAATGTCATATCCCAGGTCAAAGATCTTCGCAAACGCAATTGCCAAAGGAAATCCAGGTTTTACATGAGGAATATGCAATATGAATCACTCCTTTTGAAACTAAGCAATGATAGGAATACCATTGTACGAGGTAATGACAAAGGCGGAAATATCGTCCTAATGACCAGAACTATGTACGACAAGGAAGCCTATTCCCAACTCAACAATCGGGACCACTATGAACGTTGTAATGCAGCTAGCATAAAAACAATGCAAATGGACTACCATAAAAAACTATCTAAATGGAAAAAGAAAGCCATGTTGACCGACAATGAGTACAAGTATCTCAGGAATGATCATCCGGTAATACCCCTGATATATTTTATTCCCAAGATCCACAAGGACATGGAGAATCCCCCTGGCAGGCCTATCATCTCTGCCAGGGGAGGTCTATTGGAAAAAACATCTGTCTATATTGATTATTTCTTACAGGGGGCGGTCAGGTCTCTGGAGTCCTACGTTCAGGATACTGGGGACTTCCTGTTCAAACTACAAGCCATTGAATGGAAGGATGATTATTGGATGCTTGCCCTAGATGTAACAGCATTGTACACCAGCATTTTACATGAGGATGGCATGGCGGCGGTAAAGTACTATCTGTCCCAAAGGGAGGAACATTATAATGAACATCCTGCCATGATCTTAGAAATGCTACAAATATGTTTACATAACAACATTTTTATGTACAATAACCTGATATATCGTCAGCTGCAAGGAGTTGCTATGGGGGCCAGTTTCTCTCCAAGCTATGCCTGTTTACATATGGGTGCTTGGGAGGAATTGATCCTCAAAACACAATTCAAGAAAGAGATGGATTCCAACATTATTGTTTGGTTGCGTTACATAGACGATTTGTTCATAGTATGGCAAGGCGACAAAGAATCAGCTGAGAAATTTGTTAATGCTATTAACATCAACAATCTTAAGTTCAAGAAAATTTTATTAATGGTAATAAAAAAGAAAAGTAAACCAGGTGTCAAAACAGAGTACAATCTTAATCTTGAATTCACAGTCACCATCAGTCAAACGAGTGTCACATTTTTAGACACCGAAGTATATATAGACAAAGGCAAGATTGAAACCAGGCTATATAGAAAAAAGACCGCTGGTGATACTATACTCCATGCGGCTAGCGGGCACCCTCATCATCTCATAGCCAGTATCCCTTATGGGGAGATGTTAAGACTAAGCAGGGTGTGCAGCACTGAATCAGAACTGGTGGAGGCACAAAAATCGAGTAAAATCACATTCCTGCAGCGTGGGTATTCGGAGGCAATGATTGATAATGCTATAGTCAAGTCACGGTTGAGGGTGAGACAGGATCTTCTGGCTAAATATGACCAGTCAATCTCAAGCGTTGACATTCCCAATATAGCCTCTGAAACCAATGATTTCAGAATTATAACTGGCTTTAATAAGCAACATCGCGATTTGTATCGGATCTTCAAACGCAATTGGGCGATCTTGACTAGCGACCCTATCATAGGTCCTACTTTACCACGCAAAGTTACCTTAACTTTTAACAGAGCACCTTCAATGAGGAACCAATTAGTAGATACTAACCCAGAAGTTATGGCCAAAACCACCTGGTTTCAGAAGAATGGGGGCTTTTTCAAATGTAAAGTCTGTAAATCTTGCACGCATGGGGTCAACACAAAAACATAGAAAGATGGCTTCAGTGACAGAAAACACAAAATAGATAAGATCCTAACATGCAAGTCAGAGTACGCGATATATGTACTCCAGTGCCCTTGCGCCCTCAGGTTCGTTGGCAGCACAAAGTTAGAAGTGCACAAACGTATTTTACGGCACTTGAGGGCAATATCAAATCAAGATAATACCTACCCGGTGGCGCGCCATTTTAAGGAGGCACATCAAAGTAATAACAAAGATTTAACATTTTTTGTGATTGATGCTGTCCCTGCAAGCAGGAGAGGGGGCAATAGAAAGGCTGCGCTCCGTAAATTGGAAACCAAATATATACTCCTCCTAGACTCTAAGGCCCCGGTAGGGTTAAATGTCACTGAGGATTTGTATACAGTGTTGGGATGAATAGTTAAATGAAAGCTTGATCTATCATGATAGTTCTGGTCATGTATACTCCTGTACATATATGAAGTTGGTTTTTACTGTCATATTTTTTAATGGTTTTTATCATTAGGAAACTATGGGTTTAATCATTATATGTACTATTTATTATCTTAGGAGGTTTTTATCCATTACTGTGATATAATGCATTTTTAGAACTAGTAGGTAGTGACTTATATTCTGCTTTAACCTGTGATGTTTTCCTATATGCACTGAATACTCTTTTTCATCTGTTGCTCATATCAATTTATATGAATATTTAAAGAAACTTGAAAAAAAAAAATTGATGGTCGAGACTGGGCTCAGTCCGACCATGCTGACCCTCAATTGATTGACTCCTGCTGCTTATCTGATATACTTTACATATTTGATTACATATTGCACTATTTATCACTTAGCACTTTATTGCACATTTTTTGCACTCCCTTTGTGTACTTTCATCTGCAGGGATCTGCAGTTGATATCAGTAAGGCCATTTGAGATTATTCAGGGATTCATCCCAATATTTTACATATTAACGGACTATTTTTGTAGGCAGCTTAGCATAAGTTCAATGTACAACATGAATGCATTTTACATTGGTTTGTATGTTCTGACGTAAGTTTTCATCTATAATTATGAATTCATACACATGAAATTCGATACTTATGAGCATCTGGAATGTAATTGCATTAGATCGCTATCAGGATGCACTTTAAGCCCTATTTACATTGAATATGCAGGGCTCATTGTCTTAATCAAACATGGGTTTCTCTAAAGCAATTATTAGGTTATTTATTATTTATTACGATTTTTAACCTGCACTGTAAACCATTTGTTTTGATTTTCGTTTCCATTGTATCATTGCTGCTTACTGTACAGTCTGTTTTCCATGGCTATTAAGACCCCTGTCACGTGCAGGGTGCTATATGACGTACAAAAAGGGAGTAAATGTACGTTCACTTTGTCATGTGAACAGGGCTCCGGGCGAGCCGAAACATTATGGCGACTTGCACGCAAATTTTGAAATAAAGATCAGCACTGAAATTTATGGTCCGAGTCTGTGCTGCTTGGGAGGGCGCTTTCAGTGAGCGAGCCTTGAGGCGGAAACAGAACCTGTGAATATATATATATATATATATATATATATATATATATATATATATATATATACACACACACACACTTTATTAAAGCAAAACTACAGTATACTGAGACTTTCCCAAAAAAGTTTGCCGGTTATTTTTGTTGTGCACAGAAAGTTTTGGAGTGATCCGTCAAGTGGGGGCAGAGAAAAAGGGGGCTAAAAAAAAAGGTGCGTTTCCCATGTTAATTTCAATAGGACTTGTCAACACACCTACAGCCCAAACTGTTTGATGGAATTACACCAAATTTGACAGGAAAAGGTAGATGTGGTTACACAGATTCCACTGTTTGCTATTTGGTATAAATCCGTTCAGTAGCTGTTGAGAAATCTAATGAAATATAGTTAGTGATATCTCTGGCCGCGGAAATTTTGCGATGCTGCCGTAGAAATTTTGCGATGCTTTCGCGATTGATTGCAAATGTGCACATCAATAGTAATGCTGCCATTTTATGGATCAGGGAATGGTTCTCGGGGCAGCACATTTGTGATAAAGCTCATATAAGGGGTCAGTGTAGAGGTACTCTGACCCAATGTTTCATAAGTTGGGGTGCTATTAACACAAAGTATGTATTGAAAATTGATTGTATTTTTCCATGCATGATATTCTGGAATGTGCCGCCACTGCCATTCGCAAACCCCATGTAACTTTGTAACTATTCCTCAAACGTCGTGACATCTTCACAAATATTTGTGAAATAAATATATATCTTCACACACACACCCTGTTTTACTTGCACGCTCACACAGCCACTCACAAACACTCATGCACCCAGTGACAGACTCATTCAGAGAGTCATGCACCCACTGATAGTCCCACCCCAACACTATCAAACCCAGTCACAGACCCATTCAGAGGGTCACAAACCCACTCACAGACCCACTTAGTGAATTGTGCATCCACTGACAGATCCACTTACATGCACACTCAGAAACCCATTTAGAGACTTATGTACCCATTGACAAGCCCACTCAGAGACTGATGCACCCACTCACAGACCCACTCAGAAATTCAGACACCCACTCACACACTAATTTAAACACTAACACATCCAGTCAGAGGCCTAATAAGGGACCAAGACAACCACTGACAGAGCCACTCAGACACTGATGCACCTACTTACAGACCCACTCAGACACTGATGCACCTATTCAGAGACTAACCTAGAGACTTAAACGCAGAGTCACAGACCCACTCAGATACTGATGCACCCATTACCAGATCCATTCAGAGACTGAGACACCCACTCAAAGACCCACTGAGAGTTAAACACACCCAGTCAAAGGCCCACTCAGACACTCACACACCCACTCACAGACCAAGTCATAGACTCAAACACCCACTCAGACGGTAATGCAACCACTCACAGACCCACTCAGAGACTCAGACACCCACTCACAGAACTACTCAGAGTCATGCATCTGGTCAAACACCTACTCATACACTAATGATTTCAGTTAGAGACACACTCCTGTTCTTATTGAGTCACTCAGATACAGTTATAGACATTTATGCACTTAGTCAAAGACTAATTGATATTGTCACATAGTCACTGACACACCCCACTGAGACACTCATAGACGCACTCAGAGGTCTACTCACTGACTGATACAGCCAGTGACAGACCCAGTAAGACACTCACAAAGCCACTCAGTCCCTGATTCACCTACTCAGAGACCAAATGCCACCCTGATACATCTAGTTACAGTTGCCAGTCAAAGAGTCATACATACTGTCATAGAGTCATTGAGGAGAGTCATGCATGTTTTTTAGTTACTTAGATAGTAAAGTATGTAGAGTGATGTTAGAATCAATGTTTTTACTTGCATACTTTAAATGTGCTGTTGGCTATTGAATGTATGCTTTTGTTTTGCCATTTCGTGACAATGTCATGAATATAAAAAACAATATTTATAAAGGAAATTGACAATATTTTGGGCTCTAGGATGGCTCTGACAGGAGTCTTTGTGCTAATTGTGTGTATATCACAGCAACACATAAAACTGGATGCAGAGTTGCAGGTTGCTTAGAAACACCCTGTTGTCTTAGTCTGTAAAGTGCACCCCATCACTTCTATAGATTGCATGCATGTCAAAACACAGGTTGTTGTTGTAGATAGAGTCCATGTTCTGGTCTCTGATGAATGCAGAAACAGTTTCATTAACATGTTTCCTGGCTTTGTCGATTTGTGGACAAAATTGATTAGAACACTTGCTGTTAATTCGAGTGATAGGTGCCAAACTTCCACCGACTTTTGCCTTTGGCGCACTAACCTTCAAAGACAAAATATTCACTTGGTTAGACAGAGCGCAATCAGCCTGTTTTCGCAGAGTGTTCCATCTACCCAACTCGACCTCTAATTCCCAAATCCGCATGGAGTTTAGCCTACCATCCCAACATTGGATCATGAAATCAAGATTTAATTCTTCCTGCATAAAAATTTAAAATGCTTGTGACCTCACACTAAAAAGTCACATCTGGTCCCTGCTAAATATCCCTGGAACCACCTGGAGTTCATTTTTAACACACTGCTTTGATGCACTAGACGACCACAATATTCGGCCCAGCTTGCTATCCACAGGCGTGGCCTCAAAACAATTGACCAAACAAGCAAATATCTTGTCAGTGGAAAATAATGCACTTGCCTTGAAACATCTCTCCAATGGTAGCTGGGCGTCAAAGCTCTATGCTCGTGAAACCCCAACACATATTGCCATCCACCATGAAGCCAACAGTGAAACATCACTTAATAAGACTACGTTTTTGCCTAATCCCCTTGATGGCCACAAGTGTAAGGAAGACACGCCCTCTCAATGCTGTTTCTGCAGCAACTTAATTCACGTTTTATGCATTTGTTTGACCATGCCCCCCTTGCAAATGTTTTGTTTTGGCTGCACCCAATCTGGTGCATCCTCAATGTGCAGACATGCCAAGAGGCCCTAGAGTAGTGCATGAAGGGTGACTTTGCTCAGATGGCCGCCTGTTTTGTAAAATGCATGTCTGAAATTCAATCTATTTTACCTTTAGACGATCGCTATGAATTTTAGCCATGCCAGTCATGAACTTTCTTCTAATATTAACTTGTCTTTTAATAGAGAATGGAGATTGTTTTTAACAACTTTTTGTAAAAATTGCAATAATTTTAATTAATTGTGCAATAAAAATGTATCTAAACTTAAAAACAATTAAGAAAAAGAATTAGACCACTTCCATTTCAGGCTTTAGCATATGTCGGAGTACACCAAGACAATGTGAGGGAAAAGAGTCATTAATTCTGCAAAGGTATCCTTCATTACCTTTTCCATCCTTACCCCAGTCAGTGTGCCTATGTCATTGCCACCACAGTGCACAATCATAAGGTTAGGGGTTTGTGAATTTGCATTGTTTTTAACCAAAGGCAGCAACTGATGACACATTAACCCTCCCTAGCTAATCCATTTAATGTTCACATTGGGCAAACCCAAGTCTCTGGACCAGAAGACATAGCTATGGCCCACAATCCAAACTAAACATTTTTCAGTGAAGCAGCTATAGAAGACAGGAGAAGGCTACAATTGAATAAGATAGTTTTCCAAATGAAAGGCAGTTAAAATTGAAGTGTTCTCCTGGTTTAAAAAAAAATATTGGTTGGATGTTGTGAACATGTAGGTTAATACAATTAGGTAGTGTGCTGAGAGATTAGTGACTACATCTGTGATTGGTTCAGGTAAAATAAATGTAATACAGATATGGATATGCTTTTTAGTCTGTTCAGTAAACCACATCCGCTGAAGTTGATTTTGTAACAAGTATGGTCCTTCTAGGATGTGTTGTGGATCCGTGACCTAATGGTTCTAGTGGGTTGGTATGGAGTTATAGTGCTAAGAGTGTTTTGGGGAAGATGTGTTAATGACACAGGTCAATATTTCTTTACTTTCACCATACAAAGGGTTTTATTTCCTAGTGAGGGTTTGCTAAAATAGAGTGTACTGTAGTGTTAAAGTCATACAACAATGAAGGTAAATATGTTTTTGGACTCCCATTTGTTTTCGCAAATTCATCGCAGTGATTGTGAATGAATTGTGACTATACACAAATAGGCATCCATTTTGGTGATCTTTGTAAAAGTGAGCAAAGTGTGAACACATACTAACCATTGAAAAGTGCACTTACTAGACTAAAATATGAAATGTATGAAAAAAATGTTTTCATTTGCTGTCTTCTGCAGTACCAGCCAGTGCAAATTTGAAACGGTTGCCATTTATAGTTGTTGTATGAGAGTGGTGTGCCATTTTTATATTTTTAGTTTTTACGAAACTTGAGACTATTGCAGCTCTCCAATAGGAGCATAAACAGCTATTTGATCAATAAACTCAATCTTCAAATATGTGAATTATACTTAAAAAATCTTGATTAAGAAGGTATATATGCATGTAAGATTGTAAAAAAAAGAATGTGAATTTTTTATACAAGAATTTAAAGTACATAAAAAGATGTATTACTGGTAGTATGAGTGGTTTCATATATGTATTAATAGGAGAGTAAGACACTGTTTATGTCCAGTGCAAAGTAGGTTTTTCTGAAATTCACTTAAATGTGTTGCCATGGAACTCCATACTCCCTTGTGCTGCAATACTTATATTTTGTGAATGGTAGAAAAAACACTGTATTCTAATGCTTAAATGTATATGCAGTAGTGTATTTGAATATGTGAACGTTTTACATGTGAATACGTGATGTGGTGGTCATAGAGAATGATTTTGCTTGTATTCTGGGACATGTACTTCTAGTTATTCAATTGTAAAAGAGAGGACTACAATACCCAGAACTGAAAGAGAAAAAAATGCCCTGTAGGTGTGCATAAATCATGAACCTGTGGAACTTGACAGCTATATATTGGATATTGTTTAGTGAAGCTGTTTCCCAATTATAAGAAAGGTTTGTATATGCTTAGATGTTGACATATGTTCTTTAAGCTTGTACTAAGTCACATTCATAGTATGATGCTGCTAGGCATAGTTAAACATGAACTGTCTAAACATCGGTCAGGTTTATTAGTGCAGAGTGCCCCTGTGGAGTCTTACTGACAGCTTCACTTTGCATGTAACATGTTTTTTGTAAAGTGCTAAATGCTTGTATTTCAAAGTATAACTAGGCTGTTTGATATGTTGTAGATATGCCATGAAGTATGGTGTTTTGTGCTTTAAAACTTAAAAGCTGTTGTTTTGAGTTTTAGTGGAGTGGTGTAGCTCACTGGTTAGAGGCGGCAGAGCCGGGAGCAGAGGACGGCCCTGGACCAGGGTTCAATTCCCGACGCAGCAGGGTGGTGGACCAGGGTCAGCGGACTTGAAAATTCTCACTTTGGTGCCTACTCTAACCAGAGATCACACTCGGCAACTCTGGGCATTAGCCTGCCTCATCTCCACAATGGCCCCCCACATACGCCGGGGATGCCTGGTTTCACCTTGGAGATACCCAGTAAGGACCATCTCACAGGGAAAGCCAGGACGGGTTCCCCAGCGGTCTATTGCGCAGAGATACTCCTTCAGGAGTCGATTCTAGTGCTTTAGAAACCCGCAAATTAAATTAAATTAGTAACTTAGTTATGCATGCACACATCCTTATTGCAAGCAATACAAATACTACAGCACCTTTAATGTAGGTGAAACAGATGTTTCCAAAGCATGCATGGTCTCTCGCACCTACTGACAGCCCTTGAGATGGATATTTACACAAATAAAATACTTCCAAACTAGTTATATATTCAATATTTTGCAAGGCAATTGGTCAGATGGCTAAATACATTTGTACTTCCTAATACAAACAGTGAGACATTCATTGCGATGTGCATGCACAGATTGAAAGAGCTATAGAGCTTTGAAAACAGAGAATCACTTGCTGGTACATTTACTTAAGCATCTAATGAAAATGCTATCTAGCCCAAAGGGAGGATGCTATTTGTTTAAAAGGTAACAGATGTACTCTGTAGATTGAGTGTAGTATATACACTCCTAGAGACCCATTTGCCCAATTATACATCCACCCTCCCACCCAGACTTTAATCTGATATACTTGAGAAGAAAATCAGACAGATAGTAAAATTCCCAGTGAAGTAGTAATAGATGCATCAGAATATTCACCCACATAGACAGGCAGAACTGATATGTATTTAAGGATAATAGAGGCAGTTGTACACCCACACTTAAATAGCACAATAGTCACTAAAACACCTAGCACGCAATCCATGCAGCCCCTTACAAACAATTTAGAGGATACATTTAACAAAGGAAGGCAGTCATTTGCTAATAAACTTACATACACATGGAATCACACCCCCAGATAACAACTGAGACACTCATTCAGATATCTGCTAAAGAGTTGACACTTTCATGTCCACCATTCAGAGAGGTAGACCTTGCATTATGTCTCAAGCCTGCTATACTTGAGGTTCTGTATTCAGTTTTACTGGTAGGGTGTGTTGTCACCTAAACCTCATACACAAGATGTAAACTCCTATTGTACCATGTATAACTGACCACTAATGTAGGCTGTTTCTATTTAGAGATGCATACATGTCACAAACATAAGCAGTGATTTACTAACAAACTTACATGTGCATGCAATCACAAGCCGAGATATGGACTGAGACACTCATACACATATCTACCAAAGAACTGAGACCTACAAGTCTACCATCAAGAGAAGTAGCCTTTGCATTATGTCTAGGGCCTACTATATTTGACCTTGTACATGAAGTTTTACTGGTAGAGCTGTCTTGTCACTAAAAACCCCTACAGAATGCGTAAATTGCTGTTGTACCACATATAAGTGACCGCTAAGATGGGCTGCAGCTAGATAACATGGCAGGGTGCTACGTGCTTAAAAGTTTGCATATGTACTATGAAGATTGAATGAGCTACATGCACTCCCAGAGACTTTTGTGCCCAATTATACATCCATACTGCCACCAAGATTTCAATCTGACACAACTCAATACAAAAGCAGAGACACTGAAACAAACAGTTAGATAGGAAGAGAAGCACTTAAACAGTCAATCACACGGACTAGTAGAACCGATATTTATTTAGCACTAATGGAGTCTGTTGCACACACAGTTAAATAACCCTATGCTCATTCATAAACCCAGGAAGCAATCCATCTAGCATACATTTACAGAAGCATGTATGTCACAAAGAAAGGCAGTGATTTACTAACAAACATACATCCACATGCAATTACAGCCCCCGATACGGACTGGGACAAGCATTCAGATACCTGCTAAAAACTGACAGTTTCTAGCCTACCATCCACAGAATTTTATTTGGGTCTGCATCATGAGTGTGCGTGTGGCTGCCCCCTTGCAAACGTGTGAGGGGAACATTGTAGTGTGATTCCCAGCAGCTGGTGCTGGGTCAGTTGCTTTGTTGGTCGCATACCTGGTTCTCTAAATAAAATGAAAATTCATACCCTCCTCCGAATTGACCCTCGACTTCTTTTCAATTGGTGATGACCAGGAGACATCCCTCGTTCTTCGTCTGACCTTGGACTCATCTGGTGAAAGGAGCAACACAGCGGTTGAGGCAGTTTGCTCAATCTGTGAGGCGTGACAAGCTGAGCTTCACATGAGCAGCAGAGTGGTTGTTGCAGTTTCCCCGACTGTTTGTGGCACCTCTGGTGGAGCTCGAATGTGGAGCGTTTGTGGCTGTTTCTCCACTTCGTTTTCCAGCAGACCATTGGAGGATCAGTCTGTGCTGTGTGCCCAGAAGGCTTGGAGCCGCTTTCCTATCTTTGAGAGGCATATCGGGTTGGCGTCTGGCGCCTATGCCAGCTGGGACATCTGTCTGTCCTTGCACCTCTGCAAGTGCATGGATTTGTTCATGTGCAGGGTTCAGCTCTTCCCCCTGCCACGCCTACTGGCACTTTAGTTTCATTTCCTCTCTCTCCACAGAGCTGCACCCATTGGTCTTAGCCCTAGGCTGTTCATGGGTGACCGGCAACAGTTTCTTACTGATACCTTTTCTTACTGTCTTCTACTACAAAGGCAGTGCATCCATGGAGATCTGCACCCCATTATCAGTGCTTTTACTGTGATCTGCACACCATTACGATTCACAGTGCAACCGTTTTTCTGCACTAACGATATTGTCTTCATATGGAGAAACTAACCAGGGGAGCTGCAATCCTCTTTCAAGTTGGAGACTGTGTGGCCATCAGCGATATGCACACCTAGGTCTCGTGAGTACTTTTTGTACTGCTTCAACTATCATTCTCATCTTTACTGCTAAGTGTTAAAACAAATGTTGTCATTTTTTCATCTTATATTGTTTCCTATCAGCTAAAATGCAACAAAGTAAACCATTTTGTTTCAACCCGGGCGATCCTTCTGTTGAATGGGAAGCGTGGTTAGAGGGTTTTGAGACTTACTTAGAAGCCATTGAAAGGGAGGTTTTCATACAAACAAAAACTAGCACATTTATTCCATTCTTTAGGCACTGAAGGTAGGAAGTTTCTTAAACATCTACCTACGTCAGTAGTTTTGGGGGAGGGGATGCCATCGATAAGTACGCTTCTGCCATCAAAATGTTACATTTTCGCTTCAAGAAGAAGCGCAACATCATTATGGAACAACACACATTTTATATGAGGAAACAGCTTCCTGGGGAGACAGTGTAGAATTTTATGAGTGACCTTAGAGTATTAGCCTCCACTTGTGATTATAAAAACTTAATTAACCCCTTCCATGCTCATGACGAGCTCAGCTCGTCATGCAGTACACTGCTCGTGTTCTCATGACGAGCTGAGCTCGTCATGAACAATGGGATTCAAAGAAGGTCTGCACCAAGGATGAATTGCCTTAGCATTCAAGGTGTTAACGAAATGTTGAGAGATCAGTTGGTAGAGAAAACCAGCAACAAAATAAGTACAAGAGAAACTTGTGGCGGCAGAAAACCTCACTTTAGACTACGCCTCGGAAATAGCCAAAGGAGTAGAAGCCACAGCCAGATACATGGACCAGATGGCACTGGAATCTCAAGTTCACACTGTGGCTTCTAACACTGTCCCTAAAAGGACTGAAAGAAAAAATGTCTTCAAATTCCAAAATACTTTTGAATTGTACAAATGTGGGGGCAAGAGCAACTTAGGGAATGCTCCTTCATGTCCTGCTCAGGACAAAACTTGCGCTAAGTGGAGGAAGAGAGGACACTTCACTAAAGTTTGTAGATCTAAAGCCCATGGTCACTTCAATCTTAAACGTGTTCGTTCCCTTGAGTGTGTTTCTGAACATAGTTTGGATTCTGGTAGTAATGAGAACAATAAGGTTATAATCATTTCTGACACATGTGATGTAGTGCCTCACGGAGTGTTTGAATTAGAATCGGCAGGTATAAGGAAACCTATCTGGCAAATTAGTCTGGCAAACATTACCATTTCTGCTGTAGCAGATTCTGGATCTTTTTTCACCCTTATCGGTCTTAATAGTTGGAACAAAGTTGTCAATGCCACCTTAAAGGAGTCATATGTCATACCAGTAGCATACTGGGGTAAACCAGTAGATATATTATGAGAATTCAACACTGTCTTAAACTTTAAAAGTCATCGTACCCATGCAACAGTTTATGTAACAAAAGAAGGACCCGAATTATTAGGATGGTTAGAGCACAAGAATAGAGTCATTATTCTTGACCCCAATTGTCATGAGCAACTGTTCCTCAGAGAAGGCTACACAGCTGTGTATGTTGTGCAAGACATGACATGGGAAACAAGTTACACTGGGGTATTCTGGATGGATTAAGGCAAGATTAAAGGATTCTCTCATTGCAAAATTCTAAAAGATGGGGCCAAACCAGTTGTTCATAAACCTAGAAGTGTACCCTTTGCCATGAGGAAAGAATTGGAACAAGAGCATACACTCTCATGTAAACAAGGTAATATTAAGCCTATTGAAAGCGCTGAATGGTTAGCCCACATGGTTTCAGCCAGTAAACCCAATGGCTCTCTTAGGATGTGTATTGATTTGAGGGATCTCACTGAGAACATATAGGTGGACAGATATCCTTTGCCCAGCATCACCGAGATGTTAAGTTCTTTGAAGGGGGACACATTTTTTTCTGTGTTAGACATGTCCTCGGCCTACCATCAGGTAACCTTACACAAAGAGAGTCAGCATTTGACCTCCTTCATTACTCCGTTTGGTGCATAGAGGTTCAAAAGAATGCCATTTGGAATAGCATCTGCGGCCTCTGTATTTCAAAGAATCATAGAAGGAATGTTTGAGGGTGTTCCTCAAGTGAAATGCTTTCGGGATGACATCTTTGTGTATGGGGAAGATATGGAGTCTCATGATAAAACCCTTGCTGCGGTCCTCCATTCTTAACCATAAAGGTGTCATACTCAAAAGCGCCAAGTGTAAATTTGCTTTCAACACTGTTGACTATCTGGGATACAGGTTGTCTTCTTAAGGAATGCAACCTGAAGAGGATCAAGTCAGGGCCAATAAACATGTCACCACCCCCCTCAATAAGGATCAATGGAGGTCTTTCTTTGGCATTCTAGAGTTTTATGCAAGATTCACCCCAATTGCAGTGGCAGGACACAACACATGAGGGAGTTATTGAAAAAGAATCAACAATTTCTGTGGTTCAATGAGCATGAAAAAGAGTTCCCTGATGTCAAAGGTGCATTGAGTAACACTATTCCCCATCAGCCGTTTGATACCAGTGATTCCTCAATTGTTATAACAGATTCTAGCGAGCATGGCCTGGATGCTTTACTTTTGCAAAGGAGGGATGGCAGAGAAGTGGTAGTTGCCTTTGCTTCAGGGGCACTGAGAGGAGCTGAATCCACTTACTCACTTATTGAGAAAAAGGCGTTAGCCTGTTGGTGGGGTGTGGATCCCTTCAGGAACTATTCATGGGGTTCCATTTTTACTATTCGCATGGACCACAAACCACTTCTGAACTTATTCACTACAAAAGGTGCCAGTAAAGCCACTCCCCGCATAGCTAAGAGCCATTACAGGATGATGGAGTACTAATTCACCATAGAGTACTTTCCTGACGCCAAGAAGGTGTTTGTGGATTGTTTATCCAGGTAGCCCATTCAAGATGATGTAATAGAAGAAGTGTATTGTGAGGACTGTATAGTAGCCATGTTTTCTAAAGCTGTATTTGGATGCATCACAGAAGTAGAATAGAAAGACTCAGTTTTGGACAATGAACTTTTGCAAGTTCTCATTGACATGTTGGGAAGAGAGTGGATACCCAACGATGTTGTGTTAGGAGTGGACTTATATAAGCATGTTTTTCCCGAGCTGAGCATCGATGATGGATTATTGAAGAGAATGGATTTGCTAGTAGTTCCATTGAAGTTACAGAAAGGGATATTGTCTTTAGCCCATGGAGGAAATGTGGAAATGAGAGTCATGAAGAGGAGGATTAGCGAACTCTTTTGGTGGCCTAGTCTGGAATGGATTGTGAAGAATTTTGTCAGGGTCTGTGTAGCATGGGCAGTCAGTGATAAGTCTCAGGTGACTTTTTCCACAGTCCCGTAGAAGCTATTCCAGTTCCCGAGAAACCCTAGTTCAAATTGGGTTTAGATTTAATTGGTTCCATGAATGTCTTGGATGAGTGCTGTAGATTTGGGACTGTGCTTGTAGATTATGACACAAAATTGCCTGAGGTACAATTTGCTCTGTCAGCTAACATGGAGGAAGTTTTAAAGTTCTTGCAAACCCTGTTTTTAATTGATGGGGCACAGGTGCAACTTGTCACTAACAATGGGGTGCAGTTCACTTCTAAAGAGTTCTAAAAGTTTGTAGCTCAGTGGGCTATTAGGCATGTCAATACCCACTCTAATAAAAAGGAGAAGTATTGGATGTCTAAAGCTATCCAACACAAAGGAAAAATACAACATTCACAATCAATCACAAATGTAAATGTAAATGTATAGGCATTTATATAGCGCACTACTTACCCGTAGGGTCCCATGGCGCTTCGACCGCTGCGAAACCCTTCCTGGCTTCCCTGAGAGATGGTCCCTTAATGGGTATCTCCAGGGTGAGACCAGGCATCCCCGGCGGTCTGGTGGGGCCGTTAGTGAGGATGAGGCAAGCTAATGCCCAGAGTTGCCGAGTGTGATCGCTGATCAGAGTGGGCACCGAGGCGAGAGAATTATCGAGTCCGCTGACCCTGGTCCAGAAACCTGCCGCGCCGGGAATCGAACCCTGGTCCCAGGCCGTCCTCTGCTCTCGGGTCTGCCGCCTCTAACCAGTGAGCCACACTACTTCACTGTCACACAGTCCCCCCTTGAGATGGGGACTCTAATGTTTCCTTGGTGATTCCCATTCCCTGCTCGCTCTAGTGATAATGGTTATTCCCCATTCACTATTGCTAACATGCATGGTATACCCTACCAGTAGTCTGAGTTTCAAGAGTCCACTTTGACACCAATTTCTTATTTAAAGTCAATAGAGTTCCAGCTTAGCACCAATAGGCCCAAAATCACTCTTATCCACTCCTGCATGTGTGAAGCATCTGGATTTCCTAAGCACGCTCCAACCACATGTACTGAAATTGGCAGCAGCTGAGTTCAGGTGAATTTGGCACATGGGGCCCCATCAAGCTGCACTCAGCAGGTGCAGAGTTCCTCACATACAGTCACTCTCGCAAAGCAACTGGGGGTTCTTGGTGGTTCCTCCTGCAGGGTCACTGTCTGATCAATTTCCCAGTTAGGCTTGCTGCAATCACTCACCTGACACAGGTCACTCACCTAGATGATGGTTGAAAGGTGCTACCACAATGTCCTCACTTCTGAGGGTGTGGTTGCAGATCAGGTTGCAGTTCTTGATTCTCTCTGTGATGCTCCCTGGCATACTGGGTCAACATATCCGCATAGTATACAGGCCCCCACCCAATCAGCACAGTAAGGTCCTTGTCAGCAGCCCCTTCCAACATATGGGGTCATAGCCTTCTACAGCTCAAGGCTACAGCTAATACCCATCCTCAGAATTTTCATAGCAGCCCCAACTCTTATACGGAGTTACCGACTCAGCACTAGACAAAAGGTACTGGCTCAATTGGTGCTATGCAACACACAGCTTCATTCTTGGTAGACCTTCTCTGGCATACAGGAGATGCCAACTTTGTCCTGCACATGGGCAACAACTTGAGCAGTGCAGCTGCCGATTTATGGCGGTCCTCCTCTGATGAACAGGTCTTGCCGGCTTTGTCCTGCACAGGGAAAACAACCTGACCGGTGCAGCAGCCTCCTCACAACTCGCAAAGGGAGACCACTCAAAAGGGTTCCATATGGGACCGTGCTCCCTCCAATAATGTCCCCTTCCTCACATGACATACTGGTCTTCATGCAGGCAAGCACTGGGGCTACAGGCTTCAGGGCAGGCGAACTTGGATTCCCTTGGTGATGTAATCTCACCCAGCAAGGAGGCTAGCAGTCAAGTCTTGCAGAGCTTCTCCACCTCACACAGATCATCTGCCTGCATGGCAGATGACCATTTTTGGGGTCTCAAACTCCCCTTCCTGTATCCAATTTCCAAACATCAAATGTGATTTTGGCATTTAGGATCTTTGAGGTTTTATGTTGGGAGTCTGCTTCTTTTGAAATGTCCACTCCTCTGCTTTCTCTTCCTCTGAAAGGTAGTCTTACACTGCAGTAGTGACTCCAAAGCTGATAGCCTCACAAATCATACCATGGGAGTAACAAGAGTTCAACGTTTGAAGTCATACACAGTGATATGAGCATCAGAAGGCCAGGCCAGGACTCTAGCCCTTCTCTTCATGATTCTCCTATCAAACCCACCTCCTTCTTGAGATGTGCACAGTCCCGTTCCTTGTGACTTCTCATTGAATCAAATAGCACCCTTTGAAATATATAGAGAAAAGCCTGGATCTCCCCTTACCAGTGTGTATCCTACTTGGCTTATAGAAATGCAGCAATACACACATCTGTGTGGGGGATTTCTTTACCTCCCCTCCATGTTTCACCATGCAGGCCTAGGTCTCCCAAAATGAAACACAGGCACCTCCATGTATTGTACCATCCACAGGCAGACATACACCCAGTGCATATATACAGCATACATACACTGCACAGCATTGTATACTCCATGTACCATACCACTGATAGTCACAGATGCATCCAGGACCTGCATTTAACATGCAGCACTGCACAGCACTGTTACCTTCGCGTACCATGCCATTTATAGGCACACCTGAGTCCAGCACATGCATTTAAAATGTGTTTACTGCACTCTTCATGCGTTGCATATCACTACACCCTTCATGTACCTTACCACTCATAAGCACACATAGATCTACAGTGTGCACTTAACAGAAACACACTGCACAGTACAACATTATCCCCGTATTGTGCCATTCAGAGGCACACACGGCCCAGCACAACATACACCTAGCGCAGATACACAACTCCTGTGCTGCCCAGACCTTCTCAACAAACCAATGTAAGCCAAGAGTGAGTTAAGCAGTTAAGCGCACAGCTGCTGAACTTTAAAAAGAATGAGCTTGTAGGCCTCATTCTAGTGGCACAGGTTAAAAAGACACTGTTCACGCCTACCAATCGCTACATGTTTGCCACCACCACCGCGCTTATGATGTTTCACTTCTGGTGCAGGCAGTTACCTTTCACCAATATGAGGGTAGCACTGTGGGTGCCCCTCTCAGGCCAACCAGACCACAATACATGAGACAGAACTATGTCATGGCACACACTAATGATTCATGTTTGCTTATGACAACAAAATTAGCATTAGGGATCCAGACATCGGTACAGTTGGTCACTCAGAGCAGAGGTGCACACCCATTACCATGAAGAGGACTTTTCCATCCTAATAGCGTGATAACGCTGCACAGAATTACACGAGTTGTGCTCACCCCTAATCTGCAGCGAAATTGCTGAGGACTGAATGTGATTTAGGTCCTTTGAGATTACCTGAAGATAGGGCAACTCCTTCCAGTAGCCAGAATACCATATTGCACAGAATATTATAGGTATAAGGTGATGGGTGCCTTAATTAGAATGTCACAGCTAGAAGGGAAAGCCCGCCAAGGGGAAAACCTTATTTTGCAATCTTTGGATTTTGATTGGAAATATAGATTGTTTTGGTGAGATCAGATAGGCATCAAACTCACTCTAAATCAGAGAAGGGTGAAAACTGTCATGAAAAATTAGGGAACAAATAATCCTGCTTGCAAGGCCTTTCATATGCTGAAATAAGAATTGATCTCATAGGAAGAGAATCTGCAATACATTCAATTTGGAAATTGAAGGACCATCATATCTGGCAAATCCTGAATCAGACATATTAGTTGGTCAAACTACTCTCTAGTAGTATAATCAAGGAGGGGGGAGGAGAAGCAATGGTCCATTCAGCTTCCAGACAAAGATACAAATAATCAAAGGGTGGAGAATGGACCACTTGTCTTGTGTACCAGGGGCATGTTCATCTTTCTGTAAAAAGCCCTCATTCATATACAAAATTCTGCAATCTCACACTCTAATTGAAAGTGTCTAGTGTTGGCATTGGTACGAAACCTAATCATGTCCCAAACACGACCAGGAACCTGCAAAATGAATAGCTGATAGTCAACCTAACCAATATCACTTTCACCGAAGACCAAGAACGAGGATTAGGTTTCATATCAACGGCAACACTAGACACTTTCAGATTACAGTGTGAGCTTGCATAATTTTGCAAAATAATAAAACTCAAAGCATTCTTGAAAGACACAAATGATGAGACTCATGAGAGCGATACAAAATTGGGACCAAAATCCACTTTCAGCTCGGCGAACTACCAAGTACCTGTTGAAATTCAAGCATTGGAACAGTCGATCATGAAGGAAGCAGGGATTGTAAAAAACACAAGCAGAAAAAAGTTTGTCAACCTCACAAAACGAGAACAGAAAGCATTTGACGATCTTCAACAGAATGCCAACATCATCATAAAGCCGGCTGACAATGGGGGAGGTATTGCCAAACTAAGGATGGTTATGGTAGACAATGCCCTGATCTCCTTTCAGACGAAAGGTTCTACAAGAGAATTACCACTGACCCGTCAGAAAGACTCAAACATGAAATTGAGCTGTTTGTTGATGAAGCTGAAGTCAACAGGTGGATAAAAAAACATGAAGCTGACTATCTAAACATGAAAAAACTACGAATACCATACTTTAACTCACTTCCGATGACCCACAAACAAAGGACACCAGCTCCAGAATGTCCCATAGTCTCGGGTATTGGGTCAATATTAGAGCCACTCTCACAATTTGCAGACTACTTTCTCAGACCACTCATACAACAGACACCCACTTACCTAAGAGACACACGTGACCTACTAAATCAACTGGAAGGCTTAAGCTATGATGAAAACAACATGTACTTGGTCGGTCTCGATGTGAAGAGCCTCTATACGAGTCTCCCACAACAGAAGACCATGGAAACTTTGGAGGACATCCTCTTCTCTGAAGAGTGGGAATACAGCACACCTAAACATTTTCTCATGGAATGCTGCAGGCTAGCCCTAACTGAAAATTATTTTGACTATGAGGGTACCCTATTCGTGCAATGCCACGGTACATCTATGGGGAGTACCTTTCCCCTTAGTGTGGCAGGGCTCTACATGAGTAATTTTGAAAAACAAAATATTAAAAATTACCAAAATCTGTACGTTGTAAAGATACATTTCTGAAGACGATACATAGATGACGTGATCATGGTCTGGGAGGACACCAGCAAAGTTCTAGAAAGCTTCCTGGAATGGATTAACACAAGAGATGACTGTTTGAAGTTCACCCACCAAGCTGATAGGAAACAACTAGACTTCCTAGACATCACGATCTATGTAAAAAATAATACACTACAAACAAAAACATTGTATAAACCTGCAGCCAAAAAATACAACAGTTTCCACCCCCAGCCACTGAGTGACAATTTACCATAGAGCCAGTTCCTGCGTCTTAAAAGCAACTGCAGTAAACTGCAGTAAACTGAAAGACTATAAAATACAATCAGATGAACTGAGCCAGAAATTACAATGAAGGAACCGCCCAATAAAAACAATAAACACATGTCAAAAGAGAGCACGCAATCAACCAAGAGAGTGCCTTTTGGACACCACACTGAAAAAACAATCAGAAGAACGATTGACATGTGTCACAACGTACAGCACGGCCACAAATGCAGTGAAGAAGATAGTAAACAAACACTGGAGAATTTTAACATCAGGATTCCTGCAATGGCCCAAGCCAAGGTTCGCGAACAGAAGAACAAGGAGCATAAAAGATATACTTGTCCACACAAGACACGCACCCAAGCAGAAAAGTGAAACTATCACTACAACATGGAACCTAAGCTGGATAACAGGCCATCACCCTTGCAGGTCTTGCTCCGTTTGCAAACTAACAAAAGTAACAAAGACTCTACAGCTCACAACAACTCTTGTATGGACGATAAGAAATCACAGTAACTATAATACAACCCATGTGATTTACATGATTACTTGTGCCTGTGACCTTAAGTACATATGGATAACCTGCCGGAAGATGAAACAAAGGATCTGTGAACATAGGAACAACGTCAATTGCAAAAGGGCGACAACCAAAATGAGTAAGCATTATATTGATCTGAACCACACAATTGACGACCTACAGTGGGTAATCCTGGAAACACTGGCTGTAAAAAGTCATAACACAGAGAAAGTACTATTCGAAAAAGAACAAAGATGGGTACAGCGCCTCAAGAGAGGTACCGAAAGGCTCAATGACAACATAGTTTGGCATGCCCTGATGTGATGCCCCATTGATAAAGAAGACAACGACTCTATCTTCATTCTATACATCTTTGAACTACTGGTGAATAAAAAGTGAACAGATTACTTCATCTTTGTACCACATGAGACTATACAACACGTGATACCTACACTACATCCAATCTCAAAATGTTATTAGTGACCACAGGGACATGAAGACAAGTGATCTTGAAAATCTCTACAATGATTCTATTCCACTCTACACACCTCTGAACTACTGATGAATAGCAAAAATGAACACAAGATCTCATCCAAGTACCACACGAGACAATACAATACGTGATATCTATACCACATCCAATCACGATATACCAATACTATCCACCTTGATATGAAAACTAGTATGTAAAAATTTCCACAATGCAAAATGTGAGCTTCATGAATAGCTCTTAAATACTGTAAAAACTCCCACATAAGAAGGGTGCCTAACAAGGTCACCACAACCATACTAATGAAATAATGGCAATGTTGACTAAATTAAGAATAGAAAGCTATAATAGAATCATTAGAAAAGAGTACACCCAGAAGTTTAAAATATGAGCATCAATTAGTGACAATGCCGGACTACACAATAGAAGTCTGCCCAATGTTTTCTTAACATCAAAACAGAGGAAATACTTACTTCTCACGGACAATAATAAGTCCAAAAAGAAGTAATGGGCGATTTATACCTTTGAGAAAATGTGATTACATATATGTATATAATATGAATATTTAAGCATTAACACTCTAGGACAATACATTTGTAGAGTCTCTCTACCCTTTTCACAGCCTCCGTCACTAGATAATGCAGTCTCATCACAGGCTCTCATTACCCGAGGTGCTGTGAAGTCGAGAATGAGCACAGATCGGTGAGAAACACGACATACGTGTCCCAAGCGTCCCATGCACTGCAACTAAGTAAGAATACCTAACCTTTTCTCTCCCATTTGGAGCAGGTCTTTACAGCTGTGCGGGCCCTCCAGGAAGCCCGAACCAGGGAGAATAGAGGTATTTACTGCCCTAACAGTGATGCGTGATAGAATTAACAATGTGTTTTGCGCCCATTGTCCTTCTCTACACAGTAATGTTAATCTTGATAACGATCAGCCCTGAGCAGTCGGGCACTCTCAGTATTTGTGCACACAGTTTTATTTCTTTTTTTTAAATGTACATATATGGGCGGTGAAATGTTTCCTAACAGTCGTGCAAAGCATTTCTAAAAAAGTCCTCATTTAATGAGTATTGTGTTTCATTGGGGTCACGAAAAAAACCTAGAACTGACCGCCTTGAGGATGCGGCAATACCAACTTTCACAAAATGCATGCACATCACTTAGGAGTCTCCATGAGGCCCGCATCAAGCTACCAATGCCATACCAGGAGAGTATGAGCGTCATGATAAAATACACGCTTCTGCCACCATAGTTATATCAGTAGAACAAGTGTGGCATGTTACATTCAGGCTAAGTATTGATTAGTCTGTAAGAACGACCATATATCACATATGAAGCCATGTAAATACACATATGTATCAAAGACAAGAGAGCCACACTCATGTTTTATTCTCCAGCTGTACCTACATGGTATATATTCCAACTTGAACAACACCATTACATTGGATGACGGACATTCTACCATTAGTGCACTAATCATGCACTCGTTAACAATAGGGATCGGTATCCAGAATCTTGTTTCCCCTAAACACTCACAGTTTTAGCTACATACCGACTGGTCTGTCAACACAAAAGGCTAGTTGCCTATATGAGCATCACCAACTAGAGGTTTTATTGTTAAAAAAAGAATACAATGGCACTTTTTTTTGTATTTTCAGTCACATGTACTATCGACCTGACTCTTCGAAAATGGAGTGATAAGTTGACCACCCAAGGTGGTAGCCACTACACGCCACTCCCAATCCACCGGTCCTGAAGAAAGCCTCTAGATGAAACACGAGGCTGAAACATGTCGACCACCATCAGTGCAGTAGATTGGTAACTTTATCGACGCACTCAGGCACTTTTTGTTCATACCTTCTCACACCACCTAATTCATTAAAGTATCTATCGATAAGGTAGAGTAGGGAAATTTATTCTCGCGAGGATACTTCCCTTCCTTTCACTCTCAATCTCTGGACCCTACTGTAATACCAGTTGGTCTTCCTCTGGGTGGAGGTCAGCAAATTCTCAGAATAAAACCTATGATGATGCTGTCACGTTAAACAAAGTCGGAGAACCAAGATATACCCTCCCCCCCACCTTGTGTACGTGAATGAGGGTTTTTTACAGAAAGATGAACATGTCTCTGGTATGCAGGACAAGTGGTCCATTCTCCCCCCTTCGATTATTTGTTCAAAATACTCTCTAACCCGGTATTCATAGTGTTCATGATTCCACAAAGAGGTCGGAATGTGATATTCCCTACACCATACACTATCTTGAAGGACTTTTGCCTTCACTCTGCACTGTATACTACCACACACGGTAAAAATGCTCCTTGTACATTCAGACATTTATTTTTTGTTTAGAGAGAAAAAAATCCCACTTTGGTAATTTATTTCTCTAAACAAAAACAATTGATTGTGGCACTTGAAACATAATGCCCATTGAACAAATCAGCAGTGCTGTATAAGGCCAAACGCAGGGACGCCTCTCTTCAAGCATGGTGATCCCAACTAATTAGGTGATCATCGCTCAATAGGGCAAACAACATGGTGTCAACCTCTGTAGAGATCAGCAGACCATTTATCAGTGTCTAAATGATCCCACAGTTTTGTATTTGTCTGGCCTAGCCAACCATGTGAACTCTCTCATACTATTCTTTTTGTTCAATATCAAACTGAAAAGTCTCATCCAGATATTCAGGCCTCTTTCGTTTCCTTTTTATTGTTTATTTTTACATTGAGTTTCATGGTAATCTGGTGTAACATTTCACATTTATTCTAAATGTGATCATTGCAAACACTAGTCAGAAACCTAGAAACTGCTATTCTTGATACTGCATAAAAACAATAATGCCCTCATTATGACTTTAGGTGAGTTGAAAGGTGATACTTGCAACCAGAAGTAAATCTGATGCAACAACTAAGAGTTATACCCTGATGAAATTCTGAGGTTTAGATTTTGGAATGAGGGGCAACCTGTGGAATTGGAGTTTGCATACCCAATTATCAAACACTTTCCCCTTTTCCAACCTATATTTCCCATGCTAATATCGTCAGATATTACCTGGTGAAATGCTGTCAATGAAAAATGTGAATGTGTGATCATTTTATGCAATTCAGAATAACAGGATTGAGCACAACACAGTGGGCCTCTGATCCTGGCATTTCAAAGACACTTGTAGTGGGAGACTTTGGGTTCGATTTATATGTTAGAGGTGAGGGAACTCCGTCGCAATGGTGATGGAGTATTTTCCCAACCAAGACTATGGTCCGCCCGTCTGATTTAAATGTGAGTAGACCATAGTTTGACAACAGCAGAGACTACTTCATTTACACCTTGGTTAAGCTACTCTGGCGGGCCGACAGAGAAAGCGCTGTCAGAGATTTGGTTAAATGACTGCCCACCAGATTTTGAGAGGCAGACATGTCACTGCTTTTGAATGCCAGTCACTGTCAGGAAAAACTTGGCTGGGAGGAGCACCAAAATGCGCTCGATGCCCCCCTCGTCATGGTAAGAAACTCCCATGCTAATGGGGGCATTGTTTTTTTTGTTGTTATGAAAAAGAAAATACCACTTTGGAAAATAAAAAAATATTATAACTTTGACATAAGGCACCCCGCGTGCCGCCGTTATTTTGTGAACACTCGTCTATCTCTTCCTGAAACAATTTTCTTTCAGCTTCAGAACATGTGAAAAAAAATGCTGCATCGAATCTTTTTGCCTGCCGCCTACGGGGATAAGGACTACATCCTCCAGCGTCCTTAAGTGCTATTCTGACGCATCATCAGGAGGATCTCACCATGGGTTGTTGCTGCCGTTTTGGTCCCTCAACTGCCCAACCTCCTTCCAGTGAGGACATCGAGGCTGGGATTCTGGGCGCAACAGAGGGAGATTCTCAAACCCTCAGCGCCGCAAGACCCCCGCGAGGACTATGTGTCCCAGCAGCCCTGTGCCTCTGACACCTGAGGCTCAATGGCCCCTCCCATCATTTGTATATAACTGACTCGCAGGTGCACCCCGGGCCAAGGGCGGGCTCGTTTAAGCCTGTTAGAGGCTGAATGAGGACGGGACGGGCCACTTTCTTTCACCTGCAGTCTAAGGAGAGTCAAGGTCAGTCTAAAGATATCTTCCATGCTGGCACATCAAATAGGTATTACTGAAAGAAGGCTCTCCCTGGACCCTACTTTCAACAAACGCTCATCTCTTGAACCGTTTGGCACAGGTATTATCGCCTAATCAGCAAGGATCCTCCGGTAATACTTCACCGGGGGCTGGAAATAAGGGTACCCATCAGGTCCAAATAGAAATACAACCCCCGGATTCACCAGCTAGTGTGGATGGTGCCCCTATTGTCCAGTGTGCCTCCGCTCAAATTCAAGACTCTTTTGACCCGCCTCCCTCGAACCTCCAGACTCGTTCTGCAACTAGTTCAAAGACGGTTGAGGAGGCTCCCGCACTAGCTCTAAAAAGGAAGCATGGAGGTGCCTCTTTAAATAAGAAGAAAGCCAAAATGCAGAAACATAACAATGCAGGGGCTGGATATATGCTTTCACCAAGTGGCAGCCCAGCCACTGATCAGCAATGTGACAATGTGTCAAAGACTCCACCAGTCGCCGAAGTTGTCCACCCCACAGAAACCGGAGAGAATTTCTGGGTTAGAATGGAAACCATCTTTATTAAGACCTGCCTTCTTCTTCATTAAAGACTCAATGGTATCGAAAACAGACTCTTACGTCTAGAACAACAGCATTCAGGTGTCACAGGGGAGGGGGCTGTTCCTCAACCAATTGATGGTAATGTCATTATTGAGAGACCACAGGAGTGTGACAAAGTACTCTGCCACCCTTCTGTGATACCTCTAACGACTAATTTAGCTGATCCAATTTCCCAAAGTGTGCCAGGTGGTTCAGCCCAGGGTGAACACTGTAAATAAACGTCTAGAGAGGAATAGAACTAAAAACCAGGTGGGAGCGGAGGGTTCCTCAATTCCGAAGCTACATCCGCTAGGAGTAACTTTTGTGATTCTCCATCTATCGAACAAACCTTCCTAGATCTTCCCCCTGAGTGTGCCCCATATGTAATAGTTCTTGCCGGGGTCCCATTATTGGATAGGGGGAATAGGGAGGATTATGGAAACCTTAAGAACAAGTGCATCCACTGGCTGAATCTTAACAGGCCATTACCCCCGCACATATCCAGTGAAATTCTTTTTGCTCGACGTGCTGATTGGGTAGGGACTAGGGTGAAAAGTATAGGGGGAGACTCTGTAGTTATTAACTTCAGGAACAGTCGGGTGGTGGATTATATAAGCAATTGGGCTTCGGCTGGTCCTGGCACCCAAATTCAAACTTTCCCCTTGACTTATTTTTACCCTACCTCTAGTGGTTCTGGAGTACATCAAACCTGGGGAGGCTGTGATCTCTGGGGTTATAGGGCTCAGTTGCCTCATGGTGCCCGAACAGGTAACAACACTAATATCCCTAGAAGTGACTTGCTTTCCTTGAGTAATAGATTTAGTGTCTTGGACCAGCTAGACTGTCAGCCAATCATTTGTCCATCTCAACTTTCCTCCGTTGCTGTGCAGGGAACTATTGCCGTCCATGCTCGCCCTGACAGCTGTGTGTGTTCCACCAACGTAGCCAGTCTACAGGGGGGGCAGATAACTGCTGAGGCCTCAGGGTGTGTGGGATTGAGGGGAACTAGCGAGGTCCACAGGGTTAGTGTGGTTCTTGCTTTTCCACAACCAACAACCCTGGTGGCCGCTAGTCGCCCAGCCTCTCTGATGGATGTGGGGGGGACTCACGAAAGAGAGCTGGAATTGAGGGGCCACATCTTGAGATGGAATACTGCTGAGGATTTGACTGTCCGAGATGGCAGTTTCAATCTAGTCCATTCCCAAATTGGGATGGGGGACCTAAAAGAACCCATTGGAACGCCACAATTAATAACCCAGGTGGATGCTGGTTGCCCAGCCTCCCTGCTGGATGTTGTTGGGACTCACAAAGGTGAGCCACAGGAGGCGGATTGCATCCTGAGTGGAGATAACACTGTGGATTGTTTCAACCTGGAATAGTATGGGAATGGGGTGGGGAAGCCAAAGGAATCTATTAGAATTCTCTTGTGGAATGTGGCTGGGATCAAAAATAAATTTCTGTGTCCAGAGTGCGGCACATTTGTGGGAAAGAATGATGTCTGCCTATTTCAAGAGACCTGGGCACTGGGGGATATCCAGAGGAGTGGGTTTTCAATCTTCAACACACCAGCAATCTCGAGGTGTAGGGGCAGACACTCAGGGGGTCTTAGCACCTGGGTAGGTATCCACCTGGGTGCACAGGCAGTGTCGAATCCCACCGATTTGCTTGATGTGCAGTGTGTCCTTCTCACACTTCCAGATAGCAGTCAAACGGCCCAAATAAACTTTTACTCACGGCCAACTCCAGGTGGAAAGGAGTCTGGAGTTATCAACCAACTTAGGCAGTTTATTGTAACCCTTGACCCCGCTATTATTTTAATAGTCGGTGGTGATTTAAATGCCAGTTCGAACCACTTACTAATCTAGCAGAAGATGGCTTTGACGATGTGGACCAGTACTGGCATATCCCAGAACCCCAGATTCCGGCAGTTAGAGCCTGGACCCAGCTGGTGCTTCAAATTAACTCTTTCACTCTTTCGTCCTCTCTTTAGAGCCTGCAATGGAATGCCAAACTCAGACAGACCTGACCGAATGACATTTAATAGAGAAGGCCATAATTCTATTCTCAATTACATCATGGTGGAATCTAGATCCTGGGGGCTGATTGTAGATTTCCAGATTCATCCTAGGAGAGACAGCGACCATAACCCCTTGGTCATGATACTGAAACCTGGGAGCCTGGGTCTGTCCAATCCAGATTCTGCCCCTAATGTGACAGATCCCCCTATTATATTAACTAACAATAGGCGGAGAGTCAAATGGCCACAGATACTAGGATCCCCTGACAAGCTTGCCAATCTATACCAAAGGACCTTTCCGTATCTAAGCGATATGGGCAAGTTGGATACCAATGCCCCAGACTCAGGACCTGGGGACGAGTCCTTGATTATACACCAAGGCCTCCTCCAGAATCTAACAGAGGTATTCTACCCGATGGGAAGTTCTAAGATAAAAGAAGTCGTGTCTCATCGTTGGTACAACGCTAATTGCAGGGAAGCCAAAATGGATTTGATCCAAGCGGTAAAATCACAGGATAAAACAAGGATCAAACAGTGTCAGCAGCTGTATTAGCGGGCCTTACAGAGGGAAAGGAAAGAGTGGGAGGCAGACAATTGGGAAGACCTCAGAACTGCCCTAAAGACAAAGGACTTGAAAACCTTTTGGGCAATTGTTAGCTGTGGGAGTAGGGAGGCCAATTTGGCCACCGAACCTAATATAGCTGCGTCTGCTTGGGAGGCACACTTTGAGGCTTTGTATGCCTCTCCGGCTGACAAAGGCCCTCTAGTCCCTCTCCCAAGCCTCCTGCATGAGTATCGACTGGAGAGGGCCTGGGAGATTACTCACCTAGAGGTGGAGGGTGCTATTTCTAAACTAGTGCCTAATAAGGCGCCTGGTTTAGATAAGCTACCGGGGGACTTATTCCGGTCCCAACCAAAAATGTGGGCCCCCTATTTATGTGTTCTTTTCAATGCGATATTAAATGGCATGAATCCTCCGGACACTTGGTGTGGTGCCGAAATAGTCCTTATTTATTAAAAAGGCTGCCCCCTTAAACCGACTAATTACAGGCCTATCAGCCTAATAGACGTGGCCCAAAAATTGTTGGGTCAGATTATTCTAGACAGAATCCAGAGTTGGATGGATGAAAAAGAAATACTGTCTCCTTTCCAGGCTGGTTTCAGGTCGGGTACATCAACTGCCAACCAGTTATTTAGACTCCAGGTTTTATTCTGGAAAACGGTGACTGTAGAGGGTGGCAGCCTCTACATGATCTTTGTTGACTTGCGGTCAGCATTTGACCTGGTCCCCAGGAATAAATTGTGGAGGGTACTACTTGAACTTGGCATACCACGTTAACTCCTGAACGTTCTAATGAGGCTACACAGCGCCACCTATGCACAGGTTAGGTGTGGGAAGAGTGGTGGTTTGTCAGCTCGTTTCCTGGTGAACCAAGGGGTTCGCCAGGGATGCGTTTTGGCCCCAAATCTTTTTTGCCTGTACATTAATGGACTAGTTAACCATCTTCTTGGAGCTAAAGACATAGATGCCCTGAGGTTAGTTACAGGACGGGTGCCCGCTTTGATGTTTGCGGACGACACTTTGTTGCTGTCCTAGATATCAACAGGCATACACAATGTAGCTTGAGTGGCTTCGCAGACTTCTGTGTGTCAAGGGGTCTGGAGATAAACCTTGACAAAACTAAGTTTATGGTTTTTAACCCCCATGGCTGACACGCCCGAATCCCTTGCTGGGTGGATCCCCTTTGGAGAGAGTTAAGATCTTCGAATACCTGGTTATTACTGGGTGAACACCTAGATTAGGATTCGCAGTTTGCGAAAGCTGCACTCAGGTTAACAAAAGTAACTGGGGAGATCCAGAAACTACACAGAGAGTCTGGGTTTAAGCCAGTAGCTCCAGCCATCGAAATGTATAAGGTTCAGGCCAGATCGGCAGCATTATATGGGGCCGAACTTTGAGGCCACAAAAAACCCCATAGCCTAGCTATAGTAGAACATGCATTCATGAGAAATGTCTTGGGCCTTCCTGTGAGTACCCCCCTTGTACCCCTTTGCATGGACCTTGGATTACTCCCTATTGAGGAGGTTATGTCATTACGCCCCTTAATGTACTGGAAGAAAACTATGGTCCCTGCCTGAACAAGAGTGTTATAAAAATGAATTCAGGGATATCTGGGATGCACTGAAAAGCATGTACATCTGGTGGCTGACCCATATAAAGGCTTTTAGTTTATGGATAGGTTTACAGGAAGTTTGGGATGCTCCTGGTGTAGCTTGCCTGGGGTTAACTAAAGTTAACCTGCGCTCCCACTACAGGAACTACAATTAAGCATCCCTACATGCGAGCTCTACGGGGGAAGATTGACTACCGAGTTCCTACTAGTCAAAACAGATTATAAAAAGGAAGAATTCTTAGACTTGATATACCCTGCAGCAGCCAGAAAATTATATATGCAATTCAGAATGGGTACTCTGCCACTTAGAGTGTTTACCAGTAAATGGGATAGTGACTGCCCAGCTTGTGATTCCCACCTGGAAAATGAAATACATGTTTTTTTTTCTGTACAACATATCAGGTTGCACGAAAGTACTGGGTAATTTCAATTTGTAGGAACTTAGGCTTTCGTCAGTGTGCCCATGCACTCAGAGTTCTTAAATATGATACTCATCCGCCTGTCGTTTTTGCTGTTTCGCGTTTCTTGAACAGTATGTGGCATAGACGCAGGAAACTGACTAATGTAGTTATTGATCAATAGGTGCTATTGTATTTTAGTATGATGTTTTTGTTCGATAATGATATCAATGTTTAATCTTTCTTAGGTCTTTACAGAATTGTATTTTTACTCTGTAAATTTGTATATTTTAAACACAGTATGTATTTATTATTTTAATTGCCCAATGTATGTATTTTATCTGCACTTTTATGGCCCATTGTGGCCGAAATAAAGTTATTGAACGAACGAAAAAAAATGCTTTTGTTCGCGAACCATAGCTTTCATGTCTTCTTTGCAAATCTCATGCCTCCACACATTGGCAAACTTTCGTAAATATGATGTTCGAAATCTACATATCGAATCTTGATCTTTATTCGGATAACTAATATCGATAAAAGTACATACATTTCACAATGCCCCTCGTTAATAAATAAGGTTGCAACTAAACATTGTCTATATTACAAGCGTATCATTTGACATATTCGTTGTCAGTTGCATAAACCTTCATCAATACCATTTTAAAACAGTTGTCAATAAAATATTACAAGGGTATCACGCAAAGCCAATTGCAACTTCGATACTAAAGTGCAAGAGTGCAATGTGCAAATATGCAGGAGGTTAACAGATTAATGGATCATTTAGCCAATGGCAAACTTCAATACTAAAGTTCCAAAAATACAATGTGCAAATAAGCAAAGAGAACACAAATTAATGGATCACATAGTCATTTGCAGCTTCAATTATAAAGTGCCAGAGTGCAATGTGCATAGTACAAAAACACATAATCCGTTGCAACTTCAATACTGGGGTGCAAAAGTGCAATGTACAAATGTGCAAGAAATGGGCAAGTTAATAAATAGAGAATTGTAAACACTCAACTCTGTGCACCCTTATATTAGTTGTGTATCATATTCCCCCATTTAGGGATACCATCAAAAGGCATATATAAGGTGCAATCTAGTCCAGCATTCATGGGTTCAAAGAAGAGCGTGAGCGAATAGCCTTTTTCAAGAAAGTGCCTACCCGATATGTTAAATCATCGTTATTAACCTGCAGGATTGTTTTATAAGCAACCTTAAAGTCCGTTATCCCCTTTGACCTAAAGAACGGTATCAATAACTGCATACTATATTTTTTATTAAAAGTGCAGAAAAACAAGAAATGCAGCATGGACTGTTTACCTGTATTGCCACATGGGCAGGCCAGGTCATCAATACTAGATTGATATACTAAGGGGAAACAAAACAAATATTTTATTGTCCCTGATCTAAGGCGAAAAAGAAGGCTTCGTTCCCAGCGAGTAATATCTTTTAATAGATAACTGGCAGGTAAACGAGATTGAGAGCCTCCTTCTTCAGCCATTGTTATGTATTGTCCCACGGATACTTTAATAGACTCCTTGGCATGTCATGTCTTATATCCCCGTAATGACATCTACATATCATTTAGCTCTACTACATAGCAGAATATTGAGCATATGTACAGGATTACTGAACACAACTTTGATGTCCTGTTGATTCAAAATCATATATTATTAGTGGGGTATATACATATAGATCATTGGCTATCTTTCATACACATTTTTATTCGGTTAGAAATATGATTTCCTACTTTCTATGATAGAAAATCACAATGCAAGAAACAGACCCCTTATTAAAAAACCCTCTAATCGCAATACAAAGTACCATAGCAGGAACATATTAAGCATTAGCGTCTGAAGCCATATTTTTCGCTGTGCCAAATTTTAAATGAGAATATTGTATCCAGGTCAAACAACGCAAAATATGATTGATTTATTATGCTGCTGTTCATTAAAAATGTAACATTGCAGGTTTAAACCCATACAGTCATTAAATACCTTTGAAAACACATACACTGCGCCATCATTAGACGATCCCTTTGACAGTCCATCATTTTTAATGGGAATGTTATAAACATGGTTCATATTATTTCTGGAGTGTCAGTGGGTACCAAACTGCGAGTAACAAAATTGAAAACTAGAACATAGACCATTATGAAAGGACAGGCAGTCCTAAAAAAATTAAATAATGTTGTTACAGATGATACAATTGATGTTACAATCATTAAGTGTCAAAAAAGTAAGGTTATATTTTGGTTATAATTCATTACTGTGAAAAAGTAAACACCCAAGAGCACATGGTTAGCAAAATAACATGGTATGTTCATACAACCAAAGTGCTATTCATGATTTTTTTTTCTTTTGCACATCATCGAAAGAAAATTGAAACAAAAAATGTACTTAAAAAAGGAAGAAAGTAGTTTTTTTACGAGAAGAAATGTTTGTTTTTTCCCCAATGAGTGGCATCTTGACCTAGCCGAGAGAAACTTTATCTCCATTCCACATTCAAGTTATTCTTTTTTTTTTTAAATCGTTTTATTAACTTTGCTCATATTATCAGACAGTACAAAACATTGTTCATATAGCATGTGATAGAACAACGATTCACCATGTAGTGTAAGGCTGGCATAGACAAAAGCAGGGCATTCAATTGTTAAAAACCTGTTCCAAACCCACCCCCATCGTCCTGTATTTTTGCCAAGGTCCCCAGATCTTTTTACATTTCTTAGTGCAACCTCCACTCTCCTCAGTCTAGATCACGCAACCACTGGTCCCATTGCAGAGGAGCCTGTGCCCCCCAGCCACTGTCTATATTCCTTATTGCAACCCTGGCTGCCAGTGCCAGCCAGATCTCATTATATCTGGACCAGTCGGTGGCCCCCTTAATCATTAGCAATAACCACCTGGGCTCTAGAGGAACCGGTGATCCCACAACCATCGCCATTGTGTCCGTGACCTTAGTCCAAAAGGGCACTCTCTCCGGGCACTCCCATAATATATGGTGGAGGGAGCCGTCACCTTGACATCCCCATGCCCAAAGGGCCGACTGACTTCTTCCCCAGGCATACAAGTGGGTGCAAGGGTAATATGTTGTATGACTTTATTCGATACAAATATATTAAAAGTGTGCACAATTTGTTCCTCAATTTAAAAGGCCATCAATGTAATAAAAAGAAGGGTACCGTTTTGCCCTACATACAATACAAAATGGAGTTAAAAACAGAATATAAAAGATATAAACAGTCCATTAGAAAGTTGCACAGAATTTAAGAACAATTTATATACAATAAAGACCACAAACATAAAGGGACATTGCTGGAGCTCCGTATTCTACAACTTGTTTGCCTGGAGGAGCTCTCATCTAGTTAACCAGGCACATCCCAAATATTTTGCTGTCCCACAAATTACAATGGGGACGGAGGTGTCCGTTGTGAGAATACGCAATCCCTCCCTGTAGTTCTTGGCCCCCAGATTGGAGCACAAGGGTTTCAACCATCTTCTTCTCGCCAATCTGTACGCTGGACAGGCAAGGATAAAATGGGGAATGGATTCCGTGGGAGAAGCAAAGCCAGGGCACCCACTTTCCCTCACCCTCGTGTGTTTCCACCTCACTGTGAAGTCCTTCAGAGGGAGTGTGCCAGACCTCAGCTTCAGATACAGTGCCCTGTCTCTCGGGCAAGGGTAATATACTCGAAGTAGAATTCTTAGCTGCACTAATCAGAACCTGGCGCGAAGTACTATCTCTCATGGGCTTTGCAGGGCATCCTGCTAATCATCATCCTCCAGGGCACCTATGTCACTTGCCCATCTCTCTTGCAACAACACCAGTGGGTCAGGCATGTTATTTATGAGCTTGCAATAGATAGTGGAAGTGGGTTTCTAAAGATGGGATCTATGAGCAGCCTAGCCTCCATGGGGGAGTACTCCGGGATGGTCATGCCGCAGTGTATGTTTGAGTGTAGTGCGTAGTTTAGGCGTATCTAATGGTAACGTTGTGAGTCATAAGGATCGTACTCTTTTTTTCAGATATTCAAAGGAGAGGGGGGCATCCCCTTTCCATTCGTCTCCCAAGTACTCAATGCCTATTAGTTTCCAACCCCTGAAGCCATTGATTTGGGTCACTTCTGTTGATTGCTCACCGAGCCCGACTGGGGTTCTGCCCGTCCGGGAGCCCGTTCATCCCAGGAACTTGTTTGCTCCTTCCAACACTTGACCACCAACCCTGTGTGTGAGGGCCAGTCCTTCCTTGGCTTACGGGCATAAAGCAATGTCTCACAGTTTCCATCTGGCATTACAAACTGGTCAAATCTGTAAACCGGTTCCGACCTAACCACATATACCCAGTCGTTGAACACCTGGGGCCTCATTTATGAGGCCCTGCGTCACTTTTACGCCGCCGGTGCATCACTTTTTGTGACGTACCAGCAGCGTTAAAAATGTGCCTTGTTGCACCATATTTACAAAGTGACGCATCTAGGTAGATGCGTCACTTTGTAAACCCCTGCGCTACATTATACCTGTGCCAGGTATAATGTATGCAGAGGGGCGTTATGACGCAGGAAAAAGTCATAGAAGTGACGCAGTGAAGTCTATAAGATTTCACTGAGCCACTTCTAGGATGCAAATGCGTCAATTTCTTATGCCTGCCTCACAGCAGGTGTAAGACTGATGCAGGCCTCTTCAAGGACACATTGCTGGAGTTGCGTCACTTTTGTGACACATCCCAGCAATGCGTCACTTTTGCACCATACAGATACGTCAAAAATACTGACGTATCTGTAACTCCTTGCGCAATGATGCATCATACTGTAAATATGATGCATCATTGGTGTCGCAAGGAGGGTGCAATGAAAAGTCAGGCATCGCTGTTTTCACGCAGCGATGTGTCACTTTTCATAAATGAGGCCCTCGGAGCTGGGAGGCCCAATAGTACAATTGTATGTCTGGGAGGGCCAGCCCCCCATCATACACTCCTCACGTCAGCTTGGGCAATGCAATCCTGGGGTTGCCACCATCCCAGATCCTGAGATATTTGTGTGAATACCCCAGCCAGAATTAGGTACGGCGTGTTTTGTAAGATATTAAGGAGTCAAGGCAGTGCTAGCATCTTGAACATTGCAGCTTGTCCCATGAGGGAGAGAGCCAGCGACTGACAATGACTCACGTCCTTTACCAGACGTGTCAGTTGGGGCTCCAGATTACTGGCGTGAAACTCCGCCCTATCCCTAGTGATGTATACCCCCAAATACTTGAACCCGTCTACAGCGATTCATGCTGGGTACCTGGTCGGGATCCACCGGGGAGGACCTGATAACGGGTTGATCACAGACTTCAGCCAATTAATAGTGTATCCGGAGTAGTTTCCGAATAGTTCAAAAAGATACAGCGCCTGCGCCATCAACTGGTATGGTCTGGCCATACATAGCACAATATTGTCTGTGTATAAGAAGATACGCTCTTCTCAGTCATCGTTCAACGCCAGACCCCAGAATGACCTGTACCTCCTGATCCAGTGAGCCAGCGGCTCTTGGACCAAGGCGAACAGGAGGGGGGACAGAGGACACGTTCACCTTTGGAGTGGGAAGGCCCTGGACACCGTCCCGTTAACTCTCACTCTCACTAGTGGTTGCTCCTACAGGAGGTGCACTCAACTGCAAAATGCCAGGCCAAAACCTAGTCTTTGGAGAGCCATAAATAGGTATGGCCATTCCATACTGTTGAATGCCATTGAGACGTCTAGCTCCGTCAGTGCTGTCTGAGCGTTTCCCACATCTTCTGTCATGTGTAATACACCATATAGGCGACGTAGATTATGGCAGGTTCTCCTGCGTGGCATGAATCCCGACTGGGCAACATGCACAAGATCCTGCAGAACCGGAAGCAGCCTATCCGCCAAGGACTTAGCTAAGACTTTAGCCCCGACGTTGATAAGTGATATTGGCCTGTAGGACGAGCATTGGTAGGCCGGATTGCCTGCTTTATGGATCACTACTATTGTTGCTTCCCTATGATCAGGCGGGAGCCTTCCCACCTTTCGTGCTTCTGGATATATCTGGAGGAGGGGGCCTGTGATGACTTTCGCCTGGCGCTTAAATTTCTCTACTGGGAACCCATTTGGTCCCTGTGCTTTCCCAGATTGGAGGGAATTGAGGGCCTCCCCCCCCCCAGTAACGTTTGCCTCCAGACGATCTCTTTGTGCCTGAGACAGTGTGGGCAACGCAAAGTCCTGCAGGAACTCTGCCCAATCTTGCTCCATCCAGGTGCAGACCGGGGTGTAGATCCCTTCAAAGTATGATGCAAATGCTTCCACTATATCCATGCTATTGGATGCTAGTGAGCCTGTCTTGTCCCATACCTCAGCTACCCAAGAACTCTCCCTGTCCCTGCGTTCAAGCCCATTCAAGTTATTCTTGTGATGTACTATGATGCTTTGACTTGCGTTTACGTAGAAACCTTTTCCAATGCCTATTCATTGCAAGAATATCCAGTATCCTGTAACTGGATGCTTTACAAAATGCTACTGATGTGCAGGGCACTGCTGAATGTACCAAGCTATGGTTAAATTTTATGCCATTACTATCGGACCATATACCAGTAGTGAAAGGATTCCAGAGGGACATACATAGGTAAACAGTCTTGGACTAAGCTGCCAAACATTTCTTGTCTTTGATGGCATGCGATAGTAAAATGTTGTTCCTAGTCAAAGATAACTCACTGAATGAGAGAGAACACTATATCAAAATATATCCTAGTTTGTGAATGTTATTTAGCTGGCGCATAGGACCCTGGCTATCTATAGTGCACTAAAATAAAGCACACCCAGCAGAGCATCTAGTGGATTACCAATAGGTGTGCATAGGTAAAACGGATAATTCTGATGCTCTTTTTGTGGCAGTGTGGGTGAGCTGCTAAGCTTATCAGAAGTGCGAAGCATTTATCATTAAACAGAGGCAATGAATGAAACATTCATGCATGGGTACTGCATGGGTGAATGGATGAGTGAAACAGTAGTGCCTGGGTCATTGGATGAGTGCATGGGTAATGCATGAGTGAATGAATGAGTGCATTGGCACTGTCTGAGTGAATGGATGAGTGCAAAGGTAGTGACTGGGTTATTGGATGTGTACCTGGGCGAATGGATGAGTGCATGGGTAGTTGTTCAGTGAATGCATGAGTGCAAGTGTAGTGCCTCAGTGAATGGATGAGTGCATGGATAAGGGCTGGGTGAATAAATGAGTGCATGTGTAGTGCCTGGGTGATTGAATGAGTGCATGGGTAGTGCCTGGCTGAATAGATGAGTGCATGGGTAGTGTTTGGGTGAATGGATGAGTGGAAGAGCAGTGCCTGGATGAATGGATGAGGTCCTGGGTAGTGCCTGAGTAGATGGATGAGTGCATGTGTAGTACATGGGTGACTGAATGAGTACAAGGGTAGTGCCTGGCTCAATGGATGAGGTCATGAGTGGTGCCTGAGTGAATGGATGAGGTTATACGTAGTGCCTGACTGAATGAATGATTGCAAAGGTAGTGCCTGGGTGATTGGATGTGTGCATGGGTAGTGCCTGAGTAACTAGATGAGTGCATGGGTAGTACCTGAGTGAATGGATGAGTGCAAGGGTAGTGCTAGAGTGAATGGAAGAGTGCAAGGGTAGTTCCTGAGTGATTGGATGAAGTGCAAGGTAGTATTTGGGTAATTGGATGAGTGCAATGGGAGTGCCTTGGTAATTGGGAAAGTGCATGGATGGTTCCTGGAGATTGTTTGAATGCATGCATAGTGCCTGAGTAATTGGATGGCAGGATGGATAGTGTCTGGGTGATTGGATGAGTGCATGGAAAGTGCCTGGGTGATTAGATGAATGCATAAATAGCGCCTCATTGAATGGATGAGTGCAAGGGTAGTGCCTGGGTGATTGGGCGAGTGCATGAATAGTACCTGAATGATTGGATGAGTACATTGGTAGTGCCTGGTTGTTTGGATGAGTGCGTGGGTAGTGCTTCAGTGAATGGATGATTGTAAGTGTAGTGCCTGGGTGATTGGTTGAGTGCATGGATAGTGCCTGAGTGATTGGCTGAGTGTATGGGCACTGCCTGCGTGACTGGATGAGTGCAAGAGTAGTGCCTTGGTGATTGGATGAGTGGATGGGTTGCACCTCCATAAATGAATGAGTGTAAGGATAGTGCCAGGATAATTGGATGAGTGCATGGGTAGCGCTGGGATGAATGAATGAGTGCATGGGTAGTGTCTAAATTAATGGATGAGTGTATGGGTAGTTCCTGAGTGATTAAATGAGTGCATGGGTACTGCCAGGGTAATTGGATGAGCACATGGGTAGTGCCTGTTTGACTGCATGACTGCATTGGTAGTACCTGATTGTATGCATGAGTGCATGGGCACTGCCTGGGTGATTGGATGAGTGCACAAATAGTGCTTGGTTGACTGTATGAGTGTGTGGGTAATGCCTGAGTGAAGGGATTTCATTTCATTTGTCAACCAAACAACATACAATATTTTTTAACCAAAACTTTAATTCAACATAGACAAGTGTTTTACTGTTTTTTACTGTTACTACCTTAATGAAAGCAACTATATGTGAAAACTGATTCTGATATTTTCATATCTAGTACAACATTTCAAATGATTATGAAGGAGGCTTCGTCTTTGGATATCCTTTTGCACACATCATCCCTGTTAGGCCAAATGATGTCTAAAAACGATTTAGTCCATGTTCGAAAAACATTGCACATAGTACTACTTAGAAGTTACCATAGTAGAAAAAAATGGGACATCTTTTTAGCAGTGAAGAGACTTTTCGCATGCAAGGTAAGGCTACTGGTATTATAGTACCTCCATTTACTTTTTATCTGTGGTAACACAATGTAGCCCTTAAATGTTTTATAAATTCCTTTCCAGCAGTTAGAAAGAGTCTTTCTAACAGTTTGCTATAGACCACGGGTACTCATAGTACGGCCCGCAGGCCGCTAGCGGCCCGGCAAGCCTTCTCTGGCGGCCCGGCAAGCCTTCCCTGGTGGCTCGCAGACCTTGCAGTACCAGTGTTTTATAGAAACATTTCTAAAGAGTGTCTGCAATCGGAGCGCGACTCGGATAGACTGCTGCTCTGTGGGGGCCGGGTGAATCATTTCCATAGTCAGCGTGGAGCTGCAGGGACCTACGAAGAGGTGAAAACTACAAAGCCCCATTAACATGCAAATGTTCTTTCAAAGACCCATGAAGTTGACGGGTGCGGCTGTGTGTGTGCCCTGAAGCTGTCTCAGCCCGGACACACCGGCAGGGTGAGATGACAGAGCAGAATGCTCTTAATTAAATACAGAGAAACAGAAAGGCAATAATTTTAATGTTGGCGCAGATGGCCAATAGAAATGCTTATTGACCCTCTACTACTTCATTGTCTTCAGTGAATCATTAATTGTTCCAATGTTTGTATTGAAATCAGCGCAGAGAATAGATTTCCGATATTGATTCAGCCAATCAAAGCTTTGAAATCTTCTATTAACTATTAATTTCTATTAACTACTTTGGCATATTTTCCATGTGTAGTGTGAAGCTGAGGCATGATGCACAAAATAGGGTCAGTGAACAAGATTGATGAGGGTGAGGTCAAATTATCAGGTGCGAATAGCTTAACTGAGCACAGCTTGGCGGCTGCTACGTGGCGCAAATTGCCCTTCCCCTCGTTAGAGGCCTTCAGTTCAGGGTAACTTCAGGCAGGCAATTAACAGTAGTACATGCCCTCACCAGAATGCAATAACGCGACAATAAGTAAAAGATTTACTTGTCGGTGCCAGGGTGAGCAGACTTGAAATAACCTCATCCAAGGATAGAGGGAGACAGAGGAAGAGGGAGGGAAAGGGAGGGAAGGGAAGGAGAGTGTGACCAGGAAATGGAGACGGAGAAAGGGAGACAGACAGAAGGAGGGAGGGAGACAGACAGAGGGAGGGAGGGCGACAGAGGGAGGAGGACGACAGAGGGAGGGAGACAGAGGGAGGGAGACAAAGGGAGGGTGACGGAGTGAGGGAGGGGGAGTGAGGGAGGTGGGGGAGGGAAGCGGAAGTGAGGGAGTGAGGGAAGTGTGAGTGAGGGAGTGAGGGAAGGGAGTGAAGGAAGCCGGGGGAAGGAAGGCAGAAGTGAGGGAGTGAGGGAAGGGGAGTGAGGGAGTGAGGGAAGCGGAAGTAAGGGAGTAAGGGAAGGGGAGTAGGGGAGTGAGGGAGGGAGGGAGTGAGGGAAGGGGAGTGAGGGAAGCAGAAGTGAGGGAGTGAGGGAGTAAGGGAAGGGGAGTGAGGGAGTGAGGGAAGCAGAAAGAGGGAGGGAGTGAGGGAAGGGGTAGGGAAGCGGCAGTGAGGGAGTGAGAGAAGGGGAGTCAGGGAGTGAGGGAAGGGGAGCGAGGGAAGTGGAAGTGAGGGAGTAAGGGAAGGGGAGTGAGAGTGAGGGAAGGGGAGTGAGGGTGAGGGAAGGGGAGTGAGGGAAGGGGAGTGAGGGAGGAAGTGAGGGAAGGGGAGGAAGGGTGAGGGTAGGGGAGTGAGGGAGGGAAGGGGAGTGATGGAAAGGGGAGCTGAGAGGGAAGGAGAGAGGGAAGGAGAGGGAGGGTGAGGGAGGGAGGGAGATTAAGCTATTGGCATTGTAAATGTCAATGTCATTTATTTAACGATTAAGCTATTGGCAATGTAAATGACAATGCTATTTATTTATGATATTAAAAAATAAAATAAAAAATAAAAAATGTCATGAGCAATGCCAATAGCTCTACCTTTAATAATGCCGAGAACATTGCATTGTAAATGCTTGTTTGTTCATCTTTCTGTTCAACTCTGATAGAATGCTTTGATATTTTCCACTTTGAAAACATTATTGCTTTTTGAACCACAGGATACTGGCCTAAATGAGGAGCATATTATACTCCATTACACAGCTCACATCAGCAATTACTTTCATCTCATCAAAATAAATCAGAAATAAACCAGGCAATGTTCTAATTCATGACAGACCAACATATGACCTTCCTTCTTTGGGTACAGTACTACCAATATCAACAAGACCTGTATCTACACTTTGTGATTTGTGAATAGTTACTGCATACGCTAAAGATACTGAGAACTGCTTTCACTGGACATACAAGTCTTTTACCGGTAGGAGTCATACGAAGAATCTAACAACCTGCTTAACTGCAGCAATATCATCAAATGTATATTCCACATCATTTCTGTTTGGAAAATTAATACATTTCATAACTTTACCCATTGCGCCATTCACTGGCCCTTCTTCAACATAAGATTAGACAACACTTTATACAGATACGTAACTGTTTTTCTAATCCTCTAGTATTCGATACAGACTTTTCTAAGCTATCCAATTTTTATTATAGTTTATCTGTTAGTAGCACTGTACCTCTTTGATGTGCCATTTTATCATTTGCTCTAATTTCAATGATCTCTTCTTTTTCCAGCTGCAATAATTGTTCATTGAATTAGCTGAACATCTCAATAGTTAGCATCAAATAAACAATAGATTTCTCTTCCTTAACAAAATTATACTTTACTTCAGAAGCACAAACATTACTTGGAAACAAATGTTTGATGTGTCAGGTTTGTAACACTGTCTTTCCCTCTTTAGTGTGGACTCCCACTCTTTTGTACTTAATATATCTCCATACTGCACATTTGATGCATGGCACATATTTTGGAATAACTCTTTGTATTGAAAGTTTTACCAAATATTTACATTTCCAATACTGCCTAGTGAATTCCTTGTTTCATTATGTAGTAGTTTCTTGAATACAGGTTGTACGTTTGCGGGAGTTAGTTGAAGCTGGTCTCCAAAGACTATTTAGTGTTTTCCTCCAAAATGTAATTCATAGTCAGTTTTTAATATTTGTTGTGTTCTTAAATGTATAATAGCTAACATTAGGTTAGACACCATGCTGACTTCATCAATATTTAGTCGTTTTCATTTTTTTAAAACTGTTGCCACTTCATGACAAGCATCACCGGATAATTTGTTGTATTGTTCTTTGTTGTCATGTTCAAAAGGCAGCATTAATATCAATGAAGAGTAACTCCTTTAACATTATGAGCAGCTAGGCCTGTTGGTGCAGTGACTACACACAACAAATTAGAATATGTTGTCTTCTGTAGTCAGTACTTCAATCGAAGAAACTTTTTCCATTCTATTGGCCACAATAGAAGAGGAAGTTTTTAATTTTGATTCTAAATAGAATAAAGACTCTTGACAAAATACTGTTGTGCAGGAAGAGACTAAACCAGAAGAAAAGATTAGTGAATAGAAGTAACTTTTGTACAATTTTTAGTGGAGAATGGATGCATACTTCTAGTACAGATATTTTCTTTAATGAAGAAAGATAACTCCAGGATAACAGATTAGTTCATGCTATTGATGAAAGAGGACAATGTTATGAATTGAAGAATGGCAGTCCTATAGCTAAAGTGGTGATTGCACCTAGAAATATAAAATAATGTATTGCAGAAGAGGTACAAGGGAGGTGTAGTCAGGCCCCTGTACACAAATGAAATTGTAGTAGTGTTTGTGGAATTAGACAGCAATCTATTGATATACTAAGGACATTCCTATGTATATTCTCAAGGTGAAATTTAAAAGATAAAATAAGTACTTTATAAGGTTTGGATCCTTGCATGCTCAGAAAGTATACAAACTCGCAGGGGGGCTTACTAGCTTGTTTATCAAAGAAATTGTGCCAAAGCACCTTTCATATTTTTAGGATGTTGGTTGTACATCACTTAACAATGTGAAATTTAGTTAGGAGGCTGTACTATGTGAAAAGGTTATGTTTAGGAGAAATGGATAGGGCAGTTATGCATGGTCCTGTGGCAGAGTTTGAAAAGGTTTGTGATGATGTGCAGTTTTGTTTCTTTGGTCCACAATAGGACTGTAGGGAAATTGAAGAATTGATAACAGAAGAAGTTGTAGAACATTACACAGGTACTACAGGTGATAGTTTTGAAGAAAGAATTTAAGACAGTTTGTGCTGAAAAACCAGAGTATGTTTGTATATGCTGTTGATGCACTCACTACAAGAATCAAAAACGGACTGTTCACTTATATTTAAAAAGTGAAATAGAGAATGATATTAACTGGCACAAGTTTGCACTGTACTTATTTGTAGAAGAAAGATTTGACTTGTCCACAAGACAAGTTATATATAAGTAATGCTACAATAAATTAGAGGGTAATGAAATGCCTGATAGAGCTGTGCATAACAAGTAGGAACTGGTTCCCATTCCAGAAGTAATTCAAGGTTTAAATATTTATAAGTCCATTCTTATCCAAACTACACATCAATTTCAGGCTATAGTATGTATGGAAAAGCAACAATTGATCGACAGAATGTAGAACAATTCATACATTCACCCCTTGCTCACATTGCCATTGGATTCAAGGTAGCCTAGCTGATGAAGGGTGTTACTGAGAAACCCGTCTCAGATTGCTTGCTTCTAGTTCAGGGAAGACCTGGTTTGGCAGTTCGGGCTGGAGTGTTCCCATGAGGCACAGGCTCAAGACTGATTTCAAGATAGCTGGGTCTCACCTGAGGTGGCAAAGTGAGCTAAAGAATGATGATGGATTCAACCTAGATCTCTGACTGGGGTGAGCGTCTGAAAAGTTTCAGCGCTCTGTCCAACATCTCCTTGTTTCTGCTTTGTTTGCCCTAAGTTAGCAGGGTATGCCCAGACGTGGGTCCCTTGCTCACTTTGCCACTGGTTTCAAGCTAGCCCGGCTGATGAAGGGTGTTACCCAGAAATTGGTCCAAGGATGCTTGCTTTCATTTCAGGGAAGACCTGGCTTGGCAGTTCGGGCTGGACTGTTCCCATGAAGCACAGGCTCAAAACTCATTTGCATTTAGCTGGGTCTGAACTGAGGTGGCAAAGTGAGCTAAAGAACGATGATGAATTCAACCAAGGTCTGTGTCTGGGGGTGAGTGTCTGGAAAGTTTCAGTGTTCCGTCCATCATCTCCTTATGTTTGCTATAGTACGTATTAAAGCCAAAGACAGGCAAGTTACCCCCAACAGAACTGCAAAAAGGTATAAACGGTAGAGTAGTGTATTTGACATTAGATACCAAGAAACTAATTGAAAAGTTACGGGTAGCTAGATATTTAGAGGAAATACCAGATATTCTTGTAAATAGTGTACCTTCCAAGAACAAGAAGATACGGCAGGAGTTTAACCCCATCCGCGCTAAGCGTTTTCCCGCTGTGCACTAAAGATTCGCAAATCCCGCGTTACATGACGAGATCAGCTCGTCATAAGCGTACGACAGGCGTACCTCATGATGAGCTGAGCTCGTCATGAGCGTGGAAGGGGTTGAATGATGTTACTAAAGTTGAAAAAAATAATTTATATCAGGTACAGAACAATGTTTGCTATAGAAATGTGGAAAGCCTGCAAGATATCACACATATGGAGAAATTTCCATCAATAGGTCAGATTGAGAAGGTGGACCAGTTCAGGACAAACGAAATGTATGAACATTATAGCATATACCCTTTGCATTCTAAAGAGGTTAGTGGTGATGCCATTGAGCTGTTTTGAATGAAGGAAACAAAAGGAGCTCCTATAAGTGTGCGGGAAAAAACTTTTAAGCTTGCTGTTTCCAACATTATTTTCCTTCTGAGGTAGGTGGCATGCATGACGAGCGGCCTGTGCAAATACCTGCAGCTGAATATAGATATAGTAGACTTTCTTCAGAAGATCCTAGAGTTCATGAGTGTATTCTATACATATTTCACCTATTATGTGAGAGTGACTTGTCTGGTCTCTCACATGCCATGAATCATATTCTAAAAACAGGAGTGTAAGGAAGCACCCCAAAACCACACTCTAAACCTCATCTTACCTCCCCTATCGCAGCCATGGTTTTTCTTTTTCCCAGTTCCGTATGACTACATCCCTAGATGGGAAAAGAAATAAACAGTGAAAAAAGACTCTCATTCATGTACACAGGATGGAAGGGCATCAGAAGGACAGACAAACCAATCGAGGAGTGGGGTTTGCAACACGTGGCCGAATCAGCAATTGCAGGAGGGGAGGAAAAGGAACAGAGAAAACAGATGAAGGGGAGCATGGAGAGAAAGGCCTCCACAGAAGATGCCATCCAGAAAGGGGCCACAGGGAAATAGTCTGCCAGAAGAGCCGTCACAGGAGAAGGCATCACCAGAAAAAACGTTGCCGAGGAAGGCACCTCGACTAAAGACGCCAAAGTCAAGTGAATTCGGGATGTTTGGTGTGAGGAGTGGTGGTCTCTTGAGGACATGCAGGAGCCGCCGCAACTCTGGAGAGTTGCGGCAAGAGGTGGTACGAGATGGAAGAGGGTAAGGGTTGGGAAATCGGGTGATGTGTCGAGTAATAGATCCCTTGTTAATTCTTTGTTAAAGAAAAATAACAAGCTTTACATTTGTAATTTTTTTTATTCTCTCTCTTCTTCCCATATTTCTTGTTCTCAATTTCTTTACACCACATCATCGCACTGTCTTAATTCACCCCCACTCTTTTACAAAGAGCATGGGAGAGAATTAAGGAAACTACTGATGCATGCTGAGAAGTATCAGTAAAGAGGACACACAACAAAAAAGTACATATGGTCGTGTCATTGTATTTTTTTCTTCTCACCCCCCAACTTTCTTTTTCTACTCCACTTTGCTACTGTTTCCTCCACTTGGGTGTGGTGAAAGCATATTACACCAAGTCGCCGCAGTCATACTTACCACCCTTTTTTTTCTCTTTGTTGTTCTATCCCATTGCAAGTCTCTCGGGACCCTCTTTAGCCCACAGGAGCGCCTAGAAGAAGAAATCAGAGAAGAAGAAAAAGTGAAGGAAATTCAACTCAATTACAGTTTCTTGCAGAAGATATCCTATTTATGTACAGTACGATAATATTGAGGAGAAACGCCCACCTGTAAATATCAAGGCATCAGCTAAATAAAACACCCACTATTACATCAATACGGCCTCCTCACTTCTGTTTCTGCCTGTCCCTCCAACAAGGAGTTCCTCTGCATAATATTTCAGACACAGAATTTTTGGAAAAACTTCAAGGAACAGATGAGCCCTTGGAATACAATTTAATAAACCTAATGGCATGTCAGCGTGGGACTAATGATAATTGGTATCTGCGTCATTGTGAACTCAAGTGCATATTGAGGAACCTTGGAGCACCTACTTGCTTCCTGATGCAAATTACAATATAGAAAACATTAATCTGAAATGCCAGGAGAACTGTGCTCACTAGAACCTGCAAATGATTGCAGATATTATATTCAGAGATTTCAAGCAATGATGGCTTTCATCTTGAACAAAACAAAATCTCCTCTTAGTGAAGTGATTGATTTATTTTGGTGTAAAGAGAACCAAGCCAGAGGTACTCCCCATATTCACATGCTGTTGTTGTTAGAAAATGCCCCAAAGTTTGAAACGTACAGTGATGAGACTGTGTTGTCTTTTATTGAGCAGTAGTATGTAACGTGCTCCATCTCAAATGACAGTATTGACAACGTAATAAGAGAATAAGATCAACAATTCCAAAATCATAGATGCAGAAAATATTGTCAGCGAAAATACAGAGCAAAAGGGAAATTTTATACAAGATTCGTTTTGGATTCCCACAACCTGTCATCGCATAAGGAAGAGTCAGCAGCTTTTTATCTGTGGTCAGACATACACTTACAAACAAATCACTGAAACATATATACAACCTAAGAAGAACTGAGGCCTCTGAGTACATTATTGACTAGAAACCTGTGATTCTGAATATGTGGAATGCAAACATAGATGGGCAGTTTGTTACAGACAACTCAATTGCTGTTGCTTGGTACGTTACATCTACAAAGTCAGAGAGAACTGAGATGAAGGAGATGTGGGAGGGGATTTCAGCAGAGAAGAGTCCTAGGATGAAACTGTACAGTTTTATTTTGAAAATGCGTTTTCACGGTGAGATAGGCTCCTATGAATGTGTAAACTGGATAAGCCCAGCTAGTTTGTTTGTTCGTTCTGTGGGCGAGTTTAGGGCATGTTAATACTAGTAACACACTACAGAAGTATTTTCCTGAAACTCAGTATCTTGCAGAATTAGAGCCACACAGTACAGATATTCTGAAGAGGAACATGCTGGCTACAAAAAATCCAAGAAGAAGTTATCATCTGGAAAGGATGTGTCTTTATAAAATACTTCAACATTATACTTTCAGAAGTAATGTCAGTGAAAACTTAGATAAAGATGCATTTGCTGTGGCATAATGTGAAGGATGTTTGGTGAGGCATAACAAAAGGAAATGTAATCAACCATCAAATGCTAAGTTGCCCAACTCCAGACAAAAGACAGATTTTCTATTTAACCTCGTTACAGATGTTTAAGCCATGGCAAGCTGAAAGTGAGCTACTTTTAGAATTCGACTGTTATGAAGACTCATTGAACGCTGTGAAAGACAGCATTGAGTGCTCTGTGTTTTCAATATATCTTCAACTGTTTGAGATTGAATAAGAAGAAACAATTGCTGCCGAGGGGGGCGCTAGAGGGTGCACTGTGAGATGGCTGCCCTCTGAGACAGCTCCGCCGGGCAGGTGATAATTATCTGTAAATCAGCGTCTAGCGGACAGGTGAACATCAACTAACAACTGATATGGCAATCGGAAGGTGTTAGGCACAGGGTGAGACCATCAGAACTATGGAAAAACGCCGAGACGGCTATTGAGAAGTCACGAGTCAGGGGGCGTTCAAGGTAGCGACAAGATGGTGGCGCCCTAACGGGATAAAACCTAATATGCACTTGAGGAGGAAAAGAGACTGCCCTTAGACACAGGACACAAGTCTGTGACTACCCGGAATATCTCATGTTTAAAAAAAAAAATCTGGTAAGACCACGCATGAGTCGAAGGACCTTTGTGAACGGACTGGGAGGCACGAGTGTAGCACAATTATTTGCGGCGTAATGCATGGAGCTTGTAATGGCGGGCGGACAACCGACAAGACACTGCTGTGCACCGCATGGTGTGTTTCCGGAATATACCACGGCCGCCTGATGTAACACTGCTTGGCAACTAGGCATATGGGCATAAAGATCTGACAAAGCTGTGCAACAAACAGGTGGAGGATTGGTGACAGGCAGAACGAAGTTCCAGGAAACGTTTATAAGCGCAACCAAGATGGCGGTGCCCAAACGGGGGGAACACTGCATCGTGCCTTAACAGAAGAGCACATAGCGACACTCGGATATAGAAAACTAGTCAGTAGCTGCTCGCAATGTCTCCTATATTTTTTTTAAGTCGGGGGAGCTTTGTGCATGAAAGACCATTTACTAATGTCTGAACTGTGTGTCATAAGTATAGCGCGGCAATTTGGGGCAAATTGCATGCAGCTCAAAATGGTGAGCGGACAAGAATAAAGAAACTGTTGGGCACTTCATGGCGTGTTTTCTGGACACACTGTGGCCGCCTCTGGCACTAATGCCTGGAAACTAAACTGTTGAGTATGCACAGCAGGATTCAACCCGGTAAGAGAAAGGCGCCCGATCCAGTCATTGACATTATCATTGCCAGCCAAGCGAAAATTAAAGTGTCGGTGCCCTGGCAATAACGCTCAATGACTGCTTACGTATTGTTCATAAAGCGGAAAGTGTGGAAGCTGCGGGGGAAAAGAAAAAAGGAGGAACTTGTGTGTTCAGGCCACGCTGCAGGGCGAGTATATGTTTATGGAATCAGACACTAGATTAAGTCAATACGTCTGGTGGGCTGCCTGATGAGCGATTGGGAGAGACTATACAGCCAGGATTTCGATGTACCTTGGATTTGTTGTGCTCGTTGCAGCGGGGGAATCTGGTGTGTAATAGCGCTTCCCATCTGATCATGCTGAAGTTGTTGAGCACAATAGAGTGTTGATGCCCAATGTGCTGTTATAATAACGTGTGAAGTGCTCTTCAAAGAGCCATCTGTGGAGTTCTGACATTGTGCTTCTCAGTAAAACAGTGTGCATTGATGACCTAGCAGAGCGTTTAGGATAACGACGGAGTGCAGAGCCGGGGTGCCAGCAGGCTTCAAAGTAAAGAATTTGTGTTGAAATTCGACAACGCCCAGTGTCTGGGTATTGTACTCACGCCCTCTCTTCAGAATAGTGGTGAGCCAACATGGGTAAACCAGATAAGTAGCAGTCTAAATTGCCCTTTGAATCTAAAAAATCCACGAAAACCTCAACAGCTTCATCAGACAAAGAGCTGGATACTGATTAGGGGCTTAATGCTGGCATGGAAGGAGTACTGCCAGCTATCCAGCATAGTCTACAAGACATTAACAGTAAGCTGGACACCATCACCTTACGGGTTGATAATATGGCTGAGAAGCTGGACAAACATGGAGAGCGATTAGTTGAAGCTGAAACGCGCATATCTGCAGTAGAGGGCGAATCACATTGCACAACCACGAAATGTAAAGAAATGGAAAAAGTGTTGGACACTATAAAGCACAAGGCAAAAGATTTAGAAGCGCGCTCTCACAGAAATAACGTTAGGATAGAGGGACCAACACGGGCGAAATGGAAACATATATAGAGGAACTGATTTGCAGTGTGTTTGGCACGAAACAACTCTTGTCTGTTTTCCTAATAGAGCGTGCGCACAGATCCCTGGCCCCAAGACCCAAGTCAGGTGCCATTCCACGACCTATCATAGCTCGAGTTCTTAACTATAGCGATCGGGATGCAATACTAAGATTGGCTTGTGAAAAATAGAAGCTAAACTATCAAGGTAATACCTTGGAGTTTTATCCCGACTTCACAATGATGGTCCAGCTGGCGAGGAAGGAGTTCAACCCCAAAAAAAAGAAACTGCGAGACATGGGAATAAAATATGCCATGCTATACCCGGTCACAATTTTACAAACACCAATGGCTGTGCAGGACTATCTTAAGAAACTCAGCACCAGGCAGAAAGAACAGCACAGAGAAGAACAGCATAAAGATTCAGAGTAAATGGACTGTGTACTGTCAGAACTATTTCAACATGGAAGGGTCTGGAATTGTGTACATCAATGCTGCTAAAGAGTAACGATCTACAATACGGACCCTCCTGTACGCCACTGTTGCTCTGCGGGGGCCAGCGACACCTGGAGTGTCTACGGAGAAAACGCTGACTGCAGAGCATCGCTGCCTAGCCACATGCCGGGATCACGGAAATGTAGTTGCATTGCAAGGACGTATAAGTATATGCTGTCACACAATTACAGTTTGCTAGACATTCTTATGGATTGCGCACGTTTTGCTGTGTGTTTTCAGTTATTTCTATGTTGTACATTGGATGCCTACACTGGACGATATGGCTATGTTGTTACAACATATATGGGTTGTGTAATAGGGTAATATCCGCAGTTATGTAGTATACCTGGCCACATCCATTAAGTTGGATGGAGTTGTGTGACCTCGGTGGACCCCCTAGGCGGGTGTACCCCATCTAAAGTTAAGTTATGTTACTAATGTTTAGGGGATTGTGTCTTTGGCATAGTTGGGGTGCTGAAGTGGGCGGGGGTGGAGGGTGGGGTATTGGGCAAGTGTTTTTAGACCAATGCACTTGAGAGACATCGCTGTGTTACAGACTCATACTATACAATGCTATATCAATAGATTCACTCTGGAGGTTATGTATGTAAGCATCATGCTCAGTCATGTATAATTGCACGGTTTGTACATGTCTGCTGAATTACTACGCTCACAGAAATGATCTTTGTTAACTTGGAATGTAAGGGGACGGAACTCTCCGGAAAAGATACGACAAGCATTTGCATATCTAGACCGCCATCAGATAGATATTGCTCTCCTGCAGGAGACACATCTGACGCCGACAGGTACTAGCACTGTGGAAAGGCGCTGAGCTGAATCACTACACATGTTGTCATATTCCGCTTATGCTAGGGGGGTTATCATACTGGTGAATAAAGGTATACAATTCCATATAGATACTACTGATTCTGATGCAATGGGGCGCAACGTAGTAATAACAGGCACATTAAGAGGCCGTAAACTAGCTATAATTAATACATATGGACCAAACATTGATGATCCTGATTTCTATAGTACTCTAGAGATGAAAACATGTGCCTTACCGGACATTCCACTAATTTGGGGAGGTGACTTTAACATTTCATTGCAGGATGCCACAGACCGCTCAGGGATGACGACTGAACCCGAAGGCGAGCTCTGTGTAAATTGAAAGATATTATGTCTGTAAACCAACTCACTGATATCTGGAGATCTCGACACCCTGGAACACTAGAAGCCATGCATGTCTCAGTGGCAAATAATAGTTGGTCTCGTATTGACTACTGGTTGGTTTCTGATGATGTCATGTTGTGGGCGAATTCTGTGCAACACTTGGCTCGGACATTATCGGATCATAATCCGGTCTTACTAAACATAACGATACCACAATATACGATGCCATCATACAGTTGGCGGTTTAACGCAAAGGCATTGCTAGACCCAGTATACACAGACATGATCAGTCAGGGTATAACAGATTACTTTGAGTTTAACCAGCCGAGCACAGAGGACCCTGGGCTTTTGTGGGAAGCATTTAAACCCACAATTAGAGGTACATATATAAGCACTGCTGCAGGTATACTAAGAGATATCAGGAGACAACTAGCACTGCGAGAATAAAAACTGTGTGCGTTGGAACTGGACTATGGGTGTACAGGCTCAAATAAGATACTGGGAGATATAAGAGTCCTCCTGAAAGAATACCAGACATTTGCTGCTGACAAGCTTAAATATATAACGAAAAGACAGATAGCACGATCCTATGGGGAAGGTGGGAGACCAGGCAAAGCGCTGGCTGACAAAATCTGTTCTGGACAAGCCCCTCAGACAGTGAAAGCGATTAAAGACGTAAACGGTAACCTAAAACATGACACACAGGAAATACTTCAGGAATTTATGACTACATACGGCACTTTATACACCACACAGCACTCAGTACCTACAGAGGAAATATTAGCATATCTGGTGGATGTAACCATAGCGTGGTTATAAAACACGCAGAGAGACTACTTGGCATTACCAATTTCTGTAGAAGAGGTGGCTGAAGTCATAAAGTCGTTGCCCAATGGCAAGGGGCCGGGCCCGACGGATTCACCTGCGAATTCTATTAAACGTTTGCGGATAAATTGGTACCTCACTTAGTAGAACTATATGGGGATGCGCATGAAAAGCAGTTATTACCGTTGACACTGAGGGAGGCTATGTTAATCACACTTTTAAAACCCAACAAAGATCCGGAATATTGCGATTCTTATGGACCACTATCTTTAATAAATGTGGATACTAAAATTTTAGCCAAAATATTAGCCACCATACTTCAGCCATGTTAACTGGCCTGATTCTGCCAGACCAATCTGGATTTATCCTTGCCCGCTCTACAACCCAGGCCATAACACTAGAACACTGTTTGCACTGTCCCACTACCTGTGCCAGTCTACTAAAGCAGCAGCGATTCTTTTAGATGCTGCTAAAGCATTTGATTCCATAGAATGGGGTTATCTACATGCGGTATTGATCAGGATGGGCTTCCCCCAATATTTCTACAATGGGTGAAATTATAGTACACAGCTCCGTTAGCTCGTATTAAAGTCAACAAATTTATCCCTGATCCCATATCCATAAATAGGGGGACAAGGCAAGGATGTCCACTATCACCCTTATTATTCGCAATAGCACTCGACCTGCTAGCCTGCAAAATAAGACAAAATCATCACTACTCAGCATTACAGTTCACGCAGAGACCCCTGCATATTTCACTTTACGTGGACGACATGCTGTTGTATGTCCGAGATCCGAATATACATCTACATCCTCTACTCCGAGAATATATCAAGTTTGGACAGTATTCAGGTCTGAAAATAAATTGGGCTAAGTCAGTAATTATATCCTTAACGGATACCACATCCCCACACGCCACAGATTATCCACTAGAATGGCAGGTGGAACCAATTAGATACTTCGGGGTTTGGTTCCATCGAGACCCAGAGGTGGTGATCCGAACAAATTACGGTAGAGCGATTGATGCACTAGAGGGGAAAATAGAGAGATGGATTCAATTACCTTTGTCGTTGGCAGACAGATTAACCATTGTAAAAATGGTGGTCCTACCAAAACTGCTATATTTATTTAACAACGTCCTGATTAAACTTCCCACAGAAGTCTTTCGTAGAATATCCTCAATGGTGCTCAAACTTATATGGGCAGGTATACAAGCCTGAATCAATTTGTGTAATAGGACATTACTGTGCTCACAAGGAGGATTTAGGGTGCCGGATGTTTTGCTTTAATATTTATGTGCCCAAGCGCAGTATGCACATTTCTGGTATCATAGAACTCCCTATATAACACATGTCGCGATTGAGGAAGGTGATGTGGCGCCAATGCCACTGGATGCCATAATAACGCACAAAATACCTCTGTTACACCACAAGGACATAAACACAATAGACACCACGAACAAAGCATGGCAAATATTCGGCCGCAAAGCAAGCAAGTTACCTCTATACACCCCAGCTCTACCACTACATAATCATCCAGAACTGTCAATCACCCAAGAAGAGGTGGGTATGAAAATATGGCACCAGGTGGGCATAGATAAAATGGGTGATCTATATTGTGATGGTATTTTTAAAAAGATCGAGGATTTATCATATATAAGTAATCAAACATTGCTATTTAGGTTTACAAACTATCAATTACAGAGTGTGATTAAAAAGCTGTACCCCTCATACCCGAAGAACCGCCACAACTAGATACACTGCAGTTACTTATTACAACTCCAGGTGTCCAACACATGGTGTCTAAACTTGACACTAAATTGCAGGAAGAACTAGCAGGTACTGCGTGCGAGGCGCTGGGGAGGTGGAATGAATGTTTGACTGTACCACTGACAGAGGAGGAATGGTTTATCACATGTTCAATGACAGGCCTGCTGACACCTAATGGGAACTTAAGAATGCTGCATTACAAATATTTGCACCAAACTTATTACACCCCAGTAGGGCTATGCAGGTACGGGTTGAGAACTGAGTTCATATGCCAGAGATGTAGAGCAGACAATGCAGATTTCTTGCATTTAGCATGTTCATGTGCAGCAGTGGCTCACTGTTGGGCAGAAGTGACCCAAATACGGAAATGTTGGGTGCTGCTGTTGATTGCTTGGTACGTGCCTGTTTGCCGGGTCTGGTGTCAAATGTACGCGCGGTAAAGAGAACATTTTGTGTAATAGCATTGTTAATAGCCAAACGCCAAGTATTGCTCTGTTGGGGGAAGTAAACAGGCCCCAAGGGTTAAACAGTGAATAACAGACCTGACATACTGTAAAGACACCTTGAAAACCTATCAAGAAGAGCTGCCATCAGGGTTGAAACCCAAAGACTGCTGGAACTTCCTAGTTACATATTTACAAACGCATTAAGTGGACTAATGATGAATATTAGCTTTGTTGTAGAATGTATACTTCCAGGAAATTCATATATGCAACAGTCTGGACACGGGATGTTGTTGTGCAACCGTCTATATGTTTGTTCTTTCATATGTTAGACATTGTATGTCTTTAAAATGCCAATAAACACATTTTAAAAAAAAGAAACAATTGCTGCTGAGTCATCAAGAGTAAGTTCTCAGAGCAGTCAAAGTTCAGTACCTGGAAGTCTAGATCCTCTTGGAAAGCCAATCATTGAAATGAAGCTGCAATAGCTATGAATGAGGTGGAGAATGCAATGCAGTAAGTTAGACAGGAAACTGTGGATCTAGACCGACTAATAAAGCAATTGAATGTAGATCAGAAAGACATCTTTGAAGAGGTAAAAGGTAAAGTAGAGCATGGAGTTTTCCATGAGAATAAAAAATCTGCAGGTTCTACATATAAACCAGTTCTATTGTACATACATGGTCAAGCTGGAACTGGAAAAAGCTTTCTGATTGAAGTAATGACAAGTTACCTATAGAAGACAAGAGATTCCAGTTTTTAGAGTGTAGTCACAGCACCAACAGGCTTAGCTGCTCATAATTTTAAAAGAAGTTACCATCATCGATTATTAAACCTGCCTGTTGAACATGACAACAAATTTAAATTGAACGAATTATCTGGTTATGATTGTCATGAGGCTAATATTTTTAGATGAAGACAATTAATAATCTTTGGAGACCTGCTACAACTAACTGCCGTAAAAAAAGAACCTGTATTCAAGAAACTCCTACATAATGAAACAGGAAATTCAACGAAAATATTAGAAATGTAAACATTTTGAAAAACGTTCAACACTAAGGGGCCAATTACAATGCCATAGTAAACTGCTCCAACCCTCGGTCTGCGCTGTTTCTACGGCATCACAATCAGCTGTTCAGATGGAGTCGGTCGTAAAGGAATCCGAGCTGGATTTCCAAATTGCTTCTGACGGGCTCGGATAGCCTATATGCCATTCATAAAGCCTCGAGTAATCCAAAGGCTGGCTCTTTCCACCAGAGGGATTATAAATCCAGATTTCGACAGCCTTTCTGTGCTGGCCTTTCCGTCACCGAAACACTGTTGAATGCCGACTTTGGGGGCCTACAGCAGAGACCCCATGGGTGTACTGACTCTGGTTGGAGGCCGACGGGGAACCTATTGAGCCCCCTCTTGATCCCTGCACCCCATGGCAGGCACCTTGAGGTGCCTGCCAAGGGGTTCAGGGATGAACTGCACCTCTTCTTCAATTGTAAAGGATAAGAGTGCGACCAAACAGCGTTCGGTCACAACCTAATTGCTGAGTTGGGACCACCGACAAGAGGTCGGTCAGTCCCAGTACTGAATTGATGTCAGAAGGATTCAGGTCTGTCTGACAATGAAATCTGGCCAAAAGAGTTAATCCAAAATATGCGCAAAGCATCAGATATGCATTATGCAGATATACTAAAGGATAAGAGTGTGAGTCCTCAGAAAAGAGAGTAAGACATTGTTACAAACCCATCTCATCAAACATTTGTTTCCAAGTAATTTTTAGATGCTGAAGTAATGCACAAACTTGTTAATGAAGAGAAGTCTATTGTTTATTTGATGCCAACTCTTGAGGAGTGTAGTCGATTCAATGAACAATTATTGCAACTGGAAAAAGAAGAGCTTGTCAAAATTAGTCCAAATGATGAAAAGCTCAATCAAGGTGTTACAGTGCTATTAACTGAAAAACTACAATCGAAATTGGATAGTTTAGAAAAGTCTGTGTTGAAAACATCAGTATTCGAAAAACTGTTACATATCTGTAAAAATTGTTGTGTAATCTTACGTTGTAATTTAAATGTTGAAGAAGGGCTAGTGAATGGTGCAATGGGTAAAGTAATAAAATATGTTAATTATCCGAAGACAAATAATGTGGAATGCTTAGCCATACAATTTGATGATATTGCTGAAATTAAGCAGATTGGTAGATGTGTTGTACGTTTCCTACTTGTGAACAACTTGTTTGTTCTGTGAAAGCAGTTCCCAGTGTCTTTAGCGTATGCAGTAACTATTCGGAAATAGCACGGTTAGATACAGATCTTGTTAATATTGGTAGTAGTGTATTCAAAGAAAGAATGTCAATATGTTGCTTTATTGAGAATTAGAATATTGTCTGTTTTTTCAGATTGATTTTGATGAGAAGAAAGTAAGTGCTGATGTGAGCTATAATCGGTTAAGACGTCAATATGCTACTCATTTAGGCCAGTATCCTGTGGTTAAAAAAGCAACACTGTGTCCAAAGTGGAACATTTCAAAACAGTCTATCAGAGTTCAACAGAAATATGAACAAAAAGAAAATCAACAAGAAGAAAAGAAAAGAAAACTAAACCACAATGTGGAAATACAAGGCTATCACTTTGATAATAAATCTGGTGTGAACTGTTATGTGTATGTAGTGTCAAGTGGACTATATCATTTGCCTCATTTCAAAAATTCTATTAAAGAAAATGTAGATAAAAGAATGTCTTCACAACTGTGTAGTTTACTTGAAGTATTAAGAAGTGATGGAAATATTATACATTCTGCTACTGGAATAAGAAAACTCACTGATGACCGTACTGGATCAGTAGTGTTCTCTCAAAAACTTCTGCAGGATGCTCAAGAACTTCTGGAGGACTGTTAGATGAAGAAGATGTGAATATCATTGAACTATTTGGATTACCATAAATGGAATCATAACTGTTAAGATTGTGAATTTACATCTAGCACTGAAATCAATGCAGGTTGATTCCTATGTTGACATTACCAAATTGTGAAGCTGTGACGTTTAAAGATTTGACTACAAATGACCTTCAAGATAGGACCTGCCAACTGCAGATCAGAACTTAGGTAAACGTGTTTCTACAGCGGTATGGAAAATATATCATAGTTATGCTACAATGATGCAGAGTGGATGGTACTAAATTAGGAACTGAAATTACAAACTTTAATGCTGCAAAATTTCCATCTCAAAAAGAACTTTCACAACAATAGCAATCATATTTCATGAAGGAGTTAATATAACCTCTGGACACTACAAAATATGTTTAAGATGTCAAAGAGGATGGACCTAGTGCAATGACATACAAGTGACATTCAAATCAATACTACCAACAAAGTTACCAAACTCATATCTGCTATTTTTAGAACTGAGGTTCTAAGGAGAATCTAGCATTTGAAAATGTGGTATTTTGTTGACATACATATAGATTGGGGGTCTCTGAGAAAATTATTTAGCCTGTTGGGGGTATTGTCTACACCAAGCTGCTAGAAATTAAGGACTCTTTTTAACTGTGTGAAAGGAATGTATAAATATTTGAGAATTTCATTGTGTTACTACAGATAAAAATGAGATGGAGGTACTATAATACAAGTAGCCTTAAGTTGCATGTGGAAAGTCTTTTCAGCACACAATCTGCTACAGCAACTTCTACATAGTACTATGAGTTATGTTTTTCATATGGGGACTAAGAACATTTTAGACAATATTTGGCCTAACATGGATGATGTTTACAAAAGGATATGCAAAAATTAAGACTGCTTCATAATTGTTTGACAATTTGTACCAGATATAACAATATCAGAAACAGTTTTTACATATAGATGTTTTCAATAAGGTAGAAACCTTCACACAGTCAGTATCCATGCATTCACCCAATTACCTTGGCAGTATCCATGCACTCACCTAATCACCAAGCCCCTACCCCTGCACTCATCAAATGAACCAGGCTCTACACCTGTACTCATTCAATCACCCAGGCACTACTCTTGCACTCATCCAGTCACCTATGTACTAACTATGCACTCGTAAAATAACCCAGGCACTATTCATGCACTAATCCAATCACCAAAGCAGTACCCATGCACTCATCTATTCACCTAGGTACTATCAATGCACAGTTCCAAAGAAAATAAAGTGGCAAGTCAAGTGTCAATTCCAGGAAGAACTTTTAAAGCAGCGGCTATTATTTTCCATGATCGACCTAGTACAACATCTGGACACTATACTGTATATTTAAGATGCAGAACACATTGTAATGATGCCCATTTGGAATTCAAATGTCGGTTGCCTTATGAATTGCCAAATTCATATCTGATATTTTTAGTCCCAAAGTTTTGAAAACTTCATTTGGCCTATTGGGAAGATGTAAACATGAATTAACGTGTTGATTTTTGATATTTTCTATGCAAATGATTTTGGAAACATCATTTGGTTTCTATTCTTTGATATTGCATTTGGAAAATTGTGTTTGAAAAAGTAGTTTATATATTTGATCTTTGTATTATATGCAATGTAAATGATAGTGTTTATTTTTGAAAATGTAAAGAGATAGTTGAGCTTGTTGTAAATAATTTGAACACAGATTTGTTTTTGTTTTTACAATATAATTGATTGTATTTTTTGGCCGCTGTCATATGATGATCAATGTTGAAATCACTGTGTATGGTAAAAATTAAATAGAATCGGAAAACAGCAAAAAAGAGGACCTGAATATGTTATGTAAGTCTAAAATGATATTGTCTTCTTAATCCTATAATATTATTTGCAATAACAGTATATTTTCTTCTCTTTTACAGTAAGAAAAAGTAAACTTTGAAAATATGTTAAATTTACTTTACAATGAAACATTTGTAAAACAGTTTCAATGAGAGTGAATCTACTTCAATACAGAAGGGAAGATGAAATAATGAAATAACATAATTATATCAATTAATGTTTACAATTACATTTTTTTGCAGTCATTCCTTTTTTAAAACTCAATCAACTCACTCCTCAAATCACTTATGCAATAACCTAGGCACTACCCATGCACTTCTCCAATCACTTAAGCATTACCCATGCACTCCTCTAATCACCCAGACGCTACTTATTCACTCCTTTGATTACCCAGCCAGTAGCCATGCACGATCCTTGCACTCCTTCAATCACGGTGGCAGTAACCATGCACTCATACAATCATCTAGGCACTACTCTTCCACTCATACAATCATCCAGGCATTACCCAAAAACTCATGCAATCACTCAGGCAAAACCTATGCACTTACAAAATCACCCAAGCAATACCCATGCATTTACAAAATCATCCAGGCACTACCCATGTACTCCTGCAATCACCTAGGCACTACTCATGCACTCATGCAATAACCCAGGCTCTACCCATGCACTGCTCCAATTACTTGTGCACTATCCATGCACTCCTCTAATCACCTAGACACTACTCATTCACTTCTTCGATTACCCAGGCACTACCCAAGCACTCCTGCAATATCCCCGTCACTATCTATGTACTTATAAAATCACCATACCGTATCCTTACATTCCTCCAATCACCCAGGCAGTGCCCATGCACTCATGCAATCACCCAGGCAGTGCCCATGCACACATGCAATCATCCAAGCATTACCTATAAACTCATGTAATTACACAGGCATTAGCCATGCACTTACAGAATCACCTAAAGCAATACCCATGAACTTACAAAATCATCCAGGCACTACATATATACTCCTGAAATCACCCAGGCACTACTCATGCACTTATGCAATAACCCAGGCACTACCCATGCACTGCTTCAATCACCTGTGCACTACCCATGCACTCCTCTAATCACCTATTCATTTACTTCTTTGATTACCCAGGCCCTACCCAAGGACTACTGCAATCGCCCAGTTACTATCTATGCACTTATAAAATCACCATACACTATACTTGCACTCATCCAATCACCCACGCAGTACACATACACACCTCTAATCCCTCTTGCAATACTCCTGCACTTCACAAATCAGCTATGCAGTACTGACGAGACATTCAATCTCCTACCCTGCCATAGTAAACACTGCTTTGCTTCGTGGAAGTGAGAGCAGGAAACCTGTTCCCCCTGGGCCAATCAAGTGTAGAAAAGGGCTGCTGGCCTCTAAACTGCCATGCCCTATTATATGCTAGGGACTTCGAAGTAGTTTTATTCCCACTGCCCTAATATGTACTAGGGCTCTTAAATATATTTAGTATTCAATCAATCAATCAATCAGACAATTTGTAAAGCGAGCTTCTCACCCGTGAGGGTCTCAAGGCGCTGAAGGGAGGTGGGGGGGTGTGCCGCTACTGCTGGAATAGCCAGGTCTTGAGGTGTTTTCTAAAGGTGAGATGGTCCTCGATCAGCCGTAGGTGTGTGGGGAGGGAGTTCCATGTCTTGGCTGCCAGGTAGGAGAATGATCTTCCTCCGGTGGTGGTTCTGCGAATCCGAGGGATGGTGGCGAGGGCGAGGCTGGTAGAGTGGAGCTGGCGGGTGGGACTGTAGAACGAGAGGCGGTTGTTTAGGTATTCGGGCCCGTGATGTGGAGCGCCTTGTGTGCGTGGGTGAGCAGTCTGAATGTGATCCTCTTGCAGACGGGGAGCCAGTGTAGGTTTTTCAGGTGGGTAGATATATGGCTGTGGCGAGGGATGTCGAGGATGAGTCTTGCGGAGGTGTTCTATATGTGTTGTAGGCGTTTCTGAAGTTTGGCTGTGGTTCCTGCGTACAGGGCGTTTCCGTAGTCCAGTCGGCTGGTGATGAGGGCCTGGGTGACAGTCTTCCTGGTTTTGGTGAGGATCCACCAGAAGATCTTTTGGAGCATGCGCAGGGTGTTGAAGCATGAGGACGAGACAGCGTTGACTTGTTTGGTCATCATGAGGGAGGAGTCCAGGATGAAGCCTAGGTTGCATGCGTGGTCCGTGGGTGTCTATGCGGTGCCCAGCGACGTGGGCCACCAGGAGTCGTCCCAGGTGGATGGGGAATGTCCGAGGATGAGGACCTCTGTCTTGTACGAGTTGAGCTTCAGACCGCTGAGCTTCATCCATTCTGCGACATCTTTCATTCCGTCTTGGAAGTTGGCTTTGGCGGTGAGGGGGTCTGTGGGAGGGTAGGGCTGAGTGAGGAGCCCTGGGGTATGCCGCAGATGATCTTGGTAAAAAACACAGTTGATGGACAGAATGTAAAACAATGTCATACATTCACCCCAGTACAATGATCTGGGCCTAAATCCATCGTTTTTTTGCCCTCCACACCACCCTGGGTTAGACACTGGCTATATGCAAATCAGCTCTGACCCTGTGCCTCATGGGAACAGTCCAGTCCGAACTACTAAGCCATGTCTTTCCCAGACAGGAATCAAGCATCCAAGGACCGGTTTCTGGCTATCAGCCTTCTTCAGCCTGGATAGCTTGACTCCAGTGGTGTGGAGAGCCTGGGACTCACGTCTGAGTATACCCAGCACACTCGGGGTGAAAATTGTAAAAAACACAGTTGATGGACAGAATGTAGAACAATGTCATACATTCACCCCAGTACAATGATCTGGGCCTAAATCCATCGTTTTTTTGCCCTCCACACCACCCTGGGTTAGACACTGGCTGTATGCAAATCAGCTCTGACCCTGTGCCTCATGGGAACAGTCCAGTCCGAACTACCAAGCCAGGTCTTTCCCAGACCGGAATCAAGCATCCAAGGACCGGTTTCTGGCTATCAGCCTTCTTCAGCCTGGATAGCTTGACTCCAGTGGTGTGGAGAGCCTGGGACTCACGTCTGAGTATACCCAGCACACTCGGGGTGAAAATTGCAAAAAACACAGTTGATGGACAGAATGTAGAACAATGTCATACATTCACCCCAGTACAATGATCTGGGCCTAAATCATCGTTTTTTTGCACTCCACACCACCCTGGGTTAGACACTGGCTATATGCAAATCAGCTCTGACCCTGTGCCTCGTGGGAACAGTCCAGTCCGAACTACCAAGCCATGTCTTTCCCAGACCGGAATCAAGCATCCAAGGACAGGTTTCTGGCTATCAGCCTTCATCAGCCTGGATAGCTTGACTCCTGTGGTGTGGAGAGCCTGGGACTCACGTCTGAGTATACCCAGCACACTCGGGGTGAAAATTGCAAAAAACACAGTTGATGGACAGAATGTAGAACAATGTCATACATTCACCCCAGTACAAGGATCTGGGCCTAAATCCATCGTTTTTTTGCACTCCACACCACCCTGGGTTAGACACTGGCTATATGCAAATCAGCTCTGACCCTGTGCCTCATGGGAACAGTCCAGTCCGAACTACCAAGCCATGTCTTTCCCAGACCAGAATCAAGCATCCAAGGACCGGTTTCTGGCTATCAGCCTTCATCAGCCTGGATAGCTTGACTCTAGTGGTGTGGAGAGCCTGGGACTCACGTCTGAGCATACCCAGCCCACTCGGGGTGAAAATTGCAAAAAACACAGTTGATGGACAGAATGTAGAACAATGTCATACATTCACCCCAGTACAAGGATCTGGGCCTAAATCCATAGTTTTTTTGCACTCCACACCACCCTGGGTTAGACACTGGCTATATGCAAATCAGCTCTGACCCTGTGCCTCATGGGAACAGTCCAGTCCGAACTACCAAGCCATATCTTTCCCAGACCGGAATCAAGCATCCAAGGACCGGTTTCTGGCTATCAGCCTTCTTCAGCATGGATAGCTTGACTCCAGTGGTGTGGAGAGCCTGGGACTCATGTCTGAGCATACCCAGCCCACTCGGGGTGAAAATTGCAAAAAACACAGTTGATGGACAGAATGTAGAACAATGTCATACATTCACCCCAGTACAAGGATCTGGGCCTAAATCCATCGTTTTTTTGCACTCCACACCACCCTGGGTTAGACACTGGCTATATGCAAATCAGCTCTGACCCTGTGACTCATGGGAACAGTCCAGTCCGAACTACCAAGCCATGTCTTTCCCAGACCGGAATCAAGCATCCAAGGACCGGTTTCTGGGTATCAGCCTTCATCAGCCTGGATAGCTTGACTCCAGTGGTGTGGAGAGCCTGGGACTCACGTCTGAGTATACCCAGCACACTCGGGGTGAAAATTGCAAAAAACACAGTTGATGGACAGAATGGAGAACAATGTCATACATTCACCCCAGTACAAGGATCTGGGCCTAAATCTATCGTTTTTTTGCACTCCACACCACCCTGGGTTAGACACTGGCTATATGCAAATCAGCTCTGACCCTGTGACTCATGGGAACAGTCCAGTCCGAACTACCAAGCCATGTCTTTCCCAGACCGGAATCAAGCATCCAAGGACCGGTTTCTGGGTATCAGCCTTCATCAGCCTGGATAGCTTGACTCCAGTGGTGTGGAGAGACTGGGACTCACGTCTGATTATACCCAGCACACTCGGGGTGAAAATTGCAAAAAACACAGTTGATGGACAGAATGTAGAACAATGTCATACATTCACCCCAGTACAATGATCTGGGCCTAAATCCATTGTTTTTTTGCACTCCACACCACCCTGGGTTAGACACTGGCTATATGCAAATCAGCTCTGACCCTGTGACTCATGGGAACAGTCCAGTCCGAACTACCAAGCCATGTCTTTCCCAGACCGGAATCAAGCATCCAAGGACCGGTTTCTGGGTATCAGCCTTCATCAGCCTGGATAGCTTGACTCCAGTGGTGTGGAGAGCCTGGGACTCACGTCTGAGTATACCCAGCACACTCGGGGTGAAAATTGCAAAAACACAATTGATGAACAGAATGTAGAACAATGTCATACATTCACCCCAGTACAATGATCTGGGCCTAAATCCATCGTTTGAATTTGCAGGTTTGACAGGTGAAGGGTCCGTAGGTGTGCTTCGGGGTGGCTCGGTAGCAGGCGGGTGGTCATTTGGTGTTGAGTGCGTTGAGGGTGGCGGAGTCGTATCTCAGTCGGGTAGCTTGGCTTCGGCAGGGGCCAGGGGTTCTGGCGCTGGGTGCGGGCACAGACGGGCGCAGACGGGCTTGCCTTTGGCGCGCCGAAGGCGCAGCACCTGTGCGTCCGCTGCGTGGCCCCCACGCGGCCTCCATAAGAAGCGAAGTTGGAGGGAAGAGCAGCTGGGAGGCGGGAGCGGGGTGGCCAATGGGCAGTGGCAGGGGGTACAGAAGGGAAAAGGGGGTGGGGCCACGGGGGAGCAGCAGTGGGAAGCGGGGAGTGGGGGGCACAGAGGGCAGGGACGCCTTAAAGAAGCAAAAACAGAACGAAGTACGCAATAAAGTACAATTATAACACAATTAACAGTGGCAGCAGGAAATAAAAATACAATTCACAAAGCAAGCGAGAACACGGATACCAGGGGCGGACAGGCGGTTCTGGGGGCAGTGACTCGGGCAGTCAGGAGGAGCCGTGGGCATGGGGGGTGGCCTGGGGTCAGGTCACATTCACCTGCGCCGTGCGGCCTCCATAAGAGGCCAAGTTGGAGGGAGGAGCATCTGGGAGGCGGGAGCAGGGTGGCCAATGGGCAGTGGCAGAGGGTACAGAGAGGAAAAGGGGGCGGGCCGTGCGGAGCAGCAGCGGGAAGTGGGGAGCGTGGGGGCACAGAGGGCAGGGGCGCCCAAAAGAAGCAAAAACAGAACGAAGTATGCAATAAAATACAATTATAACACAATTAACAGTGGCAGCAAGAAATAAAAATACAATTCACAAAGCAAGCGAGAACACGGATACCAGGGGCAGACCGGCGGCGCCGGGGGCAGTGACTCGGGCAGTCAGGAGGAGCCATGCGTCTTGGGGGGTGGCCTGGGGTCAGAGCTAAGAATTCCTTGGATGTTGGCTCCGTAATACTTTTCCACCTACTTGACAAATCACGAAAAAACTTTCCAGCCCCATAGCACTTACAATATTTGGAGAAGAATTAAATTTTTGTGGTGAATCGTTAAAAAGGTGCAAAGATAAAAGGGGGGCCCCAAAACCTATTTTACCACAATGCATTTCCATAGACTTGTATTTGACATAGCGCATGAAATGTGGCAGAATAATCGATCATGGTGCACAGATGATGCTTTTTGGGTACTGCAGTTAAGTAGGATAAGTATTATTTAGGTTATGAGGCATTTTAACTTAGGGGAGGGCATGGCCAAGTCGGCTAACATGGCTGATACGTATTCAAAATACTCCATCATTAAGCCCGAACATTCAGCCAAAATCTGAGTTGCTGGCCTGGCAAACCACTTAAAAACCTATCTGGGGACACCAGCACAGACCAGGGCATCACTGCAACACAGAGCACAGCATCAAAAGCAACAGCACCTGGGAGGCACTCTCCCATTTTTGGCCAATCTGAGAACACCACAGCCAGCAGAGAACTCAGCAAAAAGGGAGCCTTAGGTGCCTGCACAGCCACCCTTTCGTTTGTCAGCCCAGATTCACCTTGTGCAGATGGTGCTCTTGGAGTTTGGACTTGAGCACTGGGCAGGATGAATTAGCTTTCTGGTACTTGGGTAGTGTCACCCTACAGTGGCCTGCAAGGCACATCAACAGGCCTGCCACCTCCCCTGAACACTGCAGCAGCACCCTATGACCAACAGGCCTATCACCACTGGGGATGGATGTGCATCAGCCCCTGAACCCCTGGAATTAAGGGCCTAAGGCCCAACGCTAAAGAGGTGATCCATGCGGCCCAGCAAGACACAGTTGATGCGATGGAGCCAGTGAAAAGGGGCTGGCCTTTATTGTTTAGATTTTACACAGTTGGCCTCACACCAGACTGGTGTGCCACACACCCAGGACTCTGCCCAAACTTCATAAGAACCTCACGGTTGGCCAACACCAGAGGAAGACCCTTCCTTTACACCTCCCGCAAATGGGATCTTGCTACTGCATTAGGAAACTGTGTTTGCTACAGCTGTCTTACCGGGGGGATGATCAGAGGTGGCTAGAATAGCCTCCACCTCGCTACCCCTCCTTGTCCTTCTCCCCACCTCAGCACCCATACTCGGGTGTGCAGGCACCACCCTTCAAGTCGCCCCATGTCAGATCAGGGTGCACAGGGACAACCCAGAGGACCACAATCAAGCCCAGACCTTTCTTTTGTACAACTAGCATTAAGTGTGGTCTAGAAGCTGGTGGATCTCTAGATGATCATGGCCCCACTGCCATTGATGCAAGTCCTAAGGAACCCTAATTCAAACACCTCTGCTACACTCCAATACGGGAGACCTACACCCTATCCACAAAGTATCCCTTTCCCCTTCTACCCCGCTGACCTGCTTCTGTGCCCACCTCAAGGTGAGTACAATGGTTTGATTGCAGTCCGCCATGCCAGCACCACCTCCGGTCACATCTATTCCTCTCTCCGTCGTTCTAGACAAACTATTGCCTGAAGCCTACCCATTACTTTTCACATCAGACTAGCTGGATCAGGTACTCTATGGAAACTAGATTTGGAACACTAACCAGTGAGCTGAGCTTTTTGCATGACGATAATCGTAAGTTAGCGGCCAAAGTTTCAGACGGAGAAAAGGCACTGACTCCCATACAATCCTTATCAACATACAACCAGGCAGTGATGTGAGACTTACATATCACAGTCCAGTAACTTGAAGACTGGGCAGAGGACGCAGAGGGGCAGTTCCTGGAAAAACAATATCCAGATATTGGGCCTGCCAGAGGGAGTTGAGGGACATGACCCCCTTTCCTACCTCAAGGCCTGGATCAGGAGATTCACCCCAGCGATGGATCAAACTCCTTTATACACACTTGTGAGGGCCGACAGGGTCCAGGCTTCCTGCTACTCCCTTGTAGCCCGTCCACGATCCTTTCTGGCAAAACGCCTGCATTTCTGAGACCAAGATGCCATTCTTAAAGCAGCCAGACTGGCCACTCCACTACATGTTGAGGATAAAATTGTTTTGTTGTTCCCAGACTTTACACATGAAGTGCAACATAGGCGGACCTCCTTTCTGGAGGTTAAGAATTGCCTCAGCCAGATGGAGGTCCAGGACTCACTGTTATTCCCTGCACGTTGAAGATTATGTCCATGGCAAAACTACATTCTACAAATCCTAAAGATGCCTGGAACTGGGCAGATCAATGCAGCGGAGATCACCCTCCACAATGGTTGGAATACCCCCACATCCTTCGCACCCAAGATTTGTCCGCCGGCATCTGGCCCGAGTGAACACCATTTCCTGCTCTTCCTTCTCTGCCTCCCCAGACCTTCGGCAAATTACAGCGGACTGTAAAAACGTTTTGCAAGCATCAGCCAACTTGGGTTCTACAGCAGCATCCACAAAGAAGTGATTGGCCAACACATTGTCTCGTCCCGAGGATGATTCCATTGCCTGCTGAGATACCCTTCAGGACTCACAGCCGCTCCCATTAGTGACCCCAAAGATGGCGGACAATCTTGTTCAACTATTCAAAGGCTCACACTACCCTCATTCATACCAAAACTGTTAAATGATATGTGCCCTATCAATTCCATTACGCCTTCAAGCACATATTTACAGTGTACTCTGTGGGCTGTGCACGTCAGCACACTTACTGATACCTTGATGACATTTGATGTATTTTATACTGTTCTATCAAGGAAGGGAGAGTTAGCTCTACCTAATTGTAAAATTGTGTTCAACTTACTTCTTAATATGATAATGAATTAGTGGAAATTATGATGAAGGATCATAATATGCTGGTCTTACCTAAATCTCCAAAAAGTGAATTATAAGGTATTGGTTCTCAATTAGCCGAGCACAGTTTTTTAAAAATGTGTGGTACCAAGGGGTCATGTTTCAAATAGCCTTGCAGATTTGTTTTTTTAAAACCTTTTTGAGCTAGACCACACAATAATAACCAAATAGAAAATAAATGGGTATTACAAAATCTCAGCTTTTCTATCCAATAAGGCATGGAGAACATGGGATGATATAACGAAGTCAATGACATTGGATAAGAAATGGATGCAATAGTTGTATAATGCGATCTATTAGTCACTAAAGAAGAAACCTCCTTCACAGACATATGACTAGGAGGGACTGTTGTATGATTATTTGGTAAATCCTATTCTTATAAATTGAGAGAGCTGAAAGCTCTTGTTGATGAGTGTAAAACCAACTATATATATTTGTTAAAATCTCTAATAGATGGTGAAAGAAAGAAAATCAAAATATCTCAGAAACCATCCCGAAAACCGTTAAAGAGTTTAACCTTTCGATGCTTGGAGGAGCGATCTTCCTTAATATACAATTTTCTTCTACGTAGTTAATATCCTATGCGAGGTGCAGCAGGTAGATTCCAAAAATGTATATGTATTACGATGTTGGTATCTCGTTTATTAACAATGCCATGTTGAAAATCATAGCAACCTCCCATTTTCGCAGATTTGATTGCATAAATGTTCAGGGTATGGCACCATGAACAACTTTATGCAACATGAGCTGGATAAATGAATACGATTTTGAAAATCTGGGGCTCAGTGTATATCTCATGGCAAAATATTGCAGTCTGCACTGTGATATTTTATGCACTAGGCACTCACTTTCTTTACCCACTTTTTTAAGGGCAGTACTTTTATTGCCCTAAGCTTTAATGTATCAATTATGCTATTTTGTCCCAAATCATGTATTCTGAAGCCTGTGTGATGTAGCATTATGCATGAATGCTAGCCATTTTCTTCTCTAAATTTATTTATTCAGTCTGTACCTGGATCATAAAAATACATTTGAAAAAGAATCAGTGTATGCTGGGAGCTGAAATCCTAGTTAAATTTAATTGAGTGAAGGTATGGAAAAGTAATGTTGGGGTTTGGTCACCCTAAATATGATATACCCATGTTTCCATGCATTACCTCCTATGGTAAGCAGCATAGTCATCTCCAAAGCTTCGCGTGTGCTAGAAAAAATCACCCTTTATTCAGGTTAGGCTCCTTCTCTGTACATCCTCAAACAGTTCTAAGCTACTTTTGCATCTGCAAACATATCCCTTTTATCTGTGTCATAGTGTGCACTGATTTTGTAATAAAAAATGTTTTTCTTTCTTATAAAACGTTTTCATTAATGTGTTTATGAAGCATGTTCAAAACTACTTTGGGAAAGATTTACAAGCCCCTTGTGCCACCAGTGCATCACTTTTTGTGACGCACCAGTGGCGCATTTCACTGTCCCATATTTTCAAGGACAGGAAAAGCTGTGTGAATTTTCCTGCCCTTGTACTTACAACCCCTTCACACGCAACACTTTGTGTGAAAGGGGCGTTCCATGGGTGTTGCGGTGGGAGTTCCCATGCAACACCTTAGGAACCAGACACATTTCCAGATTTACTAGGAATCATAAACCTGTAAATGCGTCAGAATGCTACGCCACCCTAGGCGCAATGAGGAGAAATGTTTTCATTTTTCCTTATTTTTTTTCCTCTATCAATGAGTGCTGCATTCTATAGCATGCATTGAAAGAAGAGAATGCCTGTAGTGATAGTTTTTGTGAAGGAAGGTTCCCCTTTCCAGCACAAAAACAATCTCCCCATGATGCAGGCATACTTGCACCATGGTGCAAGGGTGCCTGTTAGTGCGCCAGCACAGGGGAGAGCACAAGTACACAACATATTATTTTAAATATGACACATTCCTGTGCTTTGAAAGTACTGCAGTGTGGCGCAGCCAAAAGGCTTGCGTTGCCGCGCTGCTGCACTTTCTTAAGAATCTGCCTCTATCTTTTAAAAATATTATCCTAGATATTGATTCACCACAGGAAGGAGGTCTTGTACAAATGGAGTTTTAAAGATCAAATAACCTGAAGAATACAAATTATAATCCATGTACAAGAAAGGGAGAACACATTGGCATTCTAAGAAAATGTGTTATTTATGCCAGCAGAAGATTAACTCAAATTACCTTTTCAATAAAATATTGCATAATGGACAGACTGTTAAGACATTCAAACATTAACGATAATGCTTGGAAAATTCAAGTTAGCCATAGGAGAAAAGTGACAACTATTTTCCCACCTATCGCACATTTATCATTTTAACAAATCATTTGACGAGACTCCAACATGAAGCAAAAACGTATACTTGGTTCGGTTCTACCGGGAAGGATTCAATTTTACACTTAACATTTCACAACCAAATAAAAAGATGTGTTCTCTCTTTCATGATATCCTCTGTACACAAAGTGCCGTTACCTTTTAGTGAAGACCTAACGTAAACGAGATTATGAGCACTCCTGCTGAGAACATATTAAATGAATGTTTTCTTTTTTTTTAATACATGTCTCACTCAATACATCCATCTGACAAACTCCTTTGTGGTACAAAAGGGGGTGGTGATGGACGGAGCATCTGAACTAATCAAACACTCATACCCAGTCAACAGATCTGGGTCTAATCCATCACCCTTCTTTAGCCCACTCTGCCACCCCAGTTCAGACACGGCCATATGCAGATCAGTCTGACCCTGTGCCTCATGGGAACAGTCCAGCCCGAACTGCCAAGCCATGCCTTCCCTGGACCGGAAACAAGCCTCCTAGGACTGGTTTCTGGCATTACAGACGTCTTCAGGCAGGCTTGCTTGAATCCAGTGGCAAAGTGAGCAAGGGACTCACATCTGAGCATACCCTGCCAACTTATGGCGAACCAAGTGGTACAAAAGGGGGTGGTGATGGACGGAGCATCTGAACTAATCAAACACTCATACCAAGTCAACAGATCTGGGTTTAATCCATCACCGTTTTTTAGCCCACTCTGCCACCCAGTTCAGACACGGCCATATGCAAATCAGCCTGACCTTGTGCCTCATGGGAACAGTCCAGCCAGAAATGCCAAGACATGCCTTCCCTGGACCGGAAACAAGCCTCCTAGGACCGGTTTCTGGCATTACAGCCGTCTTCAGCCAGGCTTCCTTGAATCCAGTGGCGAAGTGATCAAGGGACTCACGTCTGAGCATACTCTGCCATTTTATGGCAAACAAAGTGGTACAAAAGGGGGTGGTGATAGATGGAGCATCTGAACTAATCAAACACTCATACCCAGTAAACAGATCTGGGTTTAATCCATCACCGTTCTTTAGCCCACTCTGCCACCCCAGTTCAGACCTGGCCATATGCAAATCAGTCTGACCCTGTGCCTCATGGGAACAGTCCAGCCCGAACTGCTGAGCCATGCCTTCCCTGGACCGGAAACAAGCCTCCAAGGACCGGTTTCTGACATTACTGCCGTCTTCAGCCAGCCTTGCTTGAATCCAGTGGCAAAGTGAGCAAGGGACTCACGTCTGAGCATACCCTGCCAACTTATGGCATACAAAGTGGTACAAAAGGGGGTGGTGATTGACGGAGCATCTGAACTAATCAAACACTCATACCCAGTCAACAGATCTGGGTTTAATCCATCACCGTTCTTTAGCCCACTCTGCCACCCCAGTTCAGACACGGCCATATGCAAATCAGTCTGACCCTGTGCCTCATGGGAACAGTCCAGCCCGCAACCTTCACCTTTTTCCTCCTGGCAAAATGGAATCCACTATTAAGGCCCACTTACTTCTCCCCCCTCTCTTTGACAGCACCACCGACCTAACTAACCATTATAACAATGCTATTCTTGGAGCCCTCGACCAAATTTCTCCTATCACTCAAACAACAAAAAAGCAACCCTTCTAAATCTTGGTTCAATTCTGAACTTCATAACGAAAGAGGGACCCTTAGACTTTCTGAACGGGTTTGGGGGAATCCATCAACCGTTGACAATCTGGCTCTCCTTAGAACTGCTAGAGCCCAGTAAAAAAACATATCTATTGCAATTAGAGAAACATATCACCTCCTTCAACCTCCTTGATGTTTTCCAATCCGGCTTTAGAAAGGGATGCAGTACAGAAACTGCTATGCTAAATATCACTGATGACATTCATCGCTCCCTAGACAAAGGGGAATCCTCATTACTAATCCTCCTCGACCTCTCAGCTGCATTTCATACTGTCCACCACCCCACCCTTCTCAACACTCTCAAAGACCGGTTCCGCTTAGATGGCAAGGTATTCAAATGGTTCTCCTTCCTTCAAAACAGATCACAGCAAATCAAGCTCAGTCACTTTCTCTCTAAACCTCAACCTTTCTCACTCGGCGTCCCTCAAGGATTCATCCTCTCCCCAACCCTATTCAATCTGTTCATGGAACCACTCACCCTCATCCTCAAAAAAGCTAATATCAATTACCACCTCTATGCTGATGACACCCAATTATATTACAAGATCAAATCCCACAAAGACATTCTCCACCTCAATGAGACCTTGACCAGAATTCAAATCTGGTTCCATAGGAACCATCTCAAACTGAACCCGAATAAAACTGAAATCATCCTTTCTCCCCCAAAAAACAACACCCTTCCGATTCAACTCTGGATAAATGACATCAAGGCTCTTAACTGCACACTCTCCACCTCTAATTCTGTCAAATCCCTAGGCATCAGTATCGACCAGAATCTAAATCTCATCCCCCACATTAAAAATGCATTCAAAAGTGCACTTTTCACCCTTCTCCACCTCAAGAAACTTAAACCATTTATTCCAGCAGACAATTTCAAACTTGTTGTCCAATCGCTTGTCCTTTCCAGGATTGACTATGGCAACGCCACTTTGGCCGGCACCCCTAAAATCCATCTTGCTCCGATGAAATCTGTCCTCAATCTAGCTGCAAGACTCATCTCTGATTGTAAAAAATTCGATCACATCTCCCCTGTCCTCTAAAATCTCAGTTGGCTCCCAATAGAAGGAAGAGCCACCTACAAGATTGCCTGCATCACTCATAAAGCTTTTCACCAAAACACCCCTTCTTAACTTACAACAAAACTACACAAAGCAGGTTGCTCCAGGTCCCTGAGGAGCACAACTCCCTTGTCTTGATCCCACCCAGACTCAATGTCAAAAGACCCAATCCTGTGCGTTTTCTGGTAACGCTCCTACAATTTGGAACTCTCTCCCTAAGGATCTTCGCTGCAACCCCTCTTACTCTCTCTTCAAAAAGGAACTTAAAGTACTTCTTCTTAACAAGTATTGGGATATCTAATGTTACTGACTCTGACCATGTTCACTCCTTTCTCTTCCCTTGTCCACTCCTCTTCCAACCCCCTCTCAATCCCTTCATTCTCTCACTCCCCCTCTCTTCACCCCCTCTCTCTCCTAACTTTTAATTATTCATTTTCCACTTAGTTTTATCTCTCTGTTTCTTTGCCCCCTTAGCCCTGTTGAATGCATTATCATACTGTAACTCTTTTTCGCTTAGCTGTTAATTTTATCTCATTATGTTCACCATCCTTGTAAAGCGCTCTGATACTCTTGGGTCCAGTAGCGCTATATAAAACCTTTGAAATAAATAAATGAATAATGCTTTCCCTGGACCGGAAACAAGCCTCCTAGGACCGGTTTCTGGCATTACAGCCGTCTTCAGCCAGGCTTGCTTGAATCCAGTGGCAAAGTGAGCAAGGGACTCATGTCTGAGCATACCCTGCCAACTTATGGCGAACAAAGTGGTACAAAAGGGCGTGGTGATGGACGCAGCATCTGAACTAATCAAACACTCATACCCAGTCAACAGATCTGGGTTTAATCTATCACTGTTCTTTAGCCCACTCTGCCACCCCATTCAGACAAGGCCATATGCAAATCAGTCTGACCCTGTGCCTCATGGGAACAGTGCAGCCCGAACTGCCAAGCCATGCCTTCCTAGGACCGGAAACAAGCCTCCAAGGACCGGTTTCTGACATTACAGCCGTCTTCAGCCAGGCTTGCTTGAATCAAGTGGCAAAGTGAGCAAGGGACTCACATCTGAGCATACCCTGCCAACTTATGGCAAACAAAGTGGTACAAAATTGGGTGGTGATGGACGGAGCATCTGAACTAATCAAACATTCATACCCAGTCAATAGATCTGGGTTTAATCCATCACTGTTCTTTAACCCACTCTGCCACCCCAGTTCAGACACGGCCATATGCAAATCAGTCTGACCCTGTGCTTCATGGGAACAGTCCAGCCCGAACTGCCACAACTTTGTGCAAAAAATATAGGTTGGTCAGATGGCTAGCGGTTCTGTCATGTACACAGATTGACTCCAGCTAATCCAAAAGCCATTAACTCTTTATTTGCAATTGACCATAGTTATACTATGTATTTTTGATTAATTAATTCTTCTCTCCATGCATTCCCGAAAGGCATAATAGGAAAAGCTAAGGTATATTAATCTTGGTGATCAGTTTTGTCCTGTCAATAAGTTTACAGTTGGTATTTCTGCATGAATGAAGACACAGGTTAATTGAGGGGGAGTTTGAGGGCCTTTGAAAAATTATTGATTCAATTAAAAGAAGGGGTGGCACAATGTGATTACAATGTATATACCATCTATTGCAAAATGGGACCAAGCCTAAGCAAATGTACACAGTTATATGTATATGCAGGCAAACCAATGATTACAATGTCCAGGTTAATTTGCAGTGCATGCAGATGTTATACATATCTCTTGTGTTTTTTTATACAAAAAATGCTTTTGATTTTTATTTCATTTATCAAAAATAGACCATGGTGAATAATTTACAGAATAAAAACCATCAACACATTTTCATTTATTATCCAACATTTCTGTGTTCATGTAAAGCGATATATTTTCATTGCACATTTTTAAACTTTATTTTATCCTTATACATTGTATATACATGTGACCATAACACAATTAGTAAAAAGAAAGATCCAGAGTGTGAATGATTGAAATAAAGAAGGTGGTTGGCAGTAAGTTAACACACTATGCACGTTTCGACTGGGGTGCCTTCATCACGGGTCATTGTAACATTCACTATATAGACCACATAAAAAAGAAAAAGAAAAAAGAAAAGTAAATATACATATTTTAATTAGGTTTGCCCGCAATGTACTATATTATATTGATGTCTTTGGAAAGAACATTCTAGGTTCACAAGTTTAGTAGGCGGGTATGTGAGGATTGTTTCTCAAAATCTAACACTCAAAGAATTATGTAATATGGAGAAGTGTTTAGGTTACCCATCCAGAGTAGTCCCAAATGGATAGTTCACTTAAAAAGGCATGAAATGAAGACAGAGAGAAAATAGTTTTGTGCAGCCACGGCTCGTGGAGGGAGTTACGGAGGGGCAGGGTGGGATATGGATAATTGGAGGTAAGTAAATTTGTTTTCTTTATTAAATTGTTTACTTACCTCCAATTATCCATATTCCGGTTTTTAGCGCCCCCCGCCCTGCCTTTCTGCCCCACTGGAACTCCCTCCAGGGGCCGTGGCTGGTTTTGTGATACCATCAGGTTTAGATTTAAGGGTTGCAAGAGTGTCCACTATACAAGCATTTAGCACGATTTTAATTATTAGACAAAGTTGCTAGTGACACAAGGTAGATTAAGGTCTTAATCATGCTGGTGATAAGATATGAATGGTCGAGTTACCTAACATTGTGTATATCATAAGTTTATTGAATGAACAGAGAAGGGGGTTCCCCGTGGGTGTCTAAGTGATGTAGGCAGGTAATGAGGGGGAAGAAACCAAATATAGAAAAGGAGAGAACCCTGCCTCAGGATATATAGGCCCTAGCTATGGGGTCCTGACTGATACATATGGAGGGGTGATTAACCAAGGGGTTGACGGCACATAGCAAAATCACATGGTCGAATCAAGGGGACTAGACAGTTTCATTTTATGAAAATATATTTTTTTTATTTTTTATTTTTATTTCATGATACAAAAAATACTTTTTTTGGGAAGCAATATAGATTTTGTTAGGATATATCACAGGTGCATATAAAAGCAAATAGATTTAAAGACAGAAATATCACAACAATTCATCCTACCCAGTAACAGCCTCAATTCACACGCACATACTCATTCATTTCAACCCCACTTACACTCTCTCTCCTAGTTACATACTCCAATCGCTCTCTCATTCATTCTACTTTCCCTTGCAATTATAGCACATAGGTGGTCAAGTCGGGATGTTCATCCGGGTAGTTGGTTTTAGCTACGGGTCCTGGTGTTATGAGGGCAATAGCTGTATTCCAGGGGACATACGCCGACGCGCGTTTCGGTGACCGGCCAATGAGGCCGCACCTTCGTCAGGGCAAGGGGCAGTATACTGGGGCGGGCACAAAGGTATAAAACTCTGTAATAGAGAGCAGAACAAAATATATTTTTACTATTCTGTTTAGTTATGTACATATTCAGAAAACTGATCTCTCTCTTTTTTTTAAAAAAAAAACAACAACAATAATGAGTTTTCATCCACAATGATTATAACAATTTTCAAGTATTTAAGCAGACATGATTCTAATGTTTCCATCAATTACTTTTTTCATTTTAAACAGTTTTGCAGCAAAAACTCCTGCATTCGGCCAGTGATTGCCACGCCATGTCAACCCTCTTAAGGCACTCCCTAATACAGATTCCCTAGTAAGTGAAATCTGGAAGGCATCATGATGGCCTTAACTGTATGGACCATGGAGCACATTTTAGCACAGAACGGGACATCTTCACTTACATACAGCTGTATTTTTATTTTTTTCACACACATTCACTTGTATTTAGGTTTATTTCCGTCTTCACCTCGGGTACACGCATGACAAGGATACCCCTATAGTAAACTCGCCCTAGTTAGTTAGAGACGGTCCTAAAGGAGCATGTCTAGAGATTTATAATCAAGAGTACGATTGTTATATACTTCCTCCGCCATATGACGTTGGTAATTTCAATATTTTACCTGGTTCTTTATTTAGTTCTGCTGTTCAAAGAAAGCAGGCTTCAGAGGACCTCATCCGGTACATGGGCGTTTACGCTGTAATAGTTTCGTGGGACTGAATATTTACAGTTAGGTTCCTGTAAGAAGCAGATGGAGAACCTATTTTATTTCTAGACTTGATCATAGTTTGAGTGCTTAACTAGAACTAGAACTAGAGTAACTCCATGGATGAGTGACAGTCTGTGAGTGCCTGTTTACACTGATTGTATCTAAGAGTCTGAAGAGGTTCATCGTATTATCACATGAATGATATCATCAGTGATGTGATCAGTAATGTCAAATGAGATGTCATCAGTGATGTCATCAGTGATGCCATTTGAGATGTCATCAGTGATGTCATTTGAGATGTCATCAGTGATGTCATCAGTGATGTCACTGACCATGTCATGAATGATGTAATATGTGACATCATCAGCAGTGGATTGCGGGTGCGCGATATATAGTTAGTGCAACTAACTATATATGGAATTTCAATGGTTTTGTGTGAGTAAAATAAGGTTTTGTAAATGCGAATTCCTAACTATATATGGTCTATAACCTATGGTTTTTTCAGTGAATTTTCAAGGTTTTGTAAATGCTAATTCCTAACTATATATGGTCTATAACCTATGGTTTTTTCAGTGAATTTTCAAGGTTTTGTAAATGCTAATTCCTAACTATATATGGTCTATAGCCTATGTTTTTTTCAGTGAATATATATATATACATACATATATAAACATATATCATCTGTATATCTATATAAATACAAACATAAATGCATGCATACATATACTTATATGCATACAGATGCATGTTATTTACATGAAAGTTGAGAAAACACTAATAAAAGCAAAGCTAAAAAGCCACCTCATTACAAACAGAATGGCTTTAACTTAAACGAGGGCGAGATCTATTGCATTTTCAATGCTTGTTTACTTTGGTTCCATCAAGAAGGCATTCAGATGTGTCACACATTTGCCATGAATTCTGAATGTTAGCACTCTAGTTGCACATTAGATCACTGTAGTAAAGCTACTGCTCACCAGGGACGTCTGCTGCTGGTATTCAAAGTGCATGTTTCAGTCTGCATGTCAGAATTCTTTTAATGAAATAGAAGAGGATTTGAGAAGTCACTCAAAATAATCCCTAATTTTTCTTTCTGAAGCACTAATCATACTTTCTATGGCAAAATTAACCCCCTCATGTTGTTCCTTTTTAAATTGAGTGTTTTCAGACTTACCACTTCATTCCAATCAAGATGGCTTCTGGTGTGCCATACTTTTGTCATAAGTAAGACTGTTAGCGCTCTAGTTGTTCTTTAGAACACTCTGGGACATTCTGTCATTGGGCTATACTTGGGGTACATCTGGGTGATATTTGGGCTACATTTAGGCTCCTTTGTCTCTGGTGGCCATCTTGGGAGACTGTATGTCAGAATTGTTTAAATGAAATTGAAGAGGGTTTGAGAAGTCACTCAAAATGTGCCCTAATTTTTCTTTCTGCAGCACTAATCATAATTCATATGGCAAAATATACCCCCTCATTTTGTTCCTTTTTAAATTAAATGTTTTAAGAGTTACCACTTTATTCCAATCAAGATGGCTTCAGGTGTGCCATACCTTTGTAATAAGTAGGACTGTTAGCGCTCTAGTTGTTCTTTAGAACACTCTGGGACATTCTGTCATTGGGCTATACTTGGGCTACATCTGGGTGATATTTGGGCTACATTTGGGCTCTTTTGTCTCTGGTGGCCATTTTGGGAGACTGCATGTCGAAATTTTTTAATGAAATAGAAAAGGATTTGAGAAGTCACTCAAAATGTGCCCTAATTTTTCATTCTGCAGCACTAATCATACTTTCTATGGCAAAATATACCCCCTCATGTTGTTTCTTTTTAAATTAAATGTTTTAAGAGTTACCACTTTATTCCAATCAAGATGGCTTCAGGTGTGCCATACCTTTATAATAAGTAGGACTGTTAGCGCTCTAGTTGTTCTTTAGAACACTCTAGGAGGCTGCAGTAGAACACAAAGGAATCAACTGACAGTCTCTGTCCTTGTTGGATGTACATGTTTTACTGAGAATGTCAGACTTCATTTTCACATGACTGAGAAAGATAATGTGAATTTACAGAAAATATGCTTTCAGTTTAGCTTATAGATCCCCTTCCAAACCACTGTGGGAAAATCATGAGATATTAGTTTTCTTTCAAACAATATTCATGATATCACAGCAGAAGGTTTTTTCACATGGTAAAATCACCTTAGAACCCACCACAATTCCTAAAACGAGTATGGTACCATCAACAAATGATTTATAATGTAACTAAAGTCCTAAAACCCTCTATTAACTACAATGCTTTTTAATGAGGTGCTATCATGTATATTGGTCCCAAGATGGCTGCCAACACTTCTTGGATGAAGTGCTGACAGCCAATCAGATCAGATGTGTGGTTAGGCTCCGCCCAGATATATATCTTTTTTTGAACCTAAATTACTCAAAATCCACTGGAGCACATATATTGAGACCTAGCAAAGGCACATCGGGCTAACAGTCCCTACAATTTTGCCAAGTTTCGTGCAAATCCATTCAGCCGTTCGAGCTAAAAGTGAGGCCAACCGCCCTATGGAAATTAACATGGGAAAAACGCATTTTGGGACCCCCCTTTTTTCTCGGCCCCCCCTTGATGAAACCCCCCCAAATTTTCAGGGGCTGCTCAGACACAAAATGTTCCATTTTCCTGAAAATTTCAGCCAATTCCGTCCACAAACGCCAAAGTTATTAGAAATAGAATTTTCAAAAATCCCATAGAGAAAAAATCCTAACTATATATACCTACTGGCGACCGCCAGTAGGTAATATATATATATATATATATATATATATATATATATATATATATATATATATATATATATATGTATGTATGTATGTATGTATGTATATATATATATATTACCTACTGGCGTCTCGCCAGTAGGTATATATAGTTAGGATTAATTCCCTATGGGATTTTTGAAAATTCTATGTCTAATAACTTTGGCGTTTGAGGACGGAATCGGCTGAAATTTTCAGGAAAATGGCACATTGTGTTTCTGAGCAGCCCCTGAAAATTTGGGGGGGTTTCGTCAAGGGGGGGCTGAGAGAAAAGGGGGGTCCCAAAACGCGTTTTTCCCATTCATTTTTCCATAGGGCGGTTGGACTCACTTTTAGCTCGAACGGCTGAATGGATTTGCACGAAACTTGGCAAAATTGTAGGGACTGTTAGCCCGATGTGCCTTTGCTAGGTCTCAATATATGTGCTCCAGTAGTTTTTGAGAAATTAACGTTCAAAACAAGATATATATCTGTAACAGCGCTCTGGGCAGCGATCCGGTCCGCTTACTTTTCGCGAAACGGAACTTTGCGCGCAGAAAGCTGATTGGCTCTCCGGTGTCTGTCAACATTCTAAACAGTCCGGAGCGGCCGCCATCTTATCTCTCGGTAGGATCGAGAGAGAAGAAGAGGTGAAAAACGAAGGGGGAATTTATTGAAAGGGGGCAAGGTATACCCCTCTTGACCCCCGAGGAATGTTGTTGGGGTTATTAAAGGGTCGCATGGGGAAAATAAAAAAAAAATGATTTTTCACGGTAGAAGCGCTTCACGGGCCGCGAACTGGGCCGCAAACTGGTAGCGAAACGGGAATTCGCCATTTTGTGCTTCGTTTTAATTGTTTAGAGACAAAAATTATCGCCGCACATCGGCCACAATGCATGAATATCGCTGAAAAGTCAGCGATATTCATGCATTATCCAGCAAATGCTCTTAGCCATGTTATCCACCTTCCATTGGATAACATGGCTAAAAACTGCTGTGCGTGAGCTTTTTTTTTTTTTTTTGCTGCGTGACGTCTGTTAACGTTCGATTCGATGGAAATCAGGAAGTGTTGACCACCATTTTGTCACTGCGAGTAAATATTGTGTTATAAATGAATCCTTATTGATAAACATTGTCTGCGCCATCTTGCGTTTTTGTCCAATGCCACAATTTTGTCGTGCACGGCAGCCATTTTAGATGCCTTGACCAGGGCCACTCTCTGCACGCCGCTGATCCTCAGCATGGCTCCCCACCCTCGCAAGCATCTTCCCCACGCACTGGTCACCCCCGCTCTCTCTCTCATGCATGGGACATATACTTCCCCCCATCTGCGCTGCTCTTCTCTGAGAATCACACCCTGTGCCCGCCCGACACCTCCCTTTCACCCTATTCACTACCGCACCCTCTGACACTCCTCTTCCTCTGTGTCCGATTGTCCAGGCCGGACCTAGGCTATCACCTAGCCCTGCGGATGTAGTTTATGGCCCCAGCTGTAGAGTATCCAGACATGCCAACCCTCCCGATTCAGGCGTGAGACTACTGATTTCAGTGCTAGTCTTTCGCTTCCCGATTCCTGCAAGGAAAAACCCGGGGGCATATTACCAACAACTAGCGGTAATTTTTGTCTCTAACTTGTTTAGAGACAAAAATTATCGCCGCACTTCGGCGAATTTTATCGCACATAAACCTTGCTATTAGCAAGGTTTATCGCAAATGCGTTAAAAAACGGCCGCAATGCATGAATATCGTTGAAAAGTCAGCGATATTCATGCATTATCCAGCAAATGCTTTTAGCCATGTTATCCACTTCCCATTGGATAACATGGCTAAAACTGCTCAGGGCAGGTGTTAGGTTTTGGAGATATTCGCGCTTAGCGTGAATATCTCCAAAAGTTGGTAATAGGAGATAGCGATGGTTAGGGACTGTTTCCAGTCGCTAAAATCTTGTCACGCCCACTTTGCATGTCATTAGTGATAAATATCACTGATATGCAAAGCGGGGCCCAAGATGGTCGCTATCTCCTTTTAGCTGTCACTAACTGGTGTTAGCGACAGCTTGGTAATAGGGAGATAATTTTATCTCTTTTTTTTTGGCTTTTAAAGCCAAAAAAGCGGAAATAAACCCCCTTGATAATTATGCCCCATGATTTCTCGGGGGTTTCAGCTGACAGGGCTTGGTATTGTGTTACGTGATAATTCTTCCAGGAAACGTCAGAGGGTCGATGCAGGGGTTCTAGAAGGGGTGATAAACCATTTAAGCCTCATGAACAAGCGCATGGTCTTTTAAAGATTTGTGAAGTACTCGGGGCGGTGGTGTGTGTGTGCCCTCTTTCAGGAGCGGGCGGGGGGGCACTGCCAGCAACTTGCCAGGCCAGGCAGTGTTCAACACGTGCATCACCCTTTCTCTGCCTGCTATTGCGCTCCATGCTTCGGAAAGGTAAGAAAAAGAACGTGCATTTGAGTTTGAAATGTCCGATCTTGTAGCAGTACACTTGCAAAGCCCACACATGACAATAACCCGATTCAAAGCCCCATTCACCCGATTTTTTAAACATATATAGCACTCCAACAAAGTTAGATTTTAAAACTTTATTAACATTTAAATATAACGAACGCAACAAAAACTGTAAATATATTTAACCATTTTTTTAAATTAACCAGAACTATAACGATAACAACAACAACAACAATAATATAACTTTTATGCCTAAATTACGCAAACATTTAGCTAATCTGCTAAAGGGGGGAGTCGCCATTTCTTTACAATAATCAATAATGAAAAATCCACATCAATAGGGTTGTCCGTTTTCTCGATGCAGCACTATAGTGCAATATACACAGCACCTGGGGTGTCAAGATTGAACAGGTCTTTCTTTGTTCCTTAAGATGTTATCTGTGTCAACCTCTTCCGAGAATGCTGATGCGTTAGGATTTCCTTGTGTTTCTTAATAGCATTGGTGTCTGTACACTTCTTTGTCAATTCTGTCAAGATGATAACTGCTTCATAAACAGACGATATCTTTGTTTAGTCATTAGTGTTAAGTGTGTCTGAAACTACAGTGCCCTTCTGTTTTTTTTTCTTCAGGCTCCACAGAGTTTTGTGTGTTGTTCTTTTGAGCGACAATTATTCCAGAGGTTTCAGGTTCACTTGTTTTGTCCTGCAGTGAGTTAACAGCTTTAGAGAGTTCATGTTTATTTGCTATGTCCTGCTGTTCGTCAACTGCTTCAGAGACGTCAGCCTCATTTGTTATGTTTCAGTAGATCCTGGACCTGCCCGGCCGCGCCCAAAATGGCGCCGGTGTAAATGGGACTCGTAACTGCTTGTTGTGTACTGGTTGCCCAACCTTGATATCACGAGATACATATGCAGTTTTGAAGCACATGGCGGAGGCTTGTCTGCTGTAGTGGGGCGCCCCTTTATCGTTTCAGTCGCCATTCCGCCCGCTTTTGCTACACTGTGCCTTTTCCGCCATTCAGCTGTTTAGCGCCCGCTCTTACGGCTACAGCGTCTCGCTCACCATGTAGTTGAGTTGCTCCCACTCTTGCGGTGCAGCGATAGGCGGCTTCCACAGGACTCCTAAAATGGCGGTCGGCTCTTCGGATTTGGGCCTGGTCCAGTAAAATGGCCCTGGGACACCTTGGAACTCGGACGCTTGTCTGCCAGGGCTTGGGTTCCATTCTCGAAAGCGCCCCCTCAGCCTTGAAGATTGTACAAAAGTCTTGGGGGCCGTCGACTCCTGCAGGCTTCCGGTGGGGAGCGGCTGCCATGATTGCTTGCGGAATGGCCACGACGGAGCTACGAGATGGTGGTGCTCTCATGGTGACGCCAGCTTCAGTCTGAAACATCCAGAAACAAGGTGGGGCTTTCATCGTTTGGGAAAAAAAATGTTTTAATCCAATGAAAAGTGTTATTTTTAGGTCACATGACCTAGTCTTACATAATTAGGAAAAGAAAAGTAAAATGAACCAATGAAAAGTTTTATTAACAAGTCACATGACCTGTTATGCTTACGTTACGCGCTGCGCGGCGCGCTCTGGATCGTTTCTGGGAAGCTGCGCCTTGCGCACCGGAGCACTTCAGGGTGCGCTAACGCGTCGCGTCATATGACGCATTACGCGACAATGCAGGTCCAGAATATAATCAAAATGTCTCCACCAACCAGCGGTCGGAAATCAACCGCTTTCAGCAGTCCAAAAAGTTCGGTTAAATCTTAAGAGCGGGAGCAACTCAACTACATGGTGAGCGAGACGTTGTAGTCGCAAGAGCGGGCGGTAAACAGCTGAATGGCGGAAGAGGCACAGAGTACCAAAAGCGGGCGGAATGGCAACTAAAACGGTAAAGGGGCGCCCCACGACAGCGTGTCTTCAGGTCAAACGGATTGTAGGACAAGGTCCAGAATGGAAGATTCTTCAAAAGGGAAAAAATTCCGCCGGACCCCGGGAGCCGGCCGCCTATGCCGGGGGCGATCTCAGGCCTCACCAGGGCAACACGACTTGGGGAGGGGGCAGGAGCCAAGCGCCCCCTCTCAGTCCGCGCCATCTCACCGCCCCTCGGGGGCCTCCGTCAAGCGGTTTAGGGAGGCACCGTATCACATTGTTTTCCAATGCAGTCAGGTCCACAAATGGACCCCACTTACTTTGAATAGTGAAGCTGCAGCAGGTGCAAATAAGGTTTAAACAGTGTTACAAGAGCTGCTTAGAACTCTGAAGTATGGCACTCAACAACCAGGACTTATGCCATTTGTGTAAGGCAGTGACATGGAAGCAACTCAGGGACAAAAAGCATGAACGAACATTCACGTATGAAAATCTTATTTGGGGAAGGGGTAGAATCCAAACGCCCCCTGCCAGTTCGCGCCACTACACCGTATGTGGAAAATCTGAAGCCATCGTTCTACAAACCCTCAACGCTTGTTATCAGTGCATGAGTTTCATGCTCGATCGATTGAGCTAGCCGGATCGGGAAATAAAAAGTATAAAATAGTTATGTAAATAGTTATTTAATAAAATGTTTTACTCTGTTTCTTTGCTGGTGTGTTGTGTATATTTATAATATTTGCATAGGGTTTGTCATTATTTTGGGCGGTGTGGGTGGCGGAGTCGAGCTGTTTTGCAGCCCTCATGGTGTGGAGCTTAGTTCATTTCATTATTTTCGTATTTCTCATGAAGGGTTGTTCCTAATGTTTGTATTTTACCGAGGTCAAAAAGAGATCGAATTAGTGGTCTACTGATTTTGCTCGATTACTTTTATTTTTTTACACGATTTTTCACTATCTGCAAAGACTAAACAGAGTATTGCGACTTTGTGCTTGTTTGTAAATAGAGAATGATCCAAAGAGAACCAATTCTAAAACAGTAAATGCTTGGATAACAATCAATCAAATGGAGAGACAAGCAGGCACGACGGATTACAACGGGGGCAAAGGCCTGCGTTAACTACCGTTCACTATCTGCAAAGAGAGAGTACTACTAAGAGAAAAGAGGGGAGGGGGGGCAGCGTTCAAAGCACATCAGCGTGCATAAATACGAAAATGTTTTTATCTATCACGTAATTGACATTTTAAAGCTTTTCATATTTGCTATTAAAAAACCAATGAAATTCACAGAAAAAACCATAGGTTATAGTGGATATATAGTTAGGAATTTGCATTTACAAAACCTTGAAAATTCAATGAAAAAACCATTGGTTTTAGGCCATATATAGTTAGGGATTTGCATTTACAAAACCGTATTTTACTCGCATAAAACCATTGAAATTCCATATATAGTTATAAGCGCTAACTATATATCGCGCACCCGCAATCCACTGCTGATGATGTCACATATTACATCATTCATGACATGGTTAGTGACATCACTGATGACATCACTGATGACATCTCAAATGACATCACTGATGACATCACTGAAAACATCTCATTTGACATGACTGATAACATCACTGATGATATCATTCATGTGATAATACCATGAACCTCTTCAGACTCTAATATAACCTTAGATACAATCAGTGTAAACAGACAGTCACAGACTGTCACTCATCCATGGAGTTACTCACACACCTAGTCAGTTATGCCAAAAATCAATCACACCTCCATTTTCTCAACTATACAGTTATACACACCTTACTTATTCAAACATATACTAACACATATTTACTTTACTCTCTTATACAATCTCTGATACATGTTCACAATGATCCATACAGCCACTCACACATTCATTGGCTCTTATGCACAGTTATTTATAGATGTCAACTCTCACATGTACTGTGTTTTACATATGTACTTAATTTGACATGTAGCACTGAGATATCCATTCACTCACTAATACACTCATGCACAGTCAAGCGCCCATACAGCTGTTTCCACATACACTTTTGAATCCATACATATAGTGAATCAACTACTCACACATCTATGTACAGAGTCACACACCTCCCAGCCACCCATACACACACACTCAGTTTCCCATACAAATACTTGGACAACCAATGAATAACCCATACAGTTACTCATATAGCTACTGATCAACATATGCAGCAGTTTGTAGAACAACAGATATAATGATGCACAAATTAAAACAGTTTAGTCACTAACCCATGCACTCAGTGAGACACATTTAATCACTCACTCATACAGTCAGTCTTGCACCTACTAAATCCTTCATCCAGACACTTATACATCCACTCATTCTTCAATATGTAAAACATATTTTAACTTTACAGAAACATACAGTCACTGGATGTTGTAATCAGTGATGTCATCAGTGATGTCATTTGAGATGTCATCAGTGATGTCATCAGTGATGTCACTAACCATGTCATGAATGATGTAATATGTGACATCATCAGCAGTGGATTGCGGGTGCGCGATATATAGTTAGCGCTTATAACTATATATGGAATTTCAATGGTTTTATGCGAGTAAAATAAGGTTTTGTAAATGCAAATCCCTAACTATATATGGCCTAAAACCAATGGTTTTTTCATTGAATTTTCAAGGTTTTGTAAATGCAAATTCCTAACTATATATCCACTATAACCTATGGTTTTTTCTGTGAATATATATATATCCACCACCACTCCCGCCTCTTGACAAGAAACGGGACCGACACATGCGTTTTGGAGGGGTCAGGAAATTTATTTTGCCACCATCTTGACAGGTAGGGTTAAAACACCTGGCAGACGCGTTTCGGCGTGTGCCTTATTCATTGCCAGCTCCGTGTTCTAAAACCATGTTGTTGTAGTTTGGGACTTTAACTAGTGTTTCTGATGTTCCCATTGGTGCCGATGCACCCAATCACAGGCCAAAAATTTTCCTTTTGCGAGCAGTGTTCGCTAAGCATGCTGGTGCATGAAGTCCCAGTAAGTCAGTAAGAGTCCCACAAAGCCTGGTCACAGCCTCACCTCGCGAACTTCGATACAGTGATCCGTTCGTGCATATAGTAATGCCCCAGCTGATGCTGGCTCGTGAGTCTGCTCATCCACCGCTTCAGGGACCATGGTTGCAAAATCGTCTCCCGACTCCATCCAACTCGGCAGCAAGCTGCCGCTCTCTCCTCGAACCAGGAACAGCGTCTTGGGCGAGGGGGCGCCGCTTCTTGCGCTTCCAACACATACACCACCAGGATGCCGACCTGAAGCGGAGCACCAAATCGAGAGGCGTGCCGGTTCTGCAGCGTCGACTGCTGCACACATATCCACCACCACTCCCGCCTCTTGACAAGAAACGGGACCGACACATGCGTTTTGGAGGGGTCAGGAGATTTATTTCGCCACCATCTTGACAGGTAGGGTTAAAACACCTGGCAGACGCGTTTCGGCGTGTGCCTTATTCATTGCCAGCTCCGTGTTCTAAAACCTTGTTGTTGTACTTTGGGACTTTAACTAGTGTTTCTGATGTTCCCATTGGTGCCGATGCACCCAATCACAGGCCAAAGATTTTCCTTTTGCGAGCAGTGTTCGCTAAGCATGCTGGTGCATGAAGTCCCAGTAAGTCAGTAAGAGTCCCACAAAGCCTGGTCACAGCCTTACCTCGCGAACTTCGATACAGTGATCCGTTCGTGCATATAGTAATGCCCCAGCTGATGCTGGCTCGTGAGTCTGCTCATCCACCGCTTCAGGGACCATGGTTGCAAAATCGTCTCCCGACTCCATCCAACTCGGCAGCAAGCTGCCGCTCTCTTCGAAACAGGAACAGCGTCTTGGGCGGGGGGGCACCGCTTGTTGCGCTTCCAACACATACCCCACCAGGATGCCGACTTGAAGCGGAGCACCAAATCGAGAGGCGTGCCGGTTCTGCGGCGTCGACTGCTGCACACATATCCACCACCACTCCCGCCTCTTGACAAGAAACGGGACCGACACATGCGTTTTGGAGGGGTCAGGAGATTTATTTCGCCACCATCTTGACAGGTAGGGTTAAAACACCTGGCAGACGCGTTTCGGCATGTGCCTTATTCATTGCCAGCTCCGTGTTCTAAAACCATGTTGTTGTAGTTTGGGACTTTAACTAGTGTTTCTGATGTTCCCATTGGTGCCGATGCACCCAATCACAGGCCAAAGATTTTCCTTTTGCGAGCAGTGTTCGCTATGCATGCTGGTGCATGAAGTCCCAGTAAGTCAGTAAGAGTCCCACAAAGCCTGGTCACAGCCTCACCTCGCGAACTTCGATACAGTGATCCGTTCGTGCATATAGTAATGCCCCAGCTGATGCTGGCTCGTGAGACTGCTCATCCACCGCTTCAGGGACCATGGTTGCAAAATCGTCTCCCGACTCCATCCAACTCGGCAGCATATATATATATAGTAAACAATAGACCAGAATGGCATGGTTGAAGAAATGATACTAGGGCTATATACTAAAATACAGTGGTTACCGGGTTAGCCAATTTTACTTTTTGTTTTGTATTTGAAAGTCTTTGTAAGGACAATATTTTCAATGGCATTAATTTGGCACAAAAAACGAATTCAATTTCCACATGTAGGTACTTCAATTTATTTGTTGTAGATATGATGGGCTGCCAAAAAGGAACATCCAATTATCATATAATCATTGGTATATCAAATAGGCCCTGGCTGTATATCAATGTATGGATGCTGAACATGTTTAAATATTAGGATTTAATGTTGTAGTCATATTTCTTAGAGTTAAGGATTACATGTATGATCTTCTAGGGGAATTTTAAAGGTACAAGGTGTGTTGCCCATAACGTCTCTCAATGGTGGTTAGAAATTGCCATGCTTTTTGTGGTAGTTCACACAGATTTAAAAATCGAAATTAGGTACAAAAGATCGAACATACACTCTAATTCTATTGAGGGAAGAAAAAATAATATTTCTTATAACTCTAGAATTGTTGGTAGTGTGACTATCGAACAAACGCTATTCCATACAATGGCTGATTACTATGAAAGTGTTTATCAAAAAGAGGGAGATAGAGGCTACAGCTAGGTTCTGCCTCCTTAACTGGAAAGTGTAACACTTAAATCCAATATGATGGATCGTGTGAACCTAGCCAAGGAAAGGATTAATCAGGACAGCCCAGATTTTGGGTGTACCGTCTTGGAAAAGAAAATTATTTTCTTGAGTCCCCTCACTCACCCAAGGTTGCCCTTAGGTGACATGCTTCATCATTGGTGCCATCCCAAGCATGCTTGGGGCATGCTACAACTTGCAAGGGTTACTAGGAGTACTTTTTGTGAAGCTATGTGTAGTGCAGTGTGTGGTGGAGGGGTGATAAGTGATAATTGAAAATACCTAGCTAGTAAGCCAACATTGTATTCCTGCCTCTAGTTGGTATGGTAAAAAGGGGTTGGATAAAGGAAAAATAACTGTTATGTGGTCACAATCCCTAATATCCTATCAGCATGTTTCAAGGTGTCCCCTACACCTTTTCTTCGGGACAACATGAGGCCCAGCCTCATGTATGCCACTGTGAATCAGCCTAAATATTAAGAAAATATTGGGTAGACACACCTAGTGTGTTTATCTAGTAAATATACATACGGTTAACGCTGTACCGGTAGTATCTGCATAATGGAAAAAAATAGATTTGTAGGTTGGTACACAGTGCCTGCCCATATTCGGCCGGCCACGTAGAATGGCATTTGTTCATTGTTGTGCTTGTGCCTGTAAAGTGTAAAGAACAAAGACTGTGGTGCATGCTCCAGTGCTCCTAAATCAAATGGACTATCAATATTAGTAGGTGGTACTTCATCTGTACTTAGTGATCCTGTTCAAAGGATTAAAACGTATAAACAAAACATACACTTATTTTAAAACTGCACATTCACAATAAACATACATAACATGCAAAATAAAGTATTGTCCATGGCCATTTTGGAAAAGAACATACTTTTTAGTTAGCATGGTCCATCTGGGTGGAGGGGCCTGTAGACTCTGTGGGTTAAATAACACAGTGTGCAAGTTGTATGATTTGTTACAATATTAAATGGAAATTGCGGCGAAAGCTCTTGAGAAAATATCAGCACTGTTCTGGTTAGAAACAGCTCTCAATCGTTGTGCCTGTACGAGCAAAAGAGTAAATATAGAGGGCCCTTTGAGATGTGATTGGTTTTTAGGACTCTTATTATCGTAATTGTTGTTTGTAAAAGCAATTCTTTTTATATCTTTTCTTTTCTTTTTGCCGAAAAAATGTCCTGCTTGTAACCATAGTACTTAGAATAAAATCGTTTTCATCTAGAAGAATGCGTAAAACCCTATAGGTCCTGTTGGAGGTTGCCGACAGTAATGAAAAACATTCTAATCTCCAGATCACTTCGACCACTGTATGCAAGGGGCCAGGAATTCACGGAACCAAGGACTTAGTTAAAATGTCAGCAACATTTATTCGATCACAGTCATTTTAAAAGAAATTGTCTGGATCTCTGAATCTTGTTCGCCACTTAAGTTAGATATTATAAACATCAAAAAACAACCCTTATCGAACTGACTGACACCATTAGATACATCGAAGATGAAGGCAAAAATTCTGTCTTGATTCTTTTAGACCTCTCTGCAGCGTTCAATACTATCTCACACCTTATTCTCCTTGAAATACTAAAGGCGTGTGGGATAGGGGGTACCGCCCTCAACCGGATTAAGTAATTTCTTTCTGACCGAAAGCAAACAATATCACTTGGCCTGGTCACCTCCCCTGCAAAAGATATTAAGGTGGGCGTTCCTCAAGGCGCTTCTTTAAGTCCTCTTTTGTTCAATATATACATGATTTCCTTCTATGGTATAAAAGTAACTTACTATGCCGACGACACTCAATTGGTTTTGGCACTGGATAATAACTCATCATTGGCAGAACAAAACTTTCATAACTGCCTAACCAATGTTTTCATCTGGATGAATGAGAATCATTTAAAGTGTAACCCAACATAAACTGAAATCCTCCCTATGTGTTAAAAAACACCAAATTCCAAAATGAAGTATATCTGCACCCCACCATCGCTTGGCTCTTAATCTGGCTGGATTCTTTCAGTCATAAACGCTCTTCAGTCTGTTCATAGACAGATGCAGCCTGTTCGTTGCTCTAAGCATCAACATTATATTTGTTACCTGATTTTACGACTTGTAATGGGAAACTATTGGCATTTTACTGGTTGTATCCTGTTTTTAATGTCGCAGAATGGAAAGAAGTCTGAAGCCCAATCAACCCATTCTTTACCCATAATGCTTAACCTTCCCTAACCTTTTCCTATGAATGAGCAGCTACAGACTCTTTCCATAAATCATGTTATCCTCCCTCGCCTAGATTTCATCTGTTCTTTCCTTCCTTCCATCCTTCTTTCTTTCAGCCTACACTGTTTAAGTTCTTCATTTCCTCCTTCCTTCTTTCCGGTCTTTCTTTCATCATTCCCTACTTTCTTTCGTGCTATCTGCATTCATTTATTGCTTACAATCGTCTTTCCTTCTTTATGATTTTTGGTCGAAATATATAACATAAACCAATAACCAATGCATAATTTTAAACTAAATTAATAGAGCTTATTTCATTTGTTGCATTTAAATGTACTCTATTATTTTATAGCTCTTCAAACATTTATGTAGTTGAATGTATTTAAAATCCCCTGAACGATACTAGGAGTATTCAAGATGTTCTATAAATTCTTGAAATCTGGTCCACATCTTATAATGCAACTTCAACATTTGCCCTTTTCAATTGCAATATGATTCCTGTGCGGCATTACTGACTTTACTAATTAAGTGCTATTTTCAAATCAAATATAAGATATTTATTTTATTTTGGTTTATAAAAATCCGTCAAAGTATAGCATAAAGCCCGATTAAAATGTATACTAAAATCCATCAGCTAAGAAAGAGCAATCAATAACATCTTTATGAATATAGAAGATATTGATTATGTAGAGCAAATAACAAGGATTTCCTAAAGTGCACAGTCAATCATACAAGACATTTGATACAGTAATAATAGTTAGGAGTGTTTTCGAGCTAGGGAATATCCATCACAGGACAGCAAAATTCAACAACTTCTAAAGGTGGTATCATCAAATGACTGCGGCCATCTAAATGCCACTACGGTCTGGCTACCTAAGTCAGTCATCTATATGTGTGCTTGTTCCAGGCCCCCAGCTATTTAGCACTCTTAGTAGCTTCACTAGATCTAGTACGCTTGGCCCACTTTAAGTATCTAGAGATGGCAAAACCAACAATTTCAGTAATCACTGGGCCTCCCAAAAGTGATGGATGCCTAGGTGTCTGCACAAAGGAGCTACTCACCTTTTCCCCAGGATTAGAGACCCAGGAAAAAAGAATGAGAAATGTTTCTCTGTCTCTGCTATCTGTGAACAAAAGGGGCAGGAAGTGGATAGAGAGGCCTCCTTAGAACGTCTATCAGTAAATGTATTTGGGGTAAGGTCCCAGTTCTGAATCTTATATACAGATGTTTAGCATAACTAGGTCTAATCCTGTCCCTATTGGGCTCAAACCTAGGTGTACATTTATGTTGGAGGAAGTTTGCATTCCCTCAGATCGTTCCACATCTTTTACAACATGTGGTTCGAGTATATGCTGCCCACCCTAGTAAATATGGTATTGACAATTGAGACCGGTGACTGCCATATTAATCAAAGTGCAAAGATTTCTAATCATACTTAGGCAGGGGGTAACAACAATTTTGCCTAAGGCTATTAGTCAAAGCTTCAAAATAGGGGGTCAACTCCTCCATTGGCCACAGATGCACCCGGTACTTTAATCCTTTCAGATATACTACCAAATCCACCCAGTTCTGCACTAGGTCGAAACCTACATGTAATAAAGGAGTGTTTGATGATAAATTAAACAAGGACCTAACACAATTATTTTCTTTGAGCAAAGGAGTGGTGTTTGAGCCACTCCATCCCTCTTCTCCCTTTGGTGCCCCAATAAGAGCTGTTGCCCTATATACTTCTAGGACTGGGAATACAGTCCTACTAGAGGTGCCTTTAACTTTCCTGAAGACAGCAGCCACCCTTTGCTACAATGTTACCCCGATCTTTTTTTGCTGCCCCCATCCATACCTCTTTCTCAGGGTCATGTGTATTGATCATCAGTTGATGAAACCTTTGCACATCCATTTTCATGTTTCTGCGCAGCTACTGCATGAAACATAATATCAACCACTTTCTTTACTGCCCAAGAAGTAGAAAATGTTGCTGTCTGAAGCACTTATCTATTCAAATGTGTCAATTTTCAAATGAAGTATATTTGCACGCCTACCATCGCTTGGCTCTCAATCTGGCTAGATTATTTCAGTCATAAACGCTCTTCAGTCTATTTATAGACAGATGCAGCCTGTTCGTTGCTCTGAGCATCAACAGGTTGCTTTTGTTTATGCGCCATTATATTTGTTCTCAGATTTTACGACTTGTAATGGGAAACTATTGGCATTTTACTGGTTGTATCCTGTTTTTACTGTCCCAGAATGGAAAGCAGTGTGAAGCCCAATCAACGCATTCTTTACCCATAATGCTTAACCTTCCCTAAACCTTTTCCTATAAATGAGCAGCTACAGACTCTTTCTATAAATCATGTTGTCCTCCCTCGCCTAGATTTCATCTGTTCTTTCCTTCCTTCCATCCTTCTTCTTTCAGCCTACACTGTTTAAGTTCTTCATTTCCTCCTTCCTTCTTTCCGGTCTGCCTTTCATCATTCCTTACTTTCTTTCATGCTATCTGCATTCATTTATTGCTTACAATCGTCTTTCCTTCTTTATGATTTTTGGTCGAAATATATAACATAAACAAATAACTAATGCATAATTTTAAAATAAATTAATAGAGCTTATTTCACTTGTTGCATTTAAATGTACTCTATTATTTTATAGTTCTTCAAACATTTATGTAGTTGAATGTATTTAAAATCCCCTGGACGATACTAGGAGTATTCAAGATGTTCTATAAAATCTTGAAATCTGGTCCACATCTTATAAATCAACTTCAAATGTTGCCCTTTTCATTTTCAATATGATTCCTGTGCGGCATTACTGACTTTACTAATTAAGTGCTATTTTCAAATCAAATATAAGATATTTATTTTATTTTGGTTTATACAAATCCGTCAAAGTACAGCATAAAGCACGATTAAAATGTATACTAAAATCCATCAGCTAAGAAAGAGCAATCAATAGCATCTTTATGAATATAGAAGATATTGATTATGTAGAGCAAATAACAAGGATTTCCTAAAGTGCACAGTCAATCATACAAGACATTTGATACAGTAATAATAGTTAAGAGTTTTTTCCAGCTAGGGAATATCCATTATAGGACAGCAAAATTCATCAACTTCTAAAGGTGGTATCAGCAAATGACTGCGGCCATCTAAATGCCTCTAGGGTCTGGCTACCTAAGTCAGACAACTATATATGTGCTTGATCCAGGCCCCCAGCTATTTAGCACTCTTAGGGCCGGATGTAGGTCGGTCGGTAACGGCCGAAAATCGGTATTTTCGGCCGTTACCGACCGAGATTCACAAAATGGTATGTAGGGCCACATATTTTACAGATTCGGTAAATTTACCGATCGGTAAATTTACTGAATCTGTAAAATACCGAATCGGTATTTTTACCGATTCGGTAACAATGAGATGTAGGTGGGACTCTTCTGAGTCCCACAAGCCTTACAGAATCGGTATTTTACCATGAAATCCAACTCCATGGTAAAATACCGATTCCGGTGTGCATGCACATGTGTGCATGCACACCTGTGCCATATGACTGGCAGACCTGCCCTTAGGGCAGGTATGCCTGCCACATGGCCCCCGAATCTTTTTTGGGGGTGCTAGAGGGTGTCAAAGTGACACCCCCTGCACCCTTGTCAAAATCGGTATTTACCGATTCGGTAAATACCGACCGGTAATGCCCCATTCATTCCTATGGGCTTCAAAGCCCATAGGAATGAATGGGGCATTACCGGTCGGTATTTACCGAATCGGTAAATACCGATATTTACCGATTCGGTAAAGGAACATCTGGATGTTCCTACATATCCACCCCTAAGATTTACCGATTTTTAATTACCGAATCGGTAGAATTCGGTAATTAAAATTCGGTAAATCTATTTTACCTACATCTGGGCCTAAGTAGCTTCACTAGATCTAGAACGCTTGGCCCACTTTAAGTATCTAGAGATGGCAAAACCAATATCTCAGTAATCTCTGGGCCTCCCAAAAGGGATGGATGCCTAGATGTCTGCACAAAGGAGCTACTCACCTTTTTCCAAGGATTAGAGAACCGGGAAAAAAGAATGAGAAATGTTCCTCTGTCTCAGCTCTCTGTGAACAAAAGAGGCAGGAAGTGGATTGAGAGGCCTCCTTAGGACGTCTATCAGTAAATGTATTGGGGGTAAGGTCACAATTCTGAATCTCATATACAGATGTTTAGCATAACTAAGTCTAATCCTGTCCTTATTGGGCTCAAACCTAGGTGTACATTTATGTTTGAGAAAGTTTACATTCCCTCAGATCGTTCCACATCTTTTACAACATGTGCTTCCAGTATATGCTGCCCACCCTTGTAAATATGGCATTGGCATAGGCTGGTGTCTGCCATAGTAATCAAAGTGAAAAGATTTCTAATCATACTTAGGCAGGGGGTAACAACAGTTTTGTCTAAGGCTTCAACATAGGGGGTGAACTCCTCCATTGGCCACAGATGTACCCAGTACTTTATTGCTTTCAAATATACTACTATATCCACCCAGTTCTGCACTAGGTCGAAGCATACATGTAATAAAGGAGTGTTTGATGATAAATTAAACAAGGACCTAACACATTTATTTTCTTTGAGCAAAGGAGTGGTTTTTGAGCCACCCCATCCCTCTTCTCCCTTTGGTGCCCCAGCAAGAGCTGTTGCCCTATATACTTCTAGGACTTGGAAAACAGTCCTACTAGAGGTGCCTTTAAATTTCCTGAAGACAGCAACCACCCTATGCTGCAATGTCACCCCGATCTTTTCTATCTGCAGTGTCCACATCAGATTGTCAGCAGTCTAACAAATAGGTAGTCAAAGCTTTTGACTTGTTCGAAAGGGAACACTTTCCTCCTTCATAGAGCCTCTGAAAGATTGGTGGGGGGCTTATTGCCATCAATTTAGATTTTGCAGGAGTAATCTCTAAGTTTCTAGATGCATAGAAAGAAGCAAATTGATCCAAGAAGGCCTAAAGGCCCGTGGGAGTCCTGAAGAGTAACACAGTACCATAGACAAACACCTGTATTGGGATACTAGAGCCTGCAGATTTAGGGGCATCATGTGTACAGTTAGCGACCCAATCCAAAGCTCCATTGATGTACAAGCTAAAGAGGGTGTGGCCGAAACACAGCCCTGTCTTACTCCACACCTGATCAACATTTTTGTGGTGAGGTCTTCGTCAAGCCACCATTTCACTTGCCCGAATGTGCATAGAGCATGTGAATACAATTAGAATTCTAAGTAGGTTGTCTGGAATTTCATAGCTCCCAAACACCTTCCACAGGTTGGCCTTAGGGAGAAGGTCTAAAGCAGCCTTGTTCAATTTGCCATTGAATTTGATTTTTTTTTATCTTTATCCAAATAATTAAATAATGATAAGTGAACCAGACACACCGCATCGCATCCTTCTTCTGGGCAAGACTTCTGGATGGGATGATATCTACCTCAAGAGCCTTGAGACAAATGCCAAAAAAGTACTTCAGAAGAAAGCTTCTTTTTTATTTTCCTGCAAATGGCAATAATGAAGGGTTTGCAGTGCCACAATCACCACCTTCCCATCGTTCAGGAACAGGCAGACTCGAATAAGAAATCTACATTTTGTTGAACAATTGTGGCTTTTTTTGGGGCCGTAGACCATTTTTCCTGCTTTTCATATTTTCAACCTCCTTCCAGTTAGTGATGGAAACCGGTATAAATCCCATGATGGATCCTGGAAATCTATATGTTTCTTAAAAGTGGGCACGTTTCTAACTCAGCAGGGAGTCAATGGTGCAAATCCTTCAAGGTATTCATATAAAAAGTTGAAATAAAAAACATATTGAAAAAAAAAAACATATTGAAATTGGGTTGATAAAAACAGCTATTTGGATCTATGTTTCCATCTGTAAATTTTTCTAACTATGAATGTTTTTCAAAAGCAATATACCGTTACATCCGCTAGACTTTTCTGGTTGTGTGGATATATAGGACTTGTAGGTTCACCAAGAACCTGAGGTACCCAGAGCCAATAACTGCGATGCACCTTGGAATGTTTTTTTATTGTGAACATTAATTTGCTAACATTTCAAGAGTGAAAAATAGGTATCTAGGAACCCTATGTATTTCTGAAATGAGCACACAATATAAAGTTTATAAACTGGGATTATTTGCACATCTTAGAATTTGTGGATACTATGCTTGCATGTGAATTAGACAGAATTTCACAAAATGACTTCTTTCTTTCACACTGTCTTGCATTTGGAAGATGCCAATGAGGAGAAAGACAATTAGTAATAACACTTCTTCTACTATTTTGTGTTTCTCTAAGTCTCCCCATAAAAATGTCTCTTCAGTTGTGTGGGTAGGCCTAGTGCCCACCACTGGAAAGGACCCGAAACACAACGTGGACGCATCACATTTTTCCACTAAAAACCAATCCTAGTTTTGCAGTTTGCTAGCTGTGGATTTTGGGGCCTAGCTCAGCTGAAATCTAGGGAATCCTAGAAACTTAGACACCTAGGGGGATCCGGTATGGGGTGAGTTTTGTGGCTCTCACCAGGTTCTGTTACCCAGAATCCCTTGCAAACCTCACACTTTGAGTAAAAAATATTTTTTCCTCACATTTCTTTGAAAGAAAGTTCTGGAATCTGAGGGTAGCCAGAAACTTCCTTCCACCCAGCACTCCCCCAAGACTTCTGAAAACAATTCTGCTCATTTGTGTGGATAGGCCTAGTGCTTGCGACAGGGAAGGGCCCAGAAGAGTTAGTGGGGCCCTCAGAATAACCTATCGCAAAACGACCTGGTTTTACAAGGGGCACCTGTGTTTTTTCTCCCTGCCCCGGTAGGCATCTAGGTAACCTACCAAACCCAAACAGTTCTGAAAACTAGACACCTAGGGGAGAGAGTCCAGGGAGGTGTGGCTTGTGTGGATCCCCAGAGTTTTCTTACCCAGAATCTCCTGCAAACCACAATTTTTGCAAAAAAATCATATTTTCTTCACATTTCTGTGTGGAGAAGTTGTCGGGTCACTAGGTTGGCACAAATTCCAAACAAACACAGACATTTCTGAAAATATTACAGCCAGGGGAGTCCAAGGAGGTGTGGCTTGCGTGAATCTCCCAATGTTTTCTTACCCAAAACCCACTGCAACCTTCAAGTTAGCTAAATAAATCTCCTTTTCCTCACATTTCTGTGTGGGAAAGTTGGTTGATCAATGGGCCAGCAAAAATTTCTTACTACCCAGTATTTCCCCAGGTCTCCTGATAACAATTCTACCTCACTTATGTAGGTGGGCCAAGTGCCAATTACAGGGAAGGGACTAAACCCATTATGGAGACATCAGCATTATCATATTGTGCTGGCCTGGTGATCCCATAACTTTCCACCGCAGAAATGTGAGGAAAGCATGATTATGTAGCTAAATTTGGGGTTTGCTAGGGATCCTGGGTAAGAATACGTCTGGGGACCCACCCAAGCCACACCTCCCTGGACTGGCCCGGGTGTCCAGATTTCGGAAATGTCAGGGTTTGATAGGTTTCCCTAAATGGCCACCGAGCCCGGGACCAAAACTCAGGTGAACCCCTTGCAAAACTAGGTTGTTATGTAATAGATAATTTTGATGCCTCTAAAATAGGTTTCGGGCCCTTCCCTATCACGGGCACTTGCCCATCGACACAAGTGAGGTAGTATTTTCATCAGGAGACCAGAGGGAACACTGCGTGGTAGGAAGTTTGTACTGGCCCCATGATCCCACAACTTTCCCACACAGAAATGTTAGGAAAATATAATTTTTCTTGCTAAATGTAACTTTAGCAGGAGATTCTGGGTAAGAATACATTGGATGATTCACACAAGCCACACCTCCCTGGCCTCCCCTGGCTTTCAAGTTTTCAGAAATGTCTAGATTTTGTAGGTAAAACTCACACACTGCTATGTTAAATTGTTTATTTTTGCACATAATTTGAAAGAATAGACATCCACATAGCAGACATTGCAATTCTTTAGGCTACATAGGTGTATATACAATTAATATATAGAATTGCCTTCTATGTGAACCTCAACGCCTGAACTCTGACATTATGTCACTCAATTACAACAGGGGGTGGTCATAACTGGAGTAATTATCTCTAGCCTAATTACTTATTATTACCCCAAAAGTTCTCCTAATTATGTGTCATTACGTGAGAACTGTTATCCTGCATTTAGTGCTATTTTCTATAATAGCACTAAATGCAATAGAACACTAACAGCAGTAGCCAACCACCACTTGCACTCTCTTAGTTAGTTGTTTTTGTACCCCTGTAGTAGGATTTTTTGTTCCAAACTACTCTTAATTACTTAAGCTGACTTAATCATGTACTTTCAGCAATTATTGAAGAGTAATGCTTAATTAATTAAAGGGTAATGCTTAATTACTGAAAGTCCTCTGATTAGTCTCGTTTAATAAACATTTTGGCCAGTCCTAGTAGCGACATAAAATATAGAACCACACAACCATACTCTGCATGTCACACATACTATCCCCTACTGCACCATTCAGAGCACCATTAACACTCATGGAAAGGGAATGAACTAAGTCTGCCACAAGGAATCCGCTCAGCACTGGACATTAAATAAAATGGCTAACATATGAAAAAAAGTTTTAATTAGCGGCCAACTCCTCATTCGAAACAGACTCAAAAGGTTGTAATTTCATTTTTTTACATGAACTAAAAACATGGCCACTCAAATATTCATTCTCTGGGAAATAAAGTATAAAGTAAACGTTGATGTTAAAAATGAAGTGATGGATGTCGAAGGTTATAGCGTCCTATCACAGTTCATAATTTTCAAAGACACTCCCGCATCCCATTCCACATAGATCCCTCTTGCTCTTCATCTTCGCAGAGCAGGTGGTATTCTGGGACTGTATATTTTTCATTGGGTGTGATAGTCAGGATTTCTTTCAGGGGGCAGGGTCTGGGTGTTTTGGGAATGAAGATCTTGGGGCCTGGTGAGTTTTTTGGGGCATGGTTTAGGTTTTATGGTATTGTGTAGTATTCGGTACAGTGAGCTTTTAGAGCAGGTGTGATAATGAAGGGAGGTGAAGGAACTGGGTTTTATGGTAAAATTGGGGTGGGTGGTGGATATTTACGCAGGTATTGGAATGTGGGCAGGTATTGGAACTGGGACAGGAGGTGGAATTTGGGCAGGGCTAGAAATATGATCAGATGTCCCAGAAGGACTATTTCCGCAAGCAGCCACAAGTATAGACAGTCTCTACCTTTGGTACAGAAATTGCAGAATGCATGTCCTTCAGGATGTCTATCACTTTTGTAAGTGGGTGGCAGGCTGGCAACTTGGATATTTTCCAACAATGACATTTGAGCCACATACAGTTTCCTAAGAGCCTCCTGTACATCTTCTGACACCAGTGCTAGTGGGATGAGAGCAGGAGAGAAGGTACCCAGGATAAGGAAGACCGCAGTCAGTTTTCAAAGAGCTAGCTTGGTTTTAGGGCAAGGAGTGAGGTTGATGCTGGTGTTAATGGTGATCATGGCCACTGTAGCAGATGTTATTGGCTCAAATGTTTCTGCCACCATCATTAGGGGCTGGCCAGAGTTGGAGGCTTCAGAGCCAGCCTGAGATGGTGCTTCCATGCTAGCATTCTCCTCCTCAGTTTTTCAATGTCAGTTTTATGACCTTCGGGCTCACAGTGACCCTCCTGTTGTTTCCCCAAGTGTGGCTAGTGTCTACTTCACTTGCTCCGGAAGCTGAAATCTGATATATACCACATCAGTTTCACAGTACAGAGTGAACTATCAAAATGTATATGTAACTAAGATGTCCTCAACCCTTTCACCTAATGTGAAGATTCGGCAGGATCTAAATTTAATGTGACATCATAAATTCTTTTAAGTCCTGGAAATGAATTAAAACGAAAATTGATAACTTTAGCACTTTTTTGTACACAAAACACAGTGGCTCATCTTTAGAGATATGCCAATGAGATACAGTGTCACAATGTAGCTTAATTGCTGTCTTCCCTATTACAACTGCCATAGGCTATTAAGGACTTGTAACAAGGTGGATGGGAGATTTGCCACGTTTCTGAAGGAATATACGAACTGTCCAACTCAGATTCTGGGCCATATTGTAAAATGTTGCATTAATGCTTTTTTGTTTTGTGACAAGGATGCCCCAGCATGGTGTACACTTCTAGCTCATGCCCTGCGATCACAAGTATCCGCTATCGCACATTATGGATTATATGGAACAAACATCAAACAAAGAATGTGTGTATATCCATAGGCCTACTTTGTGTTAGTAGTCTGTCATGCACTTGCACAGGACCTGTATGTTCACAGCTAGAATGTACTCAAGTAGTAATCAAGGTATCTTGTACATGTCTCAGAGTTCTGCCTTTTACACAGTAAAGAAAACGCATCATGTTTTGTAGGGATCTGAACTTGCGCAACACGTTTTACCTCCACCAGAGGAGTATAAGGCTGTTGAACCACTTAATGAAGGCTCTGGTTTTTTGTTTGGATGGATCAGATACTCCATTACTAACTTGGGAGATATCCTATCCACATTACAAATGCACGTTTACCTATGACACTTATAATACAGCTGATGGGATTTCCATAATTTCTTTGATGGAGAATGCCATCCTTAATAATATTGATCAAATAATTATTTTTTAAATTTATGCTTGTAGCTAGGTTAGGCATACATATATATATATATACTGGCGGTCGCCAGTAGGTAGTTATAGTTAGGACCTAGTTTCAATAGGAAATGCACAACATTCTATTTGGAATAACTTTGACGAAGATGGGGCCCTCCGCTCCTATCCTGAAAGTTTCGGGGTGATTTGTCGAGCGGGGTCCCAAAACGTGTTTTACCCATACAATTTTCCATAGGGACCTTTAGACATGGCTACAGCCAGTACGGAATTGCACTAAATTTGGCAAAATGGTAGAGTTTTGTTCACAGATCACACTTTTTGTTAAATGGTGTAAATCTGTGCAGTAGTTGCTGAGAAAATCAAAAGTAAAATCATAGATATATCTATGGACGAAGTAGGGTACTCGTATCCTCCGAGGAGCATGCGGGTAGCTTTACGAGCACAAGCTGAATGCTAATTGGCTTTCAACTGTCTGTCAATACTCCAAACCAGGAAGTGTTGGCAGCCATCTTGTGTCTCGGCAGAACCGAGGCACAAGAAAACTGAAAAACAAGTGCGCAAAAGACACAAAGGGGGCAGGGCAAAACACCCCGACCCCCTCGGCCTGCTCAGGGGGTCCCACAAGGACCCCCAAGGCAATTTTCTTTTTTTTTAAATCACGGGATGCGCATAGGATACGCGTATCCCGTGGAAAAAAAAACGAAACCTGCTTTATTATAATTATCACCGGGGGCCAAATCCCAGGGGCAATGTAGTTAATTATAATGGGGCCCTGAGGGGCCCCCTAGCCCCAGGGACCGCCACCCCCCTGGGCTTTAATGTTACGTATGCGGGGGCTCAAGGCCCCCGCACAACCCCTGTGGCTTCTTTTTTTTAATAATGGGGTCCCAGAGGGGCCCCCCAGCCCCGGGGTGCGCCATCTCCAGGGTCTTTAACAATATGTATGTGGGGGGCTCACGGTCCCCCCGCAGCCCCGGGGACTGCCACCCCAGGGCTTCTTTTTAAAAAAAATTTAAATAAAAAAACCTGTGTGTGGGGGCTCAAGCCCCCCACACTCCCTGGGGACCGACACCCCCGGGGCTTTTAAATGTTTGGAGGGTAGCCTTGCGGCCCCCCTCCTGGAGCCTTGTGGTAGCCCTGGGGACCACCACCCCCCAGGGCCGGCTCCTGCAGTGTCCCAAGGTGCCCCCCCCCGGGACACTGTAGTTTGCTACGGTAGGGCGGGAGCCTCGCGGCTCCCGTCCTACCATAGCAAACTGCTTTGGTTTTTGGAAGAGAGAGCAGGTTTCCTGCTCTCTCTTCCAAAAACCAAAGACTATTGCTTTTCTACATGGGGAGCAGCATGTTAGCTGCTCCCCATGTAGAAAAGCAATGCCGGCTCCACCAGGAGGCAGGGAGCCAGCAGGGACCATGGAGGGAATGGGGACCCCCTCACGGTCCCCAGCGAGAGGCCAGGCCCCGGGGATGGGGTCCCCGGGGCCAGAAGATGCCTCTGGAGGGGGGCCACACAGCCCCCTTCCCATTTATTTTATAAAAAAAATTTAGGGGGCAAGCCCTCGGGGATGGGGTCCCCAGGGCAAAAAAACAGAAAAAGAAGGCCTACACAGCCCCCTTCTTACAAAAAAACAATAAAAAACACCAGCATTGCGCCGGAGGCCACGCCCCCTTCATGCAGCCCTCTGCAAATGCGCCCCATGGCGCGTTTGCAGAGGGGGAATGAATTCCTCTTGAATACTGGGGGTCCCTGGTGGTCAACTAGCCCACCCGGAACCTCCAGTATGCACCAGCGGGCTGCGTTGCAGAGTGGTGTTCTGAGGCCACGCCCCTTTTTACACTTCTCTGCAACACAGCTCTGTCATGTTTACTAGAGGTAGCTGGTGGGCTAATTGCGCCCTCAGGATTCAAGGGGAGTTAATCCCCCAACTTAAAATGCGCCACAGGGCGCGTTTGCACATTGGTGAAGGGAGGGGGCGGGGCCTGAGTTCCTGTGGCGCGGTTTAAGTTGGGGAATTACAGCCAGATTCCTCAAAGACCCGTTTTGCGAGTCTTTAATAGCGATTCATAAGGAATCGTTATTACAGACTCGCAAAATAAAATGCGATTCCTACACATTCCTTATTTGCGATTAGCAAATTGCTAATCGCAAATAAGGAATAACTCTAAAGGCCTATAGGAATCAATGGGGAGTATTCCTTATTTGCGTTTAGCAATTAGCTAATCGCAAATAAGATAGCGATTTTAAGGGTGCCAGGGGTGTCCAAAGGACACCCTGTAGCACCCCTGAAATGCAAATTTAAACAGGTGTTGTGGACACACATATCCAAAGGACATGTGTGTGTGTAACATGCAACAGTAAATAATGCACTAAAGTGCTTTTTACTATTTTTTCGCTATTTACCACGAAGTCAGACTTCGTGGTAAATAGCGACCAAATATTGCGAATTGGCAATTTAGAATTGGTTCATGAATTGCATTTAAGGAATCTCTAATTGAGATTCCTTAAATCCAATTCCTCACAAATATGCGATTTCGCTAATAGAGATTTTTGCATTTTGGATGATGAATCCCAAATGCAAAAATCGCACTTGAAAAGGGCCAGATTCTCAGAATCTGGCCCTTTGCGAGCGCAATTTACCTTCATGAATCGGGCTGCTAATTCCTTGTCAATACTGGTAGGGTCCCTGGGGGCCAACTAGCCCACCAGGTACATCTAGTAAGCGCCACAGAGCTGCATTGCAGTGTGTTGTAAAAAGGGGTGTGGCCTGTGAACACCTCTCTGAAACGCAGCCCCCTGGCACAAACTAGAGGTATCTTTGGGCTATTTGGCACCCAGGGAACCTCAAGGTTCAAGGGCACTTAATCCCGCAACTTAAAACGCGCCACAGGGCGTGTTTGCACACCTGTCACCTCAGGCCCCCTTCCTTCACCATTGTACAAAAATTCCTCTAAAATCAGCCGAACTACGAATTCCGATTTACTCACCTGTTATCAGGAGATAACCCAGTGCAGCATCTTTTAGCCTAGCACTAACCCTGAAAAGTAATTCTAAACGTACTTACAGTAACTTGTATTTCCTTCCATAGGAATCCATTGTGTGGTTTCAGCAGAAAAGTTTCTAAGTGTTGATTTTTAAAACGTACAAATATTCCTCTAAAATCTGCCAAACTACGAATTCCGATTTACTCTCCTGTTATCAGGAGTGACCTCAGTGCTGCTTCTTTTAACCCAGCACTGACCCTGAAAAATAATTCTAACCATACCAGTAACTTGTATTTCCTTCCATAGGAATCCATTGTCTGGTTTACAAACTAAAAATATTCCTTAAAAATCGCCTGTATGACTTAAACGCATTCTTTCAACTGTTTACAGGAGATGCACCAGCTCTGGATCCAGGATCCACCACTGAGTAAGAAAAAGTAATGATAACACTACTTACCTGCTAAGTGAATTTCCTTCCATAGGGTGACATTTAGTGGTTTCACTTGGAAATTCTTCCAAGTGTGGAGTTTTGGAACTTTAAAATATTCACCTAAAATCAGCCGAACAACGAATTCCGATTTACTCACCTGTTATCAGGAGAGACCTCAGTGCTGCATCTTTGAGCCCAGTACTGATCCTGAAAAGTAATTCTAACCATACTTACCAGTAACTTGAATTTCCTTCCATAGGCTAACATTGACTGGTTTCACTTGGAAATTCCTCTAAGTGTGGAGTTTTTGAACCTTATAAAACTCCTATAAAATCAGCAGAAGTACAAATTCTGATCTCCTCACCTGTTATCAGGAGTGACCTCAGTGCTGCTTCTTTGAGCCCTGTACTGTTCCAGAAAAGTAATTCTAACCATACTTACCAGTAACTTGTATTTGCTTCCATAGGAATCTACTGTCTGGTTTTCACCAGAAAAGTTTCTGAGTGTCTATTTTCACAAAATAAAAATATTCTTTACAAATCGCCTGTTTGACTTAAACGCATTCTTTCAACTGTTTACAAGAGATGCACCCGTGCTGGATCCAGGATCCACCACTGAGTAAGAAAAAGTAACGTTAACACTACTTACCTGCCAAGTGAATTTCCTCCCATAGGATAACATTGGTGATTCTATGTGAAAAAGTTTCTGTCAACTTTTAAAATACAATAATATTCCTTAAAAATAACTACTGTAACCAAAACGCTTTTACTCAACTGTTTACTGGAGATGTCCCAGGACTGAATCTACGATCCAGTCCTGTGGTCAGAAAAGCAATCCAAAAAGTAACTAATTGCATTTAACTAGAAATTCACATTGACCTCAGTGTTGCATTGTGTCTGAAATTGTGTTGCGCATTACAACAACGGTAACTACTGTACTTAGAAGACTATTGCCAATTTGCAAAGTATTTAAACTAAAGTAATTCATTCTGAGAAAGTATATTTTGTAATGTAATGTATAATGTAATTATAATGTAATTTAAAAAAATAAAATATCTACAAATAAATTGTATAAAAAAATTACAAAATCAGTATTAAAAAAATAAAAATAACAATTAATACATTTAAAAATTAATTGTCATTTACAAAACCTTTGAAATTCACTGAAAAATCCATAGGTTTCAGACATGTTATAGTTAGAAATTAGCATTTAAAAAACCTTTGAAATTCACTGAAAAAAACATAGGTTTCAGACAAGTTATAGTTAGAAATTAGTATTTAAAAAAGCTTTGAAATTCACCGAAAAAACCATATGTTTCAGGCACGTTATAGTTAGGAATTAGCATTTAAAAAACCATTGAAATTCCCCCGTTATAGTTAGTTCATCTAACTATAACTCGCGCGCCCGCAATCCACTGCTGATGACATCACATATTACATGGTCAGAGACATCACTCATGACATCACTGATGACATCTCAAATGATATCACTGATGACAACACTGATGACATCATCCTTATGTAACCTTTGATACACACATTGAAAAATAGAAACTAAAATTTTCAAAACAATGGAGATATCAATACCAGTTAGAACAACCTATTCAGTAATTCTAAAATCTACATACACATCCACTCATTCACCAACAGTTCTATATAGTCACTCATACATGTACTCACTCATCATATGTAGTCATACACCTATACATCCTGTTACACACCAACACTCATACATAGGATTACTAACACACATACTCACACATGCAAATAAAACATCAATTTACGTGCATATACAGCTATACACACACCACTATACTTACTTCCACAGAAACGTACACATACTTACTCTCTTAAACAATCACTTATAGAAACACATACTTATTTGTACAGGAACTCTTCCAATCACTCACTCTCATGTATACTCACTTATATACATCAATACTCACATATACTAGTTTAAAAAAGATGTACTTACTCATAAAGACAGTATTGAGTCAGTCATTCACTCTCTAACACACCCATACACACACTCATCCACCCATACAGTCCTGCACACATGCTGTCTTCAAAACACATACAAACAGTGAGTCATTCATTCATGCATCTATGAGCTAAATAATATCCCCCACCGAACCATACAAACACTCATACTGATACTCAAAAACCAACTAATAACCCATATACACACTCATGTAGCTACTCACCAACCCATGAAGCCACCTATACACAAAGTGAGACACTGATACAGATATTTAAATATTTAACATTACAAGCTAATACATGTATTCCCGAAGATGCACCTAATAGGTAAGTTATGCAATCAATTTTTATAAAAAAAACATCCATTTAGACACTAATTTACCCATTTATTCTTCCATCGACCTTTAGATATACATATATAAAAAATATGTATTTTTCAGAAAGACACACTTTCACTGGATGATATCATGAGTGATGTCATCAGTGATGTCATGAGTGATGTCACTTACCATGTCATGAGTGATGTAATATGTGACGTCATCAGCAGTGGATTGCAGGTGCACGAGTTATAGTTAGCTGAACTAACTATAACGGGGGAATTTCAATGGTTTTGTATGAGTGAAATGTCCAGCTAACTATGATGTCCCTGAAACCTATGTTTTTTCAGTGAATATATATATATATATATATATATATATATATATATATATATATATATATATATATATATTTTCACTGAAAACAACATAGGTTTTACAGACGTTATAGTTAGGAATTAGCATTTAAAAAACTTTAGAAATTCACTAAAAAAACAGGTTTCAGGGACGTTACAGTTAGTTGGACATTTGACTCATATAAAACCAGAGAAATTCGCCTGTTATAGTTAGTTCAGCTAACTATGACTCGCGCGCCCACAATGCACTGGTGATGATGTTACATATTACTCATGACATGGTCAGTGACATGACTCATGAAATCACTCATGAGATCTCAAATGACATCACTCATGACATCACTCATTACATCATCCAGTGAATGTGTTTTTCTGTAAAGTTTAAATATTTTTCATATATATCTATGCCAAGGTGTATTGAAAAATGAGTGATTTTACAAGTGGCTGAAGGGATTATTTACTAGGCACATGACTAACTGTATAAGTGAGAGATTGAACGTGTCTTACTGAATGCATGGGTTAGTGACGAAACTGTGTGAAAGTCTGTATTAGTCTCTCAGTTGGAATGTAAGCTGCTACATGGGTTGGTGAGTAGCTATATAGGTGTCTATATGGGTTATTGATTTCTTGTCTGAGTATCTGTATAAGTGCCTGATTGTCTGTGTGAGTGGGTGGGTGTGTGTGTGACTCTGTGCATAGATGTCTGAGTGGTTGATTCACAAGCTGTATGGATTCAAAAGTGCATCTGTAAAGGGCTGTATGGATGACTTAGTGCGTGTATGGGTGTGTTGGTGAGTGAAGGAATGTCTCAGTGAGATATGCATGAATAACTACATGTGTTTTAAGGCAGTATATGTCAGTGTTGGAGTATATAAATGAGAATACATGAGAGTAAGCTATTTGAAGTGTGGGTGTATAAATCACTGTCTGCTTGAATCAGTGATTGTATATGACAATAAGTATGTCTTAGTAACTTCATAAATAAGTGATGTGGTGTGTGTATAAATAACTCAGTTGGTTTACATAACTGTATGCATGAGTAAATGAGTATGTAATTTATTCTTTGTATGACTGACTAGGTGTGTGACTAACTCTATGGATGAGTGGTAGAGTGTGACTGTATGTAGAAGTGTATCAGTACATATTATAGTACTGTATTGATGAGTAACTGTATGTGTAAGACACTGGATGTGTGTATAGACCTAGTAAACAGTAGGTGCTATGAAGTATCTGGCATTCTTGTGTGTATGGTTTCAAAAATAGTAGTCTGTATTTTAGAGTGTGTGCATCATAGTTTATATTAGGGCATTAGTATGTGCATCAGATTATCACGTGGATGATGTCATGAGTGATGTCATTTGAGATGTCATCAGGGATGTCATTAGTGATGTCACTGACCATGTCATAAGGGAGGTAATATGTGACATCATCACCAGTGCATTGCGGTTGCGTGAGTTATATTAGCTCAGCTAACTATAACAGGCAAATTTCTATGATTCAAATGTCCAACTAACTATAACGTCCCTGAAACCTATGTTTTCTTTAGTGAATATATATATATATATATATATATATATATATATATATATATATATATATATATATATATATATATATATATATATATATATATATATATATATATATATATATATATATATATATATATATATATATATATATATATATGTATATTAGTACATATATTTCTTTTCAAACAAGATAATGTGCTAACCTACACCCACAACCTTAGTAAAGCAAGGTTACCATTGACACTGATACCATTGTCTAGATACATACGGCCTGATTTACAGTAATCTGTGTCAAATGTGATGGATATCACTTTCACTGACTGACAAGTCCATTATATCCTATGGCATTTGTAATGCAAGGGGACAGTACAAGTCAAACGTTTTAGATGCAGTATGTGATCCACCGAACTGCAAAGAAGGGTTATAAACAGCACGATTGTTATCAAAGGTGATGAAACTTACCCCCTTGTCACTGCCTCATAGCCTTCAGCTCCCATTTCACATTGGGGTAGGAAACTGCAAGAATAACTCCATCATGGAGAGCAGTGACCAAAGCGCCTTTTTTTCTGTTGGGAGGATCTTCAAATGTGGTTTAAAATGAAGTGGGATAGTGGGACCATACTTGGGCAGCTGCGGTTCTGAGCGGCACTCTGCCTGATCACGAGCCAGCAGGAGAGAAGGTTTCACGCCACCACCACCGCCAAGAGTCACCAGGTGCACACCTTTCGCGTAGCCGCCCCGGGACTACATTTCCCGGTGGGCTAAGCGGCGGCATGATCCGCAGACGTCAGTGTAGCGCCAGGAGGCGCATTTAGCCAGCGCGCTCCCCGCATCGCGGAACGCCGGGCGAAGCCCGGGCAAAGGGCGGGCCGTCTGTGGCCATCCGAGGCTGCCCGTGGCTGGGCTGGGCCACCACCCTTGGCAGGACATATCCTATGGACACATCCTATAGTTGTCAGCATATCAGGTCAGTGACAAAAACTGGTTTTTCACTCCATATTCCTGCAGTAACTTGCGATTTGTAGCCTGTAGGGAGCCACTTGTTGTATATTTTCTTTGAGTAAAATTTGATCAACACATATTATGGGGAAAAGAACACCGGCAGTGCCTGGGCAAAAGATTAGACAGAACATGGCCACAACATCCACTACTACCCCACTGCCAAACCTAACGCCAATAGACAAAATGCTCCAGAAGACTATTGGTGTCGTGGCAATAGCCATAGATAACACTGAAAGACGTCTTTCGCTTCCACCAAGCATGCCCCCTTTTATGCATCAAGACAACTCATTTGACTCTCTGCTTGCCGCATCATATGCAGGGCTCCCCGGAGTTGATCCCAAGGAGAATAGTATAATTCAGGACACAGCGCCATCAGAACACCTCTACACAGGAAGTAGGCTCTCATCAACTCCCACCATGCTGATGTCAAACATGAACATGAGCCAAGACTCTATACCGCCTTCAGTAAATGACTCGGTAAGCCTAGAGGGCATAGAAGTGTTCCCGAACCCTGACATGTCAAATACGGATAAGGAAAAAAGTGTTAGTACACCTGTACGAACCAGGGGGCAAAAGGCTAAGAGTAAATTGAAACATATAGTCACTGAGCCACTGACAAATAGGAAAGAGGCAAGGGTGGGCGTAAGCAACGGAGGCGGGCCCTTGGTTCTGTAGGGCTGAGAGGGGACAAGGGGGAGGGACAACCCAATGACATAGACACTCAAACCATAGAGGCCAGCTTAGTGTTGGGGAATGAAATATTTGAATGAAATATTTTGGGGGAGGATGGAGACCCTGTTTTCCACTCTATTAGGGCCCATCAGCCTACAAATCTCAACCATTGAAAAGAGGCTGAGAGTGATAGATGAACATGTAGCAAAACTGGGTACAGGGCACAATCCAATAAAAAAAACTAACTCGGGGACAATTAGTGGAACTAAGGACAAAAACAATGTAGTTAATACAAAAACAGATGTCCATAATAAAGCCTCTCCCCAACACCAAGCACAAGCAAAAATTCAGTAAATGCTCAACCTCCAGCTAAACGGGTTCCTAATCCTAATGCGACAAAGGTAATTAGCCCAGAAGGCTCGATCCCAACCACTGACAAAAGCAAAAGGGTACCTGCTGGACAAGTTAATAAGGTAGTTCAAAACCTCCCAGCAACCAAGTCGGGCCAAACTTCGGCAACAAGTGTGAGACAGATCCCGGCCCGCATTAGTTTATCCCCAGAATGTGGGGCCTATGTGTTGGTCCTAGTTAATGTCCATAAACTGAGGAAGGACCAAGAGGAAAACCCTGCAAGCCTTAAAAATAGAACACTCCGCTGGCTATCTGGAAATTGTAATTTTCCAATGGAAAATTCGAATGAGATCATCCAAACCCAAGAAGTGGGATGGGTGGGCCCGTTGAGAAAAAAGTTTGAGGGGGGCTGTATAATTATAAACTTTAGGTCCCCCCAATGGGCCTAGATTACGCTCGCCAATGCCCCATTGCCCTCACCCTGGGAATTTAACACAACTCTGCTCCCTCTGGGCTATTTTTACAGACACTTAAGAGACCCAAATTTTTCTTTTAGAAATATTTCCTCAGTGGGTAATCAGGACCAAAACCTTAATTTTAGGAATAATTCCTCATTGTGTTATCAGGACCTAAATTTTAATTTCGGGAATAATCCCTCATTGTGTCATCAGGCTATACTCCCAACGTATCCACTGCCCCATTCATGCTTTCCTATTCCCCCTCAGCACAATCCAAGAGAGAGGCCCAATTAAAGGTTCAATCAAAACTAAAATATGCTCCGGAATGAGTTGAGGTATACATATAACATCCCAACACACAAGCGGTTTGAACAAGCCTTCTCCAATCTGGAAGATCAAGATTGACTGGGGAACAGGGAAAGTAATATTAAACCTGAGGAGGCAAATATTAATGATAAAGGGGAACACTTAGTATCTACAAAAGTCAAAACAGCTAAGGGAAAAGCAGTGTATGATCACATTCCCCAACCTACAGTCACACAAGAGGATGTAAACTCAACATCAATCAAAAATAAGTTGAGCATAGACAAAGGTGTCAGGAGTAAGTTAGCCAGCCCCTTTAGTTACTCTGACTTGACAATCCTTAGCTGGAACGTTGCTTGGTTAGAATCAAGATTGTCAGACCCGCAATGGGTACAGTTATCGGATGGCAAAGACATTGTTATGCTTCAGGAGACATGGGCCACAGGAAATTTACATATAGAGGGCTACCACTGTTTTAGTGTGACAGCACCCAAACCTAACTTTGGTCGCGCAGTAGTTGGACTATTCATTGGGATTAAAATATTAGCCGGCTGCACTATCAGAGATCTATCCGTTGAGAATCTGAATGTACAGGTCCTTGAATTCAAGAGACAGACCCGGATTTATTTATAAAATTTTTATAATAATGATTTTAACTCTGTACCTAATAAGAATTTTATAGCGCTCTCTAAGATTTTACGTAACCTGGAATTAAACTCAGATATACAGGAGGAGATAGGGATCCTCATCGGGGAGGATTTTAACGCGAAAATCACAAAGAACTATTGGTCTGAGGAAAATACCCAACTAGATCAAGCGGAATGAAGGGGTATTGAATTAGAAAAAATGTTTAGTGAGCACATCCTCAGCAATGCCCTGGAAATAGGTTATACTTCTAGTACTCATCATGCCCCCACATTTAGATGCAAAAACCACAGTTGATGGACAGAATGCAGAACAATGTCATACATTCACCCCAGTACAGAGATCTGGGCCTAAATCCATCGTTTTTTTTGCACTCCACACCACTCCAGTTCAGACAGGGCCATATGCAAATCAGCCTTGACCCTGTGCCTCATGGGAACAGTCCAGCCCGAACTGCCGAACCATGTATTTCCTGGACCGGAATCAAGCTTCCGAGGACCGGTTTCTGGCATTCCTTCCGTCTTCAGCCCGGCTTGCTTGAATCCAGTGGTGTGGAGAGCATGGGACTCACGTCTGAGCATACCCATCCCACTCGGGGTGACGAATGCAAAAACCACAGTTGATGGACAGAATGCAGAACAATGTCATACATTCACCCCAGTACAGAGATCGGGCCTAAATCCATCGTTTTTTTGCACTCCACACCACCCCAGTTCAGACAAGGCCATATGCAAATCAGTCTGACCCTGTGCCTCATGGGAACAGTCCAGCCCGAAACTGCCAAGCCATGCCTTCCCTGGACTGGAAACAAGCTTCAGAGGACCGGTTTCTGGCACTCCAGCAGTCTTCAGCCCGGCTTGCTTGAATCCAGTGGTGTGGAGAGCATGGGACTCACGTCTGAGCATGCCCATCCCACTCGGGTGACAAATGCAAAAACCACATTTGATGGACAGAATGCAGAACAATGTCATACATTCACCCCAGAACAGAGATCTGGGCCTAAATCCATCATTTTTTTGCACTCCACAGCACCCCAGTTCAGACATGGTCATATGCAAATCAGTCTACCCTGTGCCTCATGGGAACAGTCCCACCCGAACTACCAAGCCATGCCTTCCCTGGACCGGAAACAAGCTTCCGAGGACCGGTTTCTGGCATTCCAGCCGTCTTCAGCCTGGCTTGCTTGAATCCAGTGGTATGGAGAGCATGGGACTCACGTCTGAGCATGCCCATCCCACTCGGGGTGACAAATACAAAAACCACAGTTGATGGACAGAATGCAGAACAATGTCATACATTCACCCCAGTACAGAGATCTGGGCCTAAATCCATCATTTTTTTGCACTCCACACCACCCCAGTTCAGACATGGCCATATGCAAATCAGTCTGACCCTGTGCCTCATGGGAACTGTCCAGCCCGAACTGAGGCAGAGATTGTTCCTCAACCATTGATTTTATTTTTATGTTCCCCCACTTAATCGACCGCATATCAAATTCCACAGTGTTGGAAGCGTCATTTGGAGACCACACCCTCTTACAGTTACCCTGCACCTAGGGCCAAGCCCTGTATATGCTAATTTAAATGGTGCAAGTGATATTACACCCTCAGGAGATGGCCTGCGGTGAAAATGGAGGGGAGTTGACAGCGGGGCCATATTATAAAATGTGAAAAAGGAACATTCCCACCTGATCAACTCCTGTTTATCCTCTGATGGGAATTGACTCAGGATAATCACAGACTTTGGCAAATTATGTCTTGTAATAAAAACTTGCTTATCAGTCCCACTGCCAAAGAAAGAGAAAGACCCAAGGTGGTTCGATTCTGCCTGTTCATCAGCAAACAGGGCATTGCGCAGGGCACTAACTACCAAACCCAGATGCACAGTAGAGGTACAGGCGGCTAGGAAACATTACAAATTTAAAATAGCTGAATGGAAAGCTGCATTACTGATGGAACAGTGGGAGTCACTGGTTGGTAGTACAAACCAGAAGAGTAGTGGCCCCATCTGGACGGCCGTCAGGAAAATGCGAGACATGGGCAAACAATTAACTCTGACTAGTTGTAATATAACCAGCAGTGTCTGGGAGGCCCATTTCTCCACAATATATGCCACACCAATCGAGGAAACAACAAGCTTTGTTCCTGGTCAACTGTGTTGTTTACAGATTGGTCTCCATGAGGTAGAAGTAGCCATCAGACAGAGCCTTGGTAACAAGGCCCCTGGCCCTGATGGTCTCCCTATAGCTGTTACTAAGTTTAGCCCGGATTTATGGGCACTGATTCTTCTTAACGTTTTTAATAGTCTGCCCTCAGTGCCTATGCCCAATACCTGGTCCACTAGCACGATAGTTCCAATCTTTAAAAAGGGCGATAGGTCAGATCCGGTCAATTATCAACCGATCTCACTCTTGGATAACACCTTAAAAATCCTGGGGCCAGTCCTTTATAGCAGGGTGCTAGAGTGGACAGAAGATAGCGACTTATTGGACCCTTGTCAGATGGGATTTAGGAGCAAGGTGGGCATGGTGGAGCAATGTTTGAATCTGAAGTTGATAATTGACAACTATAACATTGCTCGATCGTCCCCTATTTACCTTGCATTCATGGATCTTTCATTCGCCTTTGATTTAGTCAATAGATCTAAACTCTGGTCCATTCTTTTGGACTATGGACTAGATGAGGCTCTTGTTAATTTTTTGGCCTATCTCAATACTGACCTTAAGGCACAAGTTAGGATTGGGATGGGTGGGGAAGTATCCGGACCCATTAAAATAGGTAGGGAGGTCAGACAGGGGTGCGTTTTAGCACCCCTGCTTTTTATTATTTATATCAATAGTTTAGCTAAATTTTTAAAACAAGTTACTCCAGATGTGCCAATAATCCAGGGGCAACCATTACTGGTTCTATTATATGCAGATGATGCGGTCCTTATGGGTCGCACACCTAATGCCCTCCGCCTACTTGTCAAAACTTTTGCTCAATACATGGAGGCTCTAGATCTGCGTGTGAATTTTAATGAATCTTTTATCATGCCAGCTAGACCAGGGAAACGGAAGCTCAACACCATACATGTAGGGACAGATAAATTAGAATCTGTGAATACCTTCCCATATCTAGGCTTGGTTTTCGCTGTGAACGGCTCATGGAGTGGCCATTTGGTCCACGCCACGGGCAAGTTCTCGAAAGCCACCAATTCTATCTTGAGCCTGTCACGCCCAAAGAAAATAGGTGCCACTAGAGCTATTTTATAAATGTTTAGGTTACAGTGCATACCAGTAGTAACATATGGGGTAGAGGTTTGAGGTCTGGGGATAAGTCCAGTATTCAACGAGAAGAAAATCGATTCTGCAGAAAAATACTGGGTGCCCCAATCTCATACTCCGAGTTTATTTGTCACAAGGAATTAAACCTCCCCTATACATGTGATTTTATTAGGACTAGACCAGCACTATTCTGGCTTAGGATCTGGAGGAATAACTCAACTGCCCTACACAGAATATTATAAAAGATTGTCTTAAATGTGAACAGGGCCTAGCTATCCCCTGGCTTGCGGGAGTTTCAAAGACACTGCGCGCCGTGGGTAGGGGAGATCTTTTCTCCGATCCATCCAGGATCGAGCCTAAAAATAGGAATGAGTTTAAACAAGCACTATATGCACTATATAATTCAGAAAGAATGGGAAGGGAATCAATGAAATCTACCGTTGCGACATACATGGGGAATGAACTGTGTAGGCAACCACTCACATCCTATCTCACTCTCCCCATGACTAACTGGGAAAGATCACTGTTATTGCGCCTAAGGGCGGACTCTGTGAAATTTCTATTGGGCTTCCCTTTGGGTTACCATCATACAGCACACCATAACCCATGCCCGTGTGATGGGATAAGCACACATAACGATCTGCACTTCCTATTTTTCTGTAAATTTTATTTAAAGTATATTAACTGGTTTTTAACCCCATATTTTAGAAAACGAAGACCCCTCTCTTTAGGGGAGTCTTATTTAATGTTGCTTTCTTTGGACACAGATTAATTAACTTTTCGCATTAGCACTTTGCTGAGACTGAAAACTAGTGTACGCAAAATGATGGAAAACCCCTGAAAATTGGACTTATGAGAGCTGTAATAAAATTTTAAAGGTCATGATACTGGAAATTGATTTGCCTAGAGAATGAACTGTTTTTATTGTTGTACTTTTATGAATTTTATGAAATTCGAATAAAGGTCTTTTGAATTGAATTGAAGGGGGATAGTAGCATAATAGTAATATTTTTATGCTGCATGATGAATATATATTTGATTCTGTTCCTTCTTTATATTTTTGTTGAATTTGATACTCCATCACAAATGTGGCAGATAGTGTGCTTGCCGTAATGTGTTTTTGGGTATAATACACATGTACTATGGGGAGCATGATATCAGTTTTTAAAAGGGTATCCCATCTGCCAAACTCAAAATCAGGCCATTTGTTTTTTTGGTTTGTTTTTGGATGGAGAGGGTACTTTATCACATATCTGATGGATTATCTTATTTATCCGAATGTTGGTATGCATTATTGCTTTAAAATTGGGTAGATTGTGAGATTTCCACCAGAAGCACCCATGATTGATTGGCTGTAGTAAAGTTTACACCTAAGGCCAGTGTCATTACTGGCTCAGATAATGCTGTGTCCTAAATCAATGATGACACCCCTTACCCATTCCATGAAAACAAGCACTATATGCACTATATAATTCAGAAAGAATGGGAAGGGAATCACTTAAATCTACCGTTGCGACATACATGGGGAATGAACTGTGTAGGCAACCACTCACATCCTATCTCACTCTCCCCATGACTAACTGGGAAAGATCACTGTTATTCCGCCTAAGGGCGGACTCTGTGAAATTTCTAATGGGCTTCCCTTAGGGTTACCATCATACAGCACACCATAACCCATGCCCGTGTGATGGGATAAGCACACATAACGATCTGCACTTCCTATTTTTCTGTAAATTTTATTTAAAGTATATTAACTGGTTTTTAACCCCATATTTTAGAAAACGAAGACCCCTCTCTTTAGGGGAGTCTTATTTAATGTTGCTTTCTTTGGACACAGATTAATTAACTTTTCGCATTAGCACTTTGCTGAGACTGAAAACTAGTGTACGCAAAATGATGGAAAACCCCTGAAAATTGGACTTATGAGAGCTGTAATAAAATTTTAAAGGTCATGATTACTGGAAATTGATTTGCCTAGAGAATGAACTGTTTTTATTGTTGTGCTTTTATGAATTTTATGAAATTCGAATAAAGGTCTTTTGAATTGAATTGAAGTGGGGTAGTAGCATAATAGTAATATTTTTATGCTGCATGATGAATATATATTTGATTCTGTTCCTTCTTTATATTTTTGTTGAGTTTGATACTCCATCACAAATGTGGCAGATAGTGTGCTTGCCGTATTGTGTTTTTGGGTATAATACACATGTACTATGGGGAGCATGATATCAGTTTTTAAAAGGGTATCCCATCTGCCAAACTCAAAATCAGGCCATTTGTTTTTTTGGTTTGTTTTTGGATGGAGAGGGTACTTTATCACAAATCTGATGGATTATCTTATTTATCCAAATGTTGGTATGCATTATTGCTTTAAAATTGGGTAGATTGTGAGATTTCCACCAGAAGCACCCATGATTGATTGGCTGTAGTAAAGTTTACACCTAAGGCCAGTGTCATTACTGGCTCAGATAATGCTGTGTCCTTAATCCATGATGACACCCCTTACCCATTCCATGAAAAATATGACTTTTGGACACCATGAATGTATGTCACACCGTCCCCGCCCTGAATAAATATGATGGATTTTCCATCAATGGATGTTTACGTGGCGGCCAACATATTCCTTCAATCACAGTCCCTGTTTAACTAATGAGAGATCAAAGCCACCAGAGGAGCAGAGTACACTTTTGGCTTACTAGTTTGTCATCTATGGCGGATATGTTAGTCATTTGCCAGTAATGGTTCTCCTTCAAAAATCATCATTGTCACCATAGGCTATAGCAGACAATATAGTGGACTGATAGGACATTATTAGAAGAAGTTTTTGTCATCCATTGTTTCTTCCATCAATAACAACTAGAAATTCCCCAGTAAAATCATTAGATTTACACCATCAGCTGCGTAATTTTTACGCCTAGGTGAAATGTTATTGATCTGAAGTAATTTTAGTAATTTTGCATTACTGACGGGAAATTACAGAAAATTAGGCGATTATACTCGTTTGAGTGATTTGCCAGGAGCACATGAACAACAAATATAGCCACACGCGAGGGGCTGCTGTCTACTACTATTTGTGGTCTGCAACATTTAGAGCTATTTTCTTCATGCAAAATGCATCCTCTGGTCCATTTTAGACGAGAGGGTGCAATTTGTGCTTAGAAAATAGCCCTATACGTGGAGTTAAGTTCATCATGTAATTGTAATCTCACTTAATTCTGGTGTCATATTGTGAAATTGTACTAAGGCAAATTACGTGAGTTATGCAAACCTCTAGTCATTTTTATCAAGTTTGACAGATTAAAAAATATATATAATTTTTTTTATATGTGTCAATAAAAGAGTAATTATTTTCTGATTAACAAATTCAAATTAAAAATACATTGCTTATAGGTTAATTGGTGCATGGTGGAGTTTGAGTGTGCATGTATATTAGTTGTTGATTTATGACAAATGAATTATGGATTTTTTTGGCAAATATATCATTTTTTCTGTTCCATGTTATATTTTTGAGTGTGATTAACCTCACCAATATTACTCAAATTGTAGTCAAATTAAAGGTGCTACTGTTATTACATTTTGTTAACTTTAAAATGCAACAAATTTGTCTAACATGTGTGTACCAATATCATTTACATTTTGCATTTCTATACTGCAGATATGTCCATCATCCACCTCAGGCATGACAGAGTGAATATATGTCAATATATTGATTGTGTGATCAAATCCAGACACACAGGCAATGCAGGATAGACAACTACTTAAGAAGTATAGGCTTAACCTCAACACCATAGAGGCATTGTGACAGTAATTACAATCTAATTTTATGACAGGCATAAGATTTCAGACTGTCATCCAGACTATTGTGTTGAATTTATGTGCAAATGATTTATTCTGGAATACAGTTGGTGAGTCAAATAGAATACCTCAGCCAACATCTTTGTCAGTTCTCAACCAGGTTCTGGGTGTTATTCTCAAAGCAACACAAAAAGATGAGGGCTAGGATGCTGAACATTGTCAAACATTCACCCCGGGTCACGGATCTGTTTTAAATCAATGTGTTTCATTTTGCACACCATGCCACCCCAGTTTGGACCCAGCCATATGTAAATCAGTCTTAACCCTGCTCCTCATGGGAACAGTCCAGCACGAACTCCGAGTTTTGTCCATCGATTAATGATATGGACTAAATGAAAGCTGAAGGTCCTTCAGCTGTCCTGACACATGGCGGTCCATCAGAACAAACCTTAAATATGGGGGACTGTAAACCATCAGCCTGAGTGACCAGTCCGGTAATGAAAGAGCAACAGCCCATTAGACAACCCTAACTTTGTCCCACCAAAGTCTGTAAATTTAGTTTTATTTAATGTTGATATCAGTCACCAAATAAATGGTCTGAAAATTCACCTCAACAGAAGCATGGTCAGATATCCCACTGCTGTTGATTTTGGGTCATATATATATCTATTAACAACAAATCCATTATCAAGTAGAATAACGTGAAGCAGAGTAAAAGTACTTGATCAGGGCTGTAATAAAAAAGAATGAGGACAATTTCTAAAGCCAAATGTTCATCTAAAAGTATGTAAGTATATAGAGTAAATTCCACAATTTCCTGATTCATTGATCAAGAATTATTCTCCTGTAATATTCACCCAGGATTAGACAATTTAATATGTAAATTTTTGAAAAGTCACTGCAACATTATCTTTTGACACTTTAACTAAAACATCAAGTTCCACGTTATAATGTTTACATTCTAAGGACTGGAATCCAAAGTTGGATTAAATAGAATACTGAATTTACTGGATAGTCTACCTTGAAACTCTCTTTCAATTCAGTTTCCAGTTTCATTTATTTTATGCAAATTCCCATTCATTTGTTTACTGTAAAAATTGTATATCTATTTTCATTTGTCTAAAATGTATTAAGATTTCTGTTAAGTATTGCTATAAATGGCTTAATCCATTTGTATTACAAATTACAGGGTCTTGGTATTGATTAATTGAAAAATATATTCTGTAATAATGTAATGTAATATTTCAAAATAGTTTGAGAATAATAACATATAAGGTGAAGTAAATCATTTTAATATTTTCATAAACAAAGTGATTGTGACATTATAATTAGGTGTGGAAGTAAGACCTTAGTATAGTTTTTGTTTTTAAATTAAATTCTAGTTAGGTGACAAAGTCACACAAGAACTAATGTTTTAAGAAAATGTGCTATTCCCTGGTTATAGTTCAGTGATCATAACCTGCACCCCTCTTCTTTCACAGCTTATGGCCTTACTTATTACATCACTCATAACATCTCAAATGAAAGAATTGATGACTGATAACATTACAGGTGGCATTATCCACGCTACTTCTATTTAATTACTAAATAAACACTTAGGTGTTTAAAAAGGAAATATTAAAGGACCTGCAATCTTATACAGCATATAGTTATTCATTGCACCTGTGTGTGTGACTAGAATAAGGTAGCCAGGAAGACAAGTTTGCTTCACCATACCAAAAGTTTTATTTTTTACACTTTATCAATCAGTAAAGTTGTGAATGCTAGCACTACTTCATGTCAAACAATGTAGAGTGCCCACACGTTTTATTAATAGCAACGGCATGTTTCAAATAGATTGTTGTTTGAATCCAATGTCTTGTGCATAAAAATCTGAAACATTCTAGTACTACTGTTTATAACGGATTAACCACCTGCACTAATGTCCATGTTATATGGTTGTCATACAGTGCTATAGAAACCTTCCATATAAGTTGGAGGTTTATATGGGTGGATATTTATTTCTTGAATACTTTGAGATATTATACAATATTGAAGAATGAATAATGTACGGATGACCCACTTTGAGATGGTTTAACTCGAAGTATAATTACAAAAATGATTTTAAGATTCTATGCCATTCTGCTCATTTCAGGAATGCATACAGTGTGTTTCTATAAACCCTACAGGGTCGTCAATAGAGCCTCAATCCATAGGCATTATCTGTGACTAACACATACATTTGAACCCGTTGACTAAATTTGATATGTCAGATGAGCTGTACAACACCCACATCCCATTGTGGTAAATAAAGAACAAACACTTTTTGGAGGGTATTCAAGGCTTATCCCAATAATTTGTGCAGAACCATTTTCTTTCTTAGGCAACTGGATATCAGTAAAAAAAAGGATATCACCTTCTAAATGTAAATGTCTGCACAAATATGCTTCATTTCCTGCATGCAATTAAAGGTATGTCCATTACCACTTGAGTTGAGATTCTAAATGATGATAGAAAGTTGGTCCCATGTGTAGCTTGTTGACTTCCTTTTAGTCTAAAAAGCATAGAGTACAGCTTCATTTAATGGATAATATAATTAGTGATGTCATCAGTCATGTTATTTCAGATGTCAACAATGATATCATCAATGATGGAATATAACTTGTCACAGTGTTTGATGGGGTACAAGTTAATAATTAGATCACTGAACTCTGGCGAATCTCAGTGTTTTTTCATTTGTTAAACATCATTTCTGGTGTGACTTTGTCACCTAACTATAACATCACTTAACCTTTGCTTCTTTTCAGCGAATTTTTGTTTTTTCTATTTTATTTGTTGCAGTTAAGCTCTTACCTCCTTATCTAAATACAACTTCATTTTAACCTTTGGATTTGTGAATTAATTTCTTGTTTTTGTTTACCCAATTAAAGATCCTATTTCCATACCTAACTAAAGCATTTTTGTGAATTAATGTTCTTATCATAATCTACATGTAGGATCAGGTGGGGAGCCCCATTGCAGATGGTGCACAGACCTTTGAAGTTGAGCTCTGGGCAAGAGGCCAGATCTCTGACCAGATGTTTTACCCAATAGCCCTCAGATCCTTACACATCCCTCTTGTTCACATAGAATAATGTTATATTTTCCCCTATGGAGCACCTGTTTTCACAAAGTGAATGCATCGTCCTGTGCATTTTCTTTGCCCATCTTTCTCAGGCCTTGCTGTTGTGCTTGCGCAGATGTTGATTCAATGGTAATAAAGTCATCATCACGTTATGATACGCCTGTCATATCTCCAGAGGATGGTGTGTACTCTCTGAGGCAATAATGAGAGTGATTATTTTCACACCAAATTACATATGTAATATAGCACTATGCTAAAGATGTGAGAAAAAAAGCAATTGCGACTTGCATTAAATTCTGTGCATATTTTTTGGCTATTTTCTCAGAGTGACCAATCGCATGACTGCTTTCATGCAGCAACAATAGAGAAAATAGGAGACTGCAGCATCACTCCTGTGAGGCATTTACTTATCTTTAGGAGTACTGCTGGACCTGGAAGTTTTCAAACAAAGTTTAATTTGAATGATCATTTTATTTTGTGTTTGAGCCTATGGTTTACTGAAAGGTACAAATGACCAGTTGGTATTAAAATGTGTATTTAGATGTCACTTTACTGCAATTCTTAAACATTGTACCGCTATACCTGTGACTCAGAATGAAACAACATCTCTTGGCTAATGTGATTGTACTGCTGTATTCGGAAGGTGTTCCCACCCAATTACAGCTGTTAGCTAGCGGTACCTAGGTGTACTGACATCCTATGCTCTCTCTGTTAACTTTTTTCTTAATTTTGGGGATTCAACTACAATAAAAGGTACATCTAGAGATGATCACAGAGGACTTGAAGAATCACAGGCAGAACAGTAGGAGCTGAGGACTACACTACAATCCATTGTTTGAGACAACTTTTTCAATCTGAAGGTGAAAAGACAGCCTCAGCGAAGGTTACCTGCAAATTGTACCACTTGGAATTTGCCAGAAGTATTAGCAAAGTACTAATTTGAGCTGTCAACGATGATCAAGCATCTCAATGCTTGTCAAACTATGCAGTTCAATGTGGTGAGGAGAAGACATCAAGACAATGAGGGATGCTGGACACATTCTGCTCCTCTCCAGAGTCTGCTTATTTTCTGCCTGATGATGTAGTTGGCATATAAAGCAAAGATGTAAAGTGGCAGTATACAAACATCACATAGAGTAAGTAGTAATAGTGTGTGCCTAGTTCCCATAGAAAATGCTTTTTTTAACTTGCCTATACCTTTGGCGTCGTTTGACAAATATCACCAGAACCTGGGCTGCTATGGGAATTCACAAGGACATATTATCAAGCCCTTTATTGCCGATTTAGCGGCAGTTACCTGCCGCTAAAGCGGTGATAATTTTATCGCCATTCTTGATAATATGCCCCACAGTTAGATATATCTCTGGCTGCGATGACTTTACAAGCAGGGAAATGCACAGCTCTGATTGGCTGTCAACACTTCAACCAACAAGTGCTGGCAGCCATCTAAAAGTGAAACTAAAAAAAAGGGGGCAGTGTGGGTATACCCTGACCCTCAAGCCATTGTCCTGCTGTCCCTACGATACCCCACTACACTAAACAACACTTTTTTAATGCTTACTGCGAGGTCAAGTCAAATTCACAGTAAAAATTAAAACAGAAACCAAGCACGGGTCCCCGTGCTGGTCTTTAAAGAAACCCACAGTTGGGCCAAGTCCTGGGGCATACAAAAGAGTATGTTGGAGACTCACAGCCCTGGGGACCACGACCTCCCCAGGAAAAATACATTTTGAAATACGGGGGTCCTGCATGCCTCCCTGTATTCCCGGGAACTACCACTTCCCTGGGGCTCAATAGCGCATAAGTGACTGTGGCCACATGATCAACTGTGGCCCCAGAGATCTCCTTGGGGCAACTTACAAGAAAGGAGGGGAGCCTGACACACCCCCATCCTGGAGCTATACATGGCCCTGGGGACAGCCACCCCCTGGGGCAGGCTCATGGTATGTCCCAGGTGCCCACTCCCAGGACCTAGCTGTTTGCTGTAGACTGGCATGAGCTTTACTGCTTCCGCCAAGCTATAGCATACTGTGATCCACTTTGAGCAAGCAGGAGCATTTTGCTCTCTCTGGCTATAAGCGGAGCACAATTGCTGTGACAGAGAGGGAGCTGCATGTTCAGCAGCTCCCTCCCCACCAAAGCAATACCGTCTCCCGCAGGAGGCGGGGAGCAAGCAGGGACTGTGAGGGCCATGTGGTTCCCTCACGGTCCCTAACGTTGATAAGTGGAGGCCCCAGGTGGGACCAGGGCACTCACCCTAGAGGCTGGGACCCGGGGTTGGGTTTCCCTTGGTCAAAATGGGCCCAAGAGGGGTGGGTGGGGGCGCTTGGGCCACCTCACATCCATTTACTAAAATAATTATTTTTAAAAAGACCGGGTCCCGGGGGATGGGGTACCAGGGGCCTAAATTGACCCAGGGAAGGGGTCACTCAGCCACCCTCAGGAATAAAAGAGGAAAAAAGTTGCAGGAGGCCCTCCACCTTCCACCACCACTCTGTAAACGCACCTCCTGGTGCTCAACTGTTTAGGGGATTAAGACCCCTTAACTGCAGAGGGTCCTTGGGGGCAACTAGCCCTCCTTTTACCTCCAGTAAGTCCTAAACAGCAGGATTGCTGAGAGGACTTTGAAGGCCACGCCCCCTTACTCCATGACTCTGCAAACACTCCTCCGTATGCATTAATGGATTGGGGATAAATCCTTTTGACTCCAGATGGTTCTTAAGGGCCACTAGCCCTCCTGTTAGCTCCAGTAAGTCTCAAATGATGGGACTGCTGAGAGTACTTCGGAGGCCATGTCCCCGTTTTCTACTACTCTGCAAACACACCTCCTGGCACACAACTGGTTGGGCGATGAAGTCCCCTTACCTGCAGAGAGTCCTTGGGGGCCAACAAGCTCTCCTGATAGCTGAGAGGACTTCAGAGGCCATGTTCCATTTCTCCATCACTCTGCAAATGTACCGGTGCACTGCTGGTTAGGGGATGAATTTCCTTTGGCTCCTGAGGATCCTTAAAGGCCAGCAAGCCCTCCTGTTACCTTCAGTATGTCCCACACAGTGTGATTGTTGAGATGTGTTCGAAGGCCATGCACCCTTTCTCCATTACTCTGCATACGCACTTCCTGGTGTACTACTGATTGGGGAATGACGTTCCCTTGGAAGATGAGGGCCAACAAGCCTTCCTGTTACCTCCAGTAAGTCCCACACAGCTGAATTGCTAAGAGGTATTCAGAGGCCACACCCCATTCCTCCACCACTCTGCACTGCGGGTTGGGGTTTTTGGGCCTCTTCATTGCTGGGGGTTCTTGGGTGCCTAGAAAACCATATATTACCTCCAGTAAGTCCAACACAGCAGGAATTAATGAGATATGGTCCTGAGCCTTTCTCCACCACTCTGCAATCATGAATACTAGTTAAAAAACATAGAAATTCACTTAAAAAACCAAATGTTACAGGAACGATATAATTAGAAAATAGAATATGAAACACCTTAAAAATTATAGTTAAGCTCAGATTTCACGTGTACAAAAAACAGTGAAATTCAGCAGTCATAGATCCCTGAGCTAAATATAACTGATGTCTCCGCAATGTACTGCTTATGACCTCACATATTACATCCCTCATGATATGGTCAGTAACATCACTGTTGACATTTCAAATGACATCACTGTTGACAAAATTCACAGAACCATTCACACACCCTGGCATTGCTTTGTGAAAGAGGGAGCTGCTAACATGCATGTAACTCTGTGTCAAAGCAAGTGTGTTCAGCTTTGAACAAGCGAGAGTAAAACAATCTCACTTGCCCAAAGTGGAGCACCATTTGCTATGGCTTGGTGGGTGTGGTAAAGCTCCTGCCCAGCCACAGCAAACAGCTCTGTCCCATGGGTGAGCCAGCCCTGGGGGGGGGGGTGGTCCCCAGGGCCATCTATGGCCCCAGGAGGGGGGCTGCGTGACACTCCTCTTTTGTTTCATTTAGCCAAGGGGGTGGTTGTCCCCTGGGATGGGGGTCCTCAAAAGACCCCTTTCATAATATTATTTGAACCCTGGGAGTTGGTGGTCCCAGGGGCTTAGGGCGGGCCGTGCAGGTCCCCGCATTACTCAGGTAATTGCCACAGGAAAAAGTGGTGGTCCCTGGGACTGGGAGGGACCACCTGACCCCACATTAATTAAAGCTCTACATTTATTTTATCTAAGGCCCTGGGGAGGTGGTGGTTCCAAGGGATGCAGGGGGTATGTGCGTCCCCTCCACTTTGTCAGTACGTTAGCCACAGGAAGGTGGTGGTCCTCAGGTCTGGAGGGAAGTCCACTAATAACCTCCCTTGCCCTAATTTAATTGTTTGCCCTGGAAATGTGGTGGTCCCTAGGGCACAGGGGTGCCACATGGGCACCCTCTGCATTGTTAATAATTAATGCCCCTGGGATGTGGCCCACCCGGGGGCTTCATAAAAAAGAGGCGCATGAGCTCATGCATCTTTTTTTAAATTTGCAGTGGGTCAACCCACGAATTGGCTGCAAAATTAAATGTAAAAAAGTATTTAACCCCCGGTGCAGTCCCTGCGAGACCCCCTCCATAATAACTGGAGCATCAGGGTTTTCCTACCCTGCCCCCTTTTCTTTATTTTTTAATTTTTTGTGCTACTTAGTTTCCAGCCGAGTTCCAAGATGGCTGCCAACACCTCCTGGTTGACGTGTTGGAAGCCTACTCAAATTTTTGTAGGATCTGTGAATCTACTGCAAGGACTTGCCTCCCCAGATATCTATACTTTGTAAACTTGAATATCTCTGAACCTGCAGAGTGGATTTACACACCAAATCACAAAAGTATGCTTTCTGGACCAACATCTAGTTTCTGCCAAATTTGGTGTAATTCCGTTCAGCGGTTCGGGGTGTAGTCATGTTCAAAAAATGAAAAACCTTCATATACATAACATGGGGAAACCGCGTCTTAGAACCTCCCTTTTTTCTTTGCCCCCGCTTGTTGAATCACCCCGAAACTTCCAAAACAGCAGCTAAACCAAAAAGGGAACATTTCATGTACATTTTGTCAAAGTTTTTCACGCTGCACTAAAGTAATGGGCAAAACAATAAACACTTTCTCTATGGAAACTTTGGTCCTAACTATAACAACACATATTGTCACGCCAGACCAGGACAAAGTCACAAGATCAAGCTGACTGCAAAGGAAAATCGGCTGAATACAGGTGCCTAGCTAGGACCACTGAACAAAGTACCTTAAATCCTGGTTTGCAGGGTTGTAGCGAGATCCTACATTAAGGGCATGTTGTGCAGTAGAAGTACAGAGGAAACTGCAGGCTGCAATGGAATGTCCAGTGTCAGGGATGTGTCGTTCTGAGGCTGTTCTGAAGCCGAACTACGAAGGGATGCTTCACAATGTGTTGGTTCTGCTCATAGGACCACAGGTATGGCTGGCAGAGCACATTCAGGTCCACTGCCAAGAGTCCAGGACTGTTGTGATACCACTGGGGGTAATGGTCACAGCTTTTTTAGTCCCTGAGGCTCTGATCAGAAGGACATCCAACTAGCCCTTGGAGTAATTTTGGTGGCACAGGGCTGAAGATGCAGATCCATTCCGTTTTATACTGACAGCAGGTCAGCAGTCCAATATTTATACCTCATACCCATGTTAAAGTAGGAGAAGGTTCCAGAGGTTTCTACCACCAGAGGTGCTTAAAATTTACTCCCTCCCTTACTTGGCTGCAGCTTGTCTGGGGTCCCAAAAGACTAGTGTTAAACTCTCTGTGAATATGCTCAATCAGAGCCTTTCTGATGTAAAAGTGGCAGCTTCTCCCCCTCATCAATCAAGAGATGGATCACCTTGCAACAGCTATTCCCTCTTTGTCTCACTGTCTGGGAGCAACATACAGAAACCCACAGATAGCTTCACCAAGTCATGTGACCAAGGATACAGGCTGCAAGGCACCAAATATTTAGGCCGAAAAAATGCTAACTTTCTAGAAGTGCTATTTTCAAAATTGGGACAAAAATCCAACTTTGCTATTAAAGAGGATTTTAAATTACAATTCCTTAGACACCAAACTCAATATGTTAACTTGCTCCCAATTGAAAGTTAGCACATATTAAATGAAATAAGGTAATCCAATGTTATGCTGTGGGAGAGGTAGGTCTTGTAGTAGTGAATAACAAATGTAGGAGTTTTTCACTATTAGGACATGAAAAAGTTAAAAGTACATGTTTAATGTTTTATATACACTGCGCTCTGCCCTCTGGGCTGTTTAAGGCCCATCCTATGGGTGGATTATCTATATTAGAAAGGAAGATTTAAACATGGCACAAGATTTATTTACCTAGGTCAAAATATCAGTTTAATCTGCCTATGTAGGCAGCAATTACATATTTTAAAAGGCTACTTAAATGGTTACCACAATACGTGCTGTTGGCCCACTAGTACCATTTAATTTACAGGTCCTGGTACAGATACTAGACTTTACTAGGGACTTTCAAGTGAATTTAATATGCCAATTGGGTGTAAGCCACTTTTACCATGTTTAAAGGAGAGAGCTCAAGCAAGTTAGCACTGGTTACAGAGGTAAAGTATGCAGTGTCCTAAAAGCCAACAAAATATGGGTTTGTGAAAGAGGAGGATGTTTGCAAAGGTTTTGGGTGTGACCCTGCAGAAAAGTCCAAAATGACCTCCAGCACTCAAGATCCCGGATTAGACTAATCAATACCTTGATGGGCTTCCCTGCTTAGATGTTAGAACATCGACGATGGACCTGTTATGCAGGGGCACTTATAATGTTTACTCCTCTCTGAATTTAGTGGGCTCTATCTGTCTACAATGTCCTGAGCCACTGATCTAGCCAATTGGTAACCCTTCTCCTCTGTGGAGTCCTTCTGTGAAGCACCCAACCTCAAGTTGCTTACAGATGTATGCCATTAGCAGACAGTACCACCATGGCCAACAACTTGATGTTTCTCATTCCACCCTTTGGATCAGGCTTCTGTCCCCAAACCAAAGCAAACTTTTTCCATAAGGACAGCTACCAACAGAGGACACTGACAGGCCACAGTCTGTCCACTCCTGGGCAGAAGCTTCAAGTAGGGACAAGGGGTAAGCCTTTTTCCTGCTTCAGGGCTAGCAAGGAGTTCCTTATGGGCTCCTGAGGATTCTCTGACCTTGGAGGTTTCTCAGAGTGCAGGGCAACAGGCCCAGACGATAGGCACCCGACGTCCACTCTACCTCCCACTAGTTCAGGGGTGGCAACTTAAGACTGACTTCTCAGTCTATTGTCTGTGCATTGAGGCTGAAAAGGGGACAAGGGTGAGTCTTCCCTCAACCTGCCCCTCTATCTGGGCTCCCAAACCCTAGGCTTTAAGTGGTACCCCCAGAAAAATTATATATCAGTTTACCCTGTGTCGCTGCCGCTCCTAGTTCTCCTAACAAAGGTGATGACTTGTTTCCCAGGATACACTATGAGCATTTGGGGAATAACTAAAACCCTCCTCTAGGGTCACCTCCCCACCTCATTCCAGGGATACCAGGGCCATAGTGTGGAAAATGTCTTGCCTTGGTCCTGAGTTACCCTACACACCTGGCTGTTATACTGTTCTACCAGTCTTTCCACTACCATGGTCTGGCTAGCCCTGGAGTCCTTAAAAACAGTAACAGGGATCCTATTCACATTCACCTGGTTGAAGTGATGGCATCCACCCTCAGGGATCACAAGCTCATGCTCTGAGGCAACCTCCCAGCTAAGAGAGGTGATGTCATAGTCTAAGACCTACCCCTGGGGACTACTTATCCCCATGACCACATTGGCTACCCCTGTAGAGGTCCCACCAGTGGGTGGTTTCTTTGGCCAGAGAGAGTATCCCCCACCACCGCCTATTTACTAACTCAGAACAATCAAAGGAACAGGCTGGAAACTGAGTGCCCTGAACCACTGCCCAACAGATCCTTCTCCCTGTTTCTCAGAAGGGGCATGGGATCCCATTCCTCCCACCTAATTCTAGGACTCGTCTGTGCCTTGCTTGTCCTCCCCCTCACTCTGCTGGGGGAGCCTGAACTACCCTTCTTGGTGTCACTCCCAGGTACCTTCTTGGATAGTCTGGTACTGATCCAGAGTTTTGCCTCCTTTGCAAGATCTTTGGGTTTAGTGAGCTTGCTGTCAAACAGGTGCCTGCACAACTCCACAAACCATGTACTGAGCATGTGTGTTACATCCTGGAAAGGAATTCCAGAAGACTTCGATAGGTTACAGATGATAAGTTTATTCTTCTTAGTTGGTTAGAAAGATTTTTCTAGTATATATGTAATCAAAGCCCCACCAGGAGCATCCTCTCTGCTGTTCAGCCCAGGATCCAACTGACAGTCCACTCACAGCATACCAAACATTCCAATGACATCACATTCACACTAACATTCCACTCACACTGGCTGAACAGCAGAGGCAGAGAAACAGGGAAGATGTAAGGTAGAAACCTTAGATATAACACACCTTCCCTCTTTACAAAATGAACAAAGAGAAAGCAAATGTAAATAGCAACAATACAGTAACATCACAGAATAATTAATAAAAATTGCAGTAGAAAAATTGCAAATGCACATAAGTATGAAAAACATACTAAAAATAAGCTAGGTGAAATGTGACGTAAAAATAAGCAATGAAGGAAAAACATGTAATAAAGTACAAAGTGAGAACAGTATGACAAATAATACAGCATGAAAGTAATACCAAAAATAGAAAAGACACACATCTCCTTCCTTAGCAGAGAAAAATTTAAGTAAGAAGTTTCAAAAGGAAGGAAATAGTAAAAGAGCGGACAAGCAAACTGAGAAAATTACATAAGCAAGAAGTAATAATACCGCAAAAATAACAAAGAAGTAATGCACGAGTGTGACCACCACAACTACACCAACAGGCCAGGCTAGCGAGAAGTATGGAACCACTGAACACATCAGCAGGAAGAAGGAAACAAAGGAAGACATGTAGAAAAGGGAAAATGGTGAAAACCCAATAAAGAGAATCACCAAAATTAAATGTCGGGAAAATGCGATCTGCGCAAACTATAACACACCGGAGATAAGAGTACAGTCACACCTAAAATTAGACCACAAGTGAAAAATGCAGGGAAAGTGCGATCTGGGAAACTGGACTCCCCTCAAAGAAAATTCAGTAACACCTCAAATTAGACCACATAAGTAAACCTGCGTACAATTTAACAATAAAACTGTAAATATCAAGTACACATGTAAAGAATCAGAGGAATAAAGAAAATGCTCTAGGAAAATGCGATCTGGATGAACTGAACTACACAGCAAAGAAGTTCAGTCACGCCTCAATTTAGACCACGTATAAAACTGCAGGAAAATGCAATCTGGGTAAACTGAACTACACAGCAAAGAAATTCAGTCACGCCTCAAGTTAGACCACGTATGAAAACCTGCTCACAATATAATAAAGGCACAGTAAGTAAAAATCATGTACAGAACCGAGGAAATAGAAGAAATGCTCTACATCAAAGTATAGATATAAAATGTAGAAAACCTGCATGCCAAGCAAAATACATTAACAAAGGCCTCAGAATAAAATGGTAGTACTACAGTAAAATAAGATGAGCATCAACCCATTGTATAATTATAACAATGTTAAAAAGCATAAGAAAACATAGTACATATAGGAGCTAAAAATGAAAGTGAAACAGGTTGCAAACTTGAACCAGCATAACGTGAAGAGAATCTCTGTAATTGAGGAAACAAAGAAAACAGCAAAGCGTCTCTAGTTCAAGGGCAAGAGGAATGTAGACAATGTAATAAAAATGCCCCCTGAGATACCACCAAAGATCAAACTGAAGGTCATAGGTTTTTTTGAAAAAGGTGTGCGCGTCACCGCGCAGGAGATACTCACAAACTTAGAATATTGCTGCTAGTTATGCTCTCTTCTTAAGCTGCCGAAGATGGTCTGAAGAGTGAATTTTGTAAATGTAATATAATTTAGGCTTGTAGGAGTAGAAGTAGTGAACTCCAAAGTCTGTCTGCTGCAACAGAAAACACTCATACCAATTGGAGTTAGAAGGGTGAAAATTTGAAAAAAAAGGGAGGCTTTGTCCGATCGTGGCGTTGCTGGTTACTTGAAGAAGAGCGCGCTGAATCGTGGCGTTGCTGGTTACTTGAAGAAGAGTGCGCTGATCACATTCAAAACACGTAGTTGGCAAACCGTGTATTAAACTGGAGACTACGCATAACTGCTGCACACATGCCAAATACAAGATGGCGTCATGTAGGGGACGCAGGCACGTCTTGGCAGTACATCATGGAAGCAGCAGGGCGCTGCGCGATAAGAGGACAGAGCTCGCGCTGCCACCAACGGACTTTGTAAGTAGGAAACAGTTTAATCAAATTTTATGGCGCAGCAAAGAAATGTAAAAGCAAAGTTTACAGTAACACAGCCCATCAAAATTGCGTCCTCAGCGATGTTGCACAAAATAAAACGTGAAAGTTGCTGAATTGCTGTAAAAATGCACCAGTATTTACTGCATATACTGTTACAGATTTGATTCCTGGCCAGTAGAGGTTGTAAATAGAAGCAGTAAGGATCCACCTTGTTAAAGGTAGCAGAAACTATGTGTCAGCTGAAAGCATACGACCTGACAGTCCAGTAAATGGCAGTATATGTTAAAGGTAGTAGAAGTCAGGTATGAGGAAACAGCAGTAGGTTGTAGAAATCAGGAAACCTATGCTCTGTCAATGGCATCAGGAATCAGATAGAAAGAAGCAGGTAGCAGGAAGGATATATCCTGTTTGAAGCAGGCAGTAGGACTTAGGCAGAAAGAAGCAGGTAACAGGAAATCTACGCCTTGTCCATGGGCTGTCCGGTAATATATGGACACTGGTGGGGCGGAAGGGCGTAAAATCTTTAAGTAGGTTCGTTTTGAGTAAAATCTTGAATAAAAGTACCTTTAAGAAGCTTGAAGAAGGTCCTCACGCGTAGTTTTTATTCCACCTCATCGCCAAATTTATGTTACATCCTGGAAAGGAATTCTAGAAGACTTGGATAGGTTACAGATGATAAGTTTATTCTTCTTAGTTGGTTAGATAGGTTCTAGTATATATGTAATCAAAGCCCCACCAGGAGCATCCTCTCTGCTGCTCAGCCCAGGATCCAACTGACAGTCCACTCACAGCATACCAAACATTCCAATGACATCACATTCACACTAACATTCCACTCACACTGGCTGAACAGCAGAGGCAGAGAAACAGGGAAGATGTAAGGTAGAAACCTTCGATATAACAATGTGCTCTCTCAGTATCACATTAAACAACCCAGTGTAATCATTCACTTTGGTGCGCCACTCTCAACCTTTCAGTTCTTTCCTGGCATAATCAAGAAAAACCACCAAGATTAGTTCTGCATCTTTTGGCTATCTGTACATCTAATGCTGTACTTCTCAGGGGTGACTTCAAACTTGGTGACAAGGATGTTTTAATTGAGGTGTACTTTATCTGGTCCCCCACCACCAGTTTAACAAGGTATCCCTCCACACTGTGTTTTCAGAGTGATGTCCCCCAAAACTCTTCTGGGATGCAATGCATCTTCAGGGCCACTTAAAGAAGGGATAAAACCACTTGTCAATGTCATTCCCTACCACATTGCTGGGCACCAAATCATAAGGTATGTGAACCGTCTTGTCCCCTACAGCCACTGTGGGTATGCTGCCACCACTGTTGTAGGATTTTTTTTTTGTTTCTTTTATTCTTGTCCTCATTTGCCGTTACCCTAGTGCAAAGGAAAAACCGCCAACCACCACTGTGTGCCTCTGCATCCAGCCCCAGGATCTACTAACATGTCACGGCCACAGGCGCACAAGAATTCAGATTGGCGGAAGATGGAGACCTTCACACAGCAGGGAGACCTACATCACTCCATATAAGCGCTTTAACGCCTGTTGAACCAACACATACCTGGGAAGACCCTTCAACTGGTCCATGGAGTAGGAAAAGGCATAATCATAGGACCCGGGGAAAAAACAAAAAACAAAAAAACCCCGGTCATCCTACCTCCAATTTACCAGGAATTCCCAGAAAGCAAGCCTTTTCCGGCTGCAGTATCTGACCTAGTCCACCCCCGCAACTTCATAGAGTGACGTCAACCATCCTGCATAGGTTGGCGGAGCCGGATCCACCCAGAACCTGCAGATCTGTCTCCTGGCCAGGAGAATTGCGTAAACAAAAAGGATCTGGCATGCCCATTGATGTTGTTGTCTAAACCAAAGATAATCAGAGGGAGATAGATGCACAATGTCGTATTAAGTATAGAAGACAAAGCCTCCAACACCTTCTCCCAAAAGTGACTGATAGCAGGGCACTCCTTAACCATGTGCACATCCGAAGCCTCCAGCAAATCGCATTTATTGCATTTTTTCTCAGGCTGATATTTAGCTAGCGTGGAAGGAACTGCGGTCGGAGGCGGAGGCGGCTTGAGAAGGGGACGAAGAAGTTTTTCTCAAACAGAAAAGTTATCACACCCTATGTGATCTTAAAAAAAGTTGGTGCAAGGAACATATAAAGTAGATCAAGAAAAGACAAATCAAAAATGTGGCGTCCCCTACACATGACAATAAAAATGACGAATTAAATCTAGAGTTTTTGATAAACCGATCTCAGCCTTGTTCTACGCTGGTGTATATATTACAGGAAACCCCCACCGTGCGCTTTAAGGGGAGTATGGAATAGGCACATATATTGGTCATGATGAGTAGAAGTTCTCAGACTTGAATTCCAGGTGTAGAGATCCTGTAGTAAATTGTCTCTGCATGGTCCTGATGAAGGTGGTCCCCACTGCTGTTTTCTCCACCGAAACGCGTCGACCAACTCCTAGACCTATGTTTTTCATTTTGTAGATCTAATGAATCTGGTCTTATACTGGACAACAGATGCAATGTTATAGGATGTCTATGTTTGATTGTAATGTAATGGATGTTTAGTTAGTATGTATGTGAGTGTATGCATGGTTCTCTACCTGGTCTGTTCTAATTTATTTTGTACTTTTATATAAATTTTGGACAACTAATAAAAACCAGTTACGGCTCCAATGTATTGAAAGTATGTTTCTTGGAGACTTTTTATAATCAATGTATTTATATATAAAAAAATGAGATAAAAAAGTTGGATATGAAAAAATGAAATAAAATAACTAAAAATTCTAATACAAGTGTGATATATGTGTATAGGCCCTGGGTTGGTGAAATAATCCCTTTGTGAAAAGTATTTATAGGTCAAGAGGGAGTTTTCTAGTTTGTTCTGATATTTAGCTGGCTTCTGAGGGGAGAGGTATGTTCGATGTAACGTAAAGAAGTGATTTTTTGTTGTAGGATGTTGCTTGCCTAGCTTGTATTCACAGCTCTTTGAGGCTCTTTTAATGCGCCATTTTCTTCTCCTCTTCATAAAACTTGAGCTTGGCCATCTGCAACCTATACTCTCTCTCTCTCTTTCTCTGCTTTCCTGTCCACCAGTTCCCCTGTGGACAGGCCTTGGAAAAGACACACTGCTCTCTGCTCAAAGCCGGTTGTCCTTATCCTCCCATTTACACTTTTGATTACCTCTATGTGAAAGAAGGGGAACTACATCAGGTTTTTGGTTGATGAGTGGGGCAGAACTTTTTTCCTCTTCTAGTAGTTTGGTAAACCTTTCTCATTCAGGAACCATGTGGCAAGTTCTCTGCATTGATGTCTGATCATTTTTCGAAAACAGCCTGGTGGTCATTCTGGTTGGGTAGGTGACCTCGTTAATGTTCAATAAATGTTTATACTGAGTTTCTTAGACATGGAGAAGGCTAAAGCATTCATTTGATGTCTAGAATAATGTTAATCCATATTTAGGTATTAGTTAAGATGCTAAGTATTGTGTTAGGCCACTGTGAATGTATTTTATATTTCAATTCGTTAAGTGTGCAAAGAACAAAAATCAATGTTGCTACAGTAGTTGCTATCAAACATTTTAGAGAGGCTGCAAGAAACTTTTTGGTTTAGCTCCTCCTGACATTCATATTCTGGGTTTTACATTCCAATAGTTCTGTTCCTCATACTGCAGGGTTTCTGTTTTTAAAATTGTTTTTATGAGTGAAATATAAATGACACAAAGATCATGTATATGCCTTATGAAATACATGCAACATTTCTAAAATATGTGACCAGTTTCGCCAAATTGCCTACTTACAGTCATTTTCCCAACATTGCATCATCTCTCTGCATCGCCGGCCACCAGTACACAACATACATGGATTATGTGCTTTTCTTTTTCATCGCTTCCCTCCTGTTCATTCTATTTAATAAACCATTATCGCCCCAGGATTCTGTCTCCATAGTCCCTTCACTATGTGGGTTCCAGGTCGTCTACATCTCCAAGCAACATTTGGCATAGTTTATGGGGCTGAGATTTCTTCTCCTTCCGGCTACCCCGTTTGATTCCCCACCAGATATATTGGGTAAGTACCCCATATATTTTTGGGGTAGTCGTTCATTATGTACCTCTGATTGTGTATTACAGTATAGCATATCGGTGTGCCAAGCTTCCAGGGTCGGAGCTGGAACCCCAGCCCAACTATAATGCACGGTTTCTGGATATGAATTGGGTTGAGCCTTTTTCCAGCATGCGCTTTCCCGCAGTTAAGCCTTTTGTGTAGATATAAAAGCAGTTAAGCTTTTAAAAGGGGGTGTCGGCTTGGCTCTATCTTGTGCAGAAACTCTTTCTCTTCTGCAATCTCTTTCCTCCCCGAGTCTTGTGGAGTAATTCTGGCATTATTGCATGGGCATCGAAGACTTGCAATGCTTTTTTCATGGATGTAGCTCTCGAGTCCACGGGTTCCAGGTTTCTCTCCAGTATCTTCGAGTTTTGGAATTTTGTTTTGCCAATGATGGTACCAACATTATAGATGGTTCTAATGGACCATATCTAATATATTTTTTCTAAAGCGTGGATATCAATGCAAGAACTTTTTTTCACAAAATATTTGTTTGGTGCAAAAAGTGTGCCGCACAGGTTACCATGTGGTTCTCATAAACATGTGAGCCGGTTCTTTTAGATGTTAACAGTAAGAGCCATGTAAGAGCCATGTGGGCTGCTTTCACAATAGACATGCTTATATTCATTCTAGGCATGTTCATTAGCGTCTGTTTTTATGTCTGAGGCCTTTGAAAATCTATTAAATGGGTTACTTCCAATTCTAGTGTCATCATTATGTATATTGAGAGGAATTTTATCATGTCACTTCCTTTCCCTATATCTGGGACCCAAAAATACTGACATAGCTTCTTCAACATCATTTTTTGAGGTTGCGATTTTTTGTTCCAGAGTTTATTACCCCAGTCTAGGGTTTCCATAATGTTATTTTCCGGGTTAGCAAGTCATGTTTCAGACTTCCAACTGGGGCCTAGAAATTGGAATGTCACTACTAATTGATGTCAGTACCATTTTAGATTCCATCATAAAGAGATCTATTGTTAAGTTTGATATTAAATGCTCGTTAGCTCAAATATAATGGATTCCAATGTTATAGGAGTCACGTTCGGAACCATGTGTCAATGGGTTTGTTTCTTGTTACTTAGGGCCAGTGAGAAGAGGAACTTACTGGAAGCTTTGGTTCCTAACATTTACCATGGAACAAGGTTATCCCCAGGTCACTTTATGGGGTAGTCTATCATGATCAGCAATGTTTGTGGTTTGCCTAATAAAATTAATTAGATGCATTACTGTTTTTTTTTTGATGAATTTAGCACGAAGTGCATGTTTTTTTTCATTCTCGATTTATTTTTTATTTTATCTTCCCATCATTGTTTTGTTTTGCAGTTGACTGTTTCTGACTGTAGTTGGCATTGTTAACATATTTATACTCTTCTATTCAGAACTATGACTGACTCCATATAAAGAGTGCACGTGAGCAGTTGGTGCCTTCCCAATCAAAGATGTTATTGTTTATCGAGGTGTAGGGGGTTGTCTGCCACCAGACTACACATCAGATGAAGCCAATCCACTTCACTACAGTCTTCAACTCACCAACACAGCTCTGGGTTTCTTTTCTCTTTTTCATTGGCACCTCAGTTATTGATTTTTTTCTCTGCCGTGCTCATGTCAGCTTTAAAGCTGGAGATACCTTTTTGGATGAGACCAGTTAGCATCTGCATCTACCTCTTTGTGTCCTAAACTGCTCCTGACCCGTTGAGGTAAGTGTTTCCTCCACTTGGGTGTTTTTTTTTTTTTTACAGCAGCAGCACCTCTTCTTGTCAGGCTGCAATGTTGTGATTGATGCTGGAACTCCAAACCTTATGCCCTGGACGGCAGCTAAGTTTGTTCCACCTATTTTCACTTAATCGAAGGATCAAATTCACTGATTATTGTGGCTCTTCAAATGATCTTTGGACACATTGTTTGTGTCTGGTGGATCTGTGCTCTGATAATCCACCAACTCAACTGTGCATCATGCAAAGCCCTTCTAGAAGGTGGTCATTCCTTCCGCTGCATGGCTCCTGGTGCAGACTTTACTGATTGACGTGCATGTGGACGTACAATGCGCTTTCAATCGTTTGTGTCAGAGGCCAGTCAACAGCAGTACAGGCAGAGTAGCAGCACTAGAGGCCATTGCAAGCGGCCGAGATCCTGGCAAGGCAGGATCTGCAAAGAAGAAAATTAGCTGAGGCTGGTAGCCATTTATGAGCCCTCTTCACTGCTATTTTCTCTAATTGTTGAGGAGATTGACTCAACAATGCAGACAAGATAAATTACGCTGAGATAAAACAATCCAAGATGAACATTTTTCAGGAATGTTGTTGTGACAGTGATTCCCTAAAAAAGAGAGGCCTTACTTTGAGGTAATAATGCATGACGGAGAGGATATTCTCATCGAAGATGGGAAGAGGGAGGTGGGATTGCCACTTTTTTCCTGGCAAACTTGTCCCTTACCTGCCTCCTCTTTTTATTTTTTTTTGCATATCTCCTTTAGTGTGTACGTCCATGCATTAATGTATTTACGGTCAGCGCCCTGATGCCACATAGCATCCTTGTCCAATCCACTGCAGGTGTATGAAGACAGACAATGCAGTTCATAGATCCATTACAAAATTGACTACAAGCTCTGGTTCCACTTCAATTAATGTCTTCCTCCTCAAGAATGGGATGGTTTGGACCATTGTGGCTGCAGGTGATGTCTGACTCTATGACTTTTCACAGCACAAAAAGAAAAGGGTAGAGCTGGGGGGGGGGTTGTATTTATGGGCTTGAATTGGTAATACCTGTTAGATGTGTGTGTTCTTTTTTAAGGTAATAGCTTTTTTTCCTAGTCTCATAACTTAATAGTTCCATATAGCAACAGCAAACATCTCTGCCTACATTACTCAGAACAAGGTTTCTCTGGCATATACCTAAACTCCACCTAAAAAGACACACGTTGTAACTTTACACTGACAATTAGAGTCGTACATTTCCCCACCCCATCAGCTAAGTAGATGGGGACATTCACTCATATTAGCATTCACAAATTTCTGCCGGGATTTGCTGAACTGCTTCTTGGCAAAGATTTACCACAATGCATTGGTAGAAATCTACTTGTGCAGAGATGTCTACGTGTACATTTTTCTTTGTCAAATTAGCCTTATGTCTCTTTGGGATTGCTCCTGGCCAAAACAATTACTTCTGCTAAGAGCTATGTCTTTTATGCCAAGATCTTTCTTTGTCTGTTTGTTTAGATTTTTAAAAATGTATTTTTTGGCTGTACAAAGTATGGAGGAACCTGGCACTTTTTCTGGTCTAACTTGTGTCTCATTATTTAGGATCATGTTTTAATGGTTGATTTACAGAGAGGGGATGTGGCCTAATGTGGACTACCTGCCAGAGTAGCATTTGTTGTAATTAGGACACCAGGCTTAAATCCCGCATTGGCTCAACACCCTGTGATTCCAGGCAAATCGGTTAATATCCCCTACCTAAAATAAATTATGTAGTTTAACCTGGAGCTCACGTAAAGCACTCAAATGCCCTTGCACCGAATTTGTGCAACTCACACCCATAGCAAAACACATTTTTTAAACTACGCTCGAAAGTGTTTTTGAAAAAAGTGCTTAGATGCAGTTGTCAAAGAAAGCAACATTTTGTGATTACTGAGCAGTATCTGTCCTAGAATTATACTGCTTATGGGGAGGACAGTGCCTAATAAGTGCCGGTGTTTTTTGATGCTGGGCACTGGCATTTATTTATCAACACTGGCACATAATCCTGCCAATCTACCACATGGTGGTGCTGTTTGCCTCTTGTTGAGGAGAGCACACCCATATATTGTTTAAAAGTTCAACATATATGTAAAATAAAACTACCTTGTCCAGCCCATTCTAACAGCTTCGGTGACAAGGAAGTGGGGACATTTATTGGAATGTTGTGGGTATAAGGTAAGAGGGGCAATGGCATTTGGCAGCTTCGACAGGTTGCACAGGTGGAGTGGTGTGGCGTTAAATACCTTTGGCCCTGGTACTTATTTTTGTTGCAAATTAAGCGCTGGGAAAGGAATTGCGTAGAAGCAAAGGTTCTTCTTTCAGGGGCAAAACACTTATTGCATTCCTTCTCATTCAATGTTTGCATTCTCGACACTGGAGCAATAGCCAAGCGAACGGGCCGAAATAGCATAAACTTGGTTCGGGCCTTGACCTACCGGAATAAGCAAAACTCAAGTGTGCCAATGGAACAGGACATTTACTGGCACCCCATGCCAGACTTGAACAGTCGTTGGGGAAGTCACATGACCGAGTGATACCTGCAAGAATTTACCAATCCCGTACTCCACTACTACAGTGTTATTGATTACACATTTTGGGCAAAATAACACATTCAGCATGACTAAGCAAGCTATCTTAAACACTTATGGGCCTATTACGATGGAAGTCAGAAAGTCTCCGTCCGAACGACCCCCATCGTTGGTTCCGATTCCGACTTGCTGATTATGTTTCAGCCAGTCAGAATTGAAACCAGCCAGTCATTGCGGCTGGTTTCCGATAAGCTAGTCGGATCCGCCTTAATCCCAAAGGACTGGCCTTTCTGAGTGTACAATGGTTTCCATGCTGGCCTGTCAGACACGGAAACCATGTCGGAAAGCGTGTTTGGGAGCCCCCAGCAGGACCCCCTTGTGTGTGTGGCCTCTGGTTGGGGGCCAAAGGGGTACTTATGGTGTCCCCCTATTGTTCCCTGCACCCCAAGGCAGGCACCTTGAGGTGCCTGCCACGGGGTGCAGGGATGAACAACACCCCCATTTCCCTAAGGGAGCATGTGTTATGGCATGTTTACAGCCCTAATGCATGCTCCCATAAGGAAATGTCAGAATACGACCGAACAGTGTTTGGTCGCATCCTAATGACGTGTGCCGGACCCCGACTGTTTCTGCCCAACATCGTAATCGGCCCCTTAACTATGAATGTGCTTGGTGTGGGTAAACAAGACCGGCCTTGGGGGATTGCTGGCAGTTCTTATAAGCCCTCAAAGGAAAAAGTTCATTTATATGGACTGTGTGATATAAAAAATTCAAGGATTTTTCGTGAGAAATATTTTCTTTCTTTTCAGTGTGTAAGTGCTTTTTTCCCTGTAAGGACGGTGATAAGGAAGACATTTTGGTCAGTGTAGCCTCAGGTACAACTGTTCTATCACTAAAATTATGTTTATTTTTTTTGACAAAACTGTTTAAATTCTAATTAACATAGTTGACTTTTGCAAAGAAGGCTTTCATGATGACAAGCATTGGCAGCGTGTTCTTTTCATCGGCAAAAACATTCAATTATTTTCAACCTTAATATTTCCTTGAACCAAATATTATGCAGTTTCTAAATAAATAATAACATGCTTCCTTGAAATGGAATATGCTCAATGTTTTAATCTGCATTACATTGACTCGGTAGATGCTTATAATGAAAACATGACCTTCAACCGCCGTGTCCTTCTGACAAAACAGTTACATCTAGTTCTGCTGCTGAATGCTTCCAAATGAAATTCCAATCAATATTACTTTAGAGAATGGCAAAGGAACTGAATTCATTCTGCGAAAAAAGAAGATGTTATTATCTCAGTTCAGTAACTATGAAAGAGAATTAGATGAAAAATCTGTTTTTCCATGTTAAATATGAGCCCAGCTGTAGAGTTAGATAATAAAGCATTGCTTGTATCCATGGCAATAGAGAGTAATTGATGCACTGGCAGTTATTTCTATGAGCTCAAATAGGAAATTGAATCAGAGATGTATTTTGTATTTTTTTTTGCTTTGTTTCGATCTGTATAGAGTTTTCCTGCTTGTTAGTCTGATTTTTGTAAAATATTGATTAGTTACAATTAAAGGAACATTTTGCTTTCATTTCACGTTTGGGTAAGTGAAGTAATTAATCTTGTTCACGATCACCACTCTTTCTTCTGGAAGAAACCGCATTTGACAAATACATATGTTATTGATTAAAATGTCTTCGATCCGAAAATGTGTTTCTATCTAATGGCGCATAATCATGCCCGAATAACCCGGATATGAAAGTCTGTTGTGAATGGACGATGAAGGAGGTGAAACCTATCTCCCGAACCTGAGCATTGAACGAGTGCGCGATGGTTGATTTCACAATATTTAAAGATTTATTTACGATTGCAGTAGTGTTGTGTACCGGCAACAATGACTGAAAAAGTATTATTATTTTTAAGCACGTCATTTTTCTCTTCAAACGCACCTATATGTTATGCAATCGTATGTTAGTGTGGTCCATTTCCTCCCTAGTTCCTTTTAACCTGTTCCTTGTCTCCTGCCTACACATAAGGCAGGGTGAGGGATGTATGTATGCGAATGGTATTTCGACTCGGTTGAAAAAAGCAGTGCGAGCTGCAGAAATACATTTTTTGACTTAAATAGTGAGTTATTCGTATCGGAAGGAGATAATGTCCCGCGCGATCATGACAAAGTAGCAAAGAGCCATGTAGAGTGGTAACGATTGTAAACGGAAGAAAAACAAGCATTGGCAAAGCCAATCGGTTTCACCTATGAGAAATCTATTGGCTTTGCCAGTGTTTTTTACATGTTGTACAACAGCTGGAGCTGCTCTGCAACATGGCTTATAGTAAAAATTAAAATTAAGAAATAGCACTATAACTAGGCTAGCACTGACTACATCTTAACGCCTTTTTTCTTCCTTCTAGCCATGTTACACAGCAGCACTCGCTACTATGCAACATGTAAAAAACATTGTAAGAGAGGTGTGGGGGGCTTGGTTATACTAACGACAAGCAGGAGGAGGCTGGGTGTGGGTGACAAACAATAACGAACAGGAGATGGGCAGAGTGGGTGCTTGATAAACAAAAGCTATTGGAAGCAGGGCGGTGTGAGTGAAAAACAATAGAGGGCAGGGGGAATGCCCCGGTTACGTACCGGTAATCTTCATTACTCTGAGTCCTTGTCTTCCTCACCACAGTAGTTACACGTGAGCCTCCGGCTCCTACAGAAACTCCAAGCCAACTTTTAGCATTCTAGTCTCACTCTCCCTCCTCCAAGATGGCCCCCAGTAGCTACAGCCAATCCCATAAAGGGATAAGGAAACCAGCCAACCGACCTGAAAAACCAAGCCGCAGACATGAAGCCACCAACAGGGCTGGGAGGGAAGGGAAACTATACTGTGGCAAGGAAGACAAGGACTCGGAGTAATGAAGATTACCGGTAAGTAACGGGGGCATTACCTCCTCGTCCGTCTTCCTCGCCACAGTAGTTACACGTGAGCCGATACCAAAGCATATCAACTTCATGCAAGGAAAACAGCTCACAAGATGAAGGCATCAAAACCAAATGTTTATTAAACAAGAGGCAGATAAACAAAAGAAACCCCATCAAGGAACACCAGCAGTCAGTACAGAAGAGGCAAATGAAACAGAGCCCCCACCCCCAACCTGAAGACTGTAATGGGACATGAAGGTATGAGGGGACGACCAAGTGGCAGCCCGGCAAACATCCTCCATGGAGACCCCTTTAAACGCCGCCCAAGAGACAGCCACAGACCTGGTGGAACGGCCTTGAACAGGATGGGAAGGAACCTCGGAAACCGAATCATATGCCAACAAAATAGTCTTCTTAATCCAACGACTGACCGTGGAAAGGGAAGGCTTTAAGCCCTGACGGGACAAACCAAAATTGACAAACAAATTGTCCACCTTACAGAAGGAAGACGTGCGTGACAAATATATCAACAAGCCATTATGAAAATGGGGTAGCCCATAAGGTATGGACCTGGGTGAATATAATTATAAACAAACAGTGGTCCTGAACCTATAAATTACAGTTTTCTGAACAAATCAAGAGTGAATCAATATTTGAGTTCGAAACCAACGATGATCTGTCTGCTAATTGTAAATACTGTATTGTCTATGAAGGAAACCTTGCACCACGGTTAGAGAAAATATATGAGAAGCTCGGATTCAGACGGTTTCCTGTGAATAAATGAACGGCATCTACAACACGAGCAGCATTTTCATTCACCCTAATCGGCCAGGACATCCGATGGCACTGTGAGGCTCGGACGTTTTGGATGACCACGTAAAAAGCAGCGGCTCCTCCCAAACTGAATAGGAGCTTTTCTGCACATGGCTTACCTGAAAATTGTACATATTTAATTCAGCGGTCATTGAATTTTGGAGTGAAAGTGCGCAAAATTACCGACTTGGGTACATTGATTGATTCTTCTACAAATAAGGTTCCTCACCCCATGTCATGCTTGAAGTAATGTCCCTTTGACATGGACAAAGATATGAACTCAAGGTTTCCTGTTGAGTTGTGGTAAATTTGGATCTCCCCACATCACTTGCTCTATTATCAAGGGTAAGAGAAATTGCCATACCCTACTGATAGGATAGGCTATCACCTTCACCACGGATAGTAATTCCCACACTTCCTCTTTCTTTTAGGGTCATTCATTTGCCCTGGTTGCCTCATTTTATCTCTAGTCCTGATGAAGACTCGCAATCCCCAGGTCCAACTCGCCGCTTGGGAATAAGTCGAGTCGAAACGTCGATATCTCCAATATATATACACCTTGGATCAATTATTTGTTAGCATTGTACACAGTGCAAAATTGATGATATGTAGGCTTATGTACGACAATGTTGTTGATTAGAATGTAAAAAACTATGTTGTTGGCCAGGTGCTCAATACTATGATAAATGTTCTGTTTAGTATTGACTGTAAAATAATGCGAACTTCTTCTTAATCACCATTTCTTTACTTATCTCTCCTTTCACTTATTTCATTTTCTGGATCATATCTTTCCTTTGCACGCTCCTGTTTTGGGGCAACCTTTTGTGTGTTTTTTATCGATATAAAAAGTATTGCAAAATATGAATATAAAAATTAAATAGGAATATATTTTCTCTAACCGTGGTGCAAGGTTTCCTTCATAGACAATACAGTCTTTACAATTAGCAGACAGATCATTCTTGCTTTCGTACTCAAATATTGATTCACTCTTGATTTGTTCAGAAAACTGTAATTTATAGGTTCAGGACCACTGTTTGTTTATAAATATATCAACAAGGCACGCCGAACATCCAACAGATGCAAAAGACAGTCCCCAGCCGAGGAGTGATAAGGGCACAGAACAGGAAGGACCACCTCCGCAGACCGGTGAAAGAAGGAATCAACCTTTGGAACAAAAGTAGGATGAGGCCTCGATACCACCCGATCCAACAAAACAACCAAAAATGGAGCAGACCGTAGGAAAGCCCCCAACTCCCCAATACGCTTGGCAGCGGCAATAGCCAACAGAAAGACGACCTTAAGCATCAAAAACTTCAAGTCAACTGACTTGAAAAGGCTCGAAAGGAGGCGATTGCAAGGAACGCAACACCAAAGGAAGGTCCCAAGGAGTAGGACACAGGATAAGACGGGGATGCTGAAAAGATAGAGGCTTAAAAAGCCTCACCACCAAAGGAGCCACCAAAACCAAAGGAAGGACATGAAAGGCTTGAATGGTGGCCCACTGTGCATAAAGAGTAGAAATGGCCAAACCCAACTAAAAACCATCATTTAGGAAATCAAGAATGCGAGCCGGGTCCAAAGAAGCAGTCAACAGATCATGACGAACACACCAGGAAGCAAAGTTATCCCAATGCTTAGCATAGGATTTCAGAGTAGAAGGCCTCCGGGACTGTTGAATAACACCAGCCACAGTCAACGAACAACCACCACGAATCAGCGAATACTTCTCAAGAGCCATGCCTGCAGACCCATGGACCGGAATACAGGCAGAGGAAGAAGAGGGCCCAACAGAGGGTAAGGCACAAAAGGCAAGGCCCACCCCAGAGTCACAGCCAATTCCAACAACAGGGGATACCAAGGGCGACGACACCACCCCGGAACAATCAGAAGGACAAAGGACCCCTCCATCTTGATCTTCTGCAAGACCGCCGGAATCAGGGGAACAGGGGGAAAGGCATACAAGAGGTCCCTCGGCCAAAGGAAAGACAGAGCATCCAACCTCGAAGAATCCCGGCAAGGCATAATTGCTCAAAAGCAGCAGACCTTGGCTTTCTCCTGGGAAGCAAAGAGGTCCACTATCAGAGACCCAAACATCCGCTCCAACCTCCTGAACATGGACGGCGTCAGGGATAAAGACCCCATGGAAGGAAACACCCAGCTCAGACAGTCCGCCACAGTGTTCTCCTGACCAGGCAGGTAAATGGCAGACAGGGACTCCAGGTGCAACTCCGCCCACAAACAAATCCGACGACAGAGGCAACTGAGGGAAAGAACCCTGCAACCCCCCTGAAGCCCTGACACTCCACCCTCGTTCCGCCCCTATTTAGGAGCGTGTCTCGCTCCTCGCCTAGTGTTTGCTAGCAGCCCAGTGGCAGTGGGCCGGCTTGCAGACGCTGAGAGAGCCTCTCTTGATATTACCTGCACCTCGCCCCGCTGATTGCGAGCGGCGGCGTTTTATGCTTCGCATTGTTTTTAAATTATAATCTGACTGTACCTTTTGTTATGCAGGCAACTAACTGCTATTTCCACTTCCAGAGGTGAGCTGCTGACTGGGGGCTGACTGTTATCGCGGGGTCCCAGTGGTAGCGGGCGCCATCTTTGCTTGGGCTTACCCTCACTACAGTGTAGCCCTGACACTCCACGTTTCGCCCCTATTTAAAGGGCCAATATGTGTCAGCGCAGCGGACGAGCGCAGCGGGCGCGTCGTAGGCGCGCCGGAGTTGCGCCTGAGTTAAGCCCGTCTGCGCCCGTCCGCGGCCGGCTGGGGCATGGGGCACGTCATTCTGCCTCTTTCCTCTCTTATTCCTGGTCCTCCCTTATCTCACTTCACGACCCTGCGCTCTCCCCTCCTCAGTCTTCTCCCAGGCTTGCACTATTCGGCTTGCATACGGCCAGGACAACTTTTCCTGAGATTTCCTCTTTATCATCCACCGCCAAGCCTCCTGCCCCGGGCCCTAGGATCTGTATTTCTCCTCGGTTCACGGCTCCTAACCCTCCTCTATCAGTGATGTACCTTAACACCCGGTCTCTGGTCAGCCATCAGTCTGATATTTTCTATCTACTAGGCTCGGAACAGCCTGACATCTTGTTTCTGACCGAGACCTGGCTCACAGATGATTCTTCCCCTGACATCCTGGCATCCATCCCTTCGGGATACTACATACTGCAAGCTAACCGCCCTTCTGGTAAAACTGGCGGAGGGGTTGCAGCCATCATCAGGCATTCCATCCGACCATGACATCTTGGTCGACCGTGTCAGAGAGGCTGGCATCCAGGGCACCGCCCTGGACTGGGTTCGGTCTTTCTTGACTCAACGCCATCAAGCAGTCAGGCTGTCCCAGTTCTCTGCCACCCAAGTCGAGCTGACCTGCGGCGTTCCACAGGGTTCTTCCCTATCCCCTCTCCTTTTTAATTTGTACCTGGCCCCACTAATTCGTTCCCTCCGTAGTTTTAATGTCTCCGCGTTTAATTACGCGGACGACATTCAATTGATCTTCACCATCGACTCCTCTGATGAATCTATTTCTACCTTTCAAAATACCCTCTGTTTTATCAGCAATTGGATGGGCTTAAACCACCTGAAGCTTAACCCCGACAAGACCGAGCTGGTTCTTGTCGGGGGACCCTCCAATCCTTGGCATCCCTCCTTCTGGCCTGCAAGTCTTGGCATCCCTCCATGCCCTGCTAATTCAGCCAAAGGTCTGGGAGTTGTCATTAGCAGTGACCTTTCGATGACACCCCAGATTAGCGCCGTAGTATCATCAAGCCATTTCCAACTCAGGAAAATACGTAAAATCTCCCGCCTACTCACCACTGATGCCCTTATCTTGGCTTTGCTTGCGTTAGTCATGTCTAGGCTTGACTACGCAAATGCACTATATGTAGGCATTCCTGCTTATCAACTTAGGAGACTTCAGTTGATCCAAAATCAGGCTGCCCGCCTGATTTATTGCCAACCTAAAGATCAACATGTTCGCCCCCTTTTAAAAAGTCACCACTGGCTTCCGATAACGGCTCGATGCAAATTCAAGCTTGGCTGCATTATCTCCAAATCTCTTGCAGGTCACAGCCCTCTCTTCATTTCCTCCCTGCTTCACCCTTATGCCCCTCCTCGTACCCTCCGATTATCTCAGATGGCTTTGTTATCAGTCCCCAGATTCAAGAGGAAGAAACACGGTGGCCTTAGGTTCTCTTTTTTAGCCCCGTCTTTTTGGAACTCCCTACCCCTCCCTCTTAGGTTGTCTTCCCCTTACCCCAAGTTTAGATCTTCCCTTAAAACCTTTCTTTTCACTGAGTTTTATAATTAGTCGCTTTTCCTTTGTTTCTATTTCCGGCTCCCTCAGCAAAGCGCCAAGAAACCTAATGGTGTTAGTTGCGCTCAACAAGTTTATTTAACATAACATAACATAACATAACATAACGGTTAACATAGGACATCACCACCTGATTGTCCGTCCGGACCTGCACATGGTGACCCCGGAGAAGATCTGAGAAGACCAACAGACCCCACAGAACAGCCTTCAGCTCTTTGTAGTTGGACGAACATGACATCACAGAGGGACCCCACACTCCTTGAGTCGTAGAATCCCCCAGAGTAGCACCCCAACCCAGCAGGCTGGCATCGGTAGTGAGAACCCAAGATGGAACAACCAGAAACGGGCGACCCCGAGACAGATGAACCTCGTCCAACCACCAACTCAGGACCACCCAATCCTCCGAAGACACAGGGATCAAATCATCCATATCTAGGGAACGGGGGTCCCAATGCAATAAAATGTGTGACATCACCGGATACATGTGAAGGCGAGTCCACGGCACCGTCAACAAAGACGCCGACATCAGACCTTGAACTCTCAACCATAGGCTCACAGGATGAGATATCCCCAACAACAGGGAACGAACAGCAGACATCAGGGACAGAATCTGAGCAGGGGGCAGGAACACCATCCCCAACTAAGTCTTGAAAGGAGCCCCAATGTAAGTCAATTCCTGTGCAGGAACCAGGGAGCACTTCGGAACATTCACCAGGAAGCCGTGATGCTCCAGGACATGGCACACTCTCCGGACATGCAATTCCGCCTTAGAAAGAGAAGAAGCAGACATCAAAATATCGTCCAGATAAGGAAAAACACTAATTCCCTCCCCATGTAAATGGCCAACAAGAGGGGCCAGAACCTTAGTAAAAACCCTGGGCGAAGAGCAGAGCCCAAAAGGCAATACCTGGAACTGGCAGTGATGACCCAGGACGCAGAACCGCAGAAACTTCTGAGAGTCGGTATGAACAGGCATATGTAGATAAGCATCCCTTAAGTCTATTGAGGCCAGAAAATCCCCCTGAGACACAAGAGGAAGGATCACCTGTAGCGAAATCCTTTTGAAGAGAACCTAAAGTATTCACCCACTTCAAATCCATCACAGGTCTGAGATCCCCTGTGCGTTTGGATACCAGGAAGAGAATGGAATAAACGCCCAACCCTAACTGATCGTCTGGCACTGGAATCACCGCCTTCTTCACAACAAGGGATTCAATACCTTCAGAAAGCGCCACTTTCTTCAGAGCGTCCCTGGGACAAGGAGTGGATTTGAAACAGTCTTGGGGAGTCTGGTTAAACCCAAGACGGAAACCCTCAGAAACCACCCGAATCACCCACTGATCCGACACAGTCTTGGGCCAAGAGTCCAGGAAGAAACTGAGGTGACCCCCAACCGGCCCAACTCCAGGAGCAATCCAGTCATGACTTTGAAGCCGGAGAGGTGGAGGAGTAAGCACAGGAGAACCAGGATTTGCCAAAGGAAGGAGCACCCCGGCCACGTGCCCTCCCTCGAAAGGGCTGACCAGCACGGGCCCGTCGAGAAGGACCAAAAGCCCTCTGGGAACCGAAAGCATGGAAACTACCAGCACGTTCAGGAGCCAGCAGTTTATGGTCCTCTGCCGTCTTCTTCACCATATCATCCAATGGACAACCAAACAGCTTAACACCGGAAAAAGGGATCTTCATCAGCATACACTTTTGAGTAGCATCAGCCTTCCAAGAGCGGAGCCACAACTGCCGTCTCGCAGCGACAGAAGACCCAGCAGCAGAAGCAGGCGCCCAACAAATCAAAAGAAACATCAGAAAGCAGCCGCACCTGCTGTTCCAACATCTCCAGAGTAGAAGAGACATCCTCCCCCGGTCCAACAATTCAGCTAACGACTTAAAATCCTTAAGCAAAGATTGAAGTGTGTAAGAAGAGTAGGCCGCAGCCCGGATGGTGAAATTAGCGGCTGCAAAAGTGCGCTTCACAGCACCATCCACCTTACGATCCACAGGGTCATCAAGAGAGGAAACCTCTGACACCACAGTCCCATGAGAGGACATACTGACCATCAAGGAATCAACCTTAACCGAGGAAGGAAATTTTACTGGAAAGTCCTGAAGAGGATAGCGTTTATTAAAAAAACACGGAAAAGAGCCTTTGTCCACATCCTTCCACTCCGTCTCCAAAACCTTCAACGCAGAAGAATGAACGGGTAAAGAATCAGGCTCAGCACGCTGATACTGAGAGAACAAATCATCCTCCAGAGGCACCACAGCATCAGGAAACACCAAATTCTTGTGAATGTGACCAAGCACCACCTTAAGGTCGGCAGCCTGCACAAAAAGTCCCTTGACGTCCACATCCTCCTCCGTCTCAGAGTCAAGAGCAAGAGCGTCATCAGCCCTTGCTTTCTTAGCAGGAGGAACAGGCACCTTATCCTGCAAGGCAACAGCCACAGAAGAATTAATCATCTTCTGTAACAATTCCATAGATGGAATCGTTTCCCCAGAATCAGAAGCCTCCAAGGACTCAGGAGCAGCCAAATCGGAAGAACCACCCTCCTTGATAGCGTAATTCGAGTGAAAAACACAGGCAATCCATAGAAAACACCTGATCTGTAAACTAGACCTGAGGTTGCTAGGCAACCAATGGAAATTTTTCCACAGCATGCCCACCAAACATACATAAAAACCGAGGAAGTCCCTCGGACACTCCCTAATGAAGTCCCGGACCCCTCCAGGCAAAAGAGACAACAGTATGGGGAAATGCACCTCCCGCAGCCGCAGACAAATCCAAATGGCCCCTAGGTAAGCGTGCATGCAAAAAGAAAACACCCGACCGGGCTATGTCCACTAAGCAGGACGCAAGGTAGGCAAGGGGCGCAGACACGGGAAACAGCCCGTCCAGCAGGAAGCATATGTGCGATCCCCCCTTGAAGCGAGTCCCGAACAAACACGCACAGAGAAACACTCCACCAAGGCCGCTATAGCAGGACACGGAGTGAGTATGGCAATAGAAGGGGGGAAAAACAAACGTTTAAACAATCAAAACACACCGGAAGGACACCGGAGAATACAATAAAACACACAACTGCTAACTTCCCCCCTTCTACCTACCAAAGGACATATGGGGCTGCTCCAGCAAGACCCCAGCCCCCACTCACCTGAACATCAGGCCAACAGCACTTGGAGTAGTGCAGAAACCAAAAAACAGGTTGGTTGACTGGTTTCTGTATCCCTTTATGGGATTGGCTGTAGCCACTGGGGGCCATCTTGGAGGAGGGAGAAGGAGACTAGAATTCTAAAAGTTGGCTTGGAGTTTCTGTGGGAGCCGGAGGCTCACATGTAACTACTGTGGCGAGGAAGACGGACGAGGAGGTAATGGGGGAAACACAAGTGAGGGTGGTGGTGAACGAGAAGGACTGCAGAGCAATGCACTCAATAAGAGTGCACGTCAAAAAGTAACAGAAGTGTACCTGCAGGAGTTTGCAGACAGTAGAAGGACACTGCCTGCAGCTAATAAGCTGTTTTTGGTCCATCCTCCACAGCAGGGACACAGGAGAAGACCCAGGGGGGAGCAAGAAAATAGGCGTGCGGTGGGAGTCAACTAATGGTAAGTTAGAAGGAGGAGGAGCACACTACGTGAGCACGTCACCTGTTTGCCACATGCAGTGTGCAGCTGGCTGCACGGAGAATCGATGCGCGGCATCCGGCAATTGTCACGGAACAGTTTTTTCTCTCTGCTTGAAGTGGGCCAGCTGGGGCCAGGAAGGGGGATTAGGTGTCCAGGACACCACAGGGTAAGTTAATCTCTTGCCTACCAACCTGACTCCCATGGATACGTATGTGGAGGGTCACAGAAAAACACATGGTACGGAGTGTTTGCAGGTGAGGAGGTGTGTGGAGTGGAGGTGGTGATGAGGGGGTTGAGAGGAGACAAACAACTGCTTACTATGAGACCCGAGACCCACAACCAGAGACTGAGACCACAAACTCCTACAAAAAGAGCCCCCACGTGACTTGAGACCTTAAACTTGCTGCTTGCTGCTCTGCTATAGTCACAGCCCTAGTCTTAGCCTTAGCCACAGTGTAGTGTAGTTCCTATATATCCAATAGGCTCTGCGCATTGAAATAATATATCCTATAGATTTGATGTAGGACTTATGCCAATAGGTCTCTATTGAATGTACTAAACTTAATTGTGTGTGTGTCAGGCTGTCAGCTAACTCAGAGGTCACTAGAAACTTTCTCGAATACACAAGAAGGAATTAGTTTCTGACAACCGCATAATCATGACAACTTTGTTTCCCAAGAATAAGAATATATCTCTCAGAGTCGTGGAAACAATAGATAACTAGTTCACTCAGTCAATCGTGCATGCTTAGTTTGTACAGAGTTGCAGAGAAATAGTGAGACAGGCGTTTTCAATAAAAAAGGGTTTATTGAAAAGTCTTCTTTCTCATGCAAGAGAAGTGAACTGCTAAAATTGTTAGGCAGACTGCAAAGTATAATGCGTACAGCATAAACAGTAATATGAAATAATACTGTAGGAGCATTTTATGGTTTCTAAGCCATATAAGCATACATATATAAATAACATAGACTAAAATACTCAACTGATGCTTCTAAAATACACCTACTCCAATGTACCTAATCTAAGTCTAGTTTGAGGGAAGAAGTAAGTAAGGTCTTTTGCATAGGTTTAGGTTTCCCAAGAATCTACCAAAGGTTTCTCTAGGTTTTAATCAGCTCCATACCTTAGAATGAAGGAGGTCTGGTATCTATGTCTCGGGGACTCGATTTCCAAACACCCCGCAATGGGAGCCTGAAACACTGGAGCTAGATTCTCGGCAGGAGAAAGGCAGCTTCCTGAACAGTGCGTCAGCTGGAGAGTCGGCTTCCTTCGGCAGTTGCTGTAGCATGCTGCGTCGGGCAAGTAGGTCTTCGAACTGCTCCGAACCACTGGGTCTTGCTATAGCAAGTGAAGGTATATTTATACCTTGAAGGTATTTAGGAATGCCATAGTTTGGCGTAAAGTCGGGCATATGAATGTCATGAATGAACCCCTGGGGAATAGTTGTTCATTGTAAAGTAACTGAGTTTTTGGAGAAATCAATATTCAAGCAAGGGGAAGTTTCCTAACGGCTTAATCTGGTTTTCCAAGAAATTGTTGTGACGTTTGGTGAACGGATGGAAGTAGCCATGCCTGTATTTGGGTAGCATGGGTTATGCCTAAATAAGGGCTTGATTTCTATGCCTATGTAAGGGCAACGTGAATTGTACCTATATAAGGGCATGTATCTGGAAAATGTAATCAAAGCCTAAAATGCCACACAACTCCCACTCCACTTTCTTATGTACAACATTACTAAGTCCAAAACACGTTAAACATATTTAAACATGATGTGTTCAAAACCCACTCAAAATACATAAAAATGCATTGGTACTGGTTGTACACAATAAGAGCATTTGTGCTGTATGCATTTAAAGTAATGTTCCATTCAAAGCATATAGTTTGACATTTGAAAATACTACCCGAGTGAATCACGAAAAAATACATTTATGAAATGGCTCTTAAATACAGAAGAAAAAGGTCGAGGCCATTTCTTGGCAGATTATATAAACTGTTTGAATGTGGACAAGGTCAAATATTTTCTCTGGATGTTTTCAAAGAATTCAAGTTCTCTATGAATAGTTCTACTTTAAGCAGATTACTTTGTGCCAAAAAAATGAAAAAATAAAAATTTGGAAAAGCAAAAGTTGATCATAGAAAAAATAGAGTTCCTTAGTTAGAACTTTGTTTTGAAAAATTGAAGATCGAATTCAGAGTCTCTCAGAACACCGTGTGCCAAATTCAAAAGTCAGTTTCATTGTTTGGAGAAAACATCAAATCTTCTAAGTCCGAAAAGAATTTGTCTACCATTGTAGGTGAGAGTTGGATTACCTTGTTAAGAAGATCAACTGCACATAGATGTGAAGCCTCGCTGTCAGCTTTGGTCGAATTAGCAATGTTCACAGTGGAAGGTACCTGTGTGCCTGTTTCCTGTTTCCTCTCGTACCTCACTGTCAGCATTTTGCGTCTGGAAGATCTCAATGAATGCTGTCATCAGATTTGGTAGCCGCTGGGGACAACACTGCGCATGGGACTTTACTGGGTCCAGCAAAGTATCAACATCCGTTGGCATAACTGATGGGAGTGTGAGACAGGTGTCTAACACGCATTCTTCTCCACATAGCAGGCATCGTAGAACAGGTAAGATGCAATCTTGCCAAATTGGCCTGAATGATAGATTCAGGCCAATAGATTCAATTCTCTTATACGAGGTAGTCCTAAAATTTGGACGATGCGCTCACAACACTTCATCGCCAGTAGAGTATTTTCCGCGATGAGCTGGGTGTCACTTGTGGATTTGCTTGCCATATCGAAGCAGTAGGAGTAAAAATAGTATCCCTGCAGCGAGTCCCAAAATGAGAGGCAATCGGCCAAACACAGAGTGCACGAAGTTTGGAAATATTCCTAGGACTGCTTCAAAGGGTGCTAACAGTCCTGAAAAAACTGTCTTAAATACATGTACAATACCACTCATATCAGACATAATTAAGATATGACTTAACATTTCTGAGAAATGTATAGGGCAGTTTGTAGTTAAGAGGGCATGTATCTCTGCAGAAGTCCTTGGGACTTGCAGATCATAGGTCTCTTTGGCCGAGGTCAGTGGCACAGTTTTCTGTAAAAGAATGGCTTTCATTCTGCTTAAAGTATCAATTCGTATAGAAGAGATGTTCAGTGAAGGCCATAATGGCGACTCCCAGTCTGTCTTGGTTTTAGGAAACAATACTTGCATACAGCAAGTGACCCTGGGGGACACAGTTACGAGATAGGACAAACCTGGCAACATGCCACAGCAGCTCTGATCATTCAACATGAGGTAACTTCCATTAGAAAGTTGTCCAAAAATTGGATCAATCACCGCAGCTGGTGAACCTTGCAGGTGGCAGGATAAGTTGTTAGAGGAACCATCGCAGGCCCCGTGCAAATTAATACACTGAGAAAGGAGAGAACCACTTAGTGCGTTTTCACAATTTTTACCACTAAGAAAAATTTCTCTACCCCCACCCGAACATTTGTGTGTGTATGGTAATTCCCAGGATGTCTTGATGTATTCTTTACCCAACCTTTCATAAATGCCTGCTGGTATTTGTTTTAAGCAATACTGAAAAGGGAAAATTGTAACAAGCAGAGTGATTGTTCCGTGTATTATCCATTCAATGGCTGGCTTTTCAGCGACTGTAAATGGCAATCTTTCCAGTTTTTCAATGCTCAGCACCGTATAGTCTGCTCCCCTCTGTGCCGATTTCATCTGTTTATCAGTGAGATTAAATTCTGAAAACAGTGACGTAGTATCATTTAAACGCCAAAGCACATAGCCTGAACGTAGGTTTCTTAACGTCCAACCTTACAGCATGCTAGAACATAATTGCGACTTACCATGTTGCAGCATGACCAAGTCCTGTTCCATGATGTCTATGACAGAGGATACTATGCTGTCCAATGAATATATCCTGGACGTCAGAGTCGTTAACCCATTGTCAATTACAGAGAGAGATTTCTCTAAGTTAATACGATCTATTTCTCGTATTCATTCTGCAGTCTCTGCTTGCGTAAGCTTCCATGCTTCATTATACAATTCATAGATACCGGCGTATATAAAACATTTTGGATGCGGTTTTCTTGGTCCTAGCAAGAATTCCCTAAGATCAGCGCCATCTTTAAGTAAAGAGGTGTTGTTTTACATCCTTTAGTGTAGATATATGTAGCCACTCAAGGCACAGTTTCCATACACTGTATGTTATTACTATTCCTGGATGCTGTCTATGAACTTATCTTAGGTCTGGCATAGTGAAAATGAACCCCTGTGTTTTATTCAGGAATCTATCTTGTCAGGTGTTGGTGTCTGTGGGCCAGATTAACCATTTTTTCCAATCTGGATCTGTTCTGTTGTGATGCAAAATAGTATGTATGTCGACTTCCCCCTCTGAAGTGTTATTACTATCAGGTGAATGTTTAGGTATAGACGGTTTGTTCCTCCCTTTTATCTTGGCTAACCCAAGACAGGATGTCTGTTGGACAGTGTCATTCAAAAACATTATTTGTTCTGGGATGATGCAGGCTCTAAATAAAGCTTCTAATCCCTGCATTTACCAGTCTTTTGTGACCCAGACAGTTTTTGTCTCAATGTTGTCTTTCCAAAAGTTGAAACCTAACAAAGACAGCTGAGCATAAACGGCAGCATAATACATTTGTTTGGTATTTGTCTATATACTTTTCATTCCTGTCCTATTAACATTTTTAAAATAAAATGATTCTAGATTGGTCATTGAAATTTGGCATAAAATGATTTTGAGCTACCCTTCGGTGGCGTAGGACAATGTTCACATTGGTTAAATATCAGTACAATTCTAGGATTCGCAGATTTGTTTAAGAAATGATGACCATAGTGATTATAACAATACATTTGTTCATAATCTGATTAACCTTGTACGTATTCATGATTTGTAAATACAGCAGACATGTCTAAGTCTGACATCATATTATTAACAGTCTCAAAGTCCCAATCATCAGAAAAGGTACTATATGAAACAAAATCATTCAAGGAAATCTTGAACTTCTGTGGAATCTTCAACAGCTCCGCCGGACCGAAAATGCCATATTCAGTTCTGTCCCAAGCTATACCACCAGGTATAGGAACGGTTCTGATGTTCACTGATGACAAGTCTCTTTGTTCACAATGAGATGATTTGTGTGGCTTGAGGAGTAAGTTGATGTTCTTACTTGCTGTGTCCTTTTTTACATATCTTCCATTTATCAGCATTCCCAAAGTAATTACCAGAGTCATCCAAAGTAGAAGAAAAAGTACACCCAACACAATCCAAAGTTCAATTCATGGTGAAACCAGATAAGTCTTTTCCAGGTGATGAAAAAGTTCTGTTGCTTGTTCTTTAAAAGTTATTTTTACTGGCGTTGTTTCAGGTTCGCTAGGATCCTCGGAAAACGTATAAAAGTTAATGAAATAGCCAGAGGCAGTTCTGTCAATTGTAGGAATTGGATCAGAATTCGTTGAAATCGCTGGAACCACTTGAGCACTTGTTACATTTGGATAGTCAGAGGCTATTTCATTGTAGACAGACGTTTCTTGATGAACTGTTATTTGGGTTTCAAGAGGTACAAGTTCCATAGCTGTGTTGCATAGTCCTTCATTTCGCACTGCAGATTCTTCAAAAGTGATGATGAGTCTTTCAGTTTGAACCTCTTGGATAGTATCCACATTCTGACGTCTTCTACATCTTTGGAGTCCACTTAGCCTGCTGCTTATGATCGGCCACATGATGTGGTTTGACCAGGTCGATGGACACAAACCTGTTCTCCTTTTTACCAGCAAGGGGCGGCAGTAATACTGTTCTTGATCCATGGATTGCTAGGACAGGTACTGGTTGTCTGTAAGAAGGCCCGAATTCCTTCTTGTCCCCGATCTTCTCTCTGACTAGATCCCCAAGCTTAGGAATCCAGACAGGCCTTGCTGGGATGGTCGGTTTCTCTTCAGTGGCTTTTGGCTTCAGGAAGACGTTACTTTGTTTCGTTCTTATTTCTAGGGCTGGACGTAGTTTGCGAAGTAGCGCTTCTCAAAGCTATGCAAAGTGCACTTCGCACTATGCGTAGCACTACGTGAACTGCCTAGTAGCATGTTTTTACTGTGCAAGATGCCGTTTTCAATGATTGCACATTGCAGACAAGCATCCGGTACTGTGCAATCATTGAAAACGGCATCTTGCACAGTGCGAGCTGTAGTTTTCAGCCGCTCGAGTAGATTTTTACTCGAGCAGCAGATTTTTCAACGCGGACTGGTAGTTTCTCATTGCGAGTAGTCGCGAGCATACGTGACCACTCGCAATGAGAAACCTGACCTCCCCGCGTTGAGAATATCGCCGGAAGGTTTATTTTCCACGCCCGTTATCAGCACCTTGATGTTGCTGATCGTGAACGAGGAAAATGTCTCGCAGGGATGTCATTTTTAACCCTGGGCGTAGTTCGCGGAGTCGGACTCCGCGGAGCTACGCGAAGACGCACTTGCACTCCGCGAACTACGCGTAGCTCCGCAGCCATGCGTAGTTGCTTGCTAGACCCGTTCGCACGCCGTTTTTCGTCTTCGGGAGCGCGGTGCGCGTGTTCGGGGCGTTGCCTGCATGCTCGGGATGGCTAGCGCGCTAAGTTACCCAAGAGGTTTGTCCCGCCCGCTTGCGTTCCCTTATTTCCTGTTCCGGGTCACAAGTAACGTGTTCGGGGTGTGCAAGACATGTTCGGGAACTCATCTTCTCGTTCGCACTACAAAAGTGCGTGATCGCGCTAAATATCGCGCAAACCTACCCACGCGGTCGCGATGGGCGCAGCCATCTTGGATCACACACTCTGGCTATGGTTTTGGGCCTACTTTAGCATCTTGCTGATATCTCTTCAATCCTGGTCTTTTTACCCACTTTTTCAAACTTTCTTTAGTTATTACCTATCTCTCTCTGTGCCTAGGTTTATATTTTTCATTTTATTTCTACTTTTACAACTTTTCTATTGTTTTATTTTACTTCCTTCTTTTACCTTGCTTCTTCTTTCCCCTACCTTTTTGTCTTGAACTTTTCTTCTCCCCTCCACCCAGAACCATGGTCAAGGGCGCCAGCAGCAGCGGCGGCTCAAAGGGCAAGGCGCCTGTGCCCCAAAAAACCCGGCTGCCTTGCGGCAGAATGCGCCCCCTAGGGGTGAGGCCCCGCCAACTTTTTGGGGAGGAGGAGGTGGCTGCCCTGGTCTTTTTTATCTAGCGCCACCTCCCCTTGATGTTGGCAGCAGGCGGCACGCCCGGCTCGGGCTACCACCAGATTGAAGAGCGTCTCCGGCGGTGGGCGAAGGTGCGCCGGGCAGTCTTCCGCTGCTCCGCTATCCGGCGTACCCACCATCAGCTGACCCACCGCTGGGCAGACATTTTGGACCGGGAGCAGGACCTGTTGGACCTGCTTGGTGTCGAGGTCGTGGGTCTTGGTGAGTGGCTTCCCCCCCCAAAAAAAGTGCGTGTATAATATATATCTATAGTAGTATAAGTATTGTTATTGTATCTTTGTAAATCTTGGCTGAATAAGTAATGCGATGACTGGTGCTCCTAGTTACATTTCCGATGTGTTCCGTTATATCTACTGTAATTGTATGACACTGGTCTGTGCTGCGCTTCTTCATCTTCACTGACTCTTGAGTGTTCAATTTGGCGCTAGCTTTTGCTGTTTATTGATGTGAGATTTTCTTTATTGTAGAGAACTGAAGTTAGTTAATGCTATTAATAGAGTCTTGTCCTTCCTTTGTCCGTCAGTGAAATAGCGGTTGATGGATAATTGTACGTGTTTGCATATTGTATCATTTTTTTTTCACGGCCTTCTCTTCTGCATGAATCCTCCTCTGGCAATGAATGCTAAAGTTACTTTGTTCTTCTTACCTCAGCCAGGGCCGGCTTTAGGCATGTGCAAGCTGTGCAACTGCACAGGGCCACCAAACGCCAGGGGCCACCACACCAATATATATCCTTAATTTAATAATCCTCAGTGGATGGATACATATTTGCATGGCGGCCCCTGGCAGGGATTTGGTGCCTCCGGCTCTGTTCCACTTCCAAACACCCTGACTCCCCCCTCTTCACTGGCCTCCGTGCTCTGCCCTGACCTCCTCTTCCGGGCCCCCCTACCTACGCTCCCTGGCCAGGACCACCATGAGCCTAGAGCCGCCCCTGCCTCAGCCCTCCATAGAACTGATGTAGTTTGTTTAGTGAGTGGGTAGGGCAGCAGTAGCATTCAGTGAGTAGCAGAACAAAATATGATGCAATGAACGTACAATTTCGTGTTAGTATGCACAAAGTTAAGCATGTCTCCTCCTTGTGATCTATGCATTTTGCTGGCAAAAATAAAAAAGAAATGCCTACTTACAGATAATTGATTACCCCATTCTTGAATCGGTGGTGTTGTTCAGGTGTTACTGCCTCTGTGTTACTTAGTAATCTGCTTTAACAAAAAGGGGTAACCCTGTGTCCCTCAGAACCTGGGTATATGTGGTTTACAAACAAATGGTTCTGTTGGGTAGCGATAATAATTCCTTTAGAGGGGGCTGAAAACAGCTCCGTGACCTATAACAAGCAACACACTCTCTGATAAGTAAAGTTTTTATATGTATTTAAAAATCATAAATACATATAAAAACTTTACTTATCAGAGAGTGTGTTGCTTGTTATAGGTCACGGAGCTGTTTTCAGCCCCCTCTAAAGGAATTATTATCGCTACCCAACAGAACCATTTGTTTGTAAACCACTTAGTAATCTGCAATCAGAATGTTTATGGAACATTTGATTTGTTTTCTCCAAGTATACAGTCAGTGAATCATGCAAGGCACTAGTCATTTGGTAGATCAATGTTTGTTTCTTTTAATGTTGTAGCAGTCGTTTTTGAAATGCTGTGCTGTCTATGTTTCACAGCACTCAATGCTTTTCTCTTTCTTTATTATTTCTTACATGAACCACAGAACCCAGGGGCAAGCAGAAGGCTGGGACCGAGTCGGCGGGTGAACCTGAACCACAGGCACAGAGCTCCTCTACTGAGGATCCTGCTGCTGTCCCCAGTAAGTCCAACAGTGCTTTCTTTTCTTTTGGAACAATGATATTTCCCTAACTTTCTAACAGAGCTTTTTTTTCCAACCGATTAATGACATTTCATTCCTAACTAAATTTTGACAAATGCTTTTTTGATTTTGATTATGTTTTCAAAATTTTGGGTATCTGTCCCTGCCTTTCTGTTCCTTCAAAGAGCCTCTGTTATGACTCTCTGTGCTACCACTAGACTGTCTGTAGGTAAGCTTGCCCTGTTGCCCACTCTTTAGTTAAGGTATTAATCTTTTCAAAAAATCTGTGATAGAATAGCTGCAGGCACAGGGTCCACTCCTGTCTTATGCTTTTTCCTCTGTAATGTCTCTTCTTTGCCAATTGACACCAACCAAGTATGCATCCAGATGTTGGTCCAGTATTTTGTAAACGTTAGTATACCACTACTACTCTTGTGGGTATTCTATTCTTCTATGCAGTCACATACATAACTATGTATGCACCACAAAATTGGATGTTGGTGATAGGCAGGTTGGACCTTACTTACTTACAGTCTTACACCTCAGTCACAGAACTCTGAGGAACCCACAATTCACTGAACGACAACCTATATGGGCTCAGTCATTGGTCAATTATTCAATTATCCCACTCCTGAACCCCAATACCAAGATGCCCAATGCTTTTATGACACAATCCATAACCTAAGTAACCCCCTTTTGCTCACTCTCTCGTGTAAGTCTACAAGACAACAGACACTGAAAATATACTTCCGAGTCAATGTGGTACTTCAAAAGCTTTATTTTGTTAGAAGTAACTAAGTAAGTAACATCAATGTTTTTTTAAGTTGTTCCGTGAAATACGTCAAGGCCCACCATAAAAAATCCAGAGTTAAAAAAGGCTGAATAAAGTAATCTACATTTGTACAGCTACCAGTTCACGATAGGGAAATGTGGGAAATGTCGGAGACCCCTCACCATTGAACGTATACTGGTTACATATGCCTCTTTTTGGTAAGCTCTGGAAATCTCTGCTTCGTAGAAGGAAATCTTCTCATCTGCCGAAAAATAATGACAAAAGTGGTGCACGTTAGACAGTATGAAAAAATTAAATACATTTATGCAAGTTTTTAGCAGTCATGCTAAAAAAAAGGTGTAACCTGAGGCTGTAAGCAAACTCGATTCCACAATCCACATTGAAAAAGTAAATACGGGCCTTTTTATTTTCCAAACTCTTCAGGTGTATGCTTTGAACAGTCATGTGGCCTCAAAGGCGTCTTCTCGTACTGCGCAACAAGCTGCGAGGTAGCATGCGCAAAACTGTAGACATTGATGTACAAACTGGTTAGGTTACATGGTTCAGTCTAACTTTCCAAGGACTAGAGTAGCAGTAGAGATGAGATGAGCTTGGGTACCATACCATAACAAATGAATGCTAATATGTGTAGTGAGTTAGTTACTCTGCTGTACTAGGCAATGTGGACTACTACTGATTACGTTGTACTTAACTGTTTTGCAGAGCTCCATTCTTGGTGAACAAGTACAATGGGGGCTGTGCATCCATCTAAAAAGGTGTACTTATTTCTATAGGTGCAGAACCGGTACCATCCACCAGTGCCGACGGGGACAGCAGCGCAGCGTCAGCTGAGGCGATCCCGGAGGGGACAGGAGGACCAGAGGCACCTACACCAGCACCAGCAGCAGTGGTAGAGGAGCCAACAACGTTGGGCGATGGTAAGTTACATTCAATAGTGATCCGCATTACTTGGTGGGTGGGGAAAACTTCCTCACTGTACTCTGATATTTATAATGAACTTGAAGTTCTACTGGACAATATATGACGCCACCTTTATTTGTCATTACCAAGCTTAGCATTACCACCGGCGAGAATTGATAAAATAACAGGCCTCTTCTATCTGACTACAACTCAGCTGTGAAAGGTTGGTGGCAGACTAAAAAAGTCTTATCCACAACATTACATGACCACGATGGATTAACACTAAGGAGATTGATTTTAAGTATGATGAAAGGAGCAAGGAAAAAGCACCAATCATCTAATATAGAAGGATACTTTGGAATCAGCAATGCAGGTGGCTGATAGCAGTCGGATGCATGGGTTGTTGTGGAAGCATAGAAAGGGGAAAACACAGCTGCCTGCGTGGGTGGGAGACACATCCAATATCGGTGGGCATTGGTGGATAGTGTCAGCAGCGGTGTTTTGGTCAAACCCAAAGGCAAGGGAAGGAGGGGACGACTGGATGCATTCCGGGTCGTTGCTGGCGAAACACAAACCACCTAAGGTTTGTTGCGCGATATAAAGAATGATAGTCTCTACTAGACATTTACTAGTACTAGCTGGCCCCTGTTAATTAATGTTAGTTTGAGACTGTCACTGTTCCCGGAAGCACAGATTATATGATATAAAAAAACGAGATATGAAAAAGACAGGTGTTCGTATGTGTGTGACCGTTGAAGTACACCCATGCTATGCTACTAGGGCAGGCATAATGCCGTGCCAAAAAGTCAAACAAATTAAGTATATAAGCCGTAGAATGTTCAAGATAGATAAAACACCATTTTTTGTACTCAGCTTGCTTGCTAGGGCTACTGTACTGTGCCACTATGTGTTGAATAAATTTTGTGTTCTTGATTTGCTGGGATTTTGGATTACAACAATTCTGTCTCTTTCTTTATAGTTACTCCTTCAAAACCAACGAGAAAGGAGTTGGCAGTCCGGGCCCGGCAGCGGAAACTGCAGGCCATCGTTGAGGCCTACCGCCGGCTGGTGGCTCAGGCCGAGGAGGAGGAGGAGGAGGCGGCGGCAGCAGCTGCTGCCTCTTCCAATGCCCCGGCCCCCAAGCCTGCAGGAGTACGTCGAAGTGGTCAGGCAGCCGCCCGCCGCCAGATTTTTTCAGCATCGGCCACCCTCCCACAACAACATGCATGCCAATGTAGGTGCCGTCAATTCCAAAGAAAGATTCTCCTCCGGGTAGCCAGGCTGGAGGGTGAAATAGAGGAGCGTGTGAAGCTCATTGTTGATAAACACTTAAAAGCCCGCCGGCTTTGAGATGGACCCTGTTTGTTTGCCCCTTTTTCAATCCTTTTGTTGGTGGGTGGGAATTGGGTGTTGGGGTTTTTTACTTTACATTGAACGTGGAAATTTGGTTGGGGTTAGGGGAGGCGGGTAGGGACAGCTGTGGGGTAAGATTTAATATATATTTTATTTTTGTATCATCTTTATTTATATTATGTTAAAATAAACGAGACACAAAGTTATGTTCAAAAGAAAACATTTGAAGTTCATTTGCGTTTCTTGGGGGGGTGGAGGGGGGACTGTTTCACCAAATAATGTACGTTGTGCAACATCGCAAGGTTTAATTGGCCATGCAGGTCGGCGGACAGTGCTTTCTAATAAAAAAATATATTGCCCACATCTTTAACATGCAGACAGATAGATGCGGTAAACCCTCACCGAGTTATATTTGTAGTATTAGAAGAACTACCAGTCTGTCTTGCGTTATACCTCACAGCAAACTTATCTTACCTGTGATTGCTGATGATGATTTATGATGAAGTGTGGCACTGCAAGGGCTGCATTTGTTTCCCAAGACAATGGAGAAGAATCTGTGGTTCTGAACTTCTGTGATAGTACTAGTAGTAGACAGACCCTGCCAGTAGCATTTTGAGACAAAAAGAAAGAGGCAGTCATTTGCGTGACAGACAATGTGGGGGTAGTATAAGTATTAAGTACAGTACATTACACGACTGACCCAATATTGCAACTGCTAAACTGAAACAAAACAATGGTTTTGGGGACTGGAAACTAAGTGCAAGAGAAAATAAGAAGTTCAACTGTAGTTACTTGTAGTACTCACGGCAACGTCAAACTTTTCTAAATCATAATGCTTTAAACTTAAACCCAAACAATTACGCCAATTCATTAGATGTATTCGTTGTTTGATGGTAATGGTAAATTATTTGGCATTATACACAGAGCTTGAGTTGGGAAGCCGAAGAAGATCCTGGCCATGCCTTGTTGACATTTCACTATTGTTGCTTTCACCACATCTGCCCCAGCAAGCGCGTGATCAAATTGTTGGTGTATATTTAATGTAACAAACATCACACCTCAATGAAACCACGCAGCCCGGGGGAAGAGGGTTAGGGTTTGTTGAATGGATGGGTACGGGGGTTTTGGGAAAGGTTTGAGAAAGAAAAACAGTACGCATGGAGACAACAAAAGCAAAACAATGAAGACGATGATTTATGATGTTGATCCACTAGCCAATGAATGTAAGGAATAAACGTAAGAAAAGGACACGCTGAATATCATTCTTGGTTTCCCGCCATCCAATTGCTTGATGATGAGGATTAGTGGTAAGGGTGAGTTGATGCTCATAGTATAATAGCAGTGGGTGTAAAACGTCCAGCCTGAAAAAGAAAAGGTAAATACAAAAGAATGTGAATGACCTAAACAAATTGTAATACAGTAAAGATCAAAAAAATAATACAAGAGGAGTAGTCGTATGAGAGGACTTTCAGACTGAGGCGGCTTGGATACAATATGTATAAGTCTACTAGTTGCACATCATTATTAATCTAGAAGTACAAAAAAAGAAAGGAGCCAGCACAGAACAGGCCCACGACGACACAGGGTCGCCCGTAATACAAACTGCATTTCCCTAAAAATTTCACAGAGCCACAGAAAGGGGAATAAAAAAGCAACCTAGCATTTACAAAATTAATCAACAAAATCAATGCGTCATTCTCAGTCATCAATCATACCACTATTGTACTCTACCACTGCACAGTGCACACACATGTAGTAGCCTGGGTCTACTGTGCTGTGCCTCTTATTTGTATTTATTACCTTGTATTCCACTCCAAGAAACATCGTACATCAATCAGCTCAGATCCAACTGCCTGACAGCAAAGATATGGTGGTCACCATCATTATCAGGTGTGGCACGTGTAGTCCAACAGCAACAGCAACTCAGTCTGTAGTGAGTGACTACGATAAATTAAGTCCTGACTGCATCTGTAGTAGTAGGAACACAAGTGCGTAAATAATTTATATTATTAAATAACATGGAAAAATTGGCTATCACGTGAGTCTGAAGTTACTAGTATACTTCAACTCCATGCACATTTGCTCAGAGTCAGCAAAACAATACATCCAATGCAATGCATGGCATCATTCATTTAATATACCTGTCTTGCTCTTCTCTTTCACTGTCAGATGATTGATCACAGATGCTGCCGAGCCTTTTAAAAGTAATGCGAGTCACAACAAGTTGACTTCAGTTGTGGATGCCTGCTCAAGTTTCTTTTGACACTGAAGAGTTGTCTATGAATGCCTGCTCAAGTTTCTTTTGACACTGAAGAGTCGTCTATGAATGCCTGCAGACAGAGGTGGTAGCCTTAAGACTCAGTAAGGCAGTGTTGAGTTGCAGATTTCAAATGAAATAGAGGATGGCTGTAGTCATGTACGGTTCACTTGTTATGGAGGGACTGTTAGAGGCTACATTATTGTTATTGTACTATACTCCATCTACAACATCCAATGTATGGCTGGCAAGATGGAATTGTATTGACTTGAGTGGGAGTCAAGAAGATGGAGCAAGACTCTGAGGAGTGCAGTCAACATGGAACATAAATTCACAGGCGTGCAACTCCAGGAGGTAAATAAAAAGATACAGTGAAAATAAATGCACAGGCGTGCAACTCCAGTAGGTACATAAAAAGAATCAGTGGTGGGGATGGATTTGGTTGTTGTTTTTATTAGCAGTTTTGCACCAGAAAGCCATTGTTAATAAGAAAATAAATAACACAAATAAAGGAAGAGAGAAAGTAACAATTTAAAAGCCTATTTGTCAGGGAAGAGGAGCTCGTCGTCAAACTCTGGGGGTTCGGACAGAAGTAGGTCATGTAACACAGTAGTGATGATGTCTTCGGACTCGCTTTCTTCATCCTGCTCTGGTTCACGTACAGTATAGTCTGGTGGTATGAAGTGTTGATTCATTTTTATAATTGTCAGCCTCTCCACGCTTTTGGGGGAGAGACTGGTCCTTTTCGATGTCACAATGGCACCAGCAGCACTGAAAACCCGCTCAGAAGGGACACTGGCTACAGGACAAGCCAGATACTTTAGCGCCAGCCTGCTCAGCACTGGCCACTGTCTCCTTCTTTCATACCAATAGACCAATGGGCTTTGCTCCATGAACACCTCTGTTGTGTCATCCAGATAGGCCTGAACCATCCGCTCATCGTTCATTGGTGCTCGGCTTTGCTGGTCCTCTATCCCCTTTGCAACAGCAACGGACTTACCCATCCCTTTTTGTAGAAAAAAAGCAGTTATGCTTTTGGTTGTGTCTGCTCAATCAGATCGTGTAGGTGCTGTTTTTGGTACTGTTGGTGCCTGCTGGGAAGCAGACGCACTGCTCTCATGCTCTGAAGAACTTGCCTCAGGAGGATGGCCTGGAGTACTTTGACTGTCCTGGGCTGGCACTGGCAGGCCTTTAAGTAACAGCCGTTCAGTTTCTAAATCATTAGCTTCCACAGCTATGGAAGTTTTGTAATTGGCAACATCCCCATCTGAAAAAGGAATTACTGCGCTACTGCTGACAAACAATTTGTACCGTGGATCCAACATTGTTGCAGTTATGTAATGTTGATCTGACACAATCATTTGAAGCCTTGCATTTACAGATAAGCGGTTGGCTAAGGCCTTGGCCAAGGTATATGCATCAACTTTTTCTTCGTCACCTTCGTATGTTTCACAGACCTCCTTCAGCTGTTGCTCAAGCATGTACAACAATGGGATGGCTTGGCCCATAGTACAGTCCTCCCTGCTAACTGCACGTGTGAAGACCTCAAAAGGTAGTAGCATCTCTGTCAAGCATTTAATGATGTCCCACTGCCACATCTCAACGGTCAGGGTTTTACGATTAACAGTAGGATCCCCTAATCTTCTTGACATGACATAAGCATTCAGTGGTATGTACTGCTCAAAGAGACGCTCAAGCATGAAATAAGTAGAGTTCCAACGTGTTGGGACCTCCTGGATCAGTGCTTTGACTGGCAATTTATGCTCACGCTGAATGACGCGTAGCAGCTTCCGTGCTTTAAAAGAATGGTTAAAATGCTTGCATATTCTTCTGCAGATGGTCAGTATGTCAGTTTTCAGAAAGTCTTGCGCGACTAAGTTAATGCAGTGTGCCAAACAGGGTACCCTGAAATAATGTCCTTCTCTCATTGCCTTCACTACATTACTGCCATTGTCGGTGGCACAAAACCAATCTTAAGGCCTCTTGGTTGCAGCCATTCAAAGACCTTGCTGTTAAACTCAGACAAAATGTTTTCAGCAGTATGATTTTTCTCCATACCAAACATGGCTAAGGTTGCATGTCTGCGAGTATCATTAAAAATCCCAGCAACGTCAAGGCCTGAAGTTAACTTGTCTTTAACACCTGCAAAAGAGATCCAGTGTGCGGTGATGCACATGTAATCTGCTGTGGCTTCGCGACTGCTCCACATGTCTGTTGTCAGGTGGATACAATGGACAACACTCTGTTGTAAGGCTTTCCCAATCAATTCCAGCACGTCGTGGTGTTGTGCTGGAATAGCAACTCTTGCAAAATAGTAGTGACTGGGAACGTCCCATTTTGGGGAGAGTGTTGCCACTAATTCCCGAAATCCCACTGCCTCAACAAATGAAAATGGGAGAAGGTCGAGTGCCAACATTTTTGCAAGTTTCGCATTGTACAAACGTGCTATTGGGTGGTTCCGCTCGTACTTTCCCTCCTGCCTAAACATGCTAGTAATGGTACGCTGCTTGGTATTTCTTTCTGTTATGCTAGACGGACCACCTTGCAACGCAGACTTTGCACTCCTTGGTGTCTCCGGCTGACTCTGGTGCCACTGAGAAGTTGCTGATGCGGAGGATGTGGACTGCACCACTCCAGTGCTGGCGACAGGGCTCATTTGTATACCACTCCCAGATAGAAGGTCATCGTCTCCCTCTTCTTCCTCCTGGTCAACTATGAGTGGACCTTGTAGTACTGTATCCCCACCAACACCAGTGCTTACATTTTTTAAGCTTGCAAGGTGGTTCTCCCACTTGATTAAGTGTGTTTTTTTCAAATGGGTCGTTTGGCCTCCAGTACCATAGTTTGTACCAATCTTACCACGACTAACATTGGCATAACAAATGGTGCATATAGCAATGTTCTCCTGATGTGGGTGAACCGTAAAAAAATCCCACACTGGGGAGGTAAACTTTTGTCTCCTGCCATAGGAAGAGGACCCACTTCCAATGCCGGATGAACTGGAGGATTTTTGTTGAATTTCCCTATGTGACAGCTCAGTACTAGTACTGCCACTACCTCCTTCTGTTGAGGTGGCGCTTGTGCTGGATGTCGGACGCTGCCGGGCCTTCGCTGATGAAAAAATGGGAGCTGGTGTTACTTTGGGTGCTGAGTGTGTAGGAGTTATACGTGCTACCTGCTCATCACTAATCGCAGCCCTTCTGGATAGGGTGAAAATGTTGGTCTCTACATCCTCTGCACCAGGAATAACGCTCGTGATGATAACAGTGTTAGACCCGTCTTTATCACCAGCAGTATCCTGCTCACCTACATTGACCTCCATAAGTTCAAGCCTTGGTGGATCCTTCCTTTTTCCTAGCCTGGTCTTGGGATGTCTCTCCTTTGAATGCTCAGATAGTTTTGGATTCCAATCCTTATCAAGGTCATCTGAAGGGATGCTTGGCGAAGAAGTCGATGCACTGCCACTAACCCTCCTTTCCCTTGGTAAATTGAAAGACAATAGATCACCTCCAGAAGTGGCTTCCTCTTCTTCTTCCTCGGAATGAGGCTCTACTTCCTGAACTGCCCCGACTTCGGGAGGAACAACTACTACTATTGCGTGCGGAGATGGTGGTTGTTGTTCTTGAGGAAGTACTATAGCGGGCTGTGGTTCTTCAACAACTACTATTGTGGGATTTGGTTGTTGTTGTTGAACAACTATTGCGGGCGGTGCTTGTGGTTGTTCAACAACTATTGCGGGAAGTGGTTGTGGTTGTTGAACATCTACTGCTGGCGGTGGTTGTTGAGCACTTTCATCTTGCACGGATTGTGTACTACTTTGAGACAGCGATAAGTTTAGTTCAGGCTCAGTATCACTGCTTTGTAACACTAGGCTGGCTACCTCTTCGACCCTCATGTGCTTGGCCCTGGGTTGGTGGCTTGCCCCCGTTAATGCGGATGTGCTGGCTCCAGCTTGCACCCCGGACACCGCTGCTGCAGGCGTACCTTTTGGGGGCCCAAAAAAGGTTTTGGGGTCCATACCACACTTAAGTGACACTTCCTTCTTCTGTACCTTCTTCTCAGCAACTTTCTTGGTGGTGGAGGACCTGGTACCTGCTTTCTTAGGGCCCATCTTCTTCTGATGTCAGCACACAGCAGCACTCAGTAGCACAAATCGCAGAGATGTGTGGTCAGATGAGTCACACACCACACGTGGCATACAACTAAAGGACGTCCGTCTGGCAGTAGAAGGGGCGATGGATGAAAACAACCAGCACCTCCTCGGTCTTTTTTTGTGCACCTACAAGCAAAGAAGACAGAACAACATCAGTCAAACAAGCAGTAAGCCAACATGAACAATTGAAAGACACACAGGCCAATGTATAGAACACAAAACAGAAGACTAATACTACCAGCACCACAGCTCCCAGCCACATGAAGTCCAGAAAGAACCAATAAAGTCAAGCGGGCCTATATACCAATATGGACAGAAAAAGGAGGATGCCTGCTACACATGACAGGTTAATGCATGGAATAAAAATACCCCATGGCTAAGAGGTTGGAAACCTACACCGCAAAAACACATACAAGGCATAACATTATTACACACACAAAAAAGTTACCTACACCCCTGCCCAGACAACACATTTGGGAATGCAATGCCATACACACATGCCCTAATGATGTTAATTGAATAGACCGAATAGAAACAGCTACATAAAGCAGACCCGCTAACTACTACCTCTGGGACTCTGGCCTACTGTCAGATCAGACCAAAAGCAGGGAGGCCAATGATAAATGCACAAAGGAAGTACCTACAAAATGGACGCCACCACATGGCCTGTCCACCAACAACAACATGGCAAAATCATCACAAAGGAAGTACACACAAAATGGTCCCCACCACATGGCCTGGCCACCCACAACAACATGAAAAGAAAGAGAAGACAGACAATAAATGCCTATGGCAAAGGGACAATGCTTAGCTTCACAAAATGGACACACCACCGCCCAAATTGGTCACCCCACCCATAAACAAGAAATGATTACATAGAGTACAGAAAGAAACTGGAAGTGGTCCATGCTCCAATAAGACAAAACTACAACCAAATGACACATAAATGAGGACTTTTGGTAGCACAAGAAACACATTAAACATTTTCGAGGAACTTTTATGCAACTCGGGACATATTGTTCGCGAGATTGCAAAATCGGCGTGTTCGGCAGCGCGAATTGAATGAAACGTCGTTATCGCATTCCCGAGCCAGTACATTGAGCGCGCGAACAAGACAAAAAATGTAAGGTCACGTTCTCACACTGTGCGAAGTTACCAAAACTACCCAAGCTGTATTCCTAGGGTTACCTAATGGCAGAAATTGACAGATTAGTTAAACACACCCAAAACCTGACATACCCCACACATAAAAATAAGATTTTCTAAATCAAACCAAGTCATCCATGATTTTCTAATTAAGGGTACACCACAAAAACAGTAGATTAACTTTCATGACCCTATGACTAGTACCTCTGGCCTACTGGCAGAGTAGGCCACAAGGTTGGAGGCCTATGGCAAGAGCAAAGTGGCTGGGAAACATAAAATGGCCGCCAACACATGGCCAGGCCAACCACAGAAAGTTAATACAATGAACTCAAGCATGCCTACACACTAACTACATGGAGTACTAGGGTCAGCTATTGGCTTAAAAAAAATAAAAAACATTTAAATTACACAAACAGAAATTCCACAACAGACATTGCTATTGCATAATGACCATAATCCAATGCCAGCCATGATGTTTGTTTACAAACTTGAATAAAAATTTAAACACAGACCACAGAATTATGATTTTACCCATGGGTACCTCTCTATGTAGCATGGATGAAATTTAAAAAGAAATACAAGTTGGGACCTCATAAAAGTACAGGCCCCCATCAATAATTTAAATCCAGGAATGAATACTGTAGTTAAAAAAATCTCAAATCAAACAAACACAAGTCTACAACATCATACTCACTCATACATTACTGAAACTTACTTGAAAAAGAGAATTCCAAATCCAAAAGTCCTCAATAAAATCCAAGAAAAAGCAGTAATGCAGCCAACACACACAGAAAGTGATCCTTCCAGTTAAAAATCCAAATGAAAGTGAGCACCTCATGGACAAAGCACTGGGAGGAGCCTGGTGGACAGGAACAGGAAGTTGTAAACTCAAGAGCCCTTCCTCCTTAATCTTCAAAAATAGAGTAGAAACAAAAAGAGGACTCCTTCCCCCCCAAAAATACAGCCAAAGGTACAACTTTAAGGGGTTTCTCACTTTTTTGCTAACCAAAATGGTAATTTATTATTATGGTTTAACTTTTAACATGCTCGCGAGTTATTCTGTGCAAGATTGCAGGTTCTGCGTGTTCGGCAACTCGATCTTACCAACAAGCATCCTCGCGCGGCCTTATGACGCTATCGCGCATCCAAATGACGTTATCGCATTCGCACAGTCGCACGGAATGGTGCGGGAGGGTTTACAAACATGGTGGCACACGCGACCGGGAAAAAGCGAACGCAGAACCAAGGTAAGCCATTGCCGCGCACGCGATAATGTTATTCAGCGCGCGAGAACTACGCTACGCACCGGATCGCGGAGTAATCGACAGCTACGCGTACTCCGAGGAACGCGGAGTTGACGAAACTCCGCAAACTCCGCGAACGGAGCGTAGTTCTTCGTCCAGGGTTAGTCATTTTGCTTGCTCGCGGTTGCCAACTTGACGTTGAGGACTGAGAGCAAGCGAAAAATGACAGCTGCACTACTCTACGCTACTCTACGCGTGTTTGCCCTGTGCTACGTGCAGTTCGCGTAGTGCGAAGTAGCGCAAACTTTGCAAACTACGTGAGCGTAGCATAGTGCTTTTCTCAGGCCTACTTATTTCATTTAAGTCCTGCAAAACAGCCAAATGGTCTTTGATATCAAAGGGTTTTTGTTCTACCACTAAAGTCTGACAATCGAGATCCAAAATTATCATTCTGGTTCCAAAAAGGACTTCATATGGAGTGATACCCTCTAGAGAACTTCTTGGCAGATTGTTAAGACTACGTGTGACACTTATTAGATGTTTGACCCACCCGTCAGCCGAGCCTAATACCCTAGCTGTTATATATTGCTTTAAGTCCCGTTTTTTTCTCTCCACTACCGATTTTCCCTCAGGATGGAATGGACTAGAGTACCGTAATGTAACGCCCAATTTGGCCATGGCCTCCTTTTAAGCTCCAGAGCTAAACGCAGGACCCTGGTCAGAATGTAGCATGCCGACTGCATATGTGCCGATAAAGACTCGCAAATCTTTTATAGCAGTTCGAGTGATAGCCGAGCGCTGGGGCCATCTCCAAATGAATCGTGAATACAAATCCATTGCGACCATGATATATTTATAGTTACCATCCCTTTGTAAGGGATTGCAGTGATCTAGGTAAACGCAAGCTAATGGTTTATCTGAGATTCATATGGGCGTCTGCGCAGGACATTTCACTGTAGAGACTTTCATCTTTTGGCAGATTTCACATTCTAAAACATAGTCTCTGGTTTGTTTCCTCATGCGCGGCCACCAGTATCTCTGTTGTAATAATGATACTGTGGCGGAAACACCTTGGTGTGCAGGGGCGAGCCCTTCATGTTCTGCTAAAATTAGTCCTAATCTATGTTCCATGTTTGGAATTACTCTATCCCAACTCCAGGGATTCGAGCAAACTAAACATTATTCGCATCAGTTGTATATGAGTATTTGAGTGGAAAGCCTTTTGATAATGTTTTATCACTGTCTTTGCTTGAAGCAAATACTATACTAAACAATAAGTATTGTCTGGTTTGGAGACAGGAAACAAAGGATTGTTCATGGACGAGGTGCATGTTTTTATCACCCCTTGGTATTCAAGTTGATCTAATATCTCCCTGACCTGTTTTTTAGCTTCTTGCTTAACTGGATATTGCCTTTGTGCAGTTGGTTGATTTTTTAACTGGATTTTATGGTGAGGAGAATCCTCATTCCATCCTACATGACTTTTATATAATGCAGGAGCCTTGGCAACTGCCCATTTCCTGGCATAAGTATATTTTAAATGAATTGGAATGTGGGTGGATGAAGCTGGCATAATGTTTTCTTCGCCATGTGGGCAGTCACTGACAAATTGTGGTGGCCAGTCTTTTTCAGCTAGAAGAATGCCATAACCCTTAGAAAGCCGCTTCCAAAAGAGTGCTCTTATTTTTCTTGTTATACCCCCCTCCATCCGGAGTGTTACTTCATATAACTTATGTGGGACACTAACCCTGGTATCTGCAGTTTCAACTTGAATGAACTCATTTAAGTCCAGGGTCTCCAGATGATCCTTCAAGTTCTTGCAAACTATGGTGACTTCTGCTGTGCTGTACAACATCGTTTGAGCCCATTCCCTGTTCTTGAGTTGTATCATCAAGATCCTCTGCATGTCTGATTTTTAGACCTGCTACTTTCTTTCTGGTGAAGTGAGGATTCTTATGTTTCTGAACATGTTGATCGTCTTTGGACTTCACACGTTCTTCCTTGTTTTCTGACCGTCGTCTTCTTTTGGATTTCTGTGACGAAGTCTGAAAGGTACAAGAGGAACATGTATCATTATCTTGATTTCTATCAGGTTTTCTCAAATTATCCCTATTACTGAGGTTATACCTCCTTTCAGAGGGCTCCTTTTGAGGAGACCTACCTAGGGCTTGAAAACGCTTCTCTTTGGAAGTTTGTTTGCTATACTTTCACTTCTTTTTGGGAGGAGCAGGAGTGTTTTTAGTAAAGACTTTTAACTGTCTAATTCTACTAATCTTTGTATATTACTTAGTAATTTGTTGTCTGACATTACTTCCATGTCAGGGTCAGGTCTGTAGTTGGCTAAAGCTAGCCATGTTGCTCCTGGTCTACCTAGTGGACCGAGCCTGGTAATGTGATTTCTACATTTAAGGGCGCCTTTAAACCAGAGCGCATGCTCCTGGTAAGTTAGAGGAATTTCTATATCCTCCAAAGGAATGTATTCCTCTGGTGGTCCATCTTCTTTATAGTAGTGAAACACTTTTGTTCTTGGATCTGCTTCAGGGAACACTATCCATGAATAGAATACCTCTGTCTGGTGATATTCATGTGCCTCTATCACAAAAACTACCCTACCACCTCTTGATGATAGGCCATTTCGTATGAGTTTTATAGTGATGGCTTTCCTTAAATTTTCTGGAATGCTTATAGCATCCTCGTCGGTCTCTTGGAAATCTATAAAGTTTAAAGTTTATACGGCGTTGTCGCCTGTAACTACATTCGTCCCGGGATTGTTATCCCCGTTTAGGGACATTTTTGTTGGCTGAAAGTTTTGCAGAGAAAATTTCAAGGAAACAAAGATAAGGTGAACAATATTTTGGAACACTGTATCCTTCAATATTGAACAAACCAAAAACTAATACATAGGATTTTTAGTCATACTCCGTTATGGCAGATATTATCCCTTTACCCACTCCAGATGTCTATTGGAGTTTTTATGGAAAAGGCGTCTCTGAGAAAAGCACGACTGAGTCACTTTAGTATCTGGCGTTAAATTAGTGCCTTACCAAATGTTGGGTGCCATGTTGTGTAGTTCCTATATTCCCAATAGGCTCTGCGCATTGGAATAATATATCCTATAGATTTGACATAGGACTTATGTCAATAGGTCCCTATTGAATATACTAAACGTAATTGTATGTGTGCCAGCTAACTCAGAGGTCACTAGAAACTTTCTCGAATATACAAGAAAGGATTCGTTTCTGACAACCGCATAAACATGGCAACTTTGTTTCGCAAGAATTAGAATACATCTCTCAGAGTCGTGAAAACAATAGATAACTAGTTCACTCAGTCAATCGTGGATGCTTAGTTTCTACAGAGTTGCAGAGAAATAGAGAGACGGGCATTTTCAATAAAAAGAGTTTATTGAACAGTCTTCTTGCTAACGCAAGAGAAGTAAACTGCTACAATCGTTAGGCAGACTGCAAAGTATAATGCGTACAGCGTAAACAGTAATATGAAATAATACTGTAAGAGCATTGTATGGTTTCTAAGCTATATAAAAATACATACATAAATAACATAGACTAAAATACTCCACTGGTGCTTCTAAAATACGCCTAACCCAATGTACCGAAACTAAGTCTAGTACGAGGGAAGATGGTCTTTTGCATATAAGTCATATGTCATGAGTCATAAGTTCTTATATAGCGCACAATTCACCAATTTAGTTTTGCCAAGAATCTACCAAAGGTTTCTCTAGGTTCTAATCAGCTCCATACCTTAGAATGAAGGAGATTTGATATCTCTGTTCCGGGGACTCGATTTCCCAACACCCCACAAGTGGAGCCGGAAACACTGGAGCTGGATTCTCGGCAGGAAAAAGACAGCTTCCTGATCAGTGCGTCAGCTGGAGAGTCTGCTTCCTTCGGCACTTGCTGTAGCGAGCTGTGTCGGGCAAGTAGGTCTTCGAACTCCCACGAACCACTGTGTCTTGCTATAGCAATTGAAGGTATATTTATACATTGAAGGTGTTTAGGAATGCCATAGTGTGACGTAAAGTTGGGCATATGAAGGTCATGAATGAACCCCTGGGAAATAGTTGTTCATTGTAAAGTAACTGAGTTCTTGGAGAAATCAATATTCAAGCAAGGGGAAGTTCCCTAACAGCTTAAGCTAGTTTTCCAAGAAATTGTTGTGAGGTTTGGTGAACGGATGGAAGTAGCCATGCCTGTATTTGGGTAGCATGGGTTATGCCTAAATAAGGGCTTGATTTCTATGCCTATAGAAGGGCAACGTGAATTGTACCTATATAAGGGCATGTATCGGGAAAATGTAATCGGAGCCTAAAATGCCACCCAACAACAGAATTGCATCAGGAACTCACAGCCATCAAGCAATCAAGGGATTTCTGGGAGCCTGGGGGGTGAGTATGGGAGCTGTAGCCAATCCCTTAAGTGTGAGCCTGGGGGGCCGTTGGAGATGGCCCAGCTAGGACTGGGTGCGGCTTGCGAGGCAAAGCTCAGTAAGTTCCCACTCGTTGCCCATTGTCTGTGTGGCTCAACCATGTTGTAGCTTAAACGTATTGGACCTCATACATTATTTTATTCAATCTAGTTTCTCTTAAATCAGAATAACCTCAGCTATAATTCCAAATCTCTTAGGTCCTCCGACTGATCTTGTTCTGTGCTGAAAGGAACTGGACTACTTAGGGGATGATCAATTATCATATGAGGACCTGGAATAATATAATTGTTTACATTCAATAAGTTGATGTAACCTTCCAGGTAATTTTTACCTCCTGTTTACTTGATCATAAATGAAATCAATTCTTAGCCACAACAAATAATGAAACAGAATCAGCAGAGTATTTTCTCTCTGAACTGTATTTCTATCTAGTTTCAAATGAATTAGCATACAACCTAAATTTAAATTAGATAAGATTTAATAGGCATTGACAAGTTTGTGAAATCCAGGTATGAAAGGAGGTATCTTCCTCAGCTGAGGGAGATTTTATTCTAAAGAAGTACATTTATAGAAAAATAAGTTGTCTCTCATACGAACCCTATTAAAAAAAGTTCTGTAAATTCCAAATGACCAGTTGCAGTTCATGGACAAGATTTTCAGCCACTGTTCATACTGCAGCATCAATGCCACAGCTGCTCTGACGCAAACCCTTTCGCTGAAAAGGTTCCACTGCGCAAGCATACCAGCCGGCAGCAAATGCAGTACCTAATCACAGCTTGCGTTGCTTCTGGAAAACCCAATCGTCACTCTCTGTAGAGGGCAGAGGGGAGAACCACCCCTTTAGTTAAAAATGTAGACAATTATACTCCATCGATTCCAGGTGTACACCCCTTGACATCACCAAATTGTCAAACCACTCTGTCCCATTGGTCAGTTTCGATAGGATGAGATGATGGTGTAGGTAAAAGTATACAAATCCAGAAGAATGATCTAATCCATTACTTGAATTTTCCTGAGGACTTCTGTACTTTAGTCACATGATTGGTTGTGACATTTAGGAATAGGCGAGTTGATGTTCTCATCCTTCGTGAGTCCTTTCCAAGCATGTGCTCTTGGAAGTAATAATTGTGTTGCAAGTCTAGTCAAATAAGCTACAAGTGTGAAAGAAATCAATTGAGTATCAGTGCACACATGGAAACTTGATGAAAGGTTAGCATAGGCTGTAGATTATTCAGTTCATAAATTCATACTAAGAAAGAAAGCTAATTTTGAGGCCTTCATGAAACACAGCTTGTGCAGGATGAATTTGTGTTAAAATATGAATCTCACATTATTCAAAACAGTACATTAGTTCTTCAACTAGGAAGATTAATATTATTTCAATATGAATTGCAATAAATTCAAGTAAGTATAAGGTACCTATGAAAAGGTTTACTCTCCACTATTATTTTACATATAACGTTACACATGAATCAATTTTATTCTCACGTAGAAATATTCTGTGTTAATATTTATTTGCCCCTTTTATCTAAGCATAAGAACACGCTACTAAAATGCCAAATTTCACATCAACTTATTGACTGTGAGGTGTTATCAGAAATCTACTTCTAACATTCTGCATGTTTTACAATGTAGTATCTAAATCAGAACATATGTGTGTGTTTCTTGAAATGTGGAACCTAACACACACTTTGTCATTATGATGTAAAATAGTGCCACAATCCATTTCAGTGTAAAATCGTTATAAATAGATGAATGATAAGATGCCTGCTCTATCAACCGCAAACACAAGCATTACCAGCACATGGGCAATAACTCTTTCATTAACACCTATTTGGATTCACTACATTTCACAAACCTTCTTGGATAGAAGGTAGGGGTGAGACACCATTAACCCTGCGACATTAAGCACTCAGAACAGACCACATCAATGGTAGTGACATCATCAACACAAATAACTACGGATCTTATTGCAATGACAATGGCAAGGTTGATAGCTCAGCATTGAGAGCTGTGCCATCAAGGTCAGACATTGGGATTTGCCCCCAATTGAAAAGTTTCACACAGATTGTGTGAGACACGCAAATTTAATGCCAAGATCAGAAGACAGCAGAGCAAGCACACAGCAATGACCATGGTAAGAGGAATAAGTGACCAGATACATACTCTGGTGAATGTACTATATCCAATCCAACAAGACCACGACAGAGCAGCCACTAAAACACAAGAGGTAGGCCACGTGGAGGGAAGGGGCCTATACTCCGGCCAAGCTAGTGGAAAATCAGGCCAAACAGCCACTGGCACAAGGAACACCAACCAAACTCCCCAATGGGTAACATCTGCCAGGCAACAGAAAATATTGCATCACCCCCTTCCACAATTAGGTTTGCCTCCAAGATAACTACATCAATGGAGGCAACAGGCAACCCACATGACCTAAACAACAAAAACTGCATCAGATCCACCCCTAAACAAGTCGTAGCTCAAAATTATTGCTGAAATCTTAGAACTCTCTTCAACACCAGCCGTGGGGATACAAGCTTAAAGGCATCGAAATATGACTCTTCTCAGACAGATAAAATTGATGAATCAATTAGGACAGTCCCCGGTGGGCCTGGGAAAAGATAGAAATCAGTTACCCAGGTCCATCAACCTGGGAACGGGCGATCATGGTTCATGGGCATGGGATGTAATAAATTAAAATGTTCAACTCCTATAGTTAACTCTAAGGAGAAAGGGTGGGCATTCTTTAATACCAATGATCAGACCCTTAAAAGGGCTTCTCAGTCCCTAAGCACCAGAATCTTTGAGAAATCTATATTTGAACCAGCCAGAGTGGGTAATACCACAGATACAGAGGGTGCTGCGACTTGCTTGGCTAGAGGAGAGTTGGGGGCCACACCTATAGAAGTTAACCCCTTACAAACTACTCTAGGATCACAGAAGGGAAATACAATTGCACCTGATACAATCCTCAACTCCATCAACTCCTTTTAATAGCAGCTGTCAAAGCTTTAAAATGGCACTCTCATAAATAAGAAGTTCAAGTAAAACTTATTCAAATGCTTGCCCATAGTGTGTAAACGCTCGAAAAGAATTTGGAAATGCTCATCCAGAAACTTAATTTCTGTGTGAGAAGACTCAAGGATGATGACAGAGTGGGCTACGAGGCCTTAACAGACAAACTATCTACACTACCTGAACTGCTATCAATTTTTGTGAGCAACTTAACAGTGCTAGATGTGGGCCAGATATCTCCAAACAAAAGAACAGATCCTGGAACATGCAGGTAATTTCCCTATTTCAGGTATCACAAGAAGCTCCATACAAATAGAATGGGCAAGCAATGCAGCCCAAATGTCAAGGCTGAGAAGGTTCCATTAAAAGAAGGAGAAAATAAGAAAGAACTTTAAAAGGACAGTGGTGAGTTCAAACAGAATGGAGTAAGCTCATTAGAAATGCAAAAATTTAACATTAATATGAATGAGAACTAGCCAAAGGGCAATGGTGAAACAGAACAGTGACATTTCCTTTACAAATCGAGTAGACACATTGAAAATAAATGTTGGCGCAAATGAGAAATCATTAGATATAACAAACTAAGAACGACCTCAAGCTGCAGAAAACGCGCAAAGACCTTTATCACGACAGTAAAAGACAAAATTGCGAAAGTCCATGAAAAGAAACAAAAGAAACTAAACACAAATATAGAGCACTCAGGAAATAAAGAAAATCACATTACTGGGACCACATGCGACAACAAGACATGCGAGGGGCAAAGTCAAAATAGTATCCAGGGAAAAAAAGATAGCCATCTTCCGTCCGAAGTCAACTGCGAAGGAGAATAACAAACAAAGCACTTTTGAAGAACCACCCATACATACTCCATTTGCAAAAGATGCCATATTCAACACCATTGGAGGTTCTCCTGCACTAGCAGACTGTCCCAGCTCTGTAAGTCAAACGTTGCAGCCGGCGGAGATCAAGGGGAATGAACCACACTTAAATATAAGAGCCAGTGAAGTGGAACGAGAGCACCAAAATGTCCCTGAGAAATATGTGAGTCATACAGTACAGAAGGTGGAGTCTCAACCAGGTACTAAAGGTGGTCGCTTGACCACCCAAAGGGAGGAAGATGGACGCGGCTCTGCATCTACACCAGCAACATTGACTTTCACACCAGAATTCAACTCGAGAAGAGTTCGGGACACCCTAAACAAGATGAACATTCTATTTCTCCTAAAAAAAATACATCGCTATCATACCTCACCTCGGAGTTCCTTAAAGCAATACAATTTCAAACTATATCCTGGATCAGTTACAAGGAATCAACATTAACTTAATGGATGGACACTGCTGACGTTTTAAAACATCATAAAGGAAAGCAAGTGAGTCGAGGAATTGGGCATATTTATTAATGAGCCTGTGATGGAAAAATATCCCCATGTGTTAATTAAAAAGCAAAGCACCTCCTATGTGCCTAAAGGGGGCAGTAGTATACTGAGAGTCACTAAGCAATCAACTGCCCAAGCATAGGTGGAGAAAATAACATTGAAATTGACAAGAAAGCATTGGGGAAAAACACTTAGTGGTGCTACAACTGTCAACACCCCCACGACAACCAATCCAACTGCGGATGGTAAATGGCTGCCTTCGTAACTAAAGATCAGCAGAGTTCTTAGTACAATGGAAGTAACTAAAAAGAAGACCAGAAACAGCATGAAGGTTATAAGCTGGAATGTCGTAGGATTAAACACTCTGCTGCAGAAAAAAGATGCCCTTGACTACCTGAGCACAGGGGATGTTCTGTGACTGCTGTAAAGCTGGACCAGCATACCCACATCAATTCCAGGTGATCTCGCAATTCACATGCTTGCACAGCAGAAGAATCGTTTTGGGAAGCCCCCTGGCGGTCTCTATCTTTGTAAAACTTGATCTCCAGTTAAAAATTAGGGAGGTACAATTTCTCAACTATGATCTGTAGGTTCTTGAACTAGCTGGCCTAAATAATGAATGGATAATCCACATCTATTATACTCATAAATGTTTATATCAATCCATAAAAGTAAGGTTAAAAAAAGGTAGTTTTGGCCATCTTTGTCCGGATATGGGTGCTCCTTTGCTAGCACCCAGGCCACGAAGTTATTCTGGTTGGCAACTTTATCAGACGCAACCTAGGCCAACCTGGAGGTGACCAAAGGGATCCAAATCGAAATATACCAAAGGCCTGCATCAAAGAACCTGACCTGCGCTCATGCAATAAGAAAGGTTGTTCAGAGGTCAGATCACAGCACAGATTCAGAAATGTTTCAACACTGGATTATATGTTCTTGAACAAACACCTGTGAACAACAATATAAAGTTCTAGCCAGAAATGAAAGCGACCACCACCCCTTAACAATTAAGATCAATGTGAGCTCTAACATCCTCATGTGCAATATCCCTGCTGGACAACCACTGACAGCCAAAGCAAATCCACTACTGAAAAGAATAAAGTGAGGACCTGGCAGCACACACCTGTATCAAAAGAGGAACGCCTGGCATAGACCTCTCGATCAAAAAAATGATCTTAATAGTAGTACTAAAGGGCCCTAATAAGAGAATTACATTCAGAGGCAATCTAATAAAGTCACACCAAAACCTTGGCTACCGATGAAGAGTTTGAGCAAGCAAAATGATTTGTCCTTTGGCCGAACTAAGGTATAAAAGGCAGAAAGGTCCAGCTACTGAAATGAAATGAAAAGAGGCAAGGCACCCTTAAAACAAGATGCATAGAGAAAGAGTGAAAGCACATAGGCACCTTATTTGGACCATGCAAATCACTGAAATTCTTGGAATACATTAACGGCCCAGTAAACAAAACTACCAGCAAAGAGAATGCTGTGTCCACTGAAAATGGAGAGGTCATTATATTGTGCATATATGCGGATGCTTAGAAACCCAGGGCCGCCTAACTGAGGGCGAAACAGCAGAAATCCTTAATTGAATTTACCAGGATGAGGCCCCTGGGCAAAATGGCCTACCTGGTAGTGTCGTCAGGAAAGACGTTGACTCTGGGCACCTTCCACGCACACACTTTTTAGAGAATGCATTTTGTCATCTAGCATCCCGGAGTCATGGAGGGGTTCTCTCCTACACCCAATCCACAAAACAAATGCATACTACGACACCAGAGAACTATAGACTAATCGCCCTATTAGATGCGGAGGAGAAAGCCTTTGCGAAAGTACTCCTGCGTGTATTAGAGACGAGGGTCACAGACAATAAAATCATCGCTTCCAAAAGCGCCCACAATGGATGATGTGCTCACCCTTTCATACCTGGTGGATAAGGCTGTTGAAAAATCTTCAATCCCACTACACGTGTGTTTCATTAATTACAGGTGGTATTTGATGGTATTCACCGAAGAACATTATGGACCAAGCACACCGCTTTGGAAATCCCCAATCACTTATTGGCGGCAATAGTAGCCTTATAAACGAACACCTGGGTCCAGATCAAGTTAGCTCAAACCCACATCACGCCAAAAACAAGAGTAAATAAAGGTCTGGAGACAGGGATGTGTCATCGCCTCAATTATGCTTAACTTGTACATGTCAGACCAAGGCTTGGGGCTGCAAAAAAAGGGAACCTCTTTCCCCCAAGACTCGGGTCCCTTAAGGTATCTATCCTTCAATATTCATATCATGTGGTAATACTAGATCATACAAGCATTGCCTGAAGAGGGTACTGGGCATATTACACATATGCATTACTATAAACTCTTTAAAAGCAAATGCTGCAAAAAACAAGGTTTTAATTTTTGGAAACCAGGTAAACAATTATCAGCTGACGTGGAACCTGGGACCCTTAAACATAACCACAACTGGTAAATACAACTACCTGGTGTCTGGCTGTCGGACACAGACAAGACCTTTCTACAGGTCAGCAAAAGGCAGCTAAAACATAATTTCCCTTAACTAAACTCCATCTTAAACTGCAGAGCCCAACAGCTGAGGGGATCCGAACAGTAAGCTGTGCTAAATTACCCACTCTACGTTATGGGCATGTTGCACTCCCAGAAATGCTCAAGAAAACACTAGAGCACTGTCCCATTGCTGCTTCTAGGAAAATATTTGGGATCCCTAAATCAACAAGACAGACATTGATACGATTTGAGTTTGGGCTGGTGAATATGGATGTTCAATGAAAAAAAAAAGGCTGGAATAAAATACTACCACCAAGTTATGAGGACAGAAGAAGGTTCTATAAAGAGTGCTTTGCAGGCGATCATTAAGGATGCAAAGATCCAGCCCTGACACTGCCCCTCTTGAAGAGCATACTCAAAAAAGAAGTGGGTGCCTTGGGTCTCCACAAATCTCACAACGATGTGGTCTGTCAGCTCTATTTGAAAGCCGCCATGGGGAGGCAAGCCCTAAGGAACATTTTACTCACCAGACTTTTGGCACCGCCAATAGGAGAATTCAGAACGCACTGTAAAACAAAACAAGCATTTGCAATGCAATAGGTATCGCATTTGCTAGAGTTTAAGCAATTGGCACTGTAAAGGACAGTGTTTTTTAATTTATCTGTTTTGATAATTAACCAATTAATAAAAGGCATTGTCATTTACAATGCCAATAGCTCAAACTCTTGTAAAAGCGAGACCTAGTTCACTTGAAAGAAGCAGCTGTCATTGTCCCGGGCTGCTTGGAAAGTGACAGCGTTCATGTTGCAGTGAATGTCGCAGGAAAGCATGTCATCCCTGCAGTAGGAGAAACTCATTAAAGAAAATAGTGCTTATAGACTAAATAAGACATACCGGGGAACAACAGAAAAAAAAAAGGGCTAGTCCTCATGGAAAGTTACAAATGAAGATACAACGGTACTAAGAAGGGACTAACAAGCCTATTAATAAATCAGAAGCCAGTATTTACAAAGGACAATGACACAAGCCAATTAAAAATATGGGCGGAGTGTGGGGGGAGCTTCAAGTCCAGTTATGTGTTTTTTTTTACAGCAAACCAATGTATTGGTACTATGTCAGGATATTCTGATACCTATCTTGGTATTTTGCACAAAGTGGTTTTACTTAAGCTCTTAACTTTTCTAATCTGTTTTAACCTTTTATCTGTAACGCTTTTGTGACATAAACTGTTGAATAAAGTATTCTGTGACTTGTTTCAAGTCCATATTTGAATACGGCATGGCTCGCAGAGCATTGCATGCTCTTCCCAGGTTTGACCTAAAAACAATGGTAAAACCAATAGCTTTCACATTTGGGGCCTATTGACCTTGACAATAGTTTTAGCAATGTAGTGTAGTCCATGATCCTGTGCCCCATGGCTAAAGATTTTTTTTTATTTAACCGCATCGCTGCTGCGGTCATTTTTGCGCTGTGCGGCTGTTTTCGCAAAACCGCGTTACATGACGAGCTCAGCTCGTCATCCGCACACACCATCCGTGGCTGATGACGAGCTGAGCTCGTCATCAGCATCGAAGGGGTTAATTTTGTCACCCCAAGCATGCATGCACTTACAAAATGCCTTTTTAGTTATTGGTCTGAGTTGGATTGTTAACTAAAAAGAAAGAAAAAGTGTGAAAGTGTTTTCTTTTTAAAGTATGTTGGTGTAGTAGCAACGTTGGGGAGGGAAGCAAGGGGGGCATGGGAGGGATCTGGAGCAACACAAGGGGGTTGGGGTGGAAGCTACCCAGGGCCATAGATAGGGACGGAAGCAAAATTGGGGGCATGGGTCACAGTAGAAACACAAGGGTGGGTCCAGCGACAGACAGCAACGTGGATCTGGCTGGAAAAAAGGAGAAAGCACACGGTGCGTGAGTATGCAGTGCAGGGCAGTGCAGGAGAAGCACAGGGGTGAAAATAATTCTGGGGCGAGGGAGAGAGAAGCACACGAGGGAGGCAGTTGGAAAACACATGCATTCTGGTAGAGTGCTATAAAAAATATTCAGCCTGGAAAAACAGCCGTATTAAGACATAGTAAGGAACCTATGCTGCACAGAAGGGACAAACACAAGAAGAGGACAAAAAGCCCACACCAACAAGTACATGCTAGTGAGTGGACGGGCACTAAACCCTCTGTATGCCTATAATATGTTTTGCAAAAAACCATGCGTCCGCTGTTTTAGGCTAATCTTAAAAATGACAAAAAATGAGGTCACTATCATAATACGTGCCCCATTTCACAACATATTAGCCATTTATTGACGTATAATTTAATCAACTCTACTTAATTTGGTCCTCTTCTGTCTCATAATTCAAGTGTCCCTGCCTATATGTTGCTCCTGTAAGCATATCACAGTGTGCCTTAAAAACCCATGCATGTGTATCTGGTTCAGCACATTAGATGTTTACTCAACTAGATATGTGCTTGTTTGAAAGGCAAAGCTTTCAGAGGCCTTACACTCAGGCATGTGGGGTGTGCGCATGGCACAGTGCCTTGCGCAGTACTGACATGAGTCTGTGTTATACTCTCTGAGTTAATATGCGAGATGTAAGCATGCATGTTTCTCACACAGTGTCATGCAGAGACAATCAGAGAGAGTCTCTCAAGGTATACCCTGCAGGGTGCGTGCCTGTGGTTCCCACGGTGTGTCCTACATAGGCAGGCAGGGAGAGAAAGCGATTTGCTCACCCCACAGGGTGCGTGTGTATGTCACCCAATGTCCTTCATAGAAAGGCAGGGAGAGAGCCTCTCACGGTGTATGCTGCAGTGTGCTTGGTTGTGTGTGTCTCTTATGCATTTTCGTCCATGTGTTTATCACACAACATCCTTCATAGTGTCAAGGCCGCCCTGGTGTTGCAGCTTGCTTCTTTACCTGGCTCTAGGCTAAAGAGGTTTTCTTGGTTCTTCCGATCTCATTCCAAGAGATCCGCTGCACAATAGAATTGGGTGAAGAACAAGGAAGTTCCATCAATGGTGCCGTCCAAGCTTGAGGGTTGACGTTCTAGTCTTCCGGTTGATCGGCCATTTCGTGCGAGCTCTGTAATTGCGCTGCGCACTTCAACTGCCTTCTGAGTGGGAGCGGACGTTCCAGTGAGAGTCTCCGTCGAGGCTTTTCAACCCTTGAGCCGCTTCCCTTCTGGTTGTTGTTTCCGAAATTCGAAGATTTCCTCTGAACATTCCAGTACCCTAGAAGCCTTCGGACAACTTTCTGAGCAGTAGTGAGTCTCCTCCGGTCTTTCCTGTTATCTTGCCGGAGTCGAGGTAAGACGTTTTCTGAGAGGTCAAAAGAGTAACATCTCTCTTTCCCGTGAGAGTTTTGGTATTTTTCGACTGTCATTAGTTCCAAAGACCTCCTGTTGAACTCTAGCCTTAGGAAGCGCTTCTGGAACAGAATTTACGAGCGCTTTCAAACTGTTAATTTGTAACTCTTCAATATACTGTTTCCTGAAGAGCCTTGGTCATAGAGAGCTATTACTGAAGCATTGAGTTTCAGTTGGGGCTCTGCTGTTTCATTTTCTGGACAATTCGAGCTTGGCTACAATTCTATGAATGTAATATGAATTTTCCTCATTGAGTTCCTTTTTGAGTTCAACTGACAATCAGCACGAAGAACATTTTATTTAGAAAACGTCAGTTCAATACACCAAGACATTAGAAGCTTGAGGTTCCAGCAAGTTCCTTCCAAACTGCAGGCAATTCCACTTGTTAGTGTTTAGGGGTATAATACATGCGCATGTAGGTTATATCCTTATTCCCAAGGGTGGTTGTTTAGCCTATACGTCGTCAGCAGCTGAACCGTCATTCCACCAGCCCTGCAAGTTATGTCTTCAATGTCTTAAGAGAGAAGCGCACTCCACACCCTACACAGGTATACATAGTGCTAATCGGAACAGCCTTTGTTTAGGAATGCCAAGACTTATGAGAATGTACTAATGTTATGCTCCTCTTACAGGTATCCAAAAGCAAATACAAAGCTAGAAGACACCAGGGTGTGGCAGTCTCTCTTGTTTGTCATCCACTTCCCCTTTCCCTTTCATTCCTGGGCTCAGAGTCCTCTGGGTCTGGGATCAGGGGTGTGGGGGCATTGGGAGTTATTTGTCTAAAGACCCTCTCCAGATCGTTCCCACAGAATACTAGAGTCCAGGTACGGTCCTCTTGACACATAGAATGTCTCTCGATTTCCCCTACAGGGTGCAAGCCTGCTTGTGTTTCTCACACAGTGCCTTTCATGGACATGCAGAGAGAGTCTCTCAAGTGTGTGTGTGTGTTTCTCACACAGTGTAATTCATAGACAGACAGGGAGAGAGTCTCTCACGGTGTAACCTGCAGGGTGCATGCATGTATGTCTTTCTCCTACAGTTTCGTGCGTGTGCTACTCACAAGGTGACCTTCATAGACATGTAGAAAGAGCGGGCACTCACACAGGTGCATGCATGCCTGTGTTTCTCACACAGCGTCCCTCATAGACATGCATAGAGAGTCTCCCACGGTGTATACCCTGCAGGGTGCGTGCTTGCGTGTCTCACATAGTGCCCTTCATACACTTGCAGAGAGCGGGGGCGTTTCATGGTGTACCCTGTGTGCGTGCATGTCTAACACAGTGGCCTTCAAAGACATGAAGAGAGAGCGAGAGATAGTCTCTCACGTTGTTCCCTGCAGGGTACATGCTGGTGTTTCTCACACACTGCCTTTCATAGACATGTCGAGAGAGGTGGCATCTCACGGTATACCCTGCAGTCTGCCTGCATATGTCTTACAAACAGGCTGGGAGAAAGAGTCTCTAAATGTGTATAACCTGCAGTCTGCCTCCGCGTCTCTCCCTACTCGTTCACACTTCCCCAGCCCATTGGATGCTGTAATGTCCTCCGGCGCAGGGTAGCGGTGCAGTCTTACCGCGCCGGAAAGGTCATGCTAGCGTGTCGTCACGCGCCAGCTACAAATAAAGGAGGGGTGGCCCGGCAAGTCAGTCGGAGCTACGTAGAAACCACAGAAGAAACAGGGCATTTATTACTGCTGCAGCGCTATTAGCATATGTGTGAGTGGCCCCACCACCACCACACAGGTGACGAGGGGCAGAAACGACCCCATGCAGTGCTCAGCAATCACATTAATTGGCTGGTGATTGGAGCCTTCTGTGTGCCTTTGATCTGAGCTCGGGGCACACGAAAAGTGACCTGACCTTTTGTTGACCTGCATTGTAAATGACAAAGCTATTAATTTCGCTATTTTCAAAACCAACACATAAATAAAAAATTTGTCATTTACAATACAAAAGTACTTATTTTGTGTTTTAAACTTGGCTGTGGAAAGATACATTAAAACCTCCTTAATATATCAATGGATGGCCGTTGAATACTACAAACACTACTGCAATTCCATTTCTATACATGTGTCTGACTCTGCCTTCCTTGTACCTGTTCTCCAATAACTTGTTCTACATTTGTAAGTACCATCACCTCTTTCGTTGTAGGAGTGCCATTCTTTATTTCATATCAAAAGGTACACCCTACACCATCAATCCAACATCATTTAACAGAGGAAGACTTTACCATTATTTCGCTGAATGTCAAATAAATGACAACTGGTGATTTAAACAATCTTATCCAATGTACATTGAAAGGAAGTCACACAATAATTTACCATACAGTCAATTCTTGAGGATTAGAGGGAACTGTTCCAACACACATGTACTTAAGAGTAAATTAGAATAAAGTAATTACTTTAAAAAACTACTGAAAAAAGCACTGAAACGTGCCAGGTACATGCCTCAAGAATCCTTGCTGTAACCAAAAGAACGGAACAGTAATAACCCTCTGATAGGCCTAACTAACTGCACTTTCAACTACCACTAATGTAATAAAAAAATCATACGTAAAAATTGGATTACCGTGAACAGTTTAGAAAAACTGAAATACATCCCTATGTTTGCTCTTAGAAGGAACAGAAACTTGAGAGATGACTTGGTGAGAGCAAATACAGCTGACAAGACGGATACAGTGTTCTTGTGCACAATGTTTGATTTACCTCCTATTAAAGGACATCACAAATGTGGCAACTGCATGTCATGCGAAAGTACAATGGAAGGAGAACAATTTGTTTACAACAGTAGAACATTTCAACATTCTGAATTCACAAACTGCAATACAACAAATGTGATATTGTGTGTGGTATGCCCATGCGACCTGGTATATGTGGATAAAACATCTCAGGCCATTAGGAAAAGATTTACACAACACAGATCACGCATTAGGTGCAAAGTACAAAACGCCCTAATGATTCACTATTACATACAAATGAATCATGGGCCATTTGAGATGAATTGGATAATTTTAACACATGTGAAGGGCCAGAATATTGACTCCATCCTCTCTGGGTTAGAATCCAAAATGATCCTTTGCACGACTATTCATGGATTAAATGAAATCAATGAGCTAGGCCATTGCCTTCTGTAATTTCAAAAGTATCACCACAGGAAATGTGGATCTATGATAGAGCACCATCTATGGATGGAATATTAGAGAGAACTGTGGAGACATCCAGGGACAGACATTTGAGAGAAGCTTCATTAAATACAAACCTTGTAGGGGTCCTAGTCAATAGATACTTCAATTCTCACAGACAAACAAGGTCTGAACCCTTACTGATATAGCACACTAACATATGCCCCTGTGATGCTCGAGATCACAATCCTGTCAAAACAGGTTAATAAATTGATACATTGTCACAATGGTGCAGAATGTAAAAGCAGATAAAAGTTTGTCTGTTCAAAAAATGTTTTTGTTATGCAGGTTAAAGCACTGCAGGGTGCTCGGGCAAAGATATTGACTAAGGAACATAGTTGCATCCAACACAAAAATTATGTGGTTTATGTACTGAATTAAAAGTTTATATTTTATTTTAGAGGTTTTAAATAGTGCTGGCTGGACCCAGAGGTATCAGAGTGCGTTACATGATAGAGCTAAGTACGAATTACAGCATCAAAGAATAAAAAAAATCAGAGCTCCTTGCAAGACTGAGATACATATGGTAAAACAAAATTACAACATTTACAACATCATTATATAATAAACAGCAGTAAGGCAGAGAATAACAAATGGCTTGAGGGTATACATATCATGTAAACAGATACTCGGAAAAAATTGTTGAAATACCTATAAGATATGGAAGAGCAAGTTTAAGGCACAGGTAGAGACCCCCAATATATTTTGAGGAGGTGAATTTTGAGCTCTTTTTTAAAGCTGGTGTAGGCAGGGTTACATCATAGGTCTTTAGGGAGGGCATTCCAGATGTAGGGGGCATTTCCAGAGAAGGAGCGGGATTGAGTGGATTTCTTTTTTAGCAGGGGTGTGACAAGGAGGAGAGCGTTAGTGCTTCTTAGGGATCATGTGCTACCCGCTTTGCAGAGTTTATTGGCAAGGTAAGGAGGTGTATTTTGATGGCGGACGTTGTGTGTGATGCATGCTTTTTTGTAGGCAGATCGGCCTTCGATGGGGAGCCATTTTAGAGTTTGGAAAGCTGGGGAAATGTGGTCCAACCCGTTTGCAGTTGGTGATGAGCCTAGCTGAAAGGTTGAGTACAGATTTGAGTGGAGCTAGGTAGACCTTGGGGATTCTGGTGAGGATGACATTGCCATAATCGATTTGTAAAAGGACCAGGGATTGAACCACTAATTTAAAATCTTCAGTGGGGAGAAAGGGTTTGATTTTCTTGAGAGGACTAAGAGTGAAGAGAGGTCCTTTAGTCGAATTGTTGATGTGGACATTGAGGTTTAGACTGTTATCAATGGAGAAATCACAAGATTTTACTGAGTTGGACAAGGAGAGAGACCAGTTGAGGGCATTGTAGTCGGAGATCCAAGTTTGAATGGGGAGAGGGTTGGTTTTGGGGGAGAAGAGGATGATTTCAGTTTTTTGGGGGTTGAGTTTAAGATGATTAAGGTGGAACCAGGATTGGATTTTAGTGAGGGTCTTATTAAGGTGTATGATGTCAGCGTGCTTTTTGATCTTGTAGTAGAGTCGAGTGTCATCGGCATAAAGATGATAGTTGATACCAGCTTGATTTAGAATGAGGGTGAGGGGTTCCATAAAGAGGGTAAAGAAAGAGGATGAGAGCATAGCTCCCTGGGGGACTCCTAGGTTGACCGGAGTGAGTTTAGATAGACAGTCTTGAATTTTAATTTGTTGGGTTAAATTTTAAAGATAGGAGACAAACCAGTTGTGGGTAGTACCGTTGAGTCTGAAGCGATCTTTGAGGACATTAGGTAGGGCAGAGTGATTAACAGTGTCAAAAGCTGCAGAGCGATCAAGGAGGATAAGAAGACATGTCTCACCATTATCAAGAGAGTGGTGGATGTCATCAACAATGTTTAGTATAGCAGTTTCAGTCCTGCAGCCTTAACTGCAGCCTGATTGTAAGTGGTCCAGGAGGATTTACTTTTTTGATGTGTTTGTCTAATTGGAGCAAGACACTTTTTTCGAGGGCTTTAGAAAGGAGGGGGAGGTTAGTGACGGGGCGGAGGTTGTTTAAGTCATTAGGATTAGCATTAGCGTTTTTGATAATGGAGGAGATTTTACCAAGTTGGAGGGAGCTAGGGACACTTCCCGTAGCAAGGGAGGTGTTGATGATTGTGGTCCAGAATGGGACGATGATATGCTTTAGGTCTTGGACAAGGTTCGAAGGGAGGGGGTCTTTGGTATGGGAGGATGGTTTTAGTTTAGTAATAATGCTGTTGACTTTGTGCTCAGTTACAGGGAGGAAGTTATGACAGGAGGCATTGTTTTTTGGTCATGAGTTTGGGAGATTGGGTATGAGAGGAGATGGGGTGGGAAGGTGTGGGGGGGAGTTTAGGGAGGGAAAAGGAGAAGGAATGTCTTATGAGGGGTTAGGGTGAGGTGAGGTAGGAGGAGAGTATGAAGCGGGACCTAGGGGTGTCAGGAGTGTAGAGTGTGAATTAGAGGAGATGTCAGGAGGAAGTAGGGGGTTGGTTGGGATCTGCGTTGACTTTAACAATTGATTGATTATGGGGAGTTTTTCTGACAAGAAGTGGTCAATTTCTTCACACGTAATTGTTGAGGCTGTAGGGTTAGGCGGAGCTGAGGAGGTTTTGTGCCGGAAAATATTGAACAGTTCTCCAGGTCTGTACGGTAGAAGGATGACTTTTCATTAAAAATTTGTTTTTGTACATAGGTCTAGCTGATCTGGGAGGGATGCTGTCTCCAGGTTATTTCCATTAGTCTTAATGATCGTCTTTCATTGTTAAGTTTGGGATTAAACCAAGATTTGGAAGGGATGTTTCTTTAAGTTTTAAGTTTAGGAGGGGCCAATTGGTCTAGGACATCCGACACAGCTTTATTGAAGTGATCAGTAAGCTCATTAACATTTTTTGAGAGAGGAGTGAGGAGCAGTTGAGCTTGTAGTTTGGACTTAAGTGTGCCAGGAGGGATAAGTTATTGATTTCTGGTCCATTTCATAGGTTTATTTGTTTCGAGGTGAGGGGAAGTCTCGAGATGTTTGGTGAAGTGGGATCATTGGTGTCATTCAAGTGGAGATTGAGGTCTCCAAGGAAGATATTTTTGGAGTTGGATAATGAGGATTGTGTAATCAAGTTAGAAAGTTCATCAATAAAGGGGTGTGGATCACCAGGAGGGTGGTAGATAGTATGTAAATTAATAGAGTGGGTGCCTAAAATTATAAGTTCAGCTTCAAGGTATTCGAAGGTGAAGTGGCCAGAGTTGGTAACAAGGGAGAGCTGAAGTTTGTTTTTGAAGATTGTGGCCAGTCCACCTCCTATTCTGTAAGGTCTGTCTTTTCTGAGGATAGAGTATCGCGGGGGTGAGTAGATCAAGCATGCTCATTGAGTGTTCATTGAGCCAAGTTTTCGTGAAGAATGCAATGTCGATGGATTCACTAAGGATAGATTCGGAGATTTCAGTGGCGTGTCAGGCGGCAGATCAGCAGTTAAAAAGCAAGCAGGCGAGTGGATTGGGGTTAATTTAGAAGGGAGGGCAGGAGTGGATGGAGGTGAGTTGAGGAGGGGTTCTGGGGGAGGCGGGAATGGAGGGAATTCTGTTGGTCCCTAGAATGACAGGGATGTAGGAGTTGGGGGAGGTGGGTTGTTGACTGAAGTACTAGGATGGTAGGAATTGCATAGGTCAGAGAGGTCAGAAGGGGAAAGCTGGTTTGAGGTGCAGCGAGGCCTAGACATACTGGTTGTGGAGGGGGGAAGTATTCCAATGGTGTCGATTGGAGTTGGTGGGGATTTTACAGTTGGGGTGGGTGGCATTTCCACGTGAGAGTCGGATTCCTGAGCTGAGGGATTTAACATCTTCTCTAAGTTGGGAGAGTTCATTCGTCAGTAAGTGAGATTGCGCTTGATGTTGTGTAGGGTCAGGGTTATAGGGGAGAGGGGGATATCTAAAGGGAAGGATGAGGGTGAGAGGGAGTGGATAGTGTTTGTTGTAGACAAGGGGCAATAGTGTGTAAGGTGTGTGAGGTCAATGGTGTTGGAATTAGTAGAGTTAAGGCAATTAGGCGTGGGTGGTAGCATGATGGAGGACAAAAGATTTGAGAACTCGGGGATGTGGATTGAGATGATATGAGGGCATAAAGAGTGTGAAGAAGGACTGCATCAGGGGTTAATTTGGTTGTTGTGAAGGATGGTTAGGAGAGGGTGAAGGTGGGGCTGGAGGTGGTACGATAGAAGAGCCAGGGTGGAGGGGTAGGGATTCAGGCTGTGGCATCCAAGAGGGAAGAGGTTGAGGGGGAAAGATTGTTGGAAAATGTAAGTGGTAGGGAGAGGGGGTGTGCAGTGTGGATGTCAAGAAGAGGGGATCATTGGGGGAGAGAAAGTTGAGATGACAGTGGTTGGGAAATGGCATTGGCTGTAGAGATGACAGGGGAGTGGGAGTGGGGAATAGGAGTTTGGAGTATGGTGTTGGTAGGAGGGAAGACAGGGGATGGGGAGAGAGGGGTAAGGGGAAAGGGAGAGAGTGGGGGTGTTGAGCGGTATTGTAACAACAATGTAAAACAAAATTGATTAAATCAGAGAACCAGTAGAACAGTTAAGAATAATGATTGACTCTCCACAGGTATTCCAGCACTTTGGCAGCAGCTTGCATTCCTCAGCATGGCAACGAACACCAGCACTTTGCAAGATGGAGATCTTTATCCAATTAGAAACACACACGTCAGGGAGGTTGGATTTATCTAAAGGCTCCACCCCTTACACTTCCTCTTTCACCACGGAGAAGCATGAATGCCACCTAGGCAGCAAGGAATCCGAATATATGACTGAGGTAAACCTTAATCCATCGGTATGCCACCCCTAGCCCCCAAGACACTTGGTTGCCGACACATAACAGGAAAATAATTTCTTTTCCCCATAAAATTCAAGCTGCGGGCATTGTAAGAAAAATCAACGAGAAAGGAAATAAGGAAGAAATAGAAAAAAGGAAAATGGAGGGAGTTGGGTATACACAGGTAAAAGGGAGGAGAGAAGGACCGAGAGGATGAAAGAGAGCTTGAACAAGATATTCAATCACAATTAGCAATTTGCTTAGGCTAGTATGATGCTGAACAATTGCTGGGCAAGTGCTACAGTGTAATTTATTGTGGTTTCAGTTATTATGTGTGATGCCAGATCTAAAAAATATTCATATTATTTTTTGCCTAACTGTGCCATTTTGGTCATTTTATTTCTGGTAATTATGTGTCACACTTTCGTTGGCTTTTTTAGAAAGATGGTAATTCTTATTATTTGGCTCATTACTTTACTTTTATTTGCAGAAGTGTAACAGTAGTGTTTATTGATCTTCTTTACTTATTGACTACTGTTTGAAATTGTGGATGCACGTAATATGAAGATCCACAGATGCATGTAATATAAGGAGTTACTGATGAATGTACTCTAAAAAACACTGGTACATGTGCTGCAAGTGGCAACTAATGATTGCTTGTACCATCAGGCAACAAGAATGAAGCTACTGCAGTAGTCCTTGGCTGTACTACTGATGCAGCAGGTTCAGAATTGGGACACTGTTGCAGCCGTTCCTGAGATGTTGCTCATCATTCTTTGGGGCTATGGATGCATGGAATATGGGGAGCCACTGATACCAGTGAGGCACGGGCTACTAATTGTTGTATAGCGTTGTACAACTTATGCATCTCTTGTAATGGTCTTTGGTTGAAATACTGTTGAAGCTGGTCCAAAATGGGGATACTGATATAGCAGGCCCATGGTGGAGACACTGATGCAGCTGTTCTTGAGTAAAATATTCATTATTCCCTAGGGCAATTGATGTGTGTACTGCATCTGATCACTGAGAGAATAAAGTACGGCATGTAGAAGATGTGGCATGGCTTGCCAGTAGCCTGATTGAGGTCTGGGCTGAACAGAAAACTCATTCTCTAAATTCACAGGGACGTTATAGTTAGGAAACAACATTAAAAAACTGTCGAAATTAACCAAAAAAACCAAAGGTTACAGGGACATTATAGTTAGGAAATAGAATGTAAAAAACCTTAGAAATTCACTGAAAAAAACAAAGGTCACAGGGACATAATACTTAGGCTCATATTTCACTCATACAAAACCATTGAAATTTAGCAGGTATAGCTACCTGAGCTAACTATAACTTCCGACCCCCAATGCACTGCTTATGACCTTACATATTACATCACTGATGACATCTCAAATTACATCACTTAAATGAGATTGTGTCTCAAAGGTGGTAAACTGATGAAATAGATCACTTAGTGGAATTCAATAGTCCCCTAAGTTCCTTTATTCATCTGAAGGCCATGCAGAAGGCAAAGAGGAAAAGGGCTCAAATTATTCTCACAAAGAATTCCTTCTAACCCCACTTTGCAATGTATTTAACGTGTTGATAGCCCACCAGAACCCAGAGGCATTTGGCTGCTTTTCATATAACTCAATATATAGATAATAATACATATAAAAGAATCAAAGGAAAATAGCAGCAAAGACTCACATTCTTTACAATACATTGGATCAACAAAACATCATCATGAGAACTCATAATGGCAATTTCAGCAGAGGAAGGTTAATCGAGTCGACAGATAAGAAAGGGTATCTTATATTTGGCTTAATGCAAAAGGAATATATATGCTCTAATACATCCTTCAAATGACTATAAAGTGAAACAAAATAAGCTAGCCTGTCCTCCGTATTACAAGTGCCATAGGATATAATTCACTTGTAATGTGGCTAGCAGGATATACTTCACGTTTGTGATGGAGTACCCCATCCACCAAGATCTACACCAGGCACTTAGTAACTTAATACATTACAATTCATGTTATTAAATCAAGAATTTGAAGTAAATTTTATGTATCCCCACACTAAATTTTGGTTAATATATTTGCTTTATGAATACCACCCCATTTAAGGAATGATCTGCTTTCTGGAATTATCATTTTGTTTTCCAAAAGGAATATCATCTTCTTGGAGGGATTTAGGAAAGCTGTTTAAAATGATAAAAGTAACAGATCAATATCTCTCATTAAATATTATATTATAATCATACCTAGGATGCAATGCTCATGATATATGCGGAGAAAAGAATATGTATTTATTTTCATTTCTATGAAGTGCTATTCTACTAGAACATGGGTACTCACAAACGTTCTCTCGGGGGCTAAATTTACAGTGTGGTTTGTGTCCGAGGGCCACACCAGTGGGGACGGGGTCAGTGGGGGAGGGGGCGGGACTAGAGCAACAAAGAAAAACTGTGACCTCGAGGTTACTTAAGAGACCACAAGAAAGGGTGAAGTCTTCTGTCTCTGGACGCGGCAGTGAGAGCGCCCGACTAGTTCTAAGAAACGTTTATTGGCGGGTTCGCTGATTTCTCGCTCATTTGGTTTTTCTCTCTCATTTCATTCTATAATCGTACTGAGCTTGACAATGTGCATATCAGCGAGAGCGCTTTCACTGTATAAACCTGATAGTTACTCCTGCTTTTCACGAGTTTTTGGCAGTACTATGGATTAATTGGGCTGTCAACTAAAGACAATTGTGCGTAATGGCAACTGTGTACACTTGGCAAAGTGTTCAATTTTCTTGGTATTCACAGCAAGAGAGCTATGTAAACGTTATTCCTTGATAACAATGCACATTAGAATTCGGACCATGTTCCATGTTAGAATAGCAGGAACGAGGTGTGTGCTCCATACTGATGGGTCTCAATGGAGTTAAACATATTGAGACCAAATGATAGTTTGTAATTTCTGGAGGGTGTTGACACTTTTTGGCTGCTATCGTTCTAACTAGGACTGTACAAAATCTCATGTAATGTAGAAAATGCTACTTTTGGTAATGTGCACAGCGAGATAGATAAGACACATACTAGATGAAGGAATGTCACACTAATATGACATACTGTACCTTGTTTTCAGGGCGGGGTCTCATATACCTGAGTGTGTACCGGGTGAGGTGAGGCTAATACCACATATAGGGCAGGTGAGTGGATCCATCCGTTCCTAATACATGTTTGACAAAGGTAACATGGGAAGATGAAAGAGCTGTTTTGATTAATAATCACTGAGGAACAGACATTTAGACTTTCATGTGATTTGTATTTTTGTTTGTTTCATTCTTTTAGGTGTGCCAAATTCCCCTTGTCTATATGGAGGTAATATGATTAATATATAATTGGTAACAGCACTTAATTTTGGATGCATGTATGCAGTAGCTGAATAAGGTCCTGAAGAAAGCCGGGGTCAGTGATCTGTGAGGCTGAAACTAGTCGACCGATTTTTCATCTAAAGGCAGCGGCCTATTTTTTATATGTCGCCACTGCAACAATTTTTTATTAGGCCTGGGAGAGATTTTTAGAATAAAGGATTTTTCTCTTTCTCCCATATCCTTTTTAACTACACTAGCACATGCACTGCACATTTTCTTCTTCTTATTCTCCATCATACAGTCACTTGATTTGGTAAGCTACAGAGTTCTATGCGGACATTGTACCCTATCACTCCCTTCTGGGTCAAGAAGGTTAAGTGGCAAGGGACAAATAAAGATATTCAAATGATGACACTGGCCACATGGGGCAGTTGATGGAGATCTGGCTAGTCCGTATGATTCTCTAGTTTAGCTTTCCTCCAGTTCTCTTTCCTTCCTTTCCTGTTTTTTGTCAGTAATGACCACCAGATTTGTTTGTGATTTACCTCAAGGTTGATCACAGGTCCCTGCAGCGGACGCCTTCGTCCACTGAGCCACCAGACCCAGCATACACACATCTCTCTCTCTCTCCCTCTCTCTCTCTCTCTCTCTCTCTCTCGTTCTTTCTCTTTCTCTCTCTCTCTTTATCTCCCTCCCTCTCTCTCTCCCTCTCCCTCCCTCTCTCTCCCTCCCTCTCTCTCCCTCTCTCCCTCTGTCTCACTCACTCTGACTGTCTAACTCCCTCTCTTCTCTGTCTCACTCACTCTGACTGTCACACTCTCTCTCTCTCTCTGTCTCCCTCTCTCTCTCTGTTTCCCTCTCCCTCACTCTGTTTCCCTCTCCCTCACTCTGTTTCCCTCTCCCTCACTCTGTCTCCCTCTCTCTCCTTCCCTCTCCCTCATTCCCTCTGTCTCACTCTGTCTCCTTCGCTCTCCCTCCTTTCCTCTCCTTCACTATGAGGTCTCCCTCTCTCACTCTGTCTCCCTCACTCTGTCTCCCTCACTCTGTCTCCTTCCCTCTCTCTCCTTTCCTCTGTCTCCCTCTCTTTCCTTCTCTCTCCTTCCCTCTAACTCCCTCTCTCTCCTTCCATCTGCCACCCTCTCTCTCCTTCCGTCTGTCTCCCTCATTCTGAGGTCTCTCTCACTCTGAGGTCTCCGTCTTTCTCCTTCCCTCTCCCTCACTCTGAGGTCTCCCCCACTCTGAGATCTCCCTCACTCTGTCTCCCTCACTCCGTCTCTCTCCCTCTCCCTTTCTCTGTCCCCCTCTCCCTTTCTTCCTCTCCCTCCCCTTCAATCCCTCCCACTCCCTCCCTTCCTCCCTCTCCCTCTATCTCCCTCTCCCTCCCTCTCCCTGTGTCTCCCTCTCCCCAGCCCTCTCCCTCTCCCTTCCCCTCCCTCCCTTTCCCTCCCTCTGTCTCCCTCTCCCTCCCTTTCCTTCCCTCTATCTCCCTCCCTCCCTCCCTCTCCTTCTGACTCCCTATCCCTCCCTTTGGCTCCCTCCCTTTCCCTCCCTTCCTCTCCCTCTGTCTCCCACCCTCCCTTTCCCTCTGTCTCCCTCTCCCTCCCTTTTCCTCCCTCTGTCTATCTCCCTTTCCCTCCCTCCCTTTTCCTTCCTCTGTCTCCCTCCCTCCCTCTCCCTCTGTCTCCCTCTCCCTCCATCCCTCTCCCTCTGTCTCCCTCCCTCCCTCTCCCTCTGTCTCCCTCCCTTTTCCTCCCTCTCTCTCCCTTTGTCTCCCTCCCTCCCTTTCTCTACCTCCCTCTGTCACCCTCTGTCATCTCACCCTGCCTATGTGTGCCCGGGCTGCGACATCTTCTGGGCACACACATCCTCACCCGAGCACTTCACAGGTCTTTAAAAGAAGACCATTTGCATGTTAATGAGGCTTTGTTCACCTCTTAGGGCCCTTGCAGCCCCACTCTGACTATGGGGGGAAGCGCCCGGCCCCCACAGAGCAGCAGAGTCTCTGAATCACGCTGCCGCAGGGGTGTTTGCTGACACTCTTTTAAAAATAAAATGTAAAACGCAGGTAGATGTCTGCAAGGTCCGTGGGCCACCAGGGTAGGCTTGCCGGACCGCTGAAGGCCCACGGGCCGTACTATGTGTACCTGTGTACTATAAGGTGTTAGAGAAGAGCAAAGCAATATGTTAAATCTATTACATAGCAACAAATAGTTTGATTTTGAATTAATTATTTCAGAGAAGGAACATTATGTCTTGCTGTACCACAAAACAGTTTTCTGAGAAACCCAAGTCCAATCCATGGTAGCTAGAGCACAAGCAGTATGTTTTTTTCCCAGAGAAATGGTAAAAAGTTCAAACAGTACCAAATAACTTTAAAATCAAGAAGGAACCAAATAAGATTCCAAAAACAATTTAGAATCACTGAGTCACATTTGTTAAATGTGATGATACAAACATTGCAAAAATCAGATTATGGGCAATCAAACTGTGATTATTAAAAACAAGTGAAGGGTCTAAGTAGCAGTCGTGCAGTGTACAAAGTAAAAAAAAGCAGAAAGAAACAACCGAAAAATGGGGACCACTCAAATAAATACATTTTCTCACACAAAAACATAGCAAAAACCTGGGAGACAAGAAGGATGTAGACTGTGGAAAATGGGAAATCAGAAAAATGAAAGAGAAAGGAGGGTGAATAGTCCACAGAGAAACACATGCGGAGTTTTTTAACGGTGGTTGGACTTCAGTAGAGTAAAATTTGGGAAGGAGGTTGGAGCTATCCCATGTACAGTTTGAACAGGCGGGTTTTTATTTTTGGGGTTATCAGAGAAGCACGGTGTGCTCCACGGAATTGCAGTGTTGTAACCTTCTAAGATTAAAATTAATTGGGGACACAAGTCTGGGTTTTGAAAGTGCAGAGCTTCATTGGAAATATAGGCAAATGGTAATTTATATGATTTGAGAGCAAGCCAGTTGAGGGTCTTTAAGATAGGAGAAATGTGGATAACTTTCTTAGACTGGCTTTCAGCCTCGCAGCTGGGTGTAGAACAGCTTTCCTTGGAACTAATAAAACGTGGTCAGGGCAACTGAATAACATAAACTATTCACAACAATAATCAGGGCCTGCACTACTTTGAAAAAGTACTTGGGTTGAGCAAATGTTCTAATATTATCTATGAGGCTTTTGAAAACCCTTGATATCTAAGTAGCTATTGGGGCTAAGATCACAGGGCATTCTTCTGTTATGGGGTAACGGGCACATGCATCATCGTTGGATTTTACGATTCTTTATTTGCGAAAATTAAGGAATCGCAAATAAAGAATCTCAATTTCCAATGCATCCATTTTTTCGCTATTTTTTTGCGATTCGGTAGAAATCGCATTTTTTACTGAATCGCAAGAAATATGCGAATTCTTATTTGTGAATTCGCATTTTGCGAATTCGCAAAATGCGAAAACGCACACATGGTGAATATCATTGATTTAACAGCCAGGAAGCCAGTACAGCAATTAGTCACAGCTGCTCCCTGGTTTGATGTAGAGGTTTGGCAGTTGGCTTTTGAAGCTTTTCCTGGAGGTTGCTGCTGCAGTCTGTGTTTGTCAAATCTGTGGAGAAATGGCAAATGAAAATCCTGTTGAAGAGGGGCCATCCAGGAAAAGGAAATGTAAATTTTCAGACCAAGAGTTGGAAATTCTCATTGAGGAGTTGACTGAGAGACAGGAACAACTTTTTGGGAAGCAGTCTCTGGAGGTTCCAGAAGCTGTTAAAAGAAATCTATGGCTTGCTATCCAAGCAAAGGTTACTGCAGTTGGTGTAGCACATCGTGACATCAATAATTTACAGAAAAGATGGTATGACCTGCGCAGTCGTTCTAAAGAGAGGTTGGCAACCAGGATGAAAACAGCAAAAATAACTGGTGGTGGCCCCCCGGGGATAGACCCAATACCCCCCTGGAAGACATGGTGGAAGGCACACTGTTGACTGAGGCTGTAGTTGGAGTGATAGACATTGATACTTCAGAGATTCCTACCCCTTCTGAAGGTAAGTGTACTGTTAATGTTTTTGGTTTTATAAAGTGAGCAATGAGAGTGCAAGAGGGTTGTGAAAGTAGTTGCACTTGCTGAAATGCTTCTTCAGTATTGTATTACTTCTTTTTAGATTTCCAAATCAAGATATTAACAGTTGAAAGTATGAAAGCAGTGCATCATGGGAGATGTAGTGTAGTTTAGAACTACATATTATTTAAAAAAACAAATCACTTGAATTGATTTTCATTTAAAAATGAGACAGGAATAGACAGGGAACAGGTTATTTTAATGTAATTCAACCTTTATTTGAAACATTTTTCTTGTGCAATCTTTTAAATACCATCATGTTAAACTTTTTTAACCATAGAAACACTTCAGGAAATGATTGAACGTGATTTGAGGGATTTCAACAGCCAAGAAGGCCAAGACACAGATGAGGGAAATGCACCAACCACATCAGCATCCCTTTCTCAAAGAGGTGAAAGACAGAGAGTGCGTCAACTGCTTCAAAGTGATTCTGAAGAGGAACACATTGGAAATGTTAATGAAAGGCAATCTCAACCTACTCCTACAGTCACTAACACAAGGCTGAGTAGGCGAAGGAGATTTCAGCAGTTTTATAGATGCCGTCCTCATGTAGCAGATGGTGGCAGAGTTGTAGAGGGCACCAGCACAGGCAGTGTTGTGGAAGACAAAATCCTCAAGGTGCAGCGCCTGCAAGGCAAAGACTTTAGAATTATGAAAGGTAAACTTGGACATATCAGCAAACAAATTGGTGCCATGCACAACAGTATGAACAAAATGAGAAATGTAATTAAGATGGGCCATGAAACATCGTCATAGAAGCTGGACTGCATTGCCACTTCTTTAGAGACCATGTGCACAGTGATACAAAACCAGCAAAAGGAAAGTGGAAAAAGGCACCTGCGACTAATGACCTGCATGCAGGGTCATAACAGGCAAATTTCCCGCCTTTCTAATTGTACAGCTCAGCTCTGTAAACAGACACTTTCCATACAGTTTGATTTGAAGAAAATATTTGCAGAGATTGCCAAGGGAATGGGGACACATGAATCTATTGATAATTCACATAGCAATGCAGCTCCTGATAAACTGCTACCAATGGAGGATAGTGGAGCAGGAAGTACTGTGAGTGGCATACTTGAGCATTGCCTAACTAGCACAAGCCGTAGCAATAGAAAACAGAATGATGCCACCAACATGCCCATGGGAAACTGCAAAAATGCTGGGAAGGCATTAGGTGTGCGTGGACGTAAGAAATAACTTCATTTCTGTGAAGCCACATGTTTGTGAGGAAAAATCCCAAATCATTTATGGTTCAAAGTTTATCATTATTAAAATGCAGCCTGAAATATTAATAAATTCATGGTGAAGCATTCACATTACATGAAGTAAATGCATTTATTTTGACTTTACATAAATAAATAATTTACAGTTAATTCAAACATTGTCTTGTGTGCTTCCTACCTCTTTCAGAAGTAATTTTGTGTTATCTCTGCCCTTCTCCTTCTTCCCTCTGATGCTTCTGGTCCATGTACTCTTGCTTGGGGTTGTGGAGGCTGATTGTCATTTTGAGGTAATACATCTTCTTCATCCAGTTCTATGCCTCTCTCGGTTGCTAAGTTGTGAAGCGTTGCACATGCAGCTACTATTTTGCAACAAATCTCTGGACGAAATTGTAAGGCTCCACCAGTCTTATGCAGTATGCGAAACCTATATTTCATCACACCAAAGGTTCTCTCAATCACATTGCGGGTAGTTATGTGATCCTGGTTTTACTGCTGCTCTTTCCTGGTAGTTGGGTTGAGGTATGGTGTTAAAATGTAAGACCTCACTGCATAGGCACTATCACCTTCAAAAATTGAGAAAAACAGTTAACATGCAAGGAAGACGTGTGTAGGTAAAGGAAGAGTTTGTTAAATTTTGATAAATTATATTTACCAAGCAAGAATCCATCTCCAAATTGACCTGCAAGCAGTCGAGCATGGATGGCACTGTGTCTAAAAATGTAGGAGTCATGGGCACTTCCAGGGTAACTTGCCAGTATGTCTGTGATAATAGTTTTAGAATTACAAATGGCTTGAATGTTGATAGAATGGAAGCATTTCCTGTTGTGGAAAATATACTCATTTTCAGAGGGTGACCAAATGGGAACATGTGTGCTATCTACACAGCCAATGACATGTGGGAAATGAGCCATGTTATAGAAATCTAAATTGGTTTTCACCAAATCCTGCTTTGAACTAGGACATTTTATGTGATGCCTTATTCTTTGCAACCTAGGCATTTAGGAAGGCATTAAAAAATCTGGACAGTGAATTCTGGGAGACACCACCAGCAATGGCTATTACACCCTGAAATGACCCAGAAGCAAGGAGGTGCAGTGAACACAATAACTGAACATGGGTTGGTATAGCTTGTGTCCTGCGTGTTTGCCTCTGTAAGATTGGTCCAATGCTTGAATTCACTCTAAAATTAAATGAGCATTGAGCCTATACCTATCATAGATCTGTGCTTCAGTCTGCCCTAGTAAGGTAATGCGCACTCTGAAGATTCTCTCTTGTATCAGCCTTCTCCTCCATCCTGCAGCTACTCTCAACCTCTGCCTGCGCGCCAAAAGAAAAGTGCTGCCATTCTGGAAAGCACTGTAATGGCCTCTGAGGTCCTTATATGCAGTCCTGGTGATTGACACCTGTTGTGGATGAAGTTGGAAGAATTACCACCAGGTTTGACTTCTAATTTTAAGAATTCCAATTTGCAATTTCTTAAGAAATCGCAAATTGTGAATTTTCATGCATAGCATTTTTTCGCAAAAAAATGCGAATCGCAACTTTAGCGATTTATTTTAGAAATCGCAACTACATTTGCGATTCCTAAAATTGTGAAAAAACGTTTTCAACTTGATGCATCCCAAAACCATGAATTGCATTCACAAACGGCAGAATTATGCGATTCGCACCGTTTGCGAATGCAATTCAGTTTGATGCATATGGGCATTAATGCCTAATTTTAGAATGAATAATTGTGAAGTAGATTGTGTTGAAGTTTAGGGAAAGACCCATTAACCCATAAATCATCTTTTAAAAATGTGCTTTCTTTGCAAACTCTGGATGACTTAAAGCTGCAGAACCCCCCCCCCAGCTATAATCAACATTGTTTCCATACAATTTCAGTCTAATAAATTGATCAGTGTTTCACATTTTGTCAGAGTTGGTAATTTCTTGCATATCTTACATCTAATTCTTACAATCTACAATTATAAACAAGTATCAGAATATCATAATATAACCATTTTTAAATACTGTGTATCAATAACTGCTCACTGGGCGTGTTAGGGGTAGAGATCATGGTCACATTACAGTTGAAATAAGTCTTGAGCTACACAATGTAACTGCCTGGTGGATGTCTCAGTAGAGAGGTACAAATCTCAAAACAAAACTTCATATACGCAAATTCAAACAAAGGTGCTAAAGACCAAATGCCTCATTTAGAGATGATGGATTTAACCCAGACCTGTGCCTGGGAGTAAATGTTTGATTGGTTAAGCATTCAGTCTATCATCTGTTCTTTTTGCATTTTTCACCCTAAGTGGGAGGGGTATGCTAAGATGTGGGTCCCGTGCTCTCTACGCCACCAGATTCAAGCTAGCCTGGCTGATTTTGGGAGAAACCCAAAACTGGTCCTAGGATACTTGTTTCTTTTCCAGAGAGGACCTGCCCTGGCAGTTCAGGCTGGACTGTTCCATGGGGAGCAGGGTCAAGACTGATTTGCATATGGCAGAGTTTAAACTGGAATGGTGTAGCGTGCAAAAAAGATGGATTTAACCCATATATGTGACTGGGGGTGAATGTTTGATTGGTTCAGCATTCCGCACATCATCTATTCTTTTTGCATTTGTCGCTCTAAGTGGAAAGGATATGACCAGACGTGGGTCCCATGCTCGCTACTCCACCAGATTTAAGCTAACCTTGCTGATGAGGGATGAAACCCTGAAACCGGTCCCAGGAGGTTTATTTCTGGTCCAGGGAGGACCTGGCCTGGCAATTCCGGCTGGACTGTTCCCCTGGGAGCAGGGTCTAGACTAATTTGCATACGGCTGGGTGTCAACTGGAATGGTGTGGTGTGCAAAATAACTATGGACTTAACACAGATCTGTGACGGGGTAAATGTTTGATTAGTTCAGCATTCCGTCCATTATCTGTTCTTTTTCATTTAGAGTTTGGCAGGGTGGGAGCCCCACAACATTCTTGGTCTACCCACTTCATTTATAGGTAGGTGAATTGCCATATTTTCAGCAGCAGAGTCTGAGTGGGCTCTGTTATTTGAAAGTTTTGACCAGCAGCAACTTTCCACTGGCCATTGGTCAATGTGAAATAAAAGGCTTGGGTTATATAGGGCAGTTCTTCTGACAATTTTTCTTTTCTGGGCAACAGGATAAGCCTAGTTGTCCTGAATGGGAAACATTACCAATGACCCCTGCACACTGGTAAACAATGTCTAGTGCTTAATGACTATTTGTTTTGTTTTTTCTTTTTTAAAACGAATCCCCTCTTTGGAGGTTTATTTCTGAAAAACAAAAAGTTTTAATGGGTGTAGCCAAAACGACCTGGTGCCCACTCAGCAATCTTCTCCATGTTTAGAACAACCCCTGCATCAATGATTGCACTGAAGGCAGTGAGATCACCATCATACAAGCAGGGATCCAATAATATGTCTGGCAGTCCAACACCAGGAAGAAGAGCCAATGCCCCCTGCTAAATCTGCAGGCTGACAAGTCACCCAACAAGGTCTAACTACTGTCACATGCCACTTGAGCTGCACAGATGTCTGTTTCAGAACGAAGAACTATCAAAATCTCATCAGAAATTTTAGAAAATAGATGTTATCACCAAAAAAATAATTAATTGTGAAGTGTCCTTCTTAGAACCTAGATTAGACATTGTCACATTCGGGCATGAGTGGCTCCTCAGCAATGGCAAAGGAGCTTTGCCCCACTGGCTCAGAGTCAGCAGGTGTAAAATAAAACTGTGGTCTATCATCATTTTATTTGTCATTTGCCAGCTCTAAGCCAGTGTGTGCAGGGAGGGGTGGGGCCGTAGCATGGGAGAGGGGAGGAGGAGTTCTATGTGCACTTCTAAGTGTGAATGTGTCTTTGACCGGCCGTCTCAGGCAGCCAAACACACATGTCCACGTCGGTTTCTCCGACCTGGCTATATTGTACAGCAGAGCTGGAGAAACTGCACAGACTCACTGACTTGAGCAGAGCTGTTTTCAGGCTGCTCAGGCCAATCCCCACTTTGCTTTTATAGTACAAGAGCTGCACTGGGATTGTACTGGGAGTCTGTCCCAGTGCATGCTGGGAGCCTGGGACCAGGAAGAGCACACAGAGCTGCGTGGCAGGAGGTGACGGGCAACTTAAGGTAAGTTCCATTTTAAAAGATTAATATTAACACCCCCTGCGCTCGCTCCTCCCCCGCGCTCCCCTTCCCGCACTCCCTCCATCGGCCCCAGGACCCTTTGTTTGTGGCGGCCAGCACTTAATAGGGGCCCCTATATCTAGAACATCAGTTAAAAGTCAGTCTACTAAATCGAACTCTGACAGGGAAATTCATGTGTCTCCCTCCGCTACAGGCAAAAGAGTAAATTATAAGCTTGTAGTGGTAAATGGGGAGGTTGCTAATGCTGAAAAGCAAATACTGTCTCACTTTCACATTATTGAGTCAAGTTATCCATGACAAGCGCAGACGTAAAGAAATACATAGCCTGATTTGCAGCTGAGTACTCTTACATAAAAATGACAGATATACCGTTTTCTTATTACAAATCCCATAGGATGTAATGCACTTGTAATCAGGAAGTCCATCACGCTTAAGATGGAGTAACTCATCAGCGAAACTTTAACTCAGGGGCTGAATTTCGATTCTTGAATAACACTCACGGATGCACTCAATCGTCAGCAGAGAACAGCCCTCCAACCAGTTTCAAATCTTCAAGATTATCATTAAAATCATCGGTTTTAATCACCCATCTGAATCCTCGCCAACTAATCCTTTCTGCAATAAGTGTCGAACCTGATAACTGAATATCAGCGTCTAAACCAGTGAATACATTTATCTAATAATGTGCTCGAGCCTCCTCATGGTTCTTTTCTAATTGTTGGACACTTGTAAAATACACTGCATGCTGTTTACGGGGTGCAGTTTTTCCTCTACTCCCCTCTATACACTTTTCCACATAGCTGTCTTCCAGGCATACAGTGCAACCCAGATTTTTTCTGGGGAAATCTTACTTGCCTGGGACTGAGATAGATGATCGAGAGAGGATAGAGTACACTTGGCTATTTGACATTCAATTGCCATGACAATATGTCTATCAATGTATTCTATTAGAAGGAGTGGAATTAGTAATACCTTGACAGTGCTACTTTGGCTTATATGTGTTTTCAATGATCCCTTCACTTTTCTATTCTCAATATAGAGGGAGAATGATAAATGATATGAGTATGTACTACCGGATGCAATCTAAACCCATAAGTAGTGTGTTAGTTTTGAGATGAAAGAAAAGTATTAATAAGCTGCTCTGCTTGTTTGTGTCTCTATACTAAGCAAATTTTATAACTTTTAGAAAACCCATATATGACTCCAGAACCGAAATTATATTCATATTTCATTCTTGAAAACAGTAGGTACCCAGCGCTTTCCCCATCTTTCACTAAATAAAATAACTGAGGTAGATTAGACAAATCCTCCTGTTAGCATCAGGAACAGGTTTTGAGGTAGCTAATGGCAAACTGTAGCCAATCACGCTATTGGAATCTGGAACAGAAATTACATCAGTTGTGGGAGTGACGTGCCTCACGAGGGAGTGTTTTGTCTCCAGGTTGAAAAATTCAGTTTTGTTTACTTTAAAATTAAGGGAAGATGATTTGCTCCCACTATTAGTTCTCCGCTCCCCTTTAGTCTCTATCTGAGGTTGTTGTGGAGGCAAACGGACAGAGGACGGAGCACACAGTCAAGTCAGAACTTAAAACTAACTCGTTTTATGTATGGTTATTGTAAACAGTTACATTTCGTCTAATCCAGAGAGTGGCATATATTTTGACATTGATTGAATACAGTTCACAAATGGATACGTTACGGTGCGAAAAGGACGGTAATGTCTTATGTTTAGAAATATTAATTTAATACAACGCTCTATATTTTCAGCAGCTTAGAAATAGTGCTTCACATATAAACTTTGCTTATGTAGATTTTTATTAATAAGACCCCCTTTCCGATTCATCTCAGCCCAGACCGTCTCGATTTTTCTACAGTAATGTTGAGGCTAATCAAATGTTAAAGCCAAGCACAGACTTGTCTCTCATATACAGAAACACTAAGGGCCAGATTACAGTAGGACCACCCATACCATGGGGGGGGGGGAGGGGGAGTACACTTCTGTTTGCAGTCAAAACGCAGTTATGAGCCATGTTAAAATTCTGCCTAGCACAAGTATTTTTTCCCAATATTCTCGAGAACAAATAGCCCACATACGCGGTTTGAGCACACTGAAGAGGGTTGTTGCTCCTTCAAGGGCATTTACTAACCTTCTGAAAAGTAGATGTTTTATTTCGTCAGTCTCTATTGCCTTAGATAATCCAGCAACACCCCATCAAGCCTTTTCTTCACTGTCTCTCTCTATTTGTCTTTCTTCCTCCTCCCCTCTTTCTGTCTCTCACACCATATTTTTGGTGTACCCTTTTTCCTTTTTTCTCAGATGTTTTTTTTCTCAGAACGTACTTGCGTCCTTTCTCTTCATGATAAACAATCTTAGTCATAATTCTCAAGAACCTATAGGGCTGCCTTTGTCCTTATTTAACACATCGCAACTGATTCAATTTCTTAATGGTCAGGTGTACTTGCATATCGGTCACAAAAGTGGTCACAAATTATACACTGTTTGTGACCAGTATTGTATTTTGTGAACTGACCATTGTACTAATAGTTCACTTCCGAAAATAAGAAATTGTAGATGATTGCAGAACTACACGACTAATAAATATTCGTTAAACATGCTGCAATTTGCAACGCCCTGGAATTTTGCTACAATGACAGAGATGGTGGCCAGCAAAGCCGAGCAGGCTGCCAACCCTGTCATTGGATTCCTTGAAGGAACCACGGCAGCTAAAAAATACAATAAAGGTTCTCCATTTTGGACTCCAATGCCAAGTTCCGCAAAGCTGCTACCCTAATTTCCAACAGGCTTTCCATTTGCACACCAGTTACCACCTCAACTTGGGAGTGGATGACTTATCACTTGCTTACAACCTAAATATTGGTTGGAAACCATTGAAACATCCCATTCCAGCTCACAGTTTGGAAGGAACGGTCCCACTTGCCCCCTTCCACATTGCCATTCGCTAAGAGTTGAACACCCCATTTTGTATTTTAGACACAATTTTCTTTTTCACAAAATGTTATTGGCACATATGAAAGCGTGTTTTTGCAGTCAGAAAATCTGGGACTTTGTAAATCCCAGGGTCAGCAACAATAAACATAAACCCTTAGTTTGACCGTCCCATATTTCCTACGATTGGAAGAATGAGACTTACAGCCTACTCAGCGTCCCCTACACTTTCAATTCTTAAGGTGCACACTTTAACTCTTGCTTTGACTTGTCCATGTTAAAAGTAGGATACAGGTTCATTTTTAGTACCGAGAAAAGAAGATGTGTCTTGCTTTATATTTATATATTTTGCACTATGAAACGTACATACCTAATGTTTCATAGGTGCATCATCACTACAAATCAGCATGGGTCTCATAAACATTGCATTATTGCATTAAAGTGCTCTACATCGTTTAACAGCTCACTAGTGTCCCTTCCATAGCTTAAAAAAAGTAATTATGAAGGTGTGAATGTGCTACACTGTGCTTTGAAGCTGCTAAAACAACACCTACAGAAAGCAAGTGCATTATAAGCAAACGTTGACTCTGAATAATGTATTCATCATATATATTCTGCAGATGCCTTTTAATAATTGTAATTACCATGTTTCCTAGATTTTGCAACCAGTTAAGGCCAATTACATATTGATACATGGAAAACATGCATAGGACGCTCCTGATACTGCTGGTTATTCATTGCTTGGGACTCTGCTCATCTTTCTGGAATCAGCCTTTGGGGCCCACGAAGTTGCCCGTACTGCTGCGAGGTTTGTTGCCGAGGGACTGGAGCGGACGGGCGGCCAGGGACTACAACTCCTAGCGTTCCTGGCAGGCGCATTACAACGGCGTCACTCTAAAGCACCAGGAGGCGCTTAAGAATGCTCAGAGCCTCACGCAGCGCGGGACGCGCTCGGGCGTGCCCGGGCTCAGCCCGGGCGAAGCCTGGCCCAAGGGCAGGCCCGTTGACCAGTGGTTGTCCCGCAAACTATGATCCATTAAAGTACGGGGTCAATAGAAGCAGGCGTGGCTAGTATATCTGGCACGGATGCCACCCCTGACTTAGGGACTGCAGAGGTGGTGAATCTGAGTGCTGCGGAACCCACTCACACCCCAAGGTTGAGTGTCCATGGAGTATTGGTGGGTTCTCCCCACTTGCTTAACCTAGATACCCCTGTTCTATCCCAAGCGCTTCCCCCGAATACGCCCCGGGTAGATAAAGGTGATCGAGCTATTATATCCAAAATATCTGTTAAAGAAAGCGAAGGGGTGGGAAGTGCATTTAAACTGGGGCTAGGCATCAATAATGAGGGAGGAATTGGGGAAACACTCGCAAAACGCACAAGGGGCGGAGTAGCATTGAGGGCCAAAGCTAATGATAAACTCAAACATCAAACCCTAGGGGCAAGCGGGAAGTCATCCCTGAAACCTGATAATTGCATGCCTTTCACTGTTAATGCTGACATGCTCATGTTAGTGGATCATGGAGGTAATCCGGATTACTGGAAGCGCCTGGAGACCCTAATTACCGTACTTCTAGCACCTTTTTAGAACAAACTAGGGGCGATTGAAGAAAAATTATCTCTCCTCTGAAAAGGTGTACAAGAGATGGATAGTTCAGAGGTAACTAGGGTTCATAGCAGTGTTGTAGGGGGGGGGGGGGGGGTGGGTTCTGTGGCGCCCACCCGGCCAAGTAGTAGTGGCCCTGTTGGAGCCCGAAATGGGGATATGGCCTATGGGGCGGTGAAAAATTGTCCTGGTGACGTGCGCACAGAAAGCTTGCAAGTGTCGCATGTTCCGCCAGGTCCAGGGGGGTCTAGCCCGCAATTGAGTACAGGATCCCAAGGGGTGAACGGGCAGGCAAATGTGTCCCGATCAGGTGTTCAGATCTTGCCTACGTCAGAAGGCCCACAAAGGGTATTAAAGGCTGAACCAGACCGACACAGAGATGGCTCTAGTTCCACAAATCATGTGATCACCGAGCAAGCACAACACATTTTAGATCTGCCACCGGCAGCCTGTCTCCTTGTCGTGGTCTTGGCTGGTGTTCCCTCGCTAAGACCTGATCAAACTGAATCCTGGACCCAACTGAGAAATAAAACTGTTGACTGGCTAACTAGACACAAAGGTTTCAGAGTATCCATGAGAAATAATATCATAATGGTGCGCAGAGTTGCGTGAGTGGGGCGGTCGCCAAAGAATATAGGGGGAGATTGTGTTGTTGTCAACTTTTGAAACCCCGCGGTCGCCCAAATGATCCTAAAGGCCCAGGATCAGTGCCCTTTATCTGCGACTTCTATCTGGGCCCTGCAACTTGGATATTTCTGTAAACCTCCATTGAGAACCCCAAAGGAGATAGTTTCATTCATTCTGATCCTAAATAGGTTTGAGGCTTTGTCTGGCCTAGACGCCCAAGACTAACTATCTGCCACCAATATAGCCTCAATGGATATATTGAATCTAGGGGAAGTGGCCGAGGAAATAACACCAATTTCTATGGCTAGCCTTTCAACTTTAATAACCCCTCCTGCTGTAGAGCTCTGTCCCACTTCACCTGGTTCCCCCAATTTTAATCCCACTTGCCGTTCATCCAAGGGAGCTTTTTAAAGTTTTATCATGGAATATAGCAGGCCTCAGGACCAAAAGGGGGGTACTAATTGGGAACTCTTCCTTGCTAGCTTCCATATTATAGCCCTCCAGGAAACATGGGATTCTAAAGAATCCTATTTCTTGGATGGGTTCTCAACGTTCTGCAAACATGCCATACCATCTTGTATGTGGGGCTTTTGCTGTTAATCAATCTTAAATTATCATATAAACCTAAGCAAATAGACTCATGCTCACCCAAGATCTTGGCAGTTGAATTAACAGGGAAGATCTTACCGACCTCATTAGTGATCCATTTTTATAATTCTTTTATGAGAGATGACGACTTAGAGCATTTAAGATCTCTCACTGGCTTTTTGGCCGACTATGAGGCCAAGCTTAATATGTACTATCATGTACTAGTCCTGGGAAATTTTAATATCCATGTTTGTCCTACTAATTGTTTATCAAAATTAGACGAGGAGTACAGTCCGCAGGGGTTAACGCACTTTGAACATACTGCCTCTGTGACCTTTCTGGAGAGACTTTTATCGACCCATTACTTGATCTTCCCAACGCAGCCAGATACGTCACAGTTAAGAGAGATGGCATGGGATGAGCTCAGCCAAGCAAGTGTTATGTCAAACAGCACTAGGTTTTGGAGTGTGGTAAACAGTCCTACATCTGACGAATCATCCAATTCTGTCAAAGACTGTCTCATTCCCCCTGAGAGGTGGGTCCAACATTTTGGGGACGTTTATAGTGATGTTAGTCACGGATCTCCTATATGGACAGCTGACAGTGGTTATGTCTCGAATCCTCTGGCCTTTACCGTGGATGAAGTCATAGAGGCGATTAGGTCAACATCAATGGGGAAAGCCCCGGGCCCGATGGTGTTTCGGCTGATCTCTATAGAGCAGATCCTATTTTATGGGCAAAAATTTTAAATCATGATTTTAATGCTGCCAGCCAGGTCGGCTTTCCCCTTTCGTGGGCCAAAGCAGTCATTTTTCCGATCTTTATAAAGGGAGCCAGAGATGATCCGGCCTGTTATAGACCAATTTCACTCATGGACTCAGCGGCCAAAATTATGGGGAAAGTTGTCCTTGCTCGCCTAACAGATTGGTTAGATCAAAACAGTATTATTTATGATCTCCAATGTTGTTTTAGGCAGGGAAAAAGTACATTGGGTCAATGTCTTAATCTTCATTTAGTAATTGGGAAGAACACGTTCACAAAGCATGGGGATATCCATATGGCTGAGATACCCGCCACCCCCTCTCGACACAAACCCCAAGGATGGGAAACCGGAAACGGTTCTGAACTTTTGGAAGGCGGGAGGGAGTGACCCTCCCGGCCGTATTTTTTAAAATATGAAACAAAATTAAAACATTAAAATAACAGTTTCATGTTATGTACAATTTCATTTCCACATTACGATGTTTGGCTAACCTTAACAGATCTCTAATACAAAGGTTCTCCTAGCCGAACTAACATCCTACAAAACATTTGACTTGAAATTGTTCATCCTAACGTTAAGGGCCAACGGCAAGGTCGTAACCGGTGTCAGATCCCTAAACCAGAAATACCCCCCTCACTTGTGAGGGGAGCGACCGCACAGAGGCGTACCTCAAGTGCATCTACCAATTTCCCTTTGACTTGACGGGGGCCCCAATGAACTCGACGCCATTTAACGGTCGTCCGAGGACTCGTGTGAGGTGTCTAAAAGGTAGCGTAAACCCCCTCCCAAACCCCACACAACTTACCCCATCTGCCGTCGCAGATGTCCTGGCCCCGGGAAATTCCCCAGGAGGGCCCGTAGCCCCTCCTATCCAGGAAGGGGCCTTGACCGCCTTTCCTTTCCTTCCGGCGGCCCATCCTTAGAAGGGACCGCCTCCCCGTTGAGGGGCCAATGGCCACCTCCCCCGAGCGCTCCCATCCGTAATGGGTGACGCCCCCCCATAGGGATCTTCCAATTACTGCTCACCGATCATGACCTTACCGCCCGACCAAAATAAATACGACAAATGGCTAAAATTACTAATGAAAAACAAAGAAGGCGATCATAACTAGTTACGTATGATTACTGATCAACACTAGTGCAACATTACTTTATTTAAAACAAACATACTGTAAATTGAGCATTCTCCTTTATTGCATACTCGAAATAACACAACACTCATCCCAACCTGTAAGAAATACGGTTAACACGTTCAAACTTTATTTAGAAACAACTTGCTGTCTTCAGGGGCTGGTGGGTGGGTCAAAATTGGCTCTTCGTTCCGTCTCGAGCTCACGTGCAGCGGGGAGGTGCAGCTTCAGAGCACAGGAACAAGAGGATGCTTTCTTGACTTGCTGCTCCTTTTATCCGTCTTCGGGCGGGCGTAAACCCGCCTCCGCCTGCCTCCGAGGGCGTGGCCGTCCGCGTCAGTGCCTAGGACAACCCACTCCAGGGCGGGAAAAAGGCGCGCCCCGGCTACGCCGCTTCGGGCATACCAGCCGAGACTCGCCTCCCGCCCAAGATGGCCTCCCGGGGGGATCGGGGTCCTCCACCATACGTTCGGGGGGACCGAATGGTCGCCCCTTTCCATATGGCTGAGATACCCGCCACCCCCTCTCGACACAAACCCCAAGGATGGGAAACCGGAAACGGTTCTGAACTTTTGGAAGGCGGGAGGGAGTGACCCTCTCGGCCGTATTTATTAAAATATGAAACAAAATTAAAACATTAAAATAACAGTTTCATATTATGTACAATTTCATTTCCACATTACGATGTTTGGCTAACCTTAACAGATCTCTAATACAAAGGTTCTCCTAGCCGAACTAACATCCTACAAAACATTTGACTTGAAATTGTACATCCTAACGTTAAGGGCCAACGGCAAGGTCGTAACCGGTGTCAGATCCCTAAACCAGAAATACCCCCCTCACTTGTGAGGGGAGCGACCGCACAGAGGCGTACCTCAAGTGCATCTACCAATTTCCCTTTGACTTGACGGGGGCCCCAATGAACTCGACGCCATTTAACGGTCGTCCGAGGACTCGTGTGAGGTGTCTAAAAGGTAGCGTAAACCCCCTCCCAAACCCCACACAACTTACCCCATCTGCCGTCGCAGATGTCCTGGCCCCGGGAAATTCCCCAGGAGGGCCCGTAGCCCCTCCTATCCAGGAAGGGGCCTTGACCGCCTTTCCTTTCCTTCCGGCGGCCCATCCTTAGAAGGGACCGCCTCCCCGTTGAGGGGCCAATGGCCACCTCCCCCGAGCGCTCCCATTCGTAATGGGTGACGCCCCCCCATAGGGATCTTCCAATTACTGCTCACCGATCATGACCTTACCGCCACAGGCCGGATAGTTGACCGGCTATCCGGACCCCCCACAACAAATCCTGCCTAAAGGTCATGGTTTAAACTCTTTAGCCAAGCTATGAGGTCACCTATGAGTAACTCATTGCCCACCCGGGACAAATGAACCCCATCCCCCAAATACATACTGTCCCCCTTGATACAACCATGCGGAACAGAATGCAGTGTACTTGAACGAAACAATCTACTCAATTTGTTATTTACTTTCTTTACTGAATGATTCAGAGCAGAAACCGAAATAGCCCCCCGCCACACTTTCCGTGGAATCATATGGGATCATGCAATTGTGCACCCTGGAACTCTTCTTGCCAACCAACTTACTGTGGAGAGCACTGCCTCGAGAAGAAGTCGTCTACCAGTGGCCACCAAATCGTTGCCCCCAAGATGGACTATGATTATAGACGGCGGTGACCTTGTCCGCCCTAACAAACCCTCGAAAAAGGATTGAAACTGGTCAATACAGAGCCCGCCCCTTCCGTAGAAGGTCACCCTGTACCCGTATTCCCCAGCCATGTGAATCATGTCACCTGCTTTGAATACGTCCGCGGCCCGCCTCACGTATGAGTGGCCCATGACCCACACCTCCTTTTTCGCAGCTGGTGATGTCTGACCGCTGGTCCCCAGGTGTCGGGTCGACTGCACAGTCCGCCCCGCCTCGTAAGCTTGCGCAACTGAAAACCAAACAAAAACAGGAAGCGTGAGTACATCATTACAGCTTCACAACATGTGCAACCGCACATACCTTTTGTAACAGTTCGAGGACCAACACCCCAAACGTTTTACTTTCTCAACACTCAGACCCCTGGCTGTAGCCTCAGTAGCAGCCCCTATCCGAAAGGAATGGGTCCCGAACTCGCTGGGGTTCAAGCCCGCGGCCGAAATTGACATCGCAAGCACCCGCTGGAACTGAAACCTCGTCAGTGGGGTGGCGTCAGCGTGTCTCAACAAGGCCCCCCCCCATGATGCCACCCTCTGCGCTAAATATTCCTCTACGCAAACAACAGGGCACATGGAAGACCCGGGAATCCTCTGAATGATTATGCAGTCCCCAACCGCGCCCTGATCGGTTTTGGACCTGACAAACGAGACAGTCATCGTCTCCACCTTGACCTGAACGTGCTCCCGGCACAGTCCCCCCATCGTATCCTGCTTGTTCTTCGCCACTAGTTCGCTTATCCGCATAGCCCCATGGAATGCCAGCGCAAATGCGGCTCGGAATAACACTGTTTCATACTGGGATGAACACGTTGCAGGGAGTACGGACAATAACAGGGCCAGCCTATCCAAACCTATCGGGTGCCTCTCATCTACTCTGCGACCCTCAAGGCGTTGCCACCCACGTAGCGCTTTCTGCACCACGAAAGACGCTGTCGGGTCCTGGATCCCATGAGCCTTTGCCATAAAGGAAATGGCGGCCCGATGCCTCTGGGCCGTAGCTACTGATTTGCCTGCCTGATGTAAAGACAGCAAAAATTTTACGACAGGCTCTTCCTGTCTCCAAAGCTCCCCCCCAGCAGAACCCAAAAAGGACCAATAGGAACGGAACGCCCCTTCATATGCCTTCCTTGTCCTGGGTGCTAAACTCTCTCCCACGAGGTTTTGTAGTTCGGGGCACCGAGAGACCAGAGAGCTTCGGGAAAGGGTGCCGCCACCGGGTCCGCTGTGGGCAGAAAACCCCAGAAGGCCTGCATACGGAAACGAGAAAGCGCATCAGCCGCCTGGTTCAGTACACCCGGGACATGTCTTGCCCTAAAGAGCACATTCAACTGCATACACCATAACACAATTTCTTTGAGCAGTCTCAGAATCCATTTGCAACGTGCTGCCTGACTATTGATACACTCAACCACAGTCATGTTATCAGACCAGAACACCACAGAGTGATCCCGAAACCCCTCCGGCCATGTTTTCAAGGCCACCAAAATAGGGAAGAGTTCAAGAAAAGCAATGTTACTCGTCAGCCCGCACTCGTGCCACCATGACGGCCACTTTTGAGCCGACCATTGTGTACCAAATATGGCACCAAAACCTATACTCCCCGCCGAATCTGTCCAAAGCCCCAGCTCCTCGGAGGACACCGCCGGTTTGTTCCAGACAATTCGACCATTAAAATCCGCCAGAAATGCCAACCAAATGCTCATGTCCTGGCGAACCTCTGCCGAGAGCCTCGTGCGGTGATGTCCTTCCTTCAGGCCGACCATGGCTTGTGCAATCGAGCGGGAAAAGGGACGGGCCATTGGCATTACTCTCAGGGCAAAATTCAACTGGCCCACCACTTGTTGCAATTGATGTAAATTTACTTTCGTCGCACGAATACATGTTTCAAGGGATGTCCTGAATTTTAACACTTTTTCTCTGGGTAATCTAAAACAACCTTCTTCCGAGTCGAGCTCGATCCCGAGAAACTCGAGCAAAGTTGAGGGACCCACAGTCTTACCTGGCGCCAATGGCACACCAAAATGGTTCATTAAGACACAGAATTCATGTAAGGCCTGTCCACATTCAGGATCCCCGGCTGCCCCCAAGAACAGAAAGTCATCGAGATAATGCATAACATGCTGAAAACCCGTCTTCCTTGTGAATACCCATTGCAGAAAACAACTGAATTTTTCAAAATAGGCACAGGATATAGAGCACCCCATCGGCATACATCTATCCATGTAATAGCGACCCTGAAACATAAAACCAAGGAGACGCTGATCGTCTGGGTGCACCGGGAGCAACCGGAACGCTGACTCGATGTCTGATTTTGCCATCAGCGCCCTGGGCCCCAGGCGATTCAGCATGGCGACGGCCTCATCGAAAGATGCGTACCGCACCGAACACACTTCCGGGTCTATCGCATCATTCACGGAAAGACCACGTGGGGCTGACAAGTTATGTATTAGCCTAAACTCACCCGGGTCCTTCTTGGGGACCACCCCTAGAGGGGAACAAACAAAGTTAGCAACTGGTGGCAAATCAAATGGACCGGCGACCCGACCCCGAGTCACCTCTTTCCCAATCTTTACCTGTACCACCGCCGTATGCTGCAAGACCGACAGTTGGTTGTTACAGTGTGCTACACCCTGAAAATCCCCCACTGGGATGCGGAAACCATATGAAAACCCGTCCCGCAACACCCCAGCGGAAGCATGATCCGGGTATTCGTTGAGCCAAGGAATCATTGCCATGGTATCAATCGGGGTAGGTAGAGGCGCCCCTCGGACTATTTCAGACCTGTTTGACGCTTCCCCTACCACCGCTATCACCCGTCTTGGCTCTGCACATGGACTCAGGATGGGAAGACTGCCCACACCCTCCACATTCATGTCTGAACTTGCATGACCCCTGGGGCCTCGTACATTTTCCCCTGTTAAAATTCCAACAAATCCCCTTTTTACCTGTGTTGCCACTCGACTTCGAGTGGTGCTCGTTACCTGCACCCATCCGAAAGGGTGTCCCAGAGGATTGGCGGGACGATTCACCCCCGTTACTCCCTGACAAAGGCACTTTTAACATTCCTGAACTCTCCATTTTCTGCCACGAGATGGAGTCGAAACAATCCCATGTTAGAGCTGGGTCATGCTCTTTAGCTTTTCTAAAAATATTGTCATAACAGAACCACTGATTGCCCTCGTACGCCAGAGAATACTCCATGATACGTGACTGGTAAATAGGCAACTCGGTCAACAATTCGGGCCTGCGCTCACCCATGATGGAGGTAAAAATGCCCCACGCTCTGCCCCAAGTACCTATGCTTTCGTCAACCTTAAAGGCGGCCATTTTTGCGCGCCAAACACTCGGATGCATGAGCTCCTTTTGGGTCTTCACATGCTCCATCTCGTAATGGTCGGTAAGCAAAGAAAATATGTTCACATACTTATTCGCCCAAATCTTTTCCTTAATTTCCAGTGGAACATGCTGGGCCACTTTCTCCCTTCGTGAAGGTACAGACCCCTCCCCCGCAATCGGCAATGGCCGCTTACCTGAACTAGATGCTGCATTTGCTGCCGAGCTTGGGCCTGCTGCATCTTCAGCCGCCGGAACCTGCGGGGGAACAGAAGATGGTGCCTTCACAGCCTCTCTAGATTCCCGCAGTTGTCTCAATACTGCCCGGGCGTCGTCAGCCGTGGTGCCCTCACTATCTTTTCCCAACCACGCTGCTAATTGCGCCGCCAACTCGGGAGGCATATCTTCCCCGTTCACGGGGGTGACCACCACGGGGATCGGATGCCCCTCCTTCGGAACCGGGGTTGTCTCCTCAAGTGGAGTATCGGGAACCGGGGTTTCCCCCCCAAGTGCCCCCCTTTTGGACCTCTTGCCTCTCCCGCCAGGGACTACTCCTGGCAAAGCTGGTCCGATGACTCGCTTCGGTCCTCCCTCCCCATTCTTAGCCGCCATCTGCTTCTTCAAATCGGCTACCTCCTTTATGAGCATGCGGAGCATCTGATCGGTCCCGACCCGCTTTCCGACCTTCTTGCCCGGCATTCTCAAGCGAAGATATCTGTAAAACAAAGAGAAAGATTACAACGCTCAAAATTGGCTCTTCGTTCCGTCTCGAGCTCACGTGCAGCGGGGAGGTGCAGCTTCAGAGCACAGGAACAAGAGGATGCTTTCTTGACTTGCTGCTCCTTTTATCCGTCTTCGGGCGGGCGTAAACCCGCCTCCGCCTGCCTCCGAGGGCGTGGCCGTCCGCGTCAGTGCCTAGGACAACCGACTCCAGGGCGGGAAAAAGGCGCGCCCCGGCTACGCCGCTTCGGGCATACCAGCCGAGACTCGCCTCCCGCCCAAGATGGCCTCCCGGGGGGATTGGGGTCCTCCACCATACGTTCGGGGGGACCGAATGGTCGCCCCTTTCCATCTGGCCTTTATGGACCTAACCTCAGCTTTCAACCTTGTCAACCGATCAAAGCTTTGGGCGACCCTGCATAGTATTGGGCTAGATGTAGATTTGATTTCCTTCCTGTCGGCCATTCATGAGATAGAATACTACAGCTGCAGTGTGTTTCAATGAAGATGGTAGTCTTACAGATTCCTGGGCTGTCAAAAGAGGGCTTCGACAGGGGTGCATTTTAGCACCCCTGATGTTTACACTCAATAATAACAAACTAGGGGCCGCCCTGACTTCCTGTTGTAAAGACACACAAAAATGATTCTTGCATTGCTTTATGCTGACGATGCGGTCTTGGTGGCAAGGACTGCGAGAGGGCTGCAATCTCTTTTACATTGTTTTATTGATTTTATAGACTCTGCATTTGATTACGAATTTAAAAAAAACTCATTCTATGTCTATTGGTTCACGGTAGGCCAAATTCTATTGTAAAAACATGGAATTAATCAAGGTCCCCACTTTCCGATATTTAGGCGTCCTTTTTGATGATAGGCGCTCTTGGCTTATGCAGCGCTTACACAAAAGGAACACACTAGCTAGAGTATCGGGGGCTATTGTAGAGTTCGCAAAAAGAATTGGCTCTAAACCACTTCCGGCCCTCATGAAGATTTACAATGCCAAGGGGGTCATTGCCATCCTATCGGTGATTGGGACCACCCGCCATAAGGGCGGGGGTCCCATGGGGGGTATTAGGATGTGCCAGCCACTGTGGCGTGCGCATCCTTCATTTTTAGCATTTTGGCCCACCACAATGCTAAAAATGCATGTATGCATTTGCATAAACAAAGCGTCAGGCACCACGCGGTGCCTGCCGCTTTGTTTATGCAAATGCAGGGGGGTACCACAGGTACCCCCCGTGTGCACCTCAAACCTCTCCTTCACTCTGGGGACCCACAGTGGCCCACAGGGGGCATCTCCACCACGGAAAGGCATCTGAAACAGCCCATGTCTGTTAGGCGACCGGGCGGAAATGGTCCAATATGGTGTCCGCTGCGGTCCCCCCCGCCATCCTAATATGGCGGGGGGTCATTTAGGTGGGATGGCGGGAGGATTGCCCCCGCCAGGCCGGCGGTGGCTACAGCCAGCCTGGCGGGGGCAATCCGCCCGCCATATTAATGGGCCCCTAAGTGTCTCCCAATGGTGACCTACAGGAGTGATATATGGGGATATATAGAGACTGGAGAAACACAGGTGGTCAAAACGATTTTTTTCCACAGATTGCTGTTGGTCCCGGCCTCTACCCCAGTTTTTAATATTCATGAGGACCTAGGAGCTGGTTTCATGTTTCATTTTGGACCAGATAGCGGTTGCCCCCCTATTGTGCTGGCTGAGAATTTGGGCCCAACCTTCCCCCAATTTAAATCAGCTGATCATCAAAGACTGCACTTCATTAGATAAAGGGCTAGATATACCATGGGTATGGAACATTAAGTCTCAGATGGAATCTCTTGGTTGTCCTGACCTATTTTCGAGCCCTAGAGCTCTGGGTAAGTCGGCCATTAGAGACCTGAAGCGGCAGTTTTTGGATAGGTCAATGTCGATTAGGGAGGAAAGGGAATTAGTAAAACCTACTGTAAGAAGTTTTGTCTAGCTGAGTCTAGGCAGACAGTTGCAACCGTATTTATCTTATATAAACAAACCCTACCATCTATTTGCTTTAATTAGATTCAAGCAGAATATGGTTCCCTGGCTACCAGCTTTCCCGAAAGGGTTTTTTAAGGAAGGGTCATTAAGTCCCTGTCCTTGTGACAACTTCTCTGAACAGAACACCCTCCACATGATATTCTTCTGTGACTTTTATGTTTTGTTACGCAGGAAATGTATTATCCCCCTCTTAAGAGGCCAAAACTTTGAACAAGTTAGGCCAGCACTGGCATACTTGCAAAAGTTGGCATCACCAGTGGTGTGTTTTGGGTTTGAAAGTTATATATTATGAGCAATCAGGTGCAGGAATAGGTTCATAGAACCATAGAGTGGACTGTGTTTTAAATGAAGTTATTTAGGTATTATCCAGTGTCTTTTAAAAATTTTATGTAAATGGCTAACTCCTGATTAGTCCAGATTTTTATTTTATATATTTATTCAACTTCCGAGGATATATTGCGTTGGGTAGGAGTGCCTAATACATGATGGTTAATCAAATATTTTCTTAAGGTGTGAGAATCTGACTAAATTAAATTATGTATTAATGTACTGTCCCTTGAATTATAATGCTCTGTGTCATGCACTTTGATGGTTTTAATTTAACCGAATAAAGTTAATTTTGACTTGACTTAACTTGCATAGGATTTATACATTTAAAAAGGTAAACCTTAAAAAATAAATCCTTACACATTTTTCTGTGATTACCTGAATTCAATGTTTTTCGAAAAACTCACATGCAGCCTGGAAATCATCTCAGATAGTTTTAAACCTCATACAGACAGAAAAACCGGAATACCGGATATGAAACCTAGCTTGGGTGGTGTTGTCAGGGCCCGCTTTGCAGGATCCGGCTGATGAATGTATGGCTCCACCTCCAGCTGTTACTAACACCCTGAATGTAAATCACAGGGTGTCCGAACCAGCAGGTGAGGGAGAAAAGAGGACAAGAAAGACCGGGGAAGGGAAGGGGTCAGCAGGGACAAGGGTTCTGAAACGACAAAACACAGGACAATGATAAATACTAGGCAGCAGGCAACCCTACACTCAATAATTCTCACTAGAACTCCTATACCTTAGTAAGCTGTACATAGTCTTCCAGCACTAACAAATAAGTCCCAGTTCACACTCCTGTAAAGAAATCCACACGTTATAATATATCCTGGCAGCACCATGAAACATAAATGAATCCTTTATGCCTAATCACTCACCATGTTATGAGGAGATGAACTTTCAAATTACCCCTTTAACTTATAATCCAGTATGAGTTCCATGTACTTCTGTTTTCCCCAGTCCAGAAAGACCTAATGAGTTAGAGATAACTCTCTCGAAGCACTCTAAAGGTCATCACCAATACTTATAATGCAGTGTCGAAAATAGTTCCCCTAAAATTCATAAAAGGCAGCATGAGGTTGCATTCACCCCTATGCTCCTCTAGATAGCTATTCACCAGAGAAATGCAAGAAAACGGCAGCATGGAGTTGAGACCACCCCTACGCTCCGCTTAACCACTATGCTTTATAAGACCACACACGTCGATCCGGCAGCGGGAAGTTTCGACCACCTCACCGCTCCAGACCTGAAAAACAACAACACACGGCAGCGTGTGGAACACCACGACGCTCCGCTGTTACTCCTTACTGAATCCGTTGGACTCCAACGCCGGAGCTTCCGAGGCAGCGCGCAGCCTCGGCCACCACGCTCCTAAGCAAACAAACAATAGTAAAATCCCAGCTCGAATCAGCCGATACGAGAGCTCAAAAGTACCAAGAACTCAGGCGCAGGAAAATATCGCGAGCTACGGCTCCCAGGGATATAACCACAACCAGTACCTCTCTGATCCCTTGGCTCCGCCACCGCTTTACTCCATGACAGAAGCAGCCGCTTCTGCAACGATGAAGGCTGGAACTATCCACCGAAAACAAAGACGGACTCAGGATTACGCGCACCATCGTCCGGGCGCTTCCCATCAAATACTTCCTACCGCAAAGGCTCATGGGAGCTGTAGTCTAAGCAGGCGCGGTGACAAAAACCTCACAGGTGTAAGACCCCAAATCAAGTTGGGTTGAAAGGTCTGGTTTCAGACAGGAAAGAACAAGTTCCATATCAGGTATTTCAAATTGTTCTGTGTACATGATTGAAAGAAGGGTGGACCTAGCCTTAAACCCTCTACCTCCCCCCTTTTTTGAAGTGCTTAAACCTCATACACCATGTCACATTTTGAAAGAACCATAAACAAGTGTCTTTAACTTTATACATCACACCTGACAGCAACTTGATTGATTCCAAGTTTAAATGAAAGTTTAGGGGCACACAGCTTCTTAATCAATGATTACATTCATCAATTTATGTTTATTTACTCATCATGTATAAACATTGGCACTTTATTTAATGCTGTGTGAAAATCTTAAATACTTATAAATGCATCTTTCACTCTGTAAATGTAAACTGGGTAAATGTCTAAGAAAATCACTATTTTATGTTCAGGGACACCTAAGCCTATATTTGATTCAGATATTCATACTCATCAGCCTTAGGGTAGTCTTCCGCCTATCTTTTTTGCCTTCCTCCTCCATTTTTACTGACCTTTTTTTGCTCGCCTTAGGACTCTGTGCACTTTACCACTGCTGACCAGTACTAAAATGTTTGTGCTCTCTCCTCTAATCATGGTAACCTTACCTTATACTCAAATGCCATATTTAGTCCCTAGTAAAGTGGCACTATATGTGCCCAGGGCCTGTAAATTAAATGCTACTAGTGGGTAGCAGCACTGATGGTTCCATGTAAATAAGTAGCCCTTTACACATGTGTCAGGCCTGCCATTGAATCCTGTGTGTGTTCATGCAGTTTTAAAATTGCCATTTAAACCTGGCAAAATAAACCTTTTGTCTGGCACAAACCTTACATTTAAATACATATGTCACCCCCAAGGTACAATGTTTTTAAAAAGTTGAACCCATACTTTTAAGTTTTACATGTCCTGGTAGTAAAGAACTCTTAAATTAATTTTTCACCACTGCTAGGCTTATGCCTACCATAGGATAACATTTAAATTGCCTTATTACATTCTATAACTGTAATTTCTAGATGGGAAGAGATAAGCAGTTCATGTTTGGTGTCTCTGAAATCACGACTTAAAATCCTAACTTATGTTGAAGTGGGATTTTTACTTTTAATAGTGAAAAAGCCACTTTTAGAAAGTTGACATTTTCCTGCCTTAGCCATTTAGTGCCTGTAGCTTATACCTGGATCACCTGACTGGGTGTATCTGACAGTTGAAATGTGTGTAGTTCTCCTAGACAGCCACACACAATAGGGAGCTTAGGTGTGCCTGAATGCGCCGTCTCTGGCAAAATGGGAAGAGGAGCTGGGCACAGCCCCACCTACACTTGAATAGGCTGTGTCTGTCCTCCACACAAATACTGCATACCCCCTGGAGTTAGTCTGGAGCCAGGACAAGGAAGGCAGGTTGCTTGAGGACTTCAAAGGGAAACCTCCAGAGGTTTCTCCCCCACTTCAAAAACACAACTGGGTATAAATACTGGACCTTAGACCCAAAGCGTCAGTACACTTCTGGATCTGTGGAATCTCTGTCAGGATGAAGGACTGCTGAGCTGCAACAACTACCACTCTACTGGACTACTGTTTTAAAGGAATTGCTGCCCTGTTGTTCGGACCCGCTGCCCTATTGCTTGGGGAAGAAGACATGTACCTTTATCCTGAACCCAGGAAGCCAGAGTGTCTCCAAGCGCTGGTCTGCTTGCCTCTTGAAATTAGTCTCAAGGACATAAAGGGCCCCCCAACCAGCTCCTGGAACCAGCTTCGGTGAACTCCTGATCCTCAAGTGGTGTGCCTCTCAGGTCCTGGACCCTTTGTGTGGCTCACAGGCTCCTAATGGCCCTCTCCAATGACAGCAGGAATCTTGGCTCAAAACTTTAGAAGGTAAACTCTCATCTGGACTAATCTGGTACTGTATCCGACCTGTGATGCATCGCGGTCGGCCAGAAGTTTTTACTTTAACCCGGTCCAGCATGACCAGATAGCCAGGGTTGGAGCTTTATGCTTTCAGGCTCTATTTTTCAGTTTATTCTTTAGAAATTCATAACTCCACTTCTACTGAGTGGATTCTTGTCTTGCTCTTGCTTCATATATTAAATAGCTCTATTGTTCTAACCTGGTGCAGAATCTTTTTGTGTGGGGGTTTTCAGTGTTTTACTGTTTGAAGTGTTGCACAAAGTCTTTACTCATTCCCTCTAGTTGAGCATGACTGCTCAATCCCAAGCCACCAGGGGGTTGAGCACAGGTTTCTTTTCGATTTGCATATGACTTACCCTGACAAGAATTGCAGTTGCTGCTTGACTGGTCAACCAGTAACCCAATTTCCTACAAATACAAACACTGTTCTACATATATTTACATTCTTCTATACAGCTAAATCTGTATCCCACAGGTAACTGTAAAATAGGCTGGTTGCCCTTTTGAGTGATGGATATTTAGGGGAGTGATATCACTTCCTGAGACTTCACACTCTGTGATGTCACTGCATTTTACAGCATTAGGATTTGCATATGCTAATTAGCCCCTCAACGGTTTTTAGAACTTGTCACAGCTTTGTATGTGGATTAGTTCATTGAATCTGCCAGAAATATTTTGCAGACCCAGAGAACACTATACAAAGGTTGCTTCTCATTTTATTCCATTGAGGTAATTGGATTTCACTATGTAAGCAATGATATACTGTATAATAGTGTAAGAACAAGATTTATATACACTTAGATTCCTAAGCTGCAGCGTGTACTCATTTGAAATCTTTTATTTCATGTACTTTGTGACCATGCTTATTCCTTTTTCCGTTACCCATCAGCATTTATCTGTGTGAATAGAATGCATTACCTTCCTACATATTGCATATTTCTTTAGTATTTACTGCAGCTACTTAGAACTTGAGTGGTTACACTTGCCCTTTAAAAGGTTTTCACTTTAGATGCAGAACAATACCATTGTTATTTAAAGGCAATCATATAATTCACAAAAGGTCTCTTTCAGTTCCTATATCTATAGACTGCCACTTCAACAACAAACCAAGCCATGTCACATAAACCATTCTTTTAATATTTTGCTGCAATCCAAAACCTACAGAATTCATAGTATTTTGAAGGGTAAAACAAATAATATATCCTGAGCTAGAAATTCATCAGTATCAAAGTCCAATTATTAAATCAAAGGAATCAGAATGTCTTCATTTCATCTTCCTTTATTTTTCTTTCATAAGTGATTCCAATATTCACCAAGAGAATGTACAATAGCCGCTGCCAACACGTGTTTCGTCTTGGTCTGGTGACCAATTGACTTCGTCAGGGCATGTAACTAGAGTGAATAGTGCTGGAGTTCTAAGGGGTATGCCTTAATTCGTTCTCGGCATCCACTCTTATGTTATTAAATGTTGTTCCACGTTTCCAAAAATATTTTCCAGGTTATCATAAGGTAATGTAATTCCTTAGTCAAATCCGTAAAGTCAGTAAAAGAGTAATAAAAACCCAGCAGTCGTCGTGTATATCGACTCCAAAACGACCCAATAAATTGTCTAGGGTTCACTCGTGTCCTCCGAGTACAGTGAGAAGACGCTAAGCTTCCGATGCCGATTGACCAAGGAATTACGTTACGTTACCGAGAACGGATTAGGGCATACCCCTTAGAACTCCAGCACTATTCACTCTAGTTACATGCCCTGACGAAGTCAATTGGTCTTGAGAAACCAAACGTTATAGTAGGGCTAGAGGGACGTTTAAAGACCAAGCCTAAGTAATATCCCCCGCTAGGACTAAACTGTAAACAATAAACTTAGGGGTCTAAATCAGAATCCAATAGTGATTCACTAATGTTGTACCTATGCCAGCTAGTGTGCGTAGGAACCAGAAGTTATAGGTGGAGATAACAAACCAAATCGCCAAAATGTGAGACACCGGTAACCGTGAGTCACCCCTGATTGAGGATTCCCATCAAAGTCTTGTATGGATCAATATTCTCATCTGGTAATCCTTATCGGGTATTGTGTCTCTTGATCATTGAGACCACTTGCATACCCTGATAGACGGTTCGGGGTAGCGACCCACAATCACTCAGATATACCACATGATGTTGACATGATGGGAATGTGCAGTGCAAAATTGTCGCAGTACACACAAATAGCTGCGGAGAGACCATATTTGTGTGTACTGCGACAATTTTGCTAAACTGTTCTTGTTTTTAAACAGGAAGGGGCCAACGTTCATTAAAGTAGATTTTTGTTAGTTCCCTATCCCTTTTAATCACCACATATATCATTTTTGCACTGCACATTCCCATCATGTCAACATCATGTGGTATATCTGAGTGATTGTGGGTGAAGATTGGAATAACTTATGAAAGAAAAATAAAGGAAGATGAAATGAAGACATTCTGATTTCTCGGATTTAATAATTGGACTTTGATACTGATGAATTTCTTGCTCAGGATATATTATTTGTTTTCTCAATTCAACATTAGTGGCTTGGTTTTTAATGCCACATTGTTTGGTTCAGGGTGGGTGAGCAGGACCTTATCCTTAGAGCTGAATAGATATTGTGTCACATGACTAGTTTTTCTTCCCAGCGCAATTAACTCTCATTTACCTACTCTCTCTGTTCTATTGTATTTTGAATGGTAGTTTGTCATCGATCCATTGTATAGATTGATATATTTTTGGAAATAAATCAATTTAGCCTGATCAACAGCTATTTTACTTTTAGTAATCGTTTTGCAAACCCATGTGTCAGGACCTCACAACCCTGCTAATTTTCTTTGTGGCACCACTCAGTGTGCCTACAAGAGCACCGCCTCTAGGATTCAGCAGCTGAGTTCAGCCCCTAGACTCATGCAGGAGTGTGCCTGCATTTAAAGAGCAGTGTTGCCAAAGAATGTGCCAAAGAATGTGCTGTGCCCTGTCTCACTCCAGAGGAAGTGACTTCAGGAAAGCAGCTATTTAGGGTGTCGCTGTGTGTGGCTGACATGTATCAGAGAAAGAAACTTTAAGGCAGGGTGTGGCCGGGCATGAGCAGGCTATAAAATTAGATTGCATCTGCTGGAAGTTGCCAGGTATTAGGAATCCCATCCAGATGTAGGACTCTTTCTTGCTAACCTGAACGTACTCCTGCATTGCCTCAGAAAGCCAGCACGATATAAGACTGGAAACTTTATTTGCAAAGAAAAGCACTCAGGAAGAGTGGTAAGTGGATTTTCATTAATTTTGTTTGGTTTATTTTTTAAAGATTTGTCAGATCCTCCACACCCTCATCCCAGGAAAACTTTAGCTACACGCATTGTTACTTTCATGGACAGCTTCTTGAGACAAAGAAAGACATTGTGTTAGACAAAAGATGTGGGTAGTTCATGCTTCTTTATTTTGAGGAGAACTTTAAAATGGATCTTTGACAGCCAGTGAAGAAACTGGTTCTAAACAACCCAAGAGAAATTTGATGGTCATAGACTTTTTTGGGAAGTTGGTTAAAGGAGGTCACAGGTGAGCACTGATGTCATTGCCTTAAAGTAACACATTTGAAGATTGCAAGTATTATGATAAGGGTGTGTGTTAACGTTGTTGATGATTTACAGGGTCTATGCTCCAATAAAACAACTCACCTTACCTCCTCTCAGCATGCCTGCGGCAGGGTTCAGCTCTCCACCCCCTCCCTTACAGTAGGTTTAGGACCTCAACCGTCCGAGGTTTGAGAGTTTACTTACTATATTGGAGCTGTTACATGTATACTGAATGCAACCTTGAATACACAGATCTAACCTCTCTCCAACAATTGAAGGTATAATTCCCCAGACTACCAATCCTAACCACGTCCCCCTTTGTGTGGTTTTGGTTTTCCTCCGAGTTTATCCATGGCTACTGAACCAAGGGAAAGGCAGCACTGAGTACAAATCTGCTCCTGTGTAAGTATAACCTGGTGCGACTATTATTGGTGAGAGACTGAGTGCATCTAAGCAATGATGGAATCCACAACCTCATGTAGTGAGGCTGTGTTAGGTACGATGAACCAGTGCAGAGGGTCCAGCAGCTGGGCTGGGCCCTCGAGAGATGAGTGACCATGGTGCTTCAGCCGGAATGTGGGGGCAGTGAAGGAGAGCAGCACCCCCCTGACGAGGCAGGAAGTCACATAAGGGTTGCGCTGCCAAGGAGGTGCCCGGCGGTCTGCTGGACTTTGATGGTCCCAACTGTTAAGGAGAAACCCCTCTCCCTGACTATACAGCACCTGGCGCAGGGTGAGAAGGACTGGGGACCTGAGACCAAGGCAGTTAGGGGGCACACTGAGGCCTGCAACAGTCCAGTGGGACCCTGGCCAGAGACCTGCACATCAAGAACCATGTTCAGAGGAGAGAAGGTGCAGGGATGACCCATGGGAGAGACAAGAAGGTATCAACTGGCAGACCTGAAGAGAACGCGAATGCGGGCTGAGAGAACACCAGAAGTGAAGATAGCTAAAACTAATGAAAGGCCTGCAACCTGAGCTCCTGAGTTACCACTACAAATATTGATATCCTAGGCCCGTGAAGGACACCCAATCACTGGCCCTAAGGAAGTGACCTGCCCCGCTCATACCTGACAAATGTCTGCATAGGCTGCTCTGCTAGTGGTGGGAGTCCTGAGAGGCCATGTGGTAGACTCTACATACTGGAGAGACCTTGGCAGGAGGCAAGGAGTACCACAGCAACCCTAAGTGTGGCCCGACAGGAGGCAAAGCCACCCAGACTGTCCAACACACAAAGCTGAATAAATATACCCTCTTCAGGGAAACAACAGAGGGAGAAACAGTGGGGGGGGGACACCAACATCCCAAGAGAACCCCACGCCTAGACAGCAAGATTCTCACCCTCAATGACATTAAAGATGTAATACAAGAGGTCTGTAGATCCTTGGACACAAAGATGGACTTGGTCCTTCACAGAGGTCACGCTGGTCAGGGCAGACCTCTGCAACAGGGGGAGAAGGTGACGGAGGCAGAAGATTAAATTGCAGCTCTATAGTCAGAGACTATGACTCTGAGAAAGCAAGTGGATGAACTACAAGGTAACCCAGAGGTAACGGGTGCGGGACTGGAGGACTTGGAGTCCTGGAGAGAGCAGTGGGCCCATGTGCAGACCTCTCTTGGAAGACTTAACCCTCAACATGCTCAAGACACACAAAGGGTCTGTCCAAATTATTTTCCATTGAATGTGCTCTCTAGGTTTTGGTCCCCTGCCTAGACCGGACGAGGCATGTGATCCTCCAAGTTCCACGCCATGTCCCGCCAGTTAAATATGACAACATCAACATCAGCTTTTTCCCAAAGTTTACTCTTAGGGCCCAATGGCTCAGAAACAGCTTTGATGAAGTGAAAAGGAAATTGAGAAGATAAGATCTGAAATATTTGATGATCTTCCGAGCCAAGTTGAGAGTTATGTTTAGGGGAAAACGTGGTACTTTGGATCCCCAGAGGAGGCTTCGAATTGAGGGCTGGAGGCAGCAGGGGGGACAAGGACTCGGAATTACTCCCACCAACAGCGAACTGGCAGGAAAGTCCAGATGAGAAAGCTAAGACAGAAGAGTAGGAATTGTTCCAATGAACACCACTAGAAATGGCCTTCAAGAAGCCATACAAGGAGGGGCCCAAGGGCACTGGGGTGACGGCTCTGGCTGATGCCAGGGGCTACCGGCATGACTGTGAGAGGCAAGCCGAAGCCAGAAATTAGGACTAATTGAGAACTGAGCAGAACTACAATGCTTAGCAACTGAATGACTAGACAGCTCTGGGACTATAGATTGACAATGATAAACAGTAAGACATGGCGGGGATTGGATGCGGGAGGGATTTCCTGGTTGCAACCTCTGTTCTCCATTGTTTTAGATTCTTGTTGGGGTGCCAAGTGCTCTGCAATGTGGCAGGGGTGGGCAGCTCAAGGTCCTCACTGTAGGGATGTGGGGGTAGGGGGTTGCAAGGTGAATGTTTTGTTTTAAGTTGGTTTTTATTGGAGCTTTCTGATGATCCGAATGCACTGTCATTTCAGATCAGAGGGCATGGCCACCTCCACCGACCCGTCTAGGTCCTCAGATTATGAAGGAAATTACATGGGCCTGCAAAGGTTCAGTCCTGAGGTATGATGCAGACACAAAGGCAAGAAGGGCCTCAGTGAGGGTAATGTCCTGAAATGTAAACTGACTCAGAGACAAACTTAAGAGGGCAGTAATTCTACAATATCTTACATGCCAAGTACCTGATTTGGCTCTCCTGCAAGAGACCCACATGAGAGGCAGCTCTTACCAGGTTCTTGGTAGGTGGGGCTACAAGATTGTGACCCATGCAGGTTATTCGTCTGGCTCAAAGGGGTGAGGATCTTAATGAAACAGTCACTCCCACTTGCGATCCAACATGATTGGACAGACCTGCCGGGGAGATATATGGCTGTTAATAAACACTGAAAAGCCCTTGGGTCTAAGTTACTGAAGATTATCCCATGATGCTTGTGGCGGAATCCCTTTGTTAGGACATAATCCCACTTCCACCGTAGCTGGCATGCTTCATCATTGAGATTCTTCTCGTGATGGGAAAACCTAGTCCCGTCACGGGCTACAACCCCCTCTCTGATAGGGAGGAGCTCAGGGATGTTTTGTTCCTTATTGGTAGGATGTACTAAATAGAAGAAAGATATCTGGTTTGGTAGAGGGAGCAGCAAAAAAAAATGTAATCTGTGGGAGTAGTGATGTTAAAACTAGCTACCAGGAGCAACAGGAATAACTTTATTAACTCTTTCCTTTTGCCAGGATTAAAAACAGAGCACCGGTAGTGGTAAGGTATAACTGAAGGTATCAGACGAAGACAGGTCTACATGTTTCAGCCATATAGACCTAGAAAGGTGTTGCTGCTTTCATCAGGACCTAATTATGCTACTGCGTGACAAAATGTGAAGAGTGATAAATAATAAAAATAAATACAACACAAGTAATCCTACTGATTGCGTGGATGATTTACTGGTCAAACCCGTGTTGTACGAATAATAGGCCGCACCTCAACCGGGAAGCATCAGTCAGTAGCGGCATTGACTTGGGCGGTCATTTAGAGTTTGCTGTTGATGATGATCCCGAGGCTCTTGGCATTTGTTGTGGAGGTGGGATCCGTCTTATCTCTATTGGCCCCCTGGTGCATTCCCACAGTGGTGTGTTCTTCCCGAATGTCATGCTTTTGGTCTTGTTACTGTTCAGCTTTTTACTGTTCAGCTTTTGAGGGTTGGTATTTATCCAGTGAACGATTTCAGTCATACAGGCATTGAACTTAATACAGGTGCTGGGCGTCTTGTCCATGAGGCAGAGAATGAGATGCGTTTTGTTGGATTACGAAGGGATGTTGATGTTGTGAGAGCAGATGATGCTGGCTAAAGGGATCATATATGTGTTGAATAGGGTCGGGCTCAAAAAAGATCCTTGAAGAACTCCACAGATGAGGCTGCAGGCATGCAAGGTGTACAGTACTAGGATGACTGACAGGGTCCTTCCAGTCAGAGAGGAGTAGATCTATCGGAATGTGTGTCCTGGGATTCCGATGTCAAGTAGGCATTAGATGAGCATGGGGGTGGCAGACTTTGTCAAATGCTGTGGAGAGATCTAGGAGGATAAGGAAAGCAGTGTCTCCTCTTTTCAGAGTCAGGTGGATGAAATCTGTTAAGGAGATACTGGTAATTTCTCTCCTGTGGGTATGCCTGAAACTAGAATAAACAGTACCATGAAGTTGGTAGTCTTTGGGGATATCGGTGAGGTGTATGTTGGTGATTTTCTCTAAGACCTTGGCCGGGAATGGTAGCAAGGAGATCAGTTTGCAGTTGGCAAACATTGAAAAGTCCACAGAGGGTTTCTTCAGCAAAGGCAAGACAGTTACGGGTTTTCAAGCATCTGAGAAGATTGAAGTACAAGTAGCGATTTTCAAAATGAGTGTGAGCATGGTGCTGATGGGTTGCTATCCTCTGGCGTAGGCATGCTGGAGATAGGGCTCCGATCAGGGCCTCTGAGTGGTCAGATTTCATGGTGGTGGGGGTTTCTTCTTAGTTGATGATGGGCCTTGTGGTTAGCATTGTTTCTTCAGCTGTAATATGGCTGAAACCAATATTCGTTTTTTAAACTTAAATATGATGCAAACACTGAGACTCTTGTCATTATTTCCAAAGTCTCTAAAAATGAAATACTTCTCAGGATATCCTTGTCTAGCTCAGATGCCACCCCACTTTTGAGAGACCACTCCCATCAGTGGTCATAAAATCGGATTAACTAAATAAAGATTTTGTTTATTCTGAATCCCTTTCTCTTCTGTCTAAATGCCACTATGGGGTCTAACATTGATTCTCCATGGTATGAACGATATTTCATATACTGAATATCTTTGGTGGTTTAGATCAATAAATGAATTTAGTGAAAGCTTGTTTCAAAGACAGAAAGAAAAGATGTAACAAAGTAGAGGGCAAAGCAAAGACAGAGAGGAGAGAGATAAAGAAATACACACGCAGAGGGAAGGTGAAGCAGAAATTGGGGGAAAGAGAGCTAGAGAGGCAAAAAGAGTGAGAAATATCCAGAAATAGGTCTCCTGATCATTCCTGTAGAAAACATGAGAGCAAACTGCCACTCAACAGCAGCAATGACTTTTCAAATAATATTTTTCCTCAAGAGACTTAAACCTATCACCTGAAATTCAGATACCGACTTAAAAGACATGCCTTTTATTGTTAGCAGGCCCATGGCTCTCTGCTGCCACAGACCTAGTGATAATTCAGTCCACAGTATGCACTTTTAAAAATACTGCTACATTCATCATTGTCTGGCTCTGTTTGCAACCAGGCGCTTTGCATTTTTACTAGTCAGCTTAAATTTCACGATACCTACATAAAAAATGATCACTATTAGAAATGTTTAAAAATAAATCTTCAGGGTCGCCCTTGCCTGAAAGCATCATTGTTGCGCGAGCCTTCTTCCGGTAGAAGAGATTATGCTGTTTTTAAATATCATTAAAGGAGGGGGCCTTTCAAACCTCGATATGTTTTATTCCATAACATGTACAGTGCAAAAGGAGCATATGTTCCGTACTATAAAGTAATGCATTTTATAGGCTTTAAACAGAAGCTCGTACAGCAAAAGTGTACAACCTGCATCATTGAAACCACAGAACCGTCCTCTCCACAAGTTAATCACATAAAGTATTTAACGCCCATCCACTGACAGATACAGATCTTTCAGAAGGAGAAGCTACATCTTAAAAAATAACAATTGCTGTGGGATTTTAGCTACTTGCCATTATGTAGGTAAAATAGAAATGAGTGACCTAATCCCTACTCATTTCACACATTCTGCATTATATTTGTATGTGTTGTTTGCTAAGCAAATACATTGCATATCCTGGTATAGCAAGCACTGCATTTTTCGGTCAATTTTACCAGAACACATTTGGTTAACTGTGTTGGCTTTTTTTGGCTGTCAAACACAGCAATCCTTGAACAGCAATGGAACTATTTATACTAACCATTAAAACAACCGCACATCACTGGATGCTCCTAATACTTGACCCAGTACAGTCACTGCAACATTTACACATGAAAGAGTCCAATGTATCTTTTGCTTTTTGGTTACGACTTGGGACAGTTCCTTTTTTTGTTCATGAATGTATATATGGTCGCGCTGTGCAATTTCGAGAAGGTGTTTCACAGCTGCAAAGACTTTGTTAAGTTACATTAAACACTAACTGAATGGGTAATTCATATGGATCAGAGCAGCGATTGAAAAAAGAAGCACTGGCAAAGGCAATAGGTTTGGCTTTTTGGAAGTAAAACATTTTCTTTGGTGATTTTGAGAGGTTTCATGGATGGCTAAAATGGTTGAATGATGTTCCAATAGGTGCGCCATCGAGTGCATGGGTTAGTAGATTGATGATTTATTGGAGGGATGAATAGTTGCATTAGGGCATGAAATAAGGACTGAAGTGTGCTGATGATCAAAATAATGGGAGTTGTTAGATATGTTTGCACAGCATGGATGGCTGGCTTGCCATCAACAGATGCAGATGCAATACACATTGTTCCTAATACCATCAAATACCGTTACAACTAACCATCCACAGTTTTATTTGCATATACTTGATAATGTATGCGAATAACAGCTGACTTGATGGCAAGAAGTACTGCTATGATTCCCAGCCAGCTTTATTCAAAGTGGGTGTCATTATGCCAGAAATGCCTACATTATATCAGAAATGTATCTTATTTTGCCAGGATCAACATTCTACCAGAGAAAGGCATTATTATGCAATATATAACTGTAATGTGCTTTGAAATGCTGTCATTATGAAAGAACTGACCAAAGAAAATGCCATTATGCAATGGCAGTCCCCGTTATACCAAGAATTACTACAATTAGGTCAGGGCCATCGTTGTGCTCTGAGTGAGTAACCTCACGTCCTGAATGCCCACAATATTCCAACTAAGATCTTGATACATATGTTCTTTTATGTCGAAGGAGGGCACCATCATGCCATGAATGGCCATTGTAAGAAATTGGGTCACCTGTTGTGTAGGGTGACACTTCTCAAGCAGCAACCGCAATTATGATCCAGATGAAGTCACAAGCAAATCCTAAATTAACATCTTATCACCGCAGAGGTAATGTTTAAAGTAGTTGTGCAACACTTCAAATGGTAAAGCAGTAAAACACATCACACAAGTTTCCCACACCTGTTTATAGAAAAATAGAGTAATTTTTAATAAATGAAGCAAGACCAAACTGACAAGATTCCAATCAGTAGAACTTGAGTTATTTAATTTTACAGATTGTAGTAAAATTAGCACCAAAATGTGTAAAGGGACTGTGAGAAGTTGGCCTGGTATATGATGTCCACTAATTAAAGTGTTACAACAAACAAATCTCTTGACTGGGGGTGAATGTTCTGATTTGTTCTGCATTCCTTCCATCAATTGTGTGTCATTTGCTTCACTAATTAAAGTGGGCACCTTGCACCAGTCCAAACGACTCGTATGATGTATGAGGTCAAAGATAACCTTTAGAAAGCTATCCTAGCAGTAGCTGTGGAGAGCAGATTTCAGGATTAATCTTGAAGGAATATAAAGCAGCTTGTTTTACCAGAATATCACCTCCTAAATTAACTAAATGAAGGAGAACCACACAGTAGTTATATAAAATATGTATTTATTAATATAACACTCTCTGCTATCCTCTACACGAGGATAGAACACAAAGCACACAATATGAGATCAATAAAACCGTTATAGGTAGCACAATACACAGTGGTTTCCAGGGGGAGACCAAACCATATACTAAAATAGTAGTATAACAATCATGACTTGAGTCAAGACAAGGTCTAGAGCACATAGAATCGCTGGGACCCCAAGCAACCACCCAAGGTGAGTAGAGAGGAACCCCACTGAGAACAGGTGCAGTGTGCTAACACGACCCTACAATGCTATGGGGAAATCACTGTTGCAATTTTAATGTTCAAGGACCATTCTAGGAGGACTTTGAGCAAACACTTTGGAATGTAAGAGGTTAGAGAGCCACTCCACCCGTGGATTCCGTGGTAACCAAGTTACCTATCCCAGTGTGCATAGGTCTGGAATGGTGTCGGAACCCGCCGTCATTCTCAATGGAGTTCTGTGAAGAACTACTGCTGCTGTGAAGGGGAAAAGGGTCAGGTGGAATCCAAGCCTGGATTCTGGAAGGAAGGAACCTGAATGCAGAGGGGACAAAGTCTGGGTCACTTCAGAGTGACCAGGGGCTCAGTAGACGAATGCCCACTGATTTTGGGTGCTTCATGTGCGAAGAAGGGATGCTTGACTTTGCAGCCACGAGGATCAGGAGATGTCGACAAAGACCAAGAGCCAGATGTGAGATTTCCCATGAAAGATGTTGAGTGCTAAGGGGTCGGTGTCCGGCTGGAGCACCAACAAGCCTTGGCAAAAGCAACCCACTCAGGAAGGTCAAGCAGGTTACGGTGTGGACCAGCAAGGTCCAGGGAACTCACCAAGCAAAGTCAGGGCATGTCTGGAGCAATCTGGAAAGCCCAACAGAAATAAAAATGACTCTTAGGAGGACCCACAGTTCGAATGACCAGTAGTCGTGAGGGGACCTCGAGCAAGATTGCCAAGTTCCAGCCCATGGAGCACTCGGTGCGAGGAGGCCGGAGAAGTTCTTTGGTGCAAATACTGCTCAGGGTTAGGACTACACGGAGTCCAATACACAAGCTCGGAAATCGCCAGCAAGCATATGCAACTGCAAATGGACGCGGTGCACAAGGGTCCGGGTGATGCAGTCCCCACGAGGGCAAATATCCTCAGGGGCCTACGTAACCCACCCCCTATGTTGCTGAGATCTTTGGAGTCTGCAGGAGCTCTATAGCAGCAAACCGGTCAGTTGCATTGAGGTGCCTGCAAATGCAGGGTAGTGACTCCTTCACCCCAAGGGAGATTCTTCAGTTGTCCTTAGTGCACCACAGGTCCTGCACAGCGCCTGTATGGAGCAAGGGCACAGACAAAGCTTCAAATGGAAAAGGAGATTAAGTCGAGCCTAGTCACGGTCAAGCGAAGTCCAGAGTGTCCAGACAGTCAAAGGTCAGTGGTTTCTTCTTGTAGAATCTTGTCCACATAAAACCTAAAGTCTTACAGCCAGGTAAGCCCTTTTGTACCCACTGGAGAGGGATGGACAGATTCAAGGGACCCTCCTAGAGGAGGGGCAGGATAGAGGGGAGGTTGCTCCCATGTCCTTTGTCCAGTTTTGCACCAGAGCAATGGCTCTCAGGACTGGTTTGAACTGGAATATGCACAGGGACACCAAACGTGCCCCAGGTGCAGTCTTTCAGGCACCCTCAGAGTGCACCCACCCAGCCCCAATGCACTAAATTCTGTCTGGGAGGTGATCACACCGCCGTGTGACAGGATTCCTATTGTGCTGCCTTCCTCTGCTCGAGCTTGACTCAGCAGCAAGAGGGAATAAATGTGTCTCTGGTCAGCAGCATCCATTTTATCCTGTACAGGTCGGGAACAATAGACCAGTGACCCCACAAAGCTCACATCAGAAGGGTGGAATCATACCTCCCACACTGGTTACTGTTGTGGAGGTATGATTCCAAGGTGTTTGATACCAAACACAATATGTTACTATGTAGCCGTTTTTGAGATAGCATTTACTGCGAGGTTATAATTCACCTCTACCTAGATGTCTGACTGATTGACAGACAAACCAGGAGAAGGGTATCCGAAGGCTGCAGAGAGGCTTTGCTCATGCAGGGGCATCCTCTCACATAAAACCCAACCCCCTGCCTTCAGGATTGATAAGGCCAGCTGTAGGGGTGACTTATACGTTTTAATTAAAGTGAGCAATAGATATAGAGAACCTATATTTAAAGTAAGTGGTGCAAGCACCAGCTTCTACAGGTTGCAGTAGCTGACCTGTAGTTCCATTTTGAATGGCCTCTCATGGATGGCACAATACATGCTTCAGCCCATGGGAGAACTCTGGGGCACCTATGCACTGGGTACATGGGTACCATATACTAGGGCCTTATAAGGAGTGTACCAAAGTACATGTATGACAATTTAGTGGAGAAAGCAGATAGACTGGCGTCCTGATTAGCAGAATCCCAGCAAGACTAGTCAAACACAGTGCAACATCAAGCAAAAAGTGGGGGTAACCATAAGAAGCAGATCCTACTTTCCTACAGGGACAACTGTGGAATTCTGGTTGCGTTGGACTAGGACAAAGTCACGAGATTAGGCCAACGGTGATGGAGCATAGGTGGTCTATGAGAACTCAGTTTGGCCCGCTGAACAAAGTACCTTAAATCCTGGTTTGCAGAGTGTTGCAAGGATCCATCATCAAAAATGCGTTGCTCAGCATAAGCGATGCATCGGATATGAGATGGGGCGAGACTACTGTGCAAGTTCCTACCTCATCTTTGAGGATCCTGCTGATGAGGGCTTGCAATACAAAGTATGGCATTGAAGATGTGTCGCGCAGTCAGAGCGATGAGTCAGTACCAAGAAGTTGTGAGGCTGGGATGCATAGGCCGGTATTGCCATTGAAGCTACCACTGATGAAGGATGCAAAGGCTTGCACCGAGGATGCATTGCGCAGTGTTGGCACTGGTGCGGCAATGACCTGCAATGTGATGTGGTTCTTTGAGATGGTTCTAATCCATGCAGCAGCAGGGATGTGTCAGTTCTGCTCAGGGCTGGACCATGCAGTAGAGGAGATGCATTGGTTCCAATGGATCCACATATAGTGGCAGAACACCTTAAGCACTCTCCCAAGGATCTAGGACTAGGGTGGCACCCCTTGGCAGGGTAGATAGACAGATGACAGAGTTCAGGTGTAAAGTTGTTGGAAGCCTGTTATGACCCTAAAGGTTCAGGCCAGCCAGCAAGCCCTTGGAGTCACTCTGGGGTTCTGAATTTTAGAAATGCAGGACCAGTCCCTCTCTTCTAGGCAAGAAGGCAGTAGGTCAACACATCAGGGCAGCAGTCCTTCAGAGCAGCATTTCAGCATAGTGAAAGTCTATTCAGCAGCATAGCAGTCCTTCTCTTTCTGGTATCCACAGGTCCAGAAATGTACTGAAGAGTTGGTGTCTAAGTGTTAGTATTTATACCCAGTGTACCTCTGAAATGGAGCAGAAGCTTGTAGAGGTTTCCTTTTGAAGTCCCCAAGCATCCCACATTCTGTGCCCTGACTTCAGACTAATTACAGGGGGGTATGTAGCCCTGTGTGGGTGCAGGACGCAGCCTATTCAAGTGTAAGTAGGGCTAAGTCCAGCTGTACTCTCCCATCCTGCCAGTAACAGTCATTTTTCATTTCATAAGGCTTTATTCGGAACAAAAAACATGTCCATAAAAGCATACATAAAATGCATAAAATTCCAATTACAATACAATTACATTTACATTTAGACAGCCAATGATTAAAAGAAACATAATATACAGGCGAGAGCTGAATAAATATTTCAAAACTCATACTTTTCCTGACATTAATCGCTTTAAGCAGGAAGGTAGCAGTAAAAAAAAAAACATCAGGATGGTGTAAGTTAAAAAGCAATTTCATGGAATCATGTACTGTCCTGACACCAAACTTGACGAAAATAGGTTTTAAAAAAGCTTTACGAAAGTTCCCATACAATTGACACAGCAACAGAAAGTGCATAGTGCTTTGTGCAGAGATATTGTCACACGGGCAAGGACCAGCAGGGTGCTTGTCCAGGGAAGGGAAAGCAATCAGGTTATGCACAATCCGAAACCTTAATCTAGTTAGAACAAACTGATGAGAAACTCTGGTTACTTGGGTCAAATATGGTTGATAGCCCGCTATTTCGTTCATACTACTGTAAAACACACAGGTGGATAGATTGCCTTCGTTACAGGTCCGCCTCTCTGATTTACAATTCAAAAAGATGTTCTTCATTTTCGATTTAGATATGTCTGAGGACCCATATCTGTCGGTATTAATATTAAGGCCATAGAACTTCTGAAAGCTGCTGATGATATATTTAATCCATGGAATCTTTAAATGGTTATCAAGAGTGAGACAATCGTTAATGATGTCTCAGGAGAATCAACTCATTTAAATATTGGATTTCGAGTTCTCTATGGACTAAATCATTAGAGGCAGATTTTGGCAGACACAAAAGTCTTTTTAAAAAGAAATTCTCCTCCACCTGAAGGCTCCCAGCCGGGGCCAAACCCCAAACCCCTGCCCCGTAGAGGGCAATGGAGAGACATCTAGACTGAAAAATCTTAAGCATGTCTTTTATCCGTTTGTCCCCTAATTTGGTGGCAAAGGTAAACACCCCGTTGGCACTCCTCGTCATCTTAGCCCTAGCATTCTTATGCTCACTGGCCCAGCTACAGTTCTTAGAAAATGTAATGCCAAGATAACAAAAATTGTCAACTTTTTGGACCCTTAGTCCATCTATAAGATAAGAGTGGGGTTTGCTCAGCCCCGGCCCACACTCCATAATATAGGTTTTGGTTTTGTTAATAACACGTTTTCTACTCTTGATAAACTGTAAAAACCCATCCATCAAGCGTTGGAGGCCTATCGGGGTCCTGGACAGTCACACGGCATCGTCCGCATAGAGTAGTACCGGGACGTTAAGATCATTGACTCTAGGGGCGTCTGCCACTACTGTCTGTAGAACAGTGTCCACTTCATTAATAAAAAGTGTAAAGAGCAAGGGAGCGAGAACACACCCCTGCCTTATACCCACCCGATCTTAAATTTGGTGGTACACTCCCCATTAGAACCATATCGGACGCTGGTCCGTAATTTAACGTAGAGTCGGGCCAAAAAAAAGACAATACCCTCAGGGGCCCCCATTTCAATCACTTTTGCTCAGAGAATTGCGTGGTCCACCACGTCAAAAGCTCTGCTCAAATCAGCAAAACAAAGATAAATAGAGCCCTTCTTGGCCTGGGTGTATTTCCCGATCAAAAGTTCGAGATTTAAACATTGCTCTATCGTCCCACGCCCTTTTCTGAACCCTTACTGGCAATTTGCCAGGATGCCATTGGTGTCTGCCCATTCTTCCAGCCTAACCAAAATTACCCGGCTCATAATTTTCACTGAGGAATCCAACAAGGAAATTGGGCGGTAGTTTTTCACATCCCCCCCGATCGCCTTTCTTGAATATGGGTATAATAATTGATTCCTCCCATGTTGGGGGTATCCCATGACAGACAGCTGCATTAAAAACCTTTGCCAGCAATGGTCCCCATATCTCGGGGGCTATCTTATAAACGTCGATGGGCACCCCGTCAGGACCCTGAGCCTTTCCCCCTTTGCTAGCACTAATGCTATCTAAAACCTCAGTAATAGTAATATCCAAAGGGACAATGGGCCAACAGTCCCTACGGTTGCCCAGGGCTTTGTCTGAGTCGAAAATAGTAGAAAAGTGAGAAATCCATGATTCCATATTAACCTTAGATGTTAGTTCTGGTACTTTCTCATCTTTAAGAAACGGGCAATTTACAGTAGCCCAAAATAATGTACAGTTTTTCGACTCTGCGGCCTGTGTCAATTTATCCCAGTCTCATGCTGTAACTCCATCTTCCTTCGCTTTACCGTTGTCTTATAAGTTATTCTAAGCTGGAACACCTGGCTCCAAGCTCTAGGTTTGGCTGCCAGTGCCTCTTTAAGCTCTTTTAGCGCGATAGTACATGCGTGGTCAAACCATCCCCTTTGTTGGTCGGACTTACGTCCACCTGTTTTAGTAAACTTTTTGTCAATAATGGAATTAATTCTGATAAAATATCCGATAGAATCAGCAGTGACGTCAGCAAGCTCAAGGATCGCAGTAATTTCTGTTAAGCAGCTATTTATATTAGAATCAGACGTCATTTCAGCTTTATCCCCTTTCCATCTTAGCCTAGTACCGTTGGGTCTATGGGGTTCAATGTTAACAATAACACCCGAAACAGGTACAGGGTTTTCTTTCCAGAGAGTGGCCTCAATAGTAACACAGTTATGGTCGCTAAGCATGATATCCACGACCCTGGGGGGCAAACTCCAGGGGATTAGATTGGATGACCTACATATAAAATCAATAACAGTATTTTCCCCCCTGCCTGTAAAAGTGGGGATACTCTCACCTAGATCGTTCTTCTCATTCTCCAGTATTTCCATATCATGTGCCGCTAGGAAGTTATTCAGAGATTCCCCGTACTTGTTAAGAGGGAAATGGAGATCGGCATCCCCAAAACGATTGATGACCCCACACGTACTTTGATGGGAGAGGGGACAAACTGCGGTATTAAAATCCCCCGCCAAAATAAATTAAAAAATATAATTTGAACCCGCTATACTGTCAGCCAGGGCCCTCTCTAAAGCATTAATCACCAGATACCTGGTGCTGTCGAAAATGTTATTATAAAAATTAATTAGAAGGATGTTTCTTCCTTCTTCCTGCGACAACCATAAAATCTGAGAATGAGCCCCCACTAATACATGTTTTTTAACAATAATGGGAATTTTAACAGAGATCAGGACCAATAGCCCTCCCTTGGCTCTACCGGATGTTGATGCCATGGCGGGTAATTGGTAGGAAACAAAACCATTATAACCGGTAACATTTTTACACCAAGTTTCCTGGAAGCGGATGATATCAAAAAGATCAACAAATTCTGACCACCCCAGGCAATCGTCTTTGGACGCTAAACCCGCAACACTCCAACTGGCAATAAAACAGCTCGGGGGCCCAGTGGGTATTTGCATAATTTCGACAGGGGTGATAATAGATGGACTAGTGCAATGGTTATCCAGTGTATCATTAGAATTAGGTAGAGTTACACTTAGCCCATCTACTACAGACAGACTCCCAGTACACCCATCAGATTCACCCACAGAGCTGTATATCATACGGCAGTCATAGTGCTCACTTTCGTTGACAGTGAGCCCTGTGTTCTTTCCTACTGACTCCCCTCCACAAACTACAATTTCTACTTCAGACAGGGAGATGGCCTGGTCAGAGTCCAGTCAATCGTTGGAGTCTAAGCCGCTCAGAGATTGGTAATGATTAGATGTTACCACCTCAAAACCTCTAGACACACTAGGGGCACTACCTCTAGACACACTAGGGGTACTACCTCTACTGCCTGCAAAATCGTTGGTAGGCTGGTCAAATAAATGTCTATAGAAAAACCCCAAGCCCTAATTGGCAGGCAGCCATGACTCAATTGAGTATATAATTTCCTTGCAAGAGGGGGTTGGACTACATCTTTTTTTTTTTTTAAACTTTATTTTTGTTGGCGAGGAAAATAAAGAGGCACAAATTATACAAGTGACAAAGCAGTTAACACATACGGACCAGGAAGGTCAGATCCAAAAAGGAGGTACACAGCCAGGTGCGGCCCACATCCCGGGGGCAGGGCCGCATCTCGTTAAACCTGCGAAACAATGAAAGGGATTTGCTCTTGTGCTCCCAGAATCCCCTGGTCAATATCAATACCTTCGCCAATTTTCTTATAAGATGCTATACCAATCCAAACAAAAACATAACAAGAACAAGAACCCCATGAATGGCATTTGTGGCATTGATGCAATCACATAAGGAGATGTAGGCAAGGGCCTACTACAGAGCGGTCCTCATAGTAGAATGTGGTCAATGGTAATCACAATGACAAACAAGTGTACGCAACAAGGAATATCGGCATGACTCAGGGGACTGCTACACCACCTCGAGACACTGCACCCCGGATCCCTCCCCACCATCATCAGACTCCGAGGAAGCGGAGGAAAACAGCTCCGCGCTGGTAGCGTCCGAGTCATCCTCCTCCATCCCCTCGATACACATGGCCCTCCAAGCGAGTAAGTCATCCTGGAGTTTCCCATCCCTGCGTGTGCTCTGCATATGTGTCTCCTCCGCTAAGGCCCATTCCCTAGCGTCCCGTAACCAACTAGAGATTTCAGGCGCCCTCTGTCCCATCCAAGTAATGGCCACCCGCCTTCTCGCCAGAACCAACAGGAGTTGCAGTAATTTGTAGGACAGACCCCTCTTCCTGGGTTTGGGCACTAGCGCCAGCAGACAGTGAAGCGGTTCCAGTTGGATCGCAAGGTGTGTAATCCGGGTAATGTGTGCCACCACCTCCACCCAAAAGTCATGTACTAAGGGGCATTCCCAGGCCAGGTGAAGGAATCCCGCCCGTTCAGCACTACACCTCGGGCAATTATGGCTCCTGTCCGAGGAGATACGGTGGAGGGAGGCAGGTGTCATATATGTGCGATGGAGAAAATTAAAATGTATCAATTTGAAACGCGCATTACAAGAGACTCTACGAGTCAACATTCCTATCCGCTTCCTCTGAGCTGGATCCAGTTCAATCCCCAGGTCCGCCTCCCAAGCCCTCCAAGCAGGCATCAATGGGGGAGTCGAGTCCCTGCGCAACGCCGAGTAAAGAAGGGAAATCAGTCTCCTACCTCTGCCACAGGACAAGATGATGTCCAGGGTATTAGTGAGCTCGGGCGCCTCTGGGAATTGGGGCCATGTCGTCCTGGCTACATCCCGGAGACATCCATAATGCAGGTACTGGCCCTCACGCAGTCCAAATGAGTCCGCTGCTCTCTCAAATGACACAAACGAGTCGTCCGGATAGAGATCCGCAAGTGTCTCGCAACCGCCCATGCGCCACTCTCGGAAAGACATATTCGCCTCCATCTTGAGTATTGGGGCCAGGATCCAAAGGGAGAGCTCCCTATGGAATGGCGCACGTCGCAAAACGCGTTCAACGAAGCGCTGCCAAATGCGGGCCGTATGCCTGACGACATAGGGCAGTGCGTCGTCGGCGCCCCGACCCTGCATTAGAGCTTCCTGTAGCACCCTGTCCGAAGCCACTCCCGCCAACAATGCCAACTCCCAGTTCTCAGTGTCAGCAAACCATCTGGCCGCCGGGAGAAGTTGTGCAGCATAGTAGTATAAATCAAATCTCGGGGCCTCAAGGCCTCCCGCATCCCAACACTGCGTCACCGTGCGCAACGCAACTCTGCTGCGACCACCCGCCCAGAGAAGAGATGTAAGGAGCGAATTCAGTGTGCGGAACACCCGGGGGGGCAACGGGCATAGGGTATTCTGCAGCACATACAGAACTCTAGGGAACATCACCATTTTGGCAACTGCCAGATGGCCCATAAGGGAGAGAGGGAGCGTATTCCAGAATACAACGGACTTGCGGAGGGCCACAAGAATCCTGTCCATGTTATGGGTTAAGAGAGCCTCATCAGAAGCGGCCACCTGAATACCCAGGTACCGGAACGCCAGACGTTCACACCGGAGGCCCGCACAGTGAGAATCCGGCGTCGGGACGAGATCATCAGGAGTCAGTGGGAACACCAGGGACTTATTAACATTTATGCGCAGTTCCGAGGCCGCACCAAAGCGGTCCAAGAGGCGCAACAGAGCGGGGAGGGCCTCCAGCGGAGAGGTTAGGTAGAAAAGCGCATCATCGGCGTAAAGGGAGATGACATTAGTAGTGTCTCCCACCACAATACCCCATTCATGCAACTCCTTACGGGCTGATATGGCCAGGGGCTCAATTGCGAGGGCAAATAGAAGGGGGGACAATGGGCAGCCCTGTCGGGTACCCCTCCCCAACGTCCACTCAGCAGAGCGGGCCGAACCCAGACGCACCCTGGCCCGGGGCGTTCTATATAAGATCCGTATCCACTCCCGAAAGCCGGGACCAAATCCCATCTTGAGAAGTACATGCATCAGGTAACCCCAATGCACTGTATCAAAGGCTTTAGCCAGGTCAACGGAGACCAGCACATGGGGAGTGTCTCGCCCCCGGACCTCGTGCAATACGTGGTTCAGGCGGCGTAGGTTCATTGCCGTATTGCGACCAGGGACAAAGCCACATTGGTCTGGATGGACGAGCTGAGCTATGTGTGGGGCAAGGCGATTGGCCAACAGTTTGGTCAGGATTTTCGCGTCTGAGTTAATCAAAGTGATAGGACGATACGAAGCGGGGTCTGTGCTGTCACCGCCCGGTTTCAGGATCATACAAACTTTACCCTGATTCAAGGTGGGTGGGAGGTCACCCGTGCGTAAGGCTTCATTGTAAACCTGTAAAAGGAGGGGGGCCAGGGTGTGCCCGAACGTATGATAAAACTCTGCAGGGAATCCATCCCCGCCAGGGGTTTTGGCTCGTGGGAGGGCGGCAATCGCCGTAGAAATTTCACCGAGCGTCAGTTTGACATCAAGGTCTTTTGCCGCTGCCTCAGGGAGGGTCGGCAAGCCAATGTTTTCGAGGTATGGGTGGTAGACCTCCTCAGATATAGACCGGTCAGGCTCATACACAGCCCGCAGGTGGTCCCGCAAAACCGTGAGTACAGCAGCTTCCGAGTGGACCATATCGCCATTGGGCGCCCGCAGGGCTACTATACGCTCAGCCGTGAACTCCCGGCGAAGTATCCAGGCCAACAGGCGGCCAGATTTATCCCCCTCTCGATGCAGTCTCTGTCTATATTGGCCCAGCGTAAAGCGATCGAGCCTCGTGAGAATATCATGGATCGACCCAAGGGCCAGGCCCTCCACGCGCTGATCCGAGATGTCCGGGTCAGGGCGGGCTTGGACGCGCAAGAGCTCAGCCTCCGCAGTCTGTAAGTCTGATAGTAGTTGTTTCCTGACCCCGTACGTCAGGCCCATGCACGCACCGCGGACGACCGCTTTTAGTGCCTCCCACTTAGTGGAGCAAGACAAGTCACTCCCCGCCCAGTTAAGTTCCAGATAATCGGACAGGGACGTTGCCACATGATCCCGGGCCACCTGATCTTGGAGCAGATCAGTTGGCAGTCTCCACGAGCGGGGACGTTCCGTCCGGTCAGGCCATTGCGCCACGCACGTGACCGGAGCATGATCCGATAGGTATCGGGCCTGGTGTGTGACCGTCAACGTGAGAGAGGAGGGGAGATTGGCCGCCAACACTCTATCTAGCCTACTGTGAGTGCCATGGGTCGGGGAATAACAAGTGTAAAGCTTCTGTGTGGGGTGACACGCGCGCCAGACATCGATCGCCCCTATATTATGCATCACGTCCCGCAAACACGCCGTCATACGGGGCTTAGTTCCCGCCCGAGGTGGATTACGGTCCAGTTCATGATGTAGCACACAGTTAAAGTCCCCGCACCAAAGGAGGGGCGCGTCTAGGTTAGGAGCCACTAGATCCTGCATCCGGGAGAAAAATGCCGGGTCATCAATGTTCGGCGCGTACGTATTAAAGACCAGAAGGACCTTATCGTCCAATCTGAGTTTCGCCAATATGTACCTGCCTTCCACATCCGCATCAATATATTGGACAGCGCATGGAACCCCAGGGGCCACCCAGATTAGGACTCCCCTAGCGTACGTAGAGTAGGAGGAATGAAATAGCTGGCCTCTCCATTTCTTGGCCAGTCGCTGCGCACCATCATCATCCAAGTGGGTCTCCTGTAAACAAGCAACTGAAATCCCATGGCGTTTTAGGAAGGTGAGGACCCTGTGTCTCTTAGTGCACGTACCCAGGCCACGCACATTCCACGTCAAGAATTTAAACCCCATGACCACCATTCATGCCCAGCCGGGCAGCAGTTTACACACAGCCTAGGCTGTCGCCAGTAGGCCCTTGCTACAAAGAAGTTAAAAAATGCATCGCACAAAGCAAGTGCCCCGCTAAGCAGAAGCAACATGCGCCAAATGCCAGTGTCATCATTGTCACACCCCAAACCCCGCCCCCCAACAACCCCAACATACGAAATTTTGACTGGAACCCCCGAAACCCCACCACCCACGAGCAATAGGATAGCAACAACCAGAAACGCCACCCCGCCCTTCCCCCGCCAGTGCCAGGACGTGCACAGCCACCCCATTCAACACTCTCCACTCACACACACACACAACAGAACAACCCAACCCAGCCCCCCTCCCAGCTCCCCGAAAGACCCAACGAATCCGGTATACGAACCCGGACATCTCTCCCCCCCTAAGTCAGCAATGCGGGAGGAGCAGCCCACACTCACAACTCCCATCACTCGGTGCACATGCAACCCAGTCGCCAAGTACAAGGTACCGATCAGTGAACAATCACTCGCAACATCCACTCTGAACGAGCAGAGATCTAAAGAGCTGCCGGGCTATAAGGAACTATACAATAACAGCAATCGCACAGCAGAGTCAATGTAGGCAGGGCAAGGATCATTCCAAGTCTAGGGTCTGCAAGGCAGTTTCCGGGACCACTGGGGCCGCAGAGTCCACGTTCACCGGCGTCTCCTGCAGGGTATCCGGGACCAAAATGTCATCAGGTGCAGCCGCACCGTGTAAACGTGACTCAGTCCCTTCAGGCGAGGCTTCCATCAGGATGGCCCCATCCGGACCCACCGTGGGCCGAGTCTCAGGAGGACCACGGGATCCAGAACGTCGATTCCTCCTGCCCCGCCGTCGTCTCTGCGGCCTGGTCCCCCACACATCTCGCGATCCCCCTCTCTCACCCGGGGGCAGATCATCTCCTCTGATCTCGAGCCACTCCCATACCTCTGCTGGCGTCTCAAAGAAGTGTGCCCGGCCCTGGGAGAGCACCTTGAGCTTAGCGGGGTATAAAAGCATATACTGTAGCTGCATGTTGCGTAACTTCTGTTTGACCCCCAAGTAGGATTTCCTTTGCTCCTGCACCTGCTGGGTATAGTCGGGGTAAATTGAGATTCAACTGTTCTCAATCGTGTGGGGCCCCGACTCTCTCGCCGCCTTGAGGATGCAGTCTTGGTCTTTATAGTTTAGGATTTTTGCGATGAGGGCTCTAGGGGCCTCTCCAGGACGCGGAGGGGGCACCAGGGCCCTGTGGGCCCGCTCCACAATAAAGACACTGGACAATCCATTCGGACAGAGATGCTCACGGATCCAGGTCTCCAGGAATCGTTCAGGGTTCCCTGCCTCCAGCCGCTCCGGGACCCCCAGGACCCGTATGTTACTTCGGCGCGCCCTACCTTCTGCATCCTCGGCGCGTCTCTCCAATGCTCGGGTAGTAGAGGCAAGCTGAGAGAGTGACTTCTGTAGGGACGCTACCTCCCCCTGCAGCTGAGTGATGTTGCCCTCCGCGTCCGAGACTTTATCCGCCACCTTGCGAAGGTCAGTCCTCAAAAGGTTCACATCCACGGACACCGTCTCAATCTGGCGTTCTAGAGCAGTGTGCGAACCCTGTATAGCCTTATGAAGTTCCGCCCTGGACGGCTCCGGTGACTCCCCATCCCCATCTCCAGCGCCCGTTTGGCGCGTAATCCTCTGCGGTGGCAGACGAGGGGTAGTGAACTGTGTGATCATGTTGGGTTGGGTAGCCTTAGTGCCACGGCCAGTCCGGCCCGTCATATCTGCTGCACCAGGGATCTATGTTCTCAGTGGGGCCCTCCCTGAAGCCACCCAAGCAGGGTAGAGTATGCGCCACCACAGCGCCGAAGGGAAAATGGGCAAGCAGTGCACGGGTCCACAAGACCAAGATCACAGTAGGCAATGCAGGTCAGAGTTCAGGTGCCACCAGAGCGCAGTGTCACGGGTTCACCTCTACCAGAGAGCAGGGCAGAGCGGGGTACAGATAGACTCCTCTACCGGCCGCCACCGATCCCAAGGAGGCCGCCCAAGACCAACTCCAAAATGGCGGACAGCCGAGGGAGGGGCCAGCAACACCTCTCCGTGAGCTCCCCCGGTGTCCCACAAATGTCAGGGATCCCGATCTGCCTCAGGGCACAGGATACTGGCCAGCGGGAGGGGGCACAGGAGTGGCAGATTCAGTGTGGTCGGACCCCAGCAGAATCACAGCAGACCAGGGCCCCCACACGCACCTCCGCGCCACAAGGGGGGGCCAGGGCCGATTGGTTCCACAGCCCCCACTCCCAGATGAAGGCGCTCCGTCGTCCGATCGTGCAGCGCTAGTAATCAAAGAGGGGGGGGGCCCTCCGCACTCCAGCCCAGCGAGGCCGCGTAAGATGGCCGGCACCTCCGTCCCGCTCCCCTCCTCACCGCATTTCAGTAGAGCCTCGGTCCTCCGGCACCGCAGTCTCCCGGTCCCGGGTCAGGGATCCCACAGCAGTCAGCCGGCGGGCATCAGATTGCACACTCAGGCTGGGGTCGCTGCTCACTTCCTCCGCCGTCCGGCCCAGCGAGTAGGCCAAAGCCGCGGCGCCGCGTGAAAGAGCACGCCGGCGCCGCCTTCAGGAGCAGCCAGGCCGCAGGTCGCGGCGGATTGCCGACCACGGGTCCGTTCCCCCAGGCACAGGGGTTCGGCGGGACTCCCACCGCCTCTCCGACACGCTTTCCCGGGGACGAGAGGGTCCGGGCAGGAGAAATAACAGGATTTAATCGGTCTTCGGGACGGAGCTGGTGGAGCTCACGTCCTGTCGGCCATGCTGCTTGGCCACGCCCCCTTGGACTACATCTAGGAATTCCTCCCGCCGAGGTTCAGATTTTACTAAGAGGAACTCAACAGACAGCCTTCCCTGGGTTGTTGAGCATTGTAGTGCAAGTAAGTTTTGCTGCCTCACCAGGGTTAGCAACTGTGCCCTAGGTGTCCTTGGGCAGCTCAACTCGGGGGTCTCCCATAGCTGGGACAAGCCTACATAGATGGTGAGGGCCTTGATATGAGATAGCCAAGGAATATTTTTATTTTTTATTTGTCCACAGACCTCCAAGAATTCGGCTCTATTGGATGCCAGTTCCGGTGCTGACCAGAACCTCCTCAAATAGAGCAAGGGCAGAGCGGCTACCAGTTCCTCTATGGACTCCAGGCCCAAATCCAATCGCAAGGGGGTAAGTAGTATGCTTTGTGATAGGCCCACCAGGTTCCTCATAAAGGACTGCTCAACCCTCAGGAGGCTGGATGTGTTCTTATGTCCCCAGAGTTTAGCACCATGCATAGCTGCTGTCCTGGCCTGGAGTCCATAGATCTCAAGGACAGGAGCAACCGGTTTGAAGTCTGATGTTCTATGGAGCTTACTAATACCCCCTGCTATTTGCGAAAGTCTAAGGGCAGATTTAGTAATTTGGTGACACCAACCAAAATCTTCTGTCAGAGTGATGCCAAGATAGACAAAAGCTTTGACCCGTTCCAGGGGAATACTGTTCAGGACAGGGTTTGGGCGGGTGTGCCTCGGAGGATTGAAGATCATAAACTTGGGTTTATCCAAGTTAACCTCCAATCCCCGCGAGGCACAGAATGTTACAAACCCGTCCAGAACACGCTGGATGCCCAATGATGTTTTGGATAGCAACAGAGTGTCATCCGCAAACATCAGAGCGGGCACCCGACCAGTAGCCAACCAGGGAGCGTTGTTGTCTTTTACACAATTTAGGGCGTCCACAAGGCCATTAATGAAGAGGCTTAACAGCGTGGGGGCCGGAACGCACCCCTGTCTCACATCCCTAGATACAGGAAAACGGGCTGAAAGATCCCCATGTCTCCGACACCTGACCTGAGCATAATTGCCAGCATGCTGTCTAGTCAGGGTGTTCAGTAGATAAGGTAGGTGACCCAGATCTGCCAGTACTCTCCACAACTTTTCTCTGGGGACAAGATTGAAAGCGGCCCGCAGGTCCACAAAGACAAGGTAGAGGCTGCCACCCTCTACTCTTGCTGTTTTCCAGAATAGGACCTTGAGCCGAAAAATTTGATCCAGGGTTGAGATGCCAGATCTAAATCCAGCCTGGAGAGTAGTCAATATTTCATATTCCTCCATCCACCCTTGTATCCTGTCCAATATGATCCTACCCATTAGTTTTTGTGTTGTATCCATAAGTCTAATGGGCCCATAGCTTGATGGGGATAGCGGACAACCCTTCTTGTAAATGGGGACGATCTCAGCTCCCAACCAGGTGTCCAGTGGATCAAACCCCATGAGAACCGCATTAAACAGGATAACCAGGTATGGTGCCCATATTTTAGGCTGAGATTGAAACAGGTCCCCAGGCAATTTATCAAGGCCAGGAGCTTTGTTGGGGAGCAGCCTTGCTATGACAGATTCTACCTCCTTCAGGGTGATGATCTCTGGCATTACAGGGAGATACACCTAAGGAGCATCCAGGTGATCCAACCGAGACCCCGTGCCCGAGGCCCCCACCAGTCGATACTCGTGGTGGGGGTCTGGGACGGGGGATGGCGGGAGGGCCACAGCTCCTTCCAGGGACAGATCAGTCGTCCCTGCCATACTATACTCTTGGGCAGGTTTAGAGCCTAGGCGAGGAAGATCATCACGCTCCAAATTTGTACATAGTGCTCCGAAATGTGCCTCTCACACTGAGGGCGCAATATTCGGGGAAACAGCCTCCCCTCCCCCTTTTACAACTGAGCTAACAATGGCCCAGAACGTCCTTTGAAAGGAGCGCAAATCTCAAGTCCTCCCACCTCGTTTCCTCCCAATCCCTCTTACCTCTAATAATTGCCTTTTAATAAAGCAGTCTAGATAGCCTAATTCTTACACTATCTTTGGCTTTAATTGCCGTAAGTAGATCCCTTTTTGCTTTCCTGCAGGTGTCATCATACCAGGGGTGTGTCTTAACCCCTCGCCGTTTATTCCCACCTACTGGGCAAAACACATCCCCCAGTGCGAGAGGCAACTGCCTATGGATTTCTACGGCTTGACCGTTAGAGGCCGAATCACCCATCTCAATAATCCGAGCTACAGCAATCTGATATATTTCGGCAAGCCTGCTAGGGGAGTCCTGATAGTGGGGCCGATTAATCATGCACCTATTGTTGGCTACCATAAGGGGCAAGATCTCAGTATTGGGTTCGGCATCAGGGTTTGTCAGCCCGAAGCTCCCTGGCTTAAGTGTTAAGACAAGGGCATCGTGGTCGCTATCTTGCCTCAGTAAGACCTTAAATTCCATCAATCTTTCCCAGTCTTTTGCTTTCATCATTATATAATCAATGATGAAACTTTGTTCTGCCCTATTAAACGTGGCTGACCCCGGACGGTCAGGGTCCAGCCTCCCATTGCACGCCAGCAGAGACGTTGCAAGGGAAAATGATTTAATTTGCAGGACCAACGGGGTCCATGCCCTGACAGAGGTGATCTTAAGGTCAGGGATACGCCAAAACGAGTCTTCATCATCCTGTTCGCACAACTCGGTGCTGACCAAAGGCTCGAATTTGCAATTGAAATCACCACCAAGGACTATCGCGATTGAGGGGTCAAGTGCCTGGATAAAAAGATCCAATGCATTGATTGTATTTGATTCCTGCCCATTCCTGCCTGGCCTTGAATAAATATTTAGATGGCTACTTTGGACATGTTTTGGGGTGTCAATAGCACACACTGGACATCAGGGGAATCAGTTGGTATTTGGGCTGCCTGGACGCCCAAATGCGTGCCTATCCAGATCGATAAACCACCCGATGAATGACCTCTACCCCTAGTTGTTGCCAGGATATTGAAGGTTGCATAGCCTGGGCTAACACTCTCCTCCAATGCCCAGGTTTCCTGCATCAGGCAGATGTCATGTGATGCCATGAAGGAACCCCACTCAGGCGTAAGTAATTTAAATAAATAAACCGAATATCGTTGCGCGCACTGCATTGCATTTTGGGATGCAGTGTACTCAATGAAATTCGTTTTATTTATTTAAATGTTTACTTACCTGTAAAACTCTGTAATCCATACATTACTACCCCCACCCTGCCCCTCCCCCTCACCACGTCACCACCCTGCATTTACTCCCACTGCCGGCCGCGGCTGGAAGCCAATGGTGTATTCAGTGTGAACGTCCTTCTGTGCAAGCACAGCACCAACCCCAAACTTACGACCATCAAAAGTCAAACAACATTTATGATTGTTATCAAATGGTTTTAGAGCATCTACACTGGTAAGTTGTTTTTTATGTCTGAAAAAGTGACAGGACACTCTACACAAATTCTGACCTGTCTTTCAAAAACACAGAAATAGCCCTAACTCGCAAAATAAGGTATAAAGCGTGAATAAAATTCACACAGACCTAAAAATTATTTCACACCAGCTTTATCCACTGGTGGAGGAGCATCAAGAATGGCTTCAACCAAACCAGGCTTTGAACACACACTCTCCTCAGAGACAACATGGCCAGGATATTCTACCAAGGTTTTAACTAGGCCTGGGGGTTGAACCTTGCTCTGATCGCAGAGCTTGCAGAGTTTTCTGCACTCTGCATTCCACGGAGCTCACAGAGTGCAGAAAACTCCGCTTCATGATGTGCAGTGGAGTTTTTTCCCCGCTCGTGAACGGTAAGTTTGCGATCACGAACGGTAAGATTGCAAACACGAGCTGCAGCTCAAGTAGGATTTCTACCCGAGCTGCATGAATACCAGCACGAACTGCATTTCGTGCTGACCTCCGCCACTCGCTTAACTTCGCAGAGTTTTTTTTGTAACTTCGCGAAGTTCCAAATAGCAAAACTCCGCAAACTACACCCAGGCCTGGTTTTAACAAATTGGCATTTCCCCCTTTTAAGAACCATGCCAGCTTTGTCAAAAGCTGTAAGTATTTGCTTCAATATGAGTGCATGTTCCAAGCGAGAACTTGCATGAATATATATGTCATTCTGAAAAACAGAGACATTGGAAATTCCTTTCAGCAACTCAGACATCAGTCTCTGAAACACGGAAGATGCCGACGCCAAACCAAAGGGCATGCAGCAATACTGGAGTGTCCCTAGAGGTGAACTAAAGGTTGTGAGATGACATGATTCTTCTACCAAAACTACCTGGTGATCATCAGATGCTAAATCTAGCTTTGTGAAAAATTTGGCACCAGAAATAATCAACAACATTTCACCAATCTTGGGAAGGGGATGAGAATCAGCCAGCAACACCTCTCCGTGAGCTCCCCCGGTGTCCCACAAATGTCAGGGATCCCGATCTGCCTCAGGGCACAGTATACTGGCCAGCGGGAGGGGGCACAGGAGTGGCAGATTCAGTGTGGTCGGACCCCAGCAGAATCACAGCAGACCAGGGCCCCCACACGCACCTCCGCGCCACAAGGGGGGGCCAGGGCCGATTGGTTCCACAGCCCCCACTCCCAGATGAAGGCGCTCCGTCGTCCGATCGTGCAGCGCTAGTAATCAAAGAGGGGGGGGCCCTCCGCACTCCAGCCCAGCGAGGCCGCGTAAGATGGCCGGCACCTCCGTCCCGCTCCCCTCCTCACCGCATTTCAGTAGAGCCTCGGTCCTCCGGCACCGCAGTCTCCCGGTCCCGGGTCAGGGATCCCACAGCAGTCAGCCGGCGGGCATCAGATTGCACACTCAGGCTGGGGTCGCTGCTCACTTCCTCCGCCGTCCGGCCCAGCGAGTAGGCCAAAGCCGCGGCGCCGCGTGAAAGAGCACGCCGGCGCCGCCTTCAGGAGCAGCCAGGCCGCAGGTCGCGGCGGATTGCCGACCACGGGTCCGTTCCCCCAGGCACAGGGGTTCGGCGGGACTCCCACCGCCTCTCCGACACGCTTTCCCGGGGACGAGAGGGTCCGGGCAGGAGAAATAACAGGATTTAATCGGTCTTCGGGACGGAGCTGGTGGAGCTCACGTCCTGTCGGCCATGCTGCTTGGCCACGCCCCCTTGGACTACATCTAGGAATTCCTCCCGCCGAGGTTCAGATTTTACTAAGAGGAACTCAACAGACAGCCTTCCCTGGGTTGTTGAGCATTGTAGTGCAAGTAAGTTTTGCTGCCTCACCAGGGTTAGCAACTGTGCCCTAGGTGTCCTTGGGCAGCTCAACTCGGGGGTCTCCCATAGCTGGGACAAGCCTACATAGATGGTGAGGGCCTTGATATGAGATAGCCAAGGAATATTTTTATTTTTTATTTGTCCACAGACCTCCAAGAATTCGGCTCTATTGGATGCCAGTTCCGGTGCTGACCAGAACCTCCTCAAATAGAGCAAGGGCAGAGCGGCTACCAGTTCCTCTATGGACTCCAGGCCCAAATCCAATCGCAAGGGGGTAAGTAGTATGCTTTGTGATAGGCCCACCAGGTTCCTCATAAAGGACTGCTCAACCCTCAGGAGGCTGGATGTGTTCTTATGTCCCCAGAGTTTAGCACCATGCATAGCTGCTGTCCTGGCCTGGAGTCCATAGATCTCAAGGACAGGAGCAACCGGTTTGAAGTCTGATGTTCTATGGAGCTTACTAATACCCCCTGCTATTTGCGAAAGTCTAAGGGCAGATTTAGTAATTTGGTGACACCAACCAAAATCTTCTGTCAGAGTGATGCCAAGATAGACAAAAGCTTTGACCCGTTCCAGGGGAATACTGTTCAGGACAGGGTTTGGGCGGGTGTGCCTCGGAGGATTGAAGATCATAAACTTGGGTTTATCCAAGTTAACCTCCAATCCCCGCGAGGCACAGAATGTTACAAACCCGTCCAGAACACGCTGGATGCCCAATGATGTTTTGGATAGCAACAGAGTGTCATCCGCAAACATCAGAGCGGGCACCCGACCAGTAGCCAACCAGGGAGCGTTGTTGTCTTTTACACAATTTAGGGCGTCCACAAGGCCATTAATGAAGAGGCTTAACAGCGTGGGGGCCGGAACGCACCCCTGTCTCACATCCCTAGATACAGGAAAACGGGCTGAAAGATCCCCATGTCTCCGACACCTGACCTGAGCATAATTGCCAGCATGCTGTCTAGTCAGGGTGTTCAGTAGATAAGGTAGGTGACCCAGATCTGCCAGTACTCTCCACAACTTTTCTCTGGGGACAAGATTGAAAGCGGCCCGCAGGTCCACAAAGACAAGGTAGAGGCTGCCACCCTCTACTCTTGCTGTTTTCCAGAATAGGACCTTGAGCCGAAAAATTTGATCCAGGGTTGAGATGCCAGATCTAAATCCAGCCTGGAGAGTAGTCAATATTTCATATTCCTCCATCCACCCTTGTATCCTGTCCAATATGATCCTACCCATTAGTTTTTGTGTTGTATCCATAAGTCTAATGGGCCCATAGCTTGATGGGGATAGCGGACAACCCTTCTTGTAAATGGGGACGATCTCAGCTCCCAACCAGGTGTCCAGTGGATCAAACCCCATGAGAACCGCATTAAACAGGATAACCAGGTATGGTGCCCATATTTTAGGCTGAGATTGAAACAGGTCCCCAGGCAATTTATCAAGGCCAGGAGCTTTGTTGGGGAGCAGCCTTGCTATGGCAGATTCTACCTCCTTCAGGGTGATGATCTCTGGCATTACAGGGAGATACACCTAAGGAGCATCCAGGTGATCCAACCGAGACCCCGTGCCCGAGGCCCCCACCAGTCGATACTCGTGGTGGGGGTCTAGGACGGGGGATGGCGGGAGGGCCACAGCTCCTTCCAGGGACAGATCAGTCGTCCCTGCCATACTATACTCTTGGGCAGGTTTAGAGCCTAGGCGAGGAAGATCATCACGCTCCAAATTTGTACATAGTGCTCCGAAATGTGCCTCTCACACTGAGGGCGCAATATTCGGGGAAACAGCCTCCCCTCCCCCTTTTACAACTGAGCTAACAATGGCCCAGAACGTCCTTTGAAAGGAGCGCAAATCTCAAGTCCTCCCACCTCGTTTCCTCCCAATCCCTCTTACCTCTAATAATTGCCTTTTAATAAAGCAGTCTAGATAGCCTAATTCTTACACTATCTTTGGCTTTAATTGCCGTAAGTAGATCCCTTTTTGCTTTCCTGCAGGTGTCATCATACCAGGGGTGTGTCTTAACCCCTCGCCGTTTATTCCCACCTACTGGGCAAAACACATCCCCCAGTGCGAGAGGCAACTGCCTATGGATTTCTACGGCTTGACCGTTAGAGGCCGAATCACCCATCTCAATAATCCGAGCTACAGCAATCTGATATATTTCGGCAAGCCTGCTAGGGGAGTCCTGATAGTGGGGCCATTTAACCATGCACCTATTGTTGGCTACCATAAGGGGCAAGATCTCAGTATTGGGTTCGGCATCAGGGTTTGTCAGCCCGAAGCTCCCTGGCTTAAGTGTTAAGACAAGGGCATCGTGGTCGCTATCTTGCCTCAGTAAGACCTTAAATTCCATCAATCTTTCCCAGTGTTTTGCTTTCATCATTATATAATCAATGATGAAACTTTGTTCTGCCCTATTAAACGTGGCTGACCCCGGACGGTCAGGGTCCAGCCTCCCATTGCACGCCAGCAGAGACGTTGCAAGGGAAAATGATTTAATTTGCAGGACCAACGGGGTCCATGCCCTGACAGAGGTGATCTTAAGGTCAGGGATACGACAAAACGAGTCTTCATCATCCTGTTCGCACAACTCGGTGCTGACCAAAGGCTCGAATTTGCAATTGAAATCACCACCAAGGACTATCGCGATTGAGGGGTCAAGTGCCTGGATAAAAAGATCCAATGCATTGATTGTATTTGATTCCTGCCCATTCCTGCCTGGACTTGAATAAATATTTAGATGGCTACTTTGGACATGTTTTGGGGTGTCAATAGCACACACTGGACATCAGGGGAATCAGTTGGTATTTGGGCTGCCTGGACGCCCAAATGCGTGCCTATCCAGATCGATAAACCACCCGATGAATGACCTCTACCCCTAGTTGTTGCCAGGATATTGAAGGTTGCATAGCCTGGGCTAACACTCTCCTCCAATGCCCAGGTTTCCTGCATCAGGCAGATGTCATGTGATGCCATGAAGGAACCCCACTCAGGCGTAAGTAATTTAAATAAATAAACCGAATATCGTTGCGCGCACTGCATTGCATTTTGGGATGCAGTGTACTCAATGAAATTCGTTTTATTTATTTAAATGTTTACTTACCTGTAAAACTCTGTAATCCATACATTACTACCCCCACCCTGCCCCTCCCCCTCACCACGTCACCACCCTGCATTTACTCCCACTGCCGGCCGCGGCTGGAAGCCAATGGTGTATTCAGTGTGAACGTCCTTCTGTGCAAGCACAGCACCAACCCCAAACTTACGACCATCAAAAGTCAAACAACATTTATGATTGTTATCAAATGGTTTTAGAGCATCTACACTGGTAAGTTGTTTTTTATGTCTGAAAAAGGGACAGGACACTCTACACAAATTCTGACCTGTCTTTCAAAAACACAGAAATAGCCCTGACTCGCAAAATAAGGTATAAAGCGTGAATAAAATTCACACAGACCTAAAAATTATTTCACACCAGCTTTATCCACTGGTGGAGGAGCATCAAGAATGGCTTCAACCAAACCAGGCTTTGAACACACACTCTCCTCAGAGACAACATGGCCAGGATATTCTACCAAGGTTTTAACTAGGCCTGGGGGTTGAACCTTGCTCTGATCGCAGAGCTTGCAGAGTTTTCTGCACTCTGCATTCCACGGAGCTCACAGAGTGCAGAAAACTCCGCTTCATGATGTGCAGTGGAGTTTTTTCCCCGCTCGTGAACGGTAAGTTTGCGATCACGAACGGTAAGATTGCAAACACGAGCTGCAGCTCAAGTAGGATTTCTACCCGAGCTGCATGAATACCAGCACAAACTGCATTTCGTGCTGACCTCCGCCACTCGCTTAACTTCGCAGAGTTTTTTTTGTAACTTTGCGAAGTTCCAAATAGCAAAACTCCGCAAACTACACCCAGGCCTGGTTTTAACAAATTGGCATTTCCCCCTTTTAAGAACCATGCCAGCTTTGTCAAAAGCTGTAAGTATTTGCTTCAATATGAGTGCATGTTCCAAGCGAGAACTTGCATGAATATATATGTCATTCTGAAAAACAGAGACATTGGAAATTCCTTTCAGCAACTCAGACATCAGTCTCTGAAACACGGAAGATGCCGACGCCAAACCAAAGGGCATGCAGCAATACTGGAGTGTCCCTAGAGGTGAACTAAAGGTTGTGAGATGACATGATTCTTCTACCAAAACTACCTGGTGATCATCAGATGCTAAATCTAGCTTTGTGAAAAATTTGGCACCAGAAATAATCAACAACATTTCACCAATCTTGGGAAGGGGATGAGAATCAGCCAGCAACACCTCTCCGTGAGCTCCCCCGGTGTCCCACAAATGTCAGGGATCCCGATCTGCCTCAGGGCACAGGATACTGGCCAGCGGGAGGGGGCACAGGAGTGGCAGATTCAGTGTGGTCGGACCCCAGCAGAATCACAGCAGACCAGGGCCCCCACACGCACCTCCGCGCCACAAGGGGGGGCCAGGGCCGATTGGTTCCACAGCCCCCACTCCCAGATGAAGGCGCTCCGTCGTCCGATCGTGCAGCGCTAGTAATCAAAGAGGGGGGGGGGGCCCTCCGCACTCCAGCCCAGCGAGGCCGCGTAAGATGGCCGGCACCTCCGTCCCGCTCCCCTCCTCACCGCATTTCAGTAGAGCCTCGGTCCTCCGGCACCGCAGTCTCCCGGTCCCGGGTCAGGGATCCCACAGCAGTCAGCCGGCGGGCATCAGATTGCACACTCAGGCTGGGGTCGCTGCTCACTTCCTCCGCCGTCCGGCCCAGCGAGTAGGCCAAAGCCGCGGCGCCGCGTGAAAGAGCACGCCGGCGCCGCCTTCAGGAGCAGCCAGGCCGCAGGTCGCGGCGGATTGCCGACCACGGGTCCGTTCCCCCAGGCACAGGGGTTCGGCGGGACTCCCACCGCCTCTCTGACACGCTTTCCCGGGGACGAGAGGGTCCGGTCAGGAGAAATAACAGGATTTAATCGGTCTTCGGGACGGAGCTGGTGGAGCTCACGTCCTGTCGGCCATGCTGCTTGGCCACGCCCCCTTGGACTACATCTAGGAATTCCTCCCGCCGAGGTTCAGATTTTACTAAGAGGAACTCAACAGACAGCCTTCCCTGGGTTGTTGAGCATTGTAGTGCAAGTAAGTTTTGCTGCCTCACCAGGGTTAGCAACTGTGCCCTAGGTGTCCTTGGGCAGCTCAACTCGGGGGTCTCCCATAGCTGGGACAAGCCTACATAGATGGTGAGGGCCTTGATATGAGATAGCCAAGGAATATTTTTATTTTTTATTTGTCCACAGACCTCCAAGAATTCGGCTCTATTGGATGCCAGTTCCGGTGCTGACCAGAACCTCCTCAAATAGAGCAAGGGCAGAGCGGCTACCAGTTCCTCTATGGACTCCAGGCCCAAATCCAATCGCAAGGGGGTAAGTAGTATGCTTTGTGATAGGCCCACCAGGTTCCTCATAAAGGACTGCTCAACCCTCAGGAGGCTGGATGTGTTCTTATGTCCCCAGAGTTTAGCACCATGCATAGCTGCTGTCCTGGCCTGGAGTCCATAGATCTCAAGGACAAGAGCAACCGGTTTGAAGTCTGATGTTCTATGGAGCTTACTAATACCCCCTGCTATTTGCGAAAGTCTAAGGGTAGATTTAGTAATTTGGTGACACCAACCAAAATCTTCTGTCAGAGTGATGCCAAGATAGACAAAAGCTTTGACCCGTTCCAGGGGAATACTGTTCAGGACAGGGTTTGGGCGGGTGTGCCTCGGAGGATTGAAGATCATAAACTTGGGTTTATCCAAGTTAACCTCCAATCCCCGCGAGGCACAGAATGTTACAAACCCGTCCAGAACACGCTGGATGCCCAATGATGTTTTGGATAGCAACAGAGTGTCATCCGCAAACATCAGAGCGGGCACCCGACCAGTAGCCAACCAGGGAGCGTTGTTGTCTTTTACACAATTTAGGGCGTCCACAAGGCCATTAATGAAGAGGCTTAACAGCGTGGGGGCCGGAACGCACCCCTGTCTCACATCCCTAGATACAGGAAAACGGGCTGAAAGATCCCCATGTCTCCGACACCTGACCTGAGCATAATTGCCAGCATGCTGTCTAGTCAGGGTGTTCAGTAGATAAGGTAGGTGACCCAGATCTGCCAGTACTCTCCACAACTTTTCTCTGGGGACAAGATTGAAAGCGGCCCGCAGGTCCACAAAGACAAGGTAGAGGCTGCCACCCTCTACTCTTGCTGTTTTCCAGAATAGGACCTTGAGCCGAAAAATTTGATCCAGGGTTGAGATGCCAGATCTAAATCCAGCCTGGAGAGTAGTCAATATTTCATATTCCTCCATCCACCCTTGTATCCTGTCCAATATGATCCTACCCATTAGTTTTTGTGTTGTATCCATAAGTCTAATGGGCCCATAGCTTGATGGGGATAGCGGACAACCCTTCTTGTAAATGGGGACGATCTCAGCTCCCAACCAGGTGTCCAGTGGATCAAACCCCATGAGAACCGCATTAAACAGGATAACCAGGTATGGTGCCCATATTTTAGGCTGAGATTGAAACAGGTCCCCAGGCAATTTATCAAGGCCAGGAGCTTTGTTGGGGAGCAGCCTTGCTATGGCAGATTCTACCTCCTTCAGGGTGATGATCTCTGGCATTACAGGGAGATACACCTAAGGAGCATCCAGGTGATCCAACCGAGACCCCGTGCCCGAGGCCCCCACCAGTCGATACTCGTGGTGGGGGTCTAGGACGGGGGATGGCGGGAGGGCCACAGCTCCTTCCAGGGACAGATCAGTCGTCCCTGCCATACTATACTCTTGGGCAGGTTTAGAGCCTAGGCGAGGAAGATCATCACGCTCCAAATTTGTACATAGTGCTCCGAAATGTGCCTCTCACACTGAGGGCGCAATATTCGGGGAAACAGCCTCCCCTCCCCCTTTTACAACTGAGCTAACAATGGCCCAGAACGTCCTTTGAAAGGAGCGCAAATCTCAAGTCCTCCCACCTCGTTTCCTCCCAATCCCTCTTACCTCTAATAATTGCCTTTTAATAAAGCAGTCTAGATAGCCTAATTCTTACACTATCTTTGGCTTTAATTGCCGTAAGTAGATCCCTTTTTGCTTTCCTGCAGGTGTCATCATACCAGGGGTGTGTCTTAACCCCTCGCCGTTTATTCCCACCTACTGGGCAAAACACATCCCCCAGTGCGAGAGGCAACTGCCTATGGATTTCTACGGCTTGACCGTTAGAGGCCGAATCACCCATCTCAATAATCCGAGCTACAGCAATCTGATATATTTCGGCAAGCCTGCTAGGGGAGTCCTGATAGTGGGGCCATTTAACCATGCACCTATTGTTGGCTACCATAAGGGGCAAGATCTCAGTATTGGGTTCGGCATCAGGGTTTGTCAGCCCGAAGCTCCCTGGCTTAAGTGTTAAGACAAGGGCATCGTGGTCGCTATCTTGCCTCAGTAAGACCTTAAATTCCATCAATCTTTCCCAGTGTTTTGCTTTCATCATTATATAATCAATGATGAAACTTTGTTCTGCCCTATTAAACGTGGCTGACCCCGGACGGTCAGGGTCCAGCCTCCCATTGCACGCCAGCAGAGACGTTGCAAGGGAAAATGATTTAATTTGCAGGACCAACGGGGTCCATGCCCTGACAGAGGTGATCTTAAGGTCAGGGATACGACAAAACGAGTCTTCATCATCCTGTTCGCACAACTCGGTGCTGACCAAAGGCTCGAATTTGCAATTGAAATCACCACCAAGGACTATCGCGATTGAGGGGTCAAGTGCCTGGATAAAAAGATCCAATGCATTGATTGTATTTGATTCCTGCCCATTCCTGCCTGGCCTTGAATAAATATTTAGATGGCTACTTTGGACATGTTTTGGGGTGTCAATAGCACACACTGGACATCAGGGGAATCAGTTGGTATTTGGGCTGCCTGGACGCCCAAATGCGTGCCTATCCAGATCGATAAACCACCCGATGAATGACCTCTACCCCTAGTTGTTGCCAGGATATTGAAGGTTGCATAGCCTGGGCTAACACTCTCCTCCAATGCCCAGGTTTCCTGCATCAGGCAGATGTCATGTGATGCCATGAAGGAACCCCACTCAGGCGTAAGTAATTTAAATAAATAAACCGAATATCGTTGCGCGCACTGCATTGCATTTTGGGATGCAGTGTACTCAATGAAATTCGTTTTATTTATTTAAATGTTTACTTACCTGTAAAACTCTGTAATCCATACATTACTACTCCCACCCTGCCCCTCCCCCTCACCACGTCACCACCCTGCATTTACTCCCACTGCCGGCCGCGGCTGGAAGCCAATGGTGTATTCAGTGTGAACGTCCTTCTGTGCAAGCACAGCACCAACCCCAAACTTACGACCATCAAAAGTCAAACAACATTTATGATTGTTATCAAATGGTTTTAGAGCATCTACACTGGTAAGTTGTTTTTTATGTCTGAAAAAGTGACAGGACACTCTACACAAATTCTGACCTGTCTTTCAAAAACACAGAAATAGCCCTGACTCGCAAAATAAGGTATAAAGCGTGAATAAAATTCACACAGACCTAAAAATTATTTCACACCAGCTTTATCCACTGGTGGAGGAGCATCAAGAATGGCTTCAACCAAACCAGGCTTTGAACACACACTCTCCTCAGAGACAACATGGCCAGGATATTCTACCAAGGTTTTAACTAGGCCTGGGGGTTGAACCTTGCTCTGATCGCAGAGCTTGCAGAGTTTTCTGCACTCTGCATTCCACGGAGCTCACAGAGTGCAGAAAACTCCGCTTCATGATGTGCAGTGGAGTTTTTTCCCCGCTCGTGAACGGTAAGTTTGTGATCACGAACGGTAAGATTGCAAACACGAGCTGCAGCTCAAGTAGGATTTCTACCCGAGCTGCATGAATACCAGCACAAACTGCATTTCGTGCTGACCTCCGCCACTCGCTTAACTTCGCAGAGTTTTTTTTGTAACTTCGCGAAGTTCCAAATAGCAAAACTCCGCAAACTACACCAAGGCCTGGTTTTAACAAATTGGCATTTCCCCCTTTTAAGAACCATGCCAGCTTTGTCAAAAGCTGTAAGTATTTGCTTCAATATGAGTGCATGTTCCAAGCGAGAACTTGCATGAATATATATGTCATTCTGAAAAACAGAGACATTGGAAATTCCTTTCAGCAACTCAGACATCAGTCTCTGAAACACGGAAGATGCCGACGCCAAACCAAAGGGCATGCAGCAATACTGGAGTGTCCCTAGAGGTGAACTAAAGGTTGTGAGATGACATGATTCTTCTACCAAAACTACCTGGTGATCATCAGATGCTAAATCTAGCTTTGTGAAAAATTTGGCACCAGAAATAATCAACAACATTTCACCAATCTTGGGAAGGGGATGAGAATCAGTCCATATCTCTTTTTTAAGGGCTCTAAGATCAACACAAACCTTCAACTCGTTCTTTTTGTGGGCTACAACCAATGGAGAAAGCCATACAGAGGACTCCACAGGCTCAATTATTCCTTTAGTCTGCAAGCCCTCCAATTCCTTCTCTAAATCACTGCACAAACTGAAGGGAACACCCATCAACTTAAGTTTAACAGGAACAGCATTGTCTTAATCTTTATTTTGTGTTGAAAACCATCAATCTTCCCAAGCTCACCTGACAACACCCATGGGAAACTCGTTTAATACATTTTCAATGTCATTTGAGTCTCTAATAACAGAGACTTGCTCTTTAGTGCCAGGACGAAGGATCATTCTGAACAACCCTTGGTGGAACCATCCCAAGATGTTGAACCCCTTAACAGCAACATAGATTTGGCCACAGATGCATCTGCCTTTAAACATCATAGTATCTTAAAAAAAGACCTGAAGCCCTCATATGAAAAGGGTGCCTTTCAGGTGAAAATAATCACTGCCCAGGCCAATTTTGTTTAAAAAGCTCCTGCGTAATCATGGTGATTCTTGCACCTGAATCCACCAAAAGATTAAGTTGTTTATCACCAACTTGAACATTCTACAGACATTTTTTGCTCCATCTGTCCCATCTTGTCTTCGGCCACCAGCACAACCATATCACGTACTCTCTCAAAAGATTCTCCACATCAACCTCACAATCCTCATAACTGCTGAAACCCTGGTACTTTTGCGTCTGTTAGTTTCACAAACCTTTGCAAAGTGCCCACATTTCCCACAAAGCCTACATTGTGCAATTCTAACCGAGCACACCCAATTCCCCTTTTAATGCTGGGCATAGCCACATTTGAAACAAATGTTACTTTGTTTAAACAATGAGTTTTGCTGTGTATGATTAACAAACGACAAACGTGAAGATGATGAAGAACACGTTCTAAGTACTTTATCCGTGTCGTTCTTGGTGGACACAGCATTAATCCGATCATCAGTTTTGTCCTCTAGTTCCCTTGCCGATTTGAAAGAAGTCTTGATTTATTTATTTAGAAAGTTTTATAAAGCGCAAACATGACCTTTGCAGGTATCAGAGTGCTGTACATATGGCGAAAACATGAATAAACTCCATACAATAGAAGTCAGTATAGTGACACCACAAGGAGTACACAAACAAGATCAGGGAACTGGTAGTGGGTCACACTGGATCCATTTCTCCTAGGGTGTAAAATATTTCCTTTAACATTTAGTAAAACAAGCAAAGTGAACTTTACTCAACTTAATTCAATGATTGACCAACCTAATGGGTGAGGGCCCTCGGGTAAAATAACAATTAACAACCAAACCTAAAAAAAAAGGAAAACAATAAGTTGGGAGAAATGTCTGGTCTCTCAGCAAGGGGACATGTAAAAGAGAACACGATGATGTAGTTAATGAACACTCAGGAAAATCGATTTGGCCTGTTTCTTGAAATAGGCAGTGGAAGGATTGGCTCTCAACTCTGAAGGAAGAGTGTTCCAAATTCTAAGTGCCAGTCTGGAGAAAGCGTACTTCTTAAGTTCTGATTGGAGCCAGAAAGAATGAGTATGTTCGCAAGATATGCTGGAGTGTTGTAATGCAAGGTTTTATGCATGAGGCAAGCTATTTTAAACTGAATCCTCGCTTCAATAGACAGCCAATTAAGCTACACAAGGTCAGGTGTAATGTGATCATCCCTTTTGGAGTGTGTGATGAGCCTGATACTCTTAGCAATCCTGATGGTTTCTGCTAAATTCCCTAATGAAAGCAATTTCTGCTTGATGGATTTGTCATTGCAGTGGTAGATAAACTGATCAAGAATCAGCTGCTCTCCCAAATTTACCAACTGGCATTCTGCAGCTAACTTGCGCAAAGCAGAGATGTATATGTCACCATCTTTACTGGGAGCAACGTCAAACCTATTGACAAGTTTCTTTACCGCTTCTTCATATACATATAGTTCAAGCTCTCCTTCGATACGAACATAAGGTAGATGCTTAAATGTGGATCTTCCCTCAAAGCCTAAAGAGTGTAAAAGAAAATATTTTTTTTCTCCGGTCTGTACCTTGATGCACCTATTGCCCCCAAATACAATTCAAATGCATCATGCCACTGCCTCCATTTAATAGGTGGATCACCAGGTGTCTCCAAAAAAGGTGGTGGTGGACTAACAGATTGCATAGCACTATTCTGCGTGCTACACAATTGTAACTGGATGAGGTTAAAACACACCAAGACGGTTCTTATAAAAACAAGAATGATAAAAATGCTAATAAATGTATGCTTCCATATAAGTATGACTAGCTAGCATATATGGATAACACACCCAAAAACAAAATTTCAAAATGTAGACTGTAAACTACTGCACCCACCTATTGAGACAGTAAAGCAAATATGAATAGGCCTGAAGCATATTATTGTCAAAAATGTGTACTTTAGTACAACTAAACCAGAGTATACCCAATTATATAAGATGGCCACCAGTTTTCTTTGTGTTTCTAAAGTCAGTAGGCACTTTTTGTTAAGAACTTCCCAACTTCTTAAAATGGCCGCCGTGTTTCTCCTCTTGTTTTCATATGCAATGGGGCATCATCAACAATGCATGGCTCTGACACACCACACATAGTTACACTGCACAGAAAAACCTTAGAAGCACCATCTGATGGCAACATCGTCACTTCCCAGAACCGGTAAGTGCCTAAATTCACCAGACACTGCTTGAATGCATAGCCGGTGGGTTCACAAATCGTGGGTACTCCGCTCCAGCTCGTCGCCACATGAAGTTAGTGGCTGACAATGTTGTAGGGAAAAACCTCTTTATTAAATCAGAGAGCAGTACCCCCGACAGCTTCAGGCCAAGAGATGAAGTCACCCGCCGTCCTCTGGAACCCAGAATCTCTGAATTCCAAGAGAGAATGTACACATTTAAAGTGATGCAAGCATAAGTAATGAAAATAGGAGTAAGAGATTACTACACAAACCCTAAATTAACCCGTGGAAGAATTACCATCATGATATTAGAACCATCATTATGCCTGAAGGAGGTGAAATTATGCACAAGCTGCCAAGATTTTCCATCATTATGCCCATGCCAACATTGTGTTACTGCAATGTACCATGTTCTGGGTGTCATTTTATCATGAACTTCCACCACTATCTACAATATTTTACTGATAATGTTGTATATGATGTTGGAATGGACCAAAGTTTGTACCATTGTTTTGTAGAAGCCTCAATTATGCTACCACACTACTATGCCAGACAAATACTTTTTCTAGGGGTGGCATCAGCAAGAACCAGATGATCACATTATAAATGAATTACCACAATGAACTCATGTGATTATGCTTGGGGCAGAACAAGCCAAAGAGACTGACATGCCAGTGTCAAGAATTGTGATTCTTAGCGATGCTTGGAAATTCTTCTCCAGTCGTAGGAATGGCATGCTATCTCCAAAGGCAGTGCCAGATACCAGATTGAAGCTAGAGACTAGTAGAGCTCTAGAAAATAATATCCAACAATAAACCAGCTGTCTACACCAAACCAAAAGATGAAATTCAGGAAATTAGGCAGAAACTGGAGAAGGTGGTGTATCCACACAGTCAAGTGAGTAAGCAATCTAGCAGAAACAATTGCAACGCTTCTGGGCTCCAGACGGATTCCCCTTATATGAAGAAAACACAGGCACTGACATATCAGGAAGTGGTTCAGCTATTTTGAATTAGAAACACAACTACATTTAAAAAACAAATCTCTCAAGACTATTGTCTGTATACAGTTTAGAATTCTTACAAAAAGCAGCACAAATAACTTCTCAATAGACCTGCAAAAACCAATGACTCGATGCAAAATTCCCTGCATGATCTCAAAAGCTGCAGCTCTCCAGAGAACAACACAATGCCCTCAGGAGGGGATGCGTTTGTGCTCCTGGACCAGAGAAGAAAAGAGGGCTAGGGGGCCACAGGACTTAACAGAAGCGGTGGAATCCATGTCAGGCATGCCCGAGTGCGGTACAAAGGTAATAAGAATAAAACCCTTACAACCAGAGCTGCACAGATTTTTAACGGAATAAAGACCAGCACCACAGGGCCACTGTATATCAGTGTCTAGATAAGAGCACAACCAACCAGAGATCTTTTTTCTCTCCATTTTCTTACATCTTTTGTCTCTAGATTTCTGCCTATTCCCCCCACACACGCCTGTTCTAGGACTCTCAGCAGTGGAGAAGAAGCATAACTTCTATGACAAGCTATATATTTCTTAATGCATAAACTGATGGTGAGCTTAGATTCACGTAGCTAGTTGGAATGCAAAAGACAATTAAATAGAGGTAGCAGAGACTCAAAAGACTTGAGTCTTAAAAAAACAGATAGGTCAGGTGCTCAGAGCTGAACATGTTCAGTGTAAAAGTAAATTATAATAAGCCTTAGGAACTTTCTGGGGACTGGATTGCATGGGCCTTACCTTGTACGACATCAGATACTCACTCTGCAAGTACCATTGCTGACAATAACCACACTTTTCCCCCTCCACCCTTTCTTCACCCCTACTTCTCTTTTCACTTCCAGACCTAGGGGGTCGGGGGGTCTCTACCCTGCCCCCTTTTCGTGTTTTCCACTCTTGTTTTGGGCTCTCTTGTGCCTCAGTTCTCCTGAGAAACAAGATGGTGGCCAACTCTTCCTGGTTTGGACAGTTTGGAATGTTGACAGTCGACTACCAGCCAATCAGGATCGCGCTCGCGCACGTAAGGGTACGTGCACATATGCATACGGTACACGTACGGTGCGCGGACCCGTAAGCTCATATAGATATATATGTGTTTTTGAACCCAATTTTCATAAAAACCACTAGAGCAATTTTCACCAAATATAGCAAAGGCACATCTGCGTACCAGTCCCTACAATTTTGCAAAGTTTGGCGTAATTCCGTTCAGCGGTTCGGACTGTAGCCGTGTCAGAACGTCCTATGGAAAATTGCATGGGGAAAACACGTTTTGGGACCTTTTTTCTCAGCCCCCACTTCACGAATCCCCCCGAAACTTTCAGGGAAGGAGCGGAGCGGAGATGGCCAAAATTTTGGAAAATTACACGCAAATTCCTCAACCGGCGCCAAAGTTATTCCCAATAGAATGTTGCGGAACTCCTATGGAAGCTAGGTCCTAACTATATATACCTACCGGCTATCGCCTATCGCCAGTAGGTAATATATATATACATATATATATATTACCTACTGGCGGTCGCCAGTAGGTAGTTATAGTTAGGTTTATTTTCAATACAAAATCTCTACATTCTATTGTGAATAACTTTGGCGCCGGTTCAGGAATCTGCCTGAAAATGTCCTCAAATTTGCCTCGCGGCACTCTGGTTCTTACCTGAAAATTTGGGGGGGATTAGTCAAGCGGGGGCCGAGATAAAAGGGGGTCCCAAAACGAGTTTTCCCGATGTTAATTTCCATAGGGCTGTCGACCTCACTTTTAGCCCGAACGGCTGAATGGATTTCCACCAAACTTGGCAAAATTGTAGGGACTGGTAGCCTGATGTGCCTTTGCTATGTCTCAGGATATGTGCTCCAGTGGATTTTGAGTAATTTAGGTTCAAAAAAATATATATATCTATAATCGCGCTCCGGTACGCGCACCGGGACGCGTACCAGTGCGCTACGTGAGTTTGCGCGCGGAAAGTTGATTGGCTCTCGGGTGTTTGTAAACATTCCAAACAGTCCGGAGCGGCCGCCATCTTGTGTCTCGGTAGGATCGAGATACAAGAGGTGGCAAAAACAATGGGGGAAATGACCAAAAGGGGGCAGGGTAGACCCCCCTGACCCCCTTGGTTTGATGTGGGGACCATAAAAGAGCCCTTTTCTCGATTTTCGCGAGGGGAACAACCGGTACGCGCTCCGGGGAGCGTACCATGGGGAAAAAGAATGACAGTTTTAAAAAAAAGTAGCTGTTTTAAAAAAATGTTCTTTTTGTTGTTTTTTTTTTATTTAAGTACCTACATGTAGGTACCAATGCAGAGACTTAAATTTAATGTACAACATCTCCTCTTTAGATATCTTGCATGTTGTTACAGAAGTTATTGTGGTATATGGAATCTATACCATAGTCTGTCAGGAAAGCAGAAACAGATACTTTAAGCACTCCCTGAGAAGTCCTAGGGGATCATAGGTAGTCTATCCTGCTCCCTTATGATGAAAAAGATATGTAAAATACACATTGGAGATAATATAGTGGGAGAAAGGTAGTAACTATGAGTAAACTTACTATGTAACACAAAAAAGTTCCTTCCACTCTAGGTTCAGAACATATTTAAAAAACAGACTGAGTCACTCTGTTTACAGTTGAGTAGACGGTATGATTTGTCAGCAGGGAACCTTCCACTCTGATTTGATAAAAGTAACTTTTCAGTTTCCACTTCAACTTTTCCAAGATGAAATGTAGGCTTAAACTCCATAGAAACCGCCTTATTTAGACTTATCTCTTTTTTGGAGCAGAAGGTAGGAATGGCATTAAATCCTTTTTTTGTGTTTACCTGTATTGATTTGAGGTAACTTCTGTACTGGTTGTTCAGATGCAAAACCAAGTCCAACCAACTTGCTCCTAGTCACAGGATTACTTAGCTGCAAATCTTGGACCTGGCACTCCAGACTACGTCTGCAAACCACACCCAGCTATTGCTGCATTGCTTCTGCAGGGGCACTCAGTTTTGCCAGCTGATTACGAAAACAGGCCTGGAGTTTAGTGTTTGGAGTTGGAAAATGGAAGCCTACATCTTGTAGTGAAGATAGACAGTGAGTTTAGATTTTGGAGATCGGAGACCTGCCGATGCTTGTAAGGCTGCCTTAAAGGCTTAAATGTAGAGTTATCCTAGAATATCCTGGGGGCGAGAACAAAAGAGCAAAATAAGACGGGACAGCGGTACAGGTGGTGTCAGTAAAGGGAGCACCACCAAGGATTTTGCTAGAGAAATTAAAGAGGTTTCGCAGGGATTTCATGCTGGAAGTGGTTTATGCAAGAACCCGACTTCAGAATATATACTTGTACTAGAGTAAATACCCGCTTAGCTTAACTGACTTGGCTAGCTTAGCTTGCTTTAAAGCTGTCTGCTTAATCCTTGGTGCCCGCTAGCTACAGTTAGTAATTATGTAATTTTGGGGGTACCTTACTCTTGACCTGATGTAAAATCATCCAAGTAGGAAATTCAATGACTAAAGGTCAAACTGTAGCCATAGGCCCCCCATTTCCAGTAATCCACGAGCGTTACCTCCAGGTGCTGGATGTAGCTGGGTGTGACTGGGTCCAGCCTCAGCACAGGTAATCCCCAAAGCACTCTGCTCAACTCCACTCCACCAGCTCCACAGGCTTCTAAATGAGAGTCACAGTAAAAGGCACTGTTCTACAATCTGTGCTGAAAACTACTCACCTATTTTTCAGTACTGGACCTGGGTCACTGGGCCAGTAATTCTTCTACAGGTCGATTCCTCTGGAATACTCATTGGCCAGGCGAGTGGGGCTCACCAGGGGTGCTGCAAGTCACACACGGTCCTGGAAACCAAGGGCCGCAGCATGAAACACACAGTTGGTGCAACTATCACCCTTACCGAACCTTCGGCTGATGAATCTCGGGACAAATAAAAATTAGTGGCACCAGTTTCTGCCCGGTAGTTCCATTTATGCCGATGTCATCATTGACGAGTGCGTCATTGCACGGGCCACCAAGGTTGATTGGAAATGTAGTTCTCTCCCTTCCGATATCGTGAATACTACCGTCAGTGCTCTTTACGCCCCTAGACCTCAGCGCTGATGCGCTCTGATAGCCTTCACTTTCAAGCCGGGATAAACAAATAAAATCACGGTGTCTGGTGTGATCTCGGAGGCTCTAGCCCCGGGTGCAGCAACTCCGGACGTGGCTCTCAGGGCAGAGTTTGCACAGCTCGAGTCTCAGGTGAACTGAAGTTTCGGCTGCAAGTGTGACGGGAAATTTCACTCAATCCTTTTCAGCATCTCTCACAGTGAGCAGCATCGTGTCAACCTTTCAAACCAGGCACCTAAGATGGAGAGGAAAAATCATCTTCCGAAGAACTAAAACTGGCATATCCAGGATAACTTTGATTTGCATCAAGAGCTTTTCAAAATGTTGAAGGAAAATTTCATGCATCATGATGTGGCCCTGCAACTCATTATTCCGTTTCTGTAAGGACTCCTATTAATACAGCAGGACTAAGTCATGCCATGGTATATTTGGTGGACAGCAGTTACTCACGGGCCCCAATATGACAAAAACTACTCTGCCTAGTTCATAAATTGATCAGGACTCCTACCTAGATAATTTTTTCAATAGGCAAGGATGTGAATGGCCCACAGGGGTTGTGGAAGCCTAGTGCCACCACCATATACTTATCATTACCTATTCATTGTTACTACCCTCCCACACCCCACCCCTTCATATATTTCCACCTATTTCCACCTATCACAAACATAGGTGATACTATCAACCTGTCCTCCATGTCATATTAAAATTGATTGATATTCATTGATCAGTTTGAATGGGAATAAGTGTAATATGATATGAAATAGCATGGATATATGGATATACGTAAATAGCAATGACAAAAGCATTACCACCGCATCAGCAGTAGGTATTCTGATGCTGGATGCTCATAAAAAAGATAGGAACAATGGAAGTGTGTATAAAAGGTTTTAGCAAAAGTGGTGAGTATAAGGGGGCATGATATATGGGATGGGTGAGGATGGTGGGCCAACGTAAGTACAGAAGAAAATAAAGCCTAAAAAAACATAACACATATATTGCATGAGTCCAGGGTGCAATCGGGAATTTAAATGTGGGTGAAAAATATTTAACAATAACACAAAGTCTGTAAATGAATGTCTTTGTGAGGGGTCTAGTTCCTGGACTTCCATGTTAGTGTTAAGAAGAACTTTTACCACCTACTTGGATGTGGGCACATTGACCAGACCTCTACCAGTCACCTTTGGAGGGAGAAGTCACAAAACTGCCTACAGTGTTGGAAGGTGCTACTAACAGAGTATTCTGGGAGAGGACAATGAAGCAGTCCAGTGTAACAGAAGTCAGATTACTTCACTGTGATAGGCAGCCTGCACACCATCTCAAGCACAGCAAAGCCCTTCTTCACAGTCAGCAGGATTGCAGTATTTCTAGCCACCACCTGCCTTTGGAGATCTTGGATTGGATCCTGGGACCAAATTGGTTTGGTGGAGAAAGGGGTGACACTTGTGGCTTAGCCATGTCAAAGGCAAAATGAAAATCGGATGCTGCTGGATGGTAGGGTGGGCATAGGATGTGGGAAGAAAAAGGATGGGAGAATTGGGATTATGCTGGGATGGAAGTCAAGCCAGTTTCCCCAAATCCTCCACTTTTCATAGCAAGAATGACCCCCTTCCATATGTTTTCTTGGAATGTAGAGGTCTTGAGGACTCGGAAAACAAAAAGTAAAGGTGGGCCTTAAAGAAATAATGAGTTATGTGTCACTGACCATCAGTCTACTCTAAAAACTTGCATCTTCCCATCAGTGAAAGATGCATTTCGGGTGTAAAAGTACCCATCAGATATCATATGGTGCCGCCCTTGTCATCATCTGGGACTCCTTCCACCAAGGAAGATGTTACTGCATTCCACAGTAAGAAGAGGCCGATGCCCCAGTGTGACTTTAGGTCTTTAATGGTAACTCAATCCCGATACCTGAAAAGCAGTGCGTATACAAAAAAGGGGAGTGAAAGTGAGCAAATATAAAATTGGAGAGTATAGAGCAAACAAAAATTAATTAAGTGCCTCCAATACTTCCAAAGACTAAAAACAGTGCGGGAATATAGTAGGTTTGAACAAATGTATACTATATAGTTGAAGAGGTCGACATGTTTCAGCAGATGCAGGACTTTGAGTCCACTGCTTTCTTCAGGACCTAACCTTCGCTACTGCGTCTATGTGAGTCAACATACAAATCACCCGTGTTAGTGAAAAGATCTCTTGATGTCACCTTAATGATTAGGATCTGTCGTCGTCCTCCAGATACCTATTACAGTGACATTCAAAGATAGAGTAGATTAGCGCCATAAAAATAACTCATAATATATCCAGAGAAACACATTGGTTTCCTGTACAAAGCACTCCTACAGTAATGCAAGTACAACACTCTTCGTTATACCACCTGTGCCCATCCTTAAAGTACCAGGTAATGCTCTCAAAAACTGTGTCCACTCACCTTCTTGGTAGGACGTAAGTGCTGCGCCTCACCTGGCTGCGGCTCAGGTATATAGAGCACTGCTCTATTAAAAACAAAGAAATGCAAATCACGCCTACTTGATGGCAATTCTTGTCACATACTTGTAAATGTTCACCCATTCAACACAAACGGAAAAAGTGTCCTATGGCGTGTGTGAATATAGAGGGCTAAGCCTGTATCCACACATCTCTTGTAAGTTTATAATTTATAGATTCAGAGTAACTCATGCTCGTTTAGTGGCCAAAATTGAAATTCTCTTCTAATTCATTGTAGAAATGAAAAGAACTGACTCTTGTCTTGTCTTGCTCCAGAGTTTAGTGAGCCTGTCGCTTAATTTCAAGAATAATGTTTTCTTTATTATGCGCCGCACTCATTTCCGTTTAATCAAGAAACATTATTAAGATCCCGGTGCTCCAATGGACTCTATGTTTTGAGTTTGACATGCATGCGCTATAGTTTATGTCAGTACATGAGGTGATATGTCATTTCCGCCCTCACTCTCTTTCTCATATCAAGCCATATCTCATTTACTCATACACCTAGGTTCGAGTGCGATCCCTTCATGATCTAAAGTTATGCCTCAGAGCTCAATGATCGGCACACGTCTATGTTTTAAATCCGATAGCAATGCGATATAGCTTATGTCAGTGCCCAGGGCATTTTGCCATTTCCACCCTCACTCTCAGTTTCACAACAAACCATCTCACATTGCTCATACGCATAGGTCTAAATGCGATCCCTTCATGATCTAAAGTTATGCCTTTTAGCTCATTGATAGGCACAGTTTCCAGTATGATAGAAATGCGTTATAGTTTGTGTCAGTACGTGAGGCATTGTGCTATGTCCTCCCTCACTATCATACTTACAACAAACCATATCACGTCTGCTCACACACATCGGTCAAGTTAGTTCTTTGCGGCAATCTGGTAAATAATTTGTGCTAGTCCCTACCTGCCCGTCGGTACTCTGGGCTTCCCTCTGGGCCGTCTCGGGGGGGAGCTGGGCATTGGAAAGAAGCCGGCATTATACTTCCGTGTTAACTCAATCACGTGACGTCACCACGTCACGTTGTATGCCGAGCCTCACGGGACATGTAGTTTAACCCTCAAGGGTCCAGCTCATTCAGCGTTGTGATGTGAAACTCCGTATTTACGCACAGTTACACCGGCTAGTTTGCAGTGTTAAACCATAATTTAATTAGTTTTAAGGAACAGGTACGCAGTTGTCACTATACTTATACTGCATTTTGCTTTCAAGTTGATCCAGCTCATTGAGCGATATAAAATACCGTACTTGCACATAATTCCAGTACTTCCACACAATTACACCAGCTAGTTTGCAGTGACAAACCATAAATTAGTTATAAGAAGCGGGCATTTATTGTCAATTTAGGAGTTGGGTGCTGCATGCTCTTATCTTTCATTGTGTGATAAGGCACTTCGTATTCAGTGACACCTCTCCATTTATTCTGTCATCTGTTGTATGAGACTACTAGTTTTTGCTTATTCCGTGGTAATGATGTTGGGTCTTTTTGGGTTGGAATTCTATAAACTCTTTGTTAGTGCATGCTTATTTACAATGACTCAGTTCCCTGATAACTAATAAGGAGCAACCAAACACTATAGCAGGGCTGGAGGGATGTTTATAGACCAAGCCTAAGTATTATCCCCCATAAGAACTAAACTAATAAACAACAAACTTAGGGGTCTGAAATTAGAAATCCAATTGTGATTCTATGATCTTGTGACCATGTCAATTGTACATGGGAACAAGCAAATTAGATCTAACAGAACATATCACCAAAATGTGAGGCACCGGTAAGCGTAAGTCACCCCTAGTTGAGGATTCCCATCAAAAGTCTTGTATGAATCAATATTCTCATTTGGTAATCCTTATCGGGTATTGTGTCTCTTGATCATTGAGACCACTAGCATACCCTGATAACCAGTACGGGGTAGCGACCCACAATCACAAGGTACTGCCACATGGTGTTGATACGATGGGAATGTGCAGTGCAAAAAACATATAAGTGGTGGTTTAAAACAGGATAGGGAACTTAACAAAAAGCCAGTTTTAATAAACGTTAGCCCCTTCCCCTTTAAAAACAAGAACAGTGTAACATAATCATCGCAGTCCACACAAATAGCTGCGAAGAGACCAACATGTTTCAGCCACACCGGGAGATTCCCCAGGCTTTCTTCAGGGTCTCTGTTCTATATCTATGCTACTGCTTGTAAGTGAAAACAGTGTGAAAAACTATACAAAAAAACACACAAGTGTCTCCGACTGAGACTGAGTCAGTCGGAGACAACGACGGACAGAGCGGGGTCTCACATATCCTGAGCCAGGTCCAGGAAGAGGTGAGGTCCACTCCCCGGACACTCTGGACATTACTAAGTCACCAGGTGTCGAAGAGAGGAGTTTACACAGATGAAGGAATATTATATCCTTTACTGGTTTTGCACTTGTGTGTTTTTTTGTATAGTTTTTCACACTGTTTTCACTTACAAGCAGTAGCATAGATATAGAACAGAGACCCTGAAGAAAGCCTGGGGAATCTCCCAGTGTGGCTGAAACATGTTGGTCTCTTCGCAGCTATTTGTGTGGACTGCGATGATTATGTTACACTGTTCTTGTTTTTAAAGGGGAAGGGGCTAACGTTTATTAAAACTGGCTTTTTGTTAAGTTCCCTATCCTGTTTTAAACCACCACTTTTATGTTTTTTGCACTGCACATTCCCATCGTATCAACACCATGTGGCAGTACCTTGTGATTGTGGGTCGCTACCCCGTACTGGTTATCTGGGTATGCTAGTGGTCTCAATGATCAAGAGACACAATACCCGATAAGGATTACCAAATGAGAATATTGATTCATACAAGACTTTTGATGGGAATCCTCAACTTGGGGTGACTTACGCTTACCGGTGCCTCACATTTTGGTGATATGTCCTGTTAGATCTACTTTGCTTGTTCCCATGTACAATTGACATGGTCAAAAGATCATAGAATCACAATTGGATTTCTAATTTCAGACCCCTAAGTTTGTTGTTTATTAACTAATAAGGAGCGTCAATTCGATTTCACCTTTCCAAAGACCCATTTCTGACTCCTGGACCATATCCTCTTATAAACCTCAGTGTTAACAGAGATTCTTTGCGAGTATTTTTCGGGTTTGCTTTGTGTAGATTACTAATATGTGTACATGCCGAATAGGAACACTATTCCCCAAGCTTGCGCCTGATACTCAGTTTGACTAGTAATCATCATCTAACTCCTAGCTGGTAATTGTTAGTGATTGCATATTATCGATGGCTTCACTATCATTAGTGACACAGCGATCGATAACCTAATATCGGTAGCTTAACGGTCATTGGTGGCACAGGGATCGAGCACCTGTTATAACAGCATCCAGGGTATCTCGTCATTAAGAGGACCAAACCTTAAAGATAAGCTCGTACACACGAGACCAAAGACGAAACCGGTTCACCAAGTTGTAACTTTGTGGAACATGCCTGCCGTTGAAGGACACCATCCCTGTGGGAATTGTTCAGCATGTCCGCAGACAGCAAAATCAACAAATTAAAATAATTAATTAATGTTTGAGCTTGTAAAGCGCACTGCTACCCGTAGGTTTCCTGGCGCTGTATAACGCTGGGGAACCCGTCCTGGCTTTCCCTGTGGGATGGTCCCTACTGGGAGTCCCCAAGGTGGAGCCAGGCATCCCCGGCATTGATGGGGCCATTGTGGAGATTAGGCAAGCTAATGCCCAGAGTTGCCGAGTGGGACCCCTGATTAGAGTAGGCACGGAAGCGAGAATTATCGAGTCCGCTGACCCAAGTCCACAACCCTGCCGCGTCGGGAATTGAACCCTGGTCCCGGCCGACTTCTGCTCCAGGTTCTGCCGCCTTTAACCAGTGAGCCACACCACACCTTACCAAGCATTGACATTGGCAGCAATCGTCCTTGGCAGCAGAGACAGTTTACGAACTGCAATATGCTAGAATTTGATATATCTCATCGAGTGCCCGTGCAAGCTCAAGTATGTGAGGATGACCACTAGAAAAATAAAAGTCAGAATCTCTGTACATAAGAACACCATTAGGTGCAAGAGACAGACCACCCGACTCACCAATCACTTTCTGTCGGCGGGCCATGCCCACACAGACTTTACGTGGACAGTATTTGAGCAACCTTTGATTCCTGACCATACCACAGACGTCAGCAAATACCTTTTCAGGAAAGAACAGAAATGGATATACAAACTGAACACAGACAAAGAAGGTCCTAAAGATGAGATACCCTGGATGCTGTTATAACAGGTGCTTGATTCCTGTGCCACCAATGACCGTTAAGCGACCAATATAAGGTAATCGATTGCTGTGTCACTAACGTTAGTGCAGATATCGATAATATGTAATCACTAACAATTACCACGTGCTTGATCCCTGTGCCACCAATGACCGTTAAGCTACCGATATTAGGTTAACGATCGTTGTGTCACTAATGATAGTGCAGCCATCTATGATATGCAATCACTAACAATTACCAGCTAGGAGTTAGATGATGATTACTAGTCAAACTGAGTATCAGGCGCAGGCTTGGGGAATAGTGTTCCTATTCGGTGTGCACACATATTAGTAATCTACACAAGGCAAACCCAAAAAATACTCGCAAAGAATCTCTGTTAACACTGAGGTTTATAAGAGGATATGGCCCGAGAGTCGGAAATGGGTCTTTGGAAAGGTGAAGATGAATTGATGCTCCTAAGTAGTTATCAGGGAACTGAGTCATTGTAAATAAGCATGCACTAACAAAGAATTTATAGAATTCCAACCCAACAAGACCCAACATCAGTACCATGGAATAAGCAGAAACTAGTAGTCTCATACAACAGATGGCAGAATAAATGGAGAGGTCTCACTGAATAGGAGTGCCTTATCACACAATGAAAGATAGGAGCATGCAGCACCCAACTCCTAAGATGACAATAAATGCCCGCTTCTTATAACTAATATATGGTTTGTCACTGCAAACTAGCTGGTGTAATTGTGTGGAAGTACGGGAATTATGTGCAAGTACGGTATTTTATATCGCTCAATGAGCTGGATCAACTTGAGGGCAAAACGCAGTATAAGTATAGTGACAACTGTGTTCCTGTTCCTTAAAACTAATCAAATTATGGTTTAACACTGCAAACTAGCCGGGGGTAACTGTGTGTAAATATGGAGTTTTACATCACAACGCTGAATGAGCTGGACCTTTGAGGGTTAAACTACATGTCTGGTGAGGCTTGGCATACAACGTGACGTGGTGACGTCAAGTGATTGAGTGAACACAGAAGTATAATGCAGGCTTCTTTCCAACGCCCAGCTCCTCCCTGAGACGGTCCAGAGGGACTCCCGGAGTACCGACCGGCAGGTAGGGAGTAGCACGAGTTATTTACCTGATCGCCCTGAAAAACTAACTTGGACCAATGTGTGTGAGCAGACGTGATATGGTTTGTTGTAAGTATGATAGTGAGGGAGGACTGAGCATAATGCCTCACGTACCGACACAAACTATACCTCATTTCTGGAAACTGAGATGTGTGCCTATCAATGAGCTATAAGGCATAACTTTAGATCATGAAGGGATCGCATTTGGACCTATGTGTATGAGCAATGTGAGATGGTTTGTTGTGAAACTGAGAGTGAGGGCGGAAATGGCATAATGACCTACGCACTGACATAAGTTATATCGCATTGCTGTCAGAATTTAAACAGAGACGTGTGCCGATCATTGAGCTCTGAGGCATAACTTTAGATCATGAAGGGATCGCACTCGGACCTAGGTGTATGAGTAAACAAGATATGGCTTGATATGAGAAAGAGAGTGAGGGCGGAAATGACATAATACCTCACGTACTGACATAAACTATAGCGCATTCATGTTAAACTCGAAACAGAGAGTCTATTGGAGCACCAGGATCATATTAATGTTTGGTGATTAAACGGAAATTAGTGCGGCGCATAATAAAGAAAACATTATTCTTGAAATTAAGCGACAGGCTCACTAAACTCTGGAGTAAGGCAAAACAAGAGTCAGTTCTTTTCATTTCTACAATGAATTAGAAGAGAATTTCTATTTTGGCCACTAAACGAGCATGAGTTACTCTGAATCTATAAATTATAAACTTACAAGAGACGTGTGGATACTGGCTTAGCCGTCTATATTCACACACGCCATAGGACACCTTTTCCGTTTGTGTTGAATGGTTGAACATTTACAAGTATGTGACAAGAATTGCCATCAAGTATGCGTTATTTGCATTTCTTTGTTTTTATTAGAGCGATGCTCTATATACCAGATCCGCAGCCAGGTGAGGCGCAGCACTTACAGTGGACACAGTTTTTGAGTGCATTACCTGGTACTTTAAGGAAGGGCACAGGTGGTATAGCGAAGAGTGTTGTACTCGCATTACTGTAGGAGTGCTTTGTACAGGAAACCAATGTGTTTTTCTGGATATATTATGAGTTATGTTTAAGGCGCTAATCTACTCTATCTTTGAATGTCACTGTAATAGGTATCTGGAGGACGACAACAGATCCTAGTCATTAAGGTGACATCAAGAGATCTTTTCACTAACACGGGTGATTTGAATGTTGACTCACATAGACGCAGTAGCGAAGGTTCGGTCCTGAAGAAAGCAGTGGTCTAAAAGTCCTGCATCTGCTGAAACACGTCGACCTCTTCAACTAAATAGTAGACATTTGTTCAAACCTATTATGTTCCCGCACTGTTTTTAGTATTTGGAAGTATTGGAGGCACTTAATAAATTGTTGTTTGCTCTATACTCTCCAATTTTATATTTGCTCACTTTCACACCCCTTTTTTGTATACGCACTGCTTTTCAGGTATCGGGATTGAGTTACCATTAAAGACCTAAAGTCACACTGGGGCATCCGCCTCTTCTTACTGTGGGATGCAGTAAGATCTTCCTTGGTGGAAGGATTCCCAGATGATGACAAGGGCGGCACTGTACGATATCTGATGGGTACTTTTACACCCGAGATGCATCTTTCACTGATGGGAAGATGCGAGTTTTTAGAGTAAACTGATGGTCAGCGACACATAACTCATTATTTCTTTAAGACCCACTTTTACTTTTTGTTTTCCAATTCAGTAATTTGGGTATGTAATCGTGCTTGGTCTATAAACACCCCAGGTTCCTCCTTCTAATTGTGTGTCTTTGAGGTCTTGAGGACTACTACTTCTTCCTCCAGTATAACCATCATTTAGATGATTTTGCTTTATGACCTTGTGCATCTCCACATATGGACATGTTTTTATGTTTTCTAGCCTGTGCTTGCTATTTTTTTCTGACTGTCCTGCTCCAAACCAATCCAATCCATCCCATCTGATCAATTTTTCTTAAACATTGCCATTCTTTTACTTTATTTAATAATTTCAGATTTTCCCTGTGCGTATTTAGGTTCCACGTGCCAAAGCAGGGTTCTGATTGGTTTACCACACCTTCACAGAAAAGTTACAGCTGCCATTTTATATCCTGGGAAATGGTCCCTGGGGCTGAAATGTTGCTTGCATACTAATTGAAGGGGTCACATGAGAGCTTTCTCAACCCCGTGGGTATGTCATGAATGAGTCAAAAGAATGTTGAATACACAATAAAATTACATAAAATGTTTTTTTGGTCACTCACGAAATCTGCAGAGCTGCCACAGGGCCCAGCTAGGCCCCTGTGGAAATCCGCAAATCTCTCTGCAAAGTTACATAAGACATGCTGAGCATCGCAGTCAATCTGCAGATTCATGAAAAAAAAAACCTTAGGGACTGATTAGGATTGCGGTGAATCCGCATCCTCCGGGCAGGCGGAAGCCACCGCCAGATTAGGATGGCTGAGGGGGTCATCGGCGGACGGGAAGACCATCCACCGCTTTTCCGCCGCAGTCGCCTTCCGACCACGGCGGAAAAGCTCTAATATGGTAGCGTTGTCTATCAGACACCGCCAGCCATATTAGGATTTGCATTGGGACATGCCTTTCCGCTGCGGCAATGCCGCCAAGAAAAGGCATATGGTCTTTTCTTTGGGGGCCCGTTGCGGGCCCCCAGGTTGAAGGGCGGGTGGTGTTGCACATGGGGGGTACCTATGGAACCCCCCTGCATTTACATGCACAAAGTGGCAGGCACCGCGCGGTGCCTGCCGCTTTGTGCATGTAAATGTAAAACATGCTTTTTTAACCTTGCGGCGGGTGCTGCTTCAAGCAGCACCCGCCGCAAGGTTAAAGATCCAGTATGTGACAGCCAGGGTGGCGGTCATTTCCTAATTGCACCAGAGGGACTGCCCCTGCGGACGGTCCCTCCACATCGGGGGTGGCGGACGGACACAGGTCCGTCCGCCATCCTAATGAGGCCCTAAATTAGGTTTCTTTGTAGGAAACATGCAAAGGGTTAAATAAATGCTGACCATTTAGTAGTAGTATAAAAAAAAAGGAAGATGAAAGGAAGCCTGTGATTTTTTAACTAGATTACCATAAGCAAGAGCACATGTTGAGGGGTAACCATTTTACCTGCTTTTCTACTGAGAGAAGAGGTGGTCTACAGGAGTTCTGAATGTAGATTTCGCATGAAAACCGATTTTAGCAGACATAGAAATAAAACTGAGAATATATATGTCAGCTGAAAGTAAATCTGTAGTTTCTAGACACTATACTAGAAGGAAAAATAGAAGGTGCTTAGATGAGAGTATTAACTAAAAATGCAGTAAGCAGGAAAGGACAAAAGTACGTTGATATACTGAACAATATTTATGTTATTATGGCAGTATAAATAAAAGTGTTTGAAATTAGATGTGGGTGCTTGCATATAGTCTGTGATTTAATACATTTATAGAGACAGGCACTTACAGATAAAGTTGCACTCCTACAAAAGCTCTTACGCACCTATCACACATATAGCCAGACAGTGACTGCCACACTCACTCACACACCCATTAGACCATTCTCACATACTTATTTACTCACTTGTATGTCCACATTTGAGTACTAGTTTGCTCTTACAGTTTGGAAGGACATCCGCAGAATGTAATCTGCACCAAAGGAAGAGTTTTTTAAAATTATTTTTATTCACACCAGAGATGACATCTTAATAGTACAAAACATAATCCAGAAGCACCATACTTCAAAGCGAGGATTCTGAAAACTACAAATTATACTAATACTACAATGCACATTAAACTACATCTGACCTAGGAAATGAGGAGAAAAAACACAGAGAGAGAAAAAAAACTAAAATAAATAAATACATTATTATAAATAACATGCACTCAATTAATGTCTATTTCCATAGTCTATAAATAATATAAGGCCTAACACAGTTTTCCAGCCTCATGTTACATACATTAAGCTACATTGACCCCCGCCCTGCCACATCCCCGCTCTAATTCCGAATACATGCCCACATTTTTTCACCCCACTTTCTGGCGTTTCTACCTCTACATGCATAAAGAGCTGCCTCCTGTTTCCAAACTCCTAGCAGTCGTGCTAGCCACATCTGAAATGTCGGTGATTCCTTATCCTTCCATCGTGCTGCCAGCATGATTCGAAATATAGCTGTACCTATAAACAAACAATATTCTTGTTCCTTTTTGCAGCCGAGTGAGCTATCATGACCTAAGATTGCCAGTGTGGGCGTAAGATCAAAGTCCCTACCAAATATGGTTCTCCAGAATCCCAATATCCCTGATTTTAAAAGTGTCAGTTGAGCACAGTCGAAAAACATATGTTTTAAAGTAGCTGATCCTTCATCACACTTCGGGCACTGATCATTATCCCTCTTTCCCCATGCAAACAGCTTTGCCGGTGTGAAATATAGATTAAATACTGTCTTATACAGCTGTGCTTTTAAATTAGAGGATAAGAAGGTTTCTGCCGACAGCTCCAAAGTTCTATTGATGTCTAGGTCCGGGTTACTCAGTTTTCCAGCCCAAGATGTTTCTGTTTCCTCCAGGTCATCTGGCATTTCTGCCAGCAAAACCTTATATGCCGATCCAATTCTACAAAGGCTACTATTATTTAGCTCCATTAAAGGAATTTTCTTGATCATTATCCTTGGCCTATATGCCATTAATATGCTCCTAACCTGTAAAAATTTAAAAACCTGATTATGTTGTATCCCAAACCTATGCTATAAAGACAAAAATTGCGGCTGTTGGTTCCCCACCAAAAAATCTCCAATATTAATTATACCCTTAGCCTCCCACTCCCACCCTACTGAATCGAACACGAATTTTAAAAAATTGGAGTCATACCCCAGGGGTGTATATTGTGTCACATGAGGAATTCCCATAAATTTGGATATTTGTTTCCATATACGCCCTGCACTCGCAATGATCTTAATCCTCAGTTTATTGTAATACCCATACTCAACCTGTTTTAGCAGTAATCCTGCTGCATCCTTTCCTACTGCTAGCTCGAATATTGTTGGGATTATTTCACTTATAATAGGGCACTCCGATTCACCTACCTTCAGTAGGTATGATATTTGGTGTAGAAAGGCAGCCCAGAAATATAATTCGCTATTCTGTATAGCTAATCCCCCTCACTCTTGCGTCAATGCCATTAATTTCAATGACCTTCGTATCTTACTATACTGCCAAATAAAGTTTGAAAATATCGAGTTCACATTTTTAAGCAAATTATCATCCAATGCTACCGGAATTGAACTAGGCATTATGGACATTTTCAAAAAATTCCCTCTACCTATAATTGACAAATGCAACCCATCTATCCTTTTCAACTCCAATGCTACAGATTTAATGAGTGGGTTATAATTAGCTTTTAATATTGTATTCACATTTGCCATAACCCGTACCCCGTACCCCTAGATACACTGCAGAGTCCGCTCTCCTCTCATCCTCATAATCCAAATTCTGTGTACAGACCACAATAGTTTTTTCCTCGGCCAAAGGAAGAGTTTTAAGATGACTACTTCAGCACTCTTGAGAAGGGAGAACGCTGATTGTAGTTGACCTTAGAATTAAGGTCCTTCTGGTACTTGCTCTGATAAGGAGGGAAAAGAATAGAGAAATGACTGTGCAAAGGTTCCAGAGGAGAGAGGGGATCCCCACAGAGAGAGAGTTTCCTTCTGAATTCAATGCAAAAAATAGTGTGTCTTCCCAAACCGAGTCCCCTGAGGAGGTCGAGGACAAACAGGCTGAGAGCGACCTAAGGCTATAGCTGGCCCAGGTGGCTGCTGAGGAGAGAAAAGTTGAGGCTGAGAGTGCCTTGGAGGGTCTTGTTGGCTCTTGAGGAGACTGTCAAGGACTTAAAAGTCAAATAACTATCAGAGTCTAGCAGAAATGGTGGGAGCAAAACTACTCTGTTCAGTGCAAAATAAAGAGTCCATATATCCTGAGAGTTGGTACCTGACTGTAAGGAGTGGGTGATATAGATTGGTTGTATCAGGTACATGACTTAGCTCTAGAAGTACAGAGAACAGTATCCCACTAAGCTCCCTACTTAAACACAAATTAATAATCTGCATGTTACAGGTTGTGCTTTGCAGTAATCACAATACACCGCTGTGCTACTTTTCGATGAGTCAGAACTGACTAGACAAAACACAGATACTCCAGCAAGTGCATTCCAGTTATTGTCATCCAATACACTTTGCTGGGCACATGAAGATCTATGTAGCAGGTGATTTTACCAGGTGAAATTAAGATGGTGCAGCATGCACAGAATAACCAGTTCTAGAATCAGGATACCGAAGATGATGGTGAAGAGGTTAAGGTGTCCCATTATGAAGGAGGCCCGTGTCAGTAAGTATGAATTCACCACAGAGGGTTGCAGGATGAAATACAGGGGCAGTCCTGGGAGGATTTTTTAGGGTACTATTGAAATGTTTGTAAAAAAGACTGTTGTTGTTTAAGAAGCTTTTTCTAATTTTTTTTTTCCTTAAAGAGAACTGGGAAGAAAGCACTGGCTTCAGACTTTGAAAAACACAAAGGTTCAACAGGAAGCTAAGAAAACAATTACATATTTATGTTGACAGTACTTTGGACATAAATGTGAATCGAAATGCAGCACTTCCTGCTTCATAATCATTTCCTCAGTGTCTTTTGGAATGGTACATGTAATATACTGTTCTGTGAAAGAAAGTATCTGCTCCAAATGTAGGTGCATCTTTTATGCACAACAGCATACACATATGAGGAGCACCTCTTGCTTGGTACTCTTTTTGTACAAAGAAATCAGTAATTTCTCTAAGAAGTGGAATTTTGTTGCAGATGGAGGACAGCATTCTTTCAAATCTGTGTTTAAGCACCTGCAAACATTTGCCAGATCCAAAGAGGAAAGTTCTCCTGGCATCTTGAATGCAATGCCTTTAATGTTACAGTTTGTGTGAAAAATGTAATGTACGTTATCCCATATATATTCTGCACAGTTCAGAATTAGAAACCAAGTTCTGTTTTTTTTTAGGTTTCGGCTACCGTCCCACTGCGTAAGCAGTGGGTGGGCGGAGCCGAAATCTTTTGTTAGTAGTAGGGGGGGCCTGAACACGCCCTTCTTCTCCATTGGCTGGCCTCGTAAATGCTGGCCAGCCATTGGAGGAGAGGAGCGTCACTGAGTTCAGGGCCCGCCTTGACGCGATTCGGGGGCGTTTCTGGGTCTTTTTTTAAGTCCCGCCCTCTCCTCTTCCCATTGGCTGGAATTTTACCTTCCAGCCAATGGGAAGGGGAGAGCACGCCCCCGAATCCCTACAGGACGCTGTGCTTTCCGAGCAGCGTCTACCGAGGCCATGCCATGAGGTAAGCCTCTGCCCCCCTGTTTGTGCCGTTGTTTCTTGTTGCTTTTCTTGCCCATCTTTCCTTCTACACTGACTTTACCTATGCGGTGACGTCACGAAAACAACTCACTGTAGTAGAACTCACATGGGTGGAAGCAGGCGTCTGTCCCCTCCTCTCTCCCCTCCCCCTGCTGCCTTTCGTCACACTTACTCCTGCTCGCAGCTGCATAAAGGACCCAAGGCTCCCAGCAGGCTACTATTTAAAGAAGGGAACTGTTCTGTTATCCATGGTGTGATGGGATGGCTGCACGGTGAAAGCGTCAACAGGCGCGCGCTACTTAGAAGGGGCTGGGGCAGTCTTCTAAAGCTTTGCCGGTCCGCGGAAATCTGGGACACCTGGCGCACTAATGAGAGCGAAAGAAAGCGGCATATAGAGGGAATGCAGCGAACAAAACATAAATCAATGACAATTATTAAGAAAACCTGAGTAGCGCTTCGAGACAGCTTTGTCAATGTGTGGAAGTGTAAAGTGCATTAAAAAAAACACATGTTTCTTTCTTCCCCTCTCCACCGGACCCTTCTACTCTCAGTTTAGCTTTCATGCCACTCTCGCTTTTTCTGTCGGCACACAGCGCTTCGAAGTCGCCTACGGACAAGAAGGCGGTTCATTGAGAAGAGGCGGCATGGCATGACTCGAAAGGTGGGGAAACAGGAATAAAATGAAGATAACTGTCGGGGTGGGGGTCGTTTTAAACAGTGACAGGGGGTTGGGGGGGACTCGAGTGCACCACAGATAGAGTACCTGGTCAGAGAGCGCATGCGTGCGATAGATGAAGCGCAGTCCATAGGACTGCTGCAGCCATGAGCGGCGGAGGGCAGGGTGGCAGCAAGGGATGAAAGCAGACCTGCCCCCGGCGTTTGAACCGTACCTTCCTGTACCACATCCCACGGGTCTCACGGGCGACGACGCCACTCTGCGCCGAGCTAGCACGGAGGGCAGCGCTGGGCACACTTCCACAAAGGGCAGGTCTGAACCTGCCCCTGGCTTTTGTACAGGGTGAAGGTAGGGCTCCCCCAACCCCTGCATGCCATTTAACACCGCCTTGTCTCAAAGCGCCCACAGCCTGACTCTGCCCCAAAGGAAACCTACAGTTTCAGTATCCTTCATTTATGCGGAAAAGGTGGTGGCAAAATCACATAATTCTATTGTCACTGGTCCTGACGCAGTGCTTCTTAAAGAGCTGTCTTCAACTCGTTCCTAAATTGCGGGAAGTTTGGCTGGGGTGCTCCTAAGGGACACAGGTGATTTGCCCAGAATCACAGGATGTTGAGCCCACGTGAAATTCGAACCTAGTTCACCAACTCCAAAGTCACTAGCTCTTGCCATTATGCCACATCTTCTCCTATCTTCTGTTATTAGAAAAAGTCATGAGTTCAAATCCGAATAAGGCAGACCCAGTCTTTCATTCCTCCGAGAGGTGGTGGCAAAATCACGTAATTCTAGTGTCACTGGTCCTGACGCAGTGCTTCTTAAAGAGCGGTCTTCAACTCGTTCCTAAATTGCGGGATGTTTGGCTGGGGTGCTCCTAAGGGACACAGGTGATTTGCCCAGAATCACAGGATGTTGAGCCCACGTGAAATTCGAAACTAGTTCACCAACTCCAAAGTCACTAGCTCTTGCCATTATGCCACATCTTCTCCTATCTTCAGTTATTGGAAAAAGTCATGAGTTCAAATCCGAATAAGGCAAACCCAGTCTTTCATTCCTCCGAGAGGTGGTAAGTCCATGTTTTACAGTGTTTAGAAACAGCAGAATAGTAGCGTTTGGTGCTATACAAAATGCATTATTATTTCTTCTAGGTGCATAATTGTTCTATTGGTCCTTCTCCGAGACTTTAGTGGCAACTGGAGTGAAAGACACTGAATTTCTATTACATGTAAAACACAGTAATAGCGAGCTGTTACATACGTAGAGCACTTCTGCCACTTCAAAGCACTGTAATTTTCAGACACTGGTATTACCCAGATCTAGAAGCACTCAGTTTATCGACTTTGGAAGGATGGAAACTGAGTCACCCTGTGTTTGGGGTGAGTCTGAACCATCCCGTGTGGGCTGTAATTGGCTCTGAGAGTCACAGACACCTTCCTCGCCAGACATAGCAGGGAGATAGTCAGAGGTCCGTTCATCCTAGGGGTGATGGGGAACAGAAAGGAAACAAGCTAGAGAGAAGGGTCATGGTGGTAGAGGTCTGAGCCCCCATGTAGTAGGGTCCCAGTAGGGTCACGCATAAGAACCAATGCACAGTTCTCGAACTGGAGTAGGGTAAACCAGTCCCCATGGATAATGTATACAAACCAGCCGAGTAATGTAGCAAACAAGCAAGTCAGAGGACTTTCCCTCAGAGGACTTTTCCACCCAAGGTTGTGTATTTTTTTGGAAATTAATTAAATTAATCTACACTATTAATTTTATAAATCGTGCTTCTAAGTATTTTAGGCCGCTGCATAGAGCCCTAATTATTGTGCGTCTATGCAAAAACATGCAGGCCTTATTTATGTCCTCCTCTGTGATAAGGCACTGCACGTCTTATTTGTCACTGAAACATGACTTTCTGGCACTTCTAAGCCAGTGACTGAAATGGCGATCCCTTTGGGATATAAAATATGTAATCCGGTTTGCCTTAATGAGAGGGGTGGTGGCATCGCAACTGTAAACTAACAGGACTACAATTTACTAACCTTCATCATAAAGGCAATATCATGTACAGTCAGATATTACAAAGGGCTCCTGGAGAACGTTGCCATCTATTTATGAGACCGGCTCAGTAAAGGCAGGCGGATGCAGTGTGAGAAGATTCAGTGCAAATAACACCTTTAATCATGGCAGCTGTAACGTGAAGGATGGTTGTATGCAGCCTGTCAGTTGGTCTTTCCTCCCAGGAGCTGGAACCAAGCTCCAGCCTGACCACGTATGCTGGAGATAGGGAGCGCACATTATAAGGCTTGTCAACAAGAAGTCTTTGGTTTGATCAGGTGAAGCACCTTCACAAACACCAATGCACTGGAGTTAATTTGAGAAAGAGTAACAGCTCACGCCATAAAAACAGTGGCAACAAAGGCAACTCTGTTCTCAGGAGTGCCCCTCCTGAAACACTGTAGAGCGGCAAAAAAGCGAATTAATCTCTACAGATTTTTCTGAAGTAGTAGTATGGGTAATTAACGTCCTAGAAACTCTGTATAAACTCTGAATAATTAATTGTTGACAAAACCACAAAGCACGTCTCTTCCTCCTTGTTTCGAATAGTCTATGCACCGAAAGGGTTATTGGCGTGCTTTACAGAGCTAAACATCGAAGAAACAGATTTAAAAATAAGTAAACAACCATTAATCGGTGTAACAATTTAAAGAACATGATCAAGTGACCTGACATTTTAAATCGAAATCTTCCATCACACCATACTCTCTCATCTAATCTTGGGTTTTCACCATATGGATGCTCCGAGTGTCAGGTGCATCCGTGAGAGTAGCATACCCCAGAAGACTTTATGACTGTATTTCCTCCTGAGCTTGGTTGAACTTCCTATTTTATATTTCCTCATTCACTCTTTTTTACACAATGAAATTAAAATACGTGAAAAACAATGTACAATGCGCACAAATACCAGAAGCTATAAAGCTCCTAGCCCAAAGCCAGGCAATGAGATGTAGGACTGTAACCTTGAGTGGACTGAACAAAATTAGAAAGTGACGAGCCAGCTGTTTTACTGGTATTCGAACCTGGGACCGGCATATTACACATGCACAGATCTCCGCAGTCCGTGCATCAACCCGCTCAGCTATCTGAATTGGAATTTTTTACCAGTAGTTAGCGGACATAGGTCTGCATCAGGTGCACAACCCACTTGGCTATCTTACCAGGACTGGAATGGTTTTTCACGTGGCATTCAGACCTCTGCGGTGAACAGTTGTGCGGTCTGAATGTATTGGAAACCTGGGAGCTGATACTGCAAGCTCCAAACCTGCCGAACTACCTTGCTAGCACTGGGCCCACAATTGGTGCACGCATTTCTGCAGCTCGCACTCTTGATTTGCACCGACGCAGTTGAACCCCCTCAGGGCACTCAAAGCTAAGACCTGCACGTTGCACTCGGACCTCCGAGTGGCAGGGGCCTTAACCCACCAGCCTGTTATACCAGTGTCATCTACCACGACCCCCTAAGACCCTTTCACCCATCCCTTCACTCTTGTCTCTGCTCTATACTTGCCAAACCTTCATTCCAAGACGCCTTCCATTTACCCCAATCTCTCAGTCCACCTCCCCTTCATTTCCCCCTCCCTGTCTCTCCTGAGTCCGTCTTCTCCTCTGGTGCCCCTTCTTCCCACCATCAGTTCACGACCCTTCGCCTCACCTACCCCTTCATCACTCCACACAGACCCCCGCTGCATCCCGTCTGTTATTCAGCTCCAGCCCCTGCCGAGCCTCAGCCAGGCTCCCTTCCAACCCTCTCATCCTATCCTTCTCAGATCTCCTTCACTTCGTCCCTCCTTCTCTCCACTACCCGGTGTCACTCAGCCATTCTTCCCTCTGCAGCCAGCTTGTCCGGCCCCTTCCTTCAGCTCTCCTGACGTTTCTTCTCTTCATCTCCTCCCTCGTCTCCCCCCTTCCATTCCGGCCCCTTCCCTTCGTACCCACTTCCTACGACCCTCCCTATCCCTACACCCAATAACTCTATCCCTCCTCGTCCTTGTATACCACGTCCACCATCCGTCCTTGGCGACCCACCCCCCTCCCTACGACCCCCTCGTCCCTCCTTCACCCCATCTCTTTTTGCCCGCCATCCCCCATTCACAGCATAATCTGAAAAAAGTGTGGGCAGAAGGTGAGGTGGGGAGCAAGAAGGGAGAAGGAAGCGAGAGAATCGGGTGCTAGAAAAGTTTACGCTATATAAAACTGCATTAAGTAAAATAAATACTTGCACCCATTCACAGCATAATCTGAAAACATGTGGGCAGAAGGTGATGTGGGGAGCAAGAAGGGGGAAGGAAGGTAGAGAATCGGGTGCTAGAAAAGTTTACGCTATATAAAACTGCATTAAGTAAAATAAATACTTGCACCCATTCACAGCATAATCTGAAAACGTGTAGGCAGAAGGTGATGTGGGGAGCAAGAAGGGCGAAGGAAGGGAGACAATCGGGTGCTAGAAAAACTCGAGGAAGATTACTTCATATCATTTTTTACACCTAGTTTTATTTTATTTTAATTGTAACGGATCTTTGTATAGAGTGCTGAGTAGTGAGTGTGCAGAGTAGTGAGTGTGCAGAGTAGTGAGTGTGCAGAGTGACTAGAGAGTGCAGAGCGACTAGAGAGTGCAGAGCGTCTAGAGAGTGCAGAGCGACTAGAGAGTGCAGAGTGACTAGAGAGTGCAGAGTGACTAGGGAGTGCTAGAGAGTGCAGAGTGACTAGGGAGTGCTAGAGAGTGCAGAGTGACTAGGGAGTGCTAGAGAGTGCAGAGTGACTAGGGAGTGCAGAGTGACTAGGGAGTGCAGAGTGACTAGGGAGTGCAGAGTGACTAGGGAGTGCTAGGGAGTGCAGAGTGACTAGGGAGTGCAAGGGAGTGCAGAGTGACTAGGGAGTGCTAGGGAGTGCAGAGTGACTAGGGAGTGCTAGGGAGTGCAGAGTGACTAGGGAGTGCAGAGTGACTGCAGAGTGACTGCTAGGGAGTGCAGAGTGACTGCAGAGTGACTGCTAGGGAGTGCAGAGTGACTGCCGAGATTAAGCTAATGGCAATGTAAATGACAATGCCATTTATTTATCTGTTTTCAAAACCAACACATAAATACAAATTTTGTCATGTACAATGCCAATAGCTCTAACTTTTCCAAAGGCGAAACCATTGCATTGTAAATGCTTGTTTAAATAATGTTATGATTGTATTTTCCCCACTCATCCTTGATAATTGTTTCAACAGTGCATCACCTTTGGTTTATGAGTATAGAAACTGAGGACAGTGAAAAAGGAAAAATGCACACGCAGATATTTATATGGTAAGACGCATATTTTTTACGGTGAGTAAGCATCTCACTTACATTTTTGAAGGCTGGGCCTGGTATAATGACTACAGCTGGTGCTGGTTCTCCCAAGGGTACTGTATAGGTGGACTGTCCTGCTGCACCAACTTTGTCCTGCATGATTACGTTGTGGACCTTTTCTGGAATTGTTTTAAGTGCTTCTAAAAGAAAGTTGTCCTATGTAAATAATACTTTGTAGAGTCCCTGGATAACTGCTTGCTGCAAGTATTGCAGGACATAAATTTATCCATAACCCTTTTTTCCTTGTTGGTATTGTAAGATGCTTCAAAACATCACTTTGTTTTGTGCTTCCTGAAGTACTTGTGCACAAATGTGTATTTGTAAACAGTTATTAAAATGTATTTGTAAAGTTATAAAAATGTATATTAGTAATTTTAGTTATAGGTCACAAACACACCCACGCAGGTACGCATACATGAACATGCAAACCTATAGAGTCACATTGATTGAGCCACTGACATGCCCAGACACAAACTGATACAACTATTGATATCCCCAGCCACACTTTAAGACAGAAACCTACCCACCCTGGCACATACTCATACAGGCAGTGAGACTCCCTGTCACTTATTTATACAGCCACTTAGACTTGGCCACCCCCGGGACGTAGCTGTTTACTTTTGGTAGGTGGGAGCTGACAGCTCCCGTGAAGCAATAGCAAATGCTCTAGTTCCAGCGTCTGGGAACTGTCAAAGTGATCCTGCCCGCTGGAAGCGCAGGTTTCATCTCTTTTCCACCAACATGCAGGCAGGATAAGCGATGAAACTATTGCTCCTGCAAGGAGGGAGCTCCCTTTCTAGAAGCTCCCTCCATGTAGCACAAATGCCTTCTCCTGCAGGAGGCAGGGAGCCAGCTGAGACCACAGGGGCCTTGAATCTCCCCCCATGGTCTCAGTAAGAAAAGCAGGGAGAGGCAAAAAGAAGGTCAGAAGGGAGCATATAGAGGTGAAATAAAGGTCATAAAGGAGCAGGAAGATGCAAAATAAAGGTGAGAAATTAGCAGAGAGAGGAAAAATAAAGATGAGAAACAAGCAGAAACAGGCAAAATAGACGTCACAAACCTGCAACAATAGGCAAAATAAAGGTGAGAAATTAGCAGAAAGAGGAAAAAAGGAGGTTAGCAAAAAGCATTAAGAGGAAAAATAAAGGTGAGAAATGGGCAGAAAGAGTCTGAATAAAGGTCAATTCAATTTATTTATTTATTTATTTATTTATTTATTTATTTATTTATTTATTTATTTATTTATGTTGTTGTTCTGGAATTTCTACGGAGGTCCACAAAAACACACCAACAATTAAAAGGACAAACTTTACATACAATATAAAAATTCTTCCATATAAATTGCTATAAAATGATATCAGACATATGGAAAAATATGCAGATAATGCTATAATACATAAGACAATCACATAACCGCCGGTAAAAAATTATTTTATCAAACATACTAAGAAATGTGGTAATAGGGCTATGAATACATGAAACAATCAAATAACCACCCAATTGGTATTAAATCATAATCAGAAAGCTACTGTTAGACAATGTTCTAATAAATAAGCAAAAATGTTCTAAAAAATTTATATATCTTAAAACAAACTCTTTCATTCAGAGGGGACAAGACCTAAGCACATGCGTCCTGAGCAGAGTGAATAATAAATCTGATAAAAACTGATTTTAAAAACAGTCGCCTGGCACGTTGCAGCTTTGAACATACAAATAGGACAGGATTTAGATCTCGGATTTGCAACTGGCACAATTCACAAATTCTCTTCTCTCTAGGTGTTTTATCCCAGATGCCAGTAACATCTCATAAAGGCAGCAGATTGAGCCTCAGTAGGAGTATCAGCCTTCTAATCCCGTGAGGCATATTCCAAGTTAAATAAGACTGTGGTTTATTCCCCAAGACGCTCCCACTGACCGCCACGTTACTGGACCTGGACTTGCTTAAAGCAGCATCTCTCACCAAACTGATAGGGGATCTAAACTTCTTTAAGAACTGTTTCAAACCAGATTTAGACATAGGAGAAACGGGATTTAAACTAAGACCGAAAGTATCATTTGCACACACAAAAGACCTAAAAAACCTTTGATTGTTCTTTTAGTGTGCTAAAGATTTCTTTCTCAGGGCTGTCCTAAGTGTACTCTCTTCCCCCAAAAGGAGGGAGTTACCCCACCTGAGAACCGCTGCCTGGGCCAAGATGAAGGATGAGATTAATCCAAATTCAAGGCGCAGTACATGTGGGGCACCTAAATTGCAAATTTGGCGCATAATTCGTCCTTTCGCCTTATCAAACGAAAGCCAATAATTTATGTACAACACCTCTGCAGCATATATTAACGAGGGTGGGATTTTGACCTTAAAAACAGATAAGACATGGCTAAAATGGCATCTCCTGCAAGTTTTATGAAATCTGTTTAATGCACTTGCCTGGGAGACAGCTTTACTAACACAATGATTAGTATGCGCCAAGTCCCTGTTTTGGAAAAAACGTTCCCTAAATATACATACGAGTCAACCAGATCCAGTTTTTCCAAACCAAGCATCCATCTTATACACCTCTTTATTCTGAGCCCCTTCTTACGGAAAACCAAAATCTTGCTTTTTGCAATATTAATTTTCAAGAAGTGAGCCTCTGCATATTTATTTAAAGCGTCCAGACGGCGTTGCAGGCCAATGGGCGTCAGATCAAATATTGCAATATCGTCTGCATACAATAGAGACCCAATGGACATTGTACCAATTTTCGGGCATCCCCCTTTACAGAGTTAAGAGCGCCAGGGAGACTCAGGATATACAAAGAAAATAAAAGTTGTGCTAATAGACAACCCTGCTTAAGCCCATTATGCGTTTTAATTTTATATGTCAACCCCCGCAAACCGCCCATCAGAATCTGGCACCAGGTTTCTATATGCAATTCCGTAATCAGACCCAAAAGATGATTTGGTATACCAAGGAAGACAAGTATTCTCCACAGGGTCTGGAAGTCCACCTTGTCAAACGCCATGGAGAAATCAATAAAGGCTGTAGAAATTGGCATCCCTCAGGAGAAAACATCTTTCACTACAATTGTCTGAACAACTGCTATATTATCCAGGGTGTCATGGTTCTTTCTAAAGCCAGCTTGTTCCGGTGGAAGAATATCCTGATCATAAACCCATTGTTTTAAATGGCATAATATACTTTTTGTAAATAATTTGCTTGAGGCATCCAGGAGGGCAATCTGTCTAAAACTGGTCAGCACCGTTTTTGGTCCTTTTTTATACAGGGGGTCTATAATTCTCCCCTTCCAAGAGGGGGGGGATTTTATTCATAAAGAAACAATATTTAAAGAGTGGCTCTAGCAGTCTTTATAAACTTTACCAATTCCTTTCCTGATGGGGGCCAAATTCAGTACATTTATCCGACATGGATTTAACACCATCAGTCAACACACGAGAAACTGGGCTGTTATTTCCATATAATAGAGATATGTAATCCACCCATTCCTTTTCTGGAATCAGTATCTGTGTAGCTCTCTGCCTTGAATCACAATATTCAGCGATCAAGTGACAATATTTTCTTGAATTTTTGGCCCTTACGACTTCCCTCAGCCCTATCCCCTTAACATCAAGCTCCCTTCTTTTTTCACTGAGCATGAAGCGTCTTCTCACTCGCTTAAGACGATTGATTTCCTGATGCCGGCCAAAGAGGAAATGTATAGGTTGTTTGCGAACAAGATGGTTAATTGCTTGTTTTAAGAATATCATATGGGACATATCTTGTTTATACGGGCAAGGTTCAGAAGATGTGGAGCTTAAATTACAAATCTTCTTCATTTGAGCCTCAAAGAAGGATATAATGTTGGAATAAGTAATACCTCGCTTTTCTACATAAGCGTATTTACAATGGAGGCTACTTCAGCAATGTTTTTTTTGCGTCCAAAAGGACCGGCCATTTCCTTTGTTAAAAGTGGCCGAGCCCTGACCGGCGTTCTCCGAGTCATATGTGGGTAGATCAAAGGCCACTGTCATACCCACTATACTATGGTCGCTCCATATCGACGGGCGGAAAAAAATTATCACAAGCCCCAAACATGAATGAAAGGTAAAATGGGCTATTTTATCAGCGGGCACTCTCCCATTTAAGATAAAATGATCTAGACTTCTAACGCTATCAAGCAAACGAAACCCCTGCTTATCTGTTTTTACTTTATTTGGTAATAAAATCTCGGGAATGTGCCAAATTTCCTCTTTGTCAGTATTGGCATAAATCTCAGAGGCAGAGTTTGAAATTTTAGCATTGAGGTCCCCCTTTAATATCACTAGGGGGCAATCGTCCCTGGTAGCTATATCCTGAATAAAAGAAAAAAATACAGGCAAAAGATGATCAAAAATTTTCCCAGGGGGGATATGCAAGTTTGCTACAAGGAAGGAAGTGGGCGTGTCAGAATCTCCCAGGCATGCCAACTTCAAGCATATACAGAGGTTCCAATGAATGCATTTTTTAAGCAAAATAGATAACCCCCACTAGCATGTCCCCTTTCCGATCATTTAGCATAGCAAGAGTATACAGAGTAGCCATCACATTCAAACTCTTTACAGGAGTACGTTTCTTGTAAACATATAATTATAGGATTCATCATTTTTAAGGAATTTAATTTTGTTTCATTGGGTCCCAGACTAGCCATATTCCAGGACAAGAGTAGCCCACCAAGGCTACATCAATGGAGCACTCCTTACTGCTTCCGCATGGGTGTTATTGAGGGCTCTTGCAACCCAACTCCACTGGGTGAATTCATCTTCTATGTCTGGAGTCTGAGGGTCAACTGCTACGTTGAGCACAACATTTATTAAACGCCCCCTCCAGTCCACGGAAACCACTATATCTTTAGGATTGCCCACAGAATACTTGGTTTTGGGGCCCAATGCATCTAGTGCCACTGAATTAGTAGCCTTAAAAACTTTCAGATTTTGGTATTTAGGACCCGCAATTTCATTTTCCTCATATTCATTAACAGGTGTTTTATCAAGCCCTTGTTTAAAAAAATACTCACAGTTCTTTAAAAACCAGGCTGGCCACTATCTGGGAACAGAAATTGACCCTAGAGTACGGAACAGTGTCATGTACATGAATCATCATATTTAAAATATCCTTGCTAGCTATCAGCTTTAATGACTCTAGTTCCGAAAATAAGTTAAGAATGAAACCTCTATTTACCAGGGTGGATTCAATATCAAATAGCCAGATGAAATCCACCGTGGGAGATAAACCGGGCTGTGCCCCACTAGTATTCTTTGGGGCGTCTCTCCATGGAATCCATAATGGGACCCTATCCGTAAAGCTGGCAACTTGCAGCCCACCATGATATTGTATATTGTATATTCGAGTATGAGACTGTGTTGGGAGTTGGGACCTCAGTATTTCCATCCAACGGAAATGAGGTCCCTATGAGGGTTCCGTTTGTCCCAACCTGCAATGTAGTTGGGGCTTGGGGCCCTCCCTCTTGCGTACGGTCCCCCCTGGGATCAATGGAGTCAATGGCCCCAGTCCTTGTATGCGGCGAGGGAACCCCATAACCCATGTGCATTTCCCCACACAATGGATTTACTAACTCTTTAGAGGAGGGCTGAGTTCCTTGGAGGAACTGCAACAACCGGGTTAAAGGAGATACTTCCGGTCCCGAGTCTCCCAAACTACCAGTCAATGCTGGGAGCACAAATGTGATCATGCAGTATTCCTTTTGGAAGACCATCAGCGATGATGAAACAACCAGTAGGATCTCAATCATACTGTCATTCGATGACTGCTTTAACTGATTTGGCATATTTATTAAAATAATTGACTGACTCTGCTGGCTGGCAAGAAGACTTGAGTCCAAGGGAGCAATGGTAGGTGCATCAAGCAGTTGCTCACTGGATCCCACAAGACCCTCTGATAGACTGCACCTTGCCCCCAGCAAGGCTACCTTGGAGCTCCAGTGAATCTGTGGGGGGCAATAAGGAAGAGATTAAAGGTGTTATGGGATGGGAGTTATAGATCAGGCCTTCTTGAACCACAGCTGCCACCTCAGGATCCATCCAAGGTTTTTTTACGAAAGAAACCAGTAATAACAGGGTGGAATTTATAGTAGAGATGATGTAATTGTCTGGTGCCGCTAAATGATCTTCTCAGTTTATGGCTGGGCGAGGAGGAGAGCACTCGCGCTGAGTGCAATTTTCTAGAAGTCACCTCGCTCTGGATATAGGGCTGAGGTTCGGACTTGCCTGGTTTATTCTTGCCACCACAAGGTAAGCGCTTAATCGGAGAAAAAATACCAAATTTCCAGCAATATGGGTGCTTTTCACTTCCAATCTCCACTTATAAATCCTTAATATTTCCCTTCAATTCCAGAGAGAGCCACTCCTGCTCATAGGCCACCGCTCCAACTGAATCTAGCCCCTAGATGCATCAACGTTGTCATTTACAATTCCTTATTTGCGAAAAATAAGGAATCGCAAATAAGGAATCGCAAATGGCAATGCATCATTTATTTCGCTATTTTATTGAGATTCGGTAAAAATCGCAATTTTTACCGAATCGCAATAAAATTGCGAGTTTCAAATAGCGAATTCGCAATTCCCATTCATTCCTATGGGCTGAAATGCCCATAGGAATGAATGGGAATTGCGAATTCGCAATTTGAAATCGGAATTCAACAAAGCCTTTCAAGGGTGGAGAGGGGGGTCCAAAGGACCCCCCCCTGCACCTATGAAATGCACTTTTACATGTAAGTTACATACACACATGTCCTAAGGACATGTGTGTCTGTAACTTAACAGTTTTAAAAATGCATTTTTGTGCGTTTTTAAACAGTTTTGCAAATTACCACGAAGTTCAACTTCGTGGTAATTTGCATTTGCAATTTGTAAAATCGCAAATGTTTTGAGAATGATGCATTGCATTTAAGGAATCGCAAATTTGCGATTCCTTAAAGGCAATCGCATTTTTGGAACTCGCAAAAAATAGCGATTTTCCAAAAATGCATGATGCATCCCAGAAACCAATTTAGGAAGTGCAAAAGGCCGATTTTTGCGAATCGCACCGTTTGCACTTCCTAAAAAGGTTGATGCATCTAGGCATTAATGTCTGAAAAGTCAGGCAGTGACTAGAGGACCCCTCTGCACTGCACTGGTCGACACTCACAAATGGTGTGTGAATAAAACCCTAGGCAATCAATAACAGTGGCAACACAAGTAATATCAATTGACAGTAAAAACTAAAGGTGAACAAGAAAAATTAAAATTAAAATAATCAAGATTTTAATATAACCAATTAAAAATCCTTCAAATACATAACATTTTCATAAACATATAAGGTGGACATAATAATAAAAAACATACATTTCATTTCTAATAATACGTCTGAAAATACAATTCATTAAATTAATAAAAAATCACACTGTGGCGAGTGTAATTACTATGTCCACCTTATATGTTTATGAAAATGTTATGTATTTGAAGGATTTTTAATTGGTTATATTAAAATCTTGATTATTTTAATTTTAATTTTTCTTGTTCACCTTTAGTTTTTACTGTCAATTGATATTACTTGTGTTGCCACTGTTATTGATTGCCTAGGGTTTTATTCACACACTGTTGTCCCTGCCCTAGGAATTCACTGGTATCAGTGTCCAGGGGGTCCTTGTTTTTTGCAATCCCCCCCCCCGACACTCACAAATGGCATGTAGACTAACACACAGCTCCAGTTCACCACGGCTTGCTTTGGGCTTACCTGGTTAAATGAGCTGAAACCCCAAGTGCCTCCAATACTGGCCTGGAGCAAAGACGGACAAACCAGGCTGGATCGGGGGACCCCGAAGACACACTATATACTGCTCAACAGCAGCACAGCCACCGCTTGCTCTCTTGCTCTGAGCCCGTGCTGCTGGTGGCAGAAGTTTGATATTGTTGTGCTCTCTATTTGCTGTTGTTGTTTAGGCTTGCAGATCTAAAGGCTTGCAGCTCTTCAGGGACTCCACAAGCACTCTGCTCTCCAGCAACAGCATGACCAGTGAGGGAATAAATAAACAGCAGCTGGACCACGGGGGGAAGGTTTAAAACAAAACAAAACTTAGCATGAGCCGCCCGCTCACTTGTGTGCACCACAATCTGCCACACTGAGCCTCAGTATTGTGGTATTACTCAGGCTGTTAGGGTCCGAGTTCCAAGCTCCATGCCCCAAGCTCAACTCTGCTCAGCTGCTACCTCCACCTCACATGTCACATGAAGGCACAGTAGTCCTCAGTCCACTATGCGGTATGGGGCGGCAGGCCGGATGATGCTACACCCACCGCAGGCTCCTCTGCCCACTGCTGGCTGAAAGCCCCGGGCACAGCTGCTGCCACTACTGCTGCCACCGCCAGTTCAGCATGAGCGTGACAAAGTTTGTGGCAGGTTCAGTGGGTTTAACACAGCGCCAAAGGGCCGAGAACTGGGATGAAGCCGAGAGGCTCTGCTCTGCGTGCCAGTAAGGAGCTCTGGTATGACGGAAACCCAGAATAAAGGTCAGAAATAGGCAGAATATATTTCAGCAATGAGCATAAAGAGGCCGAATAAAGTTCTTAAATGAGCAGAAAAGAGCAGTTTTGAACTCCACGTAGTGTGTAAGAGTTTTTTCGTCAGCTTTTGGAGTTGCACATAGCGGAACTCAGTGAACTCCACCCAGGCCTAATTTTCTCCCCCTTCCTGTAATATTGGAAGGCGGGAGCTGGAGGGATAGCTTGTTCTGTGAAACTGACACATCACCATCTGATTTGGCTGAAGGTTTTCTAATAAGTGAAACTTATAATTCAGGGGATTTTGCTGAGATTTCCATTTCTTCTACCATATTAGTCCCAATCTTTGTAGCAGCAGAGAGAGGTGAGGCAGCTTCCTGACCATTTAAATAGTGGACATGAGCTCTGGCAACTCGAGCAGGGCTATTTTCTTTGCTGCAACATGGAGATAATATCACAAGAAGTAGTTGAGACTAGGGGCGATAATGCAGACTTCGGTCATATTTGTTCATTATGGCATGAGTACTAGATAAGAAATTTGAAACACCAAGGGAGTTAACCAGAGATAGGATGTTCACATCAGCTTCCCCTGAAACACTTGCTCTTAAACTTGCATTGTCTGAAGGAGTTCCCTCTCCATGTGTCTTGCGGACACTATCACCATCACTGTGACACCTCGCAGCAGACATACTGGGGGCAAAAGGCTTGGCCATAGACTACCCATGCACAATCAGAAATGCTGCCACTGCCCTCCTAGTCTGACCTTATATTTTTCATTCCATGCCCTGCCTCTGCCATTACTTAGTTCAAAAGGTTTTCATGCCACTGTCTTTAGCGTCCCAAGATTCCTTAGGTTATTAGTCCTAGATTTAACACAAGCCATAATGCCTCCTAATTAGGTGATTCAACAGTGAATCATTTGTGGCAGCATGTTTTTTTAAAACATTTTTCAAATGACAGGTGGCAGACATCAAAACAATTAGTAGTGCAAGACAGTGCAAGGCTGGAAGTAGTATAATATTTTCCCATCAGTACCTTTTTAGAGCTGTTATAGGTGGATGTAGTTATAGTAAAGTAGTGTAGAGTTGTTGAGCCATCCTGCCTCTGATTCTCGTAAGCCAACAAACATTTTACTTGAAAGAAGGTAAGCATGTTTTCAGTGGGCCCCTTCTGCCCCTCTGCGACCTCCTCTGCTAGGCGTGAGTGCAGTCACTGTATACTCCTGATAAGGCTCAGCTCCAGAACTGTCTCTCACTCAGCCCCAAAGTGGCGTGGGAACTCCACAGGCATATACTGGGGCAAGGAGATCACCATCGGCCATTGCTAAAGGTAGTAACTGGCCCCAAACAAGTGGACAGCCTCTGTGTCCCTCCACATCTCTCCTCTCCTTTCTCCAACCCGCTTTCAGTTGACCTCAGCGCATGCCTCAGTCCTCCACCTACTCACTGTTAAAGACCACCTCCAGCTCCCCACAACAGCCAAACACAAGGAAGGCCGATTGAGTCGAGCAGGTGCAATTATTTCTCCACACCCATTGTGCTGCAAATCCTCAGCAAAGGGGACAATGCAAAAATACCAGTGCCGACAGGAAAGGTATGTCCAGCATCAGAGAGGTGGTGACCTCATGATAATAGCCTCCAGTTTTGAGGTTGAAAGCAAGGAGCTACTCAGCTCTCCTTGCTGCGTTTTCACTACCGGCCTCCATATTGCCCAAGTATGTATTGTATATATCATGTATATTATCTTTGTGTATTCATAAAAATAGTGAGTATCTATATTTAATATATAATATAATACTATATTTTATATATAACATGAATGCGTTAATTTATTATAACACCTTCCTGCACAAAAAATCTTTACATGCTTTTTCCTCTTTCCAAGTGTGCAGCAGCAGATTGCAGCACACTCAGAAATAGGCAAATATGAGGAGAAATAAATATATTTGTTCTTATTGCATTCACCTCTACTGTGAAGAAGTACCATTTTTACGCATGCCTAGGTTTGCCAGTGATGGAAAATATGAGAATGTGCTAAATAGTGTGCATGAGAACAGTAGAACAACCACTCTCAGTCTCTTCTCCTATAGAGCAGAAAGCTTTCCCGCTGCAGAGTAACTCAAGGCACCAACGTGCACCCCCTTGTTAGTTGTGTTACTTCAGAGTTATCAAGCCTTGCAGGACCACATAAGGTGGCTTTGCATGGCTTGGTAAATCTCACTCATGTGTTTGTGTTGCTGTTGTGCTACCTTCCATGGTGCAAGGGCAACACAAACACTTGATAAATCTGGACCCTGTTATCTAGAGTAGTGGCGTATAGTGCCAACCTAAAAGAGAGGGTGTAGTACTGGCAGGATTCTATTCTAGTGTGAGCCAGCTGCTTGCTTGGGCTGATTTAAGGGATGTCACTATTACAATAGTAATATATGAGTAGTGTTAGCATTCTTCTCTGTGGCTTTATGTATCTCATACACTTTCAATGTTCCTATTGTGCAGTACACAAAGGGAGATCGACTTGGCCAATCAATACTTAAAGGGGCGGAAGAGCAAAGATTTTTCATTGGAATGAATGACCAGTTTAAAATTTAATTTTAGGAAGGCAACTAAGAATAGGCTATTTGACTTAAAAGTGCAATGTTATGCCTGTTAAAAATGTTTTGTTCTATTTAACGTTATTACTTTCCTAAGGATCGAAGCGGAAGAGGGTATCTGAGGGCCAAGCGGCTACCACCACCACTAACATTCGTATTGTCCCAGTAAGTCATGTAAAATTATTATTTCTTATGTTTAACTATTGCCTTCTGTAGTTACTCTTTTTTAAATCAACTACCTAATGTTTGTTATCCCTTTATTTCCCTGTGTTTTCTATATTTTCTGTTTCTGCAGCTGACCTTTTCCTGTCTGTAGCTTTCTTTATCACCCTTTTTCAGTAAGCTTTCCCTTTTACATGTCTTGTGTAGTACTATTAAGAGAACAGATTTTAGGTAATGTAGAGAGTATCACAGGCCCAAGTATTAACCAAGCATGTTGGCTTAGAAGGTTTTCTTGCTTAAACAGTCAAAGCACAGGGACAGAGATAGAATGGTCTTGGTGGACCACAAGTGTTGTCTTAAACTATACATTTCCATGACAGTGCAGCATTGCAGGACACAATACCATTACCAACCAATGTCCTTTGCATTCCCTTCCATCCTTTAATTGTGTTTAATACTCCATTCATAGTTTATCCCTCCAGTAGGACTCCTAAAAATATTGTTGGCTGACTACATGGTTTTTAAAATGTTGTCAGCCAAACCTATCAAAGTGATACTTTTGAAAGAAGTTACTGATAGCTAATCTAACTTTAGTGAGGTATTGCTATTGTACTTTGCTCCACATAATTACCTAGTATCTACAATGGGTGCATTATAGTTTTGCCTATGCACACAGCTCACCAGTGTCAGTGCTAGCCAGCCAGGGATGGCAGAGAAGGCCAGCCGTTCAAGGTAAGGGGAGCAGTCCCAGTGATAGCAGTGAGAATTTGTAAGTCACATTGCTTTCTTATTTACACTGTATTTTTAAGGGGCATAATTCCCTCCCATCACCTCCCTGGCCACTCAATTTCACCACCTAAAACTTTGGTGAAGCTTAATTCAGCTTTGCAGTGTAGGCGGTGAAATTTGCATCTGCTTCAGTTAACAGTATGGCATGAAGTCTGCAATGCATACAAACTGAAGGTCAGGTGTGTTTCCCAATACCCAGTCAGTCACCTACTAGTATGTCACTATTCTTTCTGTCCCAGCTTACACAAAATGTAAATTCCATCTCAGCATGTGACAATTCTTATGCACAGGTGACTCATATTTCATGGCTTCAATTCTGGATTTTTGATTAAAAAACTTTCCTTCAGTCAACTAATCTGACTAAGTAACAGCAAAGTACATGATCAGTGACACCCAACTATTCCAAAGCTAAACCTCTACGCAGCCCAATCCCTACAACTTACCTTCCTGTTGACTAATTCCCTATCCCTACTATCAAGTGAAGGAATTTGTTGAAATAATTTGTTGTGGAGACCAGGGTGTAATATGGGACTAAGGGCCTGATTTAAAGATTGGCAGATGATATACTCTGTAACAAATGTGACAAATAAAACAATGTATTTCCTGTGTACTGTACTACAGTGCATCATTCATATTCATTATCTACTGTAATACAGTAGACAGGATATCCGTTTTCCACCATGTGTGATGGAGTATCCCATCTGCCAGACTCCATCAGCCCCTAAGTTTAGAGTCTGGACTCAGGATAGAATTGTAGAGGAAATAGGAGAAGAACAGGGTCATTACAAAAATAATATGTTAATAATAGGCCATAACAGCTGCCCCAAAAGCATGCTGCAGAATAGAAGAACCGCCAGCATGGCTCCATTAATGTTGCACATAGAGTGAAGTAATTGTGTAGCATATATATGCAATCCTCATTAATGTCATTTAATTCATGTATTAACACATAAAGTGTCTGTTCAGTTTCACCCTATTAAAATCTTTCAACTAAATCACGTTTTGATTATGGTGGTTTACACTGACCATTATAATTTGAGCTATTTTTTCCTTGCTTTTTTTTAGTTTTATATAATGTGAACTAGACCCGTAGGTAACAGTGTGCTTTAAATGAGCACCAGTAGCTTTACAGACAGACACATTCATTTTGTTAGCCTTAGGGAGTTTAAGTGATTTGCCTAGAATTACAGGATGTTGAGCTTCCCTGCTGAGACTAAAACCTGGCCCCCCAGCTTCGAGGTCGACCTCTCTAGCTGTTAGGTCACATTCTCTTGATCATATTGCTACTCCTGGTGGTGGAGCTGGCCAACCAGCCCGTAGGTGATAGTCAAATGGCTGTGGTGCCAAAAATTGGACACCATGGCAAAAGAATACTCTTGGCTGGTGGCCTTAAAAGAGGAAAAGGAAGTGACATGCGCCTCTATATCTTTTGGCTGCCATTCAGGCCTGTCTACAAGCTATCAATACCACTGTCACAGCCTGCAGCCGGTGTCCGCTTCCACCCAAGGTCCAAACACTAGTAGCCCTCCACTCCTCATCATCAACTGACAGCCTCCTGTACGACATCCTCTGTGAGCTGGCATTTATCAGGCTTTTCCATGAGTGTCTAGCCCATGAGGTGACCAATGCCTGAAAAGTCCTGAATGCCCATAGAGACCTGCTGTGGGTAAAGAGGGTAGGAAGAGGAGTTGGGGAAAGTTGAATTTTTTGGGCAGGGTTGTAGGCCTGTTGGGGGTGGAGAAGTTGGGAAAGGGATGCAGAATGTGATCTTTAAGGAGTTTTTCAGGGAGGGAATGGGCCTGTTGTGGGTAGAAAGGGTGGATTTCTTATGTCAAAAAAATAAAGGGGCCTTTATTGTCTTTAGTATCTGTCTTTGCATTGCTAGTTAGTGTAGCATTGTGGTTTATGAGCAAGATTGAAAACTGTCCTCTGAAATTGTCACACTTTATACTGTACACCCACTTTTATAGCTAGACTTTCCTACCTAGAGTTCCTAGGCATGTGTTGATGTTCAGAAGTTTAAACCTACCTCTTCCTGTAGTCCAGTATACCCTGCTACCAGAGTGGGAATGGAAACTGAATATACTATATAGGTTTGACTTTATTGCTTGATGCGGTTCTGCAGCAAACATTCACCTATCAGTGATACTTATATACTAGTTAGTTACAGCCCTTGTCCTACCCTCTGCAACTATTGACCACTAATTGGATCTGCCAAGGGCCAACAATATGCACGAAAATCGCAATCTCTTCTTCCCAAAAACAAATTCAGTACTAAATCCTTAACAGGTTTTTACTTAAATAGATTAAGCAATATCTCCTACTTCTCTCAATCTTCACAAATCTTGTTGAAGAGTTTTCAAAATGATCTTCTTCATGCTGATGGTAGTGCTAACAGGAAAGACATCACAACATTGAGGGCCCACCTATTTTGAATGATGCTTGTAAGATGAACTCCAGCTGTAGGATTATTAAGGAAATATTTCATCAAAGGTAACTATACTGAAACAAAACACAGGGCTAGTGGATAATATAAGATAACCATGACAAAAAAATCAAGCAAACAAAAACCAGCAAGCAATCTGGGGAGCGCATATTTAGTTTATTTAAACTATTAAAACAAAACTTACAGAAACCTCGAGTCAGGGTTCAGGATAAGGTTACTCCATGTTACACAGATTTTGTAAGCAACACAAGGCCTCATTCATAATGGTAAAGTCACACTTGTTTTTGTTACTAGTCTATTGCAGTGTAGGTTTATGACTAGTAACTTTTCCATATGTAACTTTACACGTAGTAAATGTGTGAGAAGTAAGTAACTGCTATTAGTTTAAAAGAAGTTACTACTTGTTAGTTTCTACTCGTAAAGTTAGCATAACTTTACATTTATGAAGCAGGCTATAGTGTACACTAGTAATACCTATCCTTGGACAAACATTGTCCTACGACTCTGCACTATGATGATGTGCCCTTCATGCCTAGGTGAGTAGTAGGGCTGGCGTTGGGCTATTGTGTAGTTAAAAGATGCTGTTGACAGTTGGCATTACTTTAAACACGTCCACCCCCCTTTTGTGTGATCCATTATGTAATAAATTATAAACCAACTAAATAGAGCTAACAACCTGGGGAAAGAAGGTTAGAGTTTTCAAGAATGGATGGTAAAGGGGGAGCTGGAGAAAAGTGAGACAAAAACAAACTCATCATTCATTAGTTTGATGAGCAGCACATCATCATCATATCTGTTGTGCAAGGACGAAGACAGTTCAGTTACCAAATACAAACAGTCCTTCAGCCCCAGAGTACCAAGTTATCTAACTGGGAGGACCCACACAGTGCTACAAATTGTTATTGTTAGGAGAAAAAAAGTGATCTTGTATATAAAAATGCCAAATTGGATATTACATCCACATTCTGCTTCTCGGAATTTCCGTCTTTGGTGCAGGGCTGAACCTGTCCAAGCTGGAGTGTGTTGGAGCATTCGTGTACAAGAAGAGAAGGTACGTGGAGTACAAAAAAGCAGATGTTGTGAAGTTAAGGGCAGGCAACCTTCATGTTGAATGAGGATCAAGAGGGCAGAGCATAGGCTGGTGCAGTCATGTGCATTTAACTGGGGATTGAGAACAATCTCTCCACCAATCCCAGACAAGTATCTGAATTTACCTTGCTATCAATCCCAAAAATGCAATATTCAGATAATTAAAAAATGTTTAAAAAAACAAATCAAGGCTAAATAATGTAAACAATTGCTATGAAAAACATACTATTTCCTCAATTTAAAATAAAACACATCTACAGTCCAAAATATTATGTATTCATGTCATTAATAAATCTTGAAAATTGAAAATATATAATCCAACTGTCATATCAAAGAAAACACTCATAAAACATGATTATTAATTATCATAAAATATACAACGAATACATAGGCAGTTCAACTACAATTGCATAAATGTTACTACTCAATTAGGCCTAGTACAAACCAATACAAAATCTGGCACAGCCCTAAATTAACAAAAAACGCAACAGTATACTAGCCTATAGAATCTAATCTAATTAATATTGTACCTCACAATCACCAAAGAACCTTAGAAGTTAGTTAAAACATTTTCTTACCTACACTGCAGCAAAGAACCACCATGCCAGAAATCAGCAGCCAAACTGAAAAACTGAAGAAAGACTACAAAATATAGTCACCAGTAAAAAAAGTGGCAGATTAACAGAACTAAAAAAAAATTCTTTCCATTAGAAAAGAATAGCAAAATAGTTAATGATAATAAAAAACACATAAGTAATATTAGAAAAATGAAAGTAAATATATATTAAAAATACTGATCAATAAAAGAGCAAATTATTTGTAACACTCTTTCAGGCAGATACCCTAACTGAAGATTCCCCAGCTTTAGAATCTCACCTGATGCCAAACTGGATCCGAAGAACTTCAAAAGTAGTGCTTCAGTGCACTGGTAGGTAGAGTCCTGCGGCTCTGTGTTACCTCCATATGGCCCCAGAACTGATAAAGCAGAACTGTATTTCACTGCCACTCTTGCCTGTTGACATCATTTTTTTGTCTATTTCCCTTTCTGTCCCATAATATGTGGAGCTGGAACAATTGTTGGTGACATTCTGATGATCTCTAGTGTGGGACCTTTTTTTAGTGTTAAAGAGGTCACTCTCTAGAAATGGGAAATGGAAAGGCAGTGAGTAATCTGTGGTTAGATGACGTATGCACAATAAAGGGAATTGCATTTTCTTCTAGTGGATACTACTGACAACAGATTCCTCCGATTTACAATAGATACCAAAGCATTACTGCCTGTAGGTGGAGGGTTTTTGGAGGGGGCTCAAACCAAAAGATCCTGCAGGGCTCAGTGAGCAAAGTGGCTCTATTGTTGCACCTTGCTGTTAAGGCTGTAAATAGTGCTTTGTGAATATATTCACTGATGTCCAAATCACAGCCTGGAAGATATGACAAACAGGCTCCCCACATGCCAGTGCTGTTGTAGTGGCCTCTGGTAGATTGGGCTGTTAGGCTCCTGGAAGCTATTTTCTGACCAGGGCATAGCAGATCTTAATGCAGAGGACTGTCCACTAGTGCTAACGTATCCTTTTTGAGGAAAATGTTGGGCATTGCAGAGGGCAAATTATTTGCTATTCCTACTCAGTCAGCCAGTCAGTCAAATACACTTTATTCGATTTGTTAAAATCATAAAAGGCATAAAATATTACAAACATCCACATTTAAATGATTCATATATTTACAAATTCAGTGCAAAAACCCATTAAATCGTTATAGGACAATAAAATCAATTTAAAATCCACGTTAAAATCAATCATACTAATATGTCATGTGGAACCACTTTTCTTTTGTTTGATTCTCATTGCCACCACTAGGAAACTAGCCACACTGTAGATGATGCGAGTAGTTCTCAACAACTGGAGATATAAGAGGGCGGGCCTTACTTGGGTAATCCCGGTCTCTTTCAGGATTGGGACCGAATATATTTTCCTAATATCTTTAAAGAATCCGCAAAACATAATAAAATGTATGGTATCTTGTTGGAATGGTTGTCACAGTTGCAGGGCGGCCCGCATTCAGGTTTTATCCATGATTGGGTACTACCCAAGTAATGGTGTATCAAATTAAATCTAAATTTAATTAATAGAACTCTATGAAATGGTTTGGTTACTGTGATCAAATAAGGCCCTAGTGAGGGGGACGTTTGTAACGTAAAATGTGATCTAACTGTAGATTTCAATAATTCCCGCTCCTCACGGGACGTTTCTTAGTCTGTCCATAAAGTGCTTTTTGATCCAGCTAATGTCCTCCCTCTTGATACTGATTGGGCTTAAAAAGAGCTCAGGCGGCCCAGCTGTTTAAAGGCATCTCTCAAATAAGCGAGCCAGGGTACTTTTTTTGCATTGTCCAGTGACATCACATCGGCCAAGATTGCATGGTTTAAAGTTATATCTTGGTTGAGCCATGTTTTTGCCCAGAATGTTAAGGGGGCCAATTTCAGCCTGTCTGATACATGGTCCAAGCCCACCTCCTAAACAATGCTCATCCATTTTAAGGAAAGTGATGGCCTCTTGGGATGGGGGTGACTACTATTTCCACTCCAAACCTAGCAACATTGAGGAAATTCTTAGTCTCTCTTGATTCAGATTACCAACCTAAACTTAGCCACTTAGCCACTTTCAGAAAAAATATTTACTCTAAAGATGGTGATATTTACTAATGCCACCCCAAAGTTTTCCACTTTAAAAAAAAATGTATGACTCTAAGGTGAGCAAATGTAATAATCACACTAAAAACATACCCACTTTGTAGAAGTTTGTGGGCATACGTTTTTGTTTTACCTGAGTGTAGCCTCCTGCCAGCCTAGGCACTCACCAATAAGTACACCACACATGGAGAGGTATTTTATTCCACTACATGTAAGTCAGAACTCAACATTTTAAGCCTATCATCAACTCATCCCTCCAACGCTTCCGTCACAGGCCTACGGTATACAGTGGGAATCAAAAGAGTTGCAGCGTTCTTTTATGAGAAGACACTACATCTTCCCCCTTGATAAATAAAAAATCACAACTTCAAAAAATAGATAAATAAAAACATAAATAACTATATGAATAAATACATGAATAAATAAACAAGCCATTACAGTTCCTAAATTAAACCTCATAGTGCCTGAATCAGACGCCCTGATTGGGTCACTGGAAACTGGGAACTGGCAGTCGAAGTGTTAGTGATCTGCATAGGTGAGGTGGAATTATCAGCAGATCTAGAGTCATCAACAGTTTATCTAGACCCAGTCACTCCACTGACATCAATGTTTTGTGAGTGAAGTTCAATATGAGAGGAATTTCTCATAAGGGACTTCTCTCGATGTTGGGCTGTCACCATGTGTCCTTTGTTGTAGGTGATAGTAAAGGGTTCAACCTCAAAAGGAGCATCAGATTTCCTTCTTCTGTATTGTCTAACCAGCACTCGATCTCCTCTTGTAAAAGTGAAGCCGTTTGCATGATATCATCGGTCAGCATACATTTTCATCGTAATTTGTGACCAAAGTAGGTAGTGTGAATGACTACCTCAGTCTTAGATCTGAGAATGGTACAAACAGGTAGCTTGGTCGTCATGACTTCTCCAAACCTAAGAGTAGCAGGGCTTTTCCCTGTTGATGAGTGAGTGGTCAAACGGGAAGCTTCAAGAGTAGTATTTAAATGAGCTTTGAGGTCAAGCTTCTCCAATGCAGCATGCTGAACAGCTTTCTTTAGGGTACTCAGAAACTGTTCTGCCAGGCCATTAGCCTGAGGTCAAAGAGCAGTGCTTCTTTGATGCTTTACATTGAGGTAATCAAGAATGTCTTTGAATTCTCGACTTTTGAAAGGAGCCCCATTGTCAGACTTTAGTACTGCAGGTACATCCCATGTCGCAAAGATGCCATCTAGTTTTTGAATGACCTTTTCATGTGTAGTGGATGAAAGTTCTTTACACCAATAGAAACAGGAGTATTGATCAACAATAACTAGAAAATGATGTCCCTTCTCAAAAGTAGCAAAGTGTAAGGTCTCACCTGTTGTTTCTGCAAAAGCGATATGCATTTTACAAAGCAAAGTCCCAACTTCTCTCACCCACCAACTATGCCCAACAAGGTCAAAGCAGAAAATTGTAAGATGGGGTAAGAGGGGAAACAAGGGAAGAGAAAAGACACACGTCCCACGGCATACCCAGTGAAGAGGGTAAGTTTCAATGTAGTCCTATGTGTTTCCTGCATACAAAGAACAGAATAGGAAAATATGGGTCCTTTTAGGTCATCCTTGTGGATCCTGGACCGCCCACCATAGGTGCACCGTTCCCACCCGCCCTATTAGGATGCACCCGCCAGTGTGGTACATTAACATTGAGGATGGTGCTGCTAGCTGCAGCACCATATGCAATTTTAAAATCCTAAGTTGTGCTTTGCCATGCACAACATGGCAGGCACCGCACCGTGTATGCTACCTTGTGCATGGTAATGTCGAGGATACGATAGGTACCACCTAGTGCAGCCCCTCACCCACGCGGAGTCTCCGCCTGGGAAAGGCATGCCCACCTCAACCATCATAATATGGATGGTGGTGCGGCACAGCCACCATATTATGGGCTTTTTCAGCCCTGCCAACAATCGTGACGATTGCCGACCGGCGGAAAAGCGACGGACGGACTTTCCACCTCTCACAGTACCATAGTAATATGGTTGGGGGAAATTGTGTTATGATGGCAGGCGGATCGCCACCGCCGGCCGGGCAGTGACGATCCGCCCGCCATCATAATGATCCCCTTAGTGTCTTGTGCAAGAAGTCCAATAGTAAGCACAACTCTTGTCTAAATGTATCTATGTTGTAAGTGCATTCGCTATCTGTTTAATTCCCCTCTTCCACATATAAATCGAATATATGATGATACAATGCAAACCATTAAAGCGCATGGTTTTACAATGCGGTTTTTACAACACAACTACCATTACATCACATGATTTTACAATGCATACCATTACATCGCATGATAATAGGAATACACTAAAACTACCATTACATATCAAACCATTACATTGCATACTATTACTAGGCATACTATTACTATGCATATTTTAATTTAATAGTCTTTTAATTTTTACCTTTTAAAAAAAAGTATAACTAACCCCTGGAACGGGATGCAAGGGAAATAGGGGTTTGGGGTGGGGGAGTGTATTAATTCTCGGGTATTTAAAAAATACTCAGGCATTAAAATTAATATTTGTATACTTTGGAATGTCCTGATCTTATTTAGTACCTGTTTAATAATATTAAAATGTAAACAAGAGTTTTTAAAAAACATACGTTTTACATACTACTAACAGAGCGAAAGCGATATTTTAAAGCCACCATTTCGAACATTGAAAAAACGAAGGTCCATCCACTATTTTTATGAATGCCCCTTAACCCCCAACTTGCCAAAATGGCAAGGATTTCAAGATTAAATGTTTTTGGGAAAATTTTTAAAGTTAACAAAATAATTATACTTTCTATCAGCTTCTGAAACACGCTGAAAAACTGTTTTTTAAACATATTTTCATTTAAATTATCGTTAACCATCAAAAAAATGTATAGCAGCAGACGTCCATCATTTTGAGCACAGTGGTAAAGTGACTTCCACGGTGACCACACAATGGGGTCAATTAGGATGGCGGATGGACAAAGTCTGTCTGCCCTCCTGTCTGAGGACGGGACCGTCCGCCACAGGGGCGGAGATCCCGTGCCTCGACTTAGGTTGCATCCGCCACAGTGGTGGGTGCATCCTGCATTTTTAACATTGCGGCGGGAGGTGCTAAAAGCACCGCCCGCCGCAGTGCTAAAAATGCATGTTGTGCGCTTCAAAGCACAACATGACAGGCACCGTGCGGTGCCTGCCATGTTGTATTTTGAAATGCAGGGGGTACCATAGGTACCCCCATGTGCACCCCCCCTTCACCCTGGGGGCCAGCAACGGGCCCCCAAAGCAAAAACCGTATGCCTCTTTGTGGCGACACTGCCGCCACGGAAAGGCATTGCCCACAGCATATCCTAATATGGCTGGCGGTGTCTGATAGACACCGCCATCATATTAGACCTTAACCGCCGCGGTCTCAAGGTGACCGCGGCGGAAAAGCGGCGGACGGTCTTCCCGTTTTCCACGGCCCCCGCCGCCATAATAATATGGCGGGGGGAAATAGGTGGCGGATGGGGACGGATGGCGGACGGATCGCCACCGCCTGCATGGCGGTGGTGATCCATCTGCCATCCTAATCGGCCCCATATTTTGCAAACCAGAAAACAATTGAGAAGCCAAACAGTGCCATCTACTGAGACAAGTGAGTGTGCAATATAATTATTTAAAATACACAATATCAACACATAATTCAGAAAAACTTACAAATATTTATAAAAAATGTTTTTCAGCATTTGCTGAATTTCAAAACAGCAAGAAAATTAAAACAGATACTACCCAACAAACAAAAACCTAAGTAAGTAACAAAAAAGTCTTAATTTTAGGAGAAATAGATCAAAGTAAGATTTTTTCAAATAATATATGTATTCAAATAAAAAAGAATATTTTGTTAAAAGACAGCTGAGAATAAATTGTTAAAGAGATAACTTCTGTGTTTACCTCAAAGAAAAAGCTGGGTAAGGGTGGCGGCCAAATCTACTGTTCCGACTCTGACCTGTACTGGCCTCAGGGAAAGTGTTGGATGATTGTGGGGGGTAAATTTACTATTCATACTCCAAATTGAGTTTGCCTCAGGGAAAGTGTTGGATGTTGCTGGGGGATAATTTGCTATTCCAAATCCGACCTGTGTATGCCTCAGAGAAAGAGCTGGATTTTTTTGGCGGGGATTTACTATTCCAACTCCAACAAGTGTTCGCCTCAAGGAAAGTGTGGGATGGTGGTGGGGGTAAAGTTACTATTCCTAATCCGACCTGTGTTTGCCTCAGGGAAAGAGCTGGATGGTGGTGGGGGGGGATGCACTATTCCAATTTCAACAGGTGTTTGCCTCAGGGAAAGTGTGGTTGGTGGTGGGGGCAAATTTACTATTGCTACTCTGACCTGTGTGGGACTCAGAGAAAGTGTGGGATGGTGGTGGAGGAAAATGTACTATTCCTACTCTGACATGTGTGTGCCTCAGGGAAAGTGCTGGAAGATGGTGGTGTCAAATTTACTATTCCCACTAAGACCTGTATGTGCCTCAGGGAAAGAGCTGGATAGTGGAGGGGGCAAATGTACTACTCCAACTCCAACATGTGCTGGCCTCAGGGAAAGTGCTAGATGCAGGTGGGGCAAATTTACAATTCCAACTTCAACATGTGTTTGCCACATGGAAAGAACTAGATGGTGGTGGGGGCATATTTTCCACTCCAACTCAGACGTGTGTTTGCCTCAGGGAAAAAGCTGGATGGTGGTGGGTGCAAATTTACTATTCCAACACTGACAGGTGATGGACTCAGGGAAAGAGCTGGATAGTGGAGGGGGGCACTTTAACTATTCCTACTCCGACCTCTGCTGTCCTCATGTAAAATGTTGGATGGGGATGAGTGGGATGTTGTTGTATGTAAAATAAAGATGGTAATTACTAGAACAGTTATATTAGCTTACAATGTATAATTTGTGAAATACAAACAATAAAACATTTATTAAACAGTAAGTCTTCTCCAAAGAATAAAGGATAAATTACAACAACAGAGGGCACGCCCTCCATCCCAAATTAACGACACTCCACAATTTTCAAAGCAAACAAACAAGAAAGCAAGGTAATAACAATCTCGATTTTTTTTATCATTTGCAGGTTAAAAGTGCACAACTCTTTTATGTGGAGTTTATGTAACTCACAACTATGCAAATCACTGACAAAACAAATATATCTTTTAATCATATTAAAAATGACAACATCTATTTTTTCCAGTCTTTTAGGAAATCTGAATATTCCTTAGAGAATACAGAAAACACCCTAAAACATCAAGTTAAATAAAGTACAGCCCCTCAAGAGTAAAGTGTGGTTGCAAGGTAAAGTTTTAACCAAATGTTTTTTTAAATAAAGTTTGAAGTTCTCCTACTGTCCAACAAAAGCAAAATGTCAGACAAAAACAATCCAAACTTTAAAGGGCGCAAGAATTGAAAACCACTCATCTTTTAAGTCAGAGGTTCCCAAACTTTTGACTCCTGAGGACCCCCATTGAGTCACCACTGGAAGCCGGGGACCCCCATGCAATTTGTACGATTTAAATTTCAAATTTTAAAACAGTAATTAGAAAAAAACACACGTGCACACAAAACAAATACCCACATTACTAAGGATTTTGGGGCCAGATGTACGACCATTTCATTTAGCGCTTCGCAATTGGCGACACATTGCGAATGGTAAATTGCGAGTCGCTAAAAGAAATGTACAACAGTATGCTTAACACTGTTTGGGATTCCCAAAGAGGTCGCAAATTGCGAGGCTCATTAATATTATTGAACCTCTCTCAATTTGCGAGCCCATTGGGAATGCCAGCCCTCCCAGGGATGGTGGCCTGCTGGGCTCAGCAGACCACCATGGCTGGGACTGCTTTTAAATAAAGCAGCTTTAAAAAAAAAATGCAGCCCGTTTTCCATGCATTAAAAAAATGAAAATTAAACGTTTTTGTTTCATTTTTTCAGGGCAGGCAGTACTCCTGGGACAACTTCCTGCCCTTAAAAAATAATTTTCCATGCATTTGCAAGAGGGAAGGGGTCCCCTTGGGACCCCTTCCCATTTGCAAATGCATTACCATCAACTTGAAGTAGGTGGTAATTGCGAGTATTTTGCCATTTGTACATGGTTTTAAGAAGGGAATGCCCCTTCCAAATAGCAAGTTGCAAAACCTTTTTAGCGAGTCGCAAAAAAATTAAGACTTGCAAAATAGGCTATGTATATGGCCCAATATGTTTTTGCATGCGCAAACGGGTTCGTGAACCCGTTTGCGCATATAAAAACGGGTGGTACATCTGGCCCTTAGTATTTTAACTTGAAGGAATATGCAAAAAAGGAAAAAAATGTAATGGAAAGGTTGGTACTGCATCTCCGTGACTAACTTTTAAATTGTTGGTTTTATTTCGCAGTATGAGACTTTTTTAGCAGTATCAGGATAATGAATGACAGGGAAAAAACATAAAAAACTAACTGGTACTAATCAGTTTGCAAGCAGCTCTTTGATGACAGTTTACAGGTCCCTCTGCTAGATTACGATGGTCACTTATGAAGTGCACCGTAACAAAAGAATCTCTGTGACAAAAGCAGTAACCACGAACCTATGCACATAAAATACTGCTTTTTAAAATGCATGTTACAGTTCTTTGCAGTAGGCATATTAATCCTCTGTGCTACATTAGTTAAGTCAAAGCTGCCACTAAACAAAACTCTCATCTCTCTCTAGCAGGTACATTAATCACTGGCATTATCTTGACACTTTTATTGTTGCTCTTAGGCTGATAACTATACAAGAAACTTTGCTGTGCTTTTAAAACTGCTGCCTACGGACCCCCTGGGAATGTGTCACGGACCCCTGGTGGTCCACGGACCCCAGTTTGGGAAACACTGTTTTAAGTTGCAGGATAAAAAAAATATTTTTAAAACTCCCAAAAATAATTTGTATTTATTCATAATTCTTTTCAGAACCACCAAACAAGGAAAAAAAACAAATTTAAACCACAGCCTCAGAACACAAATCCATCCAAAAAGGACATCAGCACTTTCTGGATTTACAAACGAAAACACTCAAAACGGTAAGCTGGAAAATATTGTGCATTAACTTTTCACTAACATATTTTTTTTTAAGTAGGAAAACAACAACACTACAAATAAATGATAACATTTGTTTTTCTCTTTTTCAATTTTTTGCAGGTAATGGCATTCAATAAACAAGCCAAATACATCAAGACCAGCAGAGGAAACAGACTATTAATTCACATTGGGTATGTTTATTGTAAGGAGAGATTAATTGTACCCAAGTGTCATTGTAGGTGTGCGTAATATTACTCATCCCATTGCATAGGCAGAGTGGTTACTCTTGGTGACTCTTTTGAAAGAATCACAGAGCATAACCACTCTGCCTCTGCATTGGAGATAGAGGTTCAGGAACATATTAATGAAATTAAAGAACTTGCATACACCTCCAATGAACCCTGTGGCTCAGTTTTGAGGGAGGTTTCACAACACATTCTATCACATGTAGCAAGTTACATGCCCACAATCCCCAACCTATGCAGAATTATTCAGCGTGAAAAACAGGAAAGTAACCCCCTAAGAGTAACACCCCAAAACATTTCTGACATTAACATTCCACCTGAATTTTGTATAACAGTTACTAATGAACCCTTTATTTTACATGGTAACAAAAACCCTCTTAAAAGAAAACTAATCTTTACCACATCCTTTAATCTTGTTAAGTTGGAGAGTAGTGATATTTGGATGATGGATGGGATGTTTAAATCCACAGCCCAATAATTCACCCAAATATACACTATTCATGCCTATATTAATCGAAGAGTAGTTCCCTTAGTGTACAGCTTACACCATGATAAACAATCCTTAACATATACTGAATTTTTGTCAGTGATAAAAGCTAAAACCATGAACAAAAGTCCTAGAAAAGTGTTAACTGACTTTGAATTACCTGATTAACACAATTACCAAAATGTACACGGATACTCAAATTCAAAGATTTTTTTTACTTTTCACAGGCATACTGGCGAAGAATTTAAAATACATCTGTTGGTCTTGGCCCTATTTGCAGGGTCATCCCTGACTTTTTGCCTTCCTCCTGTATTTTGTCTGACCTGTTTTTGTTGGTTTTATGACTCTGGGCACTTTACCACTGCTGATCAGTGCTAAAGTGCATATGCTCTCCCTATGGTAAATTGATGTATGGATTAGTGATTCCTTGATTGGCTGATTCGGTTTACTTGTCAGACCCAAGTACAGTGCACTGAGTGTGCCCTGGGCTTGTAAATCAAATGCTGCTGGTGGGCTTGCAGCACTGGTTGGGCTACCCACAGAAGCAGCCTGTAAAAGCGTGTCTCAGATCTGCCATTGCAGAGCCTGTGTGCAGTCTGGTACTGCCATGTTGACTGGGCAAGTCCACCCACTTGCCAGTACCTAAACCTTCGCTTTTCTGCATATTAGTCACCCCTATGGTAGGCCCAAGGGCAGGGTGCATTGTTGGTAAAATGTAGGCCATGCCCTGGTGTGTGTGGAATGTCCTAATAGTGAATTACAGCCATTTTCATTGTTCACTATTGCAAAGCTACCTGTTCCCCATAGGCCAGAATGGGCAGTTTAATTATTACATCTTATAATCCTAACTGACTCAGGGAACTGGGTAGCAATTCGAATTTAGTATGCCTGAACTCAGAATGATAAAATACATCTTTTAGTGAAGTTGGTTTTAATATTCTGTGTTTGAAAATACCACTTTTAGAAAGAAGGTATTTTCTTGCTTCACCATCAAAGCCTGCCTCTGCAAAGTTGTGTATTCCTTGTCTGGAGTGTGACTGACTGGGTCTAGGAGATTCCAGGAGACAGGGTGAGCCAGCACAGGGCTGAATAGAGAGATCTGCATGCAGATGGGAGGGAGGAGTTGTACCTGGGACCTAAAGAGCTGTTTCTTCCCTCCACAATGCTGGCTCAACCTCCTGTGGTGCGTCTGATGTCCCTGGCCTGCACTATGAAAGTAAAGAAGGAGTCTTGTCAACAAAGTGCTCCATGTCTGACCAAATGAGTATAGAAGGGGGAACCCAGATCCCAGAACTTTAGATCACTTCTGGGAAACAAGAAGAAACCTTTGCTGAGGAGAGGAACCAGAGAGACTGAGGAAAGACTATCCCTAAGCGTGAGGGATTGGCCTGCAGTGGTTGTCTGACTGCCAAAGAGAGGAGAAAGGACTTTTTGCTACTTTCATTAAACTTGTGAAGTATCTCCAAGGGCTTGACACAGAGCTTGCCTCCTGCTGAAGTCTCAGGGACAACAGACTTCACCCACCAGCTCCCCAAGAGTTCTTTGGAATTGCCCGCAGTTTTGCTGGGCTTTCTGAGGGACTGCGTGGCGCTAGGAGCTGGAAGTGTGACTCACAAAGAAGAAGCCTGTCGCCGAACTGCTGCTGTTGCTTCACAACGCGAAAGAGCCTCGCATCACTGGAAAAGAGGATCAGCGTCACACCAGACACTGCTGCAAGATCAGAGAAGCTCGTCGCCACCACAGCCACTGTGGTCGCATCGCTGGGAAAGCGTGTTGCCACTGCAGCTGTTGCATCATTGCCGAAGCGCCTCGTATTGCTGGAGAAGAGGATCGACGTCACACCAGATGCCGCAGTATCACTGGAAAGCGTGTTGCAGGGCGTGTCGTCACTCAGAAGAATTGTTGAGTCGCCGCACGGCCGTCGGGCATGCACGCATCATGTCACATCAAGGAGAAGATGCCATTTTGTTCATTGCACTGGTTCTTCATCCCATCACGGCGTTGCTGGTCGCATTGTCACGGAAGTGCAGGAAGAAACCAATGCGTCACCTCCCCACGCCTAGAAGAACCGAGGCATCCCCCACGCATCAGTAGGGCCCTGACACATCACCGTTCTTGCGTGTAAGAAACCGACGCATCACCTTCCTTGCAACACTTTGGTTGTATAGCATTACGCATCCTAAGGTACATTGATCTCAAAGTGCCGCATTTTACATCTTAAGAGAACTAAGCTAATTCTACCATTTCTAAAGTACAGCATTGTGGATTTTTGTCGTTTGTGGTCCGTGTTAAGTCTATATAAAAATACTTATTTTTATACTACAATTTGTGTGGTGTCCATCTGTAGTGTTGTCACATTGTTACTGTAAGTGTTCACAAATGCTTTACACACTGCCTCTCAGACAAGCCTGTCTGTTCGTGCCAAGCTACCAAGGGGGTGAGCAGGGATTATTTTAGGAGGGTACCCCCTTACCCTGACTAGATGTAAGGGTCACTATTTGGTCAAAGGTACCTACCCCTGACAACTAGAGACCCCCAAATATAAAAACATCCTTAGTTGAGGATTATATATCAGAAAGCAAACTCCAATTTGAAGTAAAAAAACTAACTTCACTTTGTTTTGTTCCTCCTGACAGTGTATATGAATGCTACACATCATTACAGAATCTGAATACTTTACTGCAAACCAAGACAAATTGGCACCCCTTCTAATTTACTTTGAAGACACATGGTTTGACCATCTAAGCAGTTTAGGTCGCAGGAGGAAACCATGTTTCCATGTAAAGTGTTGGAACTGGTACTCAAACTGCTTAGGGGGAGGAGCAAAACAAATAATGCCATAGAGGAATGGCACAACCCCTTCAACAAATCAGTTGGGAAACCACATCCTATCTTCTTTCATTTTTGGGAAATTTTGAAGAAGGAGCAAAGTTTCCAAGAAATGAAAATTTCACAATCATTAACAGGTAGTCTAAAGCCACGAATTTCTAAAAGAATAAAGGAAATGACCGAGCGACTATTGGGTACAATTCAACAATGTTTTTTGATGGTAGCTTCAGATTACCTAGATCATATGGCACACATCATCCATTTCGAATCTATTCTATCTCCTATAACTCCTCATTTGCCTGTTTTGACAAAAATTCTCCCTAATTCAAATGGCTTTTTTCAAACAGAAATTAAATCATAAAAAGTCAGGTTTTCTTACATTTAGATGTTTGCTTTTTTCAACTCTTCGACTTAGGTTTAAAAAAAAATTTCACCAAGAATCATGAGCAGCCATTTAAACCATTGCAAATAGTCCATAATCCTTGCTTTAATCCATGAGCCGAGTTAAACTAACTGAAAAGAGCACAGTTCTGCATAAACAATTTTTAACAGTTAAAAAATAAACTGTAAAAAACGCTGTGCACACCTACAAAAAATGCTCCATCGATGCAATCCAATCTTAATCGAATTCCACTTACAAAAAAACATGAAAAAGTAGTAAAGTTTTGTAAAAAATGGCCATGCAAAAATGCATTGTTGCATCCTCTCTTGTCCAAAGTCCATTTTAAGTCCAATAATTCAGTTTTTTTCACCTTTTTCCACATCCTTACCACCATCTGGATATATTTATAGCGGGGCGTTTTATATAGTGTTTCTGTTTGTCATTGTAACAGTCCCATAGCCTTATTACCCATAGCTGGTTGATATATAGTGGGGATTTGAGATCGTTCCATCTCATCCCTTTGAAGACGATACAATGCCCCAAATTGTTGCAGGGCCGTAGCCCAATAATACAGCTGCACACTAGGGTCCCCCATCTTCCCCGATCCCTTGGTAGCGTCAGGTATTTATAAGCTCAACGTACCTTTTGATACCCCCAAATAAATTTGGAAAATATTGCCTCGATTCTGTTTATTTTAGTAGCAGTGAGCTCCAGTGGTATTGCCTGAATATGATACAAAATTTTAGGGAAAACCTTCATCTTAATTATGTTTATTCGACCAATAATTGGGAGATGTAAACTAATAACACGTCTTAGGTCATTATTTATTATTTGCAATATTGGATCAATATTGATCGCCCAGGGTTCACTGATATCTGCTGTTATTATAACCCCTAAATACGTTGCTGTCTTAACTACACAAGGATCTTGAAAAGAACACTTCAAAGAACGAATAATTTGCGTTTTAGTGTTATTTAAGAGATATCCAGATTTTGCCCAAACTCGGCTGCCAAGCTTTCAATTGCCTTAATAGCAGTTCGGGGTTCGGCTGTAATAATCGCAATATCGTCTGCGTATGCTAAAATTTGGTCTCATAATCAAAGATTTTAACTGGTTTTATCAGCTGATTATGCAAAATGCAGTTAAAAAAGGACCTAATAGTATGCGAAGAAAATAGGGGAGCAAGGACAGCTTGACGTGTCCACCTGGCTACCTCTATCCTCCTAGAAATATGGCCCATAATTTGAATCTGGGCCTGTGGTTTGAAATACATTGCCTGAAGGGCCTTCACAATTCCTGGGCCAAATCCTCTCTCAACCAAGCTATTCCATAGATATTGCCAGGCCACTCGATCAAAGGCTTTCTCTGCGTCCAGGAGGACCACAGCCGTTTCAACCTTATCCATCTCTGCTATATCCAAATTTGAAATAACCAGCCTTGTATGGTTTGTGGCCCCCCTGCCAGGAACAAAGCCATGTTGCCATGGTGTTATAAGAGCAGCAATAGTCTTTTGTAATCGAGTGGCCATTATTTTTTAATATACTTTAGCGTCCGCGTTCATAAGCGATATTGGACGTTACAATGATGGTACTTCTGTAGATTTACCTTTTTTTAAAAAGACAACCACATCCATGTCCTGCCACGAGACGGGTGGAATCCATCTATATTGAATACTAACAAATAAATCTTGCATGATAGGAAGTAATTGTGGCAACAGTAGTCAATAAATCGCTAGGGGGATTTTATCAGGGCCAGTAGCTTTCCCTAATGCAAGAGATACCACTGCCTCCTGAACTTCTTTTTTGGTTATTTCGCTTTCCAGTTCTAAGACGGCCTCACGATCTAATTGTGGTAAAAGGGGATGTACATCTGCTCTTTCGTCATATTCATCAGCTGCCCTTTCTTCTGAGCGATAAAGCTTAGCATAGAATTCCTGCAAAGTTAGTAGATATAATAAATACACCTCTCTCTGGCACTCTGACTTTCTGGCACTAACAGTGTATAATGGAGTGGCTAGGAAATGGAAACAGGCAGGGGTTATATTACTAGAAGATTTATGCTCAAATGCAGTACTGAATTCTTTCTTAGAGTTAGTTCATACATTTGGTATACATAAAAATTCCTGTTTTAAATATCTACAAATCCAAAATCGAATTAGAGGGCTTCCTACAGGCCTTATCAATATGGACTTGGTTCCTGTACTGAAACTGATGGAAAACCCAGGCAGTAAAATCAAGGACTTTTACCAACAACTAATAGCAAAGATACCAGACGATATGGGCAAAACAGAATCTAAGTGAGCCCGTAAGCTTGAAGACGGGGAAATAGACCTAGATATAGTGTTCGAGATTGGGAACTAGTTACTTATGGCAGCTAACCTCAAAGCTCAGCAATATAAATCTGTATACAATCTTTATTACATGCCGGCTAAATTATTTGGGTGGGGAAAGAGTCCAAATGATAAATGCCCAAGATGTCAGGGGGGCCCAGAGGACATATGGCTGAGATACCCGCCACCCCCTCTCAACACAATCCCCAAGGATGGGAAACCGGAAACAGTTCTGAAGTTTTTGGAAGACGGGAGGGAGTAACCCTCCCGGCCGTATTTATTAAAATATGAAACAAAATTAAAACATTAAATAAACAGTTTCATATTATGTACAATTTCATTACCACATTGCGATGTTTGGCTAACCTTAACAGATTCTCTAATACAAAGGTTCTCCTAGCCGAACTAACATCCTACAAAACATTTACTTGAAATTTTGAAATTGTACATCCTAACGTTTAAGGGCCAACGGCAAGGTCGTAACCGGTGTCAAGATCCCTAACCCAGAAATATCGCCCTCACTTGTGAGGGGCGGCCCAGAGGCGTACCTCAAGTGCAATTACCAATTTCCCTTGACTTGACGGGGGCCCCAATAAAACTCGACGCCACTTAGAGGTCGTACGAGGACTCGTGTGAGGTATCTAGAAGGTAGCATAGACCCCCCCCCAAACCCCACACAACTTACCACATCTGCCGTCGCAGACGTCCTGGCCCCGGGAAATTCCCCAGGAGGGGGCTGTAACCCCTCCTACCCAGGAAGGGGCCCTGACCGCCTTTCCTTTTCTTTCGGCGACCCATCCTTAGAAGGGACCGCCTCCCCGTCGAGGGGCCAATGGCCACCTCCCCCGAGCGCTCCCATCCGTGCTGGGTGACGCCCACTCATAGGGATCTTCCAATTAGTGCTCACCGATCATGACCTTACCGCCCGACCAAAATAAATACGACAATGCTAACTAAATTACCAAACTAAAAAGACAGTAGCAACTACAATTTTATTAAAAGCATGCTTACCAATGAACACTAAAGCAGAATTTCTTTATTTGCGAAACGTAACCAAATCGACCATTCTTTATTACATACTCAAAATCATCACGATAATACCACAACCTGTAAACGAAAAATCAGAGTTATCCATCAACTTTATTCAAAAACCACTTGCTGTCCTCAGGGGCTGGTGGGTGGGTCAAAATTGGCTCTTCGTTCCGTCTCGAGCTCACGTGCAGCGAGGAGGTGCAGCTTCAGAGCACAGGAACAAGAGGATGCCTTCCGATCCTGCTTCTCCTTTTATCCGTCTTCAGGGCGGGCGTAAACCCGCCCCTGCCTGCCCCAAGGGCGTGGCCAGCCGCGTCAATGTCTAGGCCAACCCACTCTCGGGCGGGAAAAGGCGCGCCCCGGCTACGCCGCTTCGGGCATACCAGCCGAGACTCGCCTCCCGCCCAAGATGGCTTCCCGGGGGGATCGTGGTACTCCATCATACGTTCGGGGGGACCGAGTGGTCGCCCCTTTCCATATGGCTGAGATACCCGCCACCCCCTCTCAACACAATCCCCAAGGATGGGAAACCGGAAATAGTTCTGACGTTTTTGGAAGACGGGAGGGAGTAACCCTCCCGGCCGTATTTATTAAAATATGAAACAAAATTAAAACATTAAATAAACAGTTTCATATTATGTACAATTTCATTACCACATTGCGATGTTTGGCTAACCTTAACAGATTCTCTAATACAAAGGTTCTCCTAGCCGAACTAACATCCTACAAAACATTTACTTGAAATTTTGAAATTGTACATCCTAACGTTTAAGGGCCAACGGCAAGGTCGTAACCGGTGTCAAGATCCCTAACCCAGAAATATCGCCCTCACTTGTGAGGGGCGGCCCAGAGGCGTACCTCAAGTGCAATTACCAATTTCCCTTGACTTGACGGGGGCCCCAATAAAACTCGACGCCACTTAGAGGTCGTACGAGGACTCGTGTGAGGTATCTAGAAGGTAGCGTAGACCCCCCCCCAAACCCCACACAACTTACCACATCTGCCGTCGCAGACGTCCTGGCCCCGGGAAATTCCCCAGGAGGGGGCTGTAACCCCTCCTACCCAGGAAGGGGCCCTGACCGCCTTTCCTTTTCTTTCGGCGACCCATCCTTAGAAGGGACCGCCTCCCCGTCGAGGGGCCAATGGCCACCTCCCCCGAGCGCTCCCATCCGTGCTGGGTGACGCCCACTCATAGGGATCTTCCAATTAGTGCTCACCGATCATGACCTTACCGTCACAGGCCGGATAGTTGACCGGCTATCCGGACCCCCCACAACACTCCTACCTAAAGGTCATGGTGTAACGTTTTTAGCCATGCTAAGAAGTCTCCTATGAGTAACTCATTCCCCACCCGAGACAAATGCACTCCATCCCCCAAATACATACTGTCATCATTAATACACCCATGCGAAATAGAATGCAGTGTCTTGGAACGGAACAACCTACTCACTTTGTTATTAAGCTTTCTAACAGAATGATTTAAAGCAGGAACCGAAATAGCCCCCCGCCATACTTTTCGTGGGATCATATGGGACCATGCAATTGTGCACCCTGGAACTCTCCTCGCTAACCAACTTACAGTGGAAAGCATCGCCTCGAGAAGAAGTTGTCTACCAGTGGTGACCAAATCATTACCCCCAAGATGTACTATGACTACAGACGGCGGTGACCTCGTCCGCTCTAGCAAACCCTCAAAAAATGATTGAAACTGGTCAATACAGAGACCGCCTCTTCCGTAGAAGGACACACTGTACCCGTATTCCCCAGCTACGTGAATCATATCACCTGCCTTGAATACGTCTGCGGCACGTCTCACGTATGAGTGGCCCACGACCCACACCTCCTTTTCCACAGCCGGTGATGTCTGACCGCTGGCCCGGTGTTGGGTCGACTGCAAAATTCGCCCCGCCTCGTAGGCTTGCGTAGCTGAAAACCAAACAAAAACAAGAAGCGTGAGTACATTGTTACAGCTTCACAACATGTGCAACCGCACATACCTTTTATAACAATTGGAGGACCAACGCCCCACCCGTTTAACTTGGTCAACATCCAGACCCCTGGCTGTAGCTTCTGTAGCAGCCCCTATCCGAAAGGAATGGGTCCCAAACTCGCCCGGGTTCAAGCCCGCAGCGGCAATCGACATCGCAAGCACCCGCTGGAACTGAAACTTTGTCAGTGGGGTGGCGTCAGCGTGTCTCAACAAGGTGCCCCCCCATGATGCCACCCTTCGTGCTAAATAATCTTCTAGACACCTTACCGGGCACATGGAGGACCCGGGAATCCTGCGTATGATTACGCAGTCACCCATCCCACTTTGATCGGTCTTGGACCTGACAAATGAGACCGTCATCGTCTCCCCTCTGATCTGGACGTGCTCCTGGCACAATCCTCCCGTCACATCCTGCTTGTTCCTCGCCACTAGTTCGCTTACCCGCATAGCCCCATGGAATGCCAGCGTAAAAGCGGCTCGGAATAACACTGTCTCAAACTGAGATGAACACGTAGCAGGGAGTCTGGATAATAACTGGGCCAGCCTATCCAAACCTATCGGGCGCCTCTCGTCTACTTTGCGACCCTCAAGGCGTTGCCACCCCCGTAGCGCTTTCTGTACAACGAAAGACGCTGTCGGGTCATGGATCCCATGCGCCCTAGCAACAAAGGAAATGGCAGCCCGATGCCTCTGAGCCGTGGCCACCGATTTCCCGACCAGATGTAAGGACATCAGGAAATTTACAACCCACTCCTCCTGGCCCCAAAGCTCCTCTCTATCAGTCCCCAAAAAGGCTAAATAGGACCGGAACGCCCCTTCATATGCCTTCCTCGTCCTGGGTGCTAAACTCTCCCCCACGAGGTTACGAAGTTCGGGGCACCGAGAGACCAGAGAGCTTCGGGAAAGGGTGCCGGCTCCGGGTCCGCTGTGGGAAGGAAACCCCAGAAAGCCTGCATACGAAAACGAGACAGTGCATCAGCCGCCTGGTTCATTACCCCTGGGACATGTCTTGCTCTGAATAGCACATTCAATTGCATACACAGTAAAACAATTTCCTTGAGCAGTCTCAAAATCCATTTGCATCGTGCTGCCTGACTATTGATACACTCGACCACGGTCATATTGTCAGACCAAAATACCACAGAGTGATCTTTGAAACCTTCAGGCCAGGTTCTCAGGGCCACTAAGATGGGGAAAAGTTCCAGGAAAGCAATGTTACTCGTCAGTCCACTGTCATGCCACCATGTCGGCCACCTTTGTGCAGACCATCTTGTGCCGAAGATGGCACCGAAACCTATGCTCCCTGCCGAGTCTGTCCACAGCCCCAGCTCCTCGGAGGACACGGCCGGTTTGTTCCAGACGACTCGACCATTGAAATTCACCAGAAATGCCAACCAAATGCGCATGTCCTGGCGGACCTCTGCCGAGAGCCTTGTGCGATGATGGCACTCCTTCAGGCCGACCATCGCTTGAGCAATCGAACAGGAAAAGGGGCGGGCCATTGGTATAACCCTCAGGGCAAAATTCAACTGGCCAACTAACTGCTGTAATTGATGCAGCTTAACCTTAGGTTCACTTATACACATTTGCAGGGATGCCCTGAACTTTGACACTTTGTCGGTTGGTAAACGAAAACAACCTTCTCTGGAGTCTAACTCGATCCCCAGAAACTCGAGGCAAGTGGAAGGCCCCACAGTCTTACCTGGTGCCAATGGCACCACAAACTGATTCATCAAGACACAGAATTGCGCCAAAGCCTGCCCACATTCCGGATCCCCGGCTGCCCCCAGGAACAAGAAATCATCAAGGTAATGCATCACATGTTGGAAACCCGTCTTCCTTGTGAAGACCCATTGTAGAAAACTACTGAATTTTTCGAAATAGGCACAGGATATAGAGCACCCCATCGGCATACACCTATCCATGTAATACTGACCCTGAAACATGAAACCTAGGAGACGCTGATCGCCTGGATGTACCGGGAGCAACCGGAACGCTGACTCGATATCAGATTTTGCCATCAGCGCCCCGGGCCCCAGGCGATTCAAAATGGCTACGGCCTCATCGAAGGATGCGTACCGCACCGAACATACTTCCGGGTCTATCGCTTCGTTTACGGAAAGACCACGCGGGGCTGATAAATTATGTATCAGCCGAAACTCACCCGGGTCCTTCTTTGGGACCACACCTAGAGGGGAACAAACAAAGTTAGGAACCAGCGGTACACTAAACGGACCGGCGACTCGACCTCGAGTAACCTTCCTGATCTTATCCTGTACCACGGTCGTATGCTGGAAGACTGATAGCTGATTTTTACATTTCCCTGCCCCTTGAAAGTCCCCCACTGGGATGCGGAAACCATAAGCAAACCCGTTCCGCAACACCCCAGCAGAAGTACGATCCGGGTATTCACTGAGCCAAGGAATCATTGCCAAGGTATCAATCGGGGTAGGTAAAGGCGCCCCTCGGACTATGTTAGACCTGTTTGGCGCCTCCCCTACCCCCGTTATCACCTGGTTTGGCTCTGCACGTGGACTCAGGATGGGATGATTGCCCACACCCACTACATTCGTGTCTAAATTTGCACGATCCCTGGGGCCTAGTACATTTACCCCTGTTGAAGTTCCAACAAACCCCCCTTTTTCCTGTATTGCCGGCAGGCCTCGAGTAATTGTCGGTACCCGCACCCGATCGAAAGGGCGTCCCCGCATATTGGCGGGAGGATTCGCCAACGTTACTCCCTACTAATGGCAACTTTAACATACCAGTATCCTTCATTTTGGACCAAGACACAGAATCATAACAATCCCACGTTAAATTCTTATCATGTTCTTTAGCCTTTCTAAACAGGTTATCATAACAAAACCAATGATTACCCTCGTGTGATACCGAGTACCCCATGATTCGTGACTGATAAATCGGCAATTTGGGTAACAGATCGGGCCTTCTTTCCCCCAGGATTGATGTAAAAACCCCCCACGCTTGGCCCCAATTACCAATGTTTTCATTTACTTTAAAGGCGGCCATTTTTGCGCGCCAAACACTCGGATGCATGAGATCCTTCTGGCCTTTAACATGCTCCATCTCATAGTGATCAGTCAGCAACGAGAAGATGTTTACGTACTCCCCTGCCCATATCTTTTCCTTAATAGCCAAAGGAACATGCTGACCCAACTTTTCCCTACGAGAGGGTGCTGACTCATCTCTCGCAATCGGCAATGGCCGCTTACCTGCACCGGACGTTGCCTCTGCTACCAAACCCGTCCCCTGCGGCTTCACTACTGCGGCAGCCAGTGTGGACACCTTCGCCGCTTCCCGTGACTCACGCAATTGCTTCATCAGCTCTTGTGCGTCGACAGCCGTGGCGCCCTCGCTACCTTTTCCCAACCACGCTGCTAATTGTGCTGCCAGCTCGGGCGGCATATCTTCCCCGGACACGGGGGTGACCACAACGGGAATCGGATTCCCTTCCTCCGGCACGGGAGTGGGAGCCTCGAGCGGGATATTGGGACCCGGATTGTCTCCCCCAGCCGCTCCCCTCCTGGGCCTCTTGTTTTTTCCTCCCGGAGCTGTTCCCGCCAAAGGACGTTTCGGCCCCCCTTCCTCGTCCTTATCCATTCGCCTCTTTAAGTCGGTCACCTCTTTCAAAATCTTGCATGATAGGAAGTAATTGTGGCAACAGTAGTCAATAAATCGCTAGGGGGATTTTATCAGGGCCAGTAGCTTTCCCTAATGCAAGAGATACCACTGCCTCCTGAACTTCTTTTTTGGTTATTTCGCTTTCCAGTTCTAAGACGGCCTCACGATCTAATTGTGGTAAAAGGGGATGTACATCTGCTCTTTCGTCATATTCATCAGCTGCCCTTTCTTCTGAGCGATAAAGCTTAGTATAGAATTCCTGCAAAGTTAGTAGATATAATAAATACACCTCTCTCTGGCACTCTGACTTTCTGGCACTAACAGTGTATAATGGAGTGGCTAGGAAATGGAAACAGGCAGGGGTTATATTACTAGAAGATTTATGCTCAAATGCAGTACTGAATTCTTTCTTAGAGTTAGTTCATACATTTGGTATACATAAAAATTCCTGTTTTAAATATCTACAAATCCAAAATCGAATTAGAGGGCTTCCTACAGGCCTTATCAATATGGACTTGGTTCCTGTACTGAAACTGATGGAAAACCCAGGCAGTAAAATCAAGGACTTTTACCAACAACTAATAGCAAAGATACCAGACGATATGGGCAAAACAGAATCTAAGTGAGCCCGTAAGCTTGAAGACGGGGAAATAGACCTAGATATAGTGTTCGAGATTGGGAACTAGTTACTTATGGCAGCTAACCTCAAAGCTCAGCAATATAAATCTGTATACAATCTTTATTACATGCCGGCTAAATTATTTGGGTGGGGAAAGAGTCCAAATGATAAATGCCCAAGATGTCAGGGGGGCCCAGAGGACATCATACATATGTTTTTTCCATGTGAAAAGTTGAATCCGTTAGAAGAGGGTATTGAAAAATGTTAGTTTCAAATATTTATTAGAAAGATTAAAATTACCTCAGCAGCGATGCTGCTAGGCTCTGATGCTCGATTAAATGTAACTTTGAGGGAACATGATTTTGTGTTCTTAACAATGGTGATAGAACTCTTATTGATAGCTACAGTTTGGAAGGATAATGAGCCACCTACATATTTTCAATGGCTGTATAGGATAATATATCTTGGCCATCAGGAAATTGCTTTGTACAAATGTAAAGGGAAAAGGGCCATGAGAAAAGGCGAGAGCATATGGGAACCTCTTACAACATGGATGGAAAACAAGGGGCGACAAGGGATTGGGAAGATAAGTTTGTTTACTTATAGAAGAAATATGATTGCGATTTCTGGGAAAAAAACTTTGTACATTCATGGACTCAGAAAGAGCGTTATGGTTTCTGGCCTATAGGGGAATTGTCCATGGTATGTAAAAGATGCGATCTGATTTGTATGATATCTCTGATTTCAATTAAAAAAAAAGAATGAAGTCCAATAATCCATATAGCAATGGGTTAAAAATGGGCAAAGTTTTTTTTTTTTCAAAAAACGATGTCTTTCTCCATGTTCCCACGACCTATCCCAAAAATCGTGAAAAAGCTATTACGTATTTTCTTTAGATCCAGTAGCTTCTAAAAAATGAGCAAAAACAATTACTTTCATAACACTTATGTTTTATAGATTAGATAATCCATATTTTTAAAATATTCTATAAATCAAAAAGTGTTACGAAAGACATCAATCCGATGTGGGCCCACAACTGCTACCTGTTTTTGAAAGAAAGTTTATGTTAAAACAAAAAAATAAGTACAAAAAATACCTTTCCTATTTCTTTCTACCCCCTCCTCTCACCTTACAAAAAACTTTACCACCATTGAACTATTTTTAATATTTAAAATTTGCTTAACGTGGATGCAGCTCTTCCTTACATCTGATCCGGTGCACAACGATCCTTGCAATGATGAAAGTTGCGTATATGCGACAAAGTCATGTCTTTGCGTAAAAAGGAAAAAAGGCAATTTTACCCATTGACTTCAATAGGGAAACCATGGGAAAACCTACAAAAACTTGAAATACCATTTTTTATAATACATTCAAAAATCTATCAATTTTTTTTTGTAAAATTGCATTTTTAATAAACTATTTTTTTAACATGTTTTGCTTATTTATTTATACTGTTATATGTTTTGAATAAATACAATAAAATAATTACAATATCCTTAATCTGTCTATTGATTGTTTATTATATTTAATATTTGTGTAATTCTAAATTGTATTTTACAGATTTATGTATATTTATACATAACTATGTTATGCAATTATGCTTGCATTTTTTAGAATTATTTACTCTATCTTTTATTTATATTTTATATTATCATTTTTTTCATAATAATTACCTAAAATGTTATTAATATCTATTAAATTTTTCCCTTAACATCAATTCACCTCCTCTCCAAAATCCCACGGAATTTATGAGCACATTAATTATTTTATATTTTTGTAAATATACTTTATTTTAAAGTTTCTTATTGTATATACTTAAAAATATAATATTAAATATTACTCAAGTATTTAAAATAATACCTGAGTAGTAATATACCCCCCACCCAAAACATCTGTTCCCCTGCATCCCACCCCAGTGAATTGGATGCAAGTGTTTTTTATAATATAACTTTTACATTTCCTAAAACCATATCAGTAAATAATACTCAAGTATTTAAATTAATACCTGAGTATTAATATACTTCCCCACCCTAAACCCCTGTTTCCCTTGCATCCCGTCCCAGTGAAAAGGTGCAAGGTGTTATTTTTAAATTTAGTCAGTCAGTCAAAAGCTTTTTATTATCGGTTAAAAACCATAAAAAGACATAAATACACATTTACAGGTACAAATGTAAAAAAAATGAGCAATAATACATTAGAGACCTAAAACATGCTATATCCACACAATAGTTAAAAGTAAAGAGTACAGACTTAAGAAGGATCAACATAGTTTCAGATAGTACTAGCACTGGACAGTCCCTAGGCATTTTATTTGTAAGAAACCTCATATATTATAATATTTGTGTTACTACAGGCTCGATAGTTTGGGAGCTTCCACTTTTAGTTTTGCACACCTTGAGTACCACATAGACAGTAGGAATCTAGTGGTTGCAAACACTGTCAGTGGGGTGGTGTCATATTTCAGGATTCTGAATACCTCCCTGTAGTCCCTAAGACCCCTGGACTTGCAGAACTGAATGATCCATTTGGCTCTTGCCTTAGAATAGGAGGGGCAGAAGAGCAGAACGTGCAGATCTGTCTCACTGCTACCCTCACACCCTGGGCAAGAACTCGCTGATCGTGGGACTTTTGACCACTTGTGTGTTACAGCCCTGAGAGGCAATGAACCATGTCTGAACTGAATGTATAGTTTCTTAGCCACAGGGAGCTGGATATCATACAAGAATTTCTCAAAGTAGGGATGGACCTTGATATCCAGAAATGTGTTGGTCAGCCTACCCATGGAGGAGTTTGTTAGTGTGAGGTCCATTCGATGACGCTTGAGTACCAAGCTCAACGATTTCTTAGTGAACAAGGCACAGGTCTCTTCAGGGGTAGACCACATATCCCCCATTCCAATAGCCTGGCAAAGGGGCTTAATATGGTTTAGCCAGGTGATATTCCCCACATCCCTTCTGGACAGAAGATCCCCTAGGTCCTCCCTATAGCTTGTAAGCTCCGGGTGGACCAAAGTCGTCTCCAGTACAGAAGGGGGCGATTTGAAACAATCTCCTGAACAGGTACCAAACCTAAATCCAACCGTAAGGGGATCAGGGGGGTGCTCGGGATAAGTCTCAGGAGGCACCGGATAAAACTATTCTCAGTAAGGGAAAGAGGGGCGGCGCAGACGTGGCCCCATGGGTCTGCACCATAAAGTGCTCCCCCTCTCACCTGAACTTTATAAATTTCCACGGGCGGACCCAACAATTTAAGAGAGGTCTTGTTGAAGACCTTTAGGATACCGCCAGAAGATTGAGCCAACTTCAGGTTAGCCTTAGCCAAGTGAGACCCCCAATCCATTCTATCATTTAGTGTGACCCCCAAATAATCGAAGATAGACACTCGATCCAATATTATTCCATCCAAATGGGGGTGCGGACAATTGGATAGTTTGGTATTAAAGACCATGACCTTGGTTTTGGAGAGGTTAATCTCCAAGTTCCTAAATCTACAAAAGGAGCAGAATGCCTCTAATGTTCGCTGTATCCCCATAGACGATTTTGATAGTAAAAGGGTGTCATCAGCGAACATTAGGGCTGGTATCTAAGACCCTGCTAATTTTGGGGGGGCTAGGTCTCTCGCTCCCAATAAATGATCAATCAGCCCATTGAGGAAAATGGAGAAGAGCGTAGGGGCCAACAAGCACCCCTGCCTCACTCCCTTTTCCACCCGGAACGGGGCCGACAACTCCCCATTCCTCCCATACCTCACCCTTGCATATGTACCTTGGTGCATGCGTCTAAAAAGGTGGCACAAGTAGGCCCGGGCACCCTTCTCTAGTACTATTGCCCAAAGCTTATCCCTCTGGACCAGGTCAAATGTGGCTAGAGTAAAAAGAAGCTTATTAAGAATACGCTCTAAAATCAAGGGATTGGGCAGATCACAATTGGTGCTCATGAGATCACGAACCTCTGCTAGGGAGCGTGCAACATGATTATATATCTCAGCTAGCCTATCAGGAGCTAGCGCGACCTTCACCCACCTACTGCGTCTGCCACCCGCCGCTGTAACCAGGTTCAGGTTAGTAATAGTCTCTGCTGGTCCCGATTTGTTTCGGTTGCACAATGTTTTGGTTAACTCTAGTGACAATAGATTGTGGTCACTATCAACCCTTGGTATGACAGAAAAAGCTCTCAATTGGACCCACAATTCTATATTAACCAAGATGTAATCAATGGTCGTACTTTTCCCCAGTCTATTAAAGGTGCTTGTGGCCGGGACATCTGGGAGGAGTCTGCCATTGCAGGCCCTAAGCGAGTGTGCTACAACCAACTTGTTAATCATGAGAACCGAAGGCGAAAGGCGCTTTGCCTGATACATAATGCATTCTAGAATAAACCAGGTGTCATCCTCATCCAGAGTTACAGAAGGGATCCCAAGAAGCGGTTCAAAATGGCAATTAAAATCGATTCCAATAATTTTGTGATACTACGAGGGAAATGAGAGAAGGAGGACCTCTAGGGCCTCTAAAGTGGATGAGCCCAACCAGTGTGGTAAGGGGCGTAAATAAATATTGATCACTGCCAGCGTCAAGCCATCCCGAAAATTAAGTACTATACAAAGAATATCTATGCAATGGGTGTCTATTACCTTGGCTGTGCACCCCAAGTGCGCAGCAACCCAAATACACAGCCCCCGAGGGTCTTCCCCTGGGACCCTGCACCGCCGGTGTGTTGAATGTCGCAAAGCCTACCCTGGCAGGAGCAGACAGAAGCCAGGTCTCTTGGAACAGACACAAGTAGTAACTGTCCATCAACTCACCCCACTCCGGGTTGTACAGCTTTGACCCTAGCCCTGCTACATTCCAAGACTCGATTAGTGGTCTACGAGTCGCCACTCGAGCTGTGAACTCCTCGGTGGGTTGGGCCACGTTGGGGGGTGGGGATACTATGTGTGTATATGTATCCAATTCCCTGTCACCACCTATGGGGACGATGTTTTGAGGTGATGGAAGTATTGTTAAACTATCCACCTTATGCCAAATGACTAACTCCGGGGGACCCACCTCAACACTTAAGCCCTCCTCAACATGGCTCCTGGATAGATTCTTAGCCATTCTATCAGTGCCCGGGGAAAGTAGTATTCAATCCACATTGCTTAGGGTGCTATATCTGTTAACCACAGGTATATTGTAATCTAATTCTGGTCCACCCTGGTAGAAATGGGTTGGTGCAGGCCTATCTGGTACTAGAGCTCGTTTTAAATTATAACTTTTAATTTTGTTTAAAAATGTTGAAACATTTTTTTAAATTATAACGATTTATTTAAAATTCAAGTGTATTAATACTTTTACTCAAGAGCATTTCATTTTCTAAGATGTTTAAATTCTACTATCAATAATTTTAAATTAAAATGAATATTCTTCTTCTTATAAATAAACATGATTATTATTACTCACCCCTCTAATAAAAAAAGTATTTAAATCAATACTCTTCATTTTAAAAATAAACCTAATTTTTATTACTCTACCCCTCCTTTAATATTTTTTTTCAAAAATCACAATACATTTTTTATTCATTTATAAATATTAATTTTAATAAAATGATATAATTATATCGTATTTTGAATAAATACTCTAGTATTAAAATTATTACCTGGGTATTAATACACTCCTCCACCCAAAACCCCAATTTCCCATACATCCCGACCCAGCTAAATATTTCAATTAATTTAAAATATTACAATTAGTATTACTCATACTATTCAAAATATTAATAATTAACAAAAACAACTTACCTCAATTCAAACAATTACGTACCTTACAATGCTTGTAATGGTATGTGTTGTAATAGCATGCGTTGTAATGGCTCATGCGTTGTAATGGCATGTATTGTAATGTCACCGACATTGTAAACGTTGAGTTGCAAAGGCATTACGATGTAATGCCTGCGTTGTAATGGATGTCTCCCATATCAATCATTAACTGCAGTGTGCAATCTATAAAATAGAAAAGAGAAATATTTTATATACATAACACAATAGTAAAAATAGAAGAGTAGAAATGAAAGGAACAGTGTTAACACACACCTAAAATTAGGATAGAGCAGGAAACAAAGAATAGCCCGAAGAAAAAATCATGAATCCATAAGAGGAACAGAGGAGGCATTCACAACTTGAATTGTTCCACTTCGTCCAAACAAAAAAGAAAACACACAAAAATGAGCAGGGCTAAATATTAAATATCTCCAGGAGAAACTAATGACCTATTGACTTTTTTACAGCTTCCATAGGAATGCACACAATGAGAATGAGATCTCCAAAGCAGTGGGAACAACAATCAGATAAGTAACAGCCTATATTTAGCTAGGGCATAGCATGTTACCACTTTGCAGCTGACGTTGATACTTTAAATGTTCTTTATTTTCTTTCTTCGTTTTTGAAGAGTTTGACCAGAGCAGGATACTCAAGTGCCTTTGTAGAGGACAACAAGGTCAGGAAAATAGGAGCCAGAAGGAGCTGCTGAACTGCAGTCAGACGAGGATACCGACCAAGACACGTTATGACCGTGAAGTGCAAGCTGAGTGAACTCAGAGTGAAAGAGACACATGCGTCAACTAGAATGTGAACCTCGTACAGGCCGGTTTATGGCAACTCCTCTCTGCCCTTCACAAAAGTTGCTGATGGCAGAGCAAGCCTGACACAAGAAATCAATCGCAATACTCTTGTAAGCATAATGTGGCAAGTCTGATATGTTCAAAGGGTGAGGAACATACTCATAGCATGTATGTGAGCTCTGGTCTGGAATATGACATAGATGGCAGGGCAAGGAGGCCGTGGGAAACATCATGTTGATTCTGTGCAGTGTGAGATAAGTCCTGTGGAATATGGAGAATTGAATAAATTTAAATCTTGAGTTGCATGAGATCTTTTTGGGATATTGTGGTAGAAAGATCCATTCCCTGTCTATTACCTCCCAGGTAAGATCTGCTTCCCATTTGGTTTTTGGGGGAGCTAGGGGAAACATGAGGTGAGCCCAAATCCTCTGATACAGCCAACGGATCAGGTTTCTACCATGTCCCATGGTGTGTAGGCCTAGAGTAGTTTATGTGTTTCTGGTTGTCTCCCATCTGGCGGCCAATGCCGGCGAACATAGCTAAGGATGCTGGTATAAGTTAAAAAATTGTGTTTCCAGTAACCCATGGGTGTGTACAAAATCGGGGAGTGACATTAATATGAAAAACAGTGAGCCTATTGGCCATACTCTCTCCTGCACCTAGGGTAAAAGTTTTCTATCCGCTAAGGTGCGTGACAGTGCGTAAGGACACACAAGGTGATATTAGGTGCATAGGCTGCTCAATCAATCAATCAATCAATCAAGAAATGTGTATAGCGTGCTACTCACCCGGAGGGTCTCAAGGCGCTTGGGGGGGGTCCGCTACTGCTCGAACAGCCAGGTCTTGAGTTGCTTCCTGGAGGAGAGGTGGTCTTGGGTAAGACGGAGGTGGATGGGGAGGGAATTCCAGGTCTTGGCTGCCAGGTAGGTGAAGGATCTTCCTCCCATGATGGCTCTTCGGATGCGTGGAACGGCGACGAGGGCGTGGCTGGTCGATCGTAGTTGGCTGGTGGGAGTGTAGAAGGTCAGGCGGTTGTTGAGGTACCTGGGGCCTAGGTCGTGGAGGGCTTTGTGTGCGTGGGTGAGGAGGCGGAATGTGATTCTTTTGCTGACGGGGAGCCAGTGCAGGTCTCTCAGGTGTGCGGAGATGTGGCTGTGGCGTGGGATGTCCAGGATGAGTCGTGCGGAGGCGTTCTGGATGCGTTCTGGATGCGTTGGAGTCTTTTCTGCAGTTTGGCTGTGGTTCCAGTGTAGAGGGTGTTTCCGTAATCCAGTCGGCTGCTGGGAATGCAGTGCATCATAAAGCTGTTCTCCAGTGTAGGAGGGCTGGGGTAAGAAGGAGCTAGGACATGTCAGTTTTTACAGCTGTTCTTGGCTGATCAGTGCTGTTATATACTCTATTTTCTCTAATTTGTGCCCTGTTAACCAGCATGAAAGGCTTTGTAGGTGCCGGCTATGCATTAGGCCTTAAAGTCTGGTGCACCTATACTGTCCCTGTCTGTTGGTAATTGCAGTTTGGCTATACTTACTCTGTGGCGATCACCGCCCCAGCAGTGAGTTTAGTATACATACAGGTCGGCACGAGGATTGGCATTTCATTAAAGTAGTATAATGAGCATGGTAATAGGATGATTTGTGCCAAAGCTAGATGACCCACCAGCAACAGGGGCAGCGTACACACTGTATTAAGGGATCAGTTGAAAGGAAAACGATGTGGGGCCCAATATGGGCAACGTTGTCAGAAAATATCTAAAGGGGATTCTACTACTTGGGGAATACAATTGAGATGCTACCCATTAAGGCATATTTAAACTATGTTGGAGAATGGTCAGGCCGGGTATATCTCCAGATATACAGTTGAATAAAAAGGCCATACAGATAGGCTTGATGGTTAATTTGCCCTAGTGAAATTGCTTATAGCTTCAGATCTTGGGCCAATGCCTTATATGAGGATGAAAAAAAAGAAAGCAGGGGCAGCGTGGTCCAGAAACTCACTGGGGATTTATGTAAGTTGATTGTCCTAATGAGGTCACCCTCCAATAAGTCCTCATTTTTGCTGTATACTTGGATGCCTAGGTACCGAAGAGTTATTGGTGACATTTATATGTTAATGTGCCCCAACAGCAATAGAGGTTCAACATAGGTGTCAGTTAAGAAAGATGTGCAAGATTTATTGGCATTAATATGAAGCCTGGAGAGCTTTCTGAATGTAGACATCAGTTGGGCCACTCCACCCAAACCGGCACGAAGCTCTTTTAAATACAGGATCATATAGTCTGCATATAACTATATGGAATGTACCGTTTGACCTATAGAGATACCCAAACCTTCAGCCTCTTGATGAATTCATTGTACAATAGGCTCCTTGGCTAAAACAAACAAGAGCAGTGAAAGCAGGCAACCCTGTTGAGTCCCATGTGTTGAGTCCCAAGCATGCCTTATTTGCCCACCTCTGCGTGTGTTCTCTGAACATAATTTCTATAGTTAATGACTCTAACTTGTTCGAAGAGATCAGCATGGCCAATCCTAGCATTTTCTGCGAAAAGAAAACCCTTCCCCGGGAAAGGTTAGAATCTAGAGCACTCCTTTGGCGATCCCAGTCGACGATTAAAAAAGCATAGGTTGGTGCAGCAAATTTACTGTTTAGGAATAATCCCAAGTTTATTCAGTCTTTAGTCTGTCATATTACTGCATATGAAAAGTAATCTTGGCATCAAAGGATTGATTAAAGTCAAGGAAAATCCATAATCCAATTAAAAAATCATCAATCCATGAGCATATTACAAACACGTTGAAAATATCCCCGATGCATTTCGAGCGGTAACTCTTCTTCAGGGGGAACTGTGTAGAGAATAAATGAAAAAAATACAATGTATCGTGGGCCAAACACGCTCTGACCCAGCGCTGTACGTGGGGGTAGGTGTAGACGGTAATGACCGCACGCCACTGAGGTACCTTACCCAACAGTGCAGGTCCCATGGGAGCAGACTGCGGGGCACCTTAGGAAACCTCCTAGGGTCGCATTACTAGAGTAGGACCATTCGGCCTGCCCCTTTACTGACCCACAAGATGAGGTTGTAATTTCTATTTTTTTACTTTTCTCCGCTGTGTAGTACTGAACACTTAGGTCCTGAAGAATTGCCATGACGGCAACAAACATGTTGACCTGACCGGAGGGTTGCAGATATTTTGCTGTGAGCTTTCCCAGTATATATCTCCCCTCCCACCCTTTTAGCTAAGGGAGCCAACCACGCCAAAAAAAGTTTATTGTGAACTGACTCACCTTTTTTAACCCACTTCCACTTCACGACTACACTTTTTCTTGCCCTCTCATACGCATGCACCATATGGCTGGAACAAAAGATCTCCAATAAAGAGCCCCTTTACGGGTGCCCGTTAGACATTGCAGCGCCAGTCTGACGAGGAGCAGAACCCATATGATGTAGCATGACACCTAGCTTGCTGGGTGTGTGAGGGTTTTAGTTCCAAAAGGAATTCTCCCCCTTCTTTTGTCCTCTACGCTACACACTTACACTGTCCTTTACATTCCTATTGGGGAACTCTGTACCCTTTTTGTGTTACTAGTTGTTCGGACTTGTACACTGGACCCCGTTAAAGAAAGTCTGCCACGGTTCCCCCCTTTTGTTGATATCTTTTTCTCTTGACATTGCCGCTGTGTGAGAAGCATCACATGATTTGCCCCACTAAGAATGTAAGAAATCAGATAACAAGAGGACGGGTCAGGATCCGTGACTGATTCATGCATAGGGGGTTACAAGCAAAACGCTTGCGAAGTCCTTCACGGATTATAAACAAAACATATGGCTACACGACTCTAAATCTGGCTCCCTGACAAGTACCTTTCTAACACTTAAACACTCATATTCTTTTGAGGAGTTTTTGAATGTCATATATCCGGTAGGTGCTAGAAAGTTAAACATTCAATGGAGGCACGGAACTCTACCAATCAGGGCATTCACAAGCACGTGGTCTGTTCCCACGAATAATTTTTGCCCCGGATGTGGTGCGTGCAAGGAGGATGAATTACACATCCTCTTCTTCTGCCCCGCCTACAGAAAACCTAGAAAGTACTGGTTGGTACCCTTATGTAAGAACATGGTATTTGATAAATGCTTTGTTGCATTGAGAGTGCTCAAGACTGATACATCACCGCATATAGTTTTGGCTCTCTCAAAGTTCCTTCTAGCTATGTGGTCCAAGAGATGTTCCCTCACCACAGCGGCACCAGGAGTCATTGTACACTATGATAGTAACCCTGTGTGATAATTTGATCTTATGAATGGTTTTATCCCTGTATATCTTGATTGATAATCTGATTTTAGGAAACGATTTTAGGAAATGCTCATTTTTATTTTTCTGGTTTCATATATGTTTAAATTGTAATCTTTTATGACTGAAGAACGTCGAAATAAAGATCAATTGATTGATTCATGCATGCATACATTTGATAATTACATCACTAGAGCTATGTGGCAAGAAAATCAAGGAGGGGACCGAGACACACATCATTCACTCATTTCACGTGTGCTCGTAGCCTAGAAGAGTTTAGGGAAACATTGCTCTAACGATGTCAAAACAGTGCTCGCTTCAAGAAGAGCTCATAATTTGCAATTTAGCATTTGCATACAGTGCACTTTAGTGTTAGCGAAATCATTGACATTAAACTCGAAAAGCACACAACACAAAATGGTATGTCACCAAACAGTGCATCCATTGTGGTGTTTACCCATTCCTGCCACAGTATTCGGTTGTACCGTGACCAGTAATAGATACTTAAATTGTTCCGTAGTTTTGACATTATTTATAAAGTGCTAGGAAGTGCCACCTTCAGAATTTACTGCGCACTGAGAAAAGAAATGCTGTGGTTGAGAAAGAAATACATTAAGCCTTGATATAAAAGTGGCAAAAGCGATGTAACTCTTCTTTTGTTGTGGAGTTGAGGTTAAACTATCCTTCGCGTTTTAAAAATGAATGAAGTTGGAAAGGGAACAAATTCATTAAATGTAGAAATATATTCCATCAAGTTGTCACTATGTGTTTAAAAATATATTTATAAAGCGAAAACCTAGACCTGAGGGACAACGGAACATTTCACAAAGCCTAATAGTTGCTTGCAAGTGCATTCTGGTTTTAGAAGCATCGATTGATGTTTACGGAGGTTTAGAAATAGGAAATGTGGGCTGTAGGTAAAATATCTAGATGTGCAATCGATCTGCTTGAATACCATGTCAAGAATATCGACTGCTAAAATAGCCTCTAGGTAATTAGATATAGGTAGGAATAGATTTATTGTTATTTTTTAAAATGTATTTAGAGTTTTATAAAGCACGAACTAGATCCGAAGATATCGGGTTATCATTGCGTTTTACATAGCCCCAGTTTCGTTACACAAGGACACATGCTTTTTTTTGGCACTTGGGGGGAAATTAAGTGATTTGTCCAGAGTTACAGGATGTTGAGCATCGTTGCCAGTCTCGAACCTGGGGGCATATTATCAAGGGGGTTTATCTCCGCTTTTTTGGCTTTAAAAGCCAAGAAAGCGGAGATAAAATCATCTCCCTATTACCTAGCTGCCGCTAACACCAGTTAGCGACAGCTAGTAGGAGATAGCGACCATCTTGGGCCCCACTTTGCATGTCAGTGATATTTATCACTAATGAGATGCAAAGTGGGCGTGCCAAGATGTTAGCGACTGGAAACAGTCGCTAACATCGCTATCTCCTATTACCAACTTTTGGAGATATTCGCGCTAAGCGGGAATATCTCCAAAAGCTAACACCTGCCCTGAGCAGTTCTTAGCCATGTTATCCAATGGGAGGTGGATAACATGGCTAAGAGCATTAGCTCGCTAATGCATGAATATCGCTGACTTTTCAGCGATATTCATGCTTTGCGGCGATTTTTACCGCATTTGCGTTAAACCTTGGTAATACCAAGGTTTATTTGCGGTAAAAAGCGCCGCAGCGCTGCGGTAAATTTTTGTCTCTAACCAAGCAATAGCGATAATTATCGCTATTGCTTGGTAATATGCCCCCTGGTTCTATGGCTACATCCTCTCCAACTTGACATCTGCATCTAGGCAATATATTGATACTTATTGATAGATATTCTGGGTAGAAGATTATTATTGCAGGTCCATCATAAAAAACTGGACATGGAGGTAGAAGGCTGGCGAGGGTGCTGGTAGGAGGTACATACCATTTTACATACAGACCCTGAAGCTGAGATAATTGGGCTCAGGCAGAGAAGTGGCCGGATTTAGACACATCCAGGGAGAAGTTTTCAAAGTCTCATTTAGAGAATACTAAGGGAACTTCCAACAAAAAATTACCTAATGTCTGTAAACCCTCCCCTCACCAACCACTACCACCCTCTGTAGTAGCTGCTCTATGTATTTAGATCTGGTTAAAAAAAAACAGGGGACATTATCTTGTGGCCTCTCTGCCATTGTTTCATCACTTCTTCTGTAATCATATTGCCAGGCCTTGGTGATTCCACAGTCAAAGGTGGGGTGGATATGTCTGTCGGACCTGGTCCTCTACAAAGGGTTATCCCTAAACGTTTTGTCTACTGCCCTCCTATTATTGTTCAAAGTTTTTAATGATTAAGGTAAAAACTAGAGCCTAAAAAAAGAAAGCGCTAACCATGGACATATAGTCATGCAAAGTTGAACATGACCAGCAGGATGAAGCTGGAGACTGCAGCCGACGAGAGTTCCACAAAGCCGGATACCCCTTTGATGAAAGACCCCTTACCAGGATTTCCTGCAGTGGAGAAGAACGTAGCAGGAGCTGTTGCGAAATCAAGTTGACCTCTAATACATCTAGGGCTGACTGATGAGCAGCCTGGTCCTGATCTCCAAAGCAGTATTTAGTCAAAGTCCCAAGTTTCGGATTTTGGTTATCTTGGCACCTTTAGCACCACCACCAAGGGTCCAGGACTTAAAGGGCACCAGTTGGAGGGATTTGACTCACTCAGTCTGGGTCCAGGTGTGGATTCAAGTTGGTTGGGCCTTTTCTGTTCCTGAGGCACTGATCAGGAGGCTAGCCAACTAGCCCTTGGAGTCACTGTGGTAGTCCTGGATTCAAGAACCACAATAGGGCTCAAGCACCAGTGCAGGCCTCTGAGGGTTCAAGACTCCAGGCAGTAGAGCAGTCATGTGGAGTACACATCACACCACAGCAGCAGCCAGTCCTCTAAGAACGCTTCTTCAGGTCCAGAAAGTGAACTGCAGAATGGCTCTGAGCTTCCTATTTGTTTTTAACTAGTGCCTTCTTTGAAGTACAAGTATCTAGAAGTTTACCTTTACAGTGCTTGAAGTTTCCTGCATCCCCTGTCCTGGCTTCAAGCTGACTGCAAGAACAATGCAGGAGTGAAAAGTCCTTTTTTTAAGGCAGAGCAGAGCTTATTTACTTGCAAGTCGGTGTGTGCCCAGCTCTGTCCCCCATCCTATCAGTTGATGGCCCGTCCAGGCACACCTAATACTTCTATGGTATAGCTGCCTAGGAGGAACATGCTGTAGGGCAAGAAAATGATAACTTTCTAAAATTGGCATTTCCAAAATTGTAATTTAAAATCTTACTTTACCATTAAAGGGGATTTTTAATTACAATTTCTCAGACATCAACCATAAAATCTCTACCTTTTCCCAATCAAAAGTTAGCATTAATTAAATGTAATAAGGCAAATTAAAATTATATTATGGAAGAGGTAGGGCTCACATTAGTGAAAAACGAATGTGGTTGTTTTTCACTTCCAGGACATGTAAAACTTAAAAGTGCATGTCCAACCTTGTAATTACAGTGCACCCTGCCGTATTGGTTACCGAGGGCTTTCCTTAGGGGTTACTTTTATGAGATAAAAATGGAGTTCAAGGCTTGGCAAAGGGTTTATATTTCCAAATCAAATTGGCAGTTTAAAACTATTCAGGCTCCAATGGCAGGCATGGGACATGTTTTAAGGGGACAACTATGACAGCAAAGGAGGGAGAAGTGCATATTCAGACAAAGGATCACCCTCATTGATCTTACGGAGGTGATTTAGCTGCACTGTTTGAAAAGGAGAGCATCTTAGAGTTGTTGGGGAAGATTTCCTCAAGTCTACATTCAACAACAGGAATGACCCATGCCACCCCACTGCATGTAAAGTTGATGACAGTATTAAACATGTTAGGTTCTGGGTCATTCCAGATGTTGGCTGGCATATCACAGTGTACCTTTTCTGCATATCTGCCTTCTGTGTTGGATGCCATCATCAAATGTACTCCACAAGCAACAACTAGCCACCAAAGAAGGTTTTGATGAGATTACAAGCCTCATTATCCCTGTGCAATTGATTGTACCTGTGTGCAATTGGTGCCCCCTGTAGCTACCGCACATATTTTCCATAACTGAAAATACAATTACTTCCATCAATGTGCAGGCAATGGTGGACCAAAATTGACTTTTCACCAATGTCCGAGTCAAAGTACCTAAGAAGTGCCCATGATGCCTACATATTTAGGCACAGCACCATCAATAAGTGTTTTCAGAATTAAAGATATAGAAAAATAAACTACTGATTGGTAAGACAAATTGCACATCTAATTATTCCAATGTAGTCCAGAAATACAGTTGACAAGATCAAAATATACCATAATTAAGATATTGAATGAATACATAGTGGGTGGAATGAAACCAATCAGACAGCCAATTGTGTACCTTTGGAAGTAAAATGTACTACTTTCTCATGCAATGCAGGGCAACAAACAAAGTTGCAATTCAGTGTTACGTCAAATTGAGAGAGGACACATCCACCAAATCTGCAAAGATATAGGCATTCTTTCCCTATCCATGTGCTGGGGCTCCGTGCGCAGCCTACCAACAACATTGGCACCCTTGCACCATAGGTCAAGGGTGTCTGTGTTATGGTCCGCAAATTCCCTAGTGGAAGGAAGGGGGAAAATCTGGAAAAAACATAAGGCTGAAATCCTGACATTTTGACGAAGAAGTGTAAAAATATGATAGTCTCTCCAACATTAAGAACGTGCATTTCATTAACATGCAGAACTGTTTCACCCCAGAATATATTAGTGTATTGAGAAGTTTTTTTTTTAAAGTGATAGTTTTCAAACATAAATTTAGAAACATTCATTCTTTTGCCTTACCCTGACAACAATGCCATAGTGAACTAAGAAGCAACGTCCAAAGTTGTTTTCACTTTTCACATGCATAGGTTCCTATATGCATGAGCATCATAGTTTATTAAATTGAACAGAGGAGATGGTTTTGTACAGTGCACATCCTGAAGTCGAGCATTTCAAGTTCCGCCTATATGTGATATTGAAGAAAAAAGAGGGAAAGTGAAACAAAATAATTGAACAGGATCACATAGTTTGGTAAAGTGGGGAATCCAGAATTAATCTGAGGTTTTCTGGTTTGACATTGTGCAATTCACCAAGTAGATGTATATCCATTGCTTCCCTACACCCACCTTAACGCCCCCCTGGAACCCTTACTGTTTTGACCGCCAGACTGTTGTCATCCATGCAGCAGTTGGTCACAACACATACCAAATATTTTAGCAAAATGTTTGTGAGTACCAATATTCTAGACAGTCAATGCAATAGACTTAGAGATAGTTGGAGCCTCATCTTCTGGTGAATAATCTACCCCAAATTTAAAGACAGAATTCACCAATACATTGACACATAATTCATACTAAACAAGAACAAGGTGACCTTTTGGATTTTCTTTTGGCAGTCCCTCAAGTCCTTTATCCGAGGCAGAATTTTGAGTTAAACAGCAGACGTGTAACATTAACAAAAGCAAAATAGAACAAAAGCAAACCTTTCCTAGGTATCACATTAATATAACGGTAGTATATCCTTCATTGAGTTTATATCAACATTGTCCTACAGCAAAAATTATTTAGAAAATGTTATTCTTTTTTATTTTCAGACATAAAAAATAGTCATATTAAAGTGGTATCATCAACATTCTCATTCTATATGTACATGTTTTGAATTTACAAATTGAGTATATACAGTAACCCCCAAAAAAGAGTAAAAAATGTCATTCATTCATCTGATCACAGCAAGCATCCTAACATTCAGCCAAACTACCATAAACACGTAGGCCACAGTGAGTCAAATCAGAAAAAAACATCACAGTGAAAAAATACATAGATTTACACACACAACATAGCAACAAAAAGAAGGCGCCGACGCGCGTTTCGGAAAAAGGACCCGTGTCCACAGTTCCTTCATCAGGGCACAATAGATAAGGTTCTTGGTTGACGTAACTTTCCTTAGATATTGAGAAATAAATCAACAAAATAGAATACCAACAGGGGAGATCAATCTTGAAAATGAATCAAACATGATAATATCATCTGTAGGGGACAATCAGACATAAAATAAATAATTACATATCAGTTTAATACGAGCTTCATAATTATGACATTCGGCTGCTGGAAGAACCAACACCAGTGTACAGGATCATATCAAAGAAACCACTGTGCCAGGAAAAGGTCAAGGGAAGAAAATAAGGTGAAGAAAAATAGAAGTCAGAATGGACTAAGCAATGAAACTAAAAAGGGCCAAATAACCGTGAGCAGATGAAAAATGCATGTGTATCCCTTGTGAAGAGATAGAATATAAATAGAGCTCACACATACCATGAATTCCGCTAGAATCCAGAAATATAAAAGCGGTTGTCTTGCACCACACAATATGGTTGTGCTAAGTTTCATGATCCTGAAAACCTGATCTGAAAATAAAGATACAACTTGAGAAGCTGATGTACAATATGGAGCGAAGGATCAGCCTAGCTAAACTGGAGATGATTTCTTTCTAAAGTGCTCAAAAGTGGCAACCAGCTACAAGAACAGGACTCACATATAAAAGGGAGTCCCAAATCTAAACCAATTTAAAGTGGCATATACAGGGGCTGGGTGCAGGGCAAAGAGAGATCCAATGATAGCACTACCCACATGATTCCTGACCTCGGTATTCCCACTTACCCTTTTAAGTGAAAGGCCAAAACTTATATATGAAGTATCCAAGGTGAGGTAAGAGGGTACCGATAGCCCCAGCAGTATGAAGCACGGCTGAATTCCTAATGCGCTGCACAAAGAAAGATAAACAATTTACAGAGTATCCCAACTCAAGCAGATTCCTATCCAAGCAAGGCATAATTTGAAGGTCCCCATACCTATTGGGAAGCGATCAATCGTAGCACAGGATAATAATACATCAAGGTTGGCTTACGGAGACCAATGAAAATATACCTAATTACTAATTTACCGATGACCAAGGTATGCAGCCTACACCTCAATATAGTTAAGTCTTATCTATGCTCCTGGAACAACAAAAATATATATGTCTAAAGGCAGGGATACATATAAACTCACAGGAATAAAGGAATCGAAATCAGGACTTCAACAAACTCCCCGGTGTACCTACCTGAACAGATCGAGTGAATAATCGACTAGAAGGACGTCCGCAGGTGGCGAGAATAGCTAACGGCTCGCAAGAACGCCTACCGTATATATCCGTACGCTAATCAAAAACCGCAAACACCTGAACTACGTATGGAAAGCCACACGCATAGAAAGCAGACTGGCGGTGAAGGTGGTCGCATAAATAAGCGCCATATTAGAAGAATGGTAAAATTCACATGTACCACAAAAAGCTAGCAAATGACAACACAAGCCAAAAACATTCGGCTATAGGTCAGAAACAAAGTGGAGATAACCTACTGAAATTTCAGAATATTACAGGACACCATTGGTTCGACACAAGAGACAAGCCTAGGAATCATGCGACAGCCAGGGCAAGGGATACAGATAAATAAAGAGCAAGCACCAGAAAAAAAGCATGTTTATTTTTTTTTTTTTTATAGTCCCACCGAAGCCACAATTCTTGGGGTGGACTACAGAATGAAGGTAAAAAAATAATATAAAAGTAAATAAGCCCAATTCTAGACCAATGTAATTGTCATAAGAAGGTTGCTATCTCCGAGTAAAAGAGGGTACTCAGGGCTATGTAAGGTGGCCTCCAAAGACACAACAAATGCTACTATCTACAGGATGTGTCGAGCTGGTGGAAAGACAAGGTTGTAGATACAACTAAGAACACATAAGGTTTAAAACCATAGGTCAGTTAGAAATAGCCAAGATCATAAGAGATCATAAGAGATCATAACAGGGCATTTGGCCTAGGTATAGATTCATTCAACCCTGTGACTGCTGTCTGAAGAGTGTAGATCCAATACACATCTCTCTTTCCTCTCAGGCCATTGATGTTATTGTCCTTAGGATTATGGAATTTTTCCAAAATAGTCCATTTGATGTCCGTTAACATGTGATGCTTTTCTGGCCAGTGTGCCACTAGAAGAGCCCCTCTCTTGATGTTCTTTATGGCAGATTTATGTTCACTGAGTCTAACCCTGAACTCTCAACTCGTCTCGCCTGCATACCCCTTGGTGCATGGGCACAAGATGAGATAAATAACATTTGCGGACCTACAGTTGGTAATTTCATTGAAAAGGAACTTTCTTCTACCCCATACCAGTTCAGCAGTAACAATCGCTGAACTGCAGGCATGGCAGTTGCCACATCTATGGGTGCCATAAATGAGGTTACTACCAGTGGTGGACTTCTGAAGGACTGGGTAAGTAGTGTCAAACTTAGAATGGACTAAATGATTTTGCAGGTTTTTATTGCGGCGAAAGGCAAACACTGGTTTGGGCATAGGTGATTCTTGGGTACCAGCGTTAAGGATATGATATTGTGAGCATATGATTTGACGTAGTTCATTGTTTATATTGGGGTGACGGTTACACATACTAGTTTCGATTCACTGTTCGCATTTTTGTTCTGTAGCAGGGCATCTCTATTGTAATACTTGGCCCTCTTTTCAGACTCTTTGATAAGTCTTGGTGGGTATCCTCGTAGCAGGAGTTTACTTCTCAGTTGTTCAGCATGGAATTCAAAGTTGCTCATACTGGTACAGTTGCATCGCAACCTTAAAAATTGGATAAACGGAAGGCCATCTTTTTGGCTCAGTGGGTGGAAACTTTGATATTGGAGTAGGGTGTTTCGCCCAGTTGGTTTTGTGTATAATGACACATCGATCACACCCTCAGTAGCCTGGATCCAAATATCTAGGAACCCAATCCGGTTCCTACTCATGTTGGTACTAAACTTAAGGTTGGGATCACATAAGTTAAGCCAAAGGGTGAACTCAAAAAGTTGTTCTTCCGGTCCTCTCCAAACAAAGAAAATATCGTCGATAAAACGATGCCAGTGGCAGACATTTTCGAAAAAAGGAGCGATTTCATTAAAAATAAAGCGATCCTCGAATTCACCCATATAAATATTGGAGACATTAGGGGTGCAAGCTGCGCCCATACTTACTCCCTGAATTTGTTTAAAGATGGACTTATTAAATTCAAAGTAATTTTCCTGAAGGATAGTACGTAGACATTCAAGGATGAAAAGATTATCCACATCGTTGTTATTCTTCTCCAATGCTTTTTTAACTGCTTCTAGAACCCCCCGTTGGGGGACGTTAGTATAAAACGCTTCTATATCCATAGAGACTAGGATGTTGGTGTGTTGAATAAATACAAGTCCTTCATTGAGACTAATAAGATGTCCCGTATCTCTAATATACGCTGGAAGCACGTGTACCAAAGGTCTAAGAAATTTGTCAACATACTTTGACAACGGTTCGGTAATAAAACCAATGGTAGAAACTATGGGTCTATAGGGTGGTTGAGAGGTGCTCTTGTGTGTTTTGGGTAACCCGTAGAGGACTGGAATACTAGTATAGGTTGTATTAAGGGATTCAAACTCTTGTTGACATATTGTTCCTCTAAGTAAGGCTCTCTGTGTGAAAATTAAGATGTCATTTTTAATCCTTTTACCTTGGTAGGAATTAACCCGCTGGTAATATTCAGGCATGCTTACCATCATTTCTATTTGTTGTACATAATCCATACTATCCAACGCGACAATCCCACCACCTTTGTCACAAGGCTTAAAGGTAATGTTCCTGTTCTTCGACAAAGGTTTGGAGACAAACCTAATAAGATTCTGTATTTTCGAATTTGCAACCTTTTCAGAGATACCCACCTCTGGTCCTACTTCAGCCAATGTTGGTGTAAAAATAGAATCAGGGCCTAATCCTGTCTGATTATTTATCTGGGGTGGGTCATTGTGCTCAAAGAATTTTTTTAACCTAATCTTTCTGAAAAAGGATTGTATATCTCGATTAAGTTCAAACCTATTCAGTCCAATGCTGGGGACAAAGGATAGTCCCCGCGATAACAAACTCAAAGTGTCGGGATCAAAAGGGACTTTAGAGAGATTAAAAATAGTGATGAGGTACATATGACTGGAACTATTCATTATCTCCAATACTGGTTCCTTCTTGCTTGAGTATGTTGGGGATAACTCTCTGGATATTGATATTGATCCTCTGTCTGTTGATATTGGCCTCTCCCTGTATTCTGAATCTCGCTCGTGGTGTGTATTGTCTGTTCCCTAAAAAACGATTGCCCTGTAATGTTGCTCAAAGGCAGGTCTTCTGTATTTACCACCCCTAGAAAAACTGGGTCCTGCTTCTTCTTCTGATTCGGAGGAGTCAGAGAAGGTAGGAATCTTTTTATTAGACCAATTTTGATAGTCTCCTTGGTAACTCTGATCTCTGGGAGTGTTATAATATTGAGCTCCCAGGTAGGGATATACTTTCTCTTCTGAAAAATAGCAAATATCTTTTTTTACTTTTTCAGTTGTTTTTTTACCAGATAATCACTAAAGGAGCTAAGTTCCAAATATACTTCATCTAATTTCCTTTTAGCTTCATCTATTGAGTTGTTTTTCCTCAATGTATCCTCTATTTCAGCTATTTATTTGAGAAGCATATCTACAACTTCACGCGCTGTTTCTATAATAAGTATCATCAGATCCCTAGAACAGCGGTTGGCGATGAGGGACCATTTTTCCCCAAACATTTTTATTTCCATAAACAGGCCTGGGATGTTTCTTACTCGAAGTCCATTCAGAATAACTCCAGCCTTCAAATATGCTAGCATAAACTCAGCGTGTGATTCTGTTCTTCTTGCTTTCTTTTTAAGGTTCAGACGTTTGAACCTTTCATCATTATCTGTCTTATTAAGAGTAAAAGGGCGGTCGGTAGAAGTACTCTGCCCAATGAGTCTAGAAAAATCCTCGTCTGTAAACCCAAAGGTTTTAATCTTTTCCATGAATCTAACCACCACACCGTAGAAAGAAATAGAGATAGAGTAGAATATAAACTCGAACCTACAGGTCGGTTAGGCAGGAGCCCCTACCTACCACCCAGAACCAGAAGATAGCATAAACACAGATAAATCAGAAAAAAGGTACAAGATATCTAGCAGCCAGAGACACAAACAAACGAACTACCCTCACAGAAACGTGCTGGGGAAACTCAAAAATGAAAGAGGGTCCCTGAATTCAAAGGATACCAGGAGAGGGAGGCAGGGAACAAAGTAGAACATGAACAAACCTCTCCTAGGTATCACATTAATATATCGGTAGTATATCCTTCAATGAGTATATATCAACATTGTCCCACAGCAAACATTATTTTGAAAACATTATTCTTTTTTATTTTCAGACATACAAAAATAATCATAATAAAGTGGTATCATCAACATTCTCGTTCTATATGTGCAATTCTTGAATTTACAAATTGAGTATATACAGTAACCCCTAAAAAAGAGCAAAAAATGTCATTCATTCATCTGATCACACCAAGCATCCTAACATTCATCCAAACTACCATACACAACTAGGCCACAGTGAATCAAATAAGACAAAACATCACAGTGAAAAAATACATGGATTTACACACACAACAAAAAGAAGGCGCCGACGTGCATTTTGGAAAAAGGACCCATGTCCACAGTTCCTTCGTCAGGGCACAGTAGATAAGGTTCTTGGTTAACGTAACTTTCTTAAATATTGCGAAATAAATCAACAAAATAGAATACCAACAGGGGGGCTCAATCTTGAAAATTAATCAAACATGATAATATAATTTGTAGAGGACAATGAGACATAAAATAAATAATTACATATCAGTTTAATACGAGCCTCATAACTATGACATTTGGCTGCTGGAGGAACCAACTCCAGTGTACAGGATAATATCAAAGAAACCACCGTTCCAGGAAAAGGTCAAGTGAAGAAAATAAGGTGAAGAAAAATAGAAGTCAGAATGGACTAAGCAATGAAACTAAAAAGGGCCAAATAAATGTGAGCAGATGAAAAATGCATGTGTTTCCCTTGTGAAGAGATAGAATATAAATAGAGCTCAAACATACCATGAATTCCGTTAGAATCCAGAAATATAAAAGTGGTTGTCTTGCACCACACAAAATGGTCCTCCTAAGTGTTGTGATCCTGAAAACCGGATCTGAAAATAAAGATACAACTTGAGAAGCTCATGTACAATATGGAGCGAAGGATCAGCCTAGCTAAACTGGAGATGATTTCTATCTAAGAAGTGACATCATTTGAGGCAGCCCTCTTAGAACTGGAGGCTGAGTTCACTCCCATTTTTTGTCAAGCAAATATTCCCTTTGGGACACCTTACTATTAGAACAAATATTCTCAAAGACACATAGACAAAAAAAGCACTAACAGAATACTGTACTGGCGAGGCAATATGTAAATACAAACAAAATTATGAAAAATACTGAACAGTTTATTCATCATAAAATACAGTGACAAAAAGTCTATTGTGGTACTCCATCCCTTTGGCTGTGGGGTCCCCCTCTCTCTTATTTGAGTTCACTCCCATCCATGATCTAAGCACACTTAGAAATGTTGAACCTCATATGAGCTGACTGATGCAGATGCTATTAAATGAGGGGCGCGTAGGGTGTGTCAATTTGGGCAACAAAGTGAATAAGCTATCATGTTGGCTCTGACAGAAGAAATATACCCCGATGCACATTGGCCAAATCTTGCAACTAAAGGGACACCTGATAACTCATCAGCACGTGATCCTTCAAACCTTCTTAGAATAGGATCAAGGGCTGCATGCCCCTGGCACCTACCTGTGTGCAGCCGAATCAGGAGGTTTACTGTGAGATCTCTCCACAATACGGTTTTCGATGTGTGAGAGCGTTCTTTTGCAAGAGGAATTAAGGGAAGAAAAGTTCACCATGGCACTAAAGGATTTACAACTGGGGAAGATGCCAGGACCCAACATACTTCAGCAGTGTTCTTAGAATATTTTAAATCCCTCATAATGCTATCAATGTCAGCAAGGTGACAGAGTCATGAAAGCCAGTATGGACTCTCATGCCCTATGTACTACTGATAAAATTGTTATGCAAGAATCCCCCCAAACGCTGAAATTGTGTTGTTCACACTGCCCAATTTTGTTGATAAATGTTGAGGCCACATATCATTTCCATGGATTTGACTTCTTATTTGCTTCGTCATTGCTTCCCGGTACATTCAGATGAATGTAGTTTTATGTAGGAGAGATCCATGCGGCACCCTATCCATCACTTACATAATGCCTTACCACTGTGCCACCATCATTGAGTCAGCTGGCTCTGTTGATACATCTCGAGAAGACATTTCGCTCAGGAATTTCAGTTTGTGCAGTGGGATTACCTGTTTGGCATACTTTAACAGGTCAACTTTGTCCCAGGGCTTCTGGATTACGTTCGCCTTCTCCATACTAATCTGTGGGAGAGTGTCCACATGGGCGGGGCATTGTTAGAGGACTTTGCTTTGGGTAGGGAAATGAGACAGGTATGTGTGCTCTAACTGCTGCTTTTCGTCATCATGATTGAACCTCTGGAAGAGTACATTAGGGTGGACACTCTCCAGAGGGGGTTTGAATGGACATCTGGGATGGTGGATAGGGTATGTTCCTCAGACAACCAAAACTGTGACTAAGAAATTCTCAAATCAAATGTTTTTTACCCAAACTTAGCAAAAGCTGTAGTATACCTTGTGAAATTAAAAATGATGAGTTTACAGTAGGTGGCTGATCGAATTGTGGCTATGAATGGCTTCCAATATTGTCGTATTTTGATCCCCTTCCAATGGCAAATACGAGACACACACCTTATGGTTTCCTCTATAGCACATAAAGGACATCTTACCTGTCAAGGGCCACTGCAATCATTATCAGTGTATACATGAGACATAAGTAGCATACATTGACACACCTGACTTACTAGAGTAACACCCCTTTGGAAGGGGACCATCTTTGGTGATGTCACAGCCCTACAGGGTTTTCACGGGTGGGCCATAATTGGTATCTTTAGGTACTATGTTGGCTGATGTCATGACTGGCAGTCCCATATGCTCCTTTGAACACCCCCAAACTACATACGTCATTCATAAACACCAATTTTATAAATTAAGCATGCAAGTAAGGGATGTGGCTGGTCTCCCCAAACTCTAATCCCCTGGAGGCAAAGCTCCTTATGGAGATCTAGGGGACCAGAACGATCTTTTTTTTTTTTTGTCCTCATACACCGTTGGCAAACACAAATAAACGCTCACAGCCCTAGTTGTGACCTGTGCTCCTTGGGCTGAAGTTATTGCTATGCCTTAGCCCGGCCTGCCTGCCCTTTTTGTCTAGGGCGAGGTGTAATCATAGGACCCCGAGGCTTTAGACCAACCTAATTTTTTTCCCACTCTAACAAGGGGTCCCAGACCATACTATTTACATTATGTGTCATACCAGCTTCAAGTCATGCTATTCTCAATACAGCTCTGAGCCAATTCTCATACGGGGGGGGCTCGGGTCCTTCCAGATCTTACAAATCTCTCCGCGGGCAGCAAGAACGAGGTTGAAAAATAAAGCCACCTCTGTTTCCCTAAATCTACAAACAAAGTCAGTGTCTAACCCAAAAAAATTCTAACTGTGTTCAACTTAATCTTAACCTTATAAATGCCCTCCAAAGCTCTCTCTACATTGGCCCAAAAAAGGTCTAAACTGGGACATTCATAAAATATATGGATATCGTCTGCCTCTAGTACACCACATCTAGGAAAACAGCTTGGTGAAGAGGCAAATTTAGCTATCTTTTTGGGAGTGTAATACAGCCTATTTAAGACGAAGAAATGTTTTTTCTTAAGAGAAGCAGATTTTACAAATCTGTACAGATAGTGGAGTGATGTTTTGTATAGTGTGCTTGAAGCATCCTCTAGGGGAGATGAGTTCCAAACAATATGTAATGATTTTGTATGTCCTTCCTCCACCTCAAGCATACTTCTATACCAAAAAGCCACTTTTTTTTCTTACATCCTGGTGTTAAAAGGGCAGATTCTATATCCCAATTGCCACAGATGTTAGGCTTCTCTACAGAAAACCAAGAGCAAAGTTGTATATATTTGAATCTGGAGAAAGATTCTCCAATCTTCAGCCTCAACACCTCCCAAGGAAGGACCCCTTCCGATGTTATCAGGTCAGACCAAACTGTTATACCAGCCCTTTTGATAGGAATAGAAAGACTATCTTTGAGGCATATTGGTAAGCCCGGGGAATCCCAAATTGGAGCTCAATCAGAGTAATATTTTATGCCCCATCTAGCCTTAACTCTGGTCCAAACCAAAAAAGCCATTTTCAAAACCTTTAGACGTACCTTTTTATAGAACTTTGGTGCCCCAAACTTATACAAAAAACCGGGCCCTCTCCCTTCCTGGCGAGCCATGATCCCCAAGATCTTTCCCCAGTTGGATTCATCAGGGTTGGAGAGGAGACTATGGATGTTATTTAATTGGGAAGCTAGAGCGTATCCCAGGACATCTGGAAGATCAAGACCTCCCTTCAACAACCTTCTTTTCAATTTCTTCCACGATAACCTGGAGTTCTTATTAGCCCAGATGAAACTTCCAATTTTTCCCTAAATTCTCCCTAGCATTTTTTCAGGGAAAGGCAAGGGAATCATATTAAAAAGGTATGTTAACTTGGGCAGTAACACCATTTTAATCAGATTGACTCGTCCAAATATCGTTAAGGGGAGGTTCTGCCATCTTGAAAATAACTGATCGATATCTTTGGCCACCCTCTTTATGTTTATCTGGGGTATATTGGTTATATCAGGAGTTATAAGTATGCCCAAATATCTGAACTGACACCAGAACGATCTATGGCTGGTTCAATTTAGACCAGAATGATCAGCCATAGATCATTCATGTCCCTGATACATTTCATAGTCTTAGACAGGAATAGAAGATATCAGCTCTCTCTCAGACCACAGACAGCCAAGCGGGCAATACACAGGTTTGCATTCATAAAGTACAGTATAGGTTGATAAAACATATGGTCTTACACAGTACATATATTACCCACCAGTACATATATCACCTACCAACATTTATGGAAATTTGGGAAAATAGATTCTCAAGAATGGTTGAGATTTGAGACCCCAAAGAGGATCTTGAGAATACTATCATGATTTGCCCAGAGATAGCATCCTTCCGGAATCTGGTGAAGAATACACATCGAGCAAACTGGCCAAAATTGACCCTGACATATACAAACGAGGACCTTTGCATCTTGGTGTGTTTATTGTAAAGCGCAACATTTCATAGTGATTGCAGGATCTTGAGTGATGCACATTTGAAAGTTGGGTGCGTGCATTTGATCACTGCATGATGTTAGAAACACACATTTAATGTTTAAAAAGATGGGTGGGCACATGTGTGTCTTAAAATACTGTGTAATGGATGGTATGGCATGCTATGTTTATTTTTGTTATCAATTCACTGTAAAAGTGGTTTAGTAAAAAAAGAAAATATTGGAAAAAATTAAAGACATATGGAGAAATGTTAAACTGTCAGCAGAATAATACAATTGAAGGCGAGTGGAATGGGGACTGAAATAGTCGGTGTAAGATGACATAATCAGAAGAATGTTTTTCCAAATATAGAGGTGGATGGGTATGTCAGATATGACTGGACAGGAATAGGTGGATATTAAGGTGGCACTAATTGTAAGAATAATTCAAATTGTAGCCACAGTTAGTTCAGGTGAAAACATTATACAAAAAACAAATCTCGTAAGAATAAAACTCTCATAGAACATCAGTGAATTAAGAAGTGAAAATGAGATAGAAATGTATTTAAATATACTAAATATTATAATGTCAGATCCACAGTACGTGTCAGAATACAAATAGAAGTACACACATACCTCACTCATGATAGCACACAGACATTTAAACTTGACAGAGTGCACTCCCCATTTCAAGCAGACACCTACATCAATAAGGCAAACTTCAAGTGTACTTTTACAGAGAATTATATAGCCGAGCATAAACAATAATCCATTAGCAAAATGACTGTAAGGCACGTGTCCTCAAGAAGCTGCCACCTTCTTAGGAGGAAAAAGCCAAAGGCATGCAAATCCTCTTTGCAGATTGAAGGCTTTAGAAGGCTAAACAAAAAACAGGAATCAGGAATTGAACAATCTAATTCTACCAGAGCTGCAAATCAGAATCTGGAAGTGGAGGGAGTAAGGAAACAAAAGAGGGAACACAGCTTTGTTGTGACACTCCCCCCCAACCAGATTGAAGCCCTTAGATAGCAAAAGAACATGAAAAGGTTGATACATCATCTATCACAGGACAGGAGCCATAACGGATTGTGAAAACCAGGAAGAAAAGGAGGAAGAGACAGCCAAGAAAAGAGAACGAAAACTTAAACTGGACAGGCTTAAAAATAGCTTTAAAAGAAGATCCAAACTCTCGGATAGAAGATTTTCATTTTGAGCTGGAGGGGTGACAAGCAGCAACCAGGAGACCTGAAGCAAAAAAAGAGGCAGTCCCAGGTGAATAAACTTGAAAGCAGAGACCCCAAAGATCCTAGTTTGGTTAGATAAAGGAGCAAAACCTTCGACCCTGTATGAATTCTTTTGCAGATTAAGCACTCGCCATAGTCCTTAATGAAATAGGAGATCATTCATAGAAAGCTTGTCATGCAGGCCAAGTCACAATCTCAATGAAGGAACTAAAACATTCTGTGAAACACTGGCAAATAAATTAGGCACAGGCATAATTTAAACAAAGAGGATCAGCATGCCAAACATGAACTGTCACATTTAATAACTCATATATGCTCATAATGTGATACACAGGTGAAGAATAGAGAGTTCAGAAAATAGCTGACACGACCTTGAAAATGATAAGGACAAACTGTATGGCCATTTCTTTCACAAAAATACTTTTGCTTATTTTCAGCTGGGCATTTAGAGCTTTGCTTAGGTGTCCTGACCCCTAAGGTTTTCCCTGGTATAAGATCACCATTAACTGCCCAGGAAACACAGTAATACAATTAAAATAATATTGTCTTAAGTAAGACAAAACAGATTATAAAGATATGTTTCCAAAATCAAGAATGTCTTCGAAAATCTCTCAAACAAAGGAAATCTTTCTTAAATTAGACATTAGACATCAGTCTCTCTCTTTTAGAGATCAGAATCCAGAATAGCGATGACAATCTGTTTCAGGATCTTCCATACCACAAACAACTTATATCCTCTGAAGACAGAGCGGATCTGCTCTGTTACAGCATTCTGCAATACAGTGCCTGGAATATACTATCTTCTGGCACATAAATACATCCTGTACTGCTACAGCCATAGAAGTAAACAATGTTAACTTGATGGCACTATAGAGCTTCTCCAACAACTGTCTCTCGTTTCAAGAGACACTTTTACAGATTTATTTCAGATTACCGACAAAGGGACCTGTATGACTATTCCATGCCTCATAAGTTTATAACAGATGTTCTTATTAATTGATTGTCCCTGATGATGCCCAAACGACTGTCACTACAGTGGATATGTCGGCACCCCTAACGTTGAGTGTTTTGTTTTAATGCACTTATCTAAAACAGAGTTCACTTGATGTTCTGAACAGGTACCTCATGAGTGAATATATGCATATTAAATATATGTTTTAATATAGCCTTATAGCCCGCCGTAGTGGGCTATGCGGGCAATTAATGGCCCGCTGAATCGTTAAAGGCCCGAGCCGAAGGCGAGGGACTTTAATGTAACAGCGGGACTTTAATAGCCGGTATAGCCCTGCTACGAAGGGCTATAAGGCTATTAGAACATTCTGCCACTAGAGGGCAGAATGTTCTAACAAATTAAACAAAGGGTTCTCGAAGCTCGAGGGGATATAAATTCCCTCGAACTTCGAAAAGCCTTTGTAGAACATTGGAATGTTGCTCTGCGGGCGTTTACCAGCCCGTAGAAGCAGGGAGCACTCCATTGTCTGCAATGGAGCTCCCAACATTCCAATGTTCTAATATGATATAAATAACACAGTTGTGCATAACATAAGTATTTGTAAAGTTAATGTTCATCCGAGGGTATCTTGGCATTCAGTAACACTTGTTTATTGTTACCCAACTCAATGGTACTCATTTTATCGACCTCAGAAGGATTAAAGGCTGAGTGGACCATCCAGGATTTTAGATGCAAGAGTAATGGCCCAGTGTTTTAGCCAAAGCTTGCAATAAGTTAAAATTTGCAAGTAGCTACATGTCCATTGTAATGGCAAACCACTTACCCATTCATTTAGAAAATAAAATAAAAACAGCAGAACAAGTAGGTGAATCTTTGATTCTTCATTGGAAATCCAATTCAGAGACACAACTGTCCCCACTATGAAATAAAGTTGCTCATCAATTTTCCTAAATTTCATACGAAGTTATGCAGTTGCCTGCCAACAGAAATGGACAAGAATGACTGATCACAAATGTGAATTTCCTAAATTCCTCCATACCGACTTCAGCCTATTTTTGGGTGCTAACCAGTCAATATAGATTGTCCAATTGAAATTGATAGGGTCTGACCTCATATGACGATTTGATTTTACACCTTGAAAAAGCCTCGGCTCATGGGCCACAGGAAGCGTAACACGTGTTGGCTGTGCATAAAAAGAATCTCACAACCGTACTTCTGCATAACTTTGAATAACATTTGGGAGAATTAATGGGCATACAACTGTTTCCAACTTTATTTCTTAGTGGGGACCGATGTGTTTCTGAATTGGATTTCCAATGAAGAATCAAAGATTCACCTACTTGTCCTGGTGTTTCTCTTGTATTACCCAGGACTTTAACCTGTGACCATGAGGTCGAACAGAGGCCCCTACAGTGAAAGCATTAATCTACTAAGCCACCACATCCAGCTCTGTGTCATATTCACAGTTGTACCATGTAACGTTCAGTAAAAACAAAACGAATCGGAATTATAGATCTGTCTTTTGTTCTTTAACCACATGTTTATGAATTCACATGGATTGCCCTTTTCAAAGTTTTATTCAGAGAATTAGTTGATTTTTAGACATAACTCTAGATGCTTCTAAGTCACTCCCAACTATTAATCCTTGTGAAGCCAAATGACCATTGATTTTGATATAATTACTTGCAACTTTACACCTATGGAATACATATCCTGTCTGTGAGAAATTGGGACATTGGTTGAGAGGGGTTTGAGCCCTTTTCAAGCAACAACAACAATCTCTTTCAGGAAGAAACACAAAAAGTCACTAAATTAACATGTGCGTAACTCTCAGGTAGGTTGGGGCAAAGAGCTGCCAGGATTCAAATTGAGGCAACTTGTAAAATATTTATTCAACACCTAAACACAACACAAGAAAAATACAAACGCCTATTTACGAAATAAAGTAATATATTAAATTATTTGACACCAAAAGTATGAAAATCCAATCACTAGAACTGGAGATATGCAACTGTAAAGATTTAGGTTAAAATGAGTGCCTAGAAGCACGAGTGTCAACTGTTAGTACCTGGTGGTTCCAGACAAGAAAAAGTCACTAGTTCATGCTGACTGAGATGGTGCATGTGCCGATACAGAGACCAGCTGTGTCCCACTGAGAATTTGCCTTATGTCCTAGATGCAAGTTCCGTGGAGTGCTGCAAGATCATGCATACATTTGCATCAGTTCTGAAGGGGACCCTGCAGGGCTTTTTCTACTCTTCTCTTCCAAGAGTCTGGGACTGGGGAGGCACTACTTGGGGGGTTAGGACTGACAGTAGGCACAGTCCAGGTTCAGGTTCCAAGCTGTTGCAGCCCTTGGAGTCACACTTGAGGCCCAGATTCAAGGTCCAGGCCCAGTCCTTCTTACTCAGGCATCAGGATAGCAGAACAATCCTTCTTGCAGACAGAGTAGCAGGGCAACAGAGCAGTCCTTCTCTGAGTCTTCTATAGGTCCAGAAGTGATCTGAAGAGATGGGTCAGAGGGTCCAATATTCATAACTGGTGCCCACATTGAATTGGAAGATGGTTCTGGAGATTTCCTCTACTGAAGGGTCAAGCATTTACTTCCTTCCTGCCCAGGTTACAGTCTGTCTAGGGGCACAGTAGGCTAGTGTGAAGTCCTTTGTCAGTGTGCTGAGACGGTGCCTTTGAAGTGCAAGTGTGGTAGGTGACAGCTCTGCCTCCTGACTAAGCCAGGATGGCCAATCTTGCCAACAACCAGACTCTCTATTGTGAAACTGTTTTGGAGGAATACTCAAAGGCCAACCATACCTAGAAAATGAAAATTTTCTAAAAGTGGCATTTTCAGAATTGTGATTTAAAATTAACCTTTGCCATTAAAGATGGTTTTGGATTACAATTATTTATGGACCAAACTTGTCATTCTTACCTACTCGAAATCATAAGTTCTCAATTATTAAATATAATCGAGAGTCGAGGCAGCAGACTAGTGTTTTGCGAACTCACCTGCTTGGCCACCTCCTGGGCTACTATAAATGATATCACTTCGGCGCCCGCACAGCGGGCGCGCCGCTGGCACGCCGCTGGCACGCTGAAGGCGAGCCTAAGGCAAGCCCGTCTGCGCCCGTCCGCGCCGGGACGCCGCCAGACGCCAGCACCCCTGCCTCTCTCACTGGTGATGCTCTTAGATATTCTTGTGAGGAACTCCTGGGGTTGGCCTCTAAGTGCTCTACAGCACCGTGGGCCTCCCTTGAGATGAATTATGAGTGTGAACTGTGTGCCTTTAAGATTAACGTGGAGGAGCAGTCCTCTCGTCCACCTAGCCATACTGCTTACAAGTTTCTCAGTTTAAATTGCCGCTCATTAGTGAGTCATTATGCAGATGTATTCGATCTTCTTATGGCCGATGCACCAGATGTTCTTTTCCTCACTGAAACGTGGTTGACCAGTGACACAGTGGCTGAGCCAGGGTTAGCTCTGCCGGATGGTTATATTTTACAGAACATCAACAGAGAGGGGGGAAGAGGGGGCGGCATGGCGGTTATAGCAAAAGCTGCATTTGCCGTCAGCCTGCTGAAGGAAGAAATAACAAGCTGTGAGAGTGCGCTATTTAAAATAAAGCTTAACTGCAATCTAACTATGTCCGGTCTTCTGATCTATAGACCTCCAGGGCCTTCGGGGATCTGCCGTGAGGATCTAGTGAACAAAATCGGACCAATGGCTGGTAAAGCAGCTAACTTTACAATCTTGGGGGATCTTAATCTCCACCTTGAGCTGGACGAAAAGGCTGAAATTTCCAATTTCTTAGCGGACTTGGAAGCTTTTCAATTGCTTCAGCTGGTTTTAGAGGGCACTCACGTAGCTGGGCATCTACTTGATCCCATTTTCTCTAACCTTGAGTGTTTAAAGACTTGGTCTGACCACTTAGTGATTCCTTTCTCTCTGCTGTGGCAGGGTAGCGCAAAGGTGGATCACCCTACGGTCGTGGCCAAACGGCCCTGACATAAATTAAATCAGGAGTTGCTTACCATCTGGTTGGCAGAGCACAGACCTCAGCTCCCCCCAGATATCGAGGAGGCTCAAAAGTGCTTCCATGACTGGCTAGTAGCTGGTCTGGATAGTTGTATTCCAGCAAAACAGAGGGGTAAGGGTCGAGGGCCGTCTAATTCCTGGTTTACAGCGCTATTGACTCAGGCAAAGAAGGGTGTAAAAAGTTGGAACGCGTTTGGCGCCGTTCTTACGAGCCATCTGCAAAAATAGTATAGCGTGAGGCAGTGAAGGCTTATCACAAGCTCATCCGCAAATCGCGGGCAGAGTTTGTTGCTAATAAAATCTTAACTAGCTCCAACCAGACCAAGACCATCTTCAAGTTATTAAAAAACTTGAGGAGCACAGGTACGACTATCTCGTCCTCTTTAGCCTCTAACCATCACTGTGAGGTCTTAGCACTCCACTTTGTGAAGAAAGTGGAGTTGATCTATTAAGGTCTCTCCACAGGGAAACTCCCCAATGAGGATGCTGTGTTGATGGGGCCAATTGCCAGTTTGAACAAGGGCCTGACATCTTTTCCACTGCTGTCGCCCTTAGAGTTTGAGACTCTAAGTGTCAAAATTAAATCAGGTTCACCAGCTGATCCTATGGCAGCAACTTACTTCCACCAGCTGCAGACTCCTATTGCCCCAGTGGCTCTTGAACTGGTCAACCTTTCACTGAAGTCAGCCTCTGTCCCAAGGGTATGGAAGCATGCAAAAATTATTCCATTATTAAAAACGCCCTCACTTGACCCAGATAACCCGGGCAACCACCGCCCCATCTCTCAGCTCCGTTTTATGGCAAAGGTGGTGGAGGCCCATGTTAATTCCATTCTGTCAAAACACTTCGACAATCATAATATTTTTGACCCGTCCCAACATGGGTTTTGGCCACGTCATAGTACTGAATCTGCTCTCCTCGCTGTCACGGAAACCATCAGAAGCCGGTTGGATGAAGGGCACTCTGCGGCCTTGGTCCTATTGGATCTAAGTGCCGCTTTTGACACGGTGTCCCATGCGATCCTTCTCCAACGGCTCTGGACAGTTGGATTCAGAGGTGATGCCTTGGAGTGGATTCGATCCTTCTTGGCGGGGCGATCATTCCAGGTATCTGTGCCGCCCTTCCATTTGCAGGACTATGCCCTGTGTAGGGGGGTACCTCAAGGCTCCATCCTGAGCCCACTTTTATTTAATCTGTATGTGGGTCCATTAGCAGAGGTGGCTAGAGGCAGGGGACTGTCCCTGGTGTCGTATGCAGACGAAACTCAGTTGGTGAATTCCTTCTCAAAAAAATGCTGTGCCAACCTTGAGAATTTTAAAGAAGATTTGACTGTTATCTCGGGCTGGATGAAGGATAATTGCCTTCAATTAAATGCCAGCAAGTCCGAGATTTTGTTATTTGGGAAGGATCAGGGACTCTGGTAAGAGCAGTGGTGGCCTGAACATCTAAAACCTGCCCCGTCACTGAAGAAGTCGGTAAAAAAATTGGGTGTCTGGTTCGATACCTTATTAACCTTTGATAAACAGACAAGAGCTGTTGCTGCTGTCTGTTTTGGGCTCTTAAGAGGTTTGAGGCCTTTGCTTGGTTTCTTTCCGCCTAGAGTACGTCAAACCATCATGCAAGCCTCCATACTTGCGAGGCTTGACTATGGCAATGCTCTATATCTGGGTGCCAACAAGGCTAGTATCAAGAGTCTCCAGAGGATCCAAAACACGGGTGCCCGTATGCTAGTGACACTCCCTCGGTCTCATTCAGCTGCACGGGTGATCTTGAAACTGCATTGGCTGCCAATTGAATCCCGTATTCAGTTTAAGGTGCTGTGCATTGCCCATAAAATCCTGCGACAGCATGCCCCCAGTGGGCTATCAGGCTTATTGAAGCCGTATTTGCCTAAACGTGCTTTCCGTTCCGCCCACCAAGGTCTGGTATGTGTCCCTCGAGTGATGAAATCAAGGACCGGGGGTCATTCATTTGGCTTTTTGGCAGCCAAACTTTGGAACTCCCTTCCAGCTAGCATTCGGGCAACTCCTAATCTTTTGGCATTCCGGAAATCCTTATAAACATGGCTGTTCCCTTCTACTTAATATTTGATGCCTGTGAATCCCCTTGTTTTCCTCCCTTCTGATTTCTGGTCTGCGCTGAGACGCCTCGTCGCTGAGGCAGCCATGCGCACTATAAATCCCTTTATAAATAAATAAATAAATAAATAAATAAATAAATAAATAAATAAGGTAACCCAATGTCAACCTATATGAAAGGTAGGCCTTGCCATCATAGAAAAATGAATTTGAGAGTTTTGTATGACCAGGACATGTAAAGTTCATGCCAAACTTTTTAAACAAAAGGCATCTTGCCCATAGGTTGTTTAGGGCCTAAACTAAGAGTGACTTATATGAATCAAGTAGAAAGGGTTAGGCCTGACAAAAGTTTTATTTTGTTAATTTTACCAGGTCAAATGTTAGTTAAACAATTTACAAACGAGGTATTGGATATATTACAGCACCTATTGTCACAATGGTAAACTATTTTCATGTGGTGCAAGGATCAAAAGAAACAAGACCTTATAGTTTCTTAACCGTCACTAAGATTCACATAAACAATATGCCAAAATTTGATCAGCACACATTAACTCATGAAATCAAGGTCACAAAACAAATATATTCGTAGACAGTTACAATGGATTTATAATAATTTATTATTTTATTCTCCACAGGGTAGCCAACACGTTTCGTCCTTTTATAGGACTTCTTCAGGGCTACAAGACATAGACAAAATACAAATCATTTTAAAACCATATTATATATACTTTCAATATTTATATATACATTACAATTCATATTATATTTACATATTTACAACACCACCACGTGGATTAGCATCTGTGTTGGTGCAAACTACAACAAAGGTATCATTAAGATATGCCATTTACATTGGTATTGATTAATCAACATCTTTATTAAATAAAAGAATACAGCCTCATAAATAATTGACTGACAGAGTAATCAGAGGTCGCCATATTTTCCTATCATTCACAGTCTGATACCGCTATTGAGAGATTTTACAAAAAAGTAACTGCAGGCTTTTACCAGTTGGAAGATAAACATTGAGGAACTTTTTTTGCACTCATCATTAAAATCTTTCCAAAAATGACAAGGATGCCCTTCTAGACCTTAAAAAAGATCAGAGCATTGTGATACGAGAATTGGATTAAGGGGGCAATGTTGTTATTCTTAACATTGTGGATTATCTAGATGAGTTGAACAGACAACTTGACAATAAAATGTGCTATGAGAGGCTCAGGGGAATCACATTCCTGAGATTGAAAGAAATATCAATGTTCATCTGAGAGAATGGATGAGGCTTGTCTTATATCTGACAAAGAATATAAATATTTAATGGCTGAAAACTCTAGATTTCCATGTATTTATTCCCTTTCTAAAATTCCTAAGACCGTACAAATTCCTCCAGGGAGCCAATGATTTCTGGGAATGGAGGGCCCACTGAGCATCCAGCAGAATACATAGCTGCATATCTAAAACCGCATGTAAAAAAGTACCCTCCTTTCTTAAGGATAGTCAAGATATTTTGGACAAATCGGAAGACTTATGCTGGGATAGCGAAGATCTTCTTTTTGTAACTATGGACGTTGAAAGTCTGTATACGTGTATTCACATTAAATGTGGACTGGAAGCACTTAGATTCTGTCTGTATAGAAGAAGTGCAAGCCACCTTGAACATACTCAAATGTTGAAAGAGATGGCAGAGCTAGTCTTGAAAAATAATGCTTTTTTACATAATGGTATATGGTGCCTCCAAGGACAGGGTACAGCAGTGGGCTCAAGGTTTGCTCCATCTTATGCAAACCTTTTTATGGAGCAGACCCATGGTAGAGGAGCCCAAAACTGTTTTAATGAAATCACGTTCTATAGTCGTTTTATTGACGACATACTCATGATTTGGAATGGTGATGTCAGGGAATTGGAAGATTATCATGCCTATTTGAATAAGAATAGATTTAATGTCAAGTCAACAATGACATATAACAAACATGAAATTGAGTTTTTTGATCTTAGATTATATGTGAAACAGGGCAAGATTCATAGAGATGTCTTAAAAAAACCCACTGCGTGCAATAGTGTTTTGCACGCCTCTAGCTTCCACCCACAAATCACCATTGACGCCAATCCCTATGGAGAGATGGTACAAGCTCGCAGAAATTGCAGTGAGGAGAAACACTTTATTTGCATCTTGAATGACATCAAAAGTAATTTTAAGAAACAAGGATACAACAGTAAATGTCTTGCAAAAGCTGAGAAAAGGGCTATAGGATCGGATAGGAAAGTAACCCCTACTGGCAACCAAGGACAAATAAAAAAAAGGAAACAAAGGAAAAAGTCCAAAGAGGATGTGCTGTTTATTACACAGTATAATTTATATAGCAGTCACATATTCAACATACTGAGAAAACATTGGTCGATTCTGAGCTCAGATACGGCTTTGTCAAGAATAATCTCAAAGAAACAAAGGGTTATGTATTGAAAGGAAATACCATCAAACACAAATGGTGTCAAAGTTATGTGCAAAGGAATGATACTGAGCACAAAGTTACAACATGGTTGCCAACTAAACCAAATGATTTTTATACTTGTGCCAATTGCTCGATTTGCCGTTTAGGTAGGAACAAAGTTTTAGGATTTATGTTTAACACTGACAAGTGAGATTACGTCATATATTAATTTTAACACCACATACACTATATATGTAATTGGTTGCGCCTGTGGTAAGATCTACATAGGGAGCAGCATACAATGCCTTAAAGTAAGGATACAGGAGCATGTATGTGCAATTAAGAATGGCGATGAGAGATATCCGATCGCCATGCATATTAAACAAGAACATCCTGAGAAAAGTGACATATGGTTCCACGCCATAGAGCATATTGCCTGCAATGAAAGTGGAGGAAATAGAGAATTGTTTCTATGTCAGGGCGAGTCTAGATGGATATGTCATCTGCTATCGGTACTTCAGGGCCTTAACAACAACTCTGAAATGCATTACTTTTTATAATCTTAATATCCTTCTTTTTGCTTTACACTGTAAAATGATGTATTCTTATTATCCTTTGAAGATGCAAACATATGAACAAGCTTGCCAATGGTTTGTTTATGGTTGAAGAAATCTTCTGCTATATAATGTTACGGGGTAATTAAGAATTTGTGACTTTTCTTTCATAAAATACCAGCAGATGCCAGTTTTAACCTTGTGACATCAAAGATAATGAAAAGTGAAACATTAACTATCTCTAATGGACATTTGAATTGGCTTTTACATGAATCTTTAAGTGACAAATGGCAGTCTAATGTGACTATAATGATTGGCAGCCAAATTGGGACTGGAGCCATTATGGAAAATATGGCTCTAGGATGATTGTCAAAAGAATACTTGACTTTTGAAGATCACATATGTAACATCGGAAAAACAGCTACAATCTGTAAAATTAATGCCCTAATCGTGTTTGACATATAAATTCACATGTGATCACCTTATGATTATTCATGTAATACATAAATTGAATTAATTACTTAGGGCAATATAACTTTGGAGTTGCTCTGCTAGTAGAGTTGTTGCCACCGCTCCATTATTAATCTAAATAAATTCAAAGACTGTAAGGATAGAAATTCTGGAGGTCTATTGAGATATTAGATTTACACCAGCTTAAGATGGCTGCTATTCCGAGTGCTGATCTTGGTGTAACTTTACATGTGTAAAGAGTATGGGGAAATGTAGTAGCCAGGTAGTCAACAGGCCATTGTTAAATACTCTAGAAACAGTAAAGATCTCAAATTTGCATTATTAATAGCATTCTTGCCATCATGTCGCTTCTGATAAAAACATCCTCGTAGATGGTAAAAATATCCAAGGTTGAAGGCTAATTGAGACAATATATTTATGTCGATACCAAAGGGGATGATGGATGGAGCGTTTAAGCAAAGCAAACACTCACCCCTAGTCAACTGATCTGGGTTTAATCCATCATCATTCTTTAGCTCCATCCACCACCCCAGTTCAGACATAGCCGTATGCAAATCAGTCTGAACCTGTGACTCATAGGAACAGTCCAGCGCTGAACTGCCAAGCCATGTCTTGGCTGGACCGGAAGCAAGCATCCAGGGATCGCTTTCGGGTTCATAACCCTCATCAGCCAGGCAATCTTGCATACAGTGGCAAAGTGAGCAAGGGACCCACGTCTGGGCATACCCTGTCAAATTAGGGCAAACAAAGCTATACCAAAGGGGATGATGGATGGAGCATTTGAGCAAATCAAACACTCAGCCCAACTCAACTTATCTGGGTTTAATCCATGCCCAGACGTGGGTCCCTTGCTCACTTTGCCACGGGATTCAAGATAGCCTGGCTGATGAGGGTTATGAACCCGAAACTGGTCCCTGGATGCTCTATATTATGTTTATAAATGGATTGGAATGGAAACTCTATTGTTCATCATTTATGACAACCTCACTAAATTATATTGTCTGTAAATTCAAATGGCACATTCCACTGACTTTTTGTCTTATTTGTTTGCTTTTATTGTCAGAAGAGACACCACATCCAGTACTGCTAGACAGAAGGTCAGCAGTGACACCACCTGTGTGTGCCTTTGCTTCTGCTAAGAACTTGAAGGTGGTCCCAAAGAAGGGTGTTCCTGCTCAGAAAGTAGCCAGTGAGGAGGAGAAGAAGGAGATTGCCACCACTAGTGTGCTGCCCTCCAACCCTTTTCAGGAAATATGGTATACATGCTGCACCCTTCCTCTCGGCAGAAAAGGCTGAGAAAAGCACTTCTGCATTGATAGCACTACCTCAATTTAAGTCCATGTCTCTCATTATGACAACAAGCAGTGAGTTTGAACTGGATTGGTCTCAGCCACAAAGTATCCAGTTATCACAGGAAAGTTGACAACAAGATCTTCATCCAGCAACAGTTCTTCCTGAACTAATTACAGTACATCAGATTGAGCAGGTTGAACCTCTTGCTGAGCAAAATGTTGCTCTTCGAAATTGACTTCACAATCTTCAGTAAGAAAAGGAAAGGGCACTCCACCATCTACTCTAAGCCCCCTTATGACAATCTGGACAAGCTTTGAACCCCAGCTGAGTCCAAGACTTGCCACTAGAGGCAAGGGAAAAGCTTTATAACAATGGAAAGTGACAGTGATCACAAGCCAGGGATTGTCAATATGGAGACCAGCTCAGAGGATGCCAAGATGACCCCTTCTATTCAACCTGTTCCGAGGGATGTGGTTCCACCAACACCGCCAGCTTCCATATTTCTAAGACCACTGTCAAGACCTGCATCAACCACTACCACAGTCAGTCGAAGTACACTCTACTGTGAGGCAAATGACATACTCAACTACCTCCAGTAGTTCAGGCATTGGCAGTGGCACTCTAAAAAAGTTATCCTTCCCAGTTTGTGACTTCTTTTCGATTAGTAAGCAGAATGATAACATTGCAATGTGCTCTATTTGCCACACAAGAGTTTGTTGAAGTAAGCCAGGTTACACTACTGTACTGGAGGTCAAACGTCCCATATGAAAAAAACATTACACTATCCAGTGAGAAAACGACCTTAAAAAGGTAGTTTGTAGTGGTGGTGATTAGCAAGGGGAAGCAGCTCGGTTTACCGTGATAGATGAAGGCGGTGGTTATGACAAAGAAGAAGCTGACTGCATTAGGAAATCCAGCCCTGATGCAAGAAAGTCCCCTTTAGTGTGCCAGCATCATCCACAATAGCAACCTCCAAAAGGCACAAGACTCATATGCAGACACCTCCGCATAGTGATTCTGGCAAGACACACATTGAGTCGATGTGGGAGAACATGGCTGCCGCGTAGCGCGCAAGCTCCGGAGGCTCCCAGCCATTGTGAACCATGGATATCGCACCTACCATTACCTCTTAATGCCACTCATATCTCCCCGAAAGCTTTAACCCCTCGATGTGGTTCACCACTGATAATATCACACGACTGGCGACTGCTGGCTGGTAATTCCATCGCTCGGAATCGGCCACCAGTCAGTGCAGTGTCACTGTCGCCCTGGAGCTCAGGAAGAGCCACAGGACAGCAGCGCCTGTCTACCTCTGGACGAGTGGTGGCAGTGTCACAACATACGCTGCAGCACATGATCGGGTGTTTTTGAGGTCGGAATCCCCTCGTTTGAAGAGCAGTCAAGCACCATTAGCGATGGAGTTGAAAAGTAGGGGGGCCAGTGGTTGTTCTTTGAGTGCTAAAAGAGCAGGTGTTAGTGGAGTCCCAAGCTGAGATAGAGGGGAAGTCTGTAGACAAAGAAAGACAGACTCCCTCACTCGACTTAGCTGCTCTGCCCAGCTCAGCTTCCCCAGCAAGCTCTTATAGGGTCTCCCCAGGAAAAAACCGAGGCGAGAAGTGAAAAAGAAATGTAAACAACAAAAGAAAAAAGAAGAGTTCACAGATCCTAAGCTTAGGATTAAACCATCTCTGTCCTCTTTTTCGTAATACAACCATCAGTGCTTACACTAAAAAGACCACCACAAGTGGAAGTAGAAGGTCCTAAAGCCATTCGGGGGTTAGTAGCTCTTATAGATACCCTAGCTCTAGGTATGGAAAGTGGTGAGCAATCTGGTCAAGGCAACACTGAAAAAGTACTAAAGCTGTTTCTCCTGACGGAATAAAAAAACACAATGGTCAAATGGGTGATAACACCCAGGACAAAGGAGAAAAGGATTATGGTTGGCATACACCAGATACAAATGTATGAACTCCTGACAATAGTAATCCGGGCGGACAATCGGTCATCTCCTTAGAGGCGAGGTTGGGAACTTTAACTGTAAACAATAGGAATGGTTTCTAAGTATCAGAGGCAAATCAGTCGAAATCTGTGCGTTTTGCGAGACAGTGGAAAAAAGTTAGATACGCTATCCGACAGGACAGAAATCCTCAAAAATACAGTGGTGGAATTAAAAAAAGAACTGGCCAGTAGCAGAACGGAGATCCAGGCACCCCCTAGGGATAAGCAGGGCCTTCAGGAAAAGTTGGAACAGTTGGAAAATATTTCCAGAAGGAATGAACTGATTATGTTAAATGTACCTTAAGGTAAAGAGAGGGGTTATTTAAAATCATTTGAAGTAGCTCTCATAAAAGCCTCAGTTCAAGTAGAGGAAAGTGAAGTAGATATCGCAAAAGATATACAAAGAATACACAGGGATCCCTTTAGGAAAAACCCGGGTAGAACAAAACCAAGAAAGATTCTTATCAATTTTCAGACTTATGCGCTAACGGAAATAGTTCTTGTGTCTGCACTAAAATTAAAAACCCTGAAAGGCCCTTACTTTTCTTTCGAAATAATATCAGACTTATCACCAGCCACTCTAGATAGGCAGTGGGAGCTGTGTAAACGCATGGATGATTTTAAAAAAACTGGGGCAAATGTACAACTTAAATTTCCAGCATTACTGAGAATAATGCACAATAATAAAATGCACATGATCAGAAACACAAGGGAAGCAGATGACCTATTAGAAAGCATCAAGGGAGATGGAGGGGGTAGTTGAGGAGGTAGTTGTAAGATAATGAGCTTATATTCACTTAACATGGGAAACATCCGTTACAACGCGGATGTTACAACGCGGTGCTGTTACGACGCGTCCGTAACAACGCAAGTCGTTACCACGACTTGCGCTGGAGGGCGCTAGAAGATTAAAAATAGTAAATTTACTATTCCAACACCTTCCCTAGTGTCCACGGGGACTGATGTTAGAATAGTAAATTATACTATTCGATATCCGCGCCCCCAACGCAAGTCGTGGTAACGACTTGCGTTGTAAGGGACGCGTTGTAACAGCACGCGTTGTGACGGTACGCGTTGTACCGTCACCAATCCACTTAACATACACACAGAATTTTATTGTTATTTTTTAGTGGGGCTGGGAGTTAACGGAGCAAAAGACTCCTTTGGACTAACATCATGTCCAAGTAGAAGAAGCAGGGGTGGGTTCTCCAGGGTAAGGTAGGACGGAGGGGCGGTAGAAGGGTTTCACAGGGTGGGGAGCATATGGAAAAAAAATCCTCAAATACCTCAGGACAAGTAAGCAGAACTAGCATAAAAAAGACATGTCCATTCAGACCCTAACTTGGAATGTCAAGGGGCTACATGTGAAGGGGTGTAGGGACAGGTTACTTCAATATCTTAGAGATTCCCCAGCACAGATTTTCGTTCTACAGGAGACTCCCTTGTTGAAAAAGGAATGTGTTGATGTCTTTGAAAAACAAAGATGGGTACAACAAGTTTTATGCACGGGTCAGAAGGGGATGCATAATTGTGAAAAAACAAGCAGAAAATATGGGTGACAAAAATGAAGACTGATAAAGGGGGTTGATGGATCATAGCCGATGCTAAAATAGATGATAGGCCATTAACGCTAGTAGGCTACAATGACCCAAACCATGACGATTGCGAACCATTAAAAAATCTGTTCGCCAATCTTTTAGATGTCTCTGGTCCGATAATTATGGGAGGGGATTTTAATGTTGTATTAGGCCTAAAATTAGATAAATCAAATAGAACTAGAGCAAAATCAAATAGAACTAGAGAAACACTGACGCCCAATTCATGAGCATTATTAAAAACCATTAGAGCAACAAGGAAACAGCCAACCTATACAAAAACTCCCTGGTTTTTGTGATGCACCATCCTCCTTATATTTCCTCCCCAGTAATTTAAACCTAGGCCAGAGCCTTATGCTCGCATCGTGTGCAACTCTGCTACCCCTGCCGTTCCTCTAGGGGCTGTTAGAATAACCAAAAATACAATTGTGACAACTGCAGGTTGCACCACCTTACAAAAAAGTCCATATAAGAATACATATACGAATGTCCGTCCAGTATTGAGATATCAAAAAATTCTTTATTCTTCTTTTACAATGATGACAGGTGCACAGCAAAACAGCCACAACAGCCAATGTGTTTCGTTCTATGCCTAGAACTTAATCAGGGCTATAAGACAATGTTTTAAAAAGATAAATATATAGTTTACTATATTGCCATGCACATTGCTAAGCTTATAGTTCCTTATATACAGATAATAAAAACATAACAAAACAACCTCACAGTTAAACATATTTATTACAAGAGAAAGAACAACATGATTCGCTTCTGTTGTTTTTCTGACATGTTACCAATGCCCCAGGTATCTGCTAAGTGCCACACACACTTATGTTTTTATTATCTGGAATGTGGAATTAGAAAGGAAGCAGTTCCTAATGAGGAATCAACTCTTAGAGATCCTCCAAATAAGGATTATAAAAAGGTGGGATACTAAAAGATTTGTGCATTTTGAGTATGGAGAGGGAGCAGGTAAACTCCTAGCCTGGAAGGTTAAGACGGAACGGAATAAGAACAGCGTTAAGGAGATCAAGGAAGATTCGTCTGGAAATATTATGAAGGGTGAGACATAGATTAAAGAGGCCTTTATGGAGTTCTTTAGTAGTTTATACACAGAAGAGAAGGAAGAACTGGTAGACACCGAGATATAGGGCTGGCTTGCTGAATCCATTCAACCTAAAGATACTAATCAACAAAAGATTCTAAATCAAGAGATTACCAAGGAGGAAGTAGTTAAGGCCGTTCAAACGGGTAAAGGGGGTAAAGTGGCTGGGCCTGATGGTATACCTATGTAGCTGTATAAAATCTTGGCAGCTGTGGTATCCCCTCTTTAGACATTAGTGATGGGTGAGGTACTAGGTCATGGAACACAGTTACTATAGTCATGGAATGAGGCCACAGTCACCCTCATCTTAAAACTGGGTCAATATCTAGTATCATGTGAGTCGTATCAACCAATATCTCTTTTAAACTCAGACTATAAAATCTTCACAAACATTTTAGCTAGTAGACTAGCTAAAAATGCGGGTTCTATAACTTATGAAGACCAGAGAGCCTTTGTGAAAGGGAGATATCTACATGAGCTTACCTATGAGCTAATCAGGGCTATCAATTTTGCTACACCCTTTGACACTCCTTTAGCTATAACAACATTGGATGTCTCTAAAGCATCTGATAAGGTGAGAGGGTCTTATCTGTTTTTAGTACTGAAGAGATATAATTTGGGAGACAATTCTTGTAGAGGCTTAAAGTTAATACACCAAGAACATGTAGCAAGAGTCCTGGTAAATGGAAATCTATACTCACCCTTCAAAATACTTAGGGGTACAAGACAGGGTTGCCCTCTTTCCCCTCTTTTTTTAAATTTTTACATAGAACCCTTGGCCTTTAGAATTAGACATACAACTGACATTCCTCCTTTTATCAGGTAGATTGGATCAGAAAAGTTGCGCTATATGCTGACGACCTTATGGTATATTCATTTGACCTGGACGCTGTTCTACCAATAATTCTACATATAGCAACAGAATTTAGAGACGTTTTGGGGTACTCAGTGAATGAGCACAAGACAGAAGTGATGATATGGAACCAAGTAAGCAGTAATCCACTAATTAAAAGGGAGATGCGATATCTTGGTTTAAGAATAGTTCAAGATATTATTGTAATTGCAGAAATGTATTTAAGGAGGGTTTTAAAGAGAGTGTCTAACTAATGAACAGATGGGTACAACTCCCGTTAACGATCTTAGGTAGAGTTAGTTTGGTCAAGATGGCTATTCTACCAATACACCTTGTCTTTGGTCTGTATGTGCTGCAGACTTCACCCCACGCAGTTAACTAAAGCAGATGGACATTGTGCAGTCTACATTTCAGTGTCGAATTAAACAAACTGTGCTGCAGTTTTAGGAGGCAAAAATCTGAGGGCAAGGTGGTTAAGAGTGGGATAGCTTAACAAATATATTATAGTCAATAAGAAAGCAAGGTGACCTATCACTCACCCTTGTCACCACTGGGACTTCTCCCATACCTTCGACCTAGGCCTCATCCATACCTGATTGACTGGTGCTGGCTGCACACTGGTGGACTGCACGCCTAGGCAAAAATATAATTCACCTAATTTAGATACCAGATTAACCACCTAGCACCTATTTTGTACAAGGTACAACAGCAATCCCCCACTAAGGTTAGGTTAGCTATCTTCTATCAAAAGTATCACTTTAGGAGGTTTGATTGACAACATTTTGAAAACAAGGCAATCAACCAAAATCATTTTTTTCCTAACGGAGGGATAAGGTTATGAATGCATATGAACGAAATTCGATGAAGGGGTGGAACGGAATGCAGATAGTATTGGTTGGTATTCCATTCCTGTCATGTTGCAGTTAGGCCTAGGCAGAATATTCTGCTTTGCTCCTGGATTAGTGGAATTTTTCCTACTCTGCTCTCCTTGTAGCATGCGGAGGTCTGGACAACTCCACAGAGCCGAGTTTTATCCTCGCTCGCACTCACCAACATTCAGTTGGCAAGCTTGTGCGAAGAAAATCTTACTCCAGACCACCTCCAGGCGAGATTTCTCTACCTAGGTTTTCGCAGATGGTCACTACCACTTCAATCGCATTGAAAAACTTTCAGTTTGAGTAGAGAGGAAGCTGCAGAAAGAAGCAACCTCTCTTGCGCCCTCTTGCACTGCACTTGGTGCAGTTCATGCTGATTTTACAGCATGGGACAAACAACCCGGAACTCCGTGAACTCTGCCAACTGTCATGGAAAGTACTAGTACAATACTCCTTTGGGGTCCATGACTACTCTATCTTTGCCCTGTACTTTTTGACTGTTTGCTGAAAGCCTTCTCAACCAACATGTCTTGGGAATAGATCATTGGGCCTGCAATCCTCTTCATGTTACTAAAATCTGTTTTATTAAAAGTACTACACAAGACAAGTTAAAGAGTGGCATGGCAAAGCTTACTGAAAAAATTGAACAAAAGAAAGCTACATGCAAATTGAAAGTAAGATGCAGACACAGGAAAAATAGAAAGCACAGGAATATGCAGAAATAGCAAAAAGTAGGTAGTGGAGTTAAAAATGATAAAAAATATGACTTACTTGGGTCACCAGAATCCCTTGCCATGGCCACAGAAGTGGTCGCGGTTGCCCTGGTGTTGGGACCAGCATCAGCAACTTGCAAGCTGCTAGGCCCTTTTCCCCCTTGGATCATTATGAAAGTTATAAAGAAAAAAGGAATGATGATTAGTGGTAACTTCTACAGAAAACATTTTATCAATCACAGCATTGTACTTTCTAAATCAGAAACCCTATTCCTAGTTTCCTTACGTACAAAAGAATTACATTTTGAACTACTAGATTCAGTCCAATGAATGATCTTAGCTTCTGCACACGTTTAATGGTGAAGTGGATCTCCCTTTGTGTACTACACCTCAGGGAGATTAGGACTGTATGAGTCACATGAAGCCACAGAGAATAATAAAACCCTGAATACGCTACCATTTTAATAGTGACATCCTTTAAACAAGCTCCAGTGAGCATCTGACTCAGAGTGGAAAGGAATCCTGGCAGTATCATTCACTTGACTTCCACTCCTATGGTCCTTATACCCTCCTTGTCAGTCTGGCACCATACACCACTACTCTGGAGACCAGGGCCCAGATTTATGAAGGGTCTGTGTTGCCCTTATACCATACCTTAAGTCATATTAACCAAGCCATGCAAAGCCACCTTCCATGGCCCTGCATGGAGTAATGTAACAACAGGCAGTGCAAGTGGCTGGCTTATGCTACTCTGCAATGGAAAGGCATAACAATGTTGGAAAGTAGGTATTCACAGATATCCACCCATGTATTTTGGAAAATTCCCAGAATTTTCATCACTGGTAAACCTGGGAATTAATCAAAATGCTATGCCTTCACAGTATAGGTGCAACAAGGCGACATATATTTATTTGTACTTGTGTTTTGTTCTTTCTAAGTGTGCTGCATTCTGCAGGACACTTAAAAGGGGGAAAAGCCTCTAAGGATTGTACCTGTGCAGGAAGATGTCCCTTCCAGCACACAAAAATCATCAAATGAGTAATGTGGAACCCATGGAATCATGGCACAAGGGTGCCTGACTTTGTGCTAGGAAGCATAGAGAGAGCAGGAATGTGACATTTCTTGGTAAATATTATGCCATATTCCTGCCCTCTCCCTTTGGTGCAAGTTGTTTTGCTGACCTGAACAGTGTGATCTTTGGATAAATCTGGGCTCAATGCACTCTGCAAAGTGTATAGATAAACCCTGATCCCACCCTTTTTGAAACAAAGATAGTGGATGCAAGCACTCACTGATGCACTGCATTTAATTAAGAGAGTGGCATGCTCAAACATTAAAATAATTTCTTGGATGAACATGGTACCATGCTCATAAATAAAATAACCTTTTGTATCAGAGGGCACATGTGGCCACATCATTTGTTGCAAAATAAATGTTATATATTTATATGTATGAATGTATATCTATATACATCTAAATTCGAATGTCTGACATAATATCGACAGACAGAATATCGAAATGCAAAAATATCGGAGCAAAAATATCGACAGCAAAAATATCGGAATCCTATCTTCATTAAGGTAAGTACAAAAATATCGAAAAAATAATATCGTAGTACAAAAATATCGGAATCAAAAATATCGTTTTTTTAAATGTATTAATAATAATGTAAAAATAATTTTAAAATACATATAATTTTAGAACTATTAAATAAAAATATTAAAACAAAATTAAAACTAATACATATACATTTAAAATAAATAAAACACTTAATCATTTAATGTAATTTAAATTTTTTTCATGTAATTTATTTGATTTAATGTAATATTTTTTTGTTTTTACCCTGTACGCCTGTACCCCAAAAACCCAAAACTGACCCTGAACCCTAAAAATATCCCTGTACCCCAAAAACCCAAAACTGACCCTGAAACCTAAAAATACCCCTTTACCCAAAAACTGAAAACTGACCCTTATCCCTAAAAATACCCCTTTACCCAAAAACTGAAAACTGACCCTGAACCCCAAAAATACCCCTTTACCCAAAAACAGAAAACTGACCCTAAACCCTAAAAATACCCCTTTACCCAAAAATTGAAAACTGACCCTGAACCCTAAAAATACCCCTTTACCCATGAACTGAAAACTGACCCAGAACCCTAAAAATACCCCTTTACCCAAAAACTGAAAATTGACCCAGAACCCTAAAAATACCCCTTTACCCAAAAACTGAAAACTGACCCTGAACCCTAAAAATACCCCTTTACCCAAAAACTGAAAACTGACCCTGAACCCTAAAAATACCCCTTTACCCATGAACTGAAAACTGACCCTGAACCCTAAAAATACCCCTTTACCCAAAAACTGAAAACTGACCCTGAACCCTAAAAATACTCCTTTACCCAAAATTAATTAATATTATTTAATTACCAATTAATTATTAATTAACAATACCAATAAAGTAAATATATTAGCACATTTGCTGTAATTAATTTAATTTAATAATTAATATTATTTTTCCCAATTAATTAATTAAGAATAACAATAAATTATATATAAAAAATTACTATAATTAATGTAATTAAATAATTAATATTAAATAATTACCAACTAATTAATACTTATAAATATGTAAAAAATTATATTAATTAATTAACGAATTAATAGAAATTAATTACCAATTAATTATTAATTAAAATATGTACAAACATATATCAATTAATTAATTATTATTAAATTACTTCCCACCCTATTCCCCTATAAACCCATAACCCGCTACAGAACATATTTATCAATTAATCAATTAATTAAAAATAATTAAAAATTATTTCTCAATTAATTAATTAATAATTCCTACTAAGTATTAATTAATTTAACATAATTAAATTACTTCCCACCCTATTCCCCTATAAACCCACAACCCGCTACAGTAGTAAAAGACAATATTTAATTAAATTACATTAAAAATAAATAATAAAACATAATAAATACAATATAATATACACTAAATTTATTTAAAAATTGATATTAGTAACATCGAAGTTATTAATTTCGATATTATTGACATCGATATTTACAACTTCGATATTACTGATATCATACCAATATCGATATTAAGACTGTCGATATTACTTACCTTCGATATTTTGTCCCATCGATATTTAAACTTTGATATTTTTGTATATCGATATTTAAAAATCGATATTTTGTCTGTGTACCTCTAAATTCACCTAAAAATCAGAGGTTACAGGGATGTTATAGTTAGGCTCATATTTCATTCTAACAAAACCAGAGAAATACAGCAGTTATAGTTAACTGAGCTAACAATAACTTGCACCCCCACAATGCACTGCTTATGACCTAAATTATTACATCATTCATGACATGGTCAGTGACATCACTGATGATATCACTCATTAAATCTCAAATGACATCGCTGATGGCATTAGTCATGAAATCATCCAGTAATTTTGAGTGTTTTCAAAAAGTTACTTAGTGTTAAACATATATACTACGGTAAGTGGATGTGGGAGTGCTTGTATGAGTCAGTGAGTGAGTGGGTGTGTAAGTGCTGTATACAAGAGTGAGTAGGTATCTGAGAGACTGTAGACATGAGTAGGCGTATGTGTGAGATTTTGCATGGGTGAGCAAGTGGGGATGTCATTGGGTGTATGAGTAAGTGAGTGGCTATGTGTGTATCTGCATGGGTCAGTGAGTAGGTATGAATGTGGCTGTAATGGTGAATGAGAAAGTGAATGAGAGGCTGTATGGGTGAGTGTGCAGGTTTGCCAGTAGCTGTAAATGGCAAATGAGAGATTGAATGAATGGTTGAATGAGTCACTGAGCAGATACATAAGTGTCTGTATTGGTGTAAGAATTGGTATATAAGTGGGTGTATGGGTGAGTGAGTGGGTGTGTGAGTGACTGTATGGGAGAGTAAATTGGTGTGTGAGGTGCTTTATAAGTAAGTAAATGAGTATGAGAGAGGATGTATGAGAGAGTAGTTACACACTGCTGAGGTATATAGCTGCAAGGGAGGAGGTATATCAGACACGGCTGACAATGAACATCATAAGCGATTGCAAAACACTGATAGCGGATTTAAAGAAAGACCGGGGTAATGCTCACCAAAACACAAGGAGCATCAACTTAAAACATCTTTCCCAGGAGACAAGAACCCAGAAGTGCCTTAAACAATGTAAACATGCTCTCAAGAAAGCAATTGAGGCAAAAAAGAAAGGAGTCCACTCGTCACAGGTGAGATCCATCCCGGCCCTGCAAACCGCATACAAGATGAATGTATGGGAGCTGAAAAGACACTGCATAGAAAAGAACTGGCTTAAAGTGTTCTCCCTAATCATAGACAAGGATAACTCCAAGTTATGGGGATACATTAATACCCTCAGTGCCTGAAATGCGGCTAACGAAAACAGTGCTGCTAACAACATATGGGAACAGTACATGAAGGGTCTATACATTAGTGAACCAAGCAAGGTGGGCCATCTCATCACAGAGTGGTCTCATGCAGCAGCAGAGGTCACTAAGCCTCACATGAAGAACACACAGGAAGAAGTCATAGCGTCAAGTCAATCGGATCATTACACAGAGGAGGAGATCACCAAGTACAAAAGGACAACAAGAAGTAACGTGACCCTGGGCCCAACGGCATTCCTGCCCACGTTTTTAAGTCGGCCCAGTCATTCTTTTCACCTATACACACTCCTCTATACAGCTCCTCATATCCCACAGCATTATTACCGCAATCTTGGAAGGGCTCAATCCTGTTTCCTATGCACAAAAAAAGTGCTCACACAAACCCTGCAGACTACAGGCTAACAGCCCTCCTCGACATCGAAGCAAAGGTCTATGCCCATCTACTAGTAAGAGATCTAGCGGACTGGGTGGTAAACAACAGTATCTTCCCGTCATATCATACAGGCTTCAGGGCAAATTGTTCCACAATGGATAAAATCTTGGCACTGTCCTACCTCTCAAAGCAAGCAGTAAAGTGAAACAATCTGCCCCAGTTTTTCTGTTTTATAGACTATACAACAGCATTCAACAGAGTCAATCGAGGAAGGCTTTGGGCAAAACTCAAATCTTGGGGTATCCCCACAACCCTTTTAAAAGCAATAAAAGCCCTCTATGAGAGGACATGTGTCCAGTTCAAACTAAGTCCCACAACCGCAACCTCAGGAGTAGAAACAAACAGCGGGCTAAAGCAGGGTGGTGTTTTGGCCACACTATTATTTAACCTGTATACGGAAGACCTGAGGTGAGCTCTGAACGATGCCAGCATAGTACCTCCAAGATTGGGTAAGATTGCCCTTGTAGCCCTCCAGTATGCAGACGAAACAGTGGTCATGGATCTGAAGTACCACAAAAATATAACATAGAGCTATACTTACCAATAGCCCATATACCTTATTTACCATACATAAGTCAGTCGGCAATGGAAAAGGTTCAATCGTTTATTTTTCAAAGCGCCCTATATAGGGGAGCCTCCCTCTCGCCACAGCTCTCAAAGGTGTGCAGAGGAGACTGCTGGATCACATTCAAAACAGTGCATATATACTTTAGGCATACCTCATTTAAACCCCATACATGGAAAAGTATCAGTAACTGAGAAACCAACAGGAAGACCCATATAAGGCACAAAAGATTGATTCGAAACTTAGCTCAAGCTATTCCAGGGGTAGGTCAGTAAAGATGCCTCCCTTTGGTTCTGGTGCATGGAAGTACAGGCATTGCGCCTGTAGGAATGTGCTCATCCTAGAAGAAATGCAAAAACAACAATTGATGGACAGAATGCAGAACAATGTCATACATTCACCCCAGTACAGAGATCTGGGCCTAAATCCATCGTTTTTTTGCACTCCACACCACCCCAGTTCAGACATAGCCATATGCAAATCAGCCTTGACCCTGTGCCTCATGGGAACAGTCCAGCCCGAACTGCCAAGCCATGCCTTTCCTGGACCAGAATCAAGCATCCTAGGACCGGTTTCTGGCTATCAGCCGTCTTCAGCCAGGATAGCTTGACTCCAATGGTGTGGAGAGCATGGGACTCACGTCTGAGCATAACCATCCCACTCGGGGTGACAAATGCAAAAACAACAATTGATGGACAGAATGCAGAACAATGTCATACATTCACCCCAGTACAGAGATCTGGGCCTAAATCCATCGTTTTTTTGCACTCCATGCTAGGGGCAGCGCATCAGGCCAACTCAGGCCCGTACTCTCCTGTATCTTTGCCATTTTCAGTTTCAATATGTCATTATATTTCTTAACCAATCCTGCAGATTGTGGGTGTCGTGCTGCGTGAAATTTCTGTTTTATTTGCAATCCTGTAAAACATATTTAACGAGTTCTGCATTAAAATGTAGCCCATTGCCTGTCCATATAATTCGGGGCAAACGAAATCTGGTTAGAAATTCCTTAATTAGGGCTTTTGCAGTAGCTAGGGCAGTATTCTCTTTGGTGGGGTATGCTTCCAACCATTTGCTAAATGCACAAACCACCACCAACACATACTTGAGATTCTTTACTCTGTCGAATTGACTATAATCCATCTGCAACACTTCAAACGGCAAAGAAGGGGGCGCAAAATTTCCACTAAGGACTGTCTCCCTTCCTCCAGGATTATGCTGTAAACAGACCATGCAGTATTTGACCACATGGGCAGCAGTTTTGGGGATGTTCGAGTTATTCCACACTGGGTCCAATACCTTTTGCTCCAATGTGGGTAGTGCCATGAGCCATCACTACTACAGCGTGCACCAGTGCATTAGGCAATAGCCATCTCTGTCTGTCAGTCAAGTCAATTCAGCAATCATTCTTGTCTATCCGCCATATTTCCTGTTCCCATTTTAATAATTCATCAGGCGTGGCTTCTTTCTGCAATTCCTTAACACTTTCAATAGTATTATCAAATACTGTAGTTTCGGCCAACCCATCAGGTTACTACACTGGGGAACATTGTGGACGTTTTAGTTTGTGCTCTTTCCTTCGCTACTTGATCAGGAAAAGCATTTCCCTCTCCTGTAGTATCAATGATTTTCTTATGGGCACTACACTTAATGATAGCTACCTTCTGTGGTAAAGGTAAAGCATATAACAATCTTTCAATCAATGGGCCATGTTGTATTCTTTGACCATGGGAAGTAAGAAATCCTCCTTCCCTCCACAGCCGCCCAAAACTGTGGGCCACGCCAAAGGCTATCTGGCTGTCGGTAAACATATTTACTCTTAACCCTTCACTCAGTTCACAGGCTCTTAATAATGCTATTAGTTCAGCTGCTTGAGCTGATTGCTGAGAAACCCGAGGGTCTCTACTACTGTTCTAAGGGTAGTTATAGCATAAGCAGCTGTTGTCGTGCCATCTGGTAACTTGAAACAAGAGCCATCCACATACAACTCTCCCTGCGGGTCAGATAAAGGGGAGTCAGTGAGATCTACACGTCCCTTTGTTTCTTCTTCAGTCTGAAATATACAATCATGGACATCGTCCTTTTTGTCATTTGAAGGGAGGGGTAGTAACGTTACTGTATTCAGAGTGGCACATCGTTTAATTTTAATGTGGGGTGCAAATAAAGTTAATTCATAACCAGTCAATTGTGCACTCGTAAGGTGCTGAGTTTTTGTTCGATTCAAGAATATGTGCACAGCGTGCAGTACCATCACTGTGAGGTCAGTATTAAAAACAATCCCCTCCAACTGTCGCATGGCCACCGCCACAGCAGCAGTAGCCCTTAGACAGCTAGGAAGGGCTCAGGCAACATTATCCTATACTGCCAAAAAGTATGCACAGGGTCGTTGTTTTCCGCCAAAACCCTGGGTTAACACTGAAAGAGAACAACCGTCTACCTCATGCATATAGAGTACAAAATGTTTACGGTAGTCCGGAGTACCCAAGACGGGTGCAGAACAAAGAGCAGTCTTTAAAGAATTAAAAGCTTCTTGACATTTATCCGTCCAGGGCAAGGGTTCATGCACATCTTTGGTGACCAAATGCAACAAGGGTTTAGCCAGAAGGGAAAAATTAGGAATCCATTGGCGACTGTAAGAGGCTATGCCTAGAAAAGCACGAACATCACGCTGAGTACGAGGCACAGACATATTAGTAATAACAGTTATTCGTTCAGGAGTTAATCGTCTACCCGCTTTCAACAGTAAATGACCAAGATAGGTCACTTCCTGTTGACAATACTGAAATTCGGACAAGGACACTTTATCACCATTAGCAGCCCAGTGGTGCAACAGTTTAACAGTGGCTTCCTTACAACCATCTGCTGTATCAGATGCCACCAGAGTATCATCCACATATTGGATGAGGCCATTACCGGGAGGGAGTACCAATTTATCCAATACTGCCTTCAGAGCCTGACTATATATACTAGGACTTTCAGTATAGCCTTGAGGTGCACGACAAAATCTTAAACTGCGGCCAGATAATGAGAATCCAAAAATATGACGGCTGTCTGGATGTATGGGGATACTAAAGAAAGCGTTTTTCAAATCGATTACTGAAAACTACTGTGCGGTAGGGGGAATCGTAGTCAAGATGGCAGTGATGTCTGGGACCACAGGAATCACTATTTTATTAACCTCTCTAAGGTCAATTACAAAACAATAAGTATTTTATAATCAGGATCACCATCTAAAGGAGCTTGTTTCAAAATCGGTAGAATGGGACTATTACAAATATTTGCTGCTGTTTCTTCTACAACTCTTTTCTTAATTAAATCACGAATGACATGTAATATGGCCTGTTCACCTTCAGGCAAAATTCGATTATGGGGAATACGTGGTAGATGCGCATTTGGTTTCAGGGTTATGGATACAGGGGGTATTTTCAACAGTCCCACTTCCGTGTCCCCTTTCGCCCAAAGAGTGGGGGTATATCTGCAAACTCAAGAGGGAGAGGTGAATTTTTGACTAAACACTGAGATATACGTTCAATGGGAGGCTGCAATGTAAAATACACACCATCAAGAGAACAATAAATAAGAGCATGCAACTTTTTCAATATATCCAAGCCTAGCAAATTTTCGCCGCAACTAGAAGTAAGCAAAAATAGTGAATCCACAGTAACAGGCCCAATAGTAAAGGGAAGTGGTTTTGAAATGGGGCTGACCACGGGGATTCCCGAAAACCCCACCGATACGTTATTTTGCCCAGACAGAGCAGCCCCTGGGACCAATGTATGAGCAACAGAACTATTCATAGCACCAGTATCCACCAAAATCTTCTCAGATGTCCCTATCAATTGCCCCTGTATGTAAGGTCCCTGTTGGTCAACTGGTACTGATATATGGCCCCTGCTCTGACCGTGGCTGTCTCATGCATAATTGTTTCCACCATAGCTGTCTTCTCGAAAATCCTCATTATAGTACTGCCTTCCTTGAAAATCATCAAAATAGTTTTTCCCTGACTCATCGCCGGATCTATCACTACGTCTCATACTACTTCGATCAGTACCTCTTCTTCCTTGTCCTCTATTGAAACCACCCCGTTAGTATAGCAATGGGCACTGGGCTCGCCAGTGTCCCTCTTGTCTGCAATTCGAGCACTAATCAAATCTTACAGGGGGTCCCTGTCCTCCATCTCCTCTCATCACTGCGCCCCTCGGGAAAGAGCCTCTTCCTCCCCTTCTGGCGTTTTGCCCTCTGCTGACTTGCTGCAGCAGCACCTGGGTTTTCAACTCCTTAACCTTTTTATCCGATTTATCCTTACTCTCATTTTCTCGATGCACATAATACTGAGCCACACTAAGGAATACTGAGGGGGTCGAAGTGGTCCAAGTACATTCGGCAGCCTGCAATTGTGTTTTTATTTCTGGTAACAAATTAGTGACAAATCTATTTACAAATAGCCGTATGCTACCTTCTGTGGACAAATCCTGTCCACTGAAGTCAATAAATACTTTCTCAAACCAGGTAAAGAAGTCAGATACATTTTCATCCTTCTTTTGGTTGCAGGCTGTCAGCTTGTCCCAATCCACCTTTTGTGGGGGAATAAGGGTTTGCATATATGCAATAATTTGAGCCGGTATAGCTAAAATCTTGTCTTTAGGTTTATTGCCAGGCTTCCGATCTTGGTCCCATGCCTTAATTTGGTCCCAGGTCCCTCCACGTTCGGCGGCATGATCTGAATCATGCACTTGTCTCCATTTATCTACTGGGACCAGAAGACCGAAAAATAACTCAATATCCGCTAAAGTCATAACGGCCGAATTCGCGGCTTCAGTTAATTCTTTATAATAAGCCGTAGAATTCTTTAGAGGGTCAGGAAGTTGAGCTTTTAAAGTAAGGACTTCACTCCACTTCCAATGGGTATAAACCCATTGGTCTTGAAAATGTGCCTCTACACGTGCTCTAACGACTTGGCCTCCTCCGTCCAATACTTCGGGAACCTCAGGATGGAAAAGAGGATGCACTTCTCTCACGGGGTACTGTGTCCCTACATTTGGGCATCTCCTATTCATTCTGTCTCGATAATTTATCAAAGTTCGACATTCTGAAACACCTCGTCAATCTGTAATTCGAATTTAAAAGCTCAATCTTTGCTGTCGCACAAAATCTGAGGGGCCAAACCTTCTTGAAAACATTGTTCCCATAAAGAAATCAGTCTTAATGCCATGTGTTCTAATGCTGTTGTTTAACTAATTCAAAATCTTTCATAGTGCTCCAGATGTCCTCTAGAGTATAAATTGGATTCAACATCCATTGGGGCCCCTGAAACACTACAGCCTGTCTTTCTTCATCCCTTAAGGAGGATCGAGTAAAAACCTGTTGACCTTCCATCCCTCCCATAGGGTGTTGTGGCGTGTCATCTGAAGAGGCAGCGGTCATCCCTTTAGGGGAACCGTCATTCCTCTAGCCGGGGGTGTTAAAAATACCGGGGATACAGGGGAAGCAGCCACCGTCCCCAGTAACAAGGTAATTAAATCTGAGGTAGTGGGATGGAGGGTAGGAGGGGCAGACAACGGAGCAGGGGGGTGCACAGCTACTGGAGCGGTAGCAACCGCTGCTCCCGTCCTTCCTGTCCGGTCCACTGGGACCGCTGGATACAAACCTTGGGGTGCATATGGTGGAGGAGGGCGAGCCTCTAATAGTTCCTCTATTTCGTCTTCTGCTTCGGTTCGAGTCACATAACTTTTATCAGTCTGCAATCTAAACTGTCTATCTAATTGCTCGATATTCTTCTCTAGTTTTTCTTTCTCATCCGTCACTGCCTTTTGGGTTACCGTCTGTCCTGCTTTAATCTTTCCCACTTTCTCGTCTCGTATTCGCAGTCGCTTTGCCTCTTTTAACCATAAGGTTAAGGAGTCAAACATAGTCTGATTTCAAAAGAGAGGTTACCCCACTGTCGCCAGGGAACAGGGCACAAAGGACAAAAAGTCAAAGGGAAATCCCTGGGGTGTATCAATACGTTACTGGTGTATATGCTCGCACGGTTGCACTATAGCCCCCAGTTAGCAGGTTGCTGTAGATCACCGTCAGAAGAACAGAGAATTTTAATGATTCCCACAACGAAAAATATTTGTTAACAATCTAGATTTTTTATTAAAAATGAAACAAAAATTTACAATAAAAATGTACACATTTAAAATTTCAAAGGAACCTTTCCCTGAAAAGTAAAAGTTAATCCACGCGATGTCATTGAATGATAAAAAACTGTAAAGCATATAAGTATATTCACATTACATTGCATATCATAAACACAAACATTGGTTATTATAGACGACACATATAAAAAGAAGAAAAGAAACGAAAAAACACCCCTTTAAAACGGTGGCACTTTGATGTTTCTACCACAGTTGATTCCTAGATCCACTAACAGAAAATGGCCTATGTGTTATAACCCACATGTGACAATAATATATGTGCATCCAGTGCGTTTGGGCTAAGGGTGGATTCTCTCATCTAGAAATGCGTCGACGCGTTTCGGTGCTTTGCACTTGGTAATGTGGCACCTTCCTCAGGACTTCTTGATAGGGGTTTTCTGTACAAGAAAGACTTCACTTTCCCTAAATGTAGGTGAAAGGATAAAACACCGTTCCTTTATCGGTGGGTCCTGGGCGCTAGTTAGGTCGTTCCAGGGCAATCGCTGTAGGATCACAGGCTGTATTTGGCCTCTGTATGATCTATCACGCTTCTATTGGTGATATTCCTTTATCCTCAAGTTTGATCTCGTCTTTTTCTTTATTCTTTTTGTTTTAAAACTCGTTTATCTTTAATGAATAAAAACTCGCTTTGAACGGGCATATATAGGGTGCCTCGCTGAGACTGGATATGTTCTTTGTGCGTGTTGCGCCTCGTTTCTGCCTCGTTCAATCTGCACTCTCGTGAGTGCAGATTGAACTTAAAGGAATATCACCAATAGAAGCGTGATAGATCATACAGAGGCCAAATACAGCCTGTGATCCTACAGCGATTGCCCTGGAACGACCTAACTAGCGCCCAGGACCCACCGATAAAGGAACGGTGTTTTATCCTTTCACCTACATTTAGGGAAAGTGAAGTCTTTCTTGTACAGAAAACCCCTATCAAGAAGTCCTGAGGAAGGTGCCACATTACCAAGTGCAAAGCACCGAAACGCGTCGACGCATTTCTAGATGAGAGAATCCACCCTTAGCCCAAACGCACTGGATGCACATATATTATTGTCACATGTGGGTTATAACACATAGGCCATTTTCTGTTAGTGGATCTAGGAATCAACTGTGGTAGAAACATCAAAGTGCCACCGTTTTAAAGGGGTGTTTTTTCGTTTCTTTTCTTCTTTTTATATGTGTCGTCTATAATAACCAATGTTTGTGTTTATGATATGCAATGTAATGTGAATATACTTATATGCTTTACAGTTTTTTATCATTCAATGACATCGCGTGGATTAACTTTTACTTTTCAGGGAAAGGTTCCTTTGAAATTTTAAATGTGTACATTTTTATTGTAAATTTTTGTTTCATTTTTAATAAAAAATCTAGATTGTTAACAAATATTTTTCGTTGTGGGAATCATTAAAATTCTCTGTTCTTCTGACGGTGATCTACAGCAACCTGCTAACTGGGGGCTATAGTGCAACCGTGCGAGCATATACACCAGTAACGTATTGATACACCCCAGGGATTTCCCTTTGACTTTTTGTCAAACATAGTCTGACGGCTTTTTTCTCAAAAATAATTTATTCTGTAAGTAATTAATTTTCCTTTCATCAAACGACCCTGTTAAGGGCCACTGTAATTCTGCATTATCTTTAGTATATTTGTTACACAGTGTATTAAACAAAATGGGAGAAATACCATGTTCATGTACATGTCAAAACTAGGACTGCCTTCCGGAGGAGCAGGCTGTCTTTCTTCCAGCCACCCACTTTTCCGACGGCAGCACCCAAAACATAATTTACTAAAACAAGACATTTTTATGTATTCAACAGATCATATCATTCCAACTGCAGTTACACTCATAAACGTGTCTACTCAGCACACACTCTTTCACTTTTTCAACTTACAACAAGTCAATGTACATAATATACTTAAAGTGCATACATTTCGATCGATAAAAATACTCCGGTCATGACTTTACAATTCCATATGACATGTCTCATTCGCGAACAGAGCCCGTCGACTCCTGTTCGGGGAATCGATCACCCTGGATTCCAGACCACCAAAAGAATTCACAAAAGAGACAGTCCAGAGACTGCCCTGGGATCATCAGACAGGCCCACCACGGACCCTCTTACAGACTATCCCCCAGTCCTGTGCTGGTTGGGCTAGGTGTTATGGGCGCCAACCCAGACCCTGCGCTTACCCAGTTGCTCCTGGGGGCTTTTCCGAAGAGGATCCGGCCGAGTGAGCACCCACCGTGCAACACTAAGGCATCCAATGTTGTCCCAACTAATCACCAAACAAGTCTGTGGGGCATCTGCCTGTGCAGTCACACCTCTGCCACGTCAGACCCCCAGATTCCCTTGTGGTTCACTAACCACTATTCCATACGCAGTTAACTGTTCTTCTGAGCCACTTCTCAGAAAATGCACATTCCATACAATACAATTCACTCACCTGGTGCACTCAGGTCTGATTGAGCCTTCTCCACCGCCAACTTCTTTTATAGACCAACACGGTCAGCTGTTCCCGGATTAAGCCCAAAGGACTCCAGGGATGGGTTATTTAGCAGCTGGGAAGGACACTGGGTCAAAGAGTGGAATTTTCCTTTTCTACAACAAACTGGTTTCTCAATTAGGATCCTTTTTTAGTCCACCCCCTCGACCAGAACCCCTCCCCGTCCCTCTTCCCCTCTTTACAGGAGGGGACAACCCTATCGCGGAGTCCCGGCGAAGTCGCCAACTGAAGTGCTACAAAAATACACCATAGAGCTATACTTACCACTAGCCCATATACCTTATTTACCATACATAAGTCAGTCGGCAATGGAAAAGGTTCAATTGTTTATTTTGCAAAGCGCACCATATAGGGGAGCTTCCCTCTCGCCACAGCTCTCAAAGGTGTGCAGAGGAGACTGCTGGATCACATTCAAAACAGTGCATATATACTTTCGGCATACCTCATTGAAACCAACAGGAAGACCTATATAAGGCACAATAGATTGATTCGAAACTTAGCTCAAGCTATTCCGGGAGTAGGTCAGTAAAGGTGCCTCCCTTTGGTTCTGGTGCATGGGCGTACAGGCATGGCGCCTGCAAGAATGTGCTCATCCTTGAAGAAAGACAGATGTGACCTTGAGTTTCCTAAGTTAGAATCAATGCTCTGTTCAAAGCCCGGGCCACCCTTTCAGACTCTCCACTCAGCAGTATGTCACGTGTTTTCCTTACTAACGAAAGAGGCCCAAGGAAATGAAATCAGGATGCTGTTTGTTTGGTTCAGGCCTAAGTTTTTGGTTATACATGGGTCGAGTGTATTTACAAGAGGTTTCTGTCAAAGTAGCAAATCTATGTTGAATACATTATGACAACATATTATAGTATCGATTTTACATTTCTTCAGATCACACCAGGGTGGGGCTCCAAAGATTTCTAATTAGTCTAGCAATATATAACAAAGAAAAAAGCCTGCAAGTAAATGAGAATAAGACAAACACAGTAATCTTGGGCAAATAGATCCATAAAATGCACTGAATCAGGACCAAAACATCATATAATTACCTAGGGATATGGCTAACAGAGAAGGCCCTCAGTTAAACACATAAAGGAGCAAATTCCGAAAATCAACAGAATAATCCTCTCCCTCAGATGCCTAAGTTATCACCTAGCAAGCTCATCTACAGAGCCCATGCTGACAGTACTCAGGGCAAAATTAATTCTAGCAATTAACTATGGCCACCTGGCCTACCGGGCGGAAAAAGAGAAACCTATCACTGCAGTCCAGACAAAAGCTTACAAAAATGTGCTGCAGGCACCTAGACAAGCCAGAAACACCAGGCTAAGGCTAGAAATAGGACTAAACGACCGGATCTGGCACTACAGGGGGACTTGATAACATTTTATTTAAGGGTATTAAAGCCCCCGGCATGTACCAAAAACAATTCCTGAATACAATTTTTAGTGCTGACGGATCCACATGGCGCACCAAACTGGACCAAGCAATAGGAGTACTATAAATAGTTGCAGAAAATATGCCCCTGCATGATATCTCACACACTGCCTGGACTGAAGCAGTAAAGCGACAGGTCCAGTCCATCTATTTTAAACTAGATCGCGCTTCACTCCGGGTACAACTCCCATACACTAGCACTTGATAGCTTGTATATCTCTGGGAAAGCTCAACCTTACCTGTGAGTCACACTCCCAGTCCACGCCAGAAGGAAAATTATGTTTATGCACCTAATAGCCCTTAAAATCCTGGCCTTCAACCCAACATGGGCATGAAAAGACAAAAGAGTCACCTGCCATTATGGAACTACCATAGAGAATCCTGGTTACATCTCCTGTACTGCTGTCCCACTCAGGATAATGATTGCAATTGTTTGATATGCCTCATCTTAAAGGACAAGGGCTTTCAAACTTGTAAGGACGCTTCAGACTGGTGCTTTTCAGAAACAACAACCCATCTACTTGCCAGCGTAGGCAAGTTTACTCACCCAATTATAATCACACTTAACAACCAGGATCAGGCAGTAGAACCCAGGTACGCCCCCATTCCATAACTGATTCAGTTGGTGCCTCAGATCTGCAAGCACTTGTTGAATGTCACTCAACCTGGGGTTATTCTCACATGAACAGTCAGACTATAATGGATATATGATGTTACAACGCATACTATTACAACGCATACCGTTACAACGCGGATATTACAACGCAAATACTACTACAACGCATGTTTTTACAACGAGTACTATTACAACGCAAAATAGTACTTTAATAGGAAAAGTACCATTACAACGCAACATTTAACAACGTGTACCATTACAACGCATTTATATGTTAAAAAATTTCTATGTAAAATAAAACCTGGCACGGGATGCAGGGAAAATAGGGGTTTTGGGTGGGTAAGTGTATTAAAAAACGGCATAAAAAACTGCCATAAAATCACGTATTCCATTTATTTATTTATTAAATAATTACTCGAGTATTAATTTTCATGATTATTTAATAAATTCCTACTCACCCTTTTAAAAAATTCACCTATAAATATATATATATTTTTTTTTTTTGTAAAATAAAACCTGGCAACGGGATGCAGGGAAAATAGGGGTTTTGGGTGGGTAAGTGTATTAAAAAAACGGCATGAAAAACTGCCATAAAATCACGTATTCCATTTATTTATTTATTAAATAATTACTCGAGTATTAATTTTCATGATTATTTAATAAATTCGTATTCACCCTTTTAAAAAATTCACCTATAAATATATATATATATTTTTTTTTTGTAAAATAAAACCTGGCAACGGGATGCAGGGAAAATAGGGGTTTTGGGTGGGTAAGTGTATTAAAAAAACGGCATGAAAAACTGCCATAAAATCACGTATTCCATTTATTTATTTATTAAATAATTACTCGAGTATTAATTTTCATTATTATTTAATAAATTCGTACTCACCCTTTTAAAAAATTCACCTATAAATATATATTTTTAATTTTTTTGTAAAATAAAACCTGGCAACGGGATGCAGGGAAAATAGGGGTTTTGGGTGGGTAAGTGTATTAAAAAAACGGCATGAAAAACTACCATTTTATCACGTATTCCATTTATTTATTTATTAAATAATTACTCGAGTATTAATTTTCATGTTTATTTAATAAATTCCTACTCACCCTTTTAAAAAATTCACCTATAAATATATATATATTTTTTTTTGGTAAAATAAAACCTTGCAACGGGATGCAGGGAAAATAGGGGTTTTGGGCGGGTAAGTGTATTAAAAAAACGGCATGAAAAACTACCATATTAACGCGAATTCAATTTATTTATTTATTAAATAATTACTCGAGTAATAATTTTCATAGTACATTACTTTGCAAAGTATTTCGAGAACTAAAAATGAAAACAATTTACTTACTGACTTTGTACGATTCAAAAATATACTCATTCATATTGTTTTACATGATATGTCAGTATTCGTATAAAACAAACATATATAGTGTATTCATGGACGCCATTTTGCATAAGTATCATAATAATGAGTCCTACTATTATTTCAATGATTTCAAATGACAACATAATACCCAAAATGGATGCCAAAACGGCAAACATTACGGAATATAAACTTATTTAAATGGATTTTTAAATTATATGTTCTCAGAGAAATAAATGTAAAATTTAATGCGATTTCCACCGCATATTTTCACGAATATTTTTGCTATACTACACCAAACTTATAAATAGTAGTGAGGAACCATTTTGAAATTAGTTGATTCTCAACTACCCGAGAGAGCAGACGTGAGATTGCACTCTGTGAACTTTTCACCCTATCATCCTATCGATAATTCTAAAACTATATAATACTACGAATACCAACTAATTACAAGTAAGTAATATGTTCGGAAAACGATATCACCATAAATAATATCCATGTTAAAAAAAGAACTACTATTTTAATATTGACTATATATTTTTTAAAGGCAATGTTTAAAAAATATTTCTGTGCTTTAATTAAAAATGAATAAAGATTAATGCGATATTATCAAAATACGTCCTAAATAACATGATACATAAATTTTTAAATTAATAATCTAAAGAATAAAACGTGATTTAAATATAATACAGTAGTATTAATATATAGATTATTTATTATATTTCTTTTAGAAATCTATTCAGAACGGTTAAACACGAAATCCGTGTACATTTCATTGTTTTTTGAAAGCGACCCGTTTTCGCAAAAAAACATAAGGTACATCATTATTTCTTTAAAAATTAGTTTATTATTTATTAAATGTAAAACGCCGCAGTAGGAGTAAACTGTACACCATTTTTTCCCTCACAGAGATACTACATATAAATAATTTCTTCATAAATAATCGGACAGATAAAAAATTTCAACACCGCTTTAAAAGGTAATTTAAATATTTCAAATAAAACTAAACACTACTATTCAAAGGCAAAACATAAATCACTTTAAGCAGGTTAAAATAAAATAATGTTTGTTTTTTAAAATGTTTCAGAATAACAGACCAATCCAAGTAAGAAATAAATCGTACAGCCAGTGAAAGGACACATTTCTACTATTCAAAAAACCAAACCGAAAAGTAAGTAAAAAACACATTGCGAAATATATATATTAATTCTTCATAAATAATAAATAATACGAATGAGATCAAACTGTGTAAAAATCTAGAAAACTCTACCATCTTGCAGCAAGTAAAAAAACTATTGAAGAGTGCTACAGTATGAAAAATACAGATATACATAAAGTGCAGAGAAAATAGTAAAGTAAACTTAAATATGATGTCTCATGCCTGTGAAGAAAACATGAAAATCAGTCTCCTCTAAAATTACGTGTAACACATTTTAACACATACTTTTCTTTGTTTTAGGACTCCATCTAACAAAAACTTGACCAACCTCCAGGACAACCAACACAAGGAAACCAAAACAAATTTATTCAAAGTAAAGACCCAAAACACTAAGAGTAAGTGAAATACACTTTTTCAGATACATATATAAGACATGCATAACCAGTAATAAATAACACATGGTATATATAAAAAAAGTTTTGTAAAATGTACAAGTGTAAATTAATATTGCAACTCCTAGTAAGTGCTACAATAGAGAAAGTGCTGGATAATCTTCAGCTGTAAATTACTATTCAAACTCCTGGTAAGTGCTAAAGTAGGGAAAATGCTGGATAGTCTAGAGGTGTAAATTACTATTCCAACTCTTGGTAAGTGCAACAGTAGGTAAAGTGCTGGATAGGCTAGAGGTGTAAATTACTATTCCAACGCCTGGCAAGTGCTACAGTAGGGAAAGTGCAGGATAGGCTAGAGGTATAAATTACTATTCCAACTCCTGGTAAGTGCTACAGTATGGAAAGTGCTGGATAGTCTAAAGGTGTAAATGACTATTCCAACTCCTGGTAAGTGCAACAGTAGGTAAAGTGCTGGATAGTCTAGAGGTGTAAATGACTATTCCAACGCCTGGCAAGTGCTACAGTAGGGAAAGTGCAGGATAGGCTAGAGGTATAAATTACTATTCCAACTCCTGGTAAGTGCTACAGTAGGGAAAGTGCTGGATAGTCTAAAGGTGTAAATTACTATTCCAACTCCTGGTAAGTGCAACAGTAGGGAAAGTGCTGGATAGGCTAGAGGTGTAAATTACTATTCCAACTCTTGGTAAGTGCAACAGTAGGTAAAGTGCTGGATAGGCTAGAGATGTAAATTACTATTCCAACTCCTGGCAAGTGCTACAGTAGGGAAAGTGCCGAATAGGCTAGAGGTATAAATTACTATTCCAACTCCTGGCAAGTGCTACAGTAGGGAAAGTGCTGGATAGTCTAGAGGTGTAAATAACTATTCCAACTCCTGGCAAGTGCTACAGTAGGGAAAGTGCAGGATAGTCTAGAGGTGTAAATTACTATTCCAACTCCTGGCAAGTGCTACAGTAAGGAAAGTGCAGGATAGTCTAGAGGTGTAAATTACTATTCGAAACAGTAGTAAAAGTGCAGGAAACTCTATAAACTTAAATAATCAATGCTTTTCCAGTTAAGTGCTACAGTAGTAAAAGTGCAAGAAACTATAAAATTATCATGTGGTATCCCAGATACATATAAATACTACAATACACAAAGGACTGTGCAATCCAGACGCCAAAATTGCATTTCTCACTTTACATGAGTAGTGCTATAAATAAAGTGCAGAGAAAGTGGTAAAGTAAACTTCAATATGATGCCTCATGCCTGTGAAGAAAACTTAAAATTTAGTCTTCTCCAAAATTATGTGTCACACATTTTCAAACATACTTTTCTTTGTTTTAGGTCTCCTTCTAACCAAAACTTGACCAACCTCCAGGACAACCAACACAAGAAAACCAAAACATATTTATTCAAAGTAAAGACCCAAAACTCTAAGAGTAAGTGAAATACACTTTTCCAGATACATATATAAGACATGCATAAGGAGTAATAAATAACACATGGTATTTATAAAAAAAGTTTTGTAAAAATGTATAAGTGTAAATTACTATTCCAACTCCTGGTAAGTGCTACAGTAGGGAAAGTGCTGGATAGTCTAAAGGTGTAAATTACTATTCCAACTCCTGGTAAGTGCTACAGTAGGGAAAGTGCTGGATAGTCTACAGGTGTAAATTACTATTCCAACTCCTGGTAAGTGCTACAGTAGGGAAAGTGCTGGATAGGGTAGAGGTGTAAATTACTATTCCAACTCCTGGCAAGTGCTACAGTAGGGAAAGTGCTGGATAGTCTAAAGGTATAAATTACTATTCCAACTCCTGGCAAGTGCTACAGTAGGGAAAGTGCTGGATAGTCTAGAGGTGTAAATAACTATTCCAACTCCTGGCAAGTGCTACAGTAGGGAAAGTGCAGGATAGTCTAGAGGTGTAAATTACTATTCCAACTCCTGGCAAGTGCTACAGTAAGGAAAGTGCAGGATAGTCTAGAGGTGTAAATTACTATTCGAAACAGTAGTAAAAGTGCAGGAAACTCTATAAACTTAAATAATCAATGCTTTTCCAGTTAAGTGCTACAGTAGTGAAAGTGCAATACACTATAAAATTATCATGTGGTATCCCAGATACATATAAATACTACAATACACAAAGGACTGTGCAATCCAGACGCCAAAATTGCATTTCTCACTTTACATGAGTAGTGCTATAAATAAAGTGCAGAGAAAGTGGTAAAGTAAACTTCAATATGATGCCTCATGCCTGTGAAGAAAACTTAAAATTTAGTCTTCTCCAAAATTATGTGTCACACATTTTCAAACATACTTTTCTTTGTTTTAGGTCTCCTTCTAACCAAAACTTGACCAACCTCCAGGACAACCAACACAAGAAAACCAAAACATATTTATTCAAAGTAAAGACCCAAAACTCTAAGAGTAAGTGAAATACACTTTTCCAGATACATATATAAGACATGCATAAGCAGTAATAAATAACACATGGTATTTATAAAAAAAGTTTTGTAAAAATGTATAAGTGTAAATTACTATTCCAACTCCTGGTAAGTGCTACAGTAGGGAAAGTGCTGGATAGTCTAAAGGTGTAAATTACTATTCCAACTCCTGGTAAGTGCTACAGTAGGGAAAGTGCTGGATAGTCTACAGGTGTAAATTACTATTCCAACTCCTGGTAAGTGCTACAGTAGGGAAAGTGCTGGATAGGGTAGAGGTGTAAATAACTATTCCAACTCCTGGCAAGTGCTACAGTAGGGAAAGTGCTGGATAGTCTAAAGGTGTAAATTACTATTCCAACTCCTGGCAAGTGCTACAGTAGGGAAAGTGCTGGATAGTCTAGAGGTGTAAATTACTATTCCAACTCTTTGTAAGTGCAACAGTAGGGAAAGTGCTGGATAGTCTGAAGGTGTAAATTACTATTCCAACTCCTGGTAAGTGCAACAGTAGGGAAAGTGCTGGATAGGCTAGAGGTGTAAATGACTATTCTAAGTCCTGGTAAGTGCTACAGTAGGGAAAGTGCTGGATAGTCTAGAGGTGTAAATTACTATTCCAACTCCTGGCAAGTGCTACAGTAGGGAAAGTGCTGGATAGTCTAGAGGTGTAAATTACTAAAGTAATAAAGTGCAGAGAAAGTGGTAAAGTAAACTTCAATATGATACCTCATGCCTGTGAAGAAAACTTAAAAATCAATCTCCTGCAAAATTATGTGTCACACATTTTCAAGCATACTTTTCTTTCTTTAAGGACTCCATCTAACCAAAACTTGTGCAACCTCAAAGAAAACCCGACACAAGGACACCAGGACACATTTCGACAAAGTAAAGACCCAAAACACTAATAGTAAGTAAAATGTACTTTTCTGGATATATATATTAGTCATGCATAAGCAGTAATGAATAACACATGGTATATTTGAACAGCAACAAATTTTTGAGGTAACAAACCAAAGTGCTGAATAAAGTTTTGTAAAATGTACAAGTATAAAAAATTATCAAAACTCCTAGTAAGTTCGACAGTAGGGAAAGTGCTGGATAGTCTAGAGGTGTAAATGACTATTCCAACTCCTGGCAAGTGCTACAGTAGGGAAAGTGCTGGATAGTCTAGAGGTGTAAATGACTATTCCAACTCCTGGTAAGTGCAACAGTAGGTAAAGTGCTGGATAGTCTAAAGGTGTAAATGACTATTCCAACTCCTGGTAAGTGCAACAGTAGGTAAAGTGCTGGATAGTCTAGAGGTGTAAATGACTATTCGAACTCCTGGTAAGTGCTACAGTAGGGAAAGTGCTGGATAGTCTAAAGGTGTAAATTACTATTCCAACTCCTGGTAAGTGCTACAGTAGGGAAAGTGCTGGATAGTCTAGAGGTGTAAATTACTATTCCAACTCTTGGTAAGTGCAACAGTAGGGAAAGTGCTGGATAGTCTGAAGGTATAAATTACTATTCCAACTCCTGGTAAGTGCAACAGTAGGTAAAGTGCTGGATAGGCTAGAGGTGTAAATTACTATTCCAACTCCTGGTAAGTGCAACAGTAGGGAAAGTGCTGGATAAGCTAGAGGTGTAAATTACTATTCCATCTCCTGGTAAGTGCAACAGTAGGGAAAGTGCTGGATAGTCTAGAGGTGTAAATGACTATTCCAACTCCTGGTAAGTGCTACAGTAGGGAAAGTGCTGGATAGTCTAGAGGTGTAAATTACTATTCCAACTCCTGGCAAGTGCTACAGTAGGGAAAGTGCTGGATAGTCTAGAGGTGTAAATGACTATTCCAACTCCTGGCAAGTGCTACAGTAGGGAAAGTGCTGGATAGTCTAAAGGTGTAAATGACTATTCCAACTCCTGGTAAGTGCTACAGTAGGGAAAGTGCTGGATAGTCTAGAGGTGTAAATTACTATTCCAACTCCTGCTAAGTGCAGCAGTGGGGAAAGTGCTGGATAGTCTAGAGGTGTAAATGACTATTCCAACTCCTGGCAAGTGCTACAGTAGGGAAAGTGCTGGATAGTCTAGAGGTGTAAATTACTATTCCAACTCCTGGCAAGTGCTACAGTAGGGAAAGTGCTGGATAGTCTAGAGGTGTAAATGACTATTCCAACTCCTGGCAAGTGCTACAGTAGGGAAAGTGCTGGATAGTCTAAAGGTGTAAATGACTATTCCAACTCCTGGTAAGTGCTACAGTAGGGAAAGTGCTGGATAGTCTAGAGGTGTAAATTACTATTCCAACTCCTGGCAAGTGCTACAGTAGGGAAAGTGCTGGATAGTCTAGAGGTGTAAATTACTAAAGTAATAAAGTGCAGAGAAAGTGGTAAAGTAAACTTCAATATGATACCTCATGCCTGTGAAGAAAACTTAAAAATCAATCTCCTGCAAAATTATGTGTCACACATTTTCAAACATACTTTTCTTTCTTTAAGGACTCCATCTAACCAAAACTTGTGCAACCTCAAAGAAAACCCGACACAAGGACACCAGGACACATTTCGACAAAGTAAAGACCCAAAACACTAATAGTAAGTAAAATGTACTTTTCTGGATATATATATTAGTCATGCATAAGCAGTAATGAATAACACATGGTATATTTGAACAGCAACAAATTTTTGAGGTAACAAACCAAAGTGCTGAATAAAGTTTTGTAAAATGTACAAGTATAAAAAATTATCAAAACTCCTAGTAAGTTCGACAGTAGGGAATGTGCTGGATAGTCTAGAGGTGTAAATGACTATTCCAACTCCTGGTAAGTGCTACAGTAGGGAAAGTGCTGGATAGTCTAGAGGTGTAAATGACTATTAGAACTCCTGGTAAGTGCTACAGTAGGGAAAGTGCTGGATAGTCTAAAGGTGTAAATGACTATTCCAACTCCTGGTAAGTGCAACAGTAGGTAAAGTGCTGGATAGTCTAGAGGTGTAAATGACTATTCGAACTCCTGGTAAGTGCTACAGTAGGGAAAGTGCTGGATAGTCTAAAGGTGTAAATTACTATTCCAACTCCTGGTAAGTGCTACAGTAGGGAAAGTGCTGGATAGTCTAGAGGTGTAAATTACTATTCCAACTCTTGGTAAGTGCAACAGTAGGGAAAGTGCTGGATAGTCTGAAGGTATAAATTACTATTCCAACTCCTGGTAAGTGCAACAGTAGGTAAAGTGCTGGATAGGCTAGAGGTGTAAATTACTATTCCAACTCCTGGTAAGTGCAACAGTAGGGAAAGTGCTGGATAAGCTAGAGGTGTAAATTACTATTCCATCTCCTGGTAAGTGCAACAGTAGGGAAAGTGCTGGATAGTCTAGAGGTGTAAATGACTATTCCAACTCCTGGTAAGTGCTACAGTAGGGAAAGTGCTGGATAGTCTAGAGGTGTAAATTACTATTCCAACTCCTGGCAAGTGCTACAGTATGGAAAGTGCTGGATAGTCTAGAGGTGTAAATGACTATTCCAACTCCTGGCAAGTGCTACAGTAGGGAAAGTGCTGGATAGTCTAAAGGTGTAAATGACTATTCCAACTCCTGGTAAGTGCTACAGTAGGGAAAGTGCTGGATAGTCTAGAGGTGTAAATTACTATTCCAACTCCTGGTAAGTGCTACAGTAGGGAAAGTGCTGGATAGTCTAGAGGTGTAAATGACTATTCCAACTCCTGGCAAGTGCTACAGTAGGGAAAGTGCTGGATAGTCTAGAGGTGTAAATTACTATTCCAACTCCTGGCAAGTGCTACAGTAGGGAAAGTGCTGGATAGTCTAGAGGTGTAAATGACTATTCCAACTCCTGGCAAGTGCTACAGTAGGGAAAGTGCTGAATAGTCTAGAGGTGTAAATTACTATCCCAACTCCTAGTAAGTGCAACAGTAGGAAAAGTGCTGAATATGTTTTCTAATTTACAGCAATAAGTAAAATGCTAGCATATTGAAAATGTGCTAGATACAATATAAATAAACAATAATCAGAGTTGTACAAAATGAAAACTACATACTAATGTTATGCTTTCCATTTCTATAAGTCAAATACTAAAACAATCATTTTTTCTTTTCAGAAAATGTCTTCACAACAACAAACTGCTAAGTATATCCCATCCAGGAAAGGAAAGCAATTACTAGCTCATCAAGGATACATTTATTGTAAGGATAGGTTAAGTAATCCACGGATTCATTGGAGATGCGTGCAATACCATACAACTCGTTGCAGCGGCAGAGCGGTTACGGTCAATGATATTATTGTAAGGACAACTGACCATAACCACTCTGCCTCTGCAATGGAAGTTGATGTCAGAGAAACTGTGAATGAGATGAAGGCTATTGCAAGCACCTCCAATGAATCCACTGGATCAATTTTAAGACAGGTTGCACAACATGTCCCTACTCATATTGCTAGCAATATTCCCAACGTACATAATTTGCGAAGAATTATACAAAGACAAAAGCAGGCAAGTAATACACAAACAAACACACCTCATACCTTTTCTGATATTATTATTCCTCCTGAACTTACTATTACTTTTTCTAATGAACCTTTCCTCCTGCATGACAACGAAAACCCTCTTAAGCGCATCTTAATTTTTAGTACCCCACGCAACCTTGTTAAACTTGAATCAAGTGAAATTTGGATGATGGATGGGACGTTTAAAAGCACGCCCCATCCATTCACCCAAATTTATACTATTCATGGTAAAATTAATAACAGTGTAATACCCCTAGTATATAGTTTGCTGCCTGATAAGACTTCAGCAACTTACACAGAATTATTATCTGTGATTAAATCCAAAACAAACCAAAGTCCTAGGAAAATTATTATCGATTTTGAATTGAGTATGATCAATGTGATCACCAAACTGTACACGGATACCCAAATTCAAGGGTGTTTTTTCCATTTTTCCCAGGCATTCTGGCGTAAATTACAAAAAACACCCTTAGTTACTGAATACTCAGCGGACAGCAAACTACAAGTCGAATTAAAAAAATTAACTGCTCTTTGTTTTGTCCCTCCCGAAAGTGTAGACGAGTACTACACTGCAATTACAGAATCAGAGTATTATTTAACTAACGAAGATAAATTGGCACCCATTTTAAATTATATGGAAGACACATGGATTGGACACCTAGGCAGATCGGGTCGCAGGAGGAAGCCACGTTTCCATGTGCAGTGGTGGAACTGTTATTCGAGTTGCCTAGAGGGAGAGGCAAAAACAAATAATGCCATTGAGGGATGGCATAACTCCTTCAACCATTTAATTGGAAAACCCCACCCTAATTTCTATTCATTTCTGGAAACTTTGAAGAAGGAGCAAAGTTTCCAAGAAATGAGACTTACTCAAACTCTCACTGGTAGTCTAAACTCACGGATTACCCAAAGAACTAAGGATATGTCTGAACGACTATTGGCACTACTACAACAATTTACGTTGTGTGTGGCTTTAGATTACCTTGAGAATCTAGCTAACATCCTTTCTTTTTAAAGTATAATTTACATTACTTTCCTGCTTCTACCAAAATTAAATATTTTTCTATTTTCAATTCGTAAAAACATTTTTCCAAATACATTTTTTAATATTTGATGTTGGGTCATTTTTCCTCGTTTTTATTTTTTAAACATTTTTTTTCAAAATGAATCCCTTACATGAGATATTTTTTTAATTTTTGAACCACATAAGACTTTAGAAGAAATAGCAGAACCAATATTTTCCCAAAGAAATAAATTTTGCAAAAAAAATAAAATGCATTTTCAATTTTATCATAAAGTCTTCTATGAAAACCACACCATAAAATTAATGGTTGAAATATTTATGTATTCCATATATTGATATTTCCATATTTCCACATCAAGTGCTAATTCCTACAACATTTCACCAAACATAGAAAAATTAATTTTAATTTTTCATGCTATTTTTTATAAATTCTATATTCTCTACTCCTCCTGATACAAAAAAGACAGACTTCGAATTAATTTAATTCAAATCAATAAACATCAGTTATGCCTTTCAAACTACTATAGCACAATATACAAAGGCTCCTAAATTTTTGCTTTCTAATTTTCTAAGAATAAACAAAGCAATAATATTTCCGAAATGAATACTAAACAACTAAAATGTAACCAATATAATCAATCAGACAATCAGTGATTCGGAAATAAACCCTACATCATAATCTCCTTAAAATACAAACTTATTTAAAAAAAGCACCAGGAAAACATTGGAAATATCTTTATTCACATTCATATGATATTTTAACAACATAGCAACTAACATTCTCAAACTCAATATTTGCAAACTGTTTTATCACTCGAAAATGCATTTTAATATTTTGCATACATAAATACATTATGAAATATTTGTTATACTTTTCTAAACCCCTTTTCAGGTTTTTATACTAAAATTCAACTAAATCTTACTTTAATTATATTTACCGATGTTCCCCACGCCCACCGACCCAACATCGGCATATTCTAATAATACGAGTAGCGACATGTTGTTTTTTTACTTTTTTTAAATTTCGAGCAACCTCTACTTAACTTATCCTTACAATTAATGTAAATCTTTTATTATTTAACTTTATTAGTTAGTATTAAATTGTTTTCCTACCTGGTCGTAGATCAGCGTCCTGCTGCTTCCTCCTGCTTCCAGCTCCGGATACCCACAAAATGGCCGACGACGCACGCGTATACGTAATAACGTCAGGATATGCTGCAACAATAAAGAAAGGACTACTGTACATTGTAATATATTGCAATTTATAAACAAATATTATTTTTAAATATGATTACATGTATATGTAAAAATTTTGAAAAATATACATAAAATGTATTAAAAACTGAAGAATTTATAAATAATTTTTGTATGTAATAAAAACTTATTTTTATTAACAAAAACATATCTCTACATTTTTATTTATTTCAATCTGTATATCTTAACTTTTAAAATATAATGTAAAATATATACTTCCTTACTATACCTGTTTTCTTCTTTCTGTTCCGCTTTTTTCCTCCTCTTTCCTTTCGTTTCCTTTGCTTTTATTCCGAACCGCTCTACATATCTAGTTGTATCAAGGACATAAATGAAGGACAAATGTATCCATAGAAAACAATAGTAAAGCGTGGGAACGGAAACTTTAATATAAGTATATCACTAACAAAATCAATTATAAATTAATTTATTTAAAAAACAATATACTTAATAAAGTCTACATGTAGAAAACATTTTTTTTAAATTTAATTAAACAATAATAGAACATAATCTTTTCCCAAAATATTTTTAAAAACATAAATAAAATATAATAAACATATAGTCATATATAATAATTTCGAAAATTCAAAATAATTCAAAAGTAATATTATTTGAATATTTTTCAAATATATTTAATCCTTTTTTTAATTATTAATATATAAATACTAATTAATACTTCAATTAAAATATTAATAATAAACAAAAACTAAAACAATCAAAAATACAAATATAAAATAAATATGTTAGAATATTTTAAATTTTTACTACCCAAAATTATAGTTACTATAATTAAATATACATTCCTACATTTATATTATACAATATTATAAACAATATTAAATTACATTGAACATAAAAATTATTACTATCAAAAAAATTCAATAAACAAATTCCTAAAATAAACTATAAAATAAATACTATATTAAAAGATATTTTTATTTATCAATTTTTAATTTTTTACAAAAATACTTACAAAAATACTTTTCTTTTGATTAATACATTATTTTTCAATTATTAAATTATTAATTATTAATAATTAATTATTAAAAATAGATTTTAATATGTTAATATTACTACAATCTAACCTTAAAAATACTTACAAAAATACTTTTCTTTTGATTAATACATTATTTTTCAATTATTAAATTATTAAATATTAATAATTAATTATTAAAAATCGATTTTAATATGTTAATATTACTACAATCTAACCTATACATAAATATATATAAAAATTATATATACACAAAATTTTACAATTATTAAGTATAAATTTAATTATTTTAATATTACTACAATCTAACCTAATTTAAAATAAAATAACATATAAAATTAAATACATATACATATATATATATGCGTTGTAAAAGTACCTGCGTTGTAACAGTACCTGCGTTGTAACAGTATAAGTTGTAATTGTATGCGTTGTAACAGTACCTGCGTTGTAAAAAATGCGTTGTAACAGTACTGCGTTGTAAAAAATGCGTTGTAACAGGTGAATACCGACTATAGTGGTCGTTGCTCCCAATGGAGAGCTAACTGACAATTCCCATTTTAGACAAGTACCACAACAGAGGTAACAACCTCGATGGAGCTCTAAAACTACTGACCTTTTAACAGGACTAAGAAAACAATTGGAGTGAATTTTCAGCAAAAGGGAGCTGATTTCATATCCTAATACATTTTTTTATAAATATTACATGAATTTAAAATGAAACAAAGTAGCATCAGGGTACATGCAGGTATTGTGCATTTTAATATTGAATGCTGAGAAACTCCATAGGGGAGGGTGGATGGGTGAAGGAAAGCTTCTCATGTGTGTTAATCTGTAAAGATTTTAAGTAATCGTAAAGTTAACAATAATAAAGTTTATTGAAAAAGTTTATGGAAAGTATGATAGAGTATACATGTGTCTCAGTTACTGTGTGTAAGAGAGTACTTTTTAGTATATGTATGAGTAATGAGTAGGTGTGTGAGTAACTGTATGGGTGAGGGAGTTACTGTGTGAATGACTGTATGGGTGAGTAGGTTTATGAGTAGCTGGATGGGTGACTGATTCAGTGTGTGAGTGGCTGTATGAATGTATAAATTTGTGTGTAAGTGTATGTATATCTGTATGACTGGATGGGTGAGTGGCTGTATTGGGTAGTGAGGTAGGTGCATGAGTGGCTGCATATGTGAGTTAGTGGTTGCATTATTGGGTGTATGTTTGAGTTGATGTGTGAGTGGCCCTATGGATTTGTGAGTAGGTGTGTGAGTATGTGTTTGGGTCTGTGCATTGGTTTGTCAGTGATTCTTTGGGAGTGGGTGTTTGAGATATATGGGGGAAAAGTGGGTGTGTGAGTGGGTCTGTAGATGATGTCATCAGTGTTATCATCAGTAATGTAATTAGAGATGGCATTATTAATGTCATCAGTGATGTCATTTGAGATGTTATGAGTGATATCACTGACCATATCATGAGAGATGTAATATGTGAGTAAGTTATAGCTAGCTCAGCTAATTATAACTGCTGAATTTCTCTGTATTTTATGAACAAAATGTGAGCCTAACTATAACATCCCTGTAGCCTTTAGTTTTTTCAGTGAATTTTTCAGTTTTTTAAATTCTGTTATCGATCTATAATGTCCCTTTTTCTGGGAATTTCTACGGTGTTTTAAATGCTATTTCCTAACTATTACACCAATTCAAACTTTAGTTTTTCAAGCAAATTTGTAAGATTTTTTGAAATTTAATTTCAAAACTGTAATGACTCTATAATGTTTCATATTTTCCATGAGTTTCTCCAGTTTTTAAATGCTGTGGTAGATTGTTCACAGGACCTACCTTCAAGCAGACTTGGCGGCCCACTTCCTACATTGTTCTCAAGTTGACAGTGTTTTTAAAATAGAACGAATAAATAGTTTAAAAATGAGTCAAGAAGAAATGAGATATAAAAAAATAATAATCTGTGAACTCTTATTTGCATTAACATGGTCAGGTTGTTTATTCTAAAAGATTTGAGGGGTAGGTATGCACATTAGTGTCTGTATTTCTTCATTTGTGTTGCACAGAGTTAAATATTAATTTATTTATCACTTCAAAATGATGAGGTAAGCATGGTTCCAAATGTAATATTTGCATTTGTACACTTAAGAATGCAACAGATTTTAAGACCAGAGTAGGATCTTCTCTTCGGAGGAAAGCATTTAGTTGTGTTTAGTGACTTACTGCAACTAACCCCTGTGAAAGGAGAGCCTGTATTCAAGACTCTTCTGTATGAACAAACGTGTAATTCATTAGGGAGTATTTGAAATGTAAACATTTGGCTGAACTTTCAATATAAGGAACTCCTATGCATCCAGCATCTGATGAGATATATGATAATATTCTGAAGGATATTTGTGTTGGACTTCTGACAATGGAAGGTAAGAGTACCTTAGAAACTCAACTTATCAAAGACTATTTACGTCTAAGAAAACAGCAGCACAGCTAATGTTCAATTTGATTAAAGATAAAGAAGGAAAATCAATAGTTTGTTTAATTCCTGCACTTCAAGAGTGCGCCAATTTTAATGAAGAATTGCTGAAACTGGAGAAGAAAGAAATTTTGGAAGTTATAGCTATTGACAAAAAAAACAACAGGGAGTAACGATAGTGCTAAATGAAAAACGTCAAGGAAAACTGGATTCATTAGAGAACCCTGTATCTAAGAGTTTTGATTAGAGAAGTGTTTATATGTGTGTAACAGTGTCTTTACGATATGTGAATGGGTGTGACAGTGTCTGTATGAGCATGTGAATGGATATAAAACTGTCTATATAGATGTAAATCTGGGTGTGAGAGTCTCTGTATGGGTTTGTGAATGGGTGTGAGAGTCCCTGTATGGGTTTGTGAATGTGTATGTCAGTGTCTCTATGGTACAAGACTGGATGTTAGAGTGTCTGTATGGATATGTGAGGGGGTGTGTCAGTAGCTGTACATGTATATGAGTAGCTGTGAGAGGAAGAAAGAGTTTAACATTTATAAATGTATTTTTTTCAGTTGCGCTAAATGTGTGGATCCCTGTGGACTTACATGGGGGCCACACTGAGTCTTGTGACAGATCCACGGATCTTGCTAGTGGCAAAACAAAATGTTTATTCCCATTTCTGACCCCTGGGTACATGTTCAGACCTCTTCTACAACATGTGCAAGGGGTCAACAAACATCTCACCTGACCCCTTCATTCAATTTGCAAACACATTTTCATCCCTGGGGACCCGTTTCCTAGCAAGAGGACAGAAAACCAAACAGAAAAAGCAAAACAGAAGGCAGAAATACAAGCAGAAAAGGCAAAACCGAGGGCAGAAAAGGCGATCAGAGGACAGCAACATGAGCAGAAAAAGGCAAAACAAAGGGCAGAAAACAAGTAGAAAAGGCAAAACAGTCACATACCCACTTACAGACCTACTCAGACACTCCCACACCCATTCACAGACAACCACGCACAAACTCACAGGTCTAGTCAGAGACTTATGCACCCACTCAGAGACTCATGGACTTACTCACATACTGACTCACACACTTATGGAGGCACTCACAAACCCAGTCAGACACTCTAACACTAACTCACAAACCCACTCAGACACTCATACATCATCTCAGATACTCACACACCAACTGACACACTCACTCAGACACTCATTCATCCACTCACATACCCAGTGAAACACTTATGCAACCACTCCCAATACCACTTAGACACTAAAACACCTACTCACACACTCACTGAGACACACATGTACTCACTCATACACTCACTCTACAAGCTTACAAGATACAGTTAGTAATAACATTTGAAAAATGTAGAAATTCACTATAAAAACCAAAGGTTACAGGGATCTTATAGTTAGGCTCCAATTTTACTCATACAAAACCATTGAGCTAACTATAACTTACGCCCCTGCAATGTGCTGCATTTGACCTCACATATTACACCACTCATGACATGGTCAGTAACAGCACTTGTGACGTCATTGATGAAATCTCAAATGTCATCATTGATGATATCAATGATGACATCATTGACGCGCAACCTCACATACCCACTCAAACCCCTTGAAGTGTCCACATAAGTACTCACATATCCATTCACAGACACATACAACTACTAACATACCCACTTACTCATTTATACAGACACTGACATACCTGTTCAGTGAAGATCTACTTCATAGCCACCTTTTTATTTGGTGTATATGTATGAATTAATGTTACACCCTATTCCATGCACATTATCCTTGTCGTTTGTGATTTTTGTGATTGTTGTTACTTCACAATCATGTTGAACCGTATTTGTTGAATTGTTCAATATTGTTTTTAAAAACGAATCAAATAAAATTTAGATATGTTTGAATATAGTTATGTTGTATTTGCACTGAGTTCTGAGATAATGATGTTGTTGGTATGATGAGTTGTTAAATGAATTGAACCACGTGAATGCCTCGAGTTTTTGCTTTCAATTATACCCACTCACTCACCTACACTGCCACTCACATACTCAATCATACAGCTGCTCACATATCTATACCCCACTTGCTGATACTTATCCATGCAATTAAATGTAATGGAAAACCCAATTTACCCTTGAGGGCTTGGGCAAATCAAATAAAAGGGTACAAAGCACCTTCAAGGGATTTATTTAGAATACTCTGTTCTATTGCTTTTGATATATATTTTAACGGCAAGAATTATTGATAAACTTGTTAGAGAGATATTATTCAAATGTCTAAGAAATATTTTATTTCCTTGTGAGGACATAAGAACCAATAAACCAATCACAAAACAATAAATATTCAAAAGAAAGGTATGTAGAAAAAAGTTTTATCTTTTGAAATTCATCAAGGTTATAATTAGGACCTAGGACCTAGTTAGGACCTAGTTACCATAGGACAATCACAAAATTATTTTCCCGATAACTTTGGTGCCGATTGACAAATCTTCTCGAAATTTTCAAAACTAATGGCCAGCTTCGTTCCACTCCTATCTCTAAAGTTTCAGGGTGATTTGGCAAGCGAGCGGAGAAAAAAGTGGGGTCCCAAAATGTGTTTTCTCCATGCAATTTTCCGTGGGAAACTTTAGACACAGCTACAGCCCGAACTGCTGAATGGAATTACACCAAATTTAGCAAAAAGGTAGCCCTTGGATCAGAAAGAGCCCTTTTTGTTAAATGGTATAAATTTGTTCAGTAGTTCCTGCGAAGTTAAAACAATAGAGGTCAGAAAATCAATTTCCCATAGGAAATTTTAGACACGGCTACAGCTGGAACTGCTCAACGAAATCCCACCAAATTTGTAAAAAAGGTAGTGCTTGGTTCAAAAAGCGTCTTTTTTTAAATGGTGTAAATCTGTTCAGTAGTTGCTGAGAAAATCAAAAAATAAAAGTTTTGATATGTAGAGGCGCTGTGGATCCGTGGATCATCCTGACCACAAGCTTTATTCTAATTGGCTGTCAACACTCCAAACCAGGACGTGTTGGCAGCCATTTTGTGAAAAAGAGAAAAACAAATGCAAAAAACAAGTAAAGGGGGCAGGTAGAAACACCCTGACTGCCTAGGCCTGCTCAGGGGGGCCCACAAGGATATGTCATTGAATATTTAACAAACTGTTAAAAAAACTGTTTATATGGAAAAGTAGAAAGACAGTAATGGAGAGAAGTTTTGAAAGCTAAAAGAATCAAGGAACTATTGTAATTTGTTCTTGATTACCTACTGGCGGTCACCAGTAGGTAGGTTTCACTGTTACGGGTCTGAAAGTGCAGTGTTGCTCACAGTGTCATGGTGCTGGTATGATATGGTGCTACAATCGGGTATGAAATCAGGAGTCTAAACCATTAGGTTATTGCTGTAAAGATATGTGGACTGGTGTTCGTAGCATACATTTGCAAGTAGTGTTAGCGTTTATATCAAACAGGGAGTGGGAAGCGAACTACTGACCGCTACTGTGTGTTGATAGTTTAACGGAAGTGGTAAGCGAAGTAGTTACGCCTACCGGTGTGAAGACTTGGGGATGAACCGAGCTGATTGCTGGAAAGTGATGGGCTCTGGGCACTGTAGGATACTAGCCGCTGTAGTATAAGTGTGTTAGTAGTGTTAGTATGTGTTTATAATATATAGGGAGTGGGAAGCGAACTACTCTCCCCTACTGGTGTGAAGACTTGCGGATTAAACTGTGAGCCTAAATTGTGAGCTCATTGCTGTAAAGTGATGTGCTCTGGGCACTGTAGCATACCTGTGAAAGAAGTGTTGGTTTACGTTTATACAATACAGGGAGTGGGAAGCAAAATACTTACCACTACTGGTCTCAAGACTCGTGGATGACACCATGAGCACATTGCTGTAAAGTCATGTGCTCTGTGTAGTATTCCAATGTAAGTCATAGTAGAATGTTAGTATGTAATTCTACTAGAATCTAAGTATGTAATGTTAGAATGTAGGGCTGTCATGAGGGGAACCTTGCGGAGTTTGTACACAGTGCTGGATTAGACGGTTGCTTAGCTGTCTGCTCCTTTTGGTGGTTGTTTCAGTTGTCTTGTTTTCTTGTAATAAATCTCCTTATTGGATCCACTGCTGTCTGCCTCTTCACTACATAAATTTGGCGACGAGCGGGAGAAGGTAAAAAGAAGGCACCACTCACCAATATTTCAAAATTGCTTGCATTGTGCTGAAGACCCGTTTTCTTCGTGTAGCTCTTTCTACTTATGCCAGGGTCGTCGGCACATTCAACTATGAAATCCGACTTCAGGTAGGATTTATATTTTTAGATTTTGCACTTCCTCTGCTTCTTCACTACATTCTGGTCACTGTACTAACACATGTGTAAGTAGTGTTAGTATGCGTTTATACTAACAAATGCATCATGGTCCTAGGGAGGGCGACCTCTCAGGCACAGATCATGCAATGTCCCGGGGTGTGCATTCGCAGGACATTTGTGTTTGCTATTAGAGGGTGGTGCATGGCTTCTACCCTCTGATAGCAAATACTTGTTCGACTACTTGAAGCGAGGGGAGGAAAACCTCGTATCGCTGTAATAGAGGGGATGTGGATGGTAAAAATGGATAGAGAAAAGAAACAAATAAAAAGTGGGGTCTCACCCGTTCTTTCAAATGAGGCCCCTGGTGGGTAATGTTCCCTGGCCAATCCAATTATTATATTGCGGGGTCTCTGTAGGACTGGGGATCTTAATGTCACATGCAAATTAGGTGCGAAAGGGCACAGAGACGTTTTGCAGCCTAGGGGAGCGCCACCTTCCCAGGTATTGTTTACTAATTGTTCGGGGGGTTCGAGGCCAACTGAAGTCTGAGGATCGCCACACTCAGGGCCTTTATTTAAATATGCCCAGTGGGCCTCGGCAGTCTCTGAAGCCTTGGTGGTCCTAGGCAGTGCCTTATTTGTTCTGTATTCACACGGGCAGTACTTATGGTGTTATAAAGTGATACCCTCATAGAACTCTTGCAGTTGTACAATTACCCAGGCTCCATTTGTCTAAATTCAGTTAGATTATGTTTAGTAGGTGCACTCTAATATTAAATAATGTTGTCCTTAAAATCTCCTAAAACAGATGATTTTCACAATAAATAATAGACAAGTGTTGTCAAAAAAAGAACACCTATACACTCAGTTATTTATCTGAAATAAAGTAACCTTTAATAAAACACAAATAAATAGAAATGTAACTTTAATAGAAACAGTATAATAAAGAAAATGTGGGTTGGACTCCAGTGGAAGCAGCGTAGGAAACCTACAAGACAAAAATGAAACATAAGAATGTGTTCTATGTGGAGGAGATAAAGAAAGTTAGTCCAAATGAAAGGACCATAGTGAGAATGAAAGGGAGAGGGAGTGGGTGGAAGGGAGAAGGGGAGGGAGAGTCAAAAGAAGAGAGGGAGGAGGAGACAGAGCATCAACCTATTGCACCCAGCCCTTAGTGTTTACCCTCCCGTCATCCATTTGTCTAGGACACTGGGGTCCACCAGAAAGAGTGTGGTTCAGAAAGTCCTTAAATTAAATACATGAGGCCAGAGATTATGGGCCATATTATCAAGGAAGGGCGATAACATTTTTGCTGCTTTAGCGGCAGGAAACTGCCTCTAAAGCAGCCATAAGGGGTTGATAATCTGCCACTCTGAATTCCCATAGAAGCCTAGGTTCTGGTGTGAACCTGGGCTTCTATGGGAATTTACAAGGGCATATTATCAACCCCTTATCGCCGCTTTAGCAGCAGTTTCCTGCTGCTAAAGTGGTGTTAATTTTATCACTGTTTTTTGATAATAAATTCCTAAATTATTAGCTACAGGAAAATCGCTTGCATGCACCTGTGCACCCAGGGTACTGCACCCCATCCCCTTCCCCCGCACTGTGCTCAATTGTAGGTCTTGCACACTGAGGCTTCACTGCTAATCTGCCACTACTGGTGTGTCCCATGATGTGTTGGTGAAAGCTCCTAGTCCGGGGTACGTTTGTACGGTAGAACAGGTCTCCGGGCGGGGATGGTGTCTTGATACCACAATGGAAGGTGTCAGAATACCAGGGCATCATTGCGGGGTCAGCTCCCGCTCTGCCCTTCTCGATGCAATCAATGGAATGTCTGAAAAGGGAGAAATAATTTAATGGTGGAAACCTCTGGGGTAAATGAATGTACATTTCAAGCTTGATAGAAAATAGGAGTTGAGTACATCCTTCGTTTTTGAAGTACGATCTACCAACTGTTAGTGGTAATCATGGTCCAAAGAGGAGTTGGAGTGCACGAGAACACACAAGGTTAATTAACAATATGTTTCACCAACGTTCACATACAAAGGAACAGAGCGCAGGCTAGAAGCATAATGTGCACGTGTAATGCAGTGGCGGGAGCCTGTATACATGTACACTTAGTAAGGAGCACACTACTGTGTCCTAAAAGCCAACCCCACTTGTCTGTAGGCACGGCTGCCCATTGGCTCAAGCCTACTGTACCGTCCAACAGGTCCTTAAAATGAGACCGATGTGACTGAATGAGGTCAGAGATCACATCATTACGCACAGCACATCGCTTTTTAACACGAGGGCACTCAGGGTTATGCACCCCACCCCTCAAGCCGCATCGCGCTCAACAGGTGTATGTAGGGCAGCGCTGCCCGTAGGTTCAGGCCTACCTTATGGTACAGCAGGTCTTTAAAATGAGACAGAGATGTGACTGAATATGGTCAGAGATCACATCATAACACATGGCAATATCTATTTTTCGCACATGCTCAATCTGGCTGATGCATCCCACCCCTCCCGAAGCACCGCGCTCAAGAGGTGTCTGTAGGGCAGCGCTGCCCACTGGCTCAGGCCTACCGTACGGTGCAGTAGGTCTTTAAAATGTGACAATCAATCAATCACAACATTTGTATAGTGAGCTACTCACCCGTGAGGGTCTCAAGGCGTGGGGGTGCTTCTACTGCTTGAACAGCCAGGTCTTGAGGAGCCTACTGAAGGTTAGAAGGTCTTAAGTCTGCCGTAGGCGGATGGGGAGGGTGTTCCAGGACTTGCCGGTTAGGTGGGAGAGTGATCTGCCACCAGTGGTCGTTCTTCTGGTGTGGGGGACGGTGGCGAGGCTGAGGTTTGCGGAGCGGAGCTGGCGCTTAGGGGTGTAGAAGGTGAGCCATTTGTTGAGGTATGCTGGACCGGTGTTGTGGAGGGCTTTGTGTGCGAGGGTGAGGAGCTTGAAGGTGATCCAGTGCAGGTCTCGCAGGTGGGGTGTGATGTGGCTGCGGCGAGGGATGTCGAGGATCAGGCGGGCAGAGGCGTTCTGTATGTGTTACAGTTGTTTCAGTAGTTTGGCAGGGGCTCCCGCATAGAGGGCGTTTCCGTAGTCCAGTCTGCTGCTGACGAGGGCCTGGGTGACTGTTCGTCTAGTGTCAGTGGGGATCCACTTGTAGATCTTTCAGAGCATGCAGAGGGTGTTGTAGCAGGAGGATGAGATGCTGTTGACTTGCTTGGTCATGGAGAGTGTGGAATCGAGGATGAATCCCAGGTTACGTGCATGGTCGGTGGGTGTTGGAGCAGCACCCAGGGTGGTCGGCCACCAGGAGTCGTCCCAGGCTGAAGGTGAAGAGCCAAGGATGAGGACCTCTATTTTTTCCGAGTTCAGCTCCAGGCGGCCGTTCTTTATCCAATCGGCGACGACTTTCATACCTTCGTGGAGGTTGGTTTTGGCGGTGACAGGGTCCTTGGTGAGTGAGAGGATCAGTTATGTGTCGTTGGCATAGGAGAGGATGTTGAGGTTTTGCAGTCTGGCGATGTGGGTGAGTGGGGCCATGCATATGTTTAACAGTGTCTGGCTGAGGGAGGATCCTTGGGGTACACCGCAGATGAACTTGGTGGTTTCGGATCTGAAGGGAGGGAGGCAGACGCTCTGGGTTCTGCTGGAGAGGAAAGAGGTGGTCCAGTCCAGGGCTTTGGCTCGGATTCCTGTGTCGTTGAGGCGGTGCATAGGGTGTGGTGGCAAACAGTGTCGAAGGCTGCTGACAGGTCCAGGAGGGCCCTGATGTCATCGGTGGCGGCGATGAGGGCCGTCTCAGTGCTGTGGTTGCTGCGGAAACCAGACTGTGAGGAGTCCAGGATGTTGTTCTTCTTGAGGTAGTGGGTTAGCTGTTTGTTGACTGTTTTCTCGATGACCTTCTGGGGGAACGGGTGCAGGGAGATGTGCCGGAAGTTCTTGAGGTCCTTGGGGTCTGCTTTGGGCTTCTTGAGCAGGGCATTGATCTCGGCATGCTTCCAGCTCTCTGGGAAGGTTGCGGTTTCGAAGGAGATGTTGATGGCTTTGCGGAGGTTGGGTGCGATGGTGGTACTGGCTTTGTTGAAGATGTGGTGGGGGCACGGGTCTGACGGAGAGCCGGAGTCGATGGTGCTCATGGTTTTTATGGTGTCGTCATTGTTGATGTTGTTCCAGCTGACCAGGGGGTCGCCGCGGGCGGTGACTGAGGCTCTGGCGTATCGTGGGCTGTGGAGGGCACCTGGTTGTTTAATCTGTCATGGATGTCTGCGATTTTGCAGTGGAAGAAGGAGGCCAGGGAGTCGCACAGGGCTTGTGAAGGTGGCATGTCGTTGGTGCTAGCATTAGGGTTGGAGAGCTCCCTCACAATGTTGTAGAGCTCTTTGCTGTTGTGTGCGTTGTTATCGAGGCATTCCTTGAAGAAGGTTTTTTGGGCAGATCTGATGAGGTGATGATACTGGCGTATGGCGTTCTTGTGGGCTGTTTGGTTTTCTGGTGTTTGTTCATGGCGCCAGTTCCTTTTTTAGCTTTCAACAGTTTTGTTTGGAGGTTTGGAGGTCCGGGATGAACCAGCCGGCAGTCTTGTTCTTGCGGCTGTTGGAAGGATTCTTGATCGGGGCGAGAGTGTTGGTGTAGTCTTCGATCCAGTGTCTGAGGCTGCTGGCGGCAGTGGTGGGGTTGGTGGGGTCTGTGGGTGGGTTCCGGGCGAGGGTGGTGTTTAGCTGGTCTTCTGTGATTTTGCTCCAGCAGCAGTGGGGGATAAGTTGGGTGCGGCGGTGTGTGGTAGGCTTCTTGAAGGAGAAGTGGACGCAGCGGTGATCAGTCCAGTGGAGCTCGGTGGTATGGCTGAAGGAAACATGGGGGCTTGCAGAAAAAATTGGATCAAGTGTGTGTCCGGCAGAGTGGGTTGGGGTTGTGACGAGCTGTTTGAGTCTGAGGTTAGCAAGGTTGTCGAGCATGGTGGTGGAGTTGGTATCGTTGTTTTTCTCAAGGAGGAAGTTCAGGTCCCCGAGGAGGATGTAGTCCATGGACGTCAGAGCGTGCGTGCTGACGAAGTCGCCAATGGAGTCGCTGAACAGCGGTCGGGGTTTTTGGGGGCCTGTATACCAGAGTTCCTCTGAGGGTGGTGTTGGGGTCAGTGTGGATCTGGAAGTGCAGGTGTTCGGCGGTGCTGAGGGTGCCGTCGGAGTTGGTTGAGATCTTGAGGCTGGTCTTGTGGACGATGGCGATTCCATCTCCTACTCCATTAGTGCAGTCCACGCGGGTGATCTTGTAGCCGTCCGGGATGGCTATGGCGAATTCGGTAGCCGAGGACTCATTCATCCAGGTCTCGGTCAGGAAAACGATGTCCGGGGAGCATGTGTCAAGCAGATCCCAGAGTTCGATGGCGTGTTTGCATGTGGAGCGGGTGTTCAGGAAGAGGCATCTGAGTTGGTTGCGTCCTGTCCTGGTGGGAGGATTGGTGGGTCTGTTGGTGGTAAAGCTGCAGTGCCGACAGGAGAAGATCCTTGGGTGCATCTCGGGGCAGCCTGGAAGCAGGAGTGAGTTCAACCTGTGTTCAGTGCATGGAGGGTGCTGGCATCGTAGCCAAATATGGGGCACAATACAGGAGAAGAAAAATATGATACAGGAAATATAAGAGAAGGAATAAAGCAGTGCAAACACAGTATGGGGAGCAGGAGAGGAGGGGAGAAATTACGGCAGGCGCAGGAGGCAACAGCAGTTACCGCCGGCCAGACTGCTCGCTCCAACCTAGGAGCTGAGAGGCAGTAGAAGCATGGCGTGCAGGCGAGGCTGCTGGGGAGAGTGCTGACCTTGAGCTAGTGGTCAAGGCTTCACAGTGATGAGACTGAATGAGGTCAGAATTTAGAGCCTGTGTTGATTGCCAGGATGGTGTACACCTCATGGATCCATTTCTTTTTTTTTATTGCGCATTGTGATATGCGAGGTGGATGCAGCATATCATTTAAGGTAGTGTGGAAGAAGAGGGACCTGTGGCATCGTGGTTATCTTATTTATAACTATGCAAAGTGGGCTGGGCTTGCGTACACCAGGACAGCGTAAGGGTGTGAATAATTATTCTGGGGAACTGGGCGGTATTCAGTTACTGTCTTGCCAGGAAGTGTACTTATGTGTGTTTCTTTTGTAGTTTTTACCTTGCAGAGTGTGCAATTTAGATTAGTGTAGCATGTGTCGGGAGGGGTGAAACTATCATTAATGAGATGGTGTTTGAAAAGATTGAATGGTGAACATTACATGTCGTTGTCAAGGTTGTGGATATGCGCAGGCACGCATGTCAATGGTGTGCAGTAGTATTGAAAATGTTGCTATCGCGAAGTGTACACATGTGAATGTGCTCGGATGGAGGAAGGATCAGCAGTGAGGCTACGTCATACACAGTGAAAACGCTCATGACAGTTAAGCAATGTATGTCAAACGTGAACCTGAAAGTCTCACATATGACACACTACTATACTGGTAAAGCCTGACAACAGAGCGTACAGCAATATAAATCTATACATTACTGTTTACTGTTTGTTACATGTGATCTAGGATGTGCAGTCTGCCCGTGGCTGATGATACTCCTTAGAGCCACCAATACCCAGGCCGAAAGGCAGCACAATGTGCACACACACACCAGGGGCATTGTGTAACACATATTTGTTTTTTGATGGAACGTTTCAGATGCATGGCAATCACACGTTGAAGGCTAATGTACAGAGCATGAATATTGATCAAGATGATCGTTGCATGTTGTGTGTAGTATAAGATATGTGTATACAGGATAGCACTTTTCAAAAAAGCTTTCTAAGCAGAAGAGGTGTCTCTCATCAAACGTTGTGGAGAGAATGAGTAAAATGGGTGGGGTCCTCCAACTGTTACAATGGGAAATGTTATGAACCAATCAAATGCTTTTTTTAAGGTCAGATGGCAATCTCGCACCGAGCGCGCACCGAACGTGCAAGGAGGCCGCACCGACGCGATTTTGACAAAATATATTTATCATAATATATGTTTAATACAGTTAGAAATATATAAATGTTTAAAACAATTTAGCGTTTTGTGTGCTCTCATATACAGTTTAAAGGTATTTAGATATACTTTTGAGACAAAAAAAAGGGAATGGCGTACCCGGCACAATACTATACGTCTGTGAGGTAACACAAGGCCTGGCAGCATGTACTTGTCACATACGCAAAGTGCAGCGGGCGAGACTCTATACGTACATGACATAACCCGTCAGATACCAAAGTAGCACCTGGGGTGACTTCATGCATATATGATGTTACGCGGGACACAGTGTCACGAACCTGTTGGATACAAAATGGCCATTATTTACGAGTTTAGCAATATGGCGGATAGGATTTGTGTAGTGATGGAGCTTGGTATGCTACAAGTATGGGAGCGCAGTATTCTACCAAAAATAAAAAATATACATATTTTTGGGGAAGATATAAAACATTACATAATTTTAAAGTTAAAAAAAGTATATCAGAGTTCCAAAATATTTAAAAATATAATAGAAAAAATATAGGTTTTATAAACATTAAAATATGAAATTAACATTTAAAAAACCTTTGAAATTATATATATATATATATATATATATATATATATATATGTTCACTAAAAAACAAAATATATAAAGTTGTTCACTGAAAAAAAGACTACTTATATTTATGCTCACATTACACTTGTACAAAACCAGTAAAATCCAATAGTTACCTGAGCTAACTATTTATTCATTTATTTATTTGTAGGTTTATAACGCGCTGGAATCACACCCGAAGGAGTATCTCCACACCAGACAGCTGTAAAAAAATGTTAAGCAAGAGACAGAAGCACTAATATTGAAACAATACTGTTTTTAGACTTTTCCTAAAAGTAAGGTGATTGGTGCACTGTCTAAGGGAGAATGGAAGATTGTTCCACAATACAGGGCCCATTACAGAGAGGGCACGTCCTCCTTGTCTGGCCCTCTTGACTCGGGGAATCAGTAATAACAGCTGATTACTTGTTCGAAGATTACGTGTGGGGAGATGGGGGACAAATCTTTCGGCCAAGTATGAAGGACCTAGATCGTGCAAACTTTTATGTACCACACAGCAAATCTTGAATTCAATTCGCTGTCGAATTGGTAACCAGTGTAGTTTATCAAGAAGAGGTCGGGATGGTGATCTGGGGGGGCATTTAACACCAGTCTTGCGGCGGTGTTCTGCACTACCTGGAGCCTATTTAGGATGCCCTCATTTGCTGCTAACAGTAAACCATTACAGTAGTCCAGGCGACTAAGTAGAAGAGTCAGGACCAGAGTCTTCCTGGAACTGTCAGGCAAGAGAGGGAACACTTTCCGGAGTAAGCTGATGACATGAAAACAGGACTCCACTGTGGTGTTGGTATGATGTTGTAATGTGAGGTTCTGTCCCAGGCGTACCCCCAGATTTTTTACCACCTGTCTAGGGAGGGGAGCTACACCTAGGCTGGCTGGCCACCAATCTGGGGTCCACAATATTTTGGCTTCTCCGAACAGCATGACCTCAGACTTCCCCACATTACATTGGAGGAAGTTTTTGGCCATCCAGTTAGAGACAGCTGTCATGCCATCCAAGAAGGCTTGTCTTACAGCTGGAGTTAAGGTTTTAAAAGTGAATAACAACTGAGTATCATCAGCGTAAGATATAGGTACGAAGCCATAAGTTCTCATAATTCCGGCCAAAGGGGCAACATAAACGTTAAACAACGTGGGGCTGAGACAGGAGCCCTGAGGGACCCCTTTGGGAATTTTTGACGGAGCAGAGCGGAATGCTCCCATATTCACACACTGTGTACGATCCGTCAGGCAGCTCGTAAACCAAGCTAGAGCTGAATTTTCCAGACCAATCTCCTCAAGCCTTTTAAGAAGGATGGCATGAGATATGGTGTCGAATGCTGCTGATAAGTCCAACAGCACCAACACCACGGACAGACCCTTATCTAAAGACATACGAATATTATCCGTGACAGATAATAGAGCGGTTTCGGTGCTGTATTTTGGCCTGAACCCTGATTGAGAATGGTCCAGGCATCCGGCACACTCTATGAAGCTTGAGAGATGATAATTGACATGCTTCTCAGTTAATTTACCTAGGTAGGGTAGTAAAGATATGGGCCTTAGATTGGACATGCCTGACCAGGGCCCGGAAGAATTTTTCCTGATCAGCCTTACCAGAGCTTTCTTCCACTCTGATGGAACTGTACCCTCTGATAAAGAGAGGTTAATCAAGGTCTGGATCGTCGGGCTGAGTGTGTCACCTATTGTGTGCATCACTCGGGCAGGGACGAGGTCAGTCGGGCATCCTGACTTCACTGTGCCAATAAGGTTGTTAACCTTATCAACCATGATCCCAGGTATAATAGACATTTTAACAGAACTTGTGGCTGCAGTCTCCTGAGAAGTGCCCTGGGGCATATCACTAAATTGGTCTGTGTGTCTTGACTGAGCGATCTTTACATAGATCGAGTCAATTTTGTTGGAAAAGTATCTGGAGATGTCATCACAGAGTTGTTGGGATATAGTCTCTGGGCTTTCACAGGCTATTGGTTTAGTGAAAGTTTGGAGAATCTGATATAATATTTTTGGGTCCTTGCCTGCCTCATCTAATTGAGAAGTAATATAGTTTTTCCGCGCTGCTCTAATATTTTTATGGTAACTTTTTAGGGCAGCATGATAGCGAGTCTTATCCTATAGCTCACACCCCTGCAATACGCTGCGTATGACCTCACATATTACATCACTTATGACTTGGTCAGTGACATTACTGATAACATCACTGATGACTTCTCAAATTACATCAGTGATGATATCATCCACAGAACCACTCATCTACCCATTCACACCCTTATACTACCTCATATATACCCACTCACACAAAATTATTCACAAACCTATTCACAGACTCAACCAAGTACTCACACACCCACTCACTGATTCATAGAGCCACCCACACATCCACTTACTCATAAACACACTCATATAACCACTAACTCACCCATACAGCCACTCATGGACCTACTTACTCACCAATACAGTCACTAACACATACAGCCATATAGACACTAACTCGCCCACTCCTATACCAATACAGCCACTCACACATGGAGTCAGTCACCCATACACCTACTCACTCACCCATACAGTCATTCATATAGTCACTAACCCATACACTCTCTTCCATACCCACACATTTACTCATACAGATACTAACACATGTACAGTAACTGACATAAGCACATACTCACCCATAGACCCCCTCTCACAGTGACTCACTCACCCATACAGTCAATCACATACGCATACTCTTCCATATACCACTTATGTACCAACTCACTCAACCATACAGTCACTCACACACCTCAGCACTCACCTAAACAGCCTCTCACATATCCACTTACTCACAAATACACCACTGATACACCCACCTATTCACACATACAGTCACTCACTCACCCAAATGGCCACTCACACAGCCACTCATACAACCACTCACACACCTACAGAGGTACTCAGACACCAACTCACAAACAGATGCACACAGTCACACAGCCACTCATATATATATATATTCACTGAAAAAACCATAGGTTTCACACCAGTTATAGTTAGGAATTAGCATTTAAAAAACCTATTAAATTCACTGAAAAAACCATAGGTTTCACACCAGTTATAGTTAGCTGGAAATTTTACTGATATAAAACCATTGAAATTCCCACGTTATAGTTAGTTGGACTCACTATAACTTGCACGTGTAATGCACTGATGACACCATCCAGTGAATGTGTGTCTTTCAGATAAATAAATATGTTTTAGATATGTATGTTAAGGTCGATGGAAGAATATTTGTTTAAATTATTGTCTTAATGGATGTTTAAAAAAAAAAAAAAATTGGATATCTGCCTTATTAAGTGTATCTTAGTGAATACATATATTAGCGAGTGAAAGTAGGTCAGTCTCTCTGTCATCAGTGATGTCATGAGTGATGTCACTGACCATGTCATGAGTGATGTAATATGTGATGTCATCAGCAGTGCATTACACGTGCAAGTTATAGTGAGTCCAACTAACTATAACGTGGGAATTTCAATGGTTTTATATCAGTAAAATTTCCAGCTAACTATAACTGGTGTGAAACCTATGGTTTTTTCAGTGAATTTAATAGGTTTTTTAAATGCTAATTCCTAACTATAACTGGTGTGAAACCTATGGTTTTTTCAGTGAATTTCATAGGTTTTTTAAATGCTAATTCCTTTGTATATCGAGTTTCTAACCTTTTTTTTTTTTTACAATTTGCTGTTTTTTTTTAAGTATTCATTTTTTTTATATAATTTTTTTCTTTTGCGCTCTGGGTGCGCGCTCCGGGAAGCTTTCAGCTAAGCTCTCCGGTAAGCTTTTCCGAGAGCTCATCTGAAAGCGCACCCAGAGCGCAACTGTCGTTCGTGAAAAAAAATATGAATGAAAAGTTAATAATAATGCAAAACATTTCGTACCATACAAATAAAATTAGTTTTTTTTAATAAGGAAAATGATTATGCATTTCTATAAAAGATTGATGACGTCACTTCGGCGCGCAACGTAAGTGCCCTCGGAAGCGCCTACGTTCGCGGCGCATAAACGCACGCAAAAGCGCCTACGATCGCGCCACGTTTGCGCCCCGGAAGCGCCTACGATCGCGCTGCGTAAACGCACCGGAAGTGCTCCGGAGCGTGCAGCGTAAACGCGTCGGGTCATGTGACCCTAAAATAACACTTTTCATTGGTTGCTAACAGTTTTTTTTTACAATGAATGAAATCCCCACCCATTTCCTTCACTTCTTCTTTCACTTTTGTGACTGAAACACCTGCCTTTTTTGCTGCTCCATATTCCTTGATTAAGCATGGCTGCCAGACAATCCAGCAGTGAAGATGACTCCAATGATTTCATTGATGAAGAGCCTCCTCAGCCGAAGGTCAAAGAACATTTCATCTGGAAATTTTTTAAGTTTCCAGCAGACCAGAAGAAGGTGAATGCACCAAAAGTAGAGTGCAGGATCTGCAAACAGGTCCTGTCACGGGGTAACCCCCCAAAAAAATACTCTTTTGGCAACTTCACCATGATTCGCCATGTGGAGAGGAGGCACCCCCAGAATTTTGCCCGTGAAAGTGTCAGGGCTCTGGCACAAGAGGTTCCCAGAGATGGGGCCTCTACATCAACAGGAGGAGCAACTTCTTCTGGAAGAGAACAATCACAGGAGCAGGTAGCAAACATTCAACCTGCATTTAACCATGGGGTCGTCAGATGCAGATACTGCAATCAACTCCTCACCTATGGGGAGCAAAGTGTCCTGCTCATGGTTCGGGCATTGGAGAACCATCGCTGCCCTTCCCACCCCTAATTTTTTTCTTTTCTTTTTGCTCCTGTTGAGCAGTTTCTATTCCCTGTTTTTGTTCCTGTTCAGTTAAAAGAAGAAAACCAAAAGTTCTTTTCAGAACTACCTCCAATTCTCATCAAAGAGCTATATTCTTAAAAAATGAAGAGTAAGTGAAATATAGTGCATTGATAATTGAAAGGAGAATGAGTAAGAAAGAACAGAAAGGTATGAGAGGTGAAAGGAAGTGTAGTAGGAGGAATGAAAGAAGGTGAGTGTTAGAAAAGAAAGTTATGACACAGTGAATAAACTGGAGGCCTCATTTCTGAAAAGTGACGCATCGCTACGTGAAAACAGCGATGCGTCACTTTTCTGCACGCACTCCTTATGACATTCCAGATATGTCATATTTAATATATGACTAATCAATTCGCAAGGAGTTACAGATATGTCAGTATTTCTGACATATCTGTAAACACAAAAGTAACGCATTGCAGGAGTGCGTCACAAAAGTGACGCAACTCCAGTAATGTGTCCTTTCACATGGAAAAAGCACCATGTGAAAGGTTTGCTGTGAAGCAGGCGCAAGATTTTGGCGCAACAGCATCCTAAAAGAGACGCACTGCGTCATTATTAACAAGCTTTTTGCAAGGAACACCCCCTCTGCATGCATTATACCTGACACTATTTTTTAAAAAGTGACGCATCTAGGTACATGGGTCACTTTTTAAAACTCTGCGCCACATTGTATCTGCATCAGGTATAATGTATGCAGAGGGGGCAATCCCTCGCAAAAAGCTTGGTAATAACGACGTACTGAAATCTATGAGATTTCTCTGCGTCACTTTTAGGATGCTGTTGCGTCAAAATCTTGCGCCTGCCTCGCGTCACTTTCATGTTTACAGATATGTGAGAAATACTGACGTATCTGTAACTCCTTGCAACTCCAGTAATGTGTCCTTTCAAATGGGGAAAGCAGCATGTGAAAGGTCTTGCCTCAGTCTAACACCTGCTGTAAAGCAGGCACAAGATTTTGACGCAACAGCATCCTAAAACTGATGCAGTGAAATCTCAAAGATTTCACTGCGTCGCTATTACAAAGCTTTTTGCGGGAGAACACCCCCTCTGCATGCATTATACCTGACGCTATTTTTAAAAAGTGACGCATCTAGGTACATGGGTCACTTTTTAAAACTCAGCTCCACATTATATCTGCGTCAGGTATAATGTATGCAAAGGGGGCATTCCCCCGCAAAAAGCTTGGTAATAACGACGTACTGAAATCTATAAGATTTCTCTGCGTCACTTTTAGGATGCTGTTGCGTCAAAATCTTGCACCTGCCTCGCATCACTTTTATGTTTACAGATATGACAGAAATACTGACGTATCTGTAACTCCTTGCAACATGATTCGTCATACATTAAATATGACACATCTGGAATGTCATAAGGAGTGCGCACAGAAAAGTGACGCATAACACCAGCAGTGTAATAAAATGTGCCTCGTTGCACTATATTTAAAAAGTGACGCATCTAGATAGATGCGTCACTTTTTAAATATTGCATAACAATGCGCATTTTTTTACACCGCTGGTGCGTCACAAAAATTGACGCACAGGAGGCGCAAAACTAACAGCGCAAGGCCTTCATAAATATGGTCCTGGATTTTCCCCGTGCTTCGCCGGTGCGCGTACCATGCGCTTCCCCCGCGCAAAACGAAAAAAAAAAAAAAAAATGTAATGCCCCGCAGGACCCTATTTTAGCCCCTACATCAAACCTAGGGGGTCAGAGGGGGTCTACTCTTCCCCCTTATGGTCATTTGCCCCTTTTTTTTTCAAACCCCTTGTGTCTCGATTTTACCGAGACACAAGATGGCGGCCGCTCCAGACTGTTTAGAATGTTTACAGACACCCAAGAGCCAATCAGCTTCCTGCGCGCAAGTCGCGTGTCGCGCCAGGAGCGCACTCCGGTGCGCGCACCGAAGAGCGCATATAGATATATATATTTTTTGGCACCTTAATTACTCAAAATCCACTGCAGCACATATCTTGAGACATAGCAAAGGCACATCGGGCTACCAGTCCCTACAATTTTGCCAAGTTTGGTGTAAATCCATTCAGCCGTTCGGGCTAAAAGTGAAATTGACCGCCCTATGGAAATTAACATAGGGAAAATGCGTTTTGAGACCCCCCTTTTATCTCGGCCCCCGCTTGACGTATCCCCCCCAAACTTTCAGGGAAGGACCGGAGCTCGACGAGGCCATTTTCAGGAAATTTTCAGGCAGATTCGTCAACCAGTGCCAAAGTTATTCCAAATAGAATTTTGAGATTTAACATTGAAAAAAATCCTAAATCTTGCACCTGCCTCGCATCACTTTTATGTTTACAGATATGACAGAAATACTGACGTATCTGTAACTCCTTGCAACATGATTCGTCATACATTAAATATGACACATCTGGAATGTCATAAGGAGTGCGCACAGAAAAGTGACGCATAACACCAGCAGTGTAATAAAATGTGCCTCGTTGCACTATATTTAAAAAGTGACGCATCTAGATAGATGCGTCACTTTTTAAATATTGCATAACAATGCGCATTTTTTTACACCGCTGGTGCGTCACAAAAATTGACGCACAGGAGGCGCAAAACTAACAGCGCAAGGCCTTCATAAATATGGTCCTGGATTTTCCCCGTGCTTCGCCGGTGCGCGTACCATGCGCTTCCCCCGCGCAAAACGAAAAAAGAAAAAAAAAAATGTAATGCCCCGCAGGACCCTATTTTAGCCCCTACATCAAACCTAGGGGGTCAGAGGGGGTCTACTCTTCCCCCTTATGGTCATTTGCCCCTTTTTTTTTCAAACCCCTTGTGTCTCGATTTTACCGAGACACAAGATGGCGGCCGCTCCAGACTGTTTAGAATGTTTACAGACACCCAAGAGCCAATCAGCTTCCTGCGCGCAAGTCGCGTGTCGCGCCAGGAGCGCACTCCGGTGCGCGCACCGAAGAGCGCATATAGATATATATATTTTTTGGCACCTTAATTACTCAAAATCCACTGCAGCACATATCTTGAGACATAGCAAAGGCACATCGGGCTACCAGTCCCTACAATTTTGCCAAGTTTGGTGTAAATCCATTCAGCCGTTCGGGCTAAAAGTGAAATTGACCGCCCTATGGAAATTAACATAGGGAAAATGCGTTTTGGGACCCCCCTTTTATCTCGGCCCCCGCTTGACGTATCCCCCCCAAACTTTCAGGGAAGGACCGGAGCTCGACGAGGCCATTTTCAGGAAATTTTCAGGCAGATTCGTCAACCAGTGCCAAAGTTATTCCAAATAGAATTTTGAGATTTAACATTGAAAAAAATCCTAACTATAACTACCTACTGGCGACCGCCAGTAGGTAATATATATTCACTGAAAAAACCATAGGTTATAGACCATATATAGTTAGGGATTAGCATTTACAAAACCTTGAAAATTCACTGAAAAAACATGGGTTATAGACCATATATAGTTAGGGATTAGCATTTACAAAACCTTATTTTACTCGCACAAAACCATTGAAATTCGCATATATAGTTAGTTGCACAAACTATATATCGCGCACCCGCAATCCACTGCTGATCATGTCACATATTACATCATTCATGACATGGTCAGTGACATCACTTATGACATCACTGATGACATTTCAAATAACATCACTGATGACATCACTGATGACATCTCAAATGACATCACTGATGACATCACTGATGACATCTCATTTGACATTACTGATCACATCATTGATGACATCATTCATTTGATAATACGATGAACCTCTTCAGACTCTAATATAACCTTAGATACACTCAGTGTAAACAGACACTCACAGACTGTCACTCATCCATGGAGTTACTCACACACCTAGTCAGTCATGCAAAGAATCAATCACACCTCCATTTCCTCAACTATACAGTTATACACACCTTACTTATTCAAACATATACTAACACATATTTACTCTCTTATACAATCCCTGATACAAGTTCACAATGATCCATACAGCCACTCACACATTCACTGGCTCTTATGCACAGATTTTTATATGTCAACTCTCACATGTACTGTGTTTTACATATGTACTTACTTTGACATGTAGCACTGAGATATCCATTCACTCACCAATACACTCATGCACACAGTCAACCGCCCATACAGCTGTTTCCACATGCACTTTTGAACCCATACATCTAGTGAATCAACTGCTCACACATCTATCCACAGAGTCATTCTCCTCCCAGCCACCCACACACACACTCAGTCTCCCATACAAATACTTGGGCAACCAATCAATAACCCATATAGTTACTCATATAGCTACTGATCAACACATGCAGCAGTTTACAGAACAACAGACATAATGATGCACAAATTAAGACAGTTTAGTCACTAACCCATGCACTCAGTGAGACACATTTAATCACTCACTCATACAGTCAGTCATGCACCTACTAAATCCTTCATCCAGACACTTATACATCCACTCATTCTTCAATATGTAAGACATATTTTAACTTTACAGAAACATACAGTCACTGGATGTTGTCATCAGTGATGTCATCAGTGATGTCATTTGAGATGTCATCAGTGATGTCATCAGTGATGTCACTGACCATGTCATGAATGATGTAATATGTGACATGATCAGCAGTGGATTGCGGGTGCGCGATATATAGTTAGTGCAACTAACTATATATGCGAATTTCAATGGTTTTGTGCGAGTGAAATAAGGTTTTGTAAATGCTAATCCCTAACTATATATGGTCTATACCCTATGGTTTTTTCAGTGAATTTTCAAGGTTTTGTAAATGCTAATCCCTAACTATATATGGTCTATAACCTATGATTTTTCAGTGAATTTCAATGGTTTTTTAATAGCAAATATCAAAAGCTGTAAAATGTATTCTTATTCTAATTCAAAAATATATTTTATATTTTTGTAATATATATTTTTTGTAAATTTTTTTAAATTATTTTTTTTGTTTCGCTGCCGGTCCGCGAACCGGGCAGCTTCCCGTTAGCTTCATTTTGTTCCGCGATCCGGTCTGCGAACCGGTAAACATTCCGTTAGCGCAACTACCGCGTTAGAAATCAACATTGTGGCGCGACGTATCACGTTACCGCGTAATGCGTCTTATGACGCGCCGCGTTAGCGCACCTGAAAGCGCTCCGGAACGCGAACCGAGGCGCGAAGCGCAGCGCCCCGGAAGCGATCCGGGGCGCGGTGCGGAGCGCGTAACGTAAGCATAACAGGTCATGTGACTTGTTTATAAAACTTTTCATTGGTTCATTTTACTTTTGGTTTCCTAATGATGGAAGGCTTGGTCATATGACCTAAAAATAACACTTTTCATTGGTTTAGAAGATTTTTTTTCCCAAATGATGAAAGCCCCACCTTTTTTTTTCTTACTCTGACTTGTAAAGCAAAGGACCCAGATGCATTTACAGTTTATCACTAACAATGTTCCAGGCTAATGTATTTTCCCGGGAAATTTACAACTGTCCTGCAAGTAAAATATTCCTATTTCGAGAAAAAGGGCGTTTTTTCGTCCCATGAGGGAGCCGTTGAGCAAAAGAGGCTTGGCTTGCTGTCTTAGTCGCTGATCGGCCTGAATATCAGATTCTTATCGATAACTTTATGTTGCAGGAGTGGAAAACACAACAGCCCTTGACCATTTATCTTTACAGCATTCCTGCGTATTATACCTTTTAACCGTCATGTAATCGGGCTGCTTAATTTCACTTGCCTTTTACTGATTCGAAAACAGTGGCTATTATTCAAAACTTTACCAATCTAGGTACTACTACCATGTTTTGTTTTAAAAACCTTTATTGTGAAAATGTCAGTATACAAATACGGGCCTATAACCACGTGGGCCGGCCACAGAGCAATCTGGAATCGTATATGATGAGGGGACATTTACACTGTAGAAGAACGTAACGGGCGGGCCATTAGGTTGCAAGAACTAAGGTGTCTAACAGTTGCGGAATCGGTGGACGTAAATTTTATAATTAAAGTACGACACGGCCAGTTACAATAACATTATCTAGATATACATTTGCGGGCAAGTACCATGGGTGACGTTAATTCGAACTTTCAATAGTACAGTAATCAATAACACATCATAACTTAATATCAATAGGGATGTCCAAATGTTCAATCAGTACTCGTCCCCGCCCGCCATGTGCTTCCAAACTGCATACGTATCTCGTGATATCAAGGCTGGGCAACCAGTACACAACAAGGAGTTGCGAGTCCCATTTATACCGGCGCCATTTTGGGCGAGGCCGGGCAGGTCCAGGATATAGTCAAAATGTCTCCACCAACCAGCGGTTGGACCAGAACCCCTTTCGGCAGTCAAAAAAGGTTCCGTTAAATGACAACAGAAGAGATAGGCAACAAGAACCATCAGTCAAAAGAGGGGAGGGCAAGTTCTTCCCTACCGGGTCACGTTGGGGCTCCACCAGAACTGATTGAATTGGTAGTCTACAGTGTTTCTGGATGTTTCAGACTGAAGCTGGCGTCAGCATGAGAGCACCACCATCTCGTGGCTCCGTCGTGGCCATTCCGCAAGCAATCATGGCAGCCGCTCCCCACCGGAAGCCTGCGGGAGTCGGGGGCCCCGGTGACTTTTGTAGAATCTTCAAGGCTGAGGGGACGCTTTCGGGAATGGGGCCCATGCCCTAGCAGGCAAGCGTCCGAGTTCCAAGGTGTCCCAGGGCCATTTTAGTGGACCAGGCCCAAATCCGAAGAGCCGGCTGCCATTTTGAGAGTCCTGTGGCAGCCGCCTATCGCTGCACCGCAAGAGTGGGCGCAATTCAGCTGGATGCTGGGCGAGACGCTGTAGCCGCAAGAGCGGGCGCAACTCAGCTGGATGGCGGGTGAGGCACTGTGCCGCAAGAGCGGGCGCAACTCAGCTGGATGGCGGGTGAGGCACTGTGCCGCAAGAGCGGGCGCAACTCAGCTGGATGGCCAGTGAAACGCCAAGGGGCGCCCCACTGCAGCTGAGGAGCCTCCACCTGGGGAGGCGGGGGAGGCCCGTTCGCGCCGCCTCCCCCCCCGGGGCACCCCATGCCGTCTTTCGGCGCAGCATTGTAGGATGGCCAGACCAGTGCAGCAACTTGCTGGACACCACCTCGGTGCCGTCCGGATCTCGGCGCGTTGTGCTGCCTTCGGCCTATTCGCACAACGGTCCGCTACTGACGCCGCCTCACAGGCCGATGGATTTTGTAGGCTTTTAATAGCCCAAAGCCGACTAAAAGACAGCCCAAAGCAGCCCATTGTTGCTACTCTGGGGAGGGAGGGGCAGGGACAGTGTCAAGCGGATGGTGAATGCTTTGAGATGGATGTTGCAGCAGGCTGCCATGTAAATAGTTGTTTAAAATGTTTTTTTTTTTTACGTGTTTACTTTGTTGGAGCGTTGTATATATTTATAAGTTATTAAAGTGTTATAATCCTACTACTTTGTTGGTGCTATATATTTGTAATGTGGCAACGAGCACAAAGATGTTACTGTATAACCAGAAAAAGACATAGTCCAATTGTGCGTGATCTAGTCCAATCTGGTGACGCCGATAGTGGGTATCAGCAGACTTTCATTTGTATAGGGTTTGTCGGGTATTGGGCGGGGTGGGTGGTAGGGCAGGCATGCTTAGGCAGCGAGGGTGGCGGAGCCGAACTCCTCGTGGCCATCCTGACCGCGAGCTTGGCTCCTCCCCCTGGTTTCATACTTTTTGCGGAGGGCTATTTCCTGGTGTTTTTCTTGTTTTAGCAGGGTCAGAAAGGATCCTATCAGTGGCCTACTGATTTTGTTCGATTCCTTTCGTTTTGCCATAATTTGCTAGGAAGGTACCGTGGCTAATCCGTATTTTATATATATGTCCTCTTTATTAGGGGTGCCCTCCGGTGGGGCCGGACGAGCTACCTCTAATAAATGGTCCGGGTAGAACCAATTACCAATCAGTGGGGAGAAGATAGGCATGACAGATTACAAAAGGGGGGACAAGGGTCCGCACTACCTATCTTTTCACTGCTTGCAAAGACTAGACGGAATATCTCTATTCCACGTTATTTGTAAGCAGAGAATACCTCCAAAGAACTAATATCAAACAATCAGTGTTCGGACAATCAAACAATCAAATGGTGAGAAAGAGATAGGCACGACGGGTTACAACCGGGGACAAAGGTCTGCGTTACCTACCCTTCACTACCTGTAAAGGAAGAGAGAATCTTCGTATTCCTCTCCGTTTGTAGACGGAGAATCTCCAAAGAGGACCAATGTATCAAGTAGCGACCAAGGCTAAACGAACCAATCAATCGAATAATACTAGTATTTTCAAACAATTCCGATACAAACAATCAATCAAATAGTCAATCAGGTGGATAAAACCATCCTGCCAATCAGACGTATAAAACGTCCTACTTAACCTTACCTGGACCACGAGGACAGTTCCTCTCCTTCCCCTTCCAGCGCCCGATCGTCCTCTTACTCCAGTTTTACCACAGCACTCCTGTGGGGTCCCAGTCAGGACAGCAGGTCACTCAAGAGAGGTCCATTCAGAATCGGTGAAGTTCACTCGATCGGCAGCCAGACGAGGGTCCTCTCCAGGCAGGTATACTCCAATCGTTTAGACGTTCACCCCGTCGTCAGGACCTCTCTTACTGAACCCACATGTCGCTGATGGGCCCCGTGTTCGGACGCCAATTGAGGAAAAGCAGCCAGTTACTGTCGAATGCCCAGGCTGTTGGCGCAAGGACGCCTCTAATTTCCCATAGCAAATAGTTACTAAATAAAGAGACAGGCGCTGAAAGCTGGAACGCAAGAACAGGGTTTATTTCTCATGAGGAGAGCCTGTCATTTCGGACACGCACACAGAATGTCTTCGGGAGGTGCTCTGACCACATCTCCGAGGCCTGGCCTCTAATACACAGGTTTATTGCTTTATTACATGTGACACTTTCTTGTGAAGACTTTGATGCACAGAAAAGCATCCCTGGAATCTTCCGCTTCAGGCTCGGTCCCACACACCCTTACAGTGAGAATCCCCTCCCCAATCACAATACAGGATCATTATCAGATAGTAGGAACAGCAGGACATTCCGCCGATTCCCGGAATGCGTGTGGTGTGACGGATCTCATGGGGTGGGGGCCTTCATCTATTATAACTCCTTTAAAGAGGGGTGATTCTTTACAGTTGGGGCCATAAACTACATCCGCAGGGCTAGGTGATAGCCTGGGACCAGCCTGGACAATCGGACACAGAGGAAGAGGAGTGTCAGAGGGTGCGGTAGTGAATAGGGTGAAAGGGAGGTGTCGGGCGGGCACGGGGTGTGATTCTCAGAGAAGAGCAGCGCAGATGGGGGGAGATTTATGTCCCATGCATGAGAGAGAGAGCGGGGGTGACCAGTGCGTGGGGGAGATGCTTGCGAGGGTGGGGAGCCGTGCTGAGGATCGGCGGCGTGTAGAGAGTGGGTCTGGTCAAGGCATCTAAAATGGCTGCCGTGCACGACAAAAGTGTGGCATTGGAAAAAAGGCAAGATGGCGCAGACAATGTTTATCAATACGGATTAATTTTCCACAGAGAGAGCGGGGGTGGTCAGAGAGGGGGGGTGTTCGTAGCGCCAGGGAGACGCGCTGGGGACCGGCGAGGGGCAGAGGGGCCATAGCGCTTTCAAAATGGCTGCTGTTTGCTAGAGCGTACGTGCCTGAGTGGGAACAAGGTGGCGCCGATTATGTTGACATCGCAAACCAGATTTTAACACGTAGACATGGAAGTGAAAACTGCACCATGGCTCCCCCCCCCCGACTGACACCCTCCTTTGCCTCAGCTTGGATCATCATTTGCTAAAGTGTTCGAAGACCCCACCATGAGTATAAGCACAACCGGGGCCTTACTGCACACCCTGAGAAAAACTACGCAGCAAGACAATCTCTACCTTCTCCCTTTCCCATGTTCCAACGCTTTGAAATGAACAATATATTTACTCGCAGTGACAAAATGGCGGTCAACACTTCCTGATTTCCTTCGAATCGAACGTTAACAGACGTCACGCAGCAAAAAAAAATTCCGCTCATGCGCAGCCGCTGGAAGACATGTATCAACATATATGAGCCTCCTCAGCCACCCTCAGAAAACCTAGGGGGTCAGGATACGTCTCCCGTGCCCCCTTATACCCATTTCCCACATTGTTTTTCCTCCATCTTGTGATTTAATTAAATCGAAACACAAAATGGCGAACTCCCGTTGCGCTACCGGTGAGCGACCCGGTTCGTGTACCGGGAAGCGCTTCTACCGCAAAAAATCACATTTTTTTTTATTTGCCCCACGGGACCCTTTAATAACCATAACATCATTCCTAGGGGGTCAAGAGGGGTCTACCTTGCCCCCTTTCATTAAATTCCCCCTTCGTTTTTCTCCTCCTCTTGTCTCTCGATCCTACCGAGAGACAAGATGGCGGCCGGTCCGGACTGTTTAGAATGTTGACAGACACCGGAGAGCCAATCAGCTTCGCTTTGCGAAGTTCCGTTACGCGTCAGGTACGCGAACCGGAGCGCTAACCGGAGCCCTGTCACAGATATATCTGTTTTTTAAAACGTTAATTTCTCAAAATCCTCTGGAGCACATATATTGAGACATAGCAAAGGCACGTCGGGCAAACCATATCTACAATTTTGCCAAGTTTCGTGTAAATCCATTCAGCCGTTCGAGCTAAAAGTGAGTCCAACCGCCCTATGGAAAACTCAATGTTAAAAACGCGTTTTGTGACCCCCCTTTTTTCTCGCCCCCCCCCTTGACGAAACCCCCCCCCAAATTTTCAGGGGCTGCTCAGAAACAAAATGTGCCATTTTCCTGAATATTTCAGCCAATTCCGTCCACAAACGCCAAAGTTATTCGACATAGAATTTTCAAAAATCCCATAGGAAAAAAATCCTAACTATATATACCTACTGTATATACACATATATATATGTATATACACACATTACCTACTGGCGGTCGCCAGTAGGTATATATAGTTAGGATTTTTTCTCTATGGGATTTTTGAAAATTCTATGTCTAATAACTTTGGCGTTTGTGGACGGAATTGGCTGGAATTTTCAGGAAAATGGAACATTTTGTTTCTGAGCAGCCCCTGACAATTTGGGGGGGTTTCATCAAGGGGGGGCCAAGAAAAAAGGGGGGTCCCAAAACGCGTTTTTCCCATGTTAATTTCCATAGGGCGGTTGGCCTCACTTTTAGCTCGAACGGCTGAATGGATTTGCACGAAACTTGGCAAAATTGTAGGGACTGTTAGCCCGATGTGCCTTTGCTAGGTCTCAATATATGTGCTCCAGTGGATTTTGAGTAATTTAGGTTCAAAACAAGATATATATCTGGGCGGAGCCTAACCACACATCTGATCTGATTGGCTGTCAGCACTTCATCCAAGAAATGTTGGCAGCCATCTTGGGACCAATATACATGATAGCACCTCATTAAAAAGCATTGTAGTTAATAGAGGGTTTTAGGACTTTAGTTACATTATAAATCATTTGTTGATGGTACCATACTCGTTTTAGGAATTGTGGTGGGTTCTAAGGTGATTTTACCATGTGAAAAAACCTTCTGCTGTGATATCATGAATATTGTTTGAAAGAAAACTAATATCTCATGATTTTCCCACAGTGGTTTGGAAGGGGATCTATAAGCTAAACTGAAAGCATATTTTCTGTAAATTCACATTATCTTTCTCAGTCATGTGAAAATGAAGTCTGACATTCTCAGTAAAACATGTACATCCAACAAGGACAGAGACTGTCAGTTGATTCCTTTGTGTTCTACTGCAGCCTCCTAGAGTGTTCTAAAGAACAACTAGAGCGCTAACAGTCCTACTTATTACAAAGGTATGGCACACCTGAAGCCATCTTGATTGGAATAAAGTGGTAACTCTTAAAACATTTAATTTAAAAAGAAACAACATGAGGGGGTTTATTTTGCAATAGAAAGTATGATTAGTGCTGCAGAATGAAAAATTAGGGCACATTTTGAGTGACTTCTCAAATCCTTTTCTATTTCATTAAAACATTCTGACATGCTGTCTCCCAAAATGGCCACCAGAGACAAAAGAGCCCAAATGTAGCCCAAATATCACCCAGATGTAGCCCAAGTATAGCCCAATGACAGAATATCCCAGAGTGTTCTAAAGAACAACTAGAGCGCTAACAGTCCTACTTATTACAAAGGTATGGCACACCTGAAGCCATCTTGATTGGAATAAAGTGGTAACTCTTAAAACATTTAATTTAAACAGAAACAACATGAGGGGGTATATTTTGCCATAGAAAGTATGATTAGTGCTGCAGAATGAAAAATTAGGGCACATTTTGAGTGACTTCTCAAATCCTTTTCTATTTCATTAAAACATTCTGACATGCAGTCTCCCAAAATGGCCACCAGAGACAAAAGAGCCCAAATGTAGCCCAAATATCACCCAGATGTAGCCCAAGTATAGCCCAATGACAGAATGTCCCAGAGTGTTCTAAAGAACAACTAGAGCGCTAACAGTCCTACTTATTACAAAGGTATAGCACACCTGGAGCCATCGTGATGGGAATAAAGTGGTAACTCTTAAGACATTTAATTTAAAAAGGAACAAAATGAGGGGGTATATTTTGCAATAGAAGGTATTATTAGTGCTGCAGAAAGAAAAATTAGGGCACATTTTGAGTGACTTTTCAAATCCTCTTCTATTTCATTAAAAAATTCTGACATGCAGTCTCCCAAAATGGCCACCATAGACAAAAGAGCCCAAATGTAGCCCAAATATCACCCAGATGTAGCCCAAGTATAGCCCAATGACAGAATGTCCCAGAGTATTCTAAAGAACAACTAGAGCGCTAACAGTCCTACTTATTACAAAGGTATTGCACACCTGAAGCCATCTTGATTGGAATAAAGTGGTAACTCTTAAAACATTTAATTTAAAAAGGAACAAAATGAGGGGGTATATTTTGCCATATGAATTATGATAAGTGCTGCAGAAACAAAAATTAGGGCACATTTTGAGTGACTTCTCAAACCCTCTTCAATTTCATTAAAAAATTCTGACATAGTCTCCCAAGATGGCCACCAGAGACAAAAGATCCTAAATGTAGCCCAAATATCACCCAGATGTACCCCAAGTATAGCCCAATGACAGAATGTCCCAGAGTGTTCTAAAGAACAACTAGAGCGCTAACAGTCTTACTTATGACAAAAGTATGGCACACCAGAAGCCATCTTGATTGGAATGAAGTGGTAAGTCTGAAAACACTCAATTTAAAAAGGAACAACATGAGGGGGTTAATTTTGCCATAGAAAGTATGATTAGTGCTTCAGAAAGAAAAATTAGGGATCATTTTGAGTGACTTCTCAAATCCTCTTCTATTTCATTAAAAAAATTCTGACATGCAGACTGAAACATGCACTTTGAATACCAGCAGCAGACGTCCCTGGTGAGCAGTAGCTTTACTACAGTGATCTAATGTGCAACTAGAGTGCTAACATTCAGAATTTATGGCAAATGTGTGACACATCTGAATGCCTTCTTGATGGAACCAAAGTAAACAAGCATTGAAAATGCAATAGATCTCGCCCTCGTTTAAGTTAAAGCCATTCTGTTTGTAATGAGGTGGCTTTTTAGCTTTGCTTTTATTAGTGTTTTTTCAACTTTCATGTAAATAACGCACCGTTTTCACCAAATCGACTTTGCCCAAGCACACCCTTCCCTTCGGCCAACAAATCCCAAAAATTCGGCACACCTGCCGATCCACGCTCCCTACAGCTCACCCAAGCCCCGTCCCTCTAGCGCAACTGGAACACCCCAAATTCACCTTCTCCATGCGCACCAAAAACTCCGATTGAATAACATGGCAATTCGCTACTCCGCACAAAAACTGCTCTTTAAAGCACTTCCACTGCTCCGATCCGCTTCAAACTTGGATGGACACTAGTTCCAGCGATTCCCTAACATCTCACCAAAAATCAGCCCAATCCATCCACTGGAACGGGGACGAATTTCAACCCGAATACGCGCCCCCGCAAACACAAAAAAAAGCCATAAAACGGCCAAATCTCGACCAAAAACCGCCAAAATCCCTCAAAACCTTGCCAACACCAATACGCACGAAACTGAACCGGCCCCTCAGCCCTAGGCTCCGGGAACCCTACTTAATTGACCCAAAAGCCCTAAAAAAGCAACATAATACACACGAAAACGCCCTAACAACCCTAAAATGCATATAAGTATATGTATGCATGCATTTATGTTTGTATTTATATAGATATACAGATGATGTATGTTTATATATGTATGTATATATATATATTCACTGAAAAAACCATAGGCTATAGACCATATATAGTTAGGAATTAGCATTTACAAAACCTTGAAAATTCACTGAAAAAACCATAGGTTATAGACCATATATAGTTAGGAATTAGCATTTACAAAACCTTAAAAATTCACTGAAAAAACCATAGGTTATAGACCATATATAGTTAGGAATTCGCATTTACAAAACCTTATTTTACTCACACAAAACCATTGAAATTCCATATATAGTTAGTTGCACTAACTATATATCGCGCACCCGCAATCCACTGCTGATGATGTCACATATTACATCATTCATGACATGGTCAGTGACATCACTGATGACATCACTGATGACATCTCAAATGACATCACTGATGACATCACTGATGACAACATCCAGTGACTGTATGTTTCTGTAAAGTTAAAATATGTCTTACATATTGAAGAATGAGTGGATGTATAAGTGTCTGGATGAAGGATTTAGTAGGTGCATGACTGACTGTATGAGTGAGTGATTAAATGTGTCTCACTGAGTGCATGGGTTAGTGACTAAACTGTCTTAATTTGTGCATCATTATGTCTGTTGTTCTGTAAACTGTTGCATGTGTTGATAAGTAGCTATATGAGTAACTATATGGGTTATTGATTGGTTGCCCAAGTATTTGTATGGGAGACTGAGTGTGTGTGTGGGTGGCTGGGAGGTGTATGACTCTGTGCATAGATGTGTGAGCAGTTGATTCACTAGATGTATGGTTTCAAAAGTGCATATGGAAACAGCTGTATGGGCGGTTGACTGTGTGCATGAGTGTATTGGTGAGTGAATGGATATCTCGGTGCTACATGTCAAAGTAAGTACATATGTAAAACACAGTACATGTGAGAGTTGACATATATAAATAACTGTGCATAAGAGCCAGTGAATGAGTGAGTGGCTGTATGGATCATTGTGAACTTGTATCAGGGATTGTATAAGAGAGTAAATATGTGTTAGTATATGTTTGAATAAGTAAAGTTTGTATAACTGTATAGTTGAGGAAATGGAGGTGTGATTGATTCTTTGCATGACTGACTAGGTGTGTGAGTAACTCCATGGATGAGTGACAGTCTGTGAGTGTCTGTTTACACTGATTGTATCTAAGGTTATATTAGAGTCTGAAGAGGTTCATCGTATTATCACATGAATGATATCATCAGTGATGTGATCAGTAATGTCAAATGAGATGTCATCAGTGATGTCATCAGTGATGTCATTTGAGATGTCATCAGTGATGTCATTTGAGATGTCATCAGTGATGTCATCAGTGATGTCACTGACCATGTCATGAATGATGTAATATGTGACATCATCAGCAGTGGATTGCGGGTGCGCGATATATAGTTAGTGCAACTAACTATATATGGAATTTCAATGGTTTTGTGTGAGTAAAATAAGGTTTTGTAAATGCGAATTCCTAACTATATATGGTCTATAACCTATGGTTTTTTCAGTGAATATATATATATATACACATATATATACACATATATATATATTCACTGAAAAAACCATAGGTTATAGACCATATATAGTTAGGAATTCGCATTTACAAAACCTTATTTTACTCACACAAAACCATTGAAATTCCATATATAGTTAGTTGCACTAACTATATATCGCGCACCCGCAATCCACTGCTGATGATGTCACATATTACATCATTCATGACATGGTCAGTGACATCACTGATGACATCACTGATGACATCTCAAATGACATCACTGATGACATCTCAAATGACATCACTGATGACATCACTGATGACATCTCATTTGACATTACTGATCACATCACTGATGATATCATTCATGTGATAATACGATGAACCTCTTCAGACTCTAATATAACCTTAGATACAATCAGTGTAAACAGACACTCACAGACTGTCACTCATCCATGGAGTTACTCACACACCTAGTCAGTCATGCAAAGAATCAATCACACCTCCATTTCCTCAACTATACAGTTATACAAACTTTACTTATACTAACACATATTTACTCTCTTATACAATCCCTGATACAAGTTCACAATGATCCATACATCCACTCACACATACACTGGCTCTTATGCACAGTTATTTATATATGTCAACTCTCACATGTACTGTGTTTTACATATGTACTTACTTTGACATGTAGCACTGAGATATCCATTCACTCACCAATACACTCATGCACACAGTCAACCGCCCATACAGCTGTTTCCACATGCACTTTTGAAACCATACATCTAGTGAATCAACTGCTCACACATCTATGCACAGAGTCATACACCTCCCAGCCACCCACTAACACACTCAGTCTCCCATACAAATACTTGGGCAACCAATCAATAACCCATATAGTTACTCATATAGCTACTTATCAACACATGCAACAGTTTACAGAACAACAGACATAATGATGCACAAATTAAGACAGTTTAGTCACTAACCCATGCACTCAGTGAGACACATTTAATCACTCACTCATACAGTCAGTCATGCACCTACTAAATCCTTCATCCAGACACTTATACATCCACTCATTCTTCAATATGTAAGACATATTTTAACTTTACAGAAACATACAGTCACTGGATGTTGTCATCAGTGATGTCATCAGTGATGTCATTTGAGATGTCATCAGTGATGTCATCAGTGATGTCACTGACCATGTCATGAATGATGTAATATGTGACATCATCAGCAGTGGATTGCGGGTGCGCAATATATAGTTAGTGCAACTAACTATATATGGAATTTCAATGGTTTTGTGTGAGTAAAATAAGGTTTTGTAAATGCGAATTCCTAACTATATATGGTCTATAACCTATGGTTTTTTCAGTGAATTTTTTTAAGGTTTTGTAAATGCTAATTCCTAACTATATATGGTCTATAACCTATGGTTTTTTCAGTGAATTTTCAAGGTTTTGTAAATGCTAATTCCTAACAATATATGGTCTATAACCTATGGTTTTTTCAGTGAATATTACCTACTGGCGATAGCCAATAGGTATATATAGTTAGGACGGTTTCCCATAGGGTATCCCCAACATTCTATTGGGAATAACTTTGGCCCTGGTTGATGAATCTTCGCAAATTTCTCAAAGAAGATGGCTCGCTCCGCTCCGCTCCTTCCCTGAAAGTTTGGGGGGATTCGTCAAGTGGGGGCTGAGAAAAAAGGGGGGTCCCAAAACGTGTTTTCCCCATGTTAATTTCCATAGGACCTTTAGACTCAGCTACAGCTTGAACCGCTGAAGGGAATTACACCAAACTTGTCAAAATGGTAGTGTTTGGTATGCAATCACGCTTTTGGTAAAATTGTGTAAATCCCTCCAGTGGTTCCTGAGAAAATTAGAAGAGAAATCAATTATATAGCTATAAGCGCGAACGCGTGCGCGCACCCCGCGATTTTTCGCAACTTTTTTTGGGGGGGGGGGCTTGGGGGGGGCTTGGGGGGTTTCTCTCTTTCATTTTAATGTTTTAATTTTAATTTCGAGGGTGCCCACCCCTCGTTTTGGCCCCCGAGATCACCGCCGCCGCCCGAGCTGCCTTAAGATGGCCGCCGCCTGGTTGTGGGCGGGGCCGGCGAAGGAGCCGCGCTCCGATTGGTCAAGGAGCTCTGACGTCATCAGGGGGCTCGCCTCAGGGCCGCGGTGGGATTGGCCCATCGTTCGGAGGTTAACTCCTTTGTAAACGATCTGTGCACGCCGGGGCAGCCCGTCTGCTGGCCGGCACCCGGCACCCAAGCGCATGCCCTGCACGCACATAAACAAACCCAGAACGCGCCCAAATGTATTTGGGCGGGCTGAGGTTCTGATGGGGGTAGGGCCGGTAGGCAGGGGCTGTGCACGCGGTAGCGCGCAGATCTTTTTCCACTTGGCAGGCTGCCACCAGTTGTCCAGCATAAACTGCGCAGTTTAGTTAACTGCAGTGCATTTGGCAAATCGGGCGGCAGCTCCCCACGCCACGGTCGGACGGCCCACGGCACCACGAGTCACTGCAGTCAATGCACATTAAGTTAGCCAGGTCCCCGGTGTGGCCCCGGCCCGACGCAACCACCAATAACGACCTCTGGTCAGGAGAGTCAGGACGGTCTGGCAGCACTGCAGACTGCGGTCTGGTAGCAAGCAGGAAGCACGACACGCAGAAGTACCACGGAGCGTGAGCAGGCCAGTGAGACAGTGCACTAGCAGCCAGGAGCAGTGCTAGCTAAGCGCCTAGCAGCAGTGTGTCCTGCCGACTAACCCACCACGAATAACGGCAAGACCGAAGTGAAGATAGAAGTTAAGCAAAGCACGGTGAGCCCCTAAAGTTTAGTTAAGCTCTGCAGCAGTAATTGAAATAATTGTAATTTGCATGTAAACTAACTAACTGGGTAAGCAAAGCCAGGCCAGCTTGGCACCTTACTAGGGATTCCGCAGCCAATTTATGCCGTATGCATCACCACCAGACACCGAACAGAGAGCATACGTCTCTTCTTTGTAACAAGTACCCTACTGACAGAACAACACTTAAGACTTATTCCATTTACACAATGACCTGTCACACTGACTTATTTCCTATGTTGTGGGTTGGCACATCCAGTCATTCTCCGTCTGGCTGACATATAGTCCTGAATTTTCCAAACTTTCACGCACGCAATGCACAGTACGTTATGGTTACATTTGGGCAAAACAATATTCAATAAGCTGTTGTCTTATGTCCACTTATGGTTGAAAACGTCACTTCTGAGCAAGCCTTCTATCTAGCCCTCATGCAGAGTAATACTGCCGGGCCCATGGGGAAATCTGGCAGTGCCAGAAGGGCTAGCCTGACATGATAGCAAGGGAACAGTTTTTTTGTCTGTGGGTCTGTTTTATACTTTGGTGGGCTGTTTTTTATTGGTGATTTCCCCCTTATTGTCATAAAAGTTACCTGCAGCAAGTACACCTTCATGCAATCTCACATACCTTTCAAAACACTTCTAAATTGTGTCTTTACAGTTTAAAAAATGCCCCGATTTGCAAATGAGCCACTTTTTTTGTTAGCTATCTGATGATTCGCTACTGGGGGCTACTTTTACGTTGGTGCCCAGTCGCTCTTTCTAGCCCAGGTCGGCCCTGCAGTTCTTTCTGTGTTGCTGGCAGAAGCCATGCAGTTCACTGCTCAGTGCTCACCCTTCTGCTTGGGCGGCGCCCTCGCACGCGCCTCTCTTTGCTTTGCTGCTGTGTAATTTCGAGCGCATTCCCACCGTTTTACAGTATTGTTGAACGAATGAAATAATTGGGGATAAAAACTAGGGGCTTCATGGCTGCAGTGGGAGTTTGAAATATTGTACACAGCAGCGACTCAGCTCCATACTGTGAGCCTGATGAGATGTTGAGTTTGAAAGCACTGTAAATGGACTCTGTTTTTTGTCTGACTCTCCAGTAACGTAAAGGCAGATGGACTTTCGACTAAGAGGCTTCCAAATGATAATTTCTCCACATTCAAATGCATCCGAATAAATGGATGCAAACATCAGGACGCGAAGATGCGCTCAATGCTAATGAGCAGCCACGCAATGGGAAAATCAAACAGCAACGCCCGTATTTTAAGGTTAACCAGAAAAATAACGTCTACAAAGTCATTAACATTTTTCAGTTAATTTCACTGCTGTACCTGTCATTTCTGTAAAGGTCACGGTGCGGCCGGGGAGAGTCAAGAGTGATTTTCCTAATGAGGAAGAAATAATACACACAAACGTGGCGTTTATGGATCAATACAATACACTATCAAAAAATACCCGGGCCAGCAGTAGCACACACCGTGGCAGTGGCACTGAGGTGCCTGCGCCGCCCACACCGGGGAAGGGCGCTGTGTGTGTCATGTGTGATATCAGAGTCAGATATGAAACTTTCGGCAGGGAGGGCACCGCACTGGCGGATGACACTTAGAGGTTTAGCTGAGGCCCATTGGGCCTAATTAATCCCACAATAGTGGCTCGGGCTCGTTTCAGTTTCATGTCTGGGCTCTCTGTGTAATTCTAGGGCTTCGTGTCTGCTTCACACAGGCTTCGTGGCACCCTAGTTTCTCATTTAACAGCCATATGGATTTATCAAAGCGCACCAGTCTGGCGCAGCAGCCTGTCCTTCTTTGGCAAATCATGGCGTCTGACAAATCTCGCCACGTACCTCCTGTGTTTTAGGGACTACAACAATGAATATGTCAGCAATGTGCCTCTCACAAACCACCATCACCACAAGTACCAGGGCACCGTTTCTGCCCTTACATATCTATATATTAGCATTTAAAAAACCAATGAAATTCACTGAAAAAACCATAGGTTATACACTATATATAGTTAGGAATTAGCCTTTAAAAAACCAATGAAATTCACAAAAAAAACCATAGGTTTTAGGCCTTATATAGTTAGGAATTAACATATAAAAAACCATTGAAATTCCTCCTATATAGCTAGCTGGACATTTTATTGACATAAAACCCAATGAAATTCCATATGTAGTTAGTTGCAATAACTATATATCGCGCACCCGCAATCCACTGCTGATGATGTCACATATTACATCATTCATGACATGGTCAGTGACATCACTGATGACATCTCAAATGACATCACTGATGACATAACTGATGACATCTCAAATGACATCACTGATGACATCATGACACACCAATACCAGTTACTACATACGCACTCACTGATTCCTACGTCTACGCACACATTCACTCATTCACCCATACAATCACTCGTACATACAGTCACTCATTATTACAACACTGTCATACACCTATGCAGACACTCACACACTGCCACTCATCCATGGACTTACTCACACACCTAGTCAGTCCTGTAAAGAATCAATCACACTTCGATTTCCTCATCTATACAGTTAAACACAGAACAACTTACTTTTTCAAACATATACTAACACATACTTACTCTCTTATACAATTACTGATACAAGTACACATTGATCTGCACAGAGTCACTCGCCTCCCAGCCAGTCTCAGCCACACTCAGTCTTCCATACAAATACTTGGGCAACCAATCAATAAGCTATATAGCCACTCATATAGCTATTGATCAACACATGCAGCAGCTTGCACAACAACAGACATATTGATGCACACTTTCAGACAGTTTAGTTATTAACCCATGCATTCAGTAAGACACATTCATTCACTCGCTCAGTCAGTCACGCACCTACTAAATCCTTCATCCAGACACTTATACATCCACTCATTCTTCAATATGTAAAACATATTTAAACTTTACAGAAACACACAGTCACTGGATGATGTCATCAGTGATGTCATCAGTGATGTCACTGACCATGTCATGAATGATGTAATATGTGACATCATCAGCAGTGGATTGCGGGTGCGCGATATATAGTTATTGCAACTAACTATATATGGAATTTCATTGGGTTTTATGTCAATAAAATATCCAGCTAGCTATATAGGAGGAATTTCAATGGTTTTTTATATGTTAATTCCAACTATATAAGGCCTAAAACCTATGGTTTTTTTTGTGAATTTCATTGGTTTTTTAAAGGCTAATTCCTAACTATATATAGTGTATAACCTATGGTTTTTTCAGTGAATATATATATACATACATATATAAACATATATCATCTGTATATCTATATAAATACAAACATAAATGCATGCATACATATACTTATATGCATACAGATGCATGTTATTTACATGAAAGTTGAAAAAACACTAATAAAAGCAAAGCTAAAAAGCCACCTCATTACAAACAGAATGGCTTTAACTTAAACGAGGGCGAGATCTATTGCATTTTCAATGCTTGTTTACTTTGGTTCCATCAAGAAGGCATTCAGATGTGTCACACATTTGCCATAAATTCTGAATGTTAGCACTCTAGTTGCACATTAGATCACTGTAGTAAAGCTACTGCTCACCAGGGATGTCTGCTGCTGGTATTCTAAGTGCATGTTTAGGTCTGCATGTCAGAATGTTTTTAATGAAATAGAAGAGGATTTGAGAAGTCACTCAAAATGATCCCTAATTTTTCTTTCTGAAGCACTAATCATACTTTCTATGGCAGAATTAACCCCCTCATGTTGTTCCTTTTTAAATTGAGTGTTTTCAGACTTACCACTTCATTCCAATCAAGATGGCTTCTGGTGTGCCATACTTTTGGCATAAGTAAGACTGTTAGCGCTCTAGTTGTTCTTTAGAACACTCTGGGACATTCTGTCATTGGGCTATACTTGGGGTACATCTGGGTGATATTTGGGCTACATTTAGGCTCTTTTGTCTCTGGTGGCCATCTTGGGAGACTGTATGTCAGAATGTTTTAATGAAATTGAAGAGGGTTTGAGAAGTCACTCAAAATGTGCCCTAATTTTTCTTTCTGCAGCACTAATCATAATTCATATGGCAAAATATACCCCCTCATTTTGTTCCTTTTTAAATTAAGTGTTTTAAGAGTTACCACTTTATTCCAATCAAGATGGCTTCAGGTGTGCCATACCTTTGTAATAAGTAGGACTGTTAGCGCTCTAGTTGTTCTTTAGAACACTCTGGGACATTCTGTCATTGGGCTATACTTGGGCTACATCTGGGTGATATTTGGGCTACATTTGGGCTCTTTTGTCTCTGGTGACCATTTTGGGAGACTGCATGTCAGAATTTTTTAATGAAATAGAAGAGGATTTGAAAAGTCACTCAAAATGTGCCCTAATTTTTCTTTCTGCAGCACTAATAATACCTTCTATTGCATAATATACCCCCTCATTTTGTTCCTTTTTAAATTAAATGTTTTAAGAGTTACCACTTTATTCCCATCAAGATGGCTTCAGGTGTGCCATACCTTTGTAATAAGTAGGACTGTTAGCGCTCTAGTTGTTCTTTAGAACACTCTGGGACATTCTGTCATTGGCCTATACTTGGGCTACATCTGGGTGATATTTGGGCTACATTTGGGCTCTTTTGTCTCTGGTGTCCATTTTGGGAGACTGCATGTCAGAATGTTTTAATGAAATAGAAAAGGATTTGAGAAGTCACTCAAAATGTGCCCTAATTTTTCATTCTGCAGCACTAATCATACTTTCTATGGCAAAATATACCCCCTCATGTTGTTTCTTTTTAAATTAAATGTTTTAAGAGTTACCACTTTATTCCAATCAAGATGGCTTCAGGTGTGCCATACCTTTGTAAAAAGTAGGACTGTTAGCGCTCTAGTTGTTCTTTAGAACACTTTAGGAGGCTGCAGTAGAACACAAAGGAATCAACTGACAGTCTCTGTCCTTGTTGGATGTACATGTTTTACTGAGAATGTCAGACTTCATTTTCACATGACTGAGAAAGATAATGTGAATTTACAGAAAATATGCTTTCAGTTTAGCTTATAGATCCCCTTCCAAACCACTGTGGGAAAATCATGAGATATTAGTTTTCTTTCAAACAATATTCATGATATCACAGCAGAAGGTTTTTTCACATGGTAAAATCACCTTAGAACCCACCACAATTCCTAAAACGAGTATGGTACCATCAACAAATGATTTATAATGTAACTAAAGTCCTAAAACCCTCTATTAACTACAATGCTTTTTAATGAGGTGCTATCATGTATATTGGTCCCAAGATGGCTGCCAACACTTCTTGGATGAAGTGCTGACAGCCAATCAGATCAGATGTGTGGTTAGGCTCCGCCCAGATATATATCTTTTTTTGAACCTAAATTACTCAAAATCCACTGGAGCACATATATTGAGACCTAGCAAAGGCACATCGGGCTAACAGTCCCTACAATTTTGCCAAGTTTCGTGCAAATCCATTCAGCCGTTCGAGCTAAAAGTGAGGCCAACCGCCCTATGGAAATTAACATGGGAAAAACGCGTTTTGGGACCCCCCTTTTTTCTCGGCCCCCCCTTGATATAACCCCCCTAAATTGTCAGGGGCTGCTCAGAAACAAAATGTTCCATTTTCCTGAAAATTTCAGCCAATTCCGTCCACAAACGCCAAAGTTATTAGACATAGAATTTTCAAAAATCCCATGGAGAAAAAATCCTAACTATATATACCTACATATATATATATATATATATATTCACTGAAAAAACCATAGGTTATAGACCATATATAGTTAGGGATTAGCATTTAAAAAACCTTATTTTATTTGCACAAAACCATTGAAATTCCATATATAGTTAGTTGCACTAACTATATATCGCGGACCCGCAATCCACTGCTAATGATGTCACATATTACATCATTCATGACATGGTCAGTGACATCACTGATAACATCACTGATGACATCTCAAATGACATCACTGATGACATCACTGATGACAACACCCAGTGACTGTATGTTTCTGTAAAGTTAAAATATGTCTTACATATTGAAGAATGAGTGGATGTATAAGTGTCTGGATGAAGGATTTAGTAGGTGCATGACTGACTGTATGAGAGAATGATTAAATGTGTCTCACTGAGTGCATGGGTTAGTGATTAAAGTGTCTTAATTTGGCAATTCTTATTTATGTTGTTCTGTAAACTGCTGCATGTTTAAATCAGTAGCTATATCAGAAACTATATGAATTATTGAATGGTTGCCCAAGTATTTGTATGGGAGACTGAGTATGTGTGTGGGTGGCTGGGAGGTGTATAAATCTGTGCATAGATGTGTGAGCAGTTGATTCCCTAGGTGTATGGGTTCAAAAGTGCATGTAGAAACAGCTGTATGGACAGTTGACTGTGTGCATGAGTATATTGGTGAGTGAATGGATATCTCAGTGCTACATGTCAAAGTAAGTACATATGTAAAACACACTCCATGTGAGAGTTGACATATATAAATAACTGAACATAAGAGCCAGTGAATGTGAGAGTGGCTGTATGAATCATTGTGAACTTGTATCAAGGATTGTATAAGAGAGTAAATATGTGTTAGTATATATTTGAATAAGTAAGGTGTGTATAACTGTATAGTTGAGGAAATGGAGATGTGATTGATTCTTTGCATGACTGACTAGGTGTGTGAGTAACTCCATGGATGTGTGACAGTCTGTGAGTGCCTGTTTACACTGAGTGTATCTAAGGTTATATTAGAGTCTGAAGATGTATTATCACATAAATGATATCATCAGTGATGTAATCAGTAATGTCAAATGAGATGTCAGTGATGTCATCAGTGATGTCATTTGAGATGTCATCAGTGATGTCATCAGTGATGTCATTTGAGATGTCATCAGTGCTGTTATCAGTGATGTCACTGACCATGTCATGAATGATGTAATATGTGACATCATTAGCAGTGGATTGCGGGTCCGCGATATATAGTTAGTGCAACTAACTATATATGGAATTTCAATGGTTTTGTGCAAATAAAATAAGGTTTTTTAAATGCTAATCCCTAACTATATATGGTCTATAACCTATGGTTTTTTCAGTGAATTTTCAAGGTTTTGTAAATGCAAATTCCTAACTATATATGGTCTATAACCTATGGTTTTTTCTGTGAATTTCATTGGTTTTTTAAAAGCTAATATCTATAGCTGTAAAATATATTCTTTATTAAGTGACGTATCACGTAGCCCGTGAGACGCCTCATGATGCATCGCATAACAGTGACGTATCGTCTCTGCAGCGCAAACCAAACCCAAAACGTAAGCGCGCCAGAACACGCTTAAAGATATATATATTTTTTTTTAACCTTAATTAGACAAAATCCACACGTGCACATATCACAAACGTTCAAAAAACACAATATGTCGGACTCCCGTTACGCTGCCGGTTAGCTGCCCAGTTAACGTACCAGGAAGCACCTTTACCACGAAAAATCGCAATTTTTTTTTCTTTTGCCCCGCAGGGAACTTTAATAGCCCCCTCATCAATCCTAGGGGTTCAGGAGGGGTCTGCCTTACCCCTTTCATTCATTTACACCTTTTTTTTTTCCACCTCTTGTCTCTCGATCCCACAGAGAGACAAGATGGCGGCCGCTCCAGACTGTTTACAATGATAACAGCCAATCAGCTTCTCCTCAGACTCCCGTTACACTGCCGGTTAGCTTCCCGGTTAGCTGCCCGGTTAGCTGCCCGGTTCGCGTACCAAGACGCGTCTCTACGGCGAAAAAATCCGATTTTTTTTTTTTTTTTTTTTTGGCCCCGCGTGGCTTTATAATATCCCCCTCATCAATCCTAGGCGGTCAGAAGGGGTCTACCTTGCCCTCTTTCCTTCATTTCCCCCTTTGTTTTGGCCTCCTCTTGTCTCTCGATCCTACCGAGAGACAAGATGGCGGCCGCTCCGGAATGTTTACAATGTTGACAGCCAATCAGCTACTCCTCAGACTCCCGTTACACTGCCGGTTAGCTTCCCGGTTAGCTGCCCGGTTAGCTGCCCGGTTAGCTGCCCGGTTTGCGTACTGGGGCGCGCCTCTACGGCGAAAAAATCGGATTTTTTTTTTTTTTGGGGCCCCGCGTGGCTCTATAATATCCCCCTCATCAATCCTAGGGGGTCAGAAGGGGTCTACCTTGCCCCCTTTCCTTCATTTCCCCCTTTGTTTTGGCATCCTCTTGTCTCTCGATCCTACCGAGAGACAAGATGGCGGCCGCTCCGGACTGTTTAGAATGTTTACAGACATCAGAGAGCCAATCAGCTTCGTATCGCAAAGTTCCGTTACGCGAAAAGTACGCGAACCGGAGCGCTGCCCGGAGCGCTGTTACAGATATATATCTTATTTGAAACGTTAATTTCTCAAAATCCACCGAAGCACATATATTGAGACCTAGCAAAGGCACATCGGGCTAACAGTCCCTACAATTTTGCCAAGTTTCGTGCAAATCCATTCAGCCGTTCGAGCTAAAAGTGAGGCCAACCGCCCTATGGAAAACTCAATGTTAAAAATGCGTTTTGGGACCCCCCTTTTTTCTCGGCCCCCCCTTGACGACCCCCCTCCAAATTTTCAGGGGCTGCTCAGAAACAAAATGTGCCATTTTCCTGAAAATTTCAGCCAATTCCGTCCACAAACGCCAAAGTTATTAGACATAGAATTTTCAAAAGTTCCATAGAGAAAAAATCCTAACTATATAGAGACAAGATGGCGGCCGCTCCGGACTGTTTACAATGTTGACAGCCAATCAGCTACTCCTCAGACTCCCGTTACACTGCCGGTTAGCTTCCCGGTTAGCTGCCCGGTTAGCTGCCCGGTTAGCTGCCCGGTTCGCGTACCGGGGCGCGCCTCTACGGCGAAAAAATCGGATTTTTTTTTTTTTTTGGGCCCCGCGTGGCTCTATAATATCCCCCTCATCAATCCTAGGGGGTCAGAAGGGGTCTACCTTGCCCCCTTTCCTTCATTTCCCCCTTTGTTTTGGCCTCCTCTTGTCTCTCGATCCTACCGAGAGACAAGATGGCGGCCGCTCCGGACTGTTTAGAATGTTGACAGACACCGGAGAGCCAATCAGCTTCGCATCGCAAAGTTCCGTTACGCGAAAAGTACGCGAAAAGTACGCGAAAAGTACGCGAACCGGAGCGCTGCCCGGAGCGCTGTTACAGATATATATCTTGTTTTAAACGTTAATTTCTCAAAAACCACTGGAGCACATATATTGAGACCCAGCAAAGGCACATCGGGCTAACAGTCCCTACAATTTTGCCAAGTTTGGTGGAAATCCATTCAGCCGTTCGGGCTAAAAGTGAGGCCAACCGCCCTATGGAAATTAACATGGGAAAAACGCGTTTTGGGACCCCCCTTTTTTCTAGGCCCCCCCTTGACGACCCCCCCCCAAATTTTCAGGGGCTGCTCAGAAACAAAATGTGCCATTTTCCTGAAAATTTCAGCCGATTCCGTCCACAAACGCCAAAGTTATTAGACATAGAATTTTCAAAAGTTCCATAGAGAAAAAATCCTAACTATATATACCTACTGGCTATCGCCAGTAGGTAATATATATATATATATATATATATATATATATATATATATATTCACAGAAAAAACCATAGGTTATAGTGGATATATAGTTAGGAATTTGCATTTACAAAACCTTGAAAATTCAATGAAAAAACCATAGGTTATAGTCCATATATAGTTAGGAATTAGCATTTACAAAACCTTATTTTACTCGCATAAAACCATTGAAATTCCATATATAGTTAGAAGCGCTAACTATATATCGCGCACCCGCAATCCACTGCTGATGATGTCACATATTACATCATTCATGACATGGTCAGTGACATCACTGATGACATCACTGATGACATCTCAAATGACATCACTGATGACATCACTGATCACAACATCCAGTGATTGTATGTGTCTGTAAAGTTTAAATATGTTTCACATATTGAAGAATGAGTGGATGTATAAGTGTCTGGCTGAAGAATTTAGTAGGTGCATGACTGACTGTATGAGTGAGTGATTAAATGTGTCTCACTGAGTGCATGGGTTAGTGACTAAACTGTCTTAATTTGTGCATCAGTATGTTTGTTGTTGTGTAAGCTGCTGCATGTGTTGATCATTAGCTATAAGAGTGGCCATATGGGTTATTGATTGGTTGCCCAAGTATTTGAATGGGAGGCTGAGTGTGTGTGTGAGTGGCTGGGAGGTGCGTGACTCTGTGCATAGATGTGTAAGCAGTTGATTCACTAGGAGTATGAGTTCAAGAGTGCATGTGGAAACAGCTATATGGGCGGTTGACTATGCATGGGTGTGTTGGTGAGTGAATGGATTTCTCATTGCTACATGTGCAAGTAAGTACGTATGTAAAACACAATACATGTGAGAGTTGAGATATATAAATAACTGAACATAAGAGCCAGTGAATGTGTGAGTGGCTGTATCGATCACTGTGAGCTTGTATCAGGGATTATATAAGAGAATAAATATGTGTTATTATATGTTTGAATAAGTAAGATGTGTATAACTTTATAGTTGAGGAAATGGAGGTGTGATTGATTCTTTGCATGACTGACTAGGTGTGTGAGTAACTCCATGGATGAGTGACAGTCTGTGAGTGTCTGTTTATACTGAGTGTATGTAAGGTTATATTAGAGTCTGAAGAGGTTCATTGTATTATCACATGAGTGATGTGATCAGTGATGACAAATGAGATGTCATCAGTGATGTCATTTGAGTTGTCATCAGTGATGTCATTTGAGATGTCATCAGTGATGTCATTTGAGTTGTCATCAGTGATGTCATTTGAGATGTCATCAGTGATGTCATCAGTGATGTCACTGACCATGTCATGAATGATGTAATATGTGACATCATCAGCAGTGGATTGCGGGTGCGCGATATATAGTTAGCGCTTCTAACTATATATGGAATTTCAATGGTTTTATGCGAGTAAAATAAGGTTTTGTAAATGCTAATTCCTAACTATATATGGACTATAACCTATGGTTTTTTCATTGAATTTTCAAGGTTTTGTAAATGCAAATTCCTAACTATATATCCACTATAACCTATGGTTTTTTCTGTGAATTTCATTGGTTTTTTAATAGCAAATATGAAAAGCTTTAAAATTTCAAGTACGTGATAGATAAAAACATTTTCGTATTTATGCACGCTGATGTGCTTTGAACGCTGCACCCCCCCCCCCTCCCCTCTTTTGTCTTAGTAGTACTCTCTCTTTGCAGATACTGAAGGGTAGTTAACGCAGGCCTTTACCCCCGTTGTAATCCGTCGTGCCTCCTTGTCTCTCCATTTGATTGATTGTTGTCCAAGCATTTACTGTTTTAGAATTGGTTCTCTTTGGATCATTCTCTATTTACAAACAAGCACAAAGGCGCAATACTCCGTTTAGTCTTTGCAGATAGTGAAAAATCGTGTAAAAAAATAAAAGTAATCGAGCAAAATCAGTAGGCCACTAATTGGATCTCTTTTTGACCTCGCTAAAATAGAAATATTAGGAACAACCCTTCATGAGAAATACGAAAATAGTGAGATGAACTGAGCTCCACACCATGAGGGCTGCAAGACAGCTCGGCTCCATCACCCATCCCGCACAAAATAACGACAAACCCTATGCAAATATTAAAAATGTAGACAACACACCAGCAAAGAAACAGGGTAAAACATTTTATTAAAAAACTATTTACATAACGTTGGTTTATAAGATGATGTCAGTAGTGGACCGATGTGTGAATAGAACGAAAACAGCACAAGGCTCCAAGATCCGGATGGCAAGCTCCTGGATGTTGGGTGCCATAGTTTAGAGTTCTGAATTTCAGCCTTTTTCAATGCCTGTGCTTTGTTGAATCAAAATGGCGGCTTGACACAAAGCTGACTCAAGCGTTGCTACTGATGCTATGCAGACCAAAACTGGTTTTCAGTTTGTACATTTTTCTAGATTTTTCAATCCAAGTTTGGTTGACTTTGTAGAACGATGGCTTCAGATTTTCAACATACGGTGTGGTGGCGCTGACTGGGAGGGGGCGCTTCGCTCCTGCCCCCTCCCCAAGTAAGATTTTCATACGTGAAAGTACGTTAATGGTTTTGGTCCCTGAGATGCTTCGATGTCACTACCATTCTCAAATAGCATAAGTTCTGGATGTTGGGTGCCATAGTTAAGAGTTCTGAGCAGTGCTTGTAACACTGTCTGAAGCTTATTTCCACCTACTGCAGCTTCACTATTCTCAAAGTAAGTGAGTGTCGTTTGTGGACCTGACTACATTAGAAAACAATGTGATATGTTACCTTCCTAAACAGCTTGACGGAGGCCCCTGAGGGGCGGTGTGATGGCCATGGACTCGGAGAAGATGCTTGGCTCCGACACCCTCCCCAAGTCTTATAGCACTGGTGTAGCCTGAGATCGCCCCCGACATAGGCGGCCGGCTCCCGGGGTCCGGCGGAACTTTTTGCCTTTTGATGACTCTTCAATTCTGGACCTTGTCCCACAATCCGTTTGACCTGAAGACAAGCTGTAGTGGGGCGCCCCTTTATCGTTTTAGTTGCCATTCCGCCCGCTTTTGCTACACTGTGCCTCTTCCGCCATTCAGCTGTTTACCGCCCGCTCTTGCGACTACAGCGTCTCGCTCACCATGTAGTTGAGATGCGCCCGCTCTTGCGGTGCAGCGATAGGCGGCTGCCACAGGACTCTCAAAATGGCGGCCGGCTCTTCGGTTTTGGGCCTGGTCCACTAAAATGGCCCTGGGACACCTTGGAACTCGGACGCTTGTCTGCTAGGGCTTGGGTCCCATTCTCGAAAAGCGTCCCCTCAGCCGTGAAGATTCTACAAAAGTCTTGGGGGCCTCCGACTCCCGCAGGCTTCTGGTGGGGAGCGGCTGCCATGATTGCTCGTGGAATGGCCACGACGGAGCTACGAGATGGTAGTGGTCTCATGCTGACGCCAGCTTTAGTCTGAAACATCCAGAAACACTATAGACTACCAATTCGATCAGTTCCGGTAGCGCCCCAACATGAACCGGAAGAGAAGAACTTGCCCTCCCCTCTTTGACTGATGGTTCTTGTTGCCTGTCCCCTCTGTTGTCATTTAACAGAACTTTTTGGACTGCTGAAAGGGGTTGTGTTCTGAACGCTGGTTGGTGGAGACATTTAGACTATATTCTTGACCTACGTTGTCGCGTGATGCGTTTTATGACACGCCGCGTTAGCGCACCCGGAAGTGATCCGAGGCGCGGCGCGCAGCGCGTAACGTAAGCATAACAGGTCATGTGACTTGTTAATAAAACTTTTCATTGGTTCATTTTACTTTTGTTAATTTAATGATGAAAAGCTTGGTCATATGACCTAAAAATTACGCTTTTTATTATTTTCAAACAATATTTTTTTTTCAAACATATGTTATAATATTCCAGGCTAATGTACTTTCCCGGAAAATTTACAACTGTCTTGCAAGTAAAATATATTCCTTTTTCGAGAAAAAGGGCGTTTCTTCCTTCCATGACGGAGCCGTTGAGTAAAAGAGATTCGGCCTGCTGTCTTAGTCGCCGATACGCCTGATTATCAGATTCTTATCGATCACTTTATGTTGCAGACATGAAAAACACAACTGCCCTTGACCATTTATCTTTACTGCGTTCCTACATATTATACCTTTTATCCGTCATGTAATTGGACTGCTTTATTTCACTTGCCTTTTACTGATTCGAAAACAGTCACTAAAAGTAAAAACTTTACAAATGTAAATACTACTACCGTGTTTTGTTTTAAAAACCTTTATTGTGAAAATGTCAGTATACAAATACGGGCCTATAACCACGTGGGCCGGCCACGGAGCAAACTGAAATCGTATATGATGAGGAGACATTTACACTGTAGAAGAACGTAACGAGCGGGCCATTAGGTGACAAGAACAAAGGTGTCTAACAGTTGCGGAATCGGTGGACGTACATTTTGTAATTAAAATACGACAGGGCCACTTACAATAACATTTTCTAGATATACATTTGCGGGCAAGGAGTTACGAGTCCCATTTATACCGGCGCCATTTTGGGCGAGGCCGGGCAGGTCCAAGATATAGTCAAAATGTCTCCACCAACCATCGGCCAGACCAGAACCCCTTTCGGCCCTTTATGCTACAAGATGGTGTCTTCCATTCAGAAAATATTGGTGGCAGCATTTTGAAAAGAAACAGAAACAGCCGTTCTCCTAGTGAGTTTCACATTGTTACATTTAGGAAGAATGTTGAAGAGTAGTATGTGGAAAATCTGAAGCCATTTTTCTACAAACTCTCAATCAGACTTGGATGGAAAAAAAAAACCTGAAGAATGTACAAACTGAAAACCAATTTTTGTCTGTATAGCACCAACAGTAACGCTTGAGTCAGCTTTGTGTCAAGCCGCCATTTTCATTCAATCAATAGCGTCCCCCTGCACACATTCAGGGACCTGGTCGTGTCTTCAGATGAAACGCATTGTAGGAAAAGAAGCAGAAAGGAAAAGGAAAAAAGTTCCGCCGGACCTCGGGAGCCGGCCGCCTATGTCATGTGCCACCTTTGGCCACACCAGGGCAATAGTGAAGCTGCAGCAGGTGCAAATAAGCTTCAGACAGTCCTACAAGCACTGCTCAGAAATCTCAACTGAGGCACTCAACATCCAGGACTTGCCATTCGGATCTTGGCGCCTTGTGCTGGTTCCGACCTATTCACACATCAGTCCACTACTGACATCACCTCATAAGCCAACGGGGCACCCCACGCCGACTTTCGGCGCAGCATTGTAGGATGGCCACACCAGTGCGGCCACTTGCTGGACACCACCTCGGTGCCATCCGGATCTCGGCGCGTTCGAGTCACTGTACCGCAACAGTGACCGCAATTCAGCTGGACACGCCGTCTTTCGGCGCAGCATTGTAGGATGGCCACACCAGTGCGGCAATTTGCTGGACACCACCTCGGTGCCATCCGGATCTCGGCACGTTCGAGTCACTGTGCCGGAAGAGTGACCGGAACTCAGCTGGACACGCCGTCTTTCGGCGCAGCATTGTAGGATGGCCACACCAGTGCGGCAATTTGCTGGACACCACCTCGGTGCCATCCGGATCTCGGCCCGTTGTGCTGCCTTCGGCCTATTCGCACATCGGTCCGCTACTGACGCCGCCTCACGTGCCAACGGATTTTCTACGCTTTTTGTAGCCCTATGCCGCATAACAGGTCATGTGACTTGTTTATAAAACTTTTCATTGGTTCATTTTACTTTTGGTTTCCTAAAGATGGAAGGCTTGGTCATATGACCTAAAAATAACACTTTTCATTGGTTTAGAACATTTTTTTTTCCCAAACGATGAAAGCCCCACCTTGTTTCTGGATCATTCAGACTGAAGCTAGTGTCAGCAAGAGAGCACCACCATCTCGTGGCTCCGTCGTGGTCATTCCGCGAGCAATCATGGCAGCCGCTCCCCACCGGAAGCCTGCGGGAGTCGGGGGCCCCCAAGACTTTTATACAATCTTCACGGCTGAGGGGACGCTTTTCGAGAATGGAGCCCAAGCCCTAGCAGGCAAGCGTCCGAGTTCCAAAGTGTCCCAGGGCCATTTCAGTGGACCAGGCCTAAAACCGAGGAGCTGTCCGCCATTTTAAGAGCCATGTGGCAGCCGCCTATCGCTGCACTGCAAGAGTGGGAGCAACTCAACAACATGGTGAGCGAGACGCTGTGGCCGCAAGAGCGAGCGCAACTCAGCTAGATGGCCGCCACCTGGGGAGGCCCGTTCACGCCGGCTCCCCCACGCCCCCCCCCGGGCCGCCGCACGCCAATTTTCAGAGCAGCATTGTAGGATACCAAAACCAGTGCTGCAGTTTACTGGACATCACCTGGGTGCCTGTCGTACATGTTGTGTCAGCCATGTGACACTGGACACAGACCGCTACTGACGAGGCCTCCCCCCGCACCACCCGGGACGCCCCACGCTGTTTTTCTGTGCTGCATTGTAGGATCCCTAAACCAGTGCGGCACCCAGGCGACATCACCTGGGTGCCGTCCAGAACTCTGCACGTTGTGCTGCCTTGGGACTATTCGCACAACAGACCGCTACTGACGAGGCCTCCCCCCGCCCCACCCGGGACGCCCCACGCCAATTTTCGGAGCAGCATTGTAGGATCCCTAAACCAGTGCGGCACCCAGGCGACATCACCTGGGTGCCGTCCAGAACTCTGCACGTTGTGCTGCCTTGGGACTATTCGCACAAAAGACAGCTTCTAACCATTGTTGCTTTTTGTGTTGAGAAATGTTTAAATGTTTTTAGTTTTTGTTCCGTTCGTTAAAGTTAGTAGTTAATAAAGTTTTATAACCTTACTTTGTTGGAGTGTTATCTATTTTTTTTAAAACGGGTGAATGGGGCCTTGAATCGGGTTATTGTCATGTGTGGGCTTTGGAAGTGTGCTGCTGCAGGATCGGACATTTCAAACTTAAATGCACGTTCTTTTTCTTACCTTTCCGAAGCATGGAGCGCAATAGCAGGCAGAGAAAGGGTGATGCACGTGTTGAACACTACCTGACCTGGCAAGTTGCTGGCAGTGCCCCCCCGCCCGCTCCTGAAAGAGGGCACACACACACCGCCGCCCCGAGTACTTCACAAATCTTTAAAAGACCATGCGCTTGTTCATGAGGCTTAAATGGTTTATCACCTCTTCTAGAACCCCTGCATCGACCCTCTGACGTTTCATGGAAAAATTACCATGTAACACAATACCAAGCCCTGTCAGCTGAAACCCCAAGGAATCGTGGGGCATATTATCAAGGGGGTTTATCTCCGCTTTTTTGGCTTTAAAAGCCATGAAAGCGGAGATAAAATTATTTCCCTATTACCTAGCTGTCGCTAACACCAGTTAGTGACAGCTAAAAGGAGATAGCGACCATCTTGGGCCCCGCTTTGCATGTCAGTGATACTTATCACTAATGACATGCAAAGTGGGCGTGCCAAGATGTTAGAGACTGGAAACAGTCCCTAACATCGCTACCTTCTATTACCAACTTTTGGAGATATTCGCGCTAAGCGCGAATATCTCCAAAATCTAACACCTGCCCTGAGCAGTTCTTAGCCATGTTATCCAATGGGAGGTGGATAACATGGCTAAGAGCATTAGGTCGATAATACATGAATATCGCTGACTTTTCTGCGATAATAGCAAGGTTTATCTGCGATAAAAATCGCCGATGTGCGGCGATAATTTTTGTCTCTAAACAAGTTAGAGACAAAAATTATCGCTAGTTGTTCGTAATATGCCCCCGGGTTTTTGCTTGCAGAAATCGGGAGGCGGGAGACTAGCACTGAAATCAGTAGTCACACGCCTGAATCAGGAGGATTGGCATGTCTGAATTCTCTACAGCTGGGGCCATAAACTACATCCGCAGGGTTAGGTGATAGCCTGGGACCAGCCTGGCATCTAAAATGGCTGCCGTGCACGACAAAATTGTGGCATTCGAAAAAAGGCAAGATGGCGCAGCCGCTGGAAGAGATGTATCAACATATATCAGCCTCCTCAGCCACCCTCAGGAAACATAAGGGATTAGGATACGTCTCCCGCACCCCCTTATACCTAGTACTTTAATTAACGAAGCACAAAATGGCGAATTCCCGTTTCGCTACCAGTTTGCGGCCCAGTTCGCGGCCCGTGAAGCGCTTCTACCGTGAAAAATCATTTTTTTTTTATTTTCCCCACGGGACCCTTTAATAACCCCAACAACATTCCTAGGGGGTCAAGAGGGGGATACCTTGCCCCCTTTCATTAAATTCCCCCTTAGTTTTTCACCTTTTCTTCTCTCTCGATCCTACCGAGAGACAAGATGGCGGCCGCTCCGGACTGTCACGCAGCAAAAAAAAAAAAAAGCTCACGCACAGCCGCTGGAAGAGATGTATCAACATATATCAGCCTCCTCAGCCACCCTCAGAAAACATAGGGGATTAGGATACGTCTCCCGCACCCACTTATAACTAGTAATTTAATTAACGAAGCACAAAATGGCGAATTCCCGTTTCGCTACCAGTTCGCGGCCGCGCTTCTACCGTGAAAAATCATTTTTTTTTTATTTTCCCCACGGGACCCTTTAATAACCCCAACAACATTCCTAGGGGGTCAAGAGGGGGATACCTTGCCCCCTTTCATTAAATTCCCCTTTCGTTTTCCACCTCTTCTTCTCTCTCGATCCTACCGAGAGACAAGATGGCGTCCGCTCCGGACTGTTTAGAATGTTGACAGACACCGGAGAGCCAATCAGCTTTCTGCGCGCAAAGTTCCGATAAGCGAAAAGTAAGCGGACCGGATCGCTGCCCAGAGCGCTGTTACAGATATATATCTTGGTTTGAACGTTAATTTCTCAAAAACTACTGGAGCACATATATTGAGACCTAGCAAAGGCACATCGGGCTAACAGTCCCTACAATTTTGCCAAGTTTCGTGCAAATCCATTCAGCCGTTCGAGCTAAAAGTGAGTCCAACCGCCCTATGGAAATTAACATGGGAAAAACGCGTTTTGGGACCCCCCTTTTTTCTCGGCCCCCCCTTGACGAAACCCCCCCAAATGTTCAGGGGCTGCTCAGAAACAAAATGTGCCATTTTCCTGAAAATTTCAGCCGATTCCGTCCACAAACGCCAAAGTTATTAGACATAGAATTTTCAAAAGTCCCATAGAGAAAAAATTCTAACTATATATACCTACTGGCTATCGCCAGTAGGTAATATATATATATATATACATATATATATATATATATATATATATATATATATATATATATATATATATATATATAATATATATATATATTCACTGAAAAAACCATAGGTTATAGACCATATATAGTTAGGGATTAGCATTTACAAAACCAAGAAAATTCACTGAAAAAACCGTTGGTTATAGACCATATATAGTTAGGAATTAGCATTTACAAAACCATAATTTACTCGCACAAAACCATAGAAATTCGCATATATAGTTAGTTGCAATAACTATATATCGCGCACCCGCAATCCACTGCTGATGATGTCACATATTACATCATTCATGACATGGTCAGTGACATCACTGATGACATCTCAAATGACATCACTGATGACATCACTGATAACATCTCAAATGGCATCACTGATGACATCACTGATGACATCTCATTTGACATTACTGATCATATCACTGATAATATCATTCATGTGATAATACAATGAACCTCTTCAGACTCTAATATAACATTAGATACAATCAGTGTAAAACAGACACTCACAGATTGTCACTCATCCATGGAGTTACTCATACATCTAGTCAGTCACGCAAAGAATCAATCACACCTCCATTTCCTCAACTATACAGTTATACACACCTTACTAATTCAAACATATTCTAACATAAATTTACTCTCTTATACAATCACTGATACAAGTTCACAATGATCCATACAGCCACTCACACATTCACTGGCTCTTATGCACAGTTATTTATATATGTCAACTCTCACATGTACTGTGTTTTACATATGTACTTACTTGGACATGTAGCACTGAGATATCCATTCACTCATCAATACACTCATGCACACAGTCAACCGCCCATGCAGCTGTTTCCACATGCACTTTTGAACCTATACATCTAGTGAATCAACTGCTCACACATCTTTGCACAGAGTCATACACCTCCCAGCCACTCAAACACATACTCAGTCTCCCATACAAATACTTGGGCAACTATTCAATAACCCATATAGTTACTCATATAGCTACTGATTAACACATTCAGCAGTTTACAGAACAACAGACATAATGATGCACAAATTAAGACAGTTTACTCACTAACCCATGCACTCAGTGAGACACATTTAATCACTCTCTCATACAGTCAGTCATGCACCTACTAAATTCTTCATCCAGACACTTATACATCCACTCATTCTTCAATATGTAAGACATATTTAAACACACAGTCACTGGATGATGTCATCAGTGATGTCACTGACCATGTCATGAATGATGTAATATGTGACATCATCAGCAGTGGATTGCGGGTGCGCGATATATAGTTATTGCAACTAACTATATATGCAAATTTCTATGGTTTTGTGTGAGTAAATTATGGTTTTGTAAATGCTAATCCCTAACTATATATGGTCTATAACCAATGGTTTTTTCAGTGAATTTTCTTGGTTTTGTAAATGCTAATCCCTAACTATATATGGTCTATAACCTATGGTTTTTTCAGTGAATTTCATTGGTTTTTTAAAAGCTAATATCTATAGCTGTAACATATATTCTTATTCTAATTCACAAATATATTTTATATATATTTTTATAATATTTTGTTAATTCAATTTATATTATAGTTTAAATTATTTTTTCTTGTTTCGCTGCCGGTCCGCGAATCGGTAAACGTTCCGTTAGTGCAAATACCGCGTTAGAAAGGCACATCGTGACGCGTCCCGTAAACGCAACATATCGCGTTACTACGTAATGCCCCTTATGACGTGCTGCGTTAGCGCACCCGGAAGTGTTCTGGAACGCGAACCAAGGCGCGAAACGTAAAGCCCCGGAATCGATCCGAGGCGCAGCGCGGAACGCGGAGCGTAAGCATAACAGGTCATGTGACTAGTTCATAAAACTTTTCATTGGTTCATTTTACTTTTAGTTTCCTAATGATGGAACGCTTGATCATATGACGTAAAATAAACACTTTTCATTGGTTTAGAACATTTTCTTTTCCCACCTTTTTTCCTCACTCCGACTTTCATTTTTATGAGAGAAAGACCTGTTTTTGTTTGCTAGGACATGGCATTTGTATTAGCTGCAGCTGGTGGATCTCCACCACCTCCACCACCACCAATGAAGAGAGGACCGACTAGCCAGGTCATCTTCGACCAGGAAGAAGAAGAAGAGGAAGACGAGGAACAGGAGTACGGGACAAGTGGCTTTCTGAAAGAAATGCCAAAAACGTCCCATATGAAAGTGAATTTTATCTGGCAATTTTTTCTTTTCCTTCTCATGAAAATAAAGTTAATGGCAGGTACGTTACCTGCCTCATCTGCAAAAAAAAACTCTCGAGAGAGACCGAAAAAAAATATAGCTATGGTAATCATACCATGCATCGGCACATGGAGAGTTGGCACCCTCTTAATTATTCTAAAGCACAACTTCGAGATTTAGTGGATAACCCCCGACCGGCTAAAATATCCACCAATGACTTAGCAATAAGTGAGTCAGAGGCAAGGGAAACGGTCCCAAATCTCCAAAAGAACTTTGGGCAGATGAGATTAACATGTGTAGCATGTGGAAAATGTATTTCATGCGGAGAGATGAGTGTTACTTTAATAAATAGATCATTTGAAAATCATCAATGTCCAAAACGTCCCAGAAAGTAATATTTTTTTTTGTTGCTCCTGTTGAGCCCTTTGAAGTAAATCATTTTTGTTTCCCCTTCCTCAAAAAAAACAAAAAAAAATATAAAACATCAAAAATAATAAAAAAAAGTTCTTTTCAGAACTACCTTCCCTTTTTAAAAAAATTGCTAGAATGTTTAGCACTCTAGCATCCTCTATTTCTTTTGATTCGCTTCCTGGTTAGCGTTCGGGTACGCGAACTGGGAGCGAACTAAAAAAAATATTTTTTTTAAAAAGACGAGTAAATAAACAGAGAGTAATGTGAAAAGAAAGACAAATAGAGGGAGTAACACACAGTTACTGTTGAAAGAGGGACTGATAAAAGAAGTGAAAAGAGTAGTATAAGTAAGTAAAAGAAAAAGAAATGAAGGAAGTAGCAAAGACAGGAAACTAAGGGTTAAAGAAAAGAAGCAGTGGAACTAATAAAAGTTAAATCTGATAGACATGTAACGTAAAGAGTACTAAACACTTACCTTATAATTGTCATTACCGTACTAAATTATCTTTTTTATACTTTTAATCTGTGTAAGAAAGAACAAAAAAATGTAAATTAATACAAGGTGGTAAAAAAAGTGTGAACATGAGACAAAATGAATGTTAAATGTTAAATGTGGTATACTTGTAAAGCGCACAGCTGCCCCAGCAAAGAGGCGTCCCGGCGCTGTATACCGCTGGGGAACCCATCCTGGCTTTCCCTGTGAGATGGTCCCTCCTGGGCATCCCCAAGGTGAAGCCAGGCATCCCCGGCGCTGATGGGGCCGTTAGTAGAGATTAAGCAAGCTATTGCCCAGAGTTGCTGAGTGGGACCCATGGTTGGAGTAGGCACCGAGGCGAGAATTATCTGCTTCCGGGTCTGCCACCTCTAACCAGTGAGCCACACCAATCCATATACATATTAGAAATCACAATTCAAAGTAGAAAATTAATTAAACATATTTAATGGTTTATTTTTGCTGTTATCAGAAAATATCAAATTTCACTGAAAATAGTGAGTTGAAGGTATTCATCATATAACAGCGGGGAAAAAAAACACAATCAAAATTATTGTGTTTAAAAAACCCAAATAATATAAATAAGCAGAAATAGGAACTTCTCCAAAGTAACTTACTTTCTATGACGTCAAAGGATATCCTATAAACAGCTTATACTCTGTTGTGCTGTTACTATTTTCTGCCCGCCACTTTCTGAAAGATAAACTCAATTGTTTTAAGAAAACTGAGACATACAAAGCAATTTAAAACAGCACACTAAGTTACAGCAACACCTAGAATCATTATAGTCCAATTACCTACCCTAAATTCTGACTTCAAAAATCAAGTCAAAAGGCAACATTGCTTTGTACTCAATTAGTAATGTTTGCTGAAAGACTAGCCATTTTTTACATTTCAAATAAGCTGTGTAATATCCAGATGTTGTCAAAGGACCAGCATATTATATAATAGCTGCAGTTGCAAATGTTCTTCCTGAAATCGATGACCGTGTTGCCCAACATTTTTTAATTAGACTTAACAACTTTTTTTCCATCCAGTTTATGTAGTTCAAATTGTAAAATGACATTTCACCCATAAGTTTCCATAAAAAATGTGGACAGCATTGCAGACTTACATTTCCTCTACTCCTTGTTTTGATCTGCTGCTTGAATTAGCTTATAAAAACAAACAGTTTTCGCTCTGTACTACAATTATCCACAAGGCCACATAGAGTAGGAGCCATTAGAACCTCTGTAAATTCCTCTAAACAAATCCCAAGCTTCCTTTCCTAAAATTTTGGTTGTAAGAACACCAGGTAAGAATTTTGAAGGTGGAAAGGCAATCTTTTTTTGAAAGTTAAAACAGAATCATTGCAGAATGACCAACCGTTTCCAGATTTCAAATAAGCTGTATAATGTCCTGAATTAGTTGAAGGACCATTATGATATATAATTGCAGTAGTTATAAAAGTCCTTCCTGATATTGACAACCGCGAAGCAACAAAATTATTAATTAAAGTTGTCAATTTAGTTCCATCAGGCCTACATCGTTGGAACATTAAAATGACATACTGGCCATAACTTCGTAAAATTAACGTGGACAGCATTCCAGACTTACATTGGCTGCACTCCATGTTTTGATTGGCTGCCTTTACTAGCTTATTGAAGGATACTGATTTACTGTCAGGCAAAGTTAAATATATAAATCTTTCTGAGTCTACACTAGTAGTACTTGATAGCCTGCAGTTCTCGCAGTCATGCTGCCATTGATAAGAAAGGCCAAATAGATAATCTACATCTACACCCTCATCTTGCAATACATCAAGCATATACATTAAAAACTCCTGACAATCCTGCTGAATATTTTCAGAGAATTCTGTTTGACCTGAACCTTCGTCTAACAAAAAACGAATTTCAGACACACTTTCTATTCTCGTTCTATCAGCATTACATTTCTCTAACACAGAATTCAACAAACAGCATAAACTTTGATCCGAATTGATCACAATCTGTTCTTTGAAAGTCTCTAGTGAAAAGAGAACATTAACAACTACATTAGCATAGCAGTTGACACCAGAACTATTTTCAAATTTAAAACCAACAACATTTTCAACAGAATTCATTTTATTCCTGCTTACAATTTTGGGTTCATCGACTTTTGGTCTTTTTGCTACAACCTCCCTACTATTACTGATATTTCTTCGTTTCCGGCCTACCACACGTTTCTCAAACAAAGGATATTGAGGCAAATGTGGCGCATACTCTCTTCTTAACCTATTGTATTCCTTAACACAATCTAGATCCGCACAAATGTTTGTGGCATCACAGTCAATCAAGTACAATCCCGATAAAGTTCTGACTCGTGACAATGCTACATAAGCCATACCCTCCTTGAATACAGAACTGCCAATATTCACTAAAGCAGTGTCTACACTTAAACCTTGCGATTTATGAATTGTCACCGCATATGCCAAGCAAACAGGAAACTGCTTACGGCGAACATATAAGTCTTTAACAAGCAAAAACCTAGCAGAGCAACGACCAATTAGCTGTACTTCCTCAATGCCATCAAATTTATTTTTAAAAATTCAATTCCATCTCTACTTCTGTATTTCTCAAAATCAACAACATTACCCATTGATCCATTTACCAGACCTCTTTCAACATGTAAATTCCTTCTCAAAATGATTCGGCAATTTAAGCACACATTCAAAGTCTTTTCAAAACCCGCAGTTTTAGATATAGTCTTCTCTAATGAATCCAATTTAGATTTCAAATTCTCAGACAAAATAATTGTTGCTCCCATATGCTCTATATTGTCAATAGCTTCCAGTTTCACAATCTCTTGTTTTTCTAAATTCAACATTTTGTTGTTGAAGATGGAACATTCTGCAAGAGTTGGCATCAAACATATTCCAGATTTCTTCACAGTAATTTTCTGAAAAATATCCTCTGGCAAAACGTCTTCTTCTGACAGTAAGCATGCATGTAAAGCTTCTTTACCACGCTCAGTCACTTTCCTGATTCTAACATCTTGCAGAATATTTTTGTAATCTTCGTCCTTCGCCTGACGCATATTTTCACGCAGCTCAGCAAAACTGAAGTTTAACCATATGTTAACGTTGCCAATGCTCCCTAGGCACTTCTTGGTATCTTCATATGTAAGCAGTTTAAACACTGGTTGTCCTTTCACTGGTGTCAGCTGCAGAAGATCACCAAAAACAATGATGTGTTTGCCACCGAATAACACATCATACTCTGTTTTAAGAACTTCCTGCATTATCAAATGCACAAAAGCAAGCATGACATTGGAAACCATGCTTACTTCGTCAATGATAAGAAGTTTCATCTTCTTCAGAACTCTAGATACTTCACAACAAGCATCTCCAGATAACTTGTGGTATTGTAATTTGTTATCATGCTCCACTGGCAGCATCAGTAACCGATGCAAAGTATTCCCTTTAATGTTATGAGCTGCCAGTCCAGTTGGAGCGGTCACAACCCAAGACAGCGATGACTCAGTCCTTTTCTGCAGATAACATGAAATTGCTTTAATAAGGAAACTTTTTCCAGTTCCTGCTTCTCCACTCACGTACAGTCGGACAGGCTTCAACGACGTAAATGAGCACTCTTCCTTCTCATGACTTAATCCATGCTCAATTTGGTTGGTAACTTCGTCATATATTTTCCTCTGCTCAACGTTAAGTTGTCTTTCCAATTCTTCTAAGTTAACCGCATCCTTCTGAGCATGTGCCATGGCTCTTTCCACTTCAATCATGGCAGTGGCAGCTTCATTTTCAATAACTGGTTCTCCTAGTGGATCCTGACTCAATGAAACAGAACTCTGACTGTCCTGAGAACTGTCTCTAGCAATCTCGGCTGCAATTGTTGCTTCCTGCTCAATTTCTGCATTCAACATTTGTAGATATTTTGGAAAAACAGGACATTCTATGGACTCCTTGGCTGCATTGAAAGAGTCTTCGTAACAGAGGAAATCCCCAAGCAGTTCCTCTTCTGCACGCCAAGGCTTGAAAAGTTGCAAAAGAGCTAAATAGAAAAACTCTTTTCTTTCGGAAGATTCGCAATCCAATTTTCGATGATTTATCAATTGACATTTTTTTTGCTTGACCAGACATCCCTCACTTCCAATTACAGCATACACTCCTTTATCAATATCTTCTTTGATGTTCCTCTTGAAAATGTAATTTTAAAGAACATCATACAGACAAGCATTCTCCAGGTGACTGCTTCTATTTGGATAATATGTATCCAACATGTTGCTCTTCAAAATATCTGTACTGTTTGGCTCCTTCTCCGCCAAATACTCAATTTCCCATACAGGTTTCAGAACTCGATTACGCGTTGCAGCAAGACCAAGACTCGCCCAAATGATACTCCTAGATTTGGCATAGAGACTTGCTGAAGATAACCGGTCAGAACATTCGTAAGCTCCGATTTCTTGATGCGACAACATCTTCAGACTGAAACTGTACAACTTCTTACTGAGGCTCTTTTCATGGGAAATATCCTCCCACATATCCTTCAGTTCTGTCTTTTCTTTTTTGGTGATGTAAGACGTCACATACCGAGCCACAGCCATACAGTTGTCAGCCACAAACTGTATATCCATGTTAGTATTCCACATGGACAAAATCACTGGGTTGTAGTCGTTGATGTACTTGGACTCTTCGTTTCTTTTCAAATTGTATGTGTTTTTGGGTGATTTCCTCGTCACTTTATGTTGCAGCGATGACATCAAATTGTTAACTCTTCCTTTTGATATCACTGACCGTGGAAATGCAAAACGACATTTGGTGTAGTACTTGTCCTTGTTTCTGAATTTACGACGACAGTACTTTCCACAACGATGGCTTTGAAACCGTAAAACTTGTTCTCTTAGACTTTTGTCTTCGTTTGTCTTTGGAACAGCACATGTAGCATACTGTTCTATGAAACTCATCACTAAGTCATCCGGATCTGTTCCAAATGTGGGTGCATCTTTGATCCATAGCAGCATATGTATATGAGGAGCACCTCTTGCTTGATACTCCTTTCTCCAGAAGAAATCCAACACCTCTCCAAGAGGTGGATTTTTCTTGTTCGTGATGAAAGACATCATAGCTTCAAATCTATGATTAAAGTACCTGCATACATTCACTGGATCCAAAGAGCACAGTTCTCCGGGTGTCTTGAATTCAACATTTTCAATGTTTCCATTTACCTCTCGTAGAAATTCAAGTAAGTCTTCCCAGCCATACTCAGCACAGCTGAGAGTGAGGAACCATGTGGGAGTTCCTAAGTTCCTCAGCATACATTTTAAGTCACCATGACGGCGGTACCAATACTCATTAGTACCACGCTGACAAGCCATGACATTAATCAGGTGAGAATCCAAAATACTGTCTTGCACATTGACTTTATCCATAAAGTCCCTTGCCGAGATATTTCGCAACACTTATGCATCATTTTTTACATATACACCGTAACAATAACAACACAAATGCATCATATATCTGTTCCGCAAAAGCGACGCATTGCAGGAGTCACATCACAAGTGCATAATTTCTCATAATTTTTTAAAGCATGCCTTTTCCTTAAAAAGGATTTTCTGATCATAATTTGAAAACACAGCACAGCGCCTATGTACATACACATCTTGTCAGTACTAATACTTTACATTATCTACAATTAAAATTGGTAAAAGAATCTAAAATCGCCTTTGAAAGCAGAATGCAAACACTTGACGCAAAACATAATTTTAAATACACAGCTGACTTTCTTATTTACGCAAAAAAGCATACTAGTCTTTATCTAAAATATATAAACGATAACTCACCTTTACAAATTCTTTTTGAAATTCAAAACAGACTCAGAAACACACCAATTATTCTTTAGCAGAATTAAAGGTATGCACTCCAGAGGCTGGAACCAACAAAGGCACTGAAACGCTGATATTCATCACACATATCTCTCAAGTCAGCCAATCAAAACTCTTCCCTCACTTTTTTCAAATCAACACCCTTCCCCCTCTGCCCTTTCTACCTCTTTTCCATAGCAACTACCGCCTGCCAGACCTGTCATGTTCACAAGTTCACACAACAATGTTTCAAATGAACTCTGAACTCTCAGTACACCTGCTAATCCACTGCAATCTTTCATAACAACATTTTTAAATAACCATTCAAAATACATCTTTCAAAGAACACATCCATGCACCCTAACTTTCTGTTTTCAGCAATGGAAATACACCAATCACTGCTAATGAATCTTTTGCACTTACACTCCACAGTTTTTTTCATTACAAACTTCACTATTTCAACTGCCATTTCATTCCCACACTTCATCTGACTGCAGCAAAAACTCCTCTAGCCATGTTTTCAGTCTGGATTCTTGGACATAGCTACATCCACTGGGCTCACAGGTATACTGATAACAGAAATTTACACAACCTCAATTTACAAAATGTGGAAATCAAATGGATTGGTCAAAGAGGATTGAAATGTCACCAATTGATACCATTGGTGAAAACCTTTTTACATTTGCCAACCCCTGACCTCATAATAGTGCACTGTGGAGGAAACGATTTGGGCACTTTGACTGGGGTAGGTCTGGAAATGCTCCTAAAAGACACCTTTGAGCAATTGATGACACTTTTTCCTCAAACTGCCTTGGTATATTCCAATATATGCCAAAGACAAAAATGGAGGTGGTCCAATCAATTTTTTCCACAAATTGAAAAATCGAGGAAGCATGTAAATAAGTCTGTTTCAGCTTACATGAGGGACCGTGGAATGGGCTGCATCTACAACAATAACTTGCGTTACTACATGCAAGATATCTACAGAGGAGATGGAGTGCATTTCTCAGATGAGGGGAACAGAATTTTCATACTAAATTTAAGAATGTGTATTGGTACCTACTTATAAGTACCTAGAACTTACACAGAACACAAAAGCTCTTTTCAGAGCTACCTTAACTATAATTAGTCTTTCCAGATTTCGAATGTACCTTTTTTCACTAATTTTCACTTATGTTCGCTTCCCGGTTCGCTACCCAGTTCGCGTACCGGCAGCTAACCACGAGAAAAAAATCAAATTTTTTTTCGAGACATATATGAGCCTCCTCAGCCACCCTCAGAAAACTTAGGGAGACAGGATACGTCTAAAGTACCCCAATCTACCCATTCTGAACATTATTTACCCTCCATCTTGTATCTCAATTCTACCGAAACACAAAATGGAGGACTCCCGTAACGCTGCAAGTTCGCGTACCGGGAAACGCACTGACAAGCACTCGCTCAAAAAAGGTGAGAAAGTAATTTACTGAAAAACCACTGGAGACACTTTCACCAATTAAACATTAGCTCATACTTCATACCAATCCCTACCATTTTCACAAATATCGTTGGAATACCATTTAGCCATTTAGCATGTAGAACTCTCTAAAATCCCTGAGGTAAATTACTTCACAAAACATATCGGAAGTGTTGGAAATGACAACCAATTAAAATATTACTTTCAATTTCTACTATTATATCATGACATTTCATTGGTTATGTACCTGAATATATATAAACAAAGAGAGAGAAACACACCCATTTTGACTACTACTTAGTGAAGTGCATAACAACTAAAAATCAACTGATAACTTCAAGTTATATATAAAAGGTAAGATATTATTTTTAAAACTGAAGTATGTTCTGTACTGAAAGCTAATTAGAAAAACATTGTCTGACAGTTATATTCTATCACTCTGTAATACTTATAGAATAAAATAGACTTCTCTGTTTTAGTTATGGCAGGGCCAGTCCAAGGATTTGCGAGGCCCTGGGCTAAAAAGGAACGTGCGCGAGGCCCCCTCCAATTTACATAAGTGGCCCCTTGCAAGGAGAACATTCACAGACACTGTGGGGGCCCCATTGTCCAGCATTTTGACGCCCCCACAGTTTTAACTTTTACTCCACACGCATTTCTCACACCTTCATAGGTGTGAGAATTGATTGTGGTCTAAAAGTTAAAACTGTGGGGGCGTCAAAATGCTGGACAATGGGCCCCCCACAGTGTCTGTGAATAGTCTTCTTGCAATTGAGGGAGCGTCTCCTTCTCCCTCCCCTATACCTCCTGACACCATCCATGAGAGGCCCAAAGAGGGGGCCCCCTCCAATGGACCTTAATTGCAGGCGACACCTTTCTTTATGATAGATCTCCAGGAAAACAAAAGGACACATCACCAGTGCGTGGCCCCATGCTGGTGGTCTGAGTGCGAGGTCCTGAACGGCAGCCCACGCTGCCCATGCCTAGCGCCGGCCCTGAGTTAAGGATAGAGTTAGACTTCTATAGTATAATTCAGAATTGACTAAGAGTTTATTTGATAATTTTCTTCATATTTCTACTTCCAATTTGATACCATACACTGCCCAAAGAAAAAAACACTTTTTAATTAACCAAACTGCCTATCTGTACTGAAACCCAACAGTGCCCTATCTGTACTGATATATTTTTTAAAAATTCATTTTTCAGAATTCAAAATGGAAGGACAAGAAATATATATATATATATATATATATATATATATATATATATATATATATATATATATTTATATATATATTACCTACTGGCGTGTCGCCAGTAGGTATATATAGTTAGGATTTTTTGTCTATGGAACTTTTGAAAATTCTATGTCTAATAACTTTGGCGTTTGTGGACGGAATCGGCTGAAATTTTCAGGAAAATGGCACATTTTGTTTCTGAGCAGCCCCTTAAAATTTGGGGGGGTTTCGTCAAGGGGGGGCCGAGAAAAAAGGGGGGTCCCAAAACGCGTTTTTCCCATGTTAATTTCCATAGTGCCTTTGGCCTCACTTTTAGCTCGAACGGCTGAATGGATTTGCACGAAACTTGGCAAAATTGTAGGGACTGTTAGCCCGATGTGCCTTTGCTAGGTCTCAATATATGTGCTCCAGTGGATTTTGAGAAATTAACGTTCAAAACAAGATATATATCTGTAACAGCGCTCCGGGCTGCGCTCCGGTCCGCTTACTTTTCGCGAAACGGAACTTTGCGATGCGAAGCTGATTGGCTCCCCGGTGTCTGTCAACATTCTAAACAGTCCGGAGCGGCCGCCATCTTATCTCTCGGTAGGATCGAGAGAGAAGAAGAGGTGAAAAACGAAGGGGGAATTTAATGAAAGGGGGCAAGGTATACCCCTCTTGACCCCCTAGGAATGTTGTTGGGGTTATTAAAGGGTCCCGTGGGGAAAATAAAAAAATATATATTTTTCACGGTAGAAGCGCTTCCCGGGCCGCGAACTGGGCCGCAAACTGGTTACGAAACGGGAATTCGCCATTTTGTGCTTCGTTTTAATTAAATTACTAGGTATATGGGGGTGCGGGAGACGTATCCTAATCCCTTATGTTTTCTGAGGGTGGCTGAGGAGGCTCATATATGTTCATACATGTCTTCCAGCGGCTGTGCGTGAGCTTTTTTTTTTTTTGCTGCGTGACGTCTGTTAACGTTCGATTCGATGGAAATCAGGAAGTGTTGACCGCCAATTTGTCAGTGCGATAAAATATTTTGTTATAAATTAATCCTTATTGATAAACATTGTCTGCGCCATCTTGCCTTTTTTCCAATGCCACAATGTTGTCGTGCACGGCAGCCATTTTAGATGCCAGGCCGGTCCCAGGCTATCACCTAGCACTGCGGATGTAGTTTATGGCCCCAGCTGTAGAGAATCCAGACATGCCAACCCTCCCGATTCAGGCGTGAGACTACTGATTTCAGTGCTAGTCTCCCGCCTCCCGATTTCTGCAAGCAAAAACCCGGGGGCATATTACCAACAACTAGCGATAATTTTTGTCTCTAACTTGTTTAGAGACAAAAATTATCGCCGCACATCGGCGATAAACCTTGCTATTAGCAAGGTTTATCGCAAATGCGATAAAAAACGGCCGCAATGCATGAATATCGCTGAAAAGTCAGCGATATTCATGCATTATCGAGCAAATGCTCTTAGCCATGTTATCCACCTCCCATTGGATAACATGGCTAAGAACTGCTCAGGGCAGGTGTTAGCTTTTGGAGATATTCGCGCTTAGCGCGAATATCTTCAAAAGTTGGTAATAGGAGATAGCGATGTTAGGGACTGTTTCCAGTCGCTAACATCTTGGCACGCCCACTTTGCATGTCATTAGTGATAAATATCACTGACATGCAAAGCGGGGCCCAAGATGGTCGCTATCTCCTTTTAGCTGTCACTAACTGGTGTTAGCGACAGCTTGGTAATAGGGAGATAATTTTATCTCCGCTTTCTTGGCTTTTAAAGCCAAAAAAGCGGAGATAAACCCCCTTGATAATATGCCCCACGATTCCTCGGGGGTTTCAGCTGACAAGGCTTGGTATTGTGTTACGTGGTAATTCTTCCAGGAAACGTCAGAGGGTCGATGCAGGGGTTCTAGAAGGGGTGATAAACCATTTAAGCCTCATGAACAAGCGCATGGTCTTTTAAAGATCTGTGAAGTACTCGGGCGGCGGTGTGTGTGTGTCCTCTTTCAGGAGCGGGCGGGGGGGGGGGGCACTGCCAGCAACTTGCCAGGCCAGGCAGTGTTCAACACTTGCATCACCCTTTCTCTGCCTGCTATTGCGCTCCATGCTTCGGAAAGGTAAGAAAAAGAACGTGCATTTGAGTTTGAAATGTCCGATCCTGTAGCAGTACACTTGCAAAGCCCACACATGACAATAACCCGATTCAAGGCCCCATTCACCCGAATTTTTTAAAAATATATAGCACTCCAACAAAGTAGGATTATAAAACTTTATTAACTTTTAAATATAACGAACGCCACAAAAACTGTAAATACATTTAAACATTTTTTTGACAAAAAAAAGCAACAATGGTCAGAAGCTGTCTTTTGTGCGAATAGTCCCAAGGCAGCACAACGTGCTGAGTTCTGGACGGCACCCAGGTGATGTCACCTGGGTGCCGCACTGGTTTTTGGTTTCCTACAATGCAGCTCAGAAAAACAGCGTGGGGCGTCCCGGGTGGTGCGGGGGGAGGCCTCGTCAGTAGCGGTCTGTTGTGCGAATAGTCCCAAGGCAGCAGAACGCGCTGAGATGTGGATGGCACCCAGGTGATGTCCAGTAAACTGCCGCACTGGTTTTGGTATCCTACAATGCTGCTCCGAAAATTGGCGTGGGGCGGCCCGGGGGGGGGCGTGGGGGAGGCGGCATGAACGGGCAAATGCGATAAAAAACGGCCGCAATGCATGAATATCGCTGAAAAGTCAGCGATATTCATGCATTATCGAGCAAATGCTCTTAGCCATGTTATCCACCTCCCATTGGATAACATGGCTAAGAACTGCTCAGGGCAGGTGTTAGCTTTTGGAGATATTCGCGCTTAGCGCGAATATCTTCAAAAGTTGGTAATAGGAGATAGCGATGTTAGGGACTGTTTCCAGTCGCTAACATCTTGGCACGCCCACTTTGCATGTCATTAGTGATAAATATCACTGACATGCAAAGCGGGGCCCAAGATGGTCGCTATCTCCTTTTAGCTGTCACTAACTGGTGTTAGCGACAGCTTGGTAATAGGGAGATAATTTTATCTCCGCTTTCTTGGCTTTTAAAGCCAAAAAAGCGGAGATAAACCCCCTTGATAATATGCCCCACGATTCCTCGGGGGTTTCAGCTGACAAGGCTTGGTATTGTGTTACGTGGTAATTCTTCCAGGAAACGTCAGAGGGTCGATGCAGGGGTTCTAGAAGGGGTGATAAACCATTTAAGCCTCATGAACAAGCGCATGGTCTTTTAAAGATCTGTGAAGTACTCGGGCGGCGGTGTGTGTGTGTCCTCTTTCAGGAGCGGGCGGGGGGGGGGGGCACTGCCAGCAACTTGCCAGGCCAGGCAGTGTTCAACACTTGCATCACCCTTTCTCTGCCTGCTATTGCGCTCCATGCTTCGGAAAGGTAAGAAAAAGAACGTGCATTTGAGTTTGAAATGTCCGATCCTGTAGCAGTACACTTGCAAAGCCCACACATGACAATAACCCGATTCAAGGCCCCATTCACCCGAATTTTTTAAAAATATATAGCACTCCAACAAAGTAGGATTATAAAACTTTATTAACTTTTAAATATAACGAACGCCACAAAAACTGTAAATACATTTAAACATTTTTTTGACAAAAAAAAGCAACAATGGTCAGAAGCTGTCTTTTGTGCGAATAGTCCCAAGGCAGCACAACGTGCTGAGTTCTGGACGGCACCCAGGTGATGTCACCTGGGTGCCGCACTGGTTTTTGGTTTCCTACAATGCAGCTCAGAAAAACAGCGTGGGGCGTCCCGGGTGGTGCGGGGGGAGGCCTCGTCAGTAGCGGTCTGTTGTGCGAATAGTCCCAAGGCAGCAGAACGCGCTGAGATGTGGATGGCACCCAGGTGATGTCCAGTAAACTGCCGCACTGGTTTTGGTATCCTACAATGCTGCTCCGAAAATTGGCGTGGGGCGGCCCGGGGGGGGCGTGGGGGAGGCGGCATGAACGGGCCTCCCCAGGTGGCGGCCATCCAGCTGAGTTGCGCCCGCTCTTGCGGCTACAGCGTCTCGCTCACCATGTAGTTGAGTTGCTCCCACTCTTGCAGTGCAGCGATAGGCGGCTGCCACAGAACGCTTAAAATGGCGGACGGCTCTTCGGTTTTGGGCCTGGTCCACTAAAATGGCCCTGGGACTTTTGTAGAATCTTCACGGCTGAGGGGACTCTTTCGAGAATGGGACCCAAGCCCTATCAGGGAAGCGTCCGAGTTCCAAGGTGTCCCAGGGCCATTTTAGTGGACCACGCCCAAATCTGAAGAGCCGGCCGCCATTTTGAGAGTCCTGTGGCAGTCGCTTATCGTTGCATCGCAAGAGCGGGAGCAACTCAACTACATGGTGAGCGAGACGCTGTAGTCGCAAGAGCGGGCGGTAAACAGCTGAATGGCGGAAGAGGCACAGTGTAGCAAAAGCGGGCGGAATGGCAACTAAAACGGTAAAGGGGTGCCCCACTACAGCGTGTCTTCAGGTCAAACGGATTGTGGGACAAGGTCCAGAATAGAAGAGTCATCAAAAGGCAAAAAGTTCCGCCGGACCCCGGGAGCCGGCCGCCTATGTCGGGGGCGATCTCAGGCTAAACCGGTGCTATAAGACTTGGGGAGGGGGTCGGAGCCAAGCGTCTTCTCCGAGTCCGTGCCATCACACTGCCCCTTGGGGGCCTCCGTCAAGCGGTTTAGGGAGGTACCATATCACATTGTTTTCAAATGCAGTCAGGTCCACAAACGACCCTCACTTACTTTGAGAATAGTGAAGCTGCAGTAGATGGAAATAAGCTTCAGACAGTGTTACAAGCGCTGCTCAGAACTCTGAACTATGGCACCCAACATCCAGAACTTATGCCATTTGAGAATGGCAGTGACATCGAAGCAACTCAGGGACCAAAACCATTAACGTACTTTCACGTATGAAAATCTTACTTGGGGAGGGGGCAGGAGCGAACCGCCCCCTCCCAGTCCGCGCCACCACACCGTATGTTGAAAATCTGAAGCCATCGTTCTACAAACTCAACCAACCTTGGATGGAAAAATCTAGAAAAATGTACAAACTGAAAACCAGTTTTGGTCTGCATAGCATCAGTAGCAACGCTTGCTATCAGAGTGCATGAGTTTCATGCTCGATCGATTGAGCTAGCCGGATCGGGCAATAAAAAGTATAAAATAGTTATGTAAATAGTTATTTAATAAAATGTTTTACCCTGTTTCTTTGCTGGTGTGTTGTATATATTTTTAATATTTGCATAGGGTTTGTCGTTATTTTGGGCGGGGTGGGTGACGGAGCCGAGCTGTCTTGCAGCCCTCATGGTGTGGAGCTCAGTTCATCTCACTATTTTCGTATTTCTCATGAAGGGTTGTTCCTAATATTTCTATTTTAGCGAGGTCAAAAAGAGATCCAATTAGTGGCCTACTGATTTTGCTCGATTAATTTTATTTTTTTACACGATTTTTCACTATCTGCAAAGACTAAACAGAGTATTGCGACTTTGTGCTTGTTTGTAAATAGAGAATGAACCAAAGAGAATCAATTGTAAAACAGTAAATGCTTGGATAACAATCAATCAAATGGAGAGACAAGCAGGCACGACGGATTACAACGGGGGTAAAGGCCTGCGTTAACTACTCTTCACTATCTGCAAAGAGAGAGTACTACTAAGAGAAAAGAGGGGGGGGGGGGCAGCGTTCAAAGCACATCAGCGTGCATAAACACGAAAAAGTTTTTACCTATCACGTACTTGACATTTGACAGCTTTTGATATTTGCTATTAAAAAACCATTGAAATTCACAGAAAAAACCATAGGTTTTAGGCCATATATAGTTAGGAATTTGCATTTACAAAACCTTGAAAATTCACTGAAAAAACCATTGGTTATAGACCATATATAGTTAGGGATTAGCCTTTCCAAAACCTTATTTTACTCACACAAAACCATTGAAATTTCATATATAGTTAGTTGCACTAACTATATATCGCGCACCCGCAATCCACTGCTGATGATGTCACATATTACATCATTCATGACATGGTTAGTGACATCACTGATGACATCACTGATGACATCTCAAATGACATCACTGATGACATCTCAAATGACATCACTGATGACATCTCAAATGACATCACTGATAAAATCACTGATAACATCTCATTTGACATGACTGATCACATCACTGATGATATCATTCATGTGATAATACCATGAACCTCTTCAGACTCTAATATAACCTTAGATACAATCAGTGTAAACAGACAGTCACAGACTGTCACTCATCCATGGAGTTACTCACACACCTAGTCAGTTATGCAAAAAATCAATCACACCTCCATTTTCTCAATTATACAGTTATACAAACCTTACTTATTCAAACATATACTAACACATATTTACTCTCTTATACAATCCCTGATACATGTTCACAATGATCCATACAGCCACTCACACATTCACTGGCTCTTATGCACAGTTATTTATATATGTCAACTCTCACATGTACTGTGTTTTACATATGTACTTACTTTGACATGTAGCACTGAGATATCCATTCACTCACCAATACACTCATGCAGACAGTCAACCGCCCAAACAGCTGTTTCCACATGCACTTTTGAACCCATACATATAATGAATCAACTACTCACACATCTATGCACAGAGTCACACACCTCCCAGCCACCCACACACACACTCAGTCTCCCAAACAAATTCTTGGGCAACCAATCAAAAACCCATATAGTTACTCATATAGCTACTGATCAACACACGCAGCAGTTTACAGAAGAACAGACATAATGATGCACAAATTGAGACAGTTTAGTCACTAGCCCATGCACTCAGTGAGACACATTAAATCACTCACTCATACAGTCAGTCATGCACCTACTAAATCCTTCATCCAGACACTTATACATCCATTCATTCTTCAATATGTAAGACATATTTTAACTTTACAGAAACATACAGTCACTGGATGTTGTGATCAGTGATGTCATCTGTGATGTCATCAGTGATGTCACTGACCATGTCATGAATGATGTAATATGTGACATCATGAGCCGTGGATTGCGGGTGCGCGATATATAGTTAGTGCAACTAACTATATATGCGTATTTCAATGGTTTTGTGCGAGTAAATTAAGGTTTTGTAAATACTAATCCCTAACTATATATGGTCTATAACCTATGGTTTTTTCAGTGAATTTTCAAGGTTTTGTAAATGCTAATCCCTAACTATATATGGTCTATAACCTATAGTTTTTTCAGTGAATTTCAATGGTTTTTTAATAGCAAATATCAAAAGCTGTAAAATGTATTCTTATTCTAATTCAAAAATATATTTTATATATTTTTGTATTATATTTTTTTAATTTAATTTATATTATAATTAAAATTATTTTTTATTGTTTCGCTGCCGGTACACGAACCGGTAAACGTTCCGTTAGTGCAAGTACCGCGTTAGAAAGCCACATCGTGACGCGTCGCGTAATCGCAACGTATCGCGTTACTACGTAATGCGCCTTATGACGCGCCGCGTTAGCGCACCCGGAAGCCTTTTGGAACGCGAACCAAAGCGCGAAACGCAGAGCCCCGGAAACGATCCGAGGCGCGGAGCGCGTAACGTAAGCATAACAGGTCATGTGACTAGTTCATAAAACTTTTCATTGGTTCATTTTACTTTTAGTTTCCTAATGATGGAACGCTTGATCATATGACGTAAAATAAACACTTTTCATTGGTTTAGAACATTTTTCTTTCCCAAATGATGAAAGTCCCACCTTTTTTCCTCACTCCGACTTTCATTTTTATGAGAGAAAGACCTGTTTCTGCTTGTTTAGTCATGGCATCTGTAGTAGCTGCAGCTGGTGGATCCCCACCACCACCACCACCAAATCCAAGGAAGAGAGGACCAACTCCACAGGTCATCTTCCAACAAGAGGAGGAAGAAGAGGAAGACGAGGAACAGGAGCAAGGGACAAGGGTGTTTTTGAAAGAAAAGCCAAAAACGTCCCATATTAAACAAAATGTTATTTGGCAATTTTTTTCATTTCCTCCACATGAAAAAAAAGTAAATGCCAGGTATCTTACCTGCCTCATCTGCCACGATGTACTCTCCAGAGGGACCGAAAAAAAATATTGTTATGGTAATTATACCATGCATCGTCATATGGAGAGGTGGCACCCGATTAATTATAGTGCTGCGCAAATGCGAGAGTTGGTGGATAACCCTCGACCTGCCAGTACATCCACTAATGAACTAGCAATGACAGAATCAGAGGCAAGGGAAACGGTCCCAAATCTTCAGAAAAACTTTGGACAGATGAAAATGACATGTTTAGGTTGTGGCAAATTAATTTCATGTGGAGAGAGGAGTATTACTCTAATAAATAGAGCATATGAACATCATCAATGTCCAAAACGTCCCAGAAACTAAATTTTCTTTTTTTTTTTGTTGCTCCTGTTGAGCCCTTTGTTTTGAATCATTTTTGTTTCCCCTCCCTCCAAAAAAACACAAAAAAAATATAAAACAACAAAAATATTAAAAAAAGTTCTTTTCAGAACTACCTTCCCTTTTTAGAAAAATTGCTAGAATGTTTAGCACTCTAGCATCCTCTATTTCTTTTGATTCGCTTCCCGGTTCGCGCGCCAGGTACGCGAACCGGAAGCGAACAAATTTTTTTTTTTTTTTTAAAAGACGAGTAAATAAACAGAGAGTAATGTGAAAAGAAAGACAAATAGAGGGAGTAACACACAGTTACTGTTGAAAGAGGGACTGATAAAAGGAGTGAAAAGAGTAGTATAAATAAGTAATAGAAAAAGAAATGAAGACAGTAGCAAAGGCAGGAAACTAAGGGTTAACGAAATGAAGCAGTGGAACTAATAAAAGTTAAATGTGATAGACATGTAACGTAAAGAGTACTAAACACTTACCTTATAATTGTTACTAACGTAGTCAATTATCATTTTTATACTTTTAATCTGTGTAAGAAAGAACAAAAAAATTTAAATTAATACAAGGTAGTAAAAAAAGAGTGAGCATGAGACAAAATGAATACATATTATAAATCACAATTCAAAGTACAAAATTAATTATACATATTTAATGGTTTATTTTTGCTGTTATCAGAAAATATCAAATTTCACTGAAAACAGTGAGTTGAAGGTATTCATCATATAACAGCAGGGGAAAAAACCCACAATCAAAAATGATTGTGTTAAAAAAACCCAAAAAATATAACTAATCAGAAATCAGAACTCCTCAAAAGTAACTTACATTTTATGACGTCAAAGGATGTCCTATGAACAGCTTATACTCGTTGTGCTGTTACTATTTTCTGCCCGCCACTTTCTGAAAGATAAACTCCATAGTTTTAAGGAAAATGAGATATACAAAGCAATTTAAAACAGCACACTAAATTACAGCAACACCTAGAATCATTATAGTCCAATTACCTACCCTAAATTCTCACTTCAGTAAACAAGTCAAAAGGCAACATTGCTTCATTATCAATTGGTAATGTTGGCTGAAAGACTAGCCTTTTGTTATATTTCAAATAAGCTGTGTAATATCCAGATGTTGTCAAAAGACCATCATAATATATAATAGCTGCAGTTGCAAATCCTTCAGAAATCGATGACTGTGTAGCCAAAACATTTTTAATTAGACTTTACAACTTTTTTTCATCCACTTTATGTAGTTGAAATTGTAAAATGACATTTCACCTATAAGTTTCCATAAAAAATATGGACAGCATTGCAGACTTACATTTCCTCTACTCCTTATTTTGATCTGCTGCTTGACTTAGCTTATAAACACAAACAGTTTTAGCTCTGTACTACAATTATCCACAAGGCCATATAGAGTAGGAGCCATTAGAACCTCTGGAAATTCCTCTAAACAAATCCCAAGATTCCTTTCCTAAAATGTTGGATGTAAGAACACCAGGTAAGAATTTTGAAGGTGGAAAGGCAATCTTTTTTTGAAATTAAAACAGAATCATTGCAGAATGACCAGCCGTTTCCAGATTTTAAATAAGCTGTGTAATGTCCTGAAGTAGTTGAAGGACCGTCATGATATATAATTGCAGTAGTTACAAAAGTCCTTCCTGATATTGACCACTGCGAAGCCACAAAATTATTAATTAAAGTTGTCAATTTTGTTCCATCAGGCCTACATCGTTGGAACATTAAAATGACATACTGGCCATAACTTCGTAAAATTAACGTGGACAGCATTGCAGACTTACATTGGCTACACTCCATGTTTTGATCGGCTGCCTTTACTAGCTTATTGAAGGATACTGATTTACTGTCAGGCAAAGTTAAATATATAAATCTTTCTGAGTCTACACTAGTAGTACTTGATAGCCTACAGTTCTCGCAGGGTATTGCACCATTACAATGCAACTATTACAACGGGAGTCTATTACAACGCAACTTTTACAACGCTGGATCCATTACATCGCATGACTTTACAACGCATGACATTACATAGCAGATGCTATTACAACGCATGCCATTACAACGTAAGTATAGGTAAGTATATAATTTTTTTTATTTTATTTAATATTATTTAATTAATTTAATTATTACTAATTATAAATAAATATATTTATTTATGTTTTTTTATAGTATAAATTAAATATATTAATTTAAGTAATTTTAAAAATAAGTATGAGTATAGGAGTATATGTTTTGGGGTACTGAGGTATATGTTTTGGGGTATTTTTAGGTTTTAGGGCTGGGTTTGGGTTTTGGGGTACAGGGGTATTTTTAGGTTTTAGGGCTGGGTTTGGGTTTTGGGGTACAGGGGTATTTTTAGGTTTTAGGGCTGGGTTTGGGTTTTAGGGCTGGGTTTGGGTTTTGGGGTACAGGGGTATTTTTAGGTTTTAGGGTTGGGTTTGGTTTTTGGGGTATAGGGGTATTTTTAGGTTTTAGGGCTGGGTTTGGGTTTTGGGGTATAGGGGTATTTTTAGGTTTTAGGGTTGGGTTTGGGTTTTGGGGTACAGGGGTATTTTTAGGTTTTAGGGTTGGGTTTGGGTTTTGGGCTATAGGGGTATTTTTAGGTTTTAGGGCTGGGTTTGGGTTTTGGGGTATAGGGGTATTTTTAGGTTTTAGGGCTGGGTTTGGGTTTTGGGGTACAGGGGTATTTTTAGGTTTTAGGGCTGGGTTTGGGTTTTGGGGTACAGGGGTATTTTTAGGTTTTAGGGCTGGGTTTGGGTTTTGGGGTACAGGGGTATTTTTAAGTTTTAGGGCTGGGTTTCGGTTTTGGGGTACAGGGGTATTTTTAGGTTTTAGGGCTGGGTTTGGGTTTTGGGGTACAGGGGTATTTTTAGTGTTCAGTTTTTAAAAAAAACGACTTTCTAAAAATTAAATTAATTAAATTAAAATAAATTAATTAAATTATATTATTTACAATATATAAATTAATTAAATTACATTAATTAAATTCAATTAATTAAATTAAATTAATTACAATTTTAAAATTAATTAAATTAAATTAATTAAATTACATTAAATTAATTACATTATATTAATTCCTTTTTTAAATTTAATTAAATAAATTAATTTTCTTAATTTAATTAATTTAATTTATTACAATTTTAAAACTAATTAAATTAAATTATTTAAATTAAATTAATTAACTTAAATTAATTACATTTTTTTAATTAATTATATTATATTAATAGAATTAAATGTATTAAATTAAATTAATTACTATTTCTAAATTAATTAAATTAAATTAATTAAATTAAATTAATTAAATTAACTTAATTACATTTTTTTAAAAAGATATACTTACCTATACTTACGTTGTAATGGCATGCGTTGTAATAGTATCTGCTATGTAATGACATGCGTTGTAAAGGCATGCATTGTAATGGATCCTGCGTTGTAAAAATTGCGATGTAACGGTCTGCGTTGTAAAATAACACGTTGTAACATCATACATCCTTCTCGCAGTCATGCTGCCATAGATAAGAAAGGCCAAACAGATAATCTACATCTACACCCTCATCTTGCAATACATCAAGCATATACATTAAAAACTCCTGACGATCCTGCTGAATATTTTCAGAGAATTGTGTTTGACCTGAACATTCGTCTAACAGAAAACAAATTTCAGACACAGTTTCTACTCTTGTTCTATCAGCACTACATTTCTCTAACACAGAATTCAACAAACAGCATAAACTTTGTTCCCAATTGATCACAATCTGTTCTTTTAAAGTCTCTAGTGAAAAGAGAACATTAACAACTACATTAGCATAGCAGTTGACACCAGAACTATTTTCAAATTCAAAACCAACAACATTTTCAACAGAATTCATTTTATTCCTGCTTACAATTTTTGGTTCATCGACTTTTGGTATTTTTGCTTCAACCTCCCTACTATTACTGATATTTCTTCGTTTCCGGCCTACCACACGTTTCTCAAACAAAGGATATTGAGGCAAATGTGGCGCATACTCTCTTCTTAACCTATTGTATTCCTTAACACAATCTAGATCCGCACAAATGTTTGTGACATCACAGTCAATCAAGTACAATCCCGATAAAGTTCTGACTCGTGACAATGCTACATAAGCCATACCCTCTTTGAACACAGAACTGCCAATATTCACTAAAGCAGTGTCTACACTTAAACCTTGCGATTTATGAATTGTCACTGCATATGCCAAGCAAACAGGAAACTGCTTACGGCGAACATATAGGTCTTTTACAAGCAAAAACCTAGCTGTGCAACGACCAATTAGCTGTACTTCCTCAATGCCATCAAATTTAATTTTTAAAAATTCAATTCCATCTCTACTTCTGTATTTCTCAAAATCAACAACATTACCCATTGATCCATTTACCAGACCTCTTTCAACATGTAAATTCCTTCTCAAAATGATACAGCAATTTAAGCACACATTCAGAGTCTTTTCAAAACCCGCAGTTTTAGATATAGTCTTCTCTAATGAATCCAATTTAGATTTCAAATTCTCAGACAAAATAATTGTAGTTCCCATATGCTCTATTCTGTCAATAGCTTACAGTTTCACAATCTCTTGTTTTTCTAAAATTCAACATTTTGTTGTTGAAGATGGAACATTCTGCAAGAGTTGGCATCAAACATATTCCAGATTTCTTCTCAGTAATTTTCTGAAAAATATCCTCTGGCAAAACGTCTTCTTCTGGATATAAATTTGACAGTAATCGTGCATGTAAAGCTTCTTTCCCATGCTCAGTCACTTTCCCGATTCTAACATCTTGTAGAATATTCTTGTAATCTTCGTCCTTCGCCTGACGCATATTTTCACGCAGCTCAGCATAATTGAAGTTTAACCATATGTTAACGTTGCCAATGCTCCCTAGGCACTTCTTGGTATCTTCATGTGTAAGCAGTTTAAACACTGGTTGTCCTTTCACTGGTGTCAGCTGCAGAAGATCACCAAAAACAATGATGTGTTTGCCACTGAATAACACATCATACTCTGTTTTAAGAACTTCCTGCATTCTCAAATGCACAAAGGCAAGCATGACATTGGAAACCATGCTTACTTCGTCAATGATAAGAAGTTTCATCTTCTTCAACACTCTAGATACTTCACAACAAGTATCCCCAGATAACTTGTGGTATTGTAATTTGTTATCATGCTCCACTGGCAGCATCAGTAACCGATGCAAAGTAATCCCTTTAATGTTATGAGCTGCCAGTCCAGTTGGAGCGGTCACAACACAAGACAGCAATGACTCAGTCCTTTTCTGCAGATAACATGAAATTGCTTTAATGAGGAAACTTTTTCCAGTTCCTGCTTCTCCACTCACGTATAGTCGGACAGGCTTCAACGACGTACATGAGCACTCTTTCTTCTCATGACTTAATCCATGCTCAATTTGGTTGGTAACTTCGTCATATATTTTCCTCTGCTCAACGTTGAGTTGTCTTTCCAAATCTTCTAAGTTAACCGCATCCTCCTGAGCATGTGCCATGGCTCTTTCAACTTCAATCATGGCAGTGGCAGCTTCATTTTCGATAACTGGTTCTCCTAGTGGATCCTGACTCAATGAAACAGAACTCTGACTGTCCTGAGAACTGTCTCTAGCAATCTCAGCTGCAATTGTTGCTTCCTGCTCGATTTCTGCATTCAACATTTCTAGATATTTTGGAAAAACAAGACATTCTATGGACTCCTTGGCTGCATTGAAAGAGTCTTCGTAACAGAGGAAATCCCCAAGTAGTTCCTCTTCTGCACGCCAAGGCTTGAAAAGTTGCAAAAGAGCTAAATAGAAAAACTCTTTTCTTTCTGGAGATTCGCAATCCAATTTTCGATGATTTATCAATTGACATTTTTTTTGCTTGACCAGACATCCCTCACTTCCAATTACAGCATACACTCCTTTATCAATATCTTCTTTGATGTTCCTCTTGAAAATGTAATTTTGAAGAACATCATACAGACAAACATTTTCCAGGTGACTGCTTCTATTTGGATAATATGTATCCAACATGTTGGTCTTCAAAATATCTGTACTGTTTGGCTCCTTCTCCGCCAAATACTCAATTTCCCGTACAGGTTTCAGAACTCGATTACGCGTTGCAGCAAGACCAAGACTCGCCCAAATGATACTCCTTGATTTGGCAGAGAGACTTGCTGAAGATAACCGGTCAGAACGTTCGTAAGCTCCGATTTCTCGATGCGACAACATCTTCAGACTGAAACTGTACAACTTCTTATTGAGGCTCTTTTCATGGGAAATATCCTCCCACATATCCTTCAGTTCTGTCTTTTCTTTTTTGGTGATGTAAGACGTCACATACCGAGCCACAGCCATACAGTTGTCAGCCACAAACTGTATATCCATGTTAGCATTCCACATGGACAAAATCACTGGGTTGTAGTCGTTAATGTACTTGGACTCTTCGTTTCTTTTCAAATTGTATGTGTTTTTGGGTGATTTCCTCGTCACATTATGTCGCAGCGAAGACATCAAATTGTTCACTCTTCCTTTTGATATCACCGACCGTGGAAATGCAAAACGACATTTGGTGTAGTACGACGACAGTACTTTCCACAACGATGGCTTTGAAACCGTAAAACTTGTTCTCTTAGACATTTGTCTTCGTTTGTCTTTGGAACAGCACATGTAGCATACTGTTCTATGAAACTCATCACTAAGTCATCCGGATCTGTTCCAAATTTGGGTGCATCTTTGATCCATAGCAGCATATGTATATGAGGAGCTCCTCTTGCTTGATACTCCTTTCTCCAGAAGAAATCCAACACCTCTCCAAGAGGTGGATTTTTCTTGTTCATGATGAAAGACATCATAGCTTCAAATCTATGATTGAAGTACCTGCATACATTCACAGGATCCAAAGAGCGCAGTTCTCCGGGTGTTTTGAATTCAATATTTTCAATGTTTCCATTTGCCTCTCGTAGAAATTCAAGTAAGTCTTCCCAGCCATACTCAGCACAGCTGAGAGTGAGGAACCATGTGGGAGTTCCTAAGTTCCTCAGCATACATTTTAAGTCACCATGACGACGGTACCAATACTCATTAGTACCACGCTGACATGCCATCAGATTAATCAGGTGAGAATCCAAAATACTGTCTTGCACATTGAATTTATCCATAAAGTCCCTTGCCGAGATATTTCGCAGTTGTACACCACTTTTCAAGACGTGGTTCACTGCATAAGACAATCCAGAGAGATCACTTTCAAACAGTAGATGAAATAAATAGGGAATGCATTGATGAAACCTAGGATCTTCTTCATACAATTGTATAGACCGGTATTCTGAAGCAGGAATTTGAACAGGTCGCTCATCATATCGTCCTCCTCGACCTGTGGGAAATAACTGTGGGAAACACCGAGCTTCCAAACTTTCCTCCCAAACACTAATGGGACTCCCTTTGGCTTGTTTCATTTGAAACAAATCAATAGCATTCCCCATGACTTCCTTGGAATGCAAAGGATGAACACTATAATGTTCATATATTTCTTCCTTTTTAGAGGCTTCTACTTTCTCAATTTGTCCAGGACACAAATCGCTGTCCTCTTCTTCACTTACTTCCTCTTCTGCAACACATACATTCTTGTAGTACTCATTATTTTTTATCAAATACAATGTTGCCTTTTTGACTTTCCTAACATTCACTAAATCTTGCCAGATTTTCTTACTCTTTGTCGGAACGCCATTAACTATGATAACCAGAGGTTCCTCTTCCACTTTCTGTACTCCAATTGTATTAATGTTTTTCTTCAAATCCAAAGGCAAATAAACAACCCTTCCCTTTAATCCTCTCTGTAAATCTGATGGAGGCAACTTCCCTGTCTTTGGCTCCATTCGTACAATAGCCTGAAAGGGATGGACGCTTTGAATCAAAATAGATTCATAAGTATTTAAATCCTTCAATTCAGAAGGAATGTCATCTAATTCCAGATTATTATAAACCGCTCTAGCAGGCATCTGGTTTTTATTTAATTTGTTATAGCAATAAGTACAAATACGTTGGTCTGTTCCCAAATCAAAACTATTTTCTACCATCAAGTATGTGACAAAATCCTTCGATTCACTATTGTTTTCCATATCACTTTTTGCATATAAATCCACTAACTTAGTCTGATTCTTATAATAAGTCAGTCAACAACACACACAAGTGAAATTAGGCCTCTCACATGTTTTCACCTTAAACGTGGAAATTTCCTTGTGAAACTTATGTGTACTGAAAATCTGTACACTGTCTTCCACATTACCTTCTTCTAGTGGTTCAATATCAACATTGTTCTCTTTACCAGCAAAGTAACAGAACTCAATTTCTTGACAAATATTCTTCACATCCACTTCAGAACCATGCAAAAGAGCTCTGCTTAATTTTTTAAGCATAATTGCTGGACTCTTAGCATAATGCAACATTCTAACTAATTTCCTCACTTTATTATGATGCACTGCTAGCATCCTGAAATGATGAAAAACACTCTGGCATACTCTCCTAGAAAGACAAGCCAGTGAATGACCATGCAAACCTGTCACTTCCCTCACTCTGCAAGGATCTAATTCTTGCAACAACTTTATTTTTTGTTTTAAACTTTTCTTATTAAATGTCCGTATAAAATCACAAAGCAAATTAATGGAATCCTGTTGCACACTGCAAATAGAACTACACTTCCAGGTGTACACTGGTCCCTTAGGACGTCTCCCTAAAACCTCATCACTTAACACCTCTTCTGCATCTGCAGACATAAGTATTTCTTTTTCAACCGGACAACCATCTTTTACCTCATATGCTCGACCACTGCTGTCAACTGCATGCACCAAATCATTGTCCTGAAAATAACTCTCCTCATTAAAAAATGCCTCACTATTTGAACTATGCATCCATTCTCCTAAGAAAACTTCACAAAAATTACTTCAATTAACTTCTCTCTTCCACCTACTATTTGATTTGAAAACATAGATTACCTTGTTTAGTTTCCTAATTCTATTAATTACCAAAATAAATAACTTTCGCTTAATTTCGAAAGCCTGATCAATAATTTTCTCTACATTTCTTTTTCTTATAAAATGCCACTTTCTGTTGGCCTTTCTTAAATTGTTTTAGCAAATTGACAATTACCCTGTTGCGGAACATTCGCCTACGAATGTCCCTGAATGTATTTTCCCTTCTACTGCCATGCACAGAGTTATCTCCTGATAAAGCAGAAACTTTTTTGACGGGCCTTTCCTTTCCATTTAAATTTGCTCTCTTTTTCTGGACTAAAACTTGTTCTCTAGTTATACTTTTGTTTCTACAAATGTTTCTAAGGAAGGATTTCGTTCTCTTACCCGGAGCTTTCTCCGTGCGTTGAGGTGATTTTAATGTAGAGGACTGCTGCAAGCCTTTTGTAATCTGCTGTCTTTGACGTTTCGTAGCCTTTCGGATTCTATCCTTAGACGGCATTGTCTATTTTCTAAATAATCTGCAGTTGAATCTGTGGTAAAATATAATAAAAAATGTTATTAACCACTATTACCAAACAGTAAATCAATAACAGTAAGAATTTGATTCAGCAATGCTATAAAGATAATTCAGTAAAATGTTCTTAATTTTACTGTGATAGTGATAGTATTACAGGGCTTTCATGCAAATGACTGCCCACCCTGCAACAAAAAACCACATGAAACTTTACGCACATTCAATTGTGTACTTACCTGCCATAATCCATATGCCAGTGTTTAGGTCCCTCCACCCTGCCCCTCCCCCTCCCCCCCTGCCTGCCCCACCGTAACTCCCTCCACGACCCGCCGCTGCTATCTTGCAACATGGTGCATCTTGTAAATCTCTCCTGCATTATAAAAGTGACGCAAAAGCAGCACAAAAGAGGCGCACAACCATCATAAATCTGCCCCTAAGAATTTAAGGGCCAGATGTACGTCGGTCGGTAACGGCCGAAAATCTGTATTTTCGGCCATAATCGACCGGTTTACAAAATTTGGCATGTAGGGGGCAATATTTTACCGAATCGGTAAAATTACCAAATCGGTAATTTTACCGATTCGGTAAAAAAAACATCGGTAAATATACCGATTTGAAGCCACCCATATGTAGGTGGGACTCTTCAGAGTCCCAGGAGCCTTAACGAATCGGTATTTTACCATCAAAACCAATTTGATGGTAAAATACTGATTCTGGTGTGCATGCAATTGATTTCAAAAAACGTTTTTAAACCTTTTATGTAAAACAATTATATACCTACATTCATGGGGAACTGACTTAAAATGCCCTAATACACATGAAAGCGTTTTTTAAGCTACTTGCACCTTTTTTTCAATAACTTTTAACATGGCTATGTAACTCAAAAAATCAAAATCAAACTTTTTCAAGCACACATGGGGGCGTATTTACAAGGGCCTTGCACCACGAGGAAAGTGAATACAAATGACCAGACACACATGGGGACGTATTTACAAGGCCCTTGAACCAGGGGGAAGTGACTTGAAATGGCTAAGCACACATAAGAGAGTATTTACAATGCCCGTGCAAAACTTATGCATCATTTTTTACATGTACACTGTAGAGCAGCATGGGGCAATAACAACACAGATGCATCATGCATCTGTTCCGCAAAAGCAACGCATTGCAGGAGTCACATCACAAGTAAATAAATTCTCATAATTTTTTAAAGCATGCCTTTTCCTTAAAAACGATTTTCTGATCATAATTTGAAAACACAGCACAGCTCCTATGTACAACCACACCTTGTCAGTACTAATACTTTACATTATCTGCAATTACAATTGGTAAAAGAATGCAAAATCGTCTTTGAAAGCATAATGCAAACACTTGACTCAAAACATCATTTTAAATACACAGCTGGCTTTCTTATTTACGCAAAAAAGCATACTAGTCTTTATCTAAAATATAGAAACGATAACTCACCTTTACAAATTCTTTTTGAATTTCTAAACAGCCTCAGAAACACACCAATTTTTCTTTAGCAGAATTAAAGGTATGCACTCCAGAGGCTGGAACCAACAAAGGCACTGAAACGCTGATATTCATCACACATATCTCTCATATCAGCCAATCAAAAATCTTCCCTCACTATTTTCAAATCAACACCCTTCCACCCTCTGCCCTTTCTGCCCTTTTTCCATAGCAACTACTGCCTGCCAGACCTCTCATGTTTACAAGTTCACACAACAATGTTTCAAATGAACTCTGAACTCTCAGTACACCTGCTAATCCCCTGCAATGTTTCATAACATCATTTTTAAATAATCATTCAAATTACATCTTTCAAAGAACACATCCATGCACCCTAACTTTCTGTTTTCAGCAATGGAAATACACCAATCACTACTTATGAATCATTTGCACTGAAAGTCCACAGTTTTTTTTTCATTACAAACTTCACTATTTCAACTGCCATTTCATTCCCACACTTTATCTGACTGCAGCAAAAACTCCTCTAGCCATGTTTTCAGTCTGGATTCTTGGACATAGCTACATCCACTGGGCTCACAGGTATGCTGATAACAGAAATTTACACAACCTCAATTTACAAAATGTGGAAATCAAATGGATTGGTCGAAGAGGATTGAAATGTCACCAATTGATACCATTGGTGAAAACCTTTTTACATTTGCCAACCCCTGACCTCATAATAGTGCACTGTGGAGGAAACGATTTGGGCACTTTGACTGGGGTAGGTCTGGAAATGCTCCTAAAAGACACCTTTGAGCAATTGATGACACTTTTTCCTCAAACTGCCTTGGTATATTCCAATATATGCCAAAGACAAAAATGGAGGTGGTCCAATCAATTTTGTCCACAAATTGAGAAATTGAGGATTCATGTAAATAAGTCTGTTTCAGCTTACATGAGAGACCATGGAATGGGTGCTATCTACAACAATAACTTGCGTTACTATATGCAAGATATCTACAGAGGAGATGGCGTGCATTTATCAGATGAGGGAAACAGAGTTTTCATACTAAATTTAAGAATGTGTATTGGTTCCTACTTATAAGTACCTAGAACTTACACAGAACCCAAAAGCTCTTTTCAGAGCTACCTTAACTTTATTTACTCTTTTGAAATTTCGAATGTACCTTTTTTCACTAATTTTCACTTATGTTCGCTTCCCGGTTCGCGTACCGGCAGCTAACCGCGCAATTTTTTTTTTTTTTCTCGACATATATGAGCCTCCTCAGCCACCCTCAGAAAACCTAGGGGGTCAGGATACGTCTAATGTACCCCCTTCTACCCATTCTGAACATTATATACCCTCCATCCTGTATCTCAATTCTGCCGAAAAACAAAATGGAGGACTCCCGTAACGCTGCAGGTTCGCGTACCGGGACACGCACTGACAAGCACTCGCTCAAAAAAGGTGGGAAAGTAATTTACATAAAAACCACTGGAGACACTTTCACCAATTAAACATTAGCTCATACTACATACCAATCGCTACCATTTTCACAAATTTGGTTGAAATTCCATTTAGCCATTTAGCATGTAGAACTCTCTAAAATCCCTGAGGTAAATTACTTCAAAAAACATATCGGAAGTGTTGGAATTGACAACCAATTAAAATATTACTTTCAATTTCTACTATTATATCATAACATTTGATTGGTTATGTACCTGAATATATATAAACAAACAGAGAGAAACACAGCCATTTTGACTACTACTTCTTGAAGTGCATATCAACTACATTGCAACTGATAACTTCAAGTTCTATTTAAAAGGTAACATATTTTTTTAAAAACTGAAGTATGTTCTGTACTGTAAGCTAATTAGGAAAACATTTTCTGATAGTTATATTCTATCACTCTGTAATACTTATAGAATAAAATAGACTTCTCAGTTTTAGTTATGGATGGAGTTAGACTTGTCTTGTATAATTCAGAATTGACTAAGAGTTTATTTCATAATTTTTTTCATATTTCTACTTCCAGTTTGATACCATACACTGCCCAACGAAAAAATCACTGTTTAAAAAATCAAACTACCTGTCTGTACTTAAACCCTACAGTGCCCTATCTGTACTGATATATTTTTTTAAAATTCATTTTACAGCATACAAAATGGAAGGACAACAGAAAAATAACTTGGAAATTGTTGCAGGAACCAAAACAGATTCAGAAATTGACCATGAATTCTATGATGATTCACGGAAAAATGAACTTCTGCAATGTGTGGAAGCAGTAGATTTCCAACTGAAAAATGAAAAAAAAATTATAATGAATTATTAGAATATCTTTTAAATTTTGAAAAAGAATCAGAAAAATACATTTTTATTTCATAATTCAAAAATTGTTTGACACATTATTCATTTTTATATGTATTTTGTAAACTAGTAGCAAATTGATTATAATGTAAAGTCAGACTTTAAATATACTGTGCAATTTTTTTGTTTTACATACTAAGTTTGCTCATAGTTACTTCCTTTCTTCCAATATATTATCTTCAATGTGTATTTAACATCTCTTTATCATCTCCTGCCTCCATGGTGTTTCTGCTTTCCAGACAGACTATGGTATGAATTCCATATACCACAAAAACTTCAGAAACAACTAGCAAGATATCCACAAAGGAGACAGTGTTTATTGATTTTTAGACTCTGCATTGGTACCTACATGTTGCTACGTAAATAAAAAAAAACAAAAAAAAACAACAAAACGAACAATCAATAAACATACAATATGTTAAAAGTCAATCATTCTTGTTTCCTTATAGTACGCTCCCCGGACCGCTTTCCGGTGCGCGTACCGGGCGCACACCACGAAAAAAAACGATTTTTTATTTTTATTTTTTTGCCCCGCGGGGCCCTTTTAAAGCCTCCACATCAAACATAAGGGGTCAGGGAGGATCTACTATGCCCCCTTATGATCATTTGCCCCTTCGTTTTGGCCTCCTCTTGTCTCTCGATCCTACCGAGAGACAAGATGGCGGCCGCTACGGACTGTTTAGAATGTTGACAGACACCGGAGAGCCAATCAGCTTTGCTTCGCAAAGCTCAGTTACGCGAAAAGTACGCGAACCGGAGCGCTACCCGGGACGCTGTCACAGATATATCTGTTTTTTTAAACGTTAATTTCTCAAAATCCACTGGAGCACATATATTGAGACCCAGCAAAGGCACATCGGGCTAACAGTCCCTACAGTTTTGCCAAGTTTCGTGCAAATCCATTCAGCCGTTCGAGCTAAAAGTGAGGCCAAACGCCCTATGGAAAACTCAATGTTAAAAACGCGTTTTGGGACCCCCCTTTTTTCTCGCCCCCCCTTGACGAAATCCCCCCAAATTTTCAGAGGCTGCTCAAAAACAAAATGTGCCATTTTCCTGAAAGTTCAGCCGATTCCGTCCACAAACGCCAAAGTTATTAGACATAGAATTTTCAAAAGTCCCATAGAGAAAAAATCCTAACTATATATACCTACTGGCGACCGCCAGTATGTAATATATATATATTACCTACTGGCGATAGCCAGTAGGTATATATAGTTAGGATTTTTTCCCTATGGGATTTCTGAAAATTCTATGTCTAATAACTTTGGCGTTTGTGGACGGAATTGGCTGAAATTTTCAGGAAAATGGCACATTTTGTTCCTGAGCAGCCCCTGAAAATTTGGGGGGGGTTCTTCAAGGGGGGGCCGAGAAAAAAGGGGGGTCCCAAAACACGTTTTTCCCATTCATTTTTCCATAGGGCGGTTGGACTCACTTTTAGCCCGAACGGCTGAATGGATTTGCACGAAACTTGGCAAAATTGTAGGGACTGTTAGCCCGATGTGCCTTTGCTAGGTCTCAATATATGTGCTTCAGTGAATTTTGAGAAATTAACGTTTTAAACAAGATATATATCTGTAACAGCGCTCCGGGCAGCGCTCCGGTTCGCGTACTTTTCGCGTATCGGAACTTTGCGATGCGAAGCTGATTGGCTCTCTGGTGTCTGTCAACATTCTAAACAGTCCGGAGCGGCCGCCATCTTGTCTCTCGGTAGGATCGAGAGACAAGAGGAGGCCAAAACAAAGGGGGAAATAAAGGAGAGGGGGCAAGGTAGACCCCTTCTGACCCCCTAGGATTGATGAGGGGGATATTATAGAGCCACGCGGGGCAAAATTTTTTTTTTTTTTAAATTCCGATTTTTTCGCCGTAGAGACGCGTCCCGGTACGCGAACCGGGCAGCTAACCGGGCAGCTAACCGGGCAGCTAACCGGCAGCGTAACGGGAGTCTGAGGAGTAGCTGATTGGCTGTCAACATTGTAAACAGTCCGGAGCGGCCGCCATCTTGTCTCTCGGTAGGATCGAGAGACAAGAGGAGGCCAAAACAAAGGGGGAAATGAAGGAAAGGGGGCAAGGTAGACCCCTTCTGACCCCCTAGGATTGATGAGGGGGATATTATAGAGCCACGCGGGGCAAAAAAAAAATTTAAAAAAAATTCAGATTTTTTCGCCGTAGAGACGCGTCCCGGTACGCGAACCGGGCAGCTAACCGGGCAGCTAACCGGGCAGCTAACCGGCAGCGTAACGGGAGTCTGAGGAGTAGCTGATTGGCTGTCAACATTGTAAACAGTCCGGAGCGGCCGCCATCTTGTCTCTCGGTAGGATCGAGAGACAAGAGGAGGCCAAAACAAAGGGGGAAATGAAGGAAAGGGGGCAAGGTAGACCCCTTCTGACCCCCTAGGATTGATGAGGGGGATATTATAGAGCCACGCGGGGCAAAAAAAAAATTTAAAAAAAATTCAGATTTTTTCGCCGTAGAGACGCGTCCCGGTACGCGAACCGGGCAGCTAACCGGGCAGCTAACCGGGCAGCTAACCGGCAGCGTAACGGGAGTCTGAGGAGTAGCTGATTGGCTGTTAACATTGTAAACAGTCTGGAGATCGAGAGACAAGAGGTGGAAAAAAAAAGGTGTAAATGAAGGAAAGGGGTAAGGTGAACCCCTAGGATTGATGAGGGGGCTATTAAAGTTGCCCGCGGGGCAAAAGAAAAAAATATTGCGATTTTTCGCGGTAGAGGTGCTTTCCGGTACGTTAACCGGGCAGCTAACTGGCAGCGTAATGGGAGTCCGACATATTGTGTTTTTGGAACGTTTGTGATATGTGCACGTGTGGATTTTGTCTAATTAAGGTAAAAAAAATATATATATATCTTTAAGCGTGCTCTGGCGCGCTTACGTTATGGGTTTGGTTTGCGCTGCAGAGACGATACGTCACGGTTATGCGATGCATCATGAGGCGTCTCACGGGCTACGTGATACGTCACGTAATAAAGAATATATTTTACAGCTATAGATATTAGCTTTTAAAAAACCAATGAAATTCACTGAAAAAACCATAGGTTATAGACCATATATAGTTAGGAATTTGCATTTACAAAACCTTGAAAATTCACTGAAAAAACCATAGGTTATAGACCATATATAGTTAGGGATTAGCATTTACAAAACCTTATTTTACTCGCACAAAACCATTGAAATTCCATATATAGTTAGTTGCACTAACTATATATCGCGCACCCGCAATCCATTGCTAATGATGTCACATATTACATCATTCATGACATGGTCAGTGACATCACTGATGACATCACTGATGACATCTCAAATGACATCACTGATGACATCACTGATGACATCTCAAATGACTTCACTGATGACATCACTGATGACAACACCCAGTGACTGTATGTTTCTGTAAAGTTAAAATATGTCTTACATATTGAAGAATGAGTGGATGTATAAGTGTCTGGATGAAGGATTTAGTAGGTGCATGACTGACTGTATGAGTGAGTGATTAAATGTGTCTCACTGAGTGCATGGGTTAGTGACTAAACTGTCTTAATTTGGCAATCATTATATATGTTGTTCTGTAAACTGCTGCATGTTTAAATCAGTAGCTATATGAGTAACTATATGGGTTATTGAATGGTTGCCCAAGTATTTGTATGGGAGACTGAGTATGTGTGTGGGTGGCTGGGAGGTGTATGACTCTGTGCATAGATGTGTGAGCAGTTGATTAACTAAATGTATGGGTTCAAAAGTGCATGTGGAAACAGCTGTATGGGCGGTCGACTGACTGCATGAGTGTATTGGTGAGTGAATGGATATCTCAGTGCTACATGTCAAAGTAAGTACATATGTAAAACACAGTCCATGTGAGAGTTGACATATATAAATAACTGAACATAAGAGCTAGTGAATGTGAGAGTGGCTGTATCGATCATTGTGAACTTGTATCAGGGATTGTATAAGAGAGTAAATATGTGTTAGTATATGTTTGAATAAGTAAGGTGTGTATAACTGTATAGTTGAGGAAATGGAGGTGTGATTAATCTTTTGCATGACTGAGTAGGTGTGTGAGTAACTCCATGGATAAGTGACAGTCTGTGAGTGTCTGTTTATACTGATTGTATCTAAGGTTATATTAGAGTCTGAAGATGTTCATTGTATTATCACATAAATGATATCATCAGTGATGTGATCAGTGGAGATGTGTGGCTCAAGTGGTTGGAGCGGCAGACCCTGATGCAGAGGTCTGGCCCGGACCAGGGTTCAATTCCTCGCCTCGGCGGGTCTTGGGCTCAAATTTCCCCGGACCTGACAATTCTCGCCTCGTGCCTATTCCAATCATGGAGTCCCACTCTGTAACTCTGGGCAATAGCTTGCTTAATCTCCACAACGGCCCCTCGCAGCGGGATGCCTGGCTTTCACCTTGGGGATGCCCAGTAATGGGTTATCTCGCAGGGGAATACCAGGACGGGTTCCCTAAGCAAGCGCTGGGACGCTTCCGGGCAGCCATGCGCTCTACAAATCAAATTTCATTTCATTTCATTTCATTTCATCAGTAATGTCAAATGAGATGTCAGTGATGTCATCAGTGATGTCATTTGAGATGTCATCAGTGATGTCATCAGTGATGTCACTGACCATGTCATGAATGATGTAATATGTGACATCATTAGCAATGGATTGCGGGTGCGCGATATATAGTTAGTGCAACTAACTATATATGGAATTTCAATGGTTTTGTGCGAGTAAAATAAGGTTTTGTAAATGCTAATCCCTAACTATATATGGTCTATAACCTATGGTTTTTTCAGTGAATATATATATATATATGTATATATATATATATGATCAAAAATTGTCCGAGTCTTTAATCATTTTTATATGTAATTCATAAACTAGTAACAAATTGATTATAATGTAAAGTCAGACTTATAGTATACTGTGCAACTTTTTTATGTTACTGCATTGGTACCTACATTTTGCTACTTAAATAAAAAAAAACAAAAAAAAAACAACAAAACGAACAATCAATAAACATACAATATTTAAAAAGTCTATCATTCTTGTTTCCTCACAGTACACTCCCCGGACCGCTTTCCGGTGCGCGTACCGGGCGCACCCCACGCAAAAAAAAACTATTTTTTAAAATATTTTTTTGCCCCGCGGGGCCCTTTTAAAGCCTCCACATCAAACCTAGGGGGTCAGGGAGAATCTACTATGCCTTCTTTTGGTCATTTCCCCCTTTGTTTTGGCCTCCTCTTGTCTCTCGATCCTACCGAGAGACAAGATGGTGGCCGCTCTGGACTGTTTAGAATGTTGACAGACACCGGAGAGCCAATCTGCTTCGCGAAGTTCCGTTACGCGTCAGGTACGCGAACCGGAGCGCTACCCGGAGCGCTGTCACAGATATATATATTCTTTTGAACGTTAATTTATCAAAATACACTGGAGCACATATATTGAGACCTAGCAAAGGCACATCGGGCTAACAGTCCCTACAATTTTGCCAAGTTTCGTGCAAATCCATTCAGCCGTTCGAGCTAAAAGTGAGGCCAACCGACCTATGGAAATTAACGTGGGAAAAACGCTTTTTGGCACCCCCCTTTTTTCTCGGCCCCCCCTTGATGAAACTCCCCCAAATTTTCAGGGGCCGCTCAGAAACAAAATGTTCCATTTTCCTGAAAATTTCAGCCAATTCTGTTTACAAACGCCAACGTTATTAGACATAGAATTTTCAAAAATCCCATAGAGAAAAAATCCTAACTATATATATATTCACTGAAAAAACCATAGGTTATAGACCATATATAGTTAGGAATTCGCATTTACAAAACCTTATTTTACTCACACAAAACCATTGAAATTCCATATATAGTTAGTTGCACTAACTATATATCGCGCACCCGCAATCCACTGCTGATGATGTCACATATTACATCATTCATGACATGGTCAGTGACATCACTGATGACATCACTGATGACATCTCAAATGACATCACTGATGACATCTCAAATGACATCACTGATGACATCACTGATGACATCTCATTTGACATTACTGATCACATCACTGATGATATCATTCATGTGATAATACGATGAACCTCTTCAGACTCTAATATAACCTTAGATACAATCAGTGTAAACAGACACTCACAGACTGTCACTCATCCATGGAGTTACTCACACACCTAGTCAGTCAATCAAAGAATCAATCACACCTCCATTTCCTCAACTATACAGTTATACAAACTTTACTTATTCAAACATATACTAACACATATTAACTCTCTTATACAATCCCTGATACAAGTTCACAATGATCCATACAGCCACTCACACATTCACTGGCTCTTATGCACAGTTATTTATATATGTCAACTCTCACATGTACTGTGTTTTACATATGTACTTACTTTGACATGTAGCACTGAGATATCCATTCACTCACCAATACACTCATGCACACAGTCAACCGCCCATACAGCTGTTTCCACATGCACTTTTGAAACCATACATCTAGTGAATCAACTGCTCACACATCTATGCACAGAGTCATACACCTCCCAGCCACCCACACACACACTCAGTCTCCCATACAAATACTTGGGCAACCAATCAATAACCCATATAGTTACTCATATAGCTACTTATCAACACATGCAACAGTTTACAGAACAACAGACATAATGATGCACAAATTAAGACAGTTTAGTCACTAACCCATGCACTCAGTGAGACACATTTAATCACTCACTCATACAGTCAGTCATGCACCTACTAAATCCTTCATCCAGACACTTATACATCCACTCATTCTTCAATATGTAAGACATATTTTAACTTTACAGAAACATACAGTCACTGGATGTTGTCATCAGTGATGTCATCAGTGATGTCATTTGAGATGTCATCAGTGATGTCATCAGTGATGTCACTGACCATGTCATGAATGATGTAATATGTGACATCATCAGCAGTGGATTGCGGGTGCGCGATATATAGTTAGTGCAACTAACTATATATGGAATTTCAATGGTTTTGTGTGAGTAAAATAAGGTTTTGTAAATGCGAATTCCTAACTATATATGGTCTATAACCTATGGTTTTTTCAGTGAATTTTCAAGGTTTTGTAAATGCTAATTCCTAACTATATATGGTCTATAACCTATGGTTTTTTCAGTGAATTTTCAAGGTTTTGTAAATGCTAATTCCTAACTATATATGGTCTATAGCCTATGGTTTTTTCAGTGAATATATATATATACATACATATATAAACATATATCATCTGTATATCTATATAAATACAAACATAAATGCATGCATACATATACTTATATGCATTTTAGGGTTGTTAGGGCGTTTTCGTGTGTATTATGTTGCTTTTTTAGGGCTTTTGGGTCAATTAAGTAGGGTTCCCGGAGCCTAGGGCTGAGGGGCCGGTTCAGTTTCGTGCGTATTGGTGTTGGCAAGGTTTTGAGGGATTTTGGCGGTTTTTGGTCGAGATTTGGCCGTTTTATGGCTTTTTTTGTGTTTGCGGGGGGCGCGTATTCGGGTTGAAATTCGTCCCCGTTCCAGTGGATGGATTGGGCTGATTTTTGGTGAGATGTTAGGGAATCGCTGGGACTAGTTTCCAGCCAAGTTTGAAGCGGATCGGAGCAGTGGAAGTGCTTTAAAGAGCAATTTTTGTGCGGAGTAGCGAATTGTCATGTTATTCAATGGGAGTTTTTGGTGCGCATGGAGAAGGTGAATTTGGGGTGTTCCAGTTGCGCTAGAGGGACGGGGCTTGGGTGAGCTGTAGGGAGAGTGGATTTGTTGGCCGAAGGGAAGGGTGTGATTGGGCAAAGTCGATTTGGTGAAAACGGTGCGTTATTTACATGAAAGTTGAAAAAACACTAATAAAAGCAAAGCTAAAAAGCCACCTCATTACAAAAAGAATGGCTTTAACTTAAACGAGGGCGAGATCTATTGCATTTTCAATGCTTGTTTACTTTGGTTCCATCAAGAAGGCATTCAGATGTGTCACACATTTGCCATAAATTCTGAATGTTAGCACTCTAGTTGCACATTAGATCACTGTAGTAAAGCTACTGCTCACCAGGGACGTCTGCTGCTGGTATTCAAAGTGCATGTTTCAGTCTGCATGTCAGAATTTTTTTAATGAAATAGAAGAGGATTTGAGAAGTCACTCAAAATGATCCCTAATTTTTCTTTCTGAAGCACTAATCATACTTTCTATGGCAAAATTAACCCCCTCATGTTGTTCCTTTTTAAATTGAGTGTCTTCAGACTTACCACTTCATTCCAATCAAGATGGCTTCTGGTGTGCCATACTTTTGTCATAAGTAAGACTGTTAGCGCTCTAGTTGTTCTTTAGAACACTCTGGGACATTCTGTCATTGGGCTATACTTGGGGTACATCTGGGTGATATTTGGGCTACATTTAGGCTCTTTTGTCTCTGGTGGCCATCTTGCGAGACTATGTCAGAATTTTTTAATGAAATTGAAGAGGGTTTGAGAAGTCACTCAAAATGTGCCCTAATTTTTCTTTCTGCAGCACTAATCATAATTCATATGGCAAAATATACCCCCTCATTTTGTTCCTTTTTAAATTAAATGTTTTAAGAGTTACCACTTTATTCCAATCAAGATGGCTTCAGGTGTGCCATACCTTTGTAATAAGTAGGACTGTTAGCGCTCTAGTTGTTCTTTAGAACACTCTGGGACATTCTGTCATTGGGCTATACTTGGGCTACATCTGGGTGATATTTGGGCTACATTTGGGCTCTTTTGTCTCTGGTGGCCATTTTGGGAGACTGCATGTCAGAATTTTTTAATGAAATAGAAGAGGATTTGAAAAGTCACTCAAAATGTGCCCTAATTTTTCTTTCTGCAGCACTAATAATACCTTCTATTGCATAATATACCCCCTCATTTTGTTCCTTTTTAAATTAAATGTCTTAAGAGTTACCACTTTATTCCCATCACGATGGCTCCAGGTGTGCTATACCTTTGTAATAAGTAGGACTGTTAGCGCTCTAGTTGTTCTTTAGAACACTCTGGGACATTCTGTCATTGGGCTATACTTGGGCTACATCTGGGTGATATTTGGGCTACATTTGGGCTCTTTTGTCTCTGGTGGCCATTTTGGGAGACTGCATGTCAGAATGTTTTAATGAAATAGAAAAGGATTTGAGAAGTCACTCAAAATGTGCCCTAATTTTTCATTCTGCAGCACTAATCATACTTTCTATGGCAAAATATACCCCCTCATGTTGTTTCTTTTTAAATTAAATGTTTTAAGAGTTACCACTTTATTCCAATCAAGATGGCTTCAGGTGTACCATACCTTTGTAATAAGTAGGACTGTTAGCGCTCTAGTTGTTCTTTAGAACACTCTGGGACATTCTGTCATTGGGCTATACTTGGGCTACATCTGGGTGATATTTGGGCTACATTTGGGCTCTTTTGTCTCTGGTGGCCATTTTGGGAGACTGCATGTCAGAATGTTTTAATGAAATAGAAAAGGATTTGAGAAGTCACTCAAAATGTGCCCTAATTTTTCATTCTGCAGCACTAATCATACTTTCTATGGCAAAATATACCCCCTCATGTTGTTTCTTTTTAAATTAAATGTTTTAAGAGTTACCACTTTATTCCAATCAAGATGGCTTCAGGTGTGCCATACCTTTGTAATAAGTAGGACTGTTAGCGCTCTAGTTGTTCTTTAGAACACTCTAGGAGGCTGCAGTAGAACACAAAGGAATCAACTGACAGTCTCTGTCCTTGTTGGATGTACATGTTTTACTGAGAATGTCAGACTTCATTTTCACATGACTGAGAAAGATAATGTGAATTTACAGAAAATATGCTTTCAGTTTAGCTTATAGATCCCCTTCCAAACCACTGTGGGAAAATCATGAGATATTAGTTTTCTTTCAAACAATATTCATGATATCACAGCAGAAGGTTTTTTCACATGGTAAAATCACCTTAGAACCCACCACAATTCCTAAAACGAGTATGGTACCATCAACAAATGATTTATAATGTAACTAAAGTCCTAAAACCCTCTATTAACTACAATGCTTTTTAATGAGGTGCTATCATGTATATTGGTCCCAAGATGGCTGCCAACACTTCTTGGATGAAGTGCTGACAGCCAATCAGATCAGATGTGTGGTTAGGCTCCGCCCAGATATATATATTTTTTTGAACCTAAATTACTCAAAATCCACTGGAGCACATATATTGAGACCTAGCAAAGGCACATCAGGCTAACAGTCCCTACAATTTTGCCAAGTTTCGTGCAAATCCATTCAGCCGTTCGAGCTAAAAGTGAGGCCAACCGCCCTATGGAAATTAACATGGGAAAAATGCGTTTTGGGACCCCCCTTTTTTCTCGGCCCCCCCTTGATGAAACCCCCCCAAATTGTCAGGGGCTGCTCAGAAACAAAATGTTCCATTTTCCTGAAAATTTCAGCCAATTCCGTCCACAAACGCCAAAGTTATTAGACATAGAATTTTCAAAAATCCCATAGAGAAAAAATCCTAACTATATATACCTACTGGCGACCGCCAGTAGGTAATATATATATATATATATATATATATATATTCACTGAAAAAAACAGAGGTTTCACACCAGTTATAGTTAGGAATTAGCATTTAAAAAACCTATTAAATTCACTGAAAAAACCAGAAGTTTCACACCAGTTATAGTTAGCTGGAAATTTTACTCACATAAAACCATTGAAATTCCCACGTTATAGTTAGTCGGACTCACTATAACTTGCGCATGCAATGCACTGCTGATGACATCACATATTACATCACTCATGACATGGTCAGTGACATCACTCATGACATCACTGATGACACCATCCAGTGAATGTGTGTCTTTCTGAAAAATAAATATGTTTTTTATATGTATATGTAAAGGTCGATGGAAGAATAAATGTTTAAATTATTGTCTTAATTAATGTTTTAAAAAAAATTGATTGGTTAACTGGCTTATTAAGTGTATCTTAGTGAATACATATATTGGCGAGTAATATTTAAATATTTAAATATATGTATCAGTGTTTCACTTTGTGTATAAGTGGCTGTATGGGTTGGTGAGTAGAACATGAAAATCCTAAGAAAAGCCGAACTGAGAATAAATAAGATCAAAAGAGCAGATACTTTAAAGGAACAGTCAAAGAACAAAAAGCAAGATGACAAGATAAGACTAGTGACAGGCTACAATAACTGGTCTGATATACTAATGAAGAGCCTGACTAAACACTGGCATCTGCTTACAACAGACACTTCCCTTAAAGAATACATATCTGAAAGACCAACAATGACTTATAGAAAAGGGAGAACAATCAGAAACTTATTAAGCCCAAGCTATTCACATGTAAAAACCCAAGACAGTTGGTTGGATAAGCATTCAAAGGGATTTTATGGTTGCAACAACTGCAGTGCGTGTAAATGGGCCTGCAAAAAAGTGACAGAATTTGAGGGTCCTTTTGGGAGAAAATACCTCATTAACACCAATATAAACTGTATGACAAAATTCGTAACATACGTTCTTGTCTGCAAATGTGGTAAAATATACATTGGCAGCACCATACGGATGTTAAGAGAAAGAATTAACGAACACATCAGGGCAGTTAAACAGGGGGATATGCGATACCCTGTGGCTGCCCATATGTCAATCTGCCCCGCGCAAAAAACACATCGAATGTTTGAATTCTTTGGAATAGAACATACACCCAGACACCCTAGAGGCGGAAATAGGGAGCTAACACTAAGACAGAGAGAGGCTCTCTGGATCATGAAAATGCGCAGTGAAGAACATGGTTTAAATATTGACCATGAGCTACATTACTTTCTAGGGAAATAGTAGACACATGGGGACAGTGTAAAATAGGAGAAGATTATTGACAATGTGACTCATGTTTCTAATGTATGATTAATGTATTCCTGATGAATCATTTCGCCGCTAATGACAAGGGTAACTCGTCATGGACTTTCCATTGATTTCAATGGAAATTACAGCAAAAGAGTAATTGTACCTTAGCACTAAAGGGGTTAAATGAAATGTGATAATAACCTTCCATTGGTGCGAGCACCATGACTTTGTACTGACCCTATATGATGGAGAGATCAGTAGTTCACGGAGAGAAATGTATGAACACACATAGGCACCTTTTGAAAAAAAAAATATTTTTCTTTTTTAAATATACCCGTTTCGGAATAATGGTAAGTATTGAATTGATGTAGCATCACCATCAAGAACACACTCTCAATAGCACAACTATCAAAGGGGCGAGGGTGCTGAGATGCATGACACACTGCATGACATTCCAATCAGCAACCAAGATTTGTTCCCTTAGAATATATTTTACTATATGAAAACGATGGCGTGTCTCTGTAAATCATCGAAAACCGATTAGCATGACAGCTCACTGTTACGAAGATAACAATAAAAAGCTCGAGGTCACAAGACAATTGAAAGTTGTATTTAAGACCATACGAATTAAAATAAATTAGTAATTGTCTGACCAAACTTAAGAGACTGTGCATAAATTAAACCAGTGATCAAGACACTTGTAAATAAAGTATTGGTGCTACATAAGGATTGGATTACAATAAAAAAACGAGCGTGTATATAACGAAACACGCTTCAAAAAACGGAATCACCTAAACAAATCCGAGGGCTAAAACAAATGCGGAAGATAAATATAAATAATTGTTCTGTCTTACAATACACCTAACATCACCGATAAATTCTCTTAAAAATATTCCCATAAGGGAACGTTCATATAATAAGACTCTATAAGATGGCGCCGAAATCGCCAAAAAGTTTTGTTTAAGAAACCCACATGAGCACTCTGAGCCAATGAATAACGGATCGGTGACTCAGGGACCACGTGTCCCTGAACAACCAATCGGGTATGGCCGCTTGAAACACGGAAGTGTTTCTAAATAAAGACGCGGCGCATTCGAAAGGGGAAATGTCGGAGCGAACACGCTGAGCCTGAACGGGGGAACTGACGGACGGAATTGACTAAGGCAAAAGGTAAGAGGAAAGAGACAATCCCTAAGGGGATAGTGCGCTTAGGAAACGTAGTGATATTGGTTTTGAATTGAATAGGATAGATACTCTATAGCGGGTAGAATATATCGACTGGCACTAATATAGTCAGTAATGGATAAGTGTGAGTAAAGACTATAAATGAGGGCATGTTTCTCTCAAGTCAAAGCACAATTAGGTAATAATGAGATAATAGTTAAGGTCACTGACAACTATATGAATAGATAGTTAATGAATGCTTGATTAAATACAGACAAAGAAGCAAGTTTAAGGACGGGAATCCTTACATCTAACTTAAATATAAAGTTTAGAGAATAATAAGGAAAAGAAAGAAGAAAAAGTTTACTCAATACCACTGGGATCCAAATATATATACTAACAAGGATACTCAAAACTTCCTTTCAGCCAGAAACTAAAACAAGACTGTGAAGTGGATTTCAATGAACATATTATAGTGGATATCAAAACAGAAGACCCCCGTAGAACCCCTATGCGGGTTGGAATTATCACCGCATATTAAGTAAGTTACCTACTGGAAATAAACGCAAAATCAATGTTAATATGCTATTCATCTATAGAAGTGACATATATGACCTAAAGAATAACTTTATCTTACAGTTAAAAAGAAAACGGAATTGAAAATAGGTATTTATGGTTAAAATATCAATCGCACGGCACTATATGTTGTTTAATATATAACAACTATGAGCACGGAATACGTCACTATATCTTAGAAGTAAATGCCTGACACAGGGCGCAGGTTCAGGGTGTTTTTTAAATACACACCAAGATGCATGACGGTCACACCACAAACTTGGATATAAAACCCACACCTTAATAAGGTTATTTAAATATAAGATCTCTCCAGATCATATGGGATCATAGACCTCTATAAAGATAAGGAGGTACATTATGTGTTAAGGAGCATCTAATCGATACTCAAATAAATGTGATTTCAAACTAAAAGATATGTGGGTACATGGATACTGTTAATGTGACACCTTATCAAGATGTGGATCATACCTGTTCACTGAGGAGAAAGAAATGTATATAATATGGCTTGTATTCTATCGAATTGAATACTTGAGGTGAATTCTGCATGACTAGGGCCACATGACTGGTGCAATTTTGAACAAACAGTACAATGTATGATATAGAATATGTACAAGAAATGGCAACATATTTGTTTATTTTGAACTTCTACAGCCTTGAAAAAGTCGTTGGGTTATACTCCCGGTCACGACGAAACACGTGTCGGCTGTGTGGAGAACTTGCAACATTCAAGAATAAATTGAATACCTGTATTATCTAGGACTACATATTGCAATTGTGTTCAACTGGTGGCAACACTTATATACTATTATACTTTGATATACGTGTGCTAAGGAGTTTGTTTCTGTTTTGAAGCGCTGGCTCATTATTGGAAGGATTAGGTGGTTCCTTCTACCTTATAGCACCGTGAGAGATAAACATCTATACTTAAAATAAAACTGTGAGACTGTCTAGGTGGCGCCAGTTAGCCTATATCAAACCACCAATTTGGACATAACTGTGTATCAATAGGCGGCAGCCCTAGAATCACGATGGATAGCTTTAACAATGACAGGAACCAGAGAGATAAAGAAGCGGAGGATCTTTTTAATAACATAGACCAACGTGGCCCTAGTACATCAGCACAGGGAGGACAATCGACAAGAAATGAAGGCCTAAAACAAAAATTCATCAGATTAGAAAGGCTTAGAATGAAGGAATTATCAAGATGGTGGGATGCTGCTACCTTAAAGCAATACTTTAAAGTAAAATGCATCCCCAGAGGCCTGAGATCACAAATCATCCCCACATATGAGGATTTGGAGCCTGATCTCCTTCTAGATTGGGAGAAGGAACTCACAGATAATTCCAACAAATTAATGAATATATTAATAATTAACTGTGAAAGAAAGGTCGCCCTTTTACAGAGGGATATAGAGAAAATGGAGTCAGAGATTAAAAATTTAAATTTACCTGACGCAACTGAGAAAAATTATGCAATCTTAAAAGATATCTTACAGCGTCATGTTGCTGACATTAAGGAACGTAAGAGCAGGAAACTAAGAAGGGATGAGAAAGACTACACCAGTGGTCGAATATTTACCTTTGCAAAGAAGTACGACCATCTAGTCAGTAAACCTACCACCCAGAATGTAGGAGCAAATAGATCTGCCAGCTCCAGCACTTCATCTTTAAACACTGTACACACTAGTGGAAGTGAGCAAGAAGATGCAGGTGGTGCTAGTAACCCCAACAATGAAACCAATAATTTTTTATTGGAGATAAGGAGAATAAAAACAGGGAACAGAGAGAACCGCAGACAAGTTACTCCAGGAAGACAAGGAGAGGCAGGAGAGGGGGAAACAAATACAGGTCGACCAGGAATGAGGACCAGGTCCTGGAATACGAATCAGAAGAAATAGACAATGTTACTGTAATGAATCTGAGTGATGCTGTTTTGACTGAGGATATGATCTCTGTATTACAGAAGGGTATGAGTTTTTGTCCTAATGATATTGGGGATCTATGTACCACAAAAATAGATTTGTTTAAATTTATCCGACGTCTTAAACTAAAAAAACATTTTGATTTGAACAAGACTACAAATAAAGATCTGCAACCAAATGTTGGTGTATTGATATGTAATGAACAATCAATTGAGGATATTCAAAATACCAGATTATTGTTATCTATCACTGACTGTGAGGATGAGGTTAACACAATGGAAATGGTAATGAGAGATCTAGAGATACACATGGATTATAATATATCAAGTAATCTTAAGGATAAGTCCAAGTGGACACCGACCCTAAATGCGGGAAATAGCATTGATGTATTTCACAAACTCGTATCTGCAGACTTGGATAAACATGAAGTTAATGAAACAGCATCACACATACAAAGAGATAATCTAACACATAGGGAAAGAATATCTCTCAAGGAATTGAGTGAGAATGAAACACTGACAATCAGGGAAGCGGATAAAGGGGGAAACATGGTGGTTATGAGTACTAGTGATTACGAAAGAGAAATATTATCACAACTGGCTAACCCTGAATGTTATGAAGAACTGACACAGAACCCTATGTGGAAACTTACGGACTACATCAATACACATTTAAAAAAATGGCATGGATCAGGTCTCCTGGATGACAATGAACACATGTACCTTAGAGTTGATCGTCCAAGATACCCATGCATATACACCCTCCCCAAAGTACATAAAACAGACAAATTTCCACCGGGGAGACCAATCATATCAGGGATTGGTGGACCCACAGAAAGGATATCTGAATATGTAGATATTTTTCTAAAACCACTGGTTGGGAAACTCCCGTCCCACATCAGGGATACAAAACACATTTTGGGTATAATGGCTGATTTAGCCTGGGATGATACCATGTCATTAGTCACCTTAGATGTGGTATCACTATACACATGTATCAAAAGAGAAATAGGTTTAACTGCAATCAAGAAAATGTTAAGCAAAAGAACCGCCAGCTCTTGGTTACATACCGAGATGCTTGTAGAAATGATAGAACTTATATTGGACAATAATGTGTTCCTATACAAGGATAAGTGGTACAGACAAAAACAAGGTGTGGCAATGGGCTCCAGGTTTTCACCCTCGTACGCGAACCTAGTAATGGGTTGGTTCGAGGAGTTGATGATCTGGGGCCCATTGGGCACAGAATGGAATGACTCAATTCTTTACTGGGGCAGGTACATAGACGATTGCATCATGATCTGGACGGGAACTCCAGACAAACTTCTTGAATTTCATGTGTATTTAAACAGCAATGATTTCAACATTAAGTTCACAATGAAATCAAGTAAAACTAAAATACCATTCTTAGATGTAGAACTCTTTGCTGACAATGATAAAATTCAGAGTAGACTATTTCGAAAACCGACAGCGTGCAACTCACTCCTACATGCGTCTAGTGCTCACCCTGCACACCAAATACGAGCTAGTCCGTATGGTGAATTGATACGAACCAGACGCAACTGCAGTAGAGATGAGGAATTTGAACAGAATAACAAAGGAGTTCTAAACAGATTTAAAAATCGCGGCTACAACATGAAAATCCTAAGAAAAGCCGAACTGAGAATAAATAAGATCAAAAGAGCAGATACTTTAAAGGAACAGTCACGGAACAAAAAGCAAGATGACAAGATAAGACTAGTGACAGGCTACAATAACTAGTCTGGTATACTAATGAAGAGCCTGACTAAACACTGGCATCTGCTTACAACAGACACTTCCCTTAAAGAATACATATCTGAAAGACCAAGAATGACTTATAGAAAAGGGAGAACAATCAGAAACTTATTAAGCCCAAGCTATCCACATGTAAAAACCCAAGACAGTTGGTTGGATAAGCATTCAAAGGGATTTTATGGTTGCAACAACTGCAGTGCGTGTAAATGGGCCTGCAAAAAAGTGACAGAATTTGAGGGTCCTTTTGGGAGAAAATACCTCATTAACACCAATATAAACTGTATGACAAAATTTGTAACATACGTTCTTGTCTGCAAATGTGGTAAAAAATACATTGGCAGCACCATACGGATGTTAAGAGAAAGAATTAATGAACATATCAGGGCGGTTAAACAGGGGGATATGCAATACCCTGTGGCTGCCCATATGTCAATCTGCCCCGCGCAAAAAACACATCGAATGTTTGAATTCTTTGGAATAGAACATACACCCAGACACCCTAGAGGCGGAAATAGGGAGCTAACACTAAGACAGAGAGAGGCTCTCTGGATCATGAAAATGCGCAGTGTAGAACATGGTTTAAATATTGACCATGAGCTACATTACTTTCTAGGGAAATAGTAGACACATGGGGACAGTGTAAAATAGGAGAAGATTATTGACAATGTGACTCATGTTTCTAATGTATGATTAATGTATTCCTGATGAATCATTTAAATGAAATGTGATAATAACCTTCCATTGGTGCGAGCACCATGACTTTATACTGACCCTATATGATGGAGAGATCAGCAGTTCACGGAGAGAAATGTATGAACACACATAGGCACCTTTTGAGAAAAAAAAAATATTTTTCTTTTTTAAATATACCCGTTTCGGAATAATGGTAAGTATTGAATTGATGTAGCATCACCATCAAGAACACACTCTCAATAGCACAACTATCAAAGGGGCGAGGGTGCTGAGATGCATGACACACTGCATGACATTCCAATCAGCAACCAAGATTTGTTCCCTTAGAATATATTTTACTATATGAAAACGATGGCGTGTCTCTGTAAATCATCGAAAACCGATTAGCATGACAGCTCACTGTTACGAAGATAACAATAAAAAGCTCGAGGTCACAAGACAATTGAAAGTTGTATTTAAGACCATACGAATTAAAATAAATTAGTAATTGTCTGACCAAACTTAAGAGACTGTGCATAAATTAAACCAGTGATCAAGACACTTGTAAATAAAGTATTGGTGCTACATAAGGATTGGATTACAATAAAAAAACGAGCGTGTATATAACGAAACACGCTTCAAAAAACGGAATCACCTAAACAAATCCGAGGGCTAAAACAAATGCGGAAGATAAATATAAATAATTGTTCTGTCTTACAATACACCTAACATCACCGATAAATTCTCTTAAAAATATTCCCATAAGGGAATGTTCATATAATAAGACTCTATAAGATGGCGCCGAAATCGCCAAAAAGTTTTGTTTAAGAAACCCACATGAGCACTCTGAGCCAATGAATAACGGATCGGTGACTCAGGGACCACGTGTCCCTGAACAACCAATCGGGTATGGCCGCTTGAAACACGGAAGTGTTTCTAAATAAAGACGCGGCGCATTCGAAAGGGGAAATGTCGGAGCGAACACGCTGAGCCTGAACGGGGGAACTGACGGACGGAATTGACTAAGGCGAAAGGTAAGAGGAAAGAGACAATCCCTAAGGGGATAGTGCGCTTAGGAAACGTAGTGATATTGGTTTTGAATTGAATAGGATAGATACTCTATAGCGGGTAGAATATATCGACTGGCACTAATATAGTCAGTAATGGATAAGTGTGAGTAAAGACTATAAATGAGGGCATGTTTCTCTCAAGTCAAAGCACAATTGGGTAATACTGAGATAATAGTTAAGGTCACTGACAACTATATGAATAGATAATTAATGAATGCTTGATTAAATACAGACAAAGAAGCAAGTTTAAGGACGGGAATCCTTACATCTAACTTAAATATAAAGTTTAGAGAATAATAAGGAAAAGAAAGAAGAAAAAGTTTACTCAATACCACTGGGATCCAAATATATATACTAACAAGGATACTCAAAACTTCCTTTCAGCCAGAAACTAAAACAAGACTGTGAAGTGGATTTCAATGAACATATTATAGTGGATATCAAAACAGAAGACCCCCGTAGAACCCCTATGCGGGTTGGAATTATCACCGCATATTAAGTAAGTTACCTACTGGAAATAAACGCAAAATCAATGTTAATATGCTATTCATCTATAGAAGTGACATATATGACCTAAAAAATAACGTTATCTTACAGTTAAAAAGAAAACGGAATTGAAAATAGGTATTTATGGTTAAAATATCAATCGCACGGCACTATATGTTGTTTAATATATAACAACTATGAGCACGGAATACGTCACTATATCTTAGAAGTAAATGCCTGACACAGGGCGCAGGTTCAGGGTGTTTTTTAAATACACACCAAGATGCATGACGGTCACACCACAAACTTGGATATAAAACCCACACCTTAATAAGCTTATTAAAATATCAGATCTCTCCAGATCATATGGGATCATAGACCTCTATAAAGATAAGGAGGTACATTATGTGTTAAGGAGCATCTAATCGATACTCAAATAAATGTGATTTCAAACTAAAAGATATGTGGGTACATGGATACTGTTAATGTGACACCTTATCAAGATGTGGATCATACCTGTTCACTGAGGAGAAAGAAATGTATATAATATGGCTTGTATTCTATCGAATTGAATACTTGAGGTGAATTCTGCATGACTAGGGCCACATGACTGGTGCAATTTTGAACAAACAGTACAATGTATGATATAGAATATGTACAAGAAATGGCAACATATTTGTTTATTTTGAACTTCTACAGCCTTGAAAAAGTCGTTGGGTTATACTCCCGGTCACGACGAAACACGTGTCGGCTGTGTGGAGAACTTGCAACATTCAAGAATAAATTGAATACCTGTATTATCAAGGACTACGTATTGCAATTGTGTTCAACTGGTGGCAACACCTATATACTATTATACTTTGATATACGTGTGCTAAGGAGTTTGTTTCTGGGTTGGTGAGTAGCTACATGTGTGTGTATATGGGTTATTATATGTTTTTTTAGTATCAGTATGAGTGTCTGTATAGTTTGGTGGGGGTGTTACTTAGCACATAGATGTATCAATGACTGACTCACAGTGTGTATATTTTTTGAAAACAGCATATGTGCAGGACTGTATGAGTGGATGAGTGTGTATATGTGTGTGTTACTGATTGAATGCCTGTCTCACTAGTGTGTTTATCAGTAACAAGATATATTTTAATCTAGTATATGTGAGTATTGATGTATATAAGTCAGTATATGTGAGAGTGAGAGATTGTAAGAGTTCCTGTTTAAATAAGTATGTGTTTCTATAAGTGATTGTTCAAGAGAGTACAGATGTGTAAGTTTCCTTAGAAGTAAGGTGGTAGTGTGTGTAAATCTGTATATGCAAATAAATGGATGTTTATTAGTTTATTTGCATGTGTGAGTATATGTGTGAGTAACGTTTTGATGACTGTCGGTGTGTAACAGGATGAATAGGGGTATCACTACATATGATGAGTGAGTATATGTATGAGTGACTATATAAAACTGTTGGTGAATGTGTAAATGTGTATATAGATGGTGAAATTACTGAATTGGTTGTTGTAACTGGTATGGGTATATCCACTTTTTTGAAAATGTTAGTTTCTATTTTTGAATATGCGTTTCAAAGGTTACTTTACAGTGAAAGGAGGTCTGTCACTGTGTCACAAGGATGGTGTCATCAGTGATGTCATGAGTGATGTCACTGACCATGTCATGAGTGATGTAATATGTGATGTCATCAGCAGTGCATTGCATGCGCAAGTTATAGTGAGTCCGACTAACTATAACGTGGGAATTTCAATGGTTTTATGTCAGTAAAATTTCCAGCTAACTATAACTGGTGTGAAACCTCTGGTTTTTTCAGTGAATTTAATAGGTTTTTTAAATGCTAATTCCTAACTATAACTGGTGTGAAACCTCTGGTTTTTTCAGTGAATTTCATAGGTTTTTTTAATGCTAATTTCTAACTATAACTGGTGTGAAACCTTTGGTTTTTTCAGTGAATTTCATAGGTTTTTTAAATGCTAATTCCTAACTATAACTGGTGTGAAACCTCTGGTTTTTCAGTGAATTTCATAGGTTTTTTTAATGCTAATTTTTAACTTTTTATAGGGCTTCATACCTATGTACTTTTTAGTAAATTTCTAAGCTTATTTTTTCAAAAATGTCTATAGCTGAGAAAGGTATGTTTTTATAAAAATGAACACTATAATGTATATTAAAATACTATGTTTTGTTTTAAAATAGTATTTTTTTTTATATATTCGTCTCTGGAGCGCTCCCGGTGCGCGTACCGGTGAACGCCCCGGTGCGCGTACCGGTGCGCGTCCCGTCAGCGCACCAACAAAAAAAAAGTATGAAGGAGTGACTATGAGGAATGGGGACAGAGAGAGTGGTGTTAAGAGAAAGAGAGCTAGAGGGAGGAACACAGAGGGACTGTGTAATAGATAGTAAGACAGAGAAAAAGTGTAAGAGGAAGTAACTGAGAAAAAGAAAAAGAATAAGGGAGCAAACAAGAGAAGAAATAGGAAGAAGACTAAAGCAGAGGTTCTGGGAGAATGTGAATGGATGATGAAAGTAAAAGGAAGGAGAGTTAAGTATGGGGAATGACAGATAGTGACGGAACCAGAGAAAAGGAACAGCGGTGACGGAGGGAAAGAAAATAGCAGTGAGTGTAAGTAAAGAGGAGTGAAAGAGGGTACATAATAGTGAATAAGGGTAGGACATGGGGAGTGACAGAGAGAAAGAAGAGAAAGAGTAAAGGAAGGAGTGTCACAAAGGGACTAAGTGAACCAGTAAAAAAGGTAAGTGAAGCAGTGTGGATAAGCAGAGGTACTGAAAGAAGTTGAATGTGGTAGGAAGTAAACATGGAGGATAAGAATAAGTGCGGGAAGCAAAGTAAGGAAACAGGGGTGAGGTAGGGTGAGAGAAAAATAGTGTAAATAAAACAAAAGGTGATAACAAAGTACATTTTGTAAACACACTTACCATATAATTAATGAAAACTTGTATCTGTGAAAGATAAAAGAAAAAACACGTTATAATTACTTAAAAATATATAATAAAATAGAAGAAACAGTTCATGAGGTTTAAAAATCTACAAAAGTTTACTAAGAAATGAAGCAATAGTGAAGGATACAAAAACAGAAAGAAAGTAATGTAGAAAGAGAAAAAAGAAGGAAAAAGAAATAGAAAGAGAACAAATTCCTAAAGGTAAGTAAGATACTAAAAGAATGTAAGATATCAAAACAAAATCAGGAAAGATAAGAAAGTAAAAGGAAAATGAGTGAAAAGGAGAGGAGTCTGAATGAGAAACTATTAATAAAAAAGAGGAATAGAAGATGACTGGGAGTGAGTGAAGTGGATTCACAGAGTGAAGGGATGAAAGGAATGAGGTTATTATAGAACGATGGATAAAACAGGAGTGAGAGAGTAAGTACACATAAAAACAAAAGGAAGAACTAAGTGAACTACAGTACAATGAGTGCGAAAGAAAAAAAAAGGAGAAAAAGAAAGAAAGGGGAAAGAAAACTAAAGCAGTGGTGCTGAGAGAATATGAAAAAGATAAAAAGTGGTGGAAGGAAGAGAGGAAATGCAGACAGTTCAAATTAGATTGAGAAGTTGTGAATGAAGTGCAGTAAAGAAACAGCGATGAAAAAAGAGTGTAAATTAGTAAAGAGAGGTAAATAAGGGTGAAAAAGGAAAATGAGTGTGAGACAATGTGAACACAATATAAATTACACAATGCAAACTACACAATAACTTCTACAATATGTTACATTATTTCTTTTTGCTTTTCTCAGAATATATTGAATTTCACTTAAATTAGTGAGTTCAAAGTCTTCATCATATAACAGCGGGAAAAAAAAACACAATCTAAAAGATTGTGTTTAAAAAAACCCATTCAAACATACATCTCATATATGTACACTAATCTTTGATTCACTTACTTTTCCGTGAGGCCAAATAGAAGATAGTGAAGGTCCTTTTGGTGGAAAAAAAGTCTGCTGTGCTCTATAACTTCCATTTCATCGACTTCCTATGAAAAAAGATCTAAGAACATCATACCTTACACTTTCCTCACGGCCAATTTGTGTCAGATATATCAGTATTTTTTACTTTGAGATCCACTTAAAGTATCTACATGAGATAAATAATTTAAAATATTAGATTAACTAACTAACTAACTAACTTTTAGTATCTATTCCCGACTTCAAAGGCCAATTCCCTTTACTAAAACTTTGGTTTTAAAAACACTAGATAAGAATTTGTAGAGTCATAAGGCAAGCGTTGTTTATAAGTTAAATGAGAATCATTGCAGTAACTCCATCCTTTTTCAGATTTTAAGTAGCATGTATAATGTCCTGAGGTTGTTGAAGAACCGTCATGATAAATAATAGCTTCAGTTGTAAAGGTTCTTCCTGAAATTGATAACTGAGAAGCCACAACATTTTTGATAGAAGTTGTCAATTTAGGTCCATCAGGTCTACATCGTTGGAAAACTAAAATGATATACTGCCCATAACTTTGTATAAATAATGTGGACAGCATTGTACAGTTACATTGGGTACACACCATATTATGATCTGCTGTTTTAACTAGATTTTTAAATGACACTGATTTACAGTCAGGTAAAGTCAAATATATAAATCTTTCAGTGTCTATTCTAGTAGTACTTGATGAACTACAATTGTGGCAGTCATGCTGCCACTGATAAGAAAGGCTGAAAATATTATCTACATCTACACCTTCATCTTCCAAAACACCAAACATATACATTAAAAATTCCTGACAATCCTGCTGTATGTTCTGTGAAAATTTATCTTGACCAGAACACATATCTAAAATATTTCGAATTTCTGTTACACTTTCTATTTCTGCTGTATCACTGCTACATTTCTCAAACACAGAATTCAATAAACCACACAATCTTTGATCCCGATTTTCAACAATTTGTTGTTGTAAACTTTTAAGAAAAAAAACAACTAACCACTACATTAGCATAGCAGTTGACACCAGAACTATTTTCAAACTGAAATCCAACAACATTTTCTTCACAATTCTTTTTCTTCCTGTTTTCAATTACAGTTTTCTCCACTTTTTGTCTTTTTGCAACTACCTCACTGCAATTATCCTCATTTCTTCTTTTTCGGCCTACCACACGTTTTTCAAACAGAGGATATTGAGGCAAATGTTGAGCATATTCTCTTCTTAACCTATTGTATTCTTTAACACAATCTAGATCTGCACAAATTTTTGTCTCATCACACTCAATCAAGTACAATCCTGATAAAGTTCTGACTCGGGATAATGCCACATATGCCATACCCTCTTTAAACACAGATCTTCCAATGTTCACCAAAGCATTATCTACACTTAAACCTTGAGATTTATGAATTGTTACTGCATATGCCAAACAAACAGGAAACTGTTTTCGGCGAACATATAAGTCTTTTACAAGTAAAAATCTAGCAGAATAATGACTTATTTGTTGTACTTGTTCAATGCCATCAAATTTTATTTTTAAAAATTCAATTCCATCTCTATTTCTGTAATTCACAAAATCAACAACATAACCCATTGCTCCATTTACCAGACCTCTTTCAACATTTAAATTCCTTCTCAAAATGATACGACAATTTAAACACACATTCAGAGTCTTTTCAAAACCAGCTGTTTTAGAAATACTTTTCTCTAATGAATCCAATTTAGTTTTCAAATTTTCAGACAAAACAATTGTTGCACCCATATGCTCTATTTTCTCTATTGCTTCCAGTTTCACAATCTCTTCATTTTCTAACTCTAACATTTTGTTGTTGAAGATGGAACATTCTTGCAGAGTTGGCATCAAACATATCCCAGATTTCTTCTCAGTCACTTTTTTAAAAATATTCTCTGGAAGAATGTTTTCATTTGGATACAAATTTGAAATTAATCGACCATGTAAAGCTTTTTTCCCAAGCTCGCTTACTTTTCCAAATCTTACATCTTGTAGAATATTTTTATAATCTTCATCCTTTGCCAGTCGCATATTTTGAAGCAGTTCAGCATATTTAAAATTTAACCATATATTAACGTTTCCAATGCTTCCAAGGGACTTCCTGGTATCTTCATGTGTGAGGATTTTAAACACTGGTTGTCCTTTTACTGGAGTCAACTGCAATAGATCTCCAAAAACAATAATGTGTTTTCCTCCAAATAACACATCATACTCTGTTCTAAGAATTTCTTGCATTCTCAAATGCACAAAAGCAAGCATTAGATTTGAGACCATGCTTACTTCATCAATGATAAGAAGTTTCATTTTCTTCAAGACTCTTGAAACTTCAGAACACGCATCTCCAGATAACTTGTTGTAATGCAATTTATTATCATGCTCAACTGGCAGCATCAGTAAACTATGTAGAGTAATCCCTTTAATATTATGTGCTGCCAGACCAGTTGGAGCAGTTACAACACAAGACAGCGGTGAATCAGTCCTTTTCTGCAGATAACTTGCAATGGCTTTAATTAGAAAAATTTTTCCTGTCCCCGCTTCTCCACTTACGTACAGTCGGACAGGTTCAAATGATGTACATGAGCACTCTTTTTTCTCATGTCTGAATCCATGTTCAATCTGCTCTGTGATTTCATCATATATCTTTTTCTGCTCTACGTTTAGTTGCTTTACCAAATCTTCTAAGTTAACTCCATCCTCTTGAGCTTGTTCCATAGCTCTTTCCACCTCGTCCATGGCAGTGGCAGCTTAATTTTGGATAATAGGTCCTCCTAGTGGATCCTGACACAATGAAGTAGAACTCTGACTATCTTGAGAACTGTCTCTAGCTATCTCTTCAGCAATTGTGGTTTCTTGCTCCATTTCTTCATTCAACATTTGCAGATAATTTAGAAAAATAGGACATTCTAAGGTATCCTTAGTTGCATTAAAAGAGTCTTCATAACAGAGAAAATCTCCAAGTAGTTCCTCTTCTGTTTGCCATGGCTTAAAGAGTTGCAAAAGAGCTAAATAGTAAAATTCTCTTTTGTCTGGAGCTTCACAACTCAATTTTCGATGATTAATCAAATGGCCTTTTTTCTGCTTCACTAGACATCCTTCATAGCCAATGACTGCATATTTTCCATTATTGATATCTTCTGTGATGTTCCTCTTATAACTGTAGTTTTGCAGAACTTCATACAAACAAGTGTTCTCAAGGTGAGTACTTCTATTTGGATAGTATGTATCCAACATATTTGTCTTCAAAATATCTGTACTGTTTGGTTCTTTCTCTGCCAAATATTCAATTTCTTGTACAGATTTCAAAACTTGGTTTCGTGTTGCAGCAAGACCTAGACTCACCCAAATGATTGTTCTTGATTTGGCATAGAGACTTGCTGATGATAACCGATCAGAACATTCATATGCTCCAATTTCTCGATGCGACAACATCTTCAGACTAGAACTATATAATATTTTGCTTAGACTCTTTTCATGTGAAATGTCCTCCCACATTTCCTTCAGTTCTGTATTTTCTTTTTTGGTGATGTAAGATGTCACATATCGAGCCACAGCAATAGAGTTGTCAGCAACGAACTGAATATCCATGTTAGCATTCTACATGGACAAAATCACTGGGTTGTAATCGTTGATGTACTTAGATTCTTCATTTCTTTTCAAATTGTATGTATTTTTGGGAGATTTCCTCGTCACAGTATGTCGTAGAGATGACATCAAATTATTTACTCTTCCCTTAGAAATCACTGGTCGTGGAAATGCAAAATGACATTTCGTGTAGTACTTTTCCTTGTTTTTAAATTTTCGACGACAGTACTTTCCACAATGATGAGATTGAAAATGTAAAACTTGTTGCCTTAAACTGTTTTCTACAGTAGATTTTGGAACAGCACATGTTAAATACTCTTCAATGAAACTCATCACTGTTTCATCTGAATCTGATCCAAATTTGGGTGCATCTTTAATCCACAACAACATATGTATATGAGGAGCACCTCTCGCTTGATATTCCTTCCTCCAAAAGAAATCTAAAACCTCTCCAAGGGGAGGATTTTTTTTGTTGGTAATAAAAGACATCATAGCTTCAAATCTATGATTAAAATATCTGCAAACATTCATTGGATTCAAAGAACACAGTTCTCCAGGTGTTTTCAATTCTATATTTGGTATGTTTCCATTTGCCTCTCGTAGAAATTCAAGTAAGTCGTCCCATGCATACTCAGCACAGCTAAGAGTGAGGAACCATGTAGGAGTTCCTAAGTTTCTTAGCATACATTTCAATTCTCCATGACGACGGAACCAATACTCATTGGTTCCACGTTGACATGCCATGAGATTGATTAGCTGAGATTCCAAAATACTATCTTGCAGATTAACTTTCTCCATAAAGTCCCTTGCAGAAACATTTTGCAAATGAGCTCCACTTTTTAGTATATGATTAACTGCATAAGAAAGCCCAGACAAATCACTTTCAAACAGAGATGAAACAAATATGGAATGCATTGACGAAACCTTGGATCTTCAGCATATAATCCTAGAGTCCGGTATTCAGCTGCAGGAATTTGAACTGGTCGATCATCATATCGTCCACCACGACCTGTTGGAAATAATTGTGGAAAACAATGAGCTTCCAAACTTTCTTCCCATACACTAATGGGACTTCCTTTTGCTGCTTTCATTTGAAACAAGTCAATTGCATTTCCCATTACTTCTTTGGAATGCAAAGGATGAACAGTATAATGTTCATATATTTCTTCACTTCTAGACACATCATCTTTTTCAATTTGACCAACTGAACAATCACTGTCTTCTTCTGTAGCTGTTTCCTCTGCTCCAACACTTACATCTTTGTAGTACTCATTGTTTTTGACCAAATACAACATTGCCTTTTTGACTTTCCTAACATCCACTAAATCTTGCCAGATTTTCTTACTCTTTGTCGGAACCCCATTAACTAGAATAACTAGAGGATCCTCTTCTACTCTTTCTACACCAATTGTATCAATATTTTTCTTTACATCTAGAGGCAAATAAACAACTCTTCCCTTTAATCCTCTCTGTAAATCTGATGGAGTCAATTTCCCTGTCTTAGGCTCCATGCGAACAATAGCCTGAAAAGGATGGACACATTGAATCAAAATAGATTCATAAGTATTTAGATCCATCAATTCAGAAGGAATATCTATCAACTGAAGATTATTATGAACTGCTCTAGCAGGCATTCTATTTTCATTTAATTTTTTTAAACAGTAATTACAAATACGCTGATCAAAACTCAAATCAAAAGAATTCTCCACCAACAAATAACTTACAAAATCCTTCCATTCACTATTATTTTCCAATTCACTTTTTGCATATAAATCAACTAACCTAGTCTGAATCTTATAATGAGTCTGTTGACAACACACACAAGTTAAATTAGGCCTTTCACTTGATTTCACCTTAAACTTGGTAATTTCCTCGTCAAACGTTTTTATACTTGAAATCTGTCCATTATCATCCACATTACCATCCATTATTATATCTATTTCTACACTGTCCTCTTTGTTCCCAAAATAACAAAACTCAATTTCTTCAGAAATAGTCTTCACACCCACTTCAGATCCATGCAAAAGAGCACTGTTTACCTGTTTAAGCTTAAGTGCTGGACTTTTTGCATAATACAACTTTCTCACTAATTTCCTCACCGTATTATGATGCACTGCTAACATCCTAAAATGATGAAAACACTCTGACATACTTTTCTAGAAAGACAAGCTAGTGAATGCCCATGCAAACCTGTGCTTTCTCTCACTCTGCAAGGATCTAACTCTTGCAAGATCTTCATTTTTTGTTTGAGACTTTTCTTACTATATGTACGTAGGAAATTTCAAAGCAAATCGATTGAATCCTGTCGCACACTACAAATACTACTGCACTTCCATGTGTACACTGGACCCCTTAGTACGTCTCCCTAAAACTTCATCAGCTAACACCTCTTCTGCATCTCTAGATACAAGTTTCTCTTTTTCCATCACACAACCATCTTTCACCTCATATGCTCGACCACTGGTGTCAACTGCATGCACCAAATCATTTTCCTGAAAGTAACTCTCCTCATTGAAAAACGGCTCAGAACTTGAACTATGCATCCATTCACCAGAAAATACTTCACAAAAATTACTCCGATTAATAATTCTTTTCCATCTACTGTTCGATTTGAAAACATCAATTGCCTTTTGAAGTATCCTAATTCTATTGATTACAAAAATAAATAATTTTTTCTTAACTTCAAAAGCCTGATCAACATTCTTTTCTACACTTTTCTTTTTCTTGTAAAAAGCAGCTCTCAGTTTACTTTTCTTATCATTTTTTAGCAAATTTAAAACTACCCTATTGCAAAACATTCGCCTACGAATGTCCCTAAATTGATTTACCCTTCTATTGCTATCCATTCTCTTCTCTCCTGCTCCAATCGAGACATTTTTTGTGGGCCTCTCCTTCCTTTGTAGATTTGCTGACTTTTTCTGAATATTCACATTAGCAATATCATTTCTTTTTCTACGACATATGTTGCGAAGAAAAGACTTAATTGGCTTACCAGAAGCTTTTCTGGTGTTTTTTAAAGTAGTTGTTGTAGAGGATTCCATAAATTCTGTTGTTGATGTTCTCCTTTTACGTATGGTATTTTTGATAATTCTTTGCCTTGAAGGCATTTTTGCTTGCTTTTCAGAAGTTGATTTGAATCTGTTGTTCTGAAAGAAAAAACACATGAAAGACCACTATTAGCAAACAACAAAGTAATGTCAAAAAGCAAACAATATAAACAATAAATTGCAACATATTTAAGTTTATACAACAGCAACACAGGGCCTTATTTATGAAGGCCTTGCACCACAAGTGCAACCCATATTAAAAGTGACATACCGGCGCCACAAGGCAATCATAAATAAGACCCAAATAAAAATACCATTGATTGGCACCAAAAATCGTTTTTTGAATAACATTTAAAAAACACAGGGCAAAACCTATCTATAAGCAGTCAATATCACTTTTGAAACATCACTGTTTCCTAAAATACAAATCCTTTACCTTGCAAATGTTAATATCAAGCATTATCAAATAGCAGAGCACAAACCAAGAGCAAATAAACACAGGGCCTTATTTATGAAGGCCTTGCGCCACCAGTGCGTCACTTTCTTTCCATGTTTAAAGTGATGCACCGGCTGCACAAGGCAATCATGAATTAGACCCAAATATAAATTCCATTGATTTGCACTAAAAATTGTTTTTTGATTAACATTTTAGAAACACTGCTCTGAACCTATGTACAAGCACAGAATTTCACTTTTGAAACATCACTGTTTCCCAAAATACAAATCCTCTATCTTGCAAATATTAATATCAAGCATTATCAAAAAGCCAAAAACAAACCAAAAACAAATAAACTCAGGGCCTTATTTATGAAGGCCTTGCGCCACTAGTGCATCACTTATTACCCATGTTTAAAGTGATGCATCAGCTGCACAAGGCAATCATAAATAAGGGCCAAATGAAAATACCAATCAATTGCACCCAAAAATCGTTTTTTGAATAACATTTAAGAAACACTGCGCAGAACATATGTACAATCACTCAATATCACTTTTGAAACGTCACTATTTCCAAAATACAAATCCTCTACCTTGTAAATGTTAATATTAAGCATTATCAAAAAGTGGAACACAAACCAAAAGCAAACAAACTCAGGGCCTTATTTATGAAGTTCTTGTGCCTCCAGTGCATCACTTATTACCCATATTTAAAGTGATGCATCGGCTGCACAAGGCAATCATAAAAAAGGGCCAAATGAAAATACCAATATGGCTGAGATACCCGCCACCCCCTCTCAACACAATCCCCAAGGATGGGAAGACGGAAACAGTTCTGAACTTGTGGAAGGCGGGAGGGAGTTACCCTCCCGGCCGTATTTATTAAAATATGAAACAAAATTAAAACGTTAAAAATAACAGTTTCATATCATGTACAATTTCATTTACACATTACGATGTTCTTGGCTGACCTTAACACATCTCTAATACAAAGGTTCTCCTAGCCCATACTAAACATCCTGCAAATGCATTACTCAAACTTTGAAATTGTACATCCTAACATTTACGGGCCAACGGCAAGGTCGTAACCGGTGTCAGATCCCCACTACCAGAACTCCCCCCCTCACTTGTGAGGGGCGGTCGCACAGAGGACTGTACCTCTGTGCCAACTTCCAATTTCCCTTGTCTTAGCGGGGGCCCCTTGATAACTCAACGCCATCTTAAGTGGTCGTCCGAGGACTCGTGTGAGGTGTCTAGAAGGTAGCGTAGACCCCCCTCCCACCCCACACAACTTACCACATCTGCCGTCGCAGATGTCCTGGCCCCGGGAAATTCCCAGGAGGGGCCCTAGCCCCTCCTCCCCAGGGAGGGGCCTATGGCCGCCTTCCCTTTCGGCGTCCCCATCCTTAGAAGGGGACCGCCTCCCCGTTTGAGGGGCCAATGGCCGCCTCCCCCCGGGCGCTCCCATCCATAATGGGTGACGCCCTACCTCTAGGGATCTTCTAATTCCTGCTCACCGATCATGACCTTACCGCCCGACCAAAATAAATACGACAATCTAAGACTAAATTGGAGAAAAACAATGTATACTTAAGCGAATCGAAGTATAATCTCTACCGAGCAACCGGTGCAACTACTTTGCTGAATAAAACATGCTGAAAAGGAAAAATTATCAACTTTATTACACACCAAATTACCAACTTTATTCAAAACAACCTGTAAGAAAAACAATATCATGACACTCGACTTTATTCCACAAATCGCTGTCATCAGGGGCTGGTGGGTGGGTCAAAAATGGCTCTTCGTTCCGTCTCGAGCTCACGTGCAACGGGGATGTGCAGCTTCAGAGCACAGGAACAAGAGGATGCTTCCTTGGCTTGTCGCTCCTTTTATCCTTCTTCGGGCGGGCATGTACCCACCTCTGATCTGCCTCCAGGGCGTGGCTAGCGGTGTTGGTGTCTAGGACAGCCCCCTCTTGGGCGGGAAAAGGCGCGCCCCGGCTACGCCGCTTCGGGCATACCAGCCGAGACTCGCCTCCCGCCAAAAATGGCTTCCCGGGGGGATCGGGGTACTCCACCATACGTTCGGGGGGACCGAGTGGTCGCCCCTTTCCATATGGCTGAGATACCCGCCACCCCCTCTCAACACAATCCCCAAGGATGGGAAGACGGAAACAGTTCTGAACTTGTGGAAGGCGGGAGGGAGTTACCCGCCCGGCCGTATTTATTAAAATATGAAACAAAATTAAAACGTTAAAAATAACAGTTTCATATCATGTACAATTTCATTTACACATTACGATGTTCTTGGCTGACCTTAACACATCTCTAATACAAAGGTTCTCCTCGCCGATACTAAACATCCTGCAAATGCATTACTCAAACTTTGAAATTGTACATCCTAACATTTACGGGCCAACGGCAAGGTCGTAACCGGTGTCAGATCCCCACTACCAGAACTCCCCCCCTCACTTGTGAGGGGCGGTCGCACAGAGGACTGTACCTCTGTGCCAACTTCCAATTTCCCTTGTCTTAGCGGGGGCCCCTTGATAACTCGACGCCATCTTAAGTGGTCGGCCGAGGACTCGTGTGAGGTGTCTAGAAGGTAGCGTAGACCCCCCTCCCACCCCACACAACTTACCACATCTGCCGTCGCAGATGTCCTGGCCCCGGGAAATTCCCAGGAGGGGCCCTAGCCCCTCCTCCCCAGGGAGGGGCCTATGGCCGCCTTCCCTTTCGGCGTCCCCATCCTTAGAAGGGGACCGCCTCCCCGTTTGAGGGGCCAATGGCCGCCTCCCCCCGGGCGCTCCCATCCATAATGGGTGACGCCCTACCTCTAGGGATCTTCTAATTCCTGCTCACCGATCATGACCTTACCGCCACAGGCCGGATAGTTGACCGGCTATCCGGACCCCCCACAAAACTCCTACTTAAAGGTCATGGCTGCAAACTCTTTAACCAAGCTACGAAGTCTCCTATGAGTAAGGAATTCCCCACCCGGGACAAATGAACTCCATCTTCTAGATACATTTGGTCCTCCCTGATACACCCATGCGGAATAGAATGCAATGTACTAGTACGGAACAATCTACCAAGCTTGTTATTCACCTTCTTCACTGAATGATTAACAGCAGCCACCGAAATAGCCCCCCGCCACACTTTTCGTGGAATCATATGGGACCAAGCAATCGTGCACCCTGGAACCCTTCTCGCCAACCAACTCACCGTGGATAGTATCAACTCGAGAAGTATCCGTCTACCAGTGGTCACCAAATCATTGCCCCCAAGATGCACTATGAATATAGATGGCGGTGACCTTGTCCGCCCTAACAAACCCTCGATAAAACTTTGAAACTGGTCAATACAGAGCCCGCCCCTTCCGTAGAAGGTCACCCTGTACCCGTATTCCCCAGCCATGTGAATCATGTCACCTGCTTTGAATACGTCTGCAGCACGCCTCACGTATGAGTGGCCCACAACCCACACCACTCTTTCCTCAGCCGGTGATCTTTGACCGCTGGTTCCCAGGTGTCGGGTCGACTGCACAGTCCGCCCCGCTTCGTAAGCTCGCGACACTGTAAACCAAACAAAAACAAGAAGCGTGAGTACAAGACATAGGCTTCACAACATGTGCAACCGCACATACCTTTTATAACAATTCGAGGACCAACGCCCCAACTGTTTCACTTTTTCCACACTCAGACCCCTGGCTGTAGCCTCTGTAGCAGCCCCTATCCTGAAGGAATGGGTCCCAAACTTGCACGGGTTCAAGCCCGCCGCTGCGATCGCCATCGTTAGCACCCGCTGAAACTGAAACCTAGTCAGCAGGGTGGCGTCGGCGTGCCTCAGCAAGCTTCCCTCCCATGATGCCGCCCTCTGCGCCAAATACTCCTCAACGCATGCTACCGGGCACATGGGAGATCCCGGAATCCGCTGAACCACTACACTGTCCCCGATCGCTTTCTGATCGGTCTTGGACCTGACAAATGAGACTACCATCGTCTCCCCCTTAATTTGAATGTGCTCACGGCACAGACCTCCCCCCGTATCCTGCTTGTTCCTCGCTACCAGCTCGCTTACCCGCATAGCCCCATGGAATGCTAATGCAAAAGCGGCCCGGAATAGCACCGCCTCTGATTGAGACAAACATGTCGCAGGAAGTACGGACAGTAACAGGGCCAACCTATCAAGACCTATCGGATGTCTTTCATCCACTCTGCAACCCTCACGGCGTTGCCACCCACGCAGCGCCTTCTGCACCAAGAAAGATGCCGTGGGATCCTGTATGCCATGGGCCCGTGCCATGAAAGAAATGGCGGCCCGGTGCCTATTGGCCGTAGCCACTGATTTGCCTGCCTGATGTAGTGATAACAAAAAGTTCAGGACATATTCTTCTTGGCCCCACAGCTCCCCCTTAGCTGAACCCTAAAAGGACAAATAAGAACGGAACGCCCCTTCATAAGCCTTCCTTGTCCTGGGTGCTAAACTCTCTCCCACGAGGTCTTGTAGTCCAGGGCACCGAGAGACCAGAGAGCTTCGGGAAATGGTGCCGCCACCGGGTCCGCTGAGGGCAGAAAACCCCAGAAGGCCTGCATACGGGAACGAGAAAGTGCATCAGCTGCCTGATTCAACACCCCTGGCACATGTCTCGCCCTAAAGTGGACGTTTAGTCTCATACACAGCAGGACAATTTCTTTCAACAGTCTCAAGATCCATTTGTAGCGTGCTGCCTGACTATTGATACACTCAACCACGGTCATATTATCAGACCAGAAAACCACAGAGCGATCACGAAAATCCTCAGGCCATGTTTTCAAGGCCACCAGGATAGGGAACAGTTCGAGAAACCCAATATTACTTGTCAGCCCATTCTCATGCCACCATGGCGGCCAGGTTCGTGCCGACCAATGATTACCCAGGATGGCGCCGAAACCCACGCTCCCTGCCGAGTCCGTCCACAACCCCAGTTCCACGGAGGAGACCGCTGGTTTGGTCCACACGACACGACCGTTGAAATCCGCCAGAAATGCCAACCATATGCGCATGTCCTGGCGGACCTCTGCCGAGAGCCTTGTGCGGTGGTGTCCTTCTTTAAGGCCGACCATGGCTTGAGCAATAGAGCGGGAAAAGGGGCGAGCCATCGGTATTACTCTAAGGGCAAAGTTCAGCTGACCCACAACTTGCTGCAACTGATGCAAATTGACCTTCGTCTCACCAATACATATTTCCAGTGATGTCTTAAACTTCGTTACCTTTTCTGTAGGCAAACGGAAGCACCCCTCTTTGGAGTCGAGCTCTATTCCAAGAAACTCGAGTGAAGTAGCCGGGCCCACTGTCTTACCTGGTGCCAATGGCACGCCAAAGCGGGTCATGAGATTACAAAATTCATTCCAAGCCTGTGCACATTCCATGTCCCCGGCTGCCCCCAGGAATAGAAAATCATCAAGATAATGCATAACATGTGTAAACCCTGTTGCTCTTGTGAACGCCCATTGTAAAAAACTACTGAATTTTTCAAAATACGCACAAGAAATGGAGCAACCCATTGGCATACATTTATCCATGTAATAGCGTCCCTGAAACATGAAACCAAGGAGACGCGGATCATCTGGGTGTACCGGGAGCAACCGGAACGCCGACTCAATGTCCGACTTGGCCATCAGCGCTCCGGGCCCCAGGCGATTCAACATGGCGACAGCCTCATCAAAAGATGCGTATCGCACCAAACAAACCCCCGGGTCAATCGCGTCGTTCACCGAAAGACCCCTTGGGGCTGACAAATTATGTCTCAACCTGAATTCCCCTGGGTCCTTTTTGGGGACTACTCCCAGAGGCGAACAAACAAAATTAGCAACAGGCGGCATGTCAAATGGGCCGGCAACCCGACCCCGGGTCACCTCCTTCCCAATCTTAGCTTGTACCACCGCCGTATTCTGCAGAACCGACAGTTGGTTCCTGCATTGTGCTTTACCCTGAAAATCCCCCGTCGGGATGCGGAAACCATATGAAAAACCATCTCGCAACACCCCAGCAGAGATATGATCCGGATACTCGTTCAACCAAGGAATCATTGCCATGATATCAATCGGGGTAGGGAGAGGCGCCCCTCGGACTATTTCAGACCTGTTTGGCGCCCCGCCTACTTCCTGTATCACCATTTTTGGCTCTGCACATGGTCTCGGGGTGAGAGGACTGCCCGCACCCAGTACATTCATGCCTAAACCTGCAAGATCCCTGCAGCCTAGTACATTTACCTCTGTTAAAGCTCCAGCAAACCCCTTTTTTACCTGAGTTGCCATTATTCTTTGTGTGCTGATCGTTGCTCGATCCTGCCCAAAAGGGCGTCCCCGGCGAATGGCGGGCAAACTCGACCATACCCCCCTAAAGATGGCGACTTCGCCGAGCCTGACTTCTCCATTTTCTGCCAGGAAATGGAGTCAAAACAATCCCACGTCAGGGATGAGTCGTGCTCCTTGGACTTACGAAATATGCTATCGTAATGCAACCAATGATTGCCACCATATGTCCCAAAAAATTCCATGATACGCGTCTGATACACGGCTAGTCCCACCAACAATTCGGGTCTACGTTCCCCCATAATAGCAATGAACATTCCAAACGCTCTTCCCCAATTGTCGATCGATTCATCCACCCTGAAAGCGGCCATCTTGGCGCGCCATACACTAGGATGCAGAAACTCTTTTTGATTTTTAACATGCTCAATCTCATAATGATCGGTCAACAAGGAAAACATGTTCACATATTTATCAGACCATATCCTTTCTTTTACATCCATCGGGATATGCTGAACAACTTTTTCCCTCCTTGAAGGTACCGATCCCTCCCCCGCAATCGGCAATGGCTTACCTGAACCGGCCACTGTGATCGTAGTTCCTGCCACACCAACGCCCGATACTGGTTGTTCCACGGGAGCCTGCGGGGAAACAAAAGGAGACGGTGCCTTCGCAGCATCTTTCGATTGCCGCAACTGCCTCATTATGGTCCTGGCTTCCTCAGCCGTGGCCCCCTCGTTTTCTTTGCCTAACCATGCCGCCAACTGGGCAGCCAGCTCAGGAGGCATATCCTCTCCATTCACTGGAGTGACTACCACAGGGATGGGTTGGCCCACGTCTGGGACCGGAGTCGGGGCCTCGATCGGGGTGACCGGGTGCGCAGGGGGTACTTCAGGCACCGGGGCTTCCCCCCCCGACGCTCCCTTCTTGGCCCTTCTGCCTCTCCCGCTAGGGACTACCCCCGGCAATGCAGGCCCGATGACTCTCTTAGACCCCCAACACCATTCATTACCGCCATCTGCTTTTTCATATCCGCCATGTCTTTCATCAGCATACGGAGCATCTGATCGGTCCCGATCCTCTTTCCGACCTTCTTGCTAGGCATCGTCCACGTATATTCCTCAAAGGTCCTAAGCAGAAAGCCACGAACTCACTGAAAGAAGAAAAAACACACGATTAAATTCTCAAAAATGGCTCTTCGTTCCGTCTCGAGCTCACGTGCAACAGGGAGGTGCAGCTTCAGAGCACAGGAACAAGAGTATGCTTCCTTGGCTTGTCGCTCCTTTTATCCTTCTTCGGGCGGGCGTGTACCCACCTCCGATCCGCCTCCAGGGCGTGGCTAGCGGTGTTGGTGTCTAGGACAGCCCCCTCTTGGGCGGGAAAAGGCGCGCCCCGGCTACGCCGCTTCGGGCATACCAGTCGAGACTCGCCTCCCGCCATGCACTGCTAACATCCTAAAATGATGAAAACACTCTGACATACTTTTCTAGAAAGACAAGCTAGTGAATGCCCATGCAAACCTGTGCTTTCTCTCACTCTGCAAGGATCTAACTCTTGCAAGATCTTCATTTTTTGTTTGAGACTTTTCTTACTATATGTACGTAGGAAATTTCGAAGCAAATCGATTGAATCCTGTCGCACACTACAAATACTACTGCACTTCCATGTGTACACTGGACCCTTAGTACGTCTCCCTAAAACTTCATCAGCTAACACCTCTTCTGCATCTCTAGATACAAGTTTCTCTTTTTCCATCACACAACCATCTTTCACCTCATATGCTCGACCACTGGTGTCAATTGCATGCACCAAATCATTTTCCTGAAAGTAACTCTCCGCATTGAAAAACGGCTCAGAACTTGAACTATGCATCCATCTACCAGAAAATACTTCACAAAAATTACTCCGATTAATAATTCTTTTCCATCTACTGTTCGATTTGAAAACATCAATTGCCTTATGAAGTATCCTAATTCTATTGATTACTAAAATAAATAATTTTTTCTTAACTTCAAAAGCCTGATCAACAATATTTTCTACACTTTTCTTTTTCTTGTAAAAAGCAGCTCTCAGTTTACTTTTCTTATCATTTTTTAGCAAATTTAAAACTACCCTATTGCAAAACATTCACCTACGAATGTCCCTAAATTGATTTACCCTTCTATTGCTATCCATTCTCTTCTCTCCTGCTCCAATCAAGACATTTTTTGTGGGCCTCTCCTTCCTTTGTAGATTTGCTGACTTTTTCTGAATATTCACATTAGCAATATCATTTCTTTTTCTACGACATATGTTGCGAAGAAAAGACTTAATTGGCTTACCAGAAGCTTTTCTGGTGTTTTTTAAAGTAGTTGTTGTAGAGGATTCCATAAATTCTGTTGTTGATGTTCTCCTTTTACGTATGGTATTTTTGATAATTCTTTGCCTTGAAGGCATTTTTGCTTGCTTTTCAGAAGTTGATTTGAATCTGTTGTTCTGAAAGAAAAAACACATGAAAGACCACTATTAGCAAAAAACAAAGTAATGTCAAAAAGCAAACAATATAAACAATAAATTGCAACATATTTAAGTTTATACAACAGCAACACAGGGCCTTATTTATGAAGGCCTTGCACCACCATATTAAAAGTGACATACCGGCGCCACAAGGCAATCATAAATAAGACCCAAATAAAAATACCATTGATTGGCACCAAAAATCGTTTTTTGAATAACATTTAAAAAACACAGGGCAAAACCTATCTATAAGCAGTCAATATCACTTTTGAAACATCACTGTTTCCTAAAATACAAATCCTTTACCTTGCAAATGTTAATATCAAGCATTATCAAATAGCAGAGCACAAACCAAGAGCAAATAAACACAGGGCCTTATTTATGAAGGCCTTGCGCCACCAGTGCGTCACTTTCTTTCCATGTTTAAAGTGATGCACCGGCTGCACAAGGCAATCATGAATTAGACCCAAATATAAATTCCATTGATTTGCACTAAAAATCGTTTTTTGATTAACATTTTAGAAACACTGCTCTGAACCTATGTACAAGCACAGAATTTCACTTTTGAAACATCACTGTTTCCCAAAATACAAATCCTCTATTTTGCAAATATTAATATCAAGCATTATCAAAAAGCCAAAAACAAACCAAAAACAAATAAACTCAGGGCCTTATTTATGAAGGCCTTGCGCCACTAGTGCATCACTTATTACCCATGTTTAAAGTGATGCATCAGCTGCACAAGGCAATCATAAATAAGGGCCAAATGAAAATACCAATCAATTGCACCCAAAAATCGTTTTTTGAATAACATTTAAGAAACACTGCGCAGAACATATGTACAATCACTCAATATCACTTTTGAAACGTCACTTTTTCCAAAATTCAAATCCGCTACCTTGTAAATGTTAATATTAAGCATTATCAAAAAGCGGAACACAAACCAAAAGCAAACAAACTCAGGGCCTTATTTATGAAGTTCTTGTGCCTCCAGTGCATCACTTATTACCCATATTTAAAGTGATGCATCGGCTGCACAAGGCAATCATAAAAAAGGGCCAAATGAAAATACCAATTAATTGCACCCAAAATCGTTTTTTGAATAACATTTAAGAAACACTGCGCAGAACCTATGTACAACCACTCAATATCAGCTTTGAAAAATCACTGTGTCCCAAAATACAAATCCACTATCTTGCAAATGTTCATAATAAATATTATCAAAAAGCAAATAACAAATCAACAGCCAACAAACTCTGGGCCTTATTTATGAAGGTCTTGCGCCACAAGAGTGTCACTTATTTCCCATGTATAAAGTGATGCACCAGTTGCATAAGGCAATCATAAATAAGGGCCAAATGAAAATACCATTCATTTGCACCCAAAATCGTTTTTTGAATAACATTTAAAAAACACTGCGCAGAACCTATGTACAAGCACAGAATATCACTTTTGAAACGTCACTGTTTCCCAAAATACAAATCCTCTATCTTTCAAATGTTGATATCAAGCATTATCAAAAATCCAAAAACAAATCAACAGCAAACAAAGTCAGGGCCTTATTTATGAAGGCCGTGCGCCACCAGTGCGTCACTTATTACCCATGTTTAAAGTGATGCATCAGCTGTACAAGGCAATCATAAAAAAGGGCCAAATGAAAATACCAATCAATTGCACCCAAAAATCGTTTTTTGAATGACATTTAAGAAACACTGCGCAGAACCTATGTACAACCACTCAATATCAGCTTTGAAACATCACTGTGTCCCAAAATACAAATCCACTATCTTGCAAATGTTCATAATAAATATTATCAAAAAGCAAATAACAAATCAACAGCCAACAAACTCTGGGCCTTATTTATGAAGGTCTTGCACCACAAGAGTGTCACTTATTTCCCATGTATAAAGTGATGCACCAGTTGCATAAGGCAATCATAAATAAGGGCCAAATGAAAATACCATTCATTTGCACCCAAAATCGTTTTTTGAATAACATTTAAAAAACACTGCGCAGAACCTATGTACAAGCACAGAATATCACTTTTGAAACGTCACTGTTTCCCAAAATACAAATCCTCTATCATTCAAATGTTGATATCAAGCATTATCAAAAATCCAAAAACAAATCAACAGCAAACAAAGTCAGGGCCTTATTTATTAAGGCCTAGCGCCACAAGAGCGTCACTTATTTCCCATGTACAAAGTGATGCACCAGTTGCACAAGACAATCATAAAAAAGGGCCAAATGAAAATACCAATGAATTGCACCCAAAATCGTTTTTTGAATAACATTTAGGAAACACTGCACAGAACCTATGTACAACCACTCAATATCAGCTTTGAAAAATCACTGTGTCCCAAAATACAAATCCACTATCTTGCAAATGTTCATAATAAATATTATCAAAAAGCAAATAACAAATCAACAGCCAACAAACTCTGGGCCTTATTTATGAAGGTCTTGCGCCACAAGAGTTTCACTTATTTCCCATGTATAAAGTGATGCACCAGTTGCATAAGGCAATCATAAATAAGGGCCAAATGAAAATACCATTCATTTGCACCCAAAATCGTTTTTTGAATAACATTTAAAAAACACTGCGCAGAACCTATGTACAAGCACAGAATATCACTTTTGAAACGTCACTGTTTCCCAAAATACAAATCCTCTATCTTTCAAATGTTGATATCAAGCATTATCAAAAATCCCAAAACAAATCAACAGCAAACAAATTCAGGGCCTTATTTATGAAGGCCGTGCGCCACCAGTGCGTCACTTATTACCCATGTTTAAAGTGATGCATCAGCTGTACAAGGCAATCATAAAAAAGGGCCAAATGAAAATACCAATCAATTGCACCCAAAAATCGTTTTTTGAATAACATTTAAGAAACACTGCGCAGAACCTATGTACAACCACTCAATATCAGCTTTGAAACATCACTGTGTCCCAAAATACAAATCCACTATCTTGCAAATGTTCATAATAAATATTATCAAAAAGCAAATAACAAATCAACAGCCAACAAACTCTGGGCCTTATTTATGAAGGTCTTGCACCACAAGAGTGTCACTTATTTCCCATGTATAAAGTGATGCACCAGTTGCATAAGGCAATCATAAATAAGGGCCAAATGAAAATACCATTCATTTGCACCCAAAATCGTTTTTTGAATAACATTTAAAAAACACTGCGCAGAACCTATGTACAAGCACAGAATATCACTTTTGAAACGTCACTGTTTCCCAAAATACAAATCCTCTATCTTTCAAATGTTGATATCAAGCATTATCAAAAATCCAAAAACAAATCAACAGCAAACAAAGTCAGGGACTTATTTATGAAGGCCTTGCGCCACCAGTGTGTCACTTATTACCCATGTTTAAAGTGATGCATCAGCTGCACAAGGCAATCATAAAAAAGGGCCAAATGAAAATACCAATCAATTGCACCCAAAAATCGTTTTTTGAATAACATTTAAGAAACACTGCGCAGAACCTATGTACAACCACTCAATATCAGCTTTGAAACATCACTGTGTCCCAAAATACAAATCCACTATCTTGCAAATGTTCAAAATAAATATTATCAAAAAGCAAATAACAAATCAACAGCCAACAAACACTGGGCCTTATTTATGAAGGTCTTGCGCCACAAGAGTGTCACTTATTTCCCATGTATAAAGTGATGCACCAGTTGCATAAGGCAATCATAAATAAGGGCCAAATGAAAATACCATTCATTTGCACCCAAAATCGTTTTTTGAATAACATTTAAGAAACACTGCGCAGAACCTATGTACAACCACTCAATATCAGTTTTGAAACATCACTGTGTCCCAAAATACAAATCCACTATCTTGCATATGTTCACAATAAGTATTATCAAAAAGCAAATAACAAATCAACAGCCAACAAACTCAGGGCCTTATTTAAGAAGGCCTTGCGCCACAAGAGCGTCACTTATTTCCCATGTACAAAGTGATGCACCAGTTGCACAAGGCAATCATAAAAAAGGGCCGAATGAAAATACCATTCATTTGCACCCAAAATCATTTTTTGTATAACATTTTAGAAACACAACACAGGACTTATATACTAGCATACAATTTGACTTCTGAAACATAACTATCTGCTTCCAAATATTCTCCATAGAGCAAACAAGTCTCTATCTAAATTAAATAAATCATTACTTACCTTTACAAATGCTTAGGGAGATTGAAAACAGTGTCAGACACACACACCAATTTTTCTTTAGCAGAGCAAAAAGTGTGCACTCAATACACTGAAACCAAGACTGGCATAGAAAATCTCTAACTTTGTACACATATGCCTTAATTCAACCAATCAAAAGTCTTCCCTCACTATTTTCAAACCAACACCCTTCCCCCTCTCAGATCTTTCTATCTGTTACCATAGCAACTCCCTCCTAACTGAACTCTCAGGTTCAAAAGTTTATTGTACAATGTTGCAAATTAACTCAGCAAGGATGTTTGACCTCTCAATACACCAGCTTATCCAGGGTATTTTTGCTTTTAGTGACTTTTTTTAACCATTCAAATTGCTTCTTTCACACAACACAACTATGCACCCTAACTTTCAGTTTTCAAATATCTGAATCCACCAATCATTGCTTGTGATTCAAGAGCAGTGAAACTCCACAATTATTTTTTTATAAACTCCTACTGTTCCAACTGCCATTTCATTCCTACACTTCATCTGACTGCACCAGAACATTCTCTCACCATGTATTCTGTATGGATTATTGGACATAGCTACATCCACTGGGCTCAAAGGTATGCAGCAAGCAGAAATTATCACAACCTTGATTTATCAAATCTGGAAATCAAGTGGATTGGCCAGAGAGGATTGAGATGTCATCAATTGATACCATTGGTGAAAACCTTTTTGCATCTGCCAAGCCCTGACCTCTTAATAGTGCACTGTGGTGGAAATGATTTGGGCACTATGACTGGGGTTGGTCTGGAAATGCTCTTAAAGGACACCTTTGATCAATTGATGACACTTTTTCCACAAACTGCCTTGGTATATTCAAATATATGCCAAAGACAGAAATGGAACTGGTCCAACCAATTTTGTCCACAATTTGAGAAAGCACGGAAACATGTGAATAAATCTGTTTCTGCTTACATGAGAGACTGTGGAATGGGTTCAATATACAATAACAACTTGCGTTACAACATGCAAGACATCTACAGAGGAGATGGTGTGCACTTCTCAGATGAGGGAAATAGAATATTCCTCCTGAATTTAAGACTGTGCATTGGAACCTACTTGTAGGTACCTAACTCAACCACAGAACCCAAAAGCTCTTTTCAGAGCTACCCTACCTCTGATCATTCAAAACGTTTATCTTTTTCTAACTTTTTTCACTATTTTTCACCAAAGTACGCTTTCCGGTACGCTTACCGGTGCGCGTACCGGGCGCTTCCCCCGCGGAAAATAAATATATATTTTTTTTTAACCTTTATGAGCCTCCTAAGCCCCCCTCAGAAAACCTAGAGGGTCAAGAAGTCTCTACAGTGCCTCCTTCTAGCCATACCGAACATTGTTTGCCCTCCATCTTGTGTCTCGATTGTACCGAAACACAAAATGGAGGACTTCCGTTATGCTGCCGGTGCGCGTACCGGAGCGCGCACCTGTAAGCGCTCCATAAAAAAAGGTGGGAAAGTAATTTTCAGAAAAACCACTGGAGACACTTTCATTAAATATAGAATAAGCCTTACTACATAGCAGTCCCTACCATTTGCCCAAATTTGGTGGAATTCCATTGAGACATTTAGGCTACAGGCCTGTCTAAATATCCTGAGGTAAATTACATGACAAAAACACATATGAAATGTTAGAATTTACAACCAATTAAAAAGTTTCTTTCATTTTCTACGATTATTTCCTGACATTTGATTGGTTATGTACAAAAATATATTTAAAAGAAGAGAGGGAAACACAGCCATTTTGACTACTGCTTCCAGAAGTACATTTGAAAACAAATAACACTGACAACTTCAACTGATTTCTCCAAGGTAAGTTGTTATTTTAGAAAGTGAAGTATGTTGTGCACTTTAAGTTAATTTGAGAAAAAATATTATGTTAGTTATATACTATCCCTCTGTAATAGTTATAGATTGAGATAGACTTCTCTGTAATAGTTATGGATTGAGTTAGGCTTCTCTGGTATAATTATGAATTTACTTAGGCTTAATCACATGCACTTTTTAATAACTCTACTTCCTGCCTTAAACCATACACTGCCCAAAAATTAGTTGACTGTTAAAAACTCAAAAGTACCTGTCTAAACTTAAACCCAACAGTACCCTAACTCTACTAATATAGTTAATTTTTATGCAATTTTCAGAAAGAAAATGGGAGGAGAAAAACAAGCAAATGTTACTTCTATCGAAGTAAAGGTGGAAAATCCAGAAGAGCAAAAAGATAAAGTTGATTTCATGGATGACTCTTTGGATCAACAGTTTATAGAATGTTTGGAACAAATGGAATCATGTACTTATAATTATGAGGAAATACCGGACAATATTATGTTACAAGTTTTATTAAATTATGAAAAAGAATCAGAGGAATAAATTTATATTTAATAATTTTAAATTGTTTGAGACAATATTCATTTTTATATGTAATTCATGAAGTATTACCAAAATAATTATATTATAAAATGAGACTTATAGTATACTGTGCAACTTTTTTCTGTTACATAGTAAGTTTACTCATAGTTACTACCTTTCTCCCACTATATTATCTCCTATGTATATTTTACACCTCTTTTTCATCATAAGGGATCAGGATAGACTACCCATGATCCCCTAGAAATTCTCAGGGAGTGCTTAAAAGATCTGTTTCTGCTTTCCTGACAGACTATGTTATGGATTCCATATACCACAAAAACTTCAATAACAACATGCAAGATATCTACAGAGGAGATGGTGTACATTAAATTTAAGTCTCTGCATTGGTACCTACATGTAGGTACTTACATAAAATAAAAAAAAACAAAAAAAACAATTAATAAACATACAAATTTTTAAAGTGATTTTTTTCCCATGGTACGCTCCCCGGTGCGCTCCCCGGTGCACGTACCGGGCGCTTCCCTCGCGAAAATTGAAAAAAAACCCCACAATTTTTGAGACCCCGCGGGGCCCTTTAATGGCCCCCACATCAAACCTATGGGGACAGGGGGTGTCTACTCTGCCCCCTTATGGTCTTTTACCCCTTTGTTTTGGCCACCTCTCATGTCTCGATCCTACCGAGACACAAGATGGCGGCCGCTCCGGACTGTTTAGAATGTTTACAGACAACCGACAGCCAATCAGCTTTCCGTGCGCAATTCGCGTGACGCACCCGGTATGATCCCCGGTGCGCGTACCGGGGCGCGGCTCTAGATATATATATTTTTTTGAACCTAAATTACTCAAAATCCATTGGAGCACATATCTCGAGACATAGCAAAGGCACATCGGGCTACCAGTCCCTACAATTTTGCCAAGTTTGGTGTAAATCCATTCAGCCGTTCGGGCTAAAAGTGAAATCGACCGCCCTATGGAAATTAACATGGGGAAAACGCGTTTTGGGACCCCCCTTTTATCTCGGCCCCTGCTTGACAAATCCCCCCCAAACTTTCAGGGAAGGACCGGGGCGCCGCGAGGCCATTTTGAGGAAATTTTCAGGCAGATTCGTCAACCGAAGCCAAAGTTATTCCAAATAGAATTTTGAGATTTAACATTGAAAAAAATCCTAACTATAACTACCTACTGGCGACCGCCAGTAGGTAATATATATATTTATTGTTTGATTTGTTAAATCATTACAATCCACATGTAAATAGATTAAACATAGAAAAATATTAAAATATGTTTTTTTCCACTAGGGACTACCCATCATTCTAAATTGAGATAAAGCAAAAAAGTAGTTGATATGAAATGTATTCTAATACAAGGTAACCATCGCTTACTTAAAACCTTGTGGAAACGTAGTATCGTTAAATACAATTAATGATAATAAAAAATAAAATTAGAGGTTACTTCCAAAAACTACAGATAAGGCCCCAAGTTGTAAAAAGGTATCCCAAAGTTCATGTACAGTTCAGAGTGCCAACAGTCTATTATCATTAGTCGATGGCATGTCATCGAGTTTGTGTTCCGTATTGTGGCAGGGGCAGAGTACACAGATTTTGCTGGGAAGCTGCTTCATAGATATACCACTATTTTAGTCACCTGTGCGCGTTCCTTGGTTTTAGTACTGGGTCTGGAGTTTGCTGGTTAAGTATGCGATATGCATGGTGCATAAAGATTGTGAAGCTTATGGTTAAATCAGTGTTCTCTGGATTCACTCAAACAATATGTGTTACAAACAGTATTACTGTTTATTAGTACACAAATTATCCTATTTAGGTGTTGTTCTATCTTAGTATATACCTTTATTACTCAAAAACTTTTTTTAAAACACTCACACTTATTGGATAATGTCAACAATTATGTCATTTGAGATGCCATAAGTAATGTCATGAGTGATGTCATTGAGCATGTCAAGAGTGATGTAATATGTGAGGTCATAAGCAGTGCATTGCGGGGCATATTTTATAGTTAGCTCAGGGAACTATAACAGCTGAATTTCACTGGTTTTGTGAAATGTGAGCCTTAATATAACATCCTTGTAACGTTTGTTTTTACAGTGAATTGGTAAGGTTTTTTAAATTCAATTTCCTAACTGTAAAATCCCGCTAACCTTTGTTTTTATAGTGAATTTTTAAGGTTTTTTAAATTCTATTTCCTATCTGTAACCTTTGAAAATTGGTGTGTGAGTGAATAAAGGAATGCCTTAGTGGGTGTTTGGCTAAGTGTGTGAACCTCTTGATAGGTGTGTGACTGGGTATTTGTGTGTCTGAGTGGGTCTGGGACTACCTGCATAAGTGTCTCATTGGGTGTTTGAGTGGGTGCATCACTATTTAATTAAGTTTATGATTGTTTGAGTAGATGTATAAGTGGGTGCATGAGTGTCTGAGTGGGTCAGGGTACATAAAATGTAAGTCTATTTGACACTTGATAGATACCTATAACATGCTAGGTGAAGCTTTCAGTGAGAGAGCACAGACAGGGTCTGCACTAGTAGCCATCCGCTATGTTTGAAGTCCTGTTTCTGTACATTTTTGATAAGTTTGTGTTAGTACTTGCCCACATATGTCATAGTGTAGGAGTACACCTCTATTAGACATGAGATGTTTAAGTAAATATGCCGGTATGTACCTCTCTGCTATAATACCTCTACGGCTGCCTAAATCTGTATGTAAATGATATTATGTTATTGTGATTTATAGTGTGTGCAGCAACTCCAAGGAATGTCCTGATGCTGGGCAGACATAACAGCACCTACAGTGATGACCTATGCAGCTTGTGGGCAGAACCACGTCTTTAGTTTTTTCCTAAATGTGGTGGGATCAGGCATTATGTGTAGTTCCGCAGGGAGTTTGTTCCATATAACCGGCCCTAGATAGAAGAAGGATCTGCAACTCGTTCTATGCTGGCAGATTTTGGGACTCTAGCCAAGTGTTCAAAAGAAGAGCATAAAGTTCTGGCAGGGACATAGGCGCAAATCCTCTTCCTCAGATAGCCTGCCCCTGAGTCATGCTGGGCTGTAAGTACAGGGACCATGGATTTAAACAATATTTTGTTTATTGGAAGTAAGTAAAGGGCCTTCAAATGGGAGGATATATGTGTTCTCAGAGGGAAGTTGAGAAACAACTGGCCTGCTGGATTCTGGACCACCTGAAGTCTACCTAGGAGGAACTCCAGAAGGCCTAAGTAGAGAGCATTTCCATAATCCAATTTAGAGGTAGTTAATCAGTGGCGACTGGTTTTAATGGGTGAAAGGGGTGTTGCCCTACCAGTGGCCAGGAGAAGAAGAGAGAGAACTTACACAATGTGGAGCAGCAGCTTTAAATTAAGCGCTCCGCTCACTGCTTGATGCAAATTTAGGTTTTTTATTTTAAAGGAAGGGTTGAGGTCAGAGATGAGGCCTACTGAACATGTGCCTGCCGGGGGCAAGGGCTATTGCTCGCCCTCAAGGCATACGCAATGAGAGTGATGTCAGCATGATGGGAGTGGCCGGAGGAATCGGTAATGATTAGCTTTTAAATTGGGTGCTTATGCTGTAGCCTTGGCATTTTCAGCAGAGCGCCATTGAACTAAGTGGTAAGGAGCAGGGCTGGCCTACATCAACAAAGTTGAGTGGGTGGCACCAACTGAAGCACTCACTTCATGTTTATGCCACTGTTTAAGCTTCCTGATTGTACAAAGGAAGCTAGGGGAGTGGGCTCTGGATGAGTTTGTCCATGCAGCGGCAGCTCCGATTTCAGTTCCTTGGTAATGAGCATGCAGCAGGTGTTCTTGTTGGCTCATGTTTATCGTTCAGGAGGGAAAGCACTGGCGCGCAAAGTATAATGGCAGTGCAGTGTGCAGTCACAGTGGAAGGCTTGGGTGAGAAGAGAACAAGGTGTAAAATAATTAATTGGAAGCTATAGCCATTGAATTGATAGTTGATAATACCAGGATGTTAAGGGCAGTGCCCAGATCTGAGAGGAAAGTGCAAAGCAAGCTGCAGCAGGTCCTATAGAGGAACAATGGGAGGATGGGGCATGTGTGATATGTTCTCTCTGTGGGGCCTCTTTAAGCATGGTTGGTGCCTTGTCTCTGACCGCTCTTGAAAGTGGTAGCCAGGAAGAGTTTGTGGATGCTCAAAGGGAGGTAGCAATGTGTGTATCAGGCTAGTAGCGAAGAAGATCAACAATTGCTCCCCGCAAGGCACTTGAGGTATCCTCACATTTTCTCCATGAAGAGTACAGCGGAGGTGCGGTCGGTGGTTTTCATTTCATTCGGTTTATGTGCACATTCAATTTCAAACGCATCAGCCTCAATACAAATTCAAGTCAAGAGTGAATTCCTAAAGTTGCCAAAACCCAGGGCCGTGGGTATCTAATTTGAAATCAATCGTCTCAAAACAAAATTCTCTTGATTTTATTTCATGGAAAACATTTAGCTGTAGCAATTAACAGTGTTCACAAGAACCTGGTCCAATTACAATCCATTATTTTAGGGGCGTTGTGAATGCAGATATATTTCAGAACTTTGGGGATAAATTATTTCTGAGTGTCCTTGTTAGCAGCGAATACACTTCTTCAAGCCACAACGGGAAGACAGAAGGTGCAAGACTGTGGACGGGCACGTACACAATTAGGATGGAAGGAGACTGGGGTTCACCCGTTCAGCGCAACATACACACAAACTAACTAGATTTGAAATAAACAGCTGAGGTCCAGAGAGGAGGGTAGACACATGGACTATGTATGGCGAGAGAAGCATGGGTGGCAGTTCAAGCCCCTGATGTTGTGTCTGAATCCGAAAGCACAGCAGTCAAGAGTGTGGAAGCTAGAAGTCTCTGGAAATAATCGCTGTGCTTTAAACTCGGGTGACCTAACCTCCAGATATCAGGTCCTCTCTGAAGCCACCTCTTTATTTTAGATTCTTTAACAGAACTGCAAGTGTGATCCCTCTCGTATTTCATGTAAATCTCTTGTTCTTATTGTAGGAAGGTGGATATCTGACTATGGTTACCCCCAAACTTTTTGCCTGGTGTTTAGCTGATTTTTGACATAGTTGGCCTGGGATCCTGCTATTCAGGGCCCCAGGCTGATTGCACTCTCCTTAAAATGGACTCCATGTACCTTAGGTGCATTACGAATTGGAACTGGTTCACCTTATTGGCCCCTGTAACAGTGTACCCTAGGTACCCAGGGCATAGGTGTTACCAAGGCCTACCAGGGGCTGCAGCATGTATTGTGCCACCCCTGGCCTGGCCTCCATATTTGACACAACTGGCTGATCACTCAACTGGGGTAAGTTGGTGTAATCACCTCTTACTTAGATATAGTATCCCTATATCTAACCTTAACTGGACACATATGTTCCTATCAGCCACTCCTATGGAAGGCCTCAACAATCCTGGAGGCAGAGTGCTTGGAAATATGTGAGATGGTGCTCTAGCATGAGCTGAGCCTGTCTGCAGCTGTCGGGAACCACTCCCTTAGCTGTTCCGGGATATTGCCATACCATATACTCTTAAGTGCATTATAATCCTCGTGGTTATTTGCTATCTTTGGTTTGGCTTTATAAAAACATGTCGAGTAAGGTGTCATACGAATTGGAATACTATCCCCTCGACAGGTCTGTCGACGGGGATAGCATTCCACCCTGCTAGAGGGACACGACATGTGTGTAGCCTTAACCCCGGTTAAAGTTAACCAGAGCCTCAGCATCACAAAATGGATGCTGCCACCACAGACACAAGTCTGACCTCCTGCTGCTGGGAGTCCTTCCAGCGAGGGAAGCTTGGACAAAGGGTTTCCTGCCAGGGCTGAATAGATTGAGACATGCCCGGGACACACAAGGTGTCCCCGTGCATAAGCCAGTCCAAACCGGTCCTGGGACTTTCCAGACCCAGGCCTGGCGAGGAGCTGGACAAAGGAAAGGGGGTGTAACCGCCCCCCTTCCTGGTTCCACCCAGAGGAGGGACCTAGTAGGTGATCCACCCCTCAGATTGGGAATAAGAGTTGGAGCAGTGCCATTGCACAGCAGATCATCCTGAATCAACTTTACATGAAGAAGAAGACTGGACTTCGACATTCTGCTGCACAGAAGACTGAAGAGAATCTCCCTTGTGGCCTAGGAGTGGCCACCCTGTGAACACAGGTACCAACCAGCGAATCGACATCTGCTTTGCCACCGCCTCCCGCCGGAGCCCGAGCCCAGAGCCTGACAAGACCCAGACTCCCAGACTTCTCACCGCCCGATCCACAGTCCCTGCAAAGAAGGGACCAGTGGAGGCACCGAGAGACGTGGGACCGGACTTCTTGGAAGACACCCGAAAATCTGCCTGCGCAGCACCAGAGGCATCTTCGATGCTGTGCTTTAGGAACTGAGAACCCTCACCACGGAGCAGCCTTTGCACCGAAGATCAGCCCCCCAGGATCTCCACGATCTGCGTGGGGCCCTTTTGCATTGTGCCACTCGACGCGCCATCCCGGCCACTAGCCACGTGGTCAGCGGCCATCTTGGCAACAAAACCGAAAAACTACACTGCAGGTCTGGTTGCTCCAGACTTGCCCTCGCTCCTGTAAAAAGGAGCACCCGCTTTGACCTTGCTGGTCCGAGAACTAAGCATTTTTTGACACCTGTGTGGCTTGCATTAGCCAAGGCCTGTTTGCTCCGATCAAGTTGCCGACACCGCCAACAGCGAGAAACCTGCGTGGGACAGCTCGTGACCGACTCCTGGATGTCCTCGACCCTCCGGTGTCCACGTGGCTGCAGAGAGAAGCTACACCTCAACGCCTGTTTGCACCCGACATCGCCTGGTTCCAATCTGGTTCCACGGTAGTCACTGGCTAGTGACTTTGAACATTGTCCCCTCTGCTTTCAGGTCTTCACATCTTCAGATCCACCCTTGGATCCACCAGAACTCTTCACAACGACCCGCCTGCAGCATCGTCAGCTCCAAGCACCATCGACCAGCGTGACGAAACCCGACACTACTTCGACCCTGTGCACCCGCTTCCTGTGGGGGAGGTAACTCAGCTCCGCCGGTGTTCCTACACTGGTACACATCACTAGGGACTGTGTCTCAAGTTTCAGCTTTCTAGGTCACTTGGAAGGTTCCGAACTAACTAAGTTTGTACTTTTTACGCACCATAGACTTTGCATTGGTGAGTGCGTGCACTTTAAACACTGCACCCGAGTCCCGCGGGCCTTTTCCGACTTAGTCCCTGCTAGTCTCGAATAGCTCCAGCAATTCCCAAGGCCCTAGGCCTGTTTCCTTTCAGATTGGTATCTCTTATACCACTTTCTTAGTATATGGTTTAGGTGGCCCCTAGGGCTCATCCATATTGTGCAACTTTTGTGTATTTTAAACTGTCTTGTGTTTAACGCTTGTGCTTCTGTGCTCATAAAGAGTCCAGGGGATACTTTTAGTTAATAAACCAATATATATTTTCAATATATATCTGTGTGGTGTCCTTTCATTTGGTATTCAAGGGGGTTGTGTATGGTAATACAGCTGGCTTCACATGCCTTTCAGAGTTTAGCCTAAGACTGCTTTGTCTACGTTACCACTAGGATAACTGGTCTATAAGGTTGACTTACAACCAATCATCATAAGGGTTGCTTGGCATGGTACAGAGTGATCACTAGAATTAGTGAGCATTATATACCAGGCCAACTTCTCACATTGGTGAGCAGCGGATTGGGATCTGAGCTTGCTGTTGTTTTACCATTACAATCTTTGAGATTATCATTTGAAAGATCATACAGGTACCTTTTAGGTACATATAAAACAAGACTAGTATACTTAAGTTCTACTGAACTTAGTTGTTGTAGAGGAAAGGGAGTAGCACACCCTAACTACAACTACTAGATAGGTTTAGTAGGTAAACACCAGTGTAGGTAGATTGCAACATATCCACCCACACTAGAGCAATGTCTGGAGCAGAGGGTTCCACTGGGAATGTCTCTGTTGAGAGTGACCCTCCAAGGGCACCATCCAAATTTGCTATTTTTTCCTTTAAGGAATTAAGACAGCTTTGTGTCTTAAGGGGTCTGAAGACAGGGCCTTCCCCTACTACAGACCACCTTAGAGAGCTCTTAGACCAGTCTGAGACTCTAAAGACCTCTAAGGCTGACCCCACAGGGAATGCTGAAGGAGGCCATCCTTCTGAGGATGACACTGCAGAAGCCCCTGTCCCTATAATCCTGGTAGATGAGGAAGCCCCCATCACTGGAGCTCCTCAGACAGATGAGGAGGAGGAAGAGGAAGAAGAGACAGTAGGGGGAGCAGTGAGTCAGATGATGACAGAAATAGTCCCGTACTGGTCAGTAGACTGAACCAGGCTAACTTAAGCCTATTTGGGACTGAATCTGGTAACAACCCATTCAGACCCCCAGGTGGACTTAACCAGAAGCCTAGGAGGAGAAGGACTCACTCAGGTTACTCTACCAACTCCCATGCTTCTAGAGGTTCTCATGGTCACTCCAGAAGGGAGATGACTAGCCCTCAGAGAAGGGAACATGAGGCCAAAATGAGAGAGGCTGAATTGAGGATCCAGAGACAAGAGTTAGAGGTTGCCCCGGCCCAAGAGAAACTTGCTAGAGCAAGACAGCCTAGAGAGAGTGGGGTAATAGAACCCACTGGTGGCAGCAATATCCACAAGGATAAAGACAGGTCTTTTGATAACAGAAACCTGAGTAAGATTGTGCCCCCCTACAAAGCTGGGGATGATATCCACAAATGGATAACTGCAATGGAGAGAGCCTGCAGAGTACAGCAGATCCCTCAGGAGCAGTGGGCAGCAATCTTGTGGCTCTCCTTTGAAGGTAGAGGCCGAGACAGACTCCTCACAGTTAGTGATGGGGATTCTAGAAACTACCTGGTCCTGAAGAGTGCTCTGATTGATGGGTTAGGCTTAACCACTGAACAGTACAGGTTAATGTTCAGAGATACCCAGAAGACACAGACTCAGGACTGGTCTGAATTTGTTGAGTGTGCCACTAAGGCTCTGGAGGGCTGGTTGCTGGGAAGTAAGGTTACTGACTATACAGGATTGTATCATTTAATCATGAGAGAGCAAATCTTAAGTAATTGTCAAAATCAGCTTCTACATCTGCACCTGGTTGACTCTGATCTGACCTCCCCACAAGAATTGGGTAGGAGGGCAGACAAATGGGTCAGAACCAGGATCAGGCCTAAGAACCAGGGTGGTGACCAAAAGAAAGAGACTACCAAGCCTCAAGAGAAGGGTGGGGATAAAAGTAAGGAAAAGACTTCCCCAGGGCCCCAAAACTCCAAGAATGGGGGTGGGTCCCAAGACACTTCTACAACCCAGAAAAAGCCTTATTGTCATACCTGTAAACAGGTTGGGCATTACAAAACAGACAGCTGTTGTCCCAAGAATGGCAATAAAGAGAATATACCTCCAGGTAAGTCTCCAACACCTCCTGTCACTGTTAGCAGTGGCCCCCCAGGTGGTGGGAACACCCCCAAGAATTTGGGTGGGTTTACTTTTAGAGGTCAGGTGGACTCTGGCCTATCCAGGTCCCCTAACTCAGATTCTCTTGTCTATGTGACTGGCATGGGGTTTGCCAATTTCACTGCTTGCCCAAACACTTTGAGCAAGTATAGACAGGAGCCCCTCATCAATGGCTTGAAAGTTGAGGCCTTCAGAGACACAGGGGCCTGCATCACCATGGTAGCTGAATGTCTAGTCCCCTCAAGGCAACTTTTACCTGATGCCAGATATCAGGTGACAAACATTGATGGCATAGAAACCAATCATCCCATGGCAGTAGTCAATCTTAGCTGGGGAGGTGTCACTGGCCCAAAGAGAGTGGCAGTGTCAGCAAACTTGCCTGTAGATTGCCTACTGGGTAATGATTTGGAAATCTCAGCCTGGGCTGATGTTGAACAGCAAACCCATTCTAGAATGGTAAATCTCCATGGAAAGGTTAGTGGGGCTGTGATGACTACAGCCCCAATCCAAGATGTCCTTCCTGAAAAGGTTGGGAGGGCTGAGCAAACCTCAGCCCCATCTTTAGATAACCTCCCTCCTGAAAAGAGTAGCAGGGCTGTACTGGTAACAGCCCATACCCAAACTGAGTCTCCTCCTGAAAAGGTTGGTGGGGCTGTGATGGCCACAGCCCAAACTCAAACTGATACATGGGTAGTGAAGCCTGAAATGATGGATCACTCCACCCAAACTGAGAGCATTGAGGAGGAAGAGAAATCTCCCTCCCACCATACTTTAGGAAAGGATCAGCCTCCTCATGGAACTGATCTTACCCCTGATGAAGGAACTGTCCCAGAGGTTGTTAGGCCTGGCCTGACAGAGCCTCTGATGGCAGTAGACCCTTCTCAGGTGGGACCCAGTCTGGAGCAGGTAACCTGCCCCTCTCTACCTTGCCTTACTCAGCCCAGGGCTGCAGAGGACAAGAAGGACAGTGAGACCCAAAGGGGCCCCTGTCAAATAAAGCACCCCCATCAACAGATTAGGGGCACCGAAACTAGTAGCCCTAGTGAGGTGCAAACTTTTAAAACTCCTGAGGGATCCCCCTTAAAAGTAGTTAGGGACCTCCCCCAGATGGATATAGTTGGGCACAGCCAAACCTGGGACCCTAAGGGCCCAAACCTGAACTGTCCCTCCAGTAAGCCAAACAGAGGGACTCAGCCTCCAGCCTTAGGTAGCCAGAGGTTGACCCTGAGAGCACAGTGCAACTCAGTCAGAGAAAGAAAGGCACCCAGGGTGGAGAGTGATTGGAGGAAGCTGAGCCCTACAGAGGAAACTCACTTCAGTACTCCATCTCAACACCAGCCTTTGACTTTGCAAAGACACACCTCAGGTAGAGATTCCCTATGGTGGAGACCCTCAGATACCCTTAGGGCGAGGGATTGCTTAGTGGACCATGAGACAGGGGGTTACCAAGCAAGAGCTGGTACTTCCTTATATGGCCACTTAGGCAATATAGGCTTACCTGGTCAAGGATAGCCTTATCTCCTTTCGTTTGGGGGGGGGGGTTATGTAGGAAGGTGGATATCTGACTATGGTTACCCCCAAACTTTTTGCCTGGTGTTTAGCTGGTTTTTGACATAGTTGGCCTGGGATCCTGCTATTCAGGGCCCCAGGCTGATTGCTCGCTCCTTAAAATGGACTCCATGTACCTTAGGTGCATTACGAATTGGAACTGGTTCACCTTATTGGCCCCTGTAACAGTGTACCCTAGGTACCCAGGGCATAGGTGTTACCAAGGCCTACCAGGGTCTGCAGCATGTATTGTGCCACCCCTGGCCTGGCATCCATATTTGACACAACTGGCTGATCACTCAGCTGGGGTAAGTTGGTGTAATCACCTCTTACTTAGATATAGTATCCCTATATCTAACCTTAACTGGACACACATGTTCCTATCAGCCACTCCTATGGAAGGCCTCAACAATCCTGGAGGCAGAGTGCTTGGAAATATGTGAGATGGTGCTCTAGCATGAGCTGAGCCTGTCTGCAGCTGTCGGGAACCACTCCCTTAGCTGTTCCGGGATATTGCCATACCATATACTCTTAAGTGCATTATAATCCTCGCGGTTATTTGCTATCTTTGGTTTGGCTTTATCAAAACATATCGAGTAAGGTGTCATACGAATTGGAATACTATCCCCTCGACAGTTCTGTCGACGGGGATAGCATTCCACCCTGCTAGAGGGACACGACATGTGTGTAGCCTTAACCCCGGTTAAAGTTAACCAGAGCCTCAGCATCACAAAATGGATGCTGCCACAACAGACACAAGTCTGACCGCCTGCTGCTGGGAGTCCTTCCAGCGAGGGAGGCTTGGACAAAGGGTTTCCTGCCTTGGGAAGTGCGAGCACCACCCCAGACAGGGTTTTGTGTATTGGGTAGGACAGGGCTGAATAGATTGAGACATGCCCGGGGCACACAAGGTGTCCCCGTGCATAAGCCAGTCCAAACCGGTCCTGGGGCTTTCCAGACCCAGGCCTGGCGAGGAGCTGGACAAAGGAAAGGGGGTGTAACCGCCCCCTTTCCTGGTTCCACCCAGAGGAGGGACCTAGTAGGTGATCCACCCCTCAGATTGGGAATAAGAGTGGGAGCAGTGCCATTGCACAGCAGATCATCCTGAATCAACTTTACACGAAGAAGAAGACTGGACTTCGACATTCTGCTGCACAGAAGACTGAAGAGAATCTCCTTTGTGGCCTAGGAGTGGCCACCCTGTGAACACAGGTACCAACCAGCGAATCAACGTCTGCTTTGCCACTGCCTCCCGCCGGAGCCCGAGCCCAGAGCCTTACAAGACCCAGACTCCCAGACTTCTCACTGCCCGAACCATAGTCCCTGCAAAGAAGGGACCCGTGGAGGCACCGAGAGATGTGGGACCGGACTTCTTGGAAGACACCCGAAGAGCTGCCTGCTCAGCACCAGAGGCATCCTCGACATTGTGCTTTGGGGACTAAGAACCCCCACCACCGAGCAGCCCTTGCACAGAAGATCAGCCCCCCAGCATCTCCACGATCTGCGTGAGGCCCTTTTGCATTGTGCCACTCGACGCGCCATCCTGGCCACTAGCCACATGGTCAGCGGCCATCTTGGCGACAAAACCGAAGAACTACACTGTGGGTCTGGTTGCTCCAGACTTGCCCTCGCTCCTGTAAAAAGGAGCACCCGCTCTGATCTTGCTGGTCCGAGTACTAAGCCTTTTTTGACTCCTGCGTGGCTTGCATTAGCCAAGGCCTGTTTCCTTAGATCAAGTTGCCGACACCGCCAACAGCGAGAAGCCTGCGTGGGACAGCTCGTGACCGACTCCTGGACGTCCTCGACCCCCGGTGTCCACGTGGCTGCAGAGAGAATCTACACCTCAACGCCTGTTTGCACCCAACATCGCCTGGTTCCAATCTGGTTCCACGGTAGTCACTGGCTAGTGACTTTGAACATTGTCCCCTCTGCTTTCAGGTCTTCACATCTTCAGATCCACCCTTGGATCCACCGGAACTCTTCACATCGAGCCGCCTGCAGCATCTTCAGCTCCAAGCACCATCGACCAGCGTGACGAAACCTGACACTACTTTGACCCTGTGCACCCGCTTCCTGTGGGTGAGGTAACCCAGCTCCGCTGGTGTTCCTACACTGGTACACATCACTAGGGCCTGTGTCTCAAGTTTCAGCTTTCTAGGTCACTCGGAAGGTTCCGAACTAACTAACTTTGTACTTTTTACGCACCATAGACTTTGCATTGGTGAGTGCGTGCACTTTAAACACTGCACCCGAGTCCCGCGGGCCTTTCCCAACTTAGTCCCTGCTAGTCTCAAATAGCTCCAGCAATTCCCAAGGCTCTAGGCCTGTTTCCTTTCAGATTGGTATCTCTTATACCACTTTCTTAGTATATGGTTTAGGTGGCCCCTAGGGCTCATCCATATTGTGCAACTTTTGTGTATTTTAAACTGTCTTGTGTTTAACGCTTGTGCTTCTGTGCTCATAAAGAGTCCAGGGGATACTTTTAGTTAATAAACCAATATATATTTTCAATATATATCTGTGTGGTGTCCTTTCATTTGTTTTTCAAGGGGGTTGTGTATGGTAATACAGCTGGCTTCACATGCCTTTCAGAGTTTAGCCTAAGACTGCTTTTTCCACGTTACGACTAGGATAACTGGTCTATAAGGTTGACTTACAACCAATCATCATAAGGGTTGCTTGGCATGGTACAGAGTGATCACTAGAATTAGTGAGCATTATATACCAGGCCAACTTCTCACACTTATAAAATGTTGTCACTTGCTGATGTCTTAAATCAAATGTTCTGTTGTTGCTGCAATGCTGTTTGAAACCTACCACTATGGCGCAAAGTGGGGGATGGGCTACTTCCAAAAGGCCTCTGTGGCTGTGCTCTGTAAAGCAATTTAGTAGAAACTGTGCAAATTAAGTTTTAGTGATATTCATACATTACCTCACTGCTCTGTGTGCTGAGCTACATTGGTTCTTTTGTCTCTGTGTGTGATGCACACCAACTTCTCTCAACAACGAGGCAGTGTTTCAAGTGGGCACCTACTGCATAAGCAGCAGCCATAGTTTCAAAATGGTTGCCCACCAAATGCTCTTTTGAAATGCAAACGAGGGGATGTTTCTCTCTTCTCTTCTGTCCTCCTTTGATGTTGGTTTCAGGATGTTTGTCATGCTTTATTATGCATGCAAGATCCTGCTGGACTCCTGGAGTTTCCTTCGCCAAAGTGTTACAGCCCATGTGTTATCATTAAAAGTCTTTATTAGTGTACTACTTGGCATAGAGGCCTGTAAATGAACAAGTAACTTATTCAACTCAAAAGGACATCTCTCAATCGCAAAACATCATCCTTTATTGCATAGCTACAGCATACCTTAGAAGTGCGCTATGTGCACTAAAATGTGGGTTTGATACTTTGAAAAGACCTAAGACATGCCAAGAGAAGCTTGGAGTAAGTATACATAAACATGGTCTGCACTTGTAGTCCTCACCCATGATTCATGAATTATTTCTCTACATGACTCAGAAGGTTGTGGCAGTACTTTCCTACATATGTAAGTGAGTTTAGCACTACACCTGTATGAGTGCCATAAGATGTTTCAATAAATGTGCATATTTGTGACTGTGTTATTCGCTCTGTGGCTGTCTAAAAGTGTGTGTAAGTGGCTGCACAAATACTTAATTGCCTCCGTAAGGGAATAAAGAGCTAGGAACATATGAATACAGCTACATTTGAGTCTGCCGCAGCCATAAGTAGTTTCCAGTAAGTGAATGAATTTATACATGCTTCTACAGCTGTCTGATTAAGCTGCAGAGAGGGTCATTGCTTCTGTGAACATTCATATCAATTGCTTTAGGGGTGCATTCTCTATATAGTACTTTGCATAGGGGTCTACAAGTACTCAAGTAACGTATTTAATTCAAAAGGACATTTGTCAATCTCTTAAGCACAAAACAGTATCCTTTGTGGCATATGCACAGCATACCTTAAAAGTGTTTTGTGTGTACATGAAATGCATTTTTGAAGAGGGTAAAACTTGGGAGATACAACAGATACGTCTTATTAAACAACAATAGGTCACTCCCCAAGGAAATTTTCGGAGACTACACTATGGCAGAGTGGGCACTAAAGGGGGTTATACAAATTGGAGACTTTTATGCACAAGATGGCTTTATGCAATTTTCAGAGTTGAAAGGAAAATATGGCTTAGATAATAGGGGTTTCTTCAAATATCTACAGGTTAGAAGTTTTCTCAATAATAAAGTCGGGGGTCCGGCAGGTTTTAATAAAGTTGATATAATGGAGAAAATAAAAGGGTCGGGAGACTGCACTATTAAATCTCTTTATGCAGCATTGGTGAAAGACAAACAGGATGATTTAGTTAAATTTAGTACAAAATGGGAAGATAAATTGGGTATTGACCCTAGACTCTTTTATGATTCTTTGAAATTTGGATCGACGATATTATGCGCTGCCCCGCTGCAATCGCAGCATTATAAAACATTGTACTTTTTGTACTTTACTCCGGCAAAGATTGGTAAATGGGGTGGGAATCAAGGAATCAATTGTCCCAGATGTAATGAATTGGAAGCAGATAGTGTACACATTTTTGTTTTATGCCCACAACTAAGAACTTTGATTAGGGAAATTGAGGGGTTTTTGGCGAACTCATTGGATATTGCGATAACACTTACGCCAGCTTTGATTATGTTAGGAGTGAGTGATGATGTGCAGATTCAATACGCTGAATTTCTTTTTGTAGTAATGGCTGTCTATAGACTAACAATAGCTAGGGCATGGCTAGATAAAAACCCTCCGAAAATGCAATGCTGGCTGGCAAACACTTTATATGCATATAATATAGAGGAAAAATTTTTTGCCCGGAAGGGGAGGAGTGGAAGACGGTTGGGGAGAAGAATTTGGGAGCCACTATGTAAATGGAAAGAGAGCCAAAGAAGGAATAGTTAGGGGTAGAGGGAGGTAGCCGCCCTTACTTCTGATTTTGATGTTGAGTATTTTTGTTATTGGCTTTTTTTCTTCGTCGATCTTAGACTTTGCTTTTCACTGTTAGTAGATTTATATAATTGTGTACCCTGTGTTTGGCCACAAACCTATTGTATAATTTTTTTTTGTCAATATTTTAGGCTTGTGTTATTGGTAATGCTCATAATTAACTGTTGTAATAAAGGAAAATATAAAAAAAAAAAAAAAAGTGTTTTGTGTGTACTAAATCGTTGGTTTGATGCTTCATAAAAACCTATAACCTGCCAGCTGAAGCTTACAGTGACAGCGCACAGACATAGTCTGAACTAGTAGCCAGCACCCATTTTGAAATACTATTTCTATGAGTGATCTATGGCTAAACCCTGGCAACATCTAAAAAAGGTCTCTAAATCTCATCAAAAAGAGATATTGGAGCTTTGTGGAACACAGTTGTCTAAACAGGAGAAGTGCAGGGGAATTGAAATTCAGGTTCCTTAGTGTTAAAGATAAAAGGCAGCAAGAACATTTTTTGGACCAAATAGAACCACCATTTGCAAAAGCACTATACCTAAAATTAAGGCATGGTATTGATAATGATAATGATAATTACATTTATAAAGCACAACAATTACCCTGAGGTGTCATGGCACTATCTAGATCCTCTGGGACTGCAGGCAGAAAATACAAAATTAGAAAAACTGGCTCATTGTGAAAAAAGCCATTTTTATCCCTTTCCGAAAGGACAGGAGATCCATAGTGTTTCTTAAATGGAATGGCTGATCATTCCAAGCTTTTGGTGCACCGTTAATGAAGCTTTTGCCACCCCATCATGCTTTTTTTATGCGCAACACTGAGACCAGCTTGGCTCCTTTTGACCGCGGTGTTCTTTCAGGAATATACCATTGGAGTCGGTGCTTTAGATAATCTGGTCCCATGCCATGGAGAGCCTTAAAAACCAGGCATAGAGCCTTAAAACGTACTCCACTTTTGACTGAAAGCCAATGCAATTTCTTCATATCTTTGGAGACTGAGGAAAACCTTGACGTTCCTGTAAGCAGCCTAGCTGTAGCATTCTGCAAAATCTGCAGTTTATTCAAGGATGTTTGTTGAACGTTTAGGTAGAGCCCATTACAGTAGTCCAGTCTTGCCATTACAAGAGCCAAGACTACGGTTTGTCGGCTTTCCCGGGGCAAAGAAGGCAACACTTTCCCCAGCATTTTAATGGCGAACATAGTTTTTGATACCACCGCATTCACTTGGGGCTCAATAGTGAGTCTCTCATTAAGTATTACGCCCAAGTTTTTAACCTTTTTTGTGGGAACAGAAAGAGTGCTCATTGTGTCCGCCCACCAGTTGGGTGTCCAGAAGTTAGTGTTATTGCCAAACAATATAACCTTGGTTTTACCCAAATTAAGCTTGAGGCAATTCTTTGCCATCCAGATGCCCTCTGATTTCATAAACTCCTGGAAGCCTCCTTCAATACCTGCCTCGTTCCCACGTGTCAGTGATACCAGAATTTGAGTATCATCCACAAAGGAGGTAAGGCCTAATACAAATGCACTTATGACGGGAGCCTGCGCGCTAACATAAACATTGAAAGCGTTGGACTGAGAGAATACCCCGGAGGGACCCCACAAGGCAATGTGAAAGGATCGGACTGGTAGTACCCCAGTGCCACAATTTTTCTTCTGTCCACAAGAAAGGATCTTAAAAGAACCCAAGCTTTCCCATGAATTCCACATGCTTTTAAATGGTTCATCAGTATTACATGATGCACCGTATCAAAAGCGGCGGACAGGTCCAGCAGGATTAATGCTGCCCTGCCTCCCTGATCTACAGGTTCCCTGATTTCCTCTGTAGCTTTAATAAGTGCGAACTCTGTGCTGTGCCCCGCTCTAAAGCTATATTGAGTGGGATCCATCACTTGTGTTTCTGCTAGGAAGAGGTTTAGTTGTTTATTCAAGATTTTCTCTATCATTTTCGCAGGTAGAGGGAGTCTAGAAATTGGGCGAAAATTGTTCGGATCCTTGGAGTCAAGACTAGTCTTTTTTAGAAGGGGCAAGATGAATGCCAATTTCCATCGCAATGGGAAGCGTCCAGTTATGAACATCATAATAAATATAACTGTCAGTGAGCCAACAATGGCGCTCGGGGCAATTTGATCAACTCAACAGGACAAGGGCCGTGAGGTGAACCTGAGTTTACCTCCATAAGGGTATTTTGTGTGTCCCCTTGAGATCCTGACAGGAATTTGTCAAACGTGGGGTATGTAACCCCTACTGTTGAGGAATCCTCCCTGGTCATGTCCATCTGGACTGTACTTGCCTCACTGAAGGCAGAGAAAATGGATTCCACCTTGGACAGAAAGAAATTGGCCAATTCTTTACATAACTCTAGGCTTGGTTGAACTATAGCTGGCCTAGGCGAGGCCAAGGTGGCAACTGTTTTAAACAGTTCTTTGACTGAGTTCTTTGTTTTTTCAATGTGAATTGCATAGAATTTTTGTTTGGCCACAAAGATTAACTGTTTATAGTTCTGCAGGCTGAGTTTATAGAACTTTTTCTCAGTTTCCCTGTAGCTTCTCCTCCACTTCCGCTCGAACTGTTTACAGATGAGTTTTTGGTTTCTTCGCTCCTCCGTGAACCATGGGGCGGAAGGGTGTGTCCTTTTAGGTCGGAGGGTTTTAGTAGGAGATATTATGTCACATGCCTTCTCAAGCCATTCTCTGTAGGCCTGGCTTACCTCTTTCACTTCCAGCTGTAGTTGGGCAGCTGTGGAGGTGAGAAGTTCCTGCAGAGCAGTTTCCTCGATTTTGTTCCAGGCTCTTGTTTTTTTTTGTTCCTTAGGGCATGAGCCCCTTGTGCTTTGCTCCATCAGTCTTATCGCAAATTAAACGGAAGCATGGTCGGACCACACCAGGGGTAGGAGGCCCACTAATTGAAGGCTCTGTTGATTGGAAAAAATCCCATCCAGGGTCTGCCCACCCAGATGTGTAGGGCCAACTACAAGCTGCTTCAAGTCAGCGCTCAACATCATATAATTTAAAATCACTGTGTCTATTTCAGCTAGTGCTTCCAAATGTAAATTAAAATCTCCCATAATTGTAAAGGCCTCAGAGAGCGCCCCCTCTTCCAGTAAGCTACCAAGGGATGCTAAAAAGGGATTTCTCATTCCAGGCGGCCTACACAATAGACATCTTTTAAAGGTGTAATGATGGGATAGACAGAAGTTATATTACAAGGCCTCACATGTGTCTACTGGAACAGGCTGGAAGGCTGCCTTAATCGATTGATGATAGATCACTGCCAGGCCTACGCCTTTCCTCATCGGCCTATCTAATGTGTGGCATAGAAATTCTGGGGGGGTGGCCTTTTCTATATCTGGCCCTGATAAAGCATCTGTCCAGGCCTCTGTAATGAAAGCCAATTTGACATCCATCTCCTCAATAAGCCTGGCGCACTCTAGGCTATGTTTGACTAAGAACCTCGCATTCAGCAGAATGCATTTAAAAATAGGGGTTTCCCTGCCAGCTGCCTCTGTCCTTTTGTCTTCTCTTGTGCGTATAGGCAGACCTAGAATCCGGGGTATGCTGTTTCTGCAGCTAGGCCAGGCATCTGGGACGTTCGCTGGTAAGGCATCCAATGGTAGGCAGATACAGTCCCTGACTCTGCTTGTCCCCATTTGCTCTATCAGGGTAGATCTATCATAACTAAAAAATGGTACAGTAGCTGAGCTGTAACTTACAGGGGTCCTGGCGCAGGTGCCAGGTGCGGAAAGGCACAGATGCGTTTGACTTAGGCACGCCTTCGGCGTGCCAGCAGCGCGCCCGCTGCACGCTCGTGCCAGCCTGTCATTTATATGCAGGTCAGGAAAAGCCTAGTCTGCTGACCGCCGTTCCCCCCAAGATGGGGGCCCAGCCCGCCTCTCACATCCGTATCGATTCCCCTGTTTCCTGCCCCTGGGGGGTGGACGCAATAGAGTGAAGGTCTTTAAAATTAGTTAAAAGCAATTTCAGCAACTTCACCAATGTTAAAATGTGAAAGTATTAAAAAAGAATTTTAGCTGCAGAACATAGAATTGTGCAAATAAATGTGCAAGTAGCGCAAGGTGTCCCTAGCAGCTTCCTTCGTACTTCTCCCTGCTTAAGCCTCAGGAGATCTAGTGCTGCGCATTCGCGCCAGCCTGTGATTTATATGCAGGTCAGGGAAAGCATAGTCTGCTGACCGCCGTTCCCTCCAAGATGGCGGCCCGCCCGCATTTCACATCCGTATCGATTCCCCTGTTTCCTGCCCCTGGAAGGGTGGACGCGATAGAGTGAAGGTCTTTAAAATTAGTTAAACGCAATTTCAGCAACTTCAACAATGTTAAAATGTGAAAGTATTAAAAAACAATTTTAGCAGCAGAACATAGAATTGTCCAAATAAATGTGCAAATAGAGAAAGGTGCCCCTAGGAGCTTCCTTCGTACTTCTCCCAGCTCAAGCCTCAGGAGATCTAGTGCTGCGCTCATTCATCCAATTAATAGCTTTCGCAGTAATTGGAATGGTGTTGATATATTTTGCCCAGTTTCCGGGCATGTGAGATCGCACTTGAAACAGAAGGACACTTCCTATTTTTCTAACCTATGTACAGACTAGAACCTGGCTATTTCCAATCTGCCGGTTTCTGGCAGCTAACCGTTTAACGGAGATTGTTAGAATTTTAAAAAGTGATAGCACAGAATACCTACTCTTTGGATTGACTAGATATATGCTCCATGTATGGACAATAAGGAGCAGGGCATCGAAAATTTTGAACATCAAATGATCTTTTTTCTAAATTCATGTTCATGTTTGTTAAGTGCATACAATGCTGCGAAGACGAATCAAGTTATAAGGATATCTATGCTCCATGAGATTATGATTAGCAGGAACTTGTGGCATGTAATGATGGCAACATTATATTAACAACAAAATGCTAAAACACACCAGTGTAGCTAAAATATATTTGCTTATGAAATGGTTACCACTCACTGAGAGTGCCACCTAATGTGATAATAGGATTTTAACTCCTAGAAGGTTCAAACAACAGTATCAATATTCAATACAAAATATAACTTTTTTTAACCAGTAGAGGATAGGTTCAATTGTTGACCTTATTGTACATATTACAATTTTAATATAGTTTATTTGCAGACATTTCAATTGTGTCAGCACTAGACACTTTACTAAATACCAATACACGGATGATTGTCAATGGAAATCACCACATGGTCCTTGTATGTATCCCAAATTGAACAGTTACTGGGAGATGCCAATGTGAACTGCGATCAAGAAAGATCTGTTATCTACTTCATGCCCAAATTATTGTTTTATTCTGAGGTCTTGATGAGAAGACTATTTTTTCTCTCTTTAATCCTATTGTATATTGATGTGCTTTTATGCTAAAATCGAATAAATATTCTTATCTATCTATCTATCTATCTATCTATCTATCTATCTATCTATCTATCTATCTATCTATCTATCTATCTATCTATCTATCTATCTATCTATCTATCTATCTATCTATCTATCTATCTATCTATCTATCTATCTATCTATCTATCTATCTATCTATCTATCTGTCTGTCTATTCTATCTATCTATCTATCTATCTATCTATCTATCTATCTATCTATCTATCTATCTATCTATCTATCTATCTATCTATCTATCTATCTATCTATCTATCTATCTATCCATCTACTATTTCGCTGCATGGATGAGAAGATTATGTTAGTACTTGCCTACATATCTGAGAGAATGTTGAAAAATACCCCTATCAGTGCCATGAGATGTTTAAGTAAATGTGCTGGATTGTAACTGTCTGCTATAATACCTCTATTTCAGTCTAAATGTGTATGTAAGTGGTTGCAGAAATACTTCAGTGCCTGTGTTAGGCAAATAGAGGTACGTAGGTGTAACTGCAGCTACCTTAATCTCTGCTGCATGTATGAACAGTTTCTGATGAATGACTGAACTATTCATGCTTCTGTAGCTGTCTCAATAGCTAAACAGAGGTGTTATGTTTTTCTGAACATGTATGTCAGTTCATTTAGGGATGGCATACTCTATGTAGTACATGGCACAGGGTTGTGCAAGTGTCCAAGAAACGTATTAAACTGAAAAGAACATCTCTCATCTTATATGTACAACCAGCATGCTTTATAGCACACCTACAGAATCTCTCACATGTGATGTGTGCATACTGAAACTTTGATTTAAGACTTGAGAAACAGCTTTTACCTGGCAAATCAGGCTGCAAGTGAAAATGCACAAACATGACCTACACTAACAAGCATCATCTATGTTTGAATGAGTATTTCTCTACATGAATGAGAAGGTTGTGTCCGTTCTGCCAACATATCTGCGAAGTTGTAGGAGTACACCTATAGCAGTGCCATGACACCTTTAAGTAAATGTGCCAGTTTGTGACTGTCTATTTTAGCATCTCCATGACTCTCTAAATAACTATGTAAGCGGCTACATAAAAACACCTCAGGGCCTGTGTTAAGGAAAAGAGAGCAATATAGATGTGACTACAACTATGATTGAATCTGCTGCATGAACAATTAGTTTCTGGGTAAGTGACTGAAGGTATATGTGCCCCTTTAGCTGTCTGACTAGACAGTGTAACAGAACTACAACACCCTGAATGAATGTTCAACTCTTAATCTACGTTTTTTTTTACTACCAATTACACCATGTAGTAAGCAGCAAAAGTAAAACATACTAACTCAAAGCACCAGACTGTAAACCAACTTCTCACACACCAAGTCTGCAAATCGGACAAACTGTCACATTCTCATACACTCATAAATCACCTTATCTCACCTGTTATTAAACATACAAAGCCACTCACAAAATCACTCATACATTACCTCATAGAGTTCCAATATTTTCTCAAAAATATTTCATACTCTCTTATAAAATTCTTGCATACACATAGCTCTAATATTACTAACATATCTGAAATTTTATTTTACTGATCAAATATTATTTTTTAGTCTTACTAGATGTCACAAAATGTAAAAACTAAGCATAAGAATGGCACACCACTCTCACACAAAGCAAGTATTAATGATTTAATTAGATTTTTTATATGTTTTGCAAATTGTTCAAATGCCCGAGGGCATCTTGGTGCTGCTGCCCAGCAAATGCGTGCCCCCCAACTACTTTGGCTTCCTGCTCTCCTGGAACCTTCGACCACATCACTGAACTCCACTGGACCGACTACCGCTGCGTCCACTTCTCCTTCAAGAAACACACCACGCACAACCACCCGCAACAAATCCCGCACTGAAGCTGGAACAAGATCACTGAAGACCAGCTAATCACCACCCTCGCTGGAGGCCCACCAACCAACCCCACTGACACCGACACAGCCGCCTGATATTGACCTCTGCCTTCACCTATCCTGGCCCTAGTTCCCACCCTGTTTATCCCCTCGCTCTACTTCTCTCTACTTTCCTACTGCTGACCTCTGCCTTCACCTGTCCTGGCCCTTAGTCCCCACCCTGTGTATCTGTGAATTTTCCCTCGTCATGTGAGATCTAGCTATTTTGTCTGATGCCTGATGGAGCTACCTGGTTTAGCTATAGGGACGTCACCTACCCAGTCGGCTGCATACTCCCTCTATCTTTGTCTCTCCTTCTCTCCTCTCTCAATGTATTGAGACTGAACTATTTTATCGAATGCCCGATGGAGCTACCTGATTTAGCTATAGGGGAGATGGGCCATGGACTCCCTCCTTGGTCGTCACCTACCCAGTCGGCCGTTAGACAGACTTCATTTCGTCTCTCCTTGTTGTCTCTTCCCCTATCTCCCCTTTCTCTCCTTCCATGCCCCTCCCCTCTATGCTCCATTTATCTTGCCCTCCATGTTTTTTTTTATTGTTTTTCCCATCGAGACAGAGCTATTTGGCCAATGCCCGGTTGAACTATCTGATAGCTATAGAGGAGATGGGTTTTGGGACTTCCCCTCGACCGTCACCTACCCAGCCGGACTTTGGACAGACTTTCCTTTCATCTCTCTGCCAGTATCTCCCTACTATCCCTTTACCCTTACCCCCTTCCCCTGTACACTTCAATCATCCCGTCATCTATGCTCTTGCATTTATTTGTCTAGCAACTGATGTAAATTTAACTGACGTAATCTTGTAATGTAATTTTTGTGGTACCTCATTTAAAGCGCTCTGATACCTCCGGGTCTAGCCAGCGCTATATAAAATTCTTGAATAAATAAATGAATAAATAAATAAACTTCAGGCAATGGATCGACAACTGCGCCAACACTCTAACCCTGATCAGGAAACCCTCAAACAGACGCACCAACAGTAGGGCCATCTGGTTCACCACTGACCTCCAGGCATCCAAGCATACTTGCGGAAGACTCATGAAGAAGTGGCACCACAAACAGACACTGGACAACCATGCAACCCTCAGGAACGCCAGCCGCAAACACCACCAACTCAATTGAACAGCCAAAAGAACCTCCTTCAAGGAACGCATCAACAACAACGCGCACAGCAGCAAAGAGCTCTTCAACATTGTGAAGGAACTCACAAACCCCAGCTCCAGCTCCAACGACATCCTGCCATCGCCAGACCTCTGCGACTCCCTAGCCAACTTCTTCGACCACAAGATCGCAGACATCCACAACAGCTTTAACACCCAGACACCTCCGACAGCCACTGACATCTCAGACTCACCCTCAGACTCACCGCCCCCCAACTACACCGGCCTCCTGCTCTCCTGGAACCACTTCAACGACGATGACACCATCAAAATCATGAACACCATCCACTCCGGCTCACCATCTGACCCCTGCCACCACAAATCTTCAACAAAGCGAACTCCATCATCGCACCCCATCCCTGGAAGAACATCAACAGCTCCTTTAAGACCACCACTTTCCTGGAGAGCTGGAAACACGCAGAGATCAATGCCCTTCTCAGGAAACCCAGGGGGGACCCAAAGGACCTCAAGAACTTCTGGCTCATGTCCCTGCTACCATTCTTGGTGAAAGTCATTGAGAGAACTATCAACAGGCAACTGACCCACTTCCTAGAGGAGAACAACATCCTGGACTCGTCCCAATCCAGTTTCTGCAGCAACTGCAGCACCGAAACCGCCCACATTGTTGCCACCGACGACCTCAGGGCCCTGCTGAACCACAGCAAAACCACAGCCCTCATCCTCCTGGACCTCTCGGCTGCCTTTGCAACCATCTGCCACCACACCCTACGCTCACGCCTCCACAACGCAGGGATCTGCAATAAAACCCTGGCCTGGATGACCTCCTTCCTCACGTGCAGAACTCAGAGAGTCTGCCTCCCCCTTTCCAATCCGAAGCCACCAAGATCACCTGCGGCATACCCCAAGGATTCTCCCTCAGCCCGGCCCTTTTTAATATCTACATGGCACCGCTCACCAACATTATCCGATCCCACGACCTCAACATTGTCTCGTATGCCGACAACACCCAGCTGATCCTCTCCCTCACGAAGGACCCTGCCACCACCAAAACCAACCTCCACCAAGGAATGAAGGATGTCACAGAATGTATGAACAATAGTTGCCTGAAACTAAACTCTTACAAGATGGAGGACCTCAACCTTTTCTCCACCCCCTCTGCATAGGATGACTCCTGGTGGCTGACCACGCTGGGAGCTGCACCAACACCCAACAACCATGCACGCAAACTGGGGTTCATCCTGGACTCAACACTATCAATGACCCAGCATGTCAACGCCGTCTCAACTCCTGCTTCAACACCGTCCGCGTGCTTCGCAAGATCTACAGATGGTTCTCCACCAAAACCAGAAGGACGGTTACCCAAGCCCCTGTCAGCAGTAGGCTGGACTGCGGCAACGCCCTCTATGCAGGAACGACGGTCAAACGCCAGGGAAGACTTCAACGCATACAGAACGCCTCCGCTTGCCTCATCCTCAACATCCCCCATCACAGCCACATCACTGCTCACCTGAGGGACCTACACTGGCTCCCCATCAACAGGAGTATCACCTTCAAGCTCCTCACCCGTGCTCACAAAGCACTCCACAACGCCGGACCAACATACTTCAACAAACAACTGACCTTCTACAACCGAACCACCAGCTTCTCTCTGTTGCTCTCACCACCATTCCATGCATCCACTGAACAACCATCAGTGACAGATCTTTCTCCCACCTCACCACCAAGACATGGAGCACCCTCCTCATCCACCTGCACCAGACCCAGGACCTACTGACCTTCAGGACACTTCTCAATACCTCGTTGTTTGAGCAGTAGCAGCACCCCCTTTCCCCCCCTTCAGCACCTTGAGACCCTCACAGGTTAGTAGGGCGCACTACAAATCATTGATTGATTGATTGATTGATTGAAATGCCAGATTTTTAACAATGATAATATTGGTTACTTAGTTGCTAAAGAGCCAGGTTTTCAGGCATTTTCTAAAGGACCTATTGGGGTGGTTCTTTATCTCAACAGGGAGTGTGTTACAAATTGTGGCTGTTCCCGTAATGAAGCTCCTTCCACCCCAGTGTGCTCTCTTGGTTCTGGGGATCAGCAGGAGTTTAGCTGAGGAGGGCAGTACATTTCTAGCAGGTGAGTACCAGATCACACAGTTCTTGAAGTATTGTAGGCCGATGCCATGCAGTGCCTTGTAGGCTAGACACAGGGATTCAAATGTAATCATTTAGATTTCTGAAAGCCAGTGCAGATTTTTCATACCTTGGGACACCGACAGACATTTTGGGATATCCAGCAGCAAGCAAACTGATGAATTTTGAAGCTGCAGTAGCTTTTGCAGATATTTTTTGGGTATGTTTACATAAAGGACATTTACATATCCAATTTGGACAAGGCTAGTGCCGTCACAAACGTCTTTTGTAGGTCTAGAGGAATAAAAGGGAGGATCTTCCTAATCATCTTTAAGATAAAGAAGACTGTAGAAGCAAAGGGTGCTAATCTGATCTTTGAAGGTCGGTCTAGCATCAAAGATGAAGCCTACATCTTTAACCTTTTCATTGGTGATAAGAGGCTTCCCAAAGCTATTGTCCACCAGCTAGGAGACCAGAAGGAGATGTCCATACCCAGGAGGAGGATACTGTTTTCCCACCATTAAGTATTAGTTGGATCTCATTCATTGATTTACCTGATTCATTCATTTATTGAAGCATTCTGCTGTTTCTTTAAGGGAGCTGGATACTGAAGCCACAAGCTGAGAATCATCAGCATAGGAGACAACTGAGAAACCGAAGACTAATAATTCTGGACAGTGGTGTAACATAGAGAATAAAGAGATTAGAGCTCAGCGAGGAGCCCTGTGGTAACCCACAAGGTAATCTGAATTGCTCAGATGAGTATACTCCTATCTCCACGAATTGAACCCTGTCAGATAAGAATGATTTAGGCAACTTGGGAGCTGTGCATTTTATCCCTAAATCTGATAGCTGTTTGACCAATATATCATGGTTCACCATGTCGAAGGCCGCAGACACGTCCAATAAAACCAAGGTGGCCTTTCCTCTTGAGTCAAAAAAGGACTTAACTCTTTGGAAGTCATAACCAGGAGAGTCTCAGTGTTGTGTCCCTCTTGTAAACCATTAGGATGGATCTAGCAGTTTGTTGCTAGTTATTATAGTAGTGAGTTGTATGTTTAGCGCCTTTTCTAATACCTTTGCCACAAAGGATAATCTGGAGTTTGGCCTGTACCTGCTAGGTTCAAATAGATCTAGATTCGATTTTTTTATGAGTAGAAGGACTAAGGATATTTTCAAACTATATGCCTGATTTGATAATTTCATTATATATGGCCACCAATTTGTCACTAATGATTTCTAAATCCAGATGTACTATTCTGGGGAGACCGTGCTTCAAAGGAACCCCAGATTTTGAGTTCCCTACTTGCGGTAGAATCTGTTCTGTGTTTGGAAGAGAGAAAGCTGCCCAAAATTTGGAGGGGGGTATTGTCAAGTCTATCTGGTTCAGCTGTATTCAAGTTGTTAATCATGAAAATTTTGTAACCTTCCTCCACTTTGCTCTTAAAAAAACATAACAAGGGAGTCATAGAATTTCTCACCACCATCATCATTACAGGGCTCTGGATTTTAGCCACACCTTTCACTGTCAGGAAGAGTTCTTTGATAGAGTTCTTCGCCTGTAGAATTCTTTTGGAGAAATGCCTTCTTTTCTCCTCAATAATAGATTTTTTGTAATCTGTTATGGACTCTGAATAGCTTTTCTTTTCTAGTGGATCATAGTTACCTCCACTGTCTTTCTATTTTCCACAGAGCTGTTTCTGAGCTCTTAATTTTTCAGCAAAGAAGGGCTCTGAGGGGATTTCCGCCTGATAGACACAGTTTTTGTGGAGGCTAATGGATCAATCGCTGCCTTGATCCACGATATGTACCGACGACCTGCAGTGTTGGCGTCCGGGGTTGATTTGGGCTTGGAACTAAGTAGGAGTTATTGTAATTTAAGAGATAAATGTTTTTCTAAGTACGGTCTTTTGTTACTGTGCGAGGACTGTGAGATATTTTAAAGGCTGAGTGGTGCTGATTGTGAACATTACTGCCTTGTGGTCTGACCAAAAGTTAGGCAGGACTCCTGTGACCTTTACGGTTGGGTTTGATTTAAAGATACCATCTATAGTGTGACCCGCAACATGGGTGGCATGCTCAACCAGTTGCCTAAATTCAAAGTTAGCCATGGTATCTACCAAAAAGGCTGTAATCACTGTCTTCCAATTTTTCTAGGTAAACATGTAAATCCCCCAGTACTGAAACGTTAGCTAAATCAATACTTAATTCAATAAAACGGCTTCTAGAGTTATCAAAGGCATTTCTTGAGCCCAGTGGACTGTATACCAAGACGCTTCTAAAAGTATAGTTTCTACTCAGTTTGATTTGAACAGATAGAACTTCGTATTCAGAGCCACTTCCAGCTGAGGAGCCAGAAACCAACAGGTTGTCTCTATACAAAATTCTTTATCCCCCTCTTCACTTATCTACCCTATCAGCTCTAAGGATTGAGTAGCCCCCTGGAATGGCTAAGACTAAATCCAGATTGGATGTTTGTCAGCCCACATCTCGGTAACAAATGCCAGATCAAGCTTATGGGTGCATAACATCTCCGCAAATTCTAGTTTGCGTTGTATTAGAAACTGTGGTTAATGAGCATGCCATAAAACCTGTTAAATGGTCCTGGTTGTGAAGGCCTAATCGTTTTTGCAGAAGGGCTGGTTTTATCCTGTCAGAGTTTCAAACAAAAAATGTATGGAGCACATAACATGGGCTCACCCTTTTGTCTAGAAAGGCACTATTAAAATTCTTACTTGCCGTGTTCAATGTTATTAGTTCCTCCCTGGAGTATTTAAATATGGCATATCTCCTGGTGAAAAATAGGTAGGCAAACTGTTACTATGTGCCAGCCAGCAGCTCCCCGCGATACAAACACGGGGTTGCAATCATTAGATGATCAGGACCACCGAGGAGCGATTACCGCCCTCATGCTAATACCAATTGATTTACCACACCACAGATGTTTCTATTGTGAATGGCCAGGCTTTACTAATTTAAAGGGTCTCCTATGAGGGAACTAACTGTTCCTCATTTTTAAGTGCCGCCATCACGCTCTCCTTTTCGCGGAGCCCACGCGCCCGACCGTCCGCTACCCTAGCCCTCTATGTAGGGCTTTTCTTTGGTGCCCCACCTCACTCTCCCAAAGTCTGATTCCTAAGGAAGCCCCCATAGTAAGGTGGCAAATAATCTACACTGTTCGGGGGTCAAAACGTCGACTTTTTCATTCATACCAGCCCACCAACGACAGATGATTGTTACTGTGTTTCTATATATGGGCTTGGCTAATAACTGTTCGAAATTTGCTATGTGGCTGAACAATATGCCCTTTGGACACAAAATGTCAAATTTGTGATTGCACCTTCCTTCCGTATTGTTAACACCACGTTATCCTTCACTGAATCACTCACCTTCCCAACCAACTCCCTTCCCTTTTCTGGGCACGATATTGATGTGATACCGAAAGTAATGTTTCTGATTTTTTTGCTGGAATGAGAATGTGATTTAACAACATCTCTCAGTAATTTTGTGTATGATTTTTCTTATGCATATTATGTGAAATCGTTTTTTCCCTAAATAATTGTGTATTGGGACCACTGTTTCCTGTACTGGGCGTGGTCCAGGCACAGACGGGTGGTGATAGGTTTGCCTTTGCAAACCAGTGGGATGCCAGTGGCACACCCACTGCTCACGAATCAATCAATCAATCAAAGACATTTGTAGAACGCACTACTTACCCGGAGGGTCTCAAGGCGCTTGGGGGGGGGGGGGTGCTGCTACTGCTCGAACAGCCAGGTCTTGAGCTTCTTCCTGAAGGAGAGGTGGTCTTGGGTCAGGCGCAGGTCGGGAGGGAGGGAGTTCCAGGTCTTGGTGGCCAGGTAGGAGAAGGACCTTCCTCCTGTTGTCGCTCTTCGGATACGGGGGGCGGCGGCGAGGGCGTGGTTGGTCGATCGGAGGTGGCGTTTGGGAGCGTAGAACTTGAGGCGGTTGTTGAGGTAGCTCGGGCCTTGGTCGTGTAGGGCTTTGTGTGCGTGGGTAAGGAGACGGAAGGTGATTCTCTTGTTGACGGGGAGCCAGTGCAGGTCTCTCAGATGTCCGGAGATGCGGCTGCGTCGGGGGATGTTGAGGATGAGTCTGGCTGAGGCGTTCTGGATCCGCTGGAGTCTCTTCTGGAGCTTGGCGGTGGTTCCGGCGTAGAGGGCGTTGCCGTAGTCCAGACGGCTGGTGACGAGGGCCTGGGTGACCGTCTTCCTGGTCTCGGTGGGGATCCACCTGAAGATCTTCCGTAGCATGCGCAGGATGTTAAAACAGGACGCGGAGACGGCGTTGGCTTGTCTGGTCATGGAGAGGGAGGAGTCCAGGATGAAGCCCTATTTGCGTGCGTGGTCTGTCAGTTTGGGTGCGGTGCCCAGGGCGGGGGGCCACCAGGAGTCGTCCCAGGCGGATTGGGAGGAGCCCAGGATGAGGACTTCCGTCTTGTCTGAGTTCAGTTTCAGGCGGCTGGTCGTCATCCACTCGGCTACGTCTTTCATCCCTTCGTGAAGGTTGGCTCTGGCGGCGGCGGGGTCGTTGGTCAGGGAGAGGATCAGCTGGGTGTCGTCAGCGTAGGAGATGATGTTGAGGTTGTGTTGGCGTGCGATGGCCGCGAGGGGGCTCATGTAGACGTTGAAGAGGGTGGGGCTTAGCGAGGATCCTTGAGGGACGCCGCAGATGACTTTGGTGGCCTCTGACTTGTACGGTGGTAGGCGGACTCTCTGTGTTCTTCCGTCGAGGAAGGAGATGATCCATTCCAGTGCCTTCTCCTGGATTCCGACGTTGCTGAGGCGCTGCACTAGGGTGCGGTGGCAGACAGTGTCGAATGCCGCGGAGAGGTCTAGGAGGATGTGGGCCGCTGTTTCTTCGTTGTCCATCAGGGCTCGGATGTCATCGGTGGCAGCAATGAGGGCGGTCTCGGTGCTGTGGTTGGCTCGGAAGCCAGACTGTGAGGGGTCGAGGGATCCATTCATCTCGAGGAAGGTGGCCAGCTGTTTGTTGACGGTCTTCTCGATGACTTTGGCTGGAAACGGGAGGAGCGAGATGGGGCGGTAATTTTTGAGTTCGGTGGGGTCCGCTGTAGGTTTCTTGAGTAGGGCGCTGAGTTCGGCATGTTTCCAGCTCTCCGGGAAGGTGGCGGTGTCGAAGGATGTGCTGATGATGTCCCGCAGGTAGGGTGCGATGACAGCGTCTGCTTTGTTGAAGACGTGGTGAGGGCAGGGGTCGGTTGGAGATCCGGAGTGGATGGAGTTCATCCCGCGGACGGTGTCTTCGGTGCTGATCGGAGTCCAGGCGCGGAGGGTGGCGGTGGGGGGCGGTGGTTCGGTCGTGGCGTGCGTCGGTTGCGTGCTGAAGCTGTTGTGTATGTCCGCGATCTTGTTGTGGAAGTAGGAGGCGATGGAGTTGCAGAGGTCTTGCGATGGGGTGATGTTGTTTCCGGCGTTGGGGTTGGAGAGCTCTTTCACGATGTTGAAGAGTTCCATGCAGTTGTGTGCGTTGTTGTCCAGCCGGTCCTTGAATGCAGTTTTCTTGGTGGGGCGGATCAGTTGGTGGTGCTTCCGGGTGGCAGGCTTGAGGGTGGTCATGTTGTCCGGTGTTGGTTCCCTTCTCCAGGCTTTCTCGAGGGCTCGGCAGTTCTTCTTGGAGCTCTTGAGTTCGTCGGTGAACCATGGGGCCTTCTTGCTGCCGGGTCTGCTGGGCGGGGTCCTCAGTGGGGCAAGTTCGTCCGCGCAGTTGCTGATCCACTTCGTGAGGTTGTCAGCGGCCTGGCTGGGGTTCGCTGAGCTGGCGGGAGGGTGCTGGCTCAGGGAAGCGGCGAGCTGTTCGGCTGTGATCTTGTTCCAGCTTCTTCGAGCAACCTGTTGCTGGTGGTGGTGGATCGTCGTTCTTTTGAAGGTGAAGTGGACGCAGCTGTGGTCCGTCCAGTGGAGTCCGGTGGCGTGGCTGAAGGCGATGTCTTTGCTGGATGAGAAGACGGCGTCGAGTGTGTGTCCGGCGAGGTGGGTGAGGGTGGACACCAGCTGCTTGAGACCGAGGTTGGCGAGGTTGTCGAGCAGGGTGATGGTGTTGCGGTCGTTGTTGTTCTCCAGGTGGAAGTTGATGTCTCCCAGGAGGATGTAGTCAGCGGAGGGGAGGGCATGCGGGCTGATGAAGTCGGCGATGTCCTTGCTGAATTGAGTGCGTGGTCCCGGGGGTCGGTAGATCAGGGTGCCTCTGAGGGTGGTTTTGGGGTCCGTGTGGATCTGGAAGTGCAGGTGTTCGGCGGTTGTCAGGGTGTCGTCGGTGTTGGTCGTGATGCGGATGGTGTCCCTGTAGATGATGGCGATGCCTCCTCCTGTGTTGTTGATGCGGTCCCTTCGGGTGATCTTGTAGCCCTCTGAGATGGCGATGGCGATGTCGGGCGCTGAGGAGTCGTTCATCCAGGTTTCCGTGAGGAAGGCGACGTCAGGGGCTGTGGTGTCGAGGAGGTTCCAGAGTTCGATGGCGTGTCTGTGGACGGAGCGGGTGTTGAGGATGATGCACTTCAGGTGGTTGCTGCTGGTGTTCGGCTTGGCGGGTGTTGGTGCGGGACAGGTCCGGATGCAGGTGAACTTGCAGGCGTGGCAGCTGAAGGGTCCGTGGGTTCGTCTCGGGGTGGCTCGGTAGGATCTCGGGATTCGGCCGGTGTTGAGTGCTTTGAGGGTGGCAGCGTCATAGGTCCGGCGGGTGGGGTGGTGTCTGCGGGGGCCAGGGGTCCTGGCCCTGGGCGCAGTCCAGGCACGGACGGGCGCAGACGGGCTTACCTTTGGCGCACCTTCGGCGCTCAATCTGTGCTCCTGCTGCCTGCGTCCGCTGCGCGGTCCTTGAGGGGCCGTCATAAGAAGGGAGGCGGGTCAGCTGGGAGGCGGGATCGCGTTGCCCAATCGTCTGGCGTGGGGGCAGGGCCGCAGGCAGGAAGCAGCGGGAAAACACGAGCAGTCAGAGCGGGCGGCCCAGCGGCGGCTGGGGCGCTGCTATCGGCGTCGGCGGCGAGGATCTAGGCAGCAAGAGGCTTCTTGGCAGGAGAGGTGAGGAGCGAGGGGGCGACCAGGCCAGAGGCGCAGTGGTCGCTCCCGAGTGGCAGGCAGGGTCCCCTTAAGAAGGGAGCCAGGCGGGCGGGTCACATGGGAGGCGGGATCGCGTTGCCCAATCGTCTGGCGTGGGGGTGGGGCGCAGGCAGGAAGCGGCGGGAAAACACGAGCAGTCAGAGCGGGCGGCCCAGCGGCGGCTGGGGCGCTGCTATCGGCGTCAGCGGCGAGGATCTAGGCAGCAAGAGGCTTCTGGGCAGGAGAGTGCTGACAAGCCTATTAAATAGCCCACTGAATGAAGGGTTGTGCCTGAGCTCTTAGGATTTCCAGCACAGAAAACACAGGTGCGTCAAACAATAGTCAAACTGGGGTCCAACCACCCCTTAATTGTTCGACAGGCTCCTGGCTGAAAGGATCGTACTGGTAAAATAACAACAAGTAAAAAATAAGGTGGCAAAGTGAAACACTTAAAATCTTTAAAAAGTGGGTATAAACCCTTTTAAGATGGCGCTCAAGCTAGAAGGAGCCAGGCAACTCTAAAAACGGCACAAGTGTGCCTACAAGGGACAGAGTGCGGGCTGTACACTCCCCATCATCAGAGTGAATCAGGCTTTGCTGTGAAGCTGCGTGGACGCACTGACATGTTTTTTAACTAGCCTGCTGAGTGAGGGGGCATGGCTGAGCTTCGAGGATTCCCAGCACGGAAAGCACAGGTAGTTCAATCAATAGTCAAACCGTGGTTCAGGATTTTGAACTTTGCACCCTCTAATGATGTGGAAGGCAGCAAATAAAAACATATCTTTCATTTTTTTATTTTGTCACTCTATTCCTGAATGGTTAGTATGTGTTAACCCTTTCATACACTTTTATAAAGAAGCCCAATATGTGTAAATGATTTCCACACTTCTGACATTGGGCTATACATGGGTGATATGCGGGCTAGATTTTTGCTCCTTTATTCCTGGTAGCCATCTTGGAACGTACTTGTTATGAAGCTCCCTAATCATCTTATTTACTGCAGTAGCTTCAGTAGTAAATGCTTTCAGTTTTCCACTAAGATGTTCCATTGAAATGGTTGTCAGATGTGGCACACTTTTGACATTAATTCAGAATGTTAGCACTCTAATTGCTCATCAGAACATTGGTCCCAAATTGGCTGCCAGCACTTACTGGTTGAAGTGCTCACAGTCAATCAGATTGCACCATGCGATCTGTGCTTAGGCTCTGCCCAGATATCCTTTTGCTTTCCCTTAAATTTCTCAACAACTCCTAAATTGATTTACACCAAATAACTGAAAGCATATTCTGCCAGCCAAAATGTACCTTGCTGCCAAATTTGGTGTAATTAAATCCAGTGATTCAGTCTGTAGCCGTGTTCAAAGTTCCTATGGGAATTAGAATTGGAAACCGCATGTTTTTTACCGCATGTGGAGATCACAAGACAGCTGCCCAAATTCCTCAAAAAGAAGAAACACTGACACCGCCTTCATAGAGCCATCACCGAATTACAAGAACAAAGCAACTAAAGGCACCACGCCTACACCCCCCTCCATGGAAGAACCCCTTTGGTGCAAGGGACATGAATAATACTTAAGAAAACCCTTTGGTTTTTGAAAAGACAAATTCATGTGTCCCACAAGAACATTTACTGCCCTGAAGAAGACCTTCAACCCAATCCACACCTAGGTCCAACCCCGACAGTCAAAACACGTAGGCAAATTTCAACCTGAGACCAAGAGCCACTATGAACTATTGATTGGAGCACAAAAGGCTCCATGGACTAAAGCGCAATTAAGGTCATCTAGACAGAATCCCACAGATTCATGCTCTGACCTCTACCGGACCACACACCACCACAAAAGTGCACAAGGACACAAGGGCAATTGGTTCCAATATCAAATTATATCTGGACACTAAAGTATTTATATATGAAATAGCACACAATATTTGCAATTATTGTATTGGATGAGTACAATGTAGTAAGTCACGGCTCATCGCACAAGAAAAGCTTATATGTTAAATGTATTGTCGCTTTTTCTTTTAACCATTATTTAATTCACTTGTGTATTTATAACTTGTTGTTATTGAGTTATGTGTAGATATGCATGTTACTGTAATTTTCAAACTTAAAAAAGATTAGATGAAATCTAAGAAATAAAAACATATAAGTATCTGATCTAAGTTAACTAGCTAGCACATGAATTGCCATTTGACTGAACTAGCTGGGGTTCATATCAAAAGTAAGATATGGGAAACACTAGTTTCTCCTAAAAAGCAATTCCAAGTAAGGACCATTCATTGATTGAACAATCATAGGGAGACTCCTTTAGCTCTCCATCGATGAAATAAATGCAATTTTTGTTCTGGGAGGCACCATTTTCGCAGCGATTGAATTTTGATTCCAGCTTCCACAGTCTGTAATGAATCACTCCCCATTATGCGACCCAAAGGAGTCAGAGTAGGCAGGTGGACACCTGGCATGCAATGTGCCTGTGGCCTCCAGTTCCTGCTTATTTCAGACTGTTTCAGTGACTCTACAGCTACCCAGGTTTTTCAGCAGCATTTTTGTCTGACCAGGTTTTCCCACTCATCATTCTTCCTGCCAACAGAGGCACTGCTCAGGCCACAGGGCACCACACCAATAGGTACCTGGACACCTGGCTTGCCCCTTGACTGTGACCTCCGGTTCCTGCTTGTTCTGGACTGATCCAGTGACAGTCCAGCTGCCTGCTTTTCTCTCTGGGGTTTTCCTGACTTGTTTATACCATATAGCACTGATACATCTACTCACATCTACTCACCCACACAGCCATACACACGCTCAATCACCCATACAGCTCCTCACACACATACTCATGAACCAATACAGCTACTGACTCAGCCCCTCACTCATCCATACAGGCAGTCACACACCCTCTCACCCACCCCCACAGACACTCAGACACTCATGGGAACCAATAAATTACTGATACAGCCACTCATGCACCCACTCACACACTCATACAGCCACTTAGACACAAACTGATAGACTGATAGAAACACTCACATAACCAATCATCCACCCCTACATTTACTGAGACACCTAATCACTCACTTATACAGTCAGTCATGCACCCACTGAAACATCCATACATGTACTCAAACACCCACTGATTCATCAAAACAGCTTTGCATATATACTTAGCACTTCTAAACATTTTTAAAACACACACAATCACAATTTAATTGCATTAATGATATCATCAATTATGTCATTTGAGATTTTATCAGTAATGTCTTCAGTGATGTCACTGGCCATGTCATGAGTGATGGTCATAAGCAGTACATTGTGGGGGCGTGAGTTATAGTTAGTCCATCTAACTATAATTGCTGAATTTCACTGGTTTTGTATGAGTGAAACCTGAGCCTTACTATAAGGTCCTGCAACCTTTGTTTTTGAATCAGAATTCTAAGGTTTTTTTAAATTCCATTTCGTAACTATAACATCCCTCTAACCTTTCTTACAATATTTTTCTCCGAAACTATAATACAATGTTTTTACCGTTTTCAGCTTTTATACTTCTTCACTTTTAACAGAGGGCTGTATGAAGTGACATCATCAAACAGTGAGGAGAAAATATTCAATGGACTGTAAAAAAAAAAAATGTGCACAGTGCATCATTACAAATAACATAGCACACAGTAGAAACATGAGGGGTAATTTCTTGTTAGTGGTGAAGATACTTCTTAGATGTAATTTAAGGCTACCGGTATTATGGTACCTCTATTTCGTTTTCCAATGCAGTAACAGAATGCAGTTCTGTGATGTTTTAAAATTCCTTTCCTTGAGTTGAAAAGAGTCTTTTGTTTCCAACTCAGCCTGGAAAGGTAGAAGAGATGATCCAGGAGTAGGAGCAGGAAGGTCAGGAGATTGTTTGAGGGGAATCTGAAGAGGAGGAGGCTCCCCAAAAGAAATCCAGCATTGCCTGAGATTTTGTTTTAGAATTAAATCAGGAGAATCAAAAGCAGTAGCAATGTTTGTGCAATGCCCAAGTTATAAAACTCTATCTAGAGGCACCAGTAAAAAGTACTCTTGCGTGACGACATCAATGTTATACCACCTAAAACATTTCCATGGAAATCACCTGAAGAAAGCACTAAGAGAAAGAGAGTGAGAGCAAGAGAGAGGAGCGAGCGAGAGTGAGAGAAAGAGAGAGAAGGAGCATCTGAAAGGAGGATGAGTATGAAATGTGCTAAATTATTTTGATTGCATTGCTCTGTTATTCAGTGTGTACATGAATCCGTAAGTTTTTAAAACTATAAACAACAATTGTCACTTTTTCAAAGCACACAACCTACACAATTTCGCATATTTGTTGGTTGTTTTAAAAATGTTTTCAGCATTTCTCAAGGAAAAGTTACAGGCCAAGTGAAAAAAGCACAAGAACTCTCTCAAGATGCTCTGCATTACTGAGCCTCGTCAATTTTAAACAGAGCATATTTAAAGAAATGCACCACCCTCACCATACACAACAGCCTTAAAGAACATTGATCATCATGTAAGCATATGTACAATTTTCAAAATAGATATATACCTTAAAACCATCTTTCCAAATATATATGCTTCTCTGCATGTTTAAGTTAACTCAAGAGCGTCATCGTACATATAACAAACTACAACCCACAAAAAGCATATCTCACTATCTAACCAAACTGGTCATATTATTAGTGAGCCCGGGTGGAGTTCACTTAGCCACGCTAAGTGGAACTCCGCAAAGCTGTAAAAAAACTATGCAGAGTTCAGTGAGCATGGGGATTTGCTTGTTCTGCATGCTCGCAAGACTTTTCTGACTTTCAGCAATGCAGATTGCGTGTTCACGGGGGGTAATATCGCACAAACTTCACCACACAGTCGCACATGGGCACGGCCATCTTGTTTTTCTTGTTTGGTTATGGTTCTGGGGCCTGTTTTTCAACCGCCCTAAATATTTCCAACCATTTTTCCCTAAAACTTTTTTATTTAATGTCTATTCCTCTCTCTTCTCAAGTGTATATTTTGTGTTTTTTCCGACTTTTTGTGTGCTTTACTGCGTATTTGTACCGTTTTTCGAATACTTGCTTCAAAAAAAATGTTCACTACCATTCTTTTTCACCTCACTTAGGGGCTTATTACCAAGCCTGGTGATAATTTTATCGCCCTATTAGCAAGCTGTCGCTAACTGATGTTAGTGACAGCTTTGAAGCGATAGCGAGCGATTTGGGGCCCGCTTTGCATGTCTGCGATATTTATAGCTAATGACATGCAAAGTGGGCGTACCCAACCTGACTAAAAACAGTCGCTAACATTGCTATCGCCTATTATCAACGCAGGCGTAGCAATGGAAATATTCATGCTAAGCGGAAATATCTCCAAAAGCTAACGCCTGCTCAGACCAGTTCCTAGCCATTACATCCAATGGGAGGTGGATATTATGGCTTAGACTCTATTGTAATGTAATGTAATGTAATGTAAGATCACACTTATATAGCGCTACTACCGCTCCAGGGAGCATCTTGGCGCTCGATTGGCTATTGGCGTTAATGCATGAATATCGCTGTATTCTCAGCGATATTCACGCATTTCGTCGCTATCGCCAGATATTTGATCGCTTTAGAGATAAACGTTGCTAATAGCACGTTATCTCTGTGATAATATTCGGCGATGCTTGGCGATAAAAAAAAACTCGCTAAGCCCATTTAGCGATAAATATCGCTAGTGGTCGTAATATGCCCCTTAAGTTTTATACTCCTACATTTATTTTTCCGCCCCCACCCCCGAACCATGGCCAAGACTACGAAGAGTGCTACCTCCAGTTCCAGGGGAAAAGGGAGGAGCCACCTTCCTTAGGGATCCAGTGACTCTACACCAATGGGCGAGGGTGCGTCAGGCAGTGTTTCGCTGATCTGTGCTACATCGCACCCATAACCAACTGACACACTGGTGGTTCAACATCCTGGACTGGGAGCAGGACCAGCTGGACCTGCTAGGTGTTGAGGCCATGGGGCTTGGTGAGTAGCTAATTATATAACTATTGTGGGTTCTTTTCTGTGTTATTGCGAAGATTATATTCTTCCCAAATAGCAAGAAAGCTGCTGCTGCTTACATGCAGGTAAGTTACAATTAAACATCTTATATTATGTGATTGTTATTTTTCTAGACAGTTGCTTGGCACTACTAATCTTACTTGTTTGCAACTTTGCACTTACTTGGCCTGATTATGTAAGAGAGGTTAGAGAACTTAATTTAGGTAATGCAGACAAGAGACACTCCTTTACTTTCTACTGTCACTAAGATAGTGGTAGGTAGTTAGTTACTTAGTATAATTTTTTTTACTTTTTATTATCAGTTTATTGCAGAATGCACAATATACACTGCCTTTCGCCTACAACCCGGAGGCCGGCGGCTGACTTTCGAGAAGGATCATACACAGCTGTATTGCCAACAACCGCAAGGGCAGGCAGCGACATGATACCCATAACAGTGCATAAAAATAAGTTATTTTCCGTGTGTGTAGTTATTTCAAAACCCCAGCAACAGTGAAACTCCTGGTTCCCACCCTGCTTGGCGATCCAAAGTCTCATAAGCTATTTCCTACCAATGAATGCGCACTCCCCAGCCCGCCCTGGCTGCCCCGCTAACAAACCTTGACAGCTTTTTCAGGTGCAAATTACTTCCTATATGGCTATGTCAGTATGTTCCTTTCGCCACACTACCCGTCTGCATCGCACCTCTCAGTTTAACAGTATGTCCATCTGGTAATCCGCGCCTCCCAGTCTCAGCCAATCAGCAAATGGTGCCCATATATCCGATGGTCTGGTTCTGTTAGGCATCAGTTCCCAAAACATCGTTAAGTGGTCCTTGCAGTATGTAACTGCCCTAATCCAGTCCGCTATCATGGGTGGTCTCTGTTTCCGCCAATGTATTGCAATCTGTCTTTTGGCCATCAGCAGTAGCATTGCTACGAGTCTGCGGTGTAGCACCGGAATGTCCCTAACGAACCCCAATAAAGCTAGCATCAAGGAGCTCGCCACTGGTCCACCCGTTATGTGACCTACGTGTTGGAAGATATTAACCCAATAGCGGGCTACAGGTCCGCAGCTCCAGGCCATGTGTGTAAATGTAGCTTCCTGTTCACCACACCTCCAGCATCGTGAACCTGCCTGAACCCCCATCCGATGCATTTGTGACGGAGTGCGGTATAAGCGGTGCAAGTAATTAAAATGAATACGTCTGAGCTGATAATTTGGTGAGAGGTATTCTAATTGCGTGCAGCAATACATCCATTGCTCCTCTGTTATAGACAAACCAGCCTCCTCCACCCACGCTTCTCTGGACCTAGTGCTGATAAGTGGGGAATCCCTCTGTGTAATACTATATATACGCGTAATGAGCTTTCGGGGTGATGGGTTCGATAGTATGTTCTCTAGTGCAGGCAGACTAGGGGGCTCGCTCGGGAACTCCTTATACTGAGCTCTACAAGCCGCTCGTATCTGATAATAGAGTAGCGTGTCCGAAGCAGTGGGGGTTTGCGAGTCACACATGTTCTTTTAAGTTAAAAACTCTCCAGCTGGGAATAAATCACCGCCCTTAACCAGCTTACGTGCCTATGCCCTGAGCGCAACAGGCCTGTCCAATAGGGGTCTAATCAGTGGGTTGCTGCCTAGAGACATAGACGGGGATTAAAGTACTTCCTGATTTGCCCTCTGCGCAATGCCTTTCCACGCCCAACGCACAGTCTCAACAGTGTCAATCTCTTGTCGTGGGCGTCTGTAGGGTTGGAAGACCGCCGTATCAAGTGGGAGCGGCGCAATCCTATCGATTTCTATCATCACATGCGGCTGAAATGGGGTAGGATGTTGCCAGAAGTGTAGAAATTGCGCCTGCGCACTGTAGGCATATAATTTAAAGTCTGGGGCTCCCAGACCTCCCTGTGAAAAAGGCAGTGTTAATACCCTCCACTTAACTCTGGGCTGTTTACCCGCCCATACGAGCTCGAGGATATTGGTGCGTAGACGCTTAAAAAGTTTGGGAAGGATCACCATCTTTACGATGGCTATGCACCCCGTCAGGGATAGCGGAAGACCTTTCCACCACAAGATCTTGCCCTCCAACCAATCCATCACCCTGCCATAATTCCCTGTCCACAATTCCTGCACTGTCCTACTAATATATCTGCCCATTGGATGGGGAACTCTGAAGTGAAAGGAGCAGTGTCATCAGTTAATGGTAGCATCGTGGACTTGTTCCAATTAATCTGGACTCATGTTAGCCCCACGTATCGTATTAACTCCCGCATTAACACATCAAAGTTATCTCGGGGTTGGTCATTATATCATCCGCATACATTGATACAAGTATTCCCCTCGTGGTGAATCCTATGCTTTTGCTAGTGTGGTGTTGACGGAGTTTCGCCGCAATCGGCTCCGTAGCAATTGCGAACAGTAGGGGAGACAGCGGGCATCCCTGCCTCGTACCCCTGGTGATGGGAAAAGGTTGGGATATTTGACCATTTACCCGGATCCTAGCCTTCAGGTCTGTATAAAGGACTTGGATCTGGCTAATAAATAATGGGCTGAAGCCTAGTCGCAAAAGCAGAGTTAATAAAAACTTCCACTCTAAGGAATCAAACGCCTTTGTGGCATCGAGTAGGGCAGCCGTGGGCTGTACATGGGGTGCCAGATAGTGTAGTATACCAAATATGGTGCGCAGGTTGTGGTCAGTGGAGCGCCAGGTATAAAACCTGATTGGTCTGTCAGTGCTATCTGCGGCAGCATGGGCCGTAGCCTGTTCGCAATTAGTTTAGCGTAGATCTTAGCATCTAAGTTAATCAGAGACAGAGGACGGTACGAATCTGCCCTGGTAGGGTCCTTGTCCGGCTTTAAAATAGTAATTATGGTTGCCTCGCGCAGTGTGGGTGGCAGTACCCCATTTTCCATGGCCTCCATATACATCTGCTACAATCTGAGGGCCAATATATCAGCATATTCCTTGTAAAAGGCCACCGTTAGGCCATGCGCCCCCGGGGCCTTATCCCCCGGCATGCCACTAATCACTTGCTTTACATCCTCAACCGTGATTGGCAACTCCATGAATTTACAGGCACCATCATTGAAACATGCTGGACCTACTTCATCAAGATAGTCAGTTATATCTGCCTGCAATGGGGTTGTCTGTGAGGTATACAATTTGGAGTAATAGTGCACAAATTCTTTCAGAACATCAGGTGGAGTGCGGAGCACATCTCTGTCTTGGGTGTGGAGTTCAGACACATAGGCTGCGCCTCTGGGCGTACTAAGCAGGCCCGCCAACGTTTTACCTGGCCTCTCACTCTCTCCGTAGCGCCTTGCCTGTGCATATTTGTGCAAACACATTGTCTCTCTCTCAGCTGCTTCCTGGAACTCTGTGAGTTTAGTTCTTATTCAAGCTGCAATGTTTTCCGACGGTTGTCCCATCTGTTGCCTCTCTAACTCCCCAATATCTCGCTCCAATCTGTTCATCATGGTACGGATGTCCCTGAGTACTCCAGTTTTTATCACTATACAGTTCCCTCTGGTTACAGCCATAAAGGCATCCCATAGAACTCCTGACGATTCAACCGACCTCTCGTTTAGTCTAAAGTACTCCTCAATTTCACCACGAAGCTCCTCTCGGAAAAGTAGGTCCCGTAAAGCGACCAATGGGAATCTCCAAGCGAAGGGCTGCGCGTATGACGGGGGAGTTGTAATCGTATCCGGGTCCAAAAAGGTACGGGCGAGATGCGTGGCATCTGCCAGCCATGCGTGCATGTCCCTGGAGAGCAGCCAAGAGTCTAGCCTCGACCACGCATGTCTATGGTGTGTGATGCACGTCCCCTCCTTAGTCGTCGGGTGAGTGGCTCTCCAGGAGTCAATCAGGGATAAGTCATCTATTATCCCATGAAGCGCCTCTGCTGCTTTTGGGTGATGTGTTTGTGAAGCCCTCTGCCTATTGAGGTCTGTTGAGAGGATCACGTTAAAATCTCCTCCCCACAGGATTGAGGTTTGCCCCAGGTTGTTTAGCTCGTGCCATATATGCTGGAAAAATTCCGGACTATCAGTGTTTGGGCCATATGTGTTTACTAAGGTCAATGGTGTATTGCAAAGCACTCCCTGCAATATTATATACCTGCCCTCCCTGTCTGTGATCGTGTTGTGTGTGCGCCAGTGTAGTCCCTTACGCAGAAGTATGGCGACCCCCCTGGAATAGGTGGAATATCCAGCTTCTACCACCACCTCCCAACATCTGGCCTTAAGTATCTCTGCCGCTGAACCCATCAGGTGCATTTCCTGTAAAACACAGATATCCACCCCGTGTCTTGTCAGATAAGAATGTATGAGCCTAGTCTTTCTACGATCGTTGAGGCCTCGCACTCAGACATTTCAGTGTAGTTAAATTATCCATACCAGCCATCTCAATCAAATAATTAGCAGTCCATCAGCATAGCCAAGCTTAGCACCGCCGTACCCATGAAATCGGTACTCTGGCAGTCTCGGTCTAGAAGTTAGCGGCCACAACCCACAGCATCACATCCACCATATCAAAGAGCTTTTTCAACATGTCATCTTAGCTTTGAATGGCAATGTATGTAAAGAAAACAACCCCCCTTTCCCCCCACCTCCCACACCAACCCCCCAAACAGGTTGAGGAACCCCCCCGTCCCCCGTCCCCCCTCCCGTAACTGTCTCCAAACCAAGAAATATAGCCAAACAATGGGAATCATCCCAGTGGGTACGTCGGGTGCACCGGCAGCAACCCCTGCACTCATGGCAGGGTGGCCAAGCTAACAGATAATGTCTCTTTTTTCCAGTCATCCTATGTAACCCCCGATAGGTAATACAGAGCAAGTCCCACACACTACATCAGAGCGATTACCTTACCACGATACTGCCAATCCCATGTGGAAAACATTCTCAATCGCCGACCAGTGCTATCACCGTCTTCATGCGGTATTGCAGTTCAGTCATTGTCGCTTAGTCTGTCTTGCGATTGTCCATCATCGTGAGTCTTCTGCGATTTGTGTTCTTTGGCCATCTGTTTCGCAAATGTCAATGCGGCCTTAGTGTCAGTAAAAAAGGTGGGCCTCCGAGGTCCGTGCACCCTCAGCTTAGCCGGATATATCAATGCGTATTTAGTGCCTATTTGTTGAAAAATCTTCTTAGCAGGGATAAACTCCCTCCTCACCGCCTGGACCTGCAAAGTAAAATCCGGGTACAGCGCAATCTCATTGCCTTTATATTGAGTGGCTCCTTTTTCACGTGCTAGGCAGAGTATCATGTCCCGGTCTCAGTCAGTCAATCACTTTTATTCGATTTATAAAAATCAGAAAAAGACACAAGATACAAGTATTCACAATTAATACAATACAACGATACATATGGTTACAATCAATTGCAATGATAAAAGGTAAGGACATATCACATTTAAAATGTACATATCTCATGTGTTCAATAAAACGTTTTTAAAAAAAAAAAGATAAAATATGAAAGTATCCATTTAAAAATCAGCTTCAGAGTTTAAAAAGGGCACCAAGGCTACCAATATCTATTAATTGCAATGGGTCTAAGTCGTAAGTTAGAACGCTTCTTATTGATTCGAACACCTGCCACTAACAAGCTTGCCACATGAAATGTTATGCGCGCACTGGATAAAAGTTGTAAAAACAGAAGTGCTGGCCTGACCTGTAAAAAGCCCGCATCCCGTAAAATAGGTAACAAATATTTTTTTCTGATCAGTGCGTAATGTTCGCAGAACATAAGAAAATGGAGTGTGTCCTGTATAGAAAAATGATCGCAATCGCATGGACTAGCATTTGATGGAGTATCCCAATTAGGATAAGATCCCAACATAAAATGTATCAAAATAAAACGGTATCTGGTTAGGAGAAAACAATGAAATGGTCTAGTTACAAAAATAAGATAAGGTTCAGGACCAGGAACATTTATGAGTGCATAGTTCCCTCTAACAGATGGTTTTCTCATCTCTAACTCCTCCCGCTCTACCATGAAGAGGTTTACCAGTGCGCATTTTATCTCCAAGACATCCTCCTTCTTAATACGTTCTGGAAAATGAAACAACTCAATGCGCCCCACACTCATAAGCATTGCTTTAACATAAACCAACCATGGGACTCTACGAGCTCTGTCCAGAGCAAGGCAGTCTTTAAGAATTAGGTGATTTAAGGAGATTTCCTGGTTAAGCCATGTTTTTAACCAGCAGATTACAGGTGCGGATTTTATTAGGTCTGTCACAAACCCCATACCTAGCTCTGAATGTATTGTAAAAGTAGGGGTGGACTGGGTAACAGAGAGAAAACATCTAAAAAATGTGTTCTCCGCCTTCTGGATGTCATCACATTTGCTGTAACCCCAGATAGCTGAGCCATAGGAGGCTATAGCCAAGCATTTGGCTTTATATACTTTAAGGATAGCCTCCATTGGTTGGGCCCCCATCCTTTTAGCAAAGCTTAACAGGGCTGCCGCCGATCATGCTACTGCGTTGCTTTTTGACTTGTGTTGTGGGCCCCAGGTTCCTCTATCATCAAAGATGACCCCCAGATAGGTGAAAATTGGAACCCTCTTTACTTCTTTACCTGTGCAAGAAAAAGTCATTTGTTTCCTTTTTCTGCTGGTCGGTCCGACAATCATGACCTGGGATTTTTGAGTATTAATTTTCAGGTCCAATGAGGTTATGAAGTCTCTGAAGGACACCAATAGTCTATTAAGGGCCACACCTGTGCGTGCCAGAAGGACGGCGTCGTCTGCGTACAAGAGGACCGGGATGTTGGTCTCCCCTGCATGCGGAACGTCCACCGCTGAGACAGCCAGGGCTGGCTCGAGGGCATTTATGTATAATGTGAAGAGGAGGGGGACAAGGATGCACCTTTGCCGCACCCCCCTCTCCGAGTTAAAATGGCTAGTGCACCTCCCTTCACGAGTAACTCTGACAGAGGCCTGTAATCGGCAGTGAAGGTCAGCTAAAAAGCCAACTAGTGGTGGGTCGATGCCCATGTCCAAAAGGACCCTCCACAGCCTCGACCTGTTGACCAGGTCGAATGCTGAGGAGAGGTCCCTAAAGGCCATGTACAGGAACCCCTCCTTCACAATTGTATATTTGCTGATTAGCATTTAAATATTTAGGCATTGATCCAATGTACTCCTTTTAGCCCTAAAGCCATACTGGGCATTAGACAGGGTTCCTCTGCCTTCTAGCCAAGATGTCAGTCTACCTAAAATGACTCTACCCAAGATTTTAAAGGCAGAATCTATTAGGGAAATGGGCCTCTAACAGGCAGGATCACCCCTTTGGCCTTTTTTAAAGATTGGAATAATAGTGGACCTTGCCCAGGACTCAGGAATGTTGTTTTCTCTTGAGGCATTAAAAACATTGGTCAATATCTTGGCCCAAAATTTTGGTGCACACCTATATAGGTCCGCAGGGACCCCGTCCGGACCTGGGGCCTTATTTTTAAGTGTCTCATTTATAGCTTTTTCCACATCTTCCTCCCGAAAGTCCAAAACTGGCCCTAGACGGTCGAAAGATAGAGACTCCTGTGTGGATCCTGGGTTTGGGTGACTATAGATACTTCCAAAGTGGGCTAGCCACTGTTTGTCTGGAATGATACATTCCACACCTTAATTTTCCACCCCCGAGAAATAGGGCTGATTAACCACCGCCCAGAATTTAGAACTGTCCCGCAGAACTTCATCTGATTGCAGGTCGGTCTAAGCCTGTTCCTTAATCTGGGTTTTCCAAACCTGAATGGCTTGTTTATACTGCTTCCTAAGAAGTGCTATGTGTGCTCTGTTTCTACGTGTTTCCGTAAGTGCTTTTAAGAGACCAGAGTGTGCCTTAGTGCAGTTTGAGTCAACCCACCTTTTTTCTCTTAACCCACCTGATTTGGATTTACCTGTTAAGTCTGTATTCACTTGTTGGCATATTGTGTTGAATGCATTAACTATCTTGATATTAGAGCAATCATGATCTAAACAAGTGCCAACCTCCACTTCAACCTTAGCCAAAACATCTTGTAATAAAAGTGACTGGGGTCACTTTGGACCATTTCAACCTCCTGCCCTGATCTCTTGGTATCAGGTCCATTACACAAGAAGCCTGAATGTCTTTAAAATCCAATAACCCCCCTGGGGCAACTTCTAATGTCACCGGGTTATGATCGCTAAAAGTAGAATCTTCTACCCTATAGTCTAATACCATAGGCAAAACAAGAGAAGATAAAAAAATATAATCTATAACTGAACCTGTGTCTTTTCCTTTAAACGTGAAGTGTCTAGGCCCGTCTACACAACAGCCTGATTCATAAAGATTGAAGGAGGCCAGGAGGCTCTCCAAAGCCTCCTCTTGTTTCGTATGTTCAAAGTGTGTGGGCAGCGAATGGGGAGGCCCCCCGTTTTCTTCCATAGTTCACTCCAATCTGCATGGATGTATATTGAAGTCACCCAAAAGGATGACCACAGTGCTATTGTGTGAGGCTTTATACGTATCTAAAAATTCACCAAGGGATTCTAAGTGTTGATTAGGACTGACAATGTCGGGTGAATTGTAAAAATTGAGGAGTAAAACAGTAGGGTAATTAGTGACCAATAGTTCTACTGCTAAGCAGTGTTGGGAACCTGACTCTAGCTGCTTTGCTGTACCTTTCATACTCAATGAAATTAGTAGGGCTAGTCCTCCCTTTGCCCTCCCCGCCAAACTAGGTTTGGCAGGAATGCTAAAGTGGATGTACCCGTCTAAGAAGAGACTATTTGCTGTGTCCCAAGTTTTTTGTAGGGCTATTATATCATAACGTTTAACAAAACCCACCCAGTTCTCATCCTGGCTTTTTGATCTGCTACCTGTGGTATTCCAGCTGAGGATTCTTCAAGTATCCCTATTGCGTACATTGGAAACAGTCAAGCTTGTAGTGCCACATTGAGTTTGTAGTCAATCAGAATTTTCTAACTGAAGCAGGGGTGAGAAACGGTTTGACAATGACAAGCCCCCACTCTGTGTGACTTCTGGGATCTGTGGCGCTATAGGAGGTGAGGGGGGATGCTGAGGTGGAATGACAGAGGCGCTACTCTCAGGGTGCCTAGCGAAGTCACACGGTCCTAAAGTGGGAGTATCTCTTTTAAGTGTTAATCTCTGGGTTCGGAAACATGTTTTCTCACTACCTCGGGGAGGATAAAAATAACCAAGAGGTAGTGGTCTGATTTCAGTATTTGTAAGGTCAGACCCATCTCAGAACAATCTTTCAGCAACATTTCTCCCAGAGAACTTTACAACGATACAATCCCCTTTGATGTTCTTGGCTCTGTATCCTACCCGCCCCACCCTTCTGGCCATAATATTAGAGGGGGATATGTCACTTTCCCCGCTTGAGTAGTGTCTGCACCATTCCCTAGATTTCTCCAAAAGATCCTCCATTGTCTCTCTCCCATTTTGTTCAAGGTGCGGGACCCCGGTTAATACTGCCACAAAAGGGGCAGCATCCGGCGGAAGGTGCAACCTAGGGCCACTAGGGTTAAATAGGATATTGGTGGTGTTAGGGAATAGAGCTTGTTTCTTATGAGTGGTCAATTGGGCTGGTGCAACACTTGTATGAGTCAAGAGACTTCCGGTGCCCGATCTTGCAGCATCCAGGTTTCTTGATGGTGACAGAGATTTATGAGACACATGAGGGCGCGGACTCCCGGATTGTACCATGGGCTCTATATCTTGATTCCCAAAAGATTTCTGGTCAATTATCGGGTTGCGCTCTGGGTTGCGATATTCTTTTATGAAAGAGTCAATTCTTTCGCACCTCTTAAGTAGACCAGCTACGCATGTGTTCATACAGTCAATAATGTCTTTGCCAATACCCACCAACAAAGGCTCTATACGTGCATTGAACAGTTCCTCCATCTTATCCCCCAAGTTTGCAAGAATGACATGATCCTGTTCATTTAGCAGATGGTTGGCTTTGCGAGCGCATGTTTTGGTCTTTGGTCTGTCTGAGCTTAAGGGTTCACTAGAGCTGGGGCCCTCTACAGGTTCTAACAAAGAAGTGTGGGGCGCAAAATCCTGGATGTTTGACACTTCAACGAGTGTGTGTTCGGATAAGACCTCTGTAGGGACAGATGGTGTATCTAGGGTAGGTGATTTGTTTGCTCTTTCTAGTTCAAGCTCTTTTTCTGCATTAGCAATTTTTTGATTAATAGCACCAACTGCAGACGTTAGGTAGGAGATTATAGTATCAGCCTTACGTGTAACTTTAGCGTTGTTGACCCCTTGACCCTCATTGCCCAAATGTTTACGCTTACCAATGTCTGTAGCTTAGGGGGGTGGCCCAGCCCAGCCTCCTCTGGCCCCTGATGGCCCCAGATGGCCCGCCCTCTGCCCGGGCTCAGCCCGGCGCCGCCCGAGTGCGTCCCGCAAGGCAGGAGGGACCTCTGCTTTTTCAGCACCTCCGTGCGCGACTCCCGGTGGGCGTGTCACCCCCAAGGATGCTGGGGGCTGTAGTCTCTCCAACGGCTGCCGCGTGGTGGAAGAAGCGGTGGCCGGAGACCAACAGCAGCAGCAGACCAGCGTGTGCCCCGGTGATTTCAGTAAGTGCCCCTGTCGCCGTCAGAGACCCCCGCTCGACCGCAGGGACCTCTGCTTTTTCAGCGCCTCCGTGCGCGATTCCCAGTGGGCGTGTCCCGATTTCTATAGTTCAGCACTCTCGCCAATATGGTCCTTGTGGGTGCTCCCGGTTTGGGCTGCGGACCCACAGTCCTGTGCGCTCACTCCATGAGGAACATCGGGGACAGGCCTGGGCCGAAGAGATCTTTTATCATGCCCTCTGCACAGAGCTCCATGTTAGGAATGTCTGTGGATTCCGCAACTCCGGTAATGCGAACGTTGTTCCTACGCGTGCGCGCTTCCAAATCCTCATTCTTTTGGTGTGTGAGCTCAAGCACTTTATCTATATATTTTCTTATATAGCGCAGGATTCGACCCCCATAGGGGTATCTCCGCGCTTGCGCATTGGTACAGATGTTAGACTGATAACTGAATAGTAGAACTACCAGCGAACTATGAGGTCGAGTATAGATGGGTTTTAAGGACCTTCCTAAAGGATTGGAAATTTGAATTAGTCTTTAGGGCAAGTGGAAGTGAGTTCCAGAGAATGGAACCTTTGTAGGAGAGGGCACACCCTCCCTGTCTTGCCCTCTTAATCCTGGGGACCTGAAGCAGTTGCTGGTTACTTGAACGCAGGGAACGTCCAGGACTATTGGGGATAAACTTGTCTGTTAAGTATTTAGGGCCTGTACCAAAGAGGCATTTGTGTATGGTACAGCAAATTTTGTATTTAACCTGCTGCCGAACAGGCAGCCAATAAAGGCTGTCCAAAAGCGGGGGGGAGGGGGTCCTAGGCAAAACATTGAGTACCAGTCTTGCTGCGGTGTTCCGGACCACTTGCAGATGATTAAGTTGTTCCTCATTGGCCGAGATGAACAGGCCATTGCAGTAGTCCAGTCTACTGACCACCAACGTCTGGACTAGAGCCTTACGATGATAGTCAGGCAAGAATGGAAAAACACGTCGCAGGAGCCCGATGGTGTGGGAGCATAGACCAGCAACTTGATTGGCATGTTCTTTAAGCACCAGTGCCTGATCCAGACGTACTCCGAGGTTTTTAACGGTCTGTTTTGGACTTGGCACTGGCACAAGATCTAGAGGCCACCATTCTGGGGACCACAGAAGCGGGGCCTCTCCGAATAACATCACCTCTTTTTTGCCTACATTGCATTGAAGGCAATTTGTAGCCATCCAGTTTGAAACCGCCCTCATACCATCCGCAAAAGATTTCCTTATTGCTGGAGTAAGGGACTGGAAAGGGAACAGGAGCTGGGTGTCGTCAGCGTAGGACACCGGGGTGAACCCATATTCTCTCACAATGCCAGCCAAGGGTGCCACATACACATTAAATAGTGTAGGACTTAGACATGAGCCTTGTGGCACTCCCTTGGTGAGCTCCCTAGAGATGGATTGAAGGGAGCCCAATCTGACACCTTGTGAGCGGCCTGTGAGAAAACTCTCTACCCAGGACAGCGCCACACCCCCTATGCCCACCTCCCGCAGGCGGCCGAGAAGAATCTCATGTGACACCGTGTCGAAGGCCGCGGACAAATCTAACAGCACCAGAATCATTGAGCCGCCTCCATCTAGTGCCATCCTGATCATATCGGTCACTGAGAGGAGGGCAGATTCGGTGCTGTGAATGGGTCTGAACCCCGATTGCGAGGAGTCCAGACCTCCTGCTGTCTCGATGTATTTTGACAGACAGGTGTTCACATGCTTATTGGCCATCTTGCTAAAGTATGGCAAGAGGGAGATGGGTCGGAGGTTGGAAAGATCCGTCCATGGGTGTGCTGTGTTCTTACGAATAGGGTTCACCACCGCTCTCTTCCATTCCATAGGTACCCGCCCTTCCTTGAGTGAGAGATTTAATACAAATTTGACCTCAGGTCCATTCAAAGTATCAAGGGGGCGTTCATTTTGTCGGGTAAAAAATCATCCGGAGACCCAGATTTTATGTGACTGATAAGATTGAAAAAATCAGTATCATTAATAGATGGAAAGGTGGTAAATGAATGGTCCCCAGGTATGGATGATTTGGGTGGATTCGGAGAGCTGTTCATGTTACTGGAGGCTATCATGATTTTATCATAGATCGTGTTTATTTTGTTCTCAAAACACAGAGAGATGTCGTCACAGAGAGGGTGGGAGAAATCATCCGAACTTTCACAGGCCATCGGTTTTACAAAGGTCTGTAGTATTTTGCAAAGTTCTTTAGAGGAATTGCCTGCTTCATCAAGTTGCTGGATAAGACTGTTTTTCCTAGCCAGCCTTATATTTTTATAATAATTCGATTGGGCCTCTTGATGTGCCCTTTTATTCTCCTCTGTTCAGGTTTTCCTCCATTTCTTCTCTATCTTTCTACATCCCTGTTTCTCTACTCTAAGTGCTTCGGTGTACCATATTTCTTGCTTAGAGGTGGGATGTTGTTTATGCAGTTTTAGGGGTGCTAGTGTGTCTACTGCCTTTGTGAGGGAATCAACAAGTTTGGAGAGAGGCGAATCCGCGTTATCTATCTCAGTGAAGATTGGTCTCTTCCATACACTCTCTAGCTCTTCTACTGTTATTTTATGCCACTGTCGTCGCCAGATAGGTGGGAGCGATGGCTTATGGGAGGGTTTAGAAACACCCAATAAGGAAAATTCCACTAAATAGTGGTCAGACCAGCTTATTTGGGAAGCAGGATAGCATCGTATATTGGGGCAGTTGGAGAAGAGTATGTCTAATGTGTGACCTCCTTTATGTGTGGGGCCCTTGTTATGCATTTCAAGGCCAAAAGTGGAAAGATCAGCTAAAAATGTTGAGGTTTCTGGGTGCGAAGGGATATCAACATGAATATTAAAATCACCCAGGAGAATAACATTTTCTTTTGCTTTAAAATGCGGTGCCAGTGCTTCCACCAGGGATAGGGTAAAGCCTGATATAGGTCCTGGAGGGCGATACACTAGGGCTCCTTTCCAAAAGGTTTTAGCATAAGAGATTATTTTAAAAATCATAATTTCCATTGATAAACAGTGGAATTGCTCTAGTATAGCGACCTTCAAATATTCCTTATGTAAGATGGCTAATCCACCCCCGGTTTTATTAGGGCGGTCAAAGTGTAAAAACTTATACCCTGAGGGAGCCCCTAATGTTATTGCGGGAACAGTATGGGGTTTCATCCAGGACTCAGTTAAGAAGCATATATCAGGCTGTAGGGAGAACACAAGGTCCCATACTTCCAAATGATGCTTGGGCAAAGAACGCACATTCAATAAAAAGCTCTTCAGGCCGCATTCTAGCAAAGGTTTTAATGGCTTAACCCTAGCAGTTGGAACAATGTAGTATGCCTGAAACTGACAATTTATGCAAGAAAATGGACCCTCTGAGCATGGCCAAGAGTCTCTATTACATCCTTTAAAAGGGGCAGGACATAATTGCTTAAAAAAATTACTGGAATACCTTATTCTAGGCGTCCTTATAATAGTAGATGATCTTCGAGGAGCAAAGCCCATAGCCCCTGGCCCCGTCCTGGCGCGGACGTGCGCAAACGGGCTACTCTTTGGCTCCTCTTAGGCAATCCCTTAGGCGTTCCCCTGCGCGCGACCGCTGCGCGCTCAGTGTAGAGGGAGGGCTTTATGTCCCTGGTAGGCATGGGCGGAAAATCCGTTCCGCTCGCGGATTTTGCGGATTTTCGGGAAATCCGCAATCCGCGAGATTTGCGAATTTCCTGAAAAATCCGCAAATCCGCGAGCAGCGGATTTTGCTCGCACTGCTCGCACTGTTCGCGTGAGTTCGCGCCCCGCGAATAAGTGCGAAATTGCAGAAATACGATTTTAGCAAAACTGAAAGTAACTACTTACCAGGTTCAAAAGTTCAGGCTCATCATTAGTAGCCATTTCCTGTAGTGCTTCCTGAGGGGCCCCTCCAGAGTTCAGTTGCCAGTTGCAACTATTATGTGACCCTGCTCTGAACCTCAGAATAGTTACACATATGCCACAAAGGTCCTGAATTACAGCTAAGGGAGACAAGCAGGAGCCAGGCTGGAAGTTAAAATCCATTAATCAGCCCCTAATTCATTATTGTCAGTTGGGGCAGGGCAGGTGTTGTAACTAATTTTGCAACAATGAAAGCACTTAGCAAGTGCAAAAGATCACTAATCAGGGCGCACTAAGGAAGCAGGTGCCAGCTAAAAAAATATTCTGTGACACATTAATCAGCCCCAAATTAATTCAGGTCACTTGAGGCAGGGAAGGTGTGCTTTGCTTTGCCAAAAATAATGTACACTGGACAACCAGAGGGTGTGGTGATGAAACAGAGGGTGGCATGGGTGGGCCAGAGGGTGGCATGAGTAGTCAGAGAGTGGCAGTGGTGACAGAGAGTGGCAGTGATGAAGAAGAGTGTCCCAAACAGGCTGGACACGTAGAAACAACAAGTTCGCAAAACTTGCGACCCGACAGGTAAGTTCGCAAATTGCGAAATTGTAAAAACCCTCGCGAACTGGCAGAAACACGGGCGAACACAAAAAAAAAAAAAAATCCGCAAATTCGCGGGAATTCGCGGATTTTGCGGATTGCGAGTTTGCAAATCCGCAAATTCGCGGATTGCCAATCCGCAAAATCCGCTCATGCCTAGTCCCTGGCACTTGGGGAATCTAGAGCGCTAACCGCTCGTAAACCAGAAGTGTATCTGGCTCTTGCCTGTCCGCCCTCCGCTCAACGGTGCTAATCACTGAGTCGGAACGAGGCGTGCAGGCTAGCAATTGAGCCCAGACTCCCTGGGAATATCAGTGCGTCTGAGTAAATGAAATTAAAATATTGCAGGAATGGTTAAGTTAAAATACGTCTGTTTAAAATACGCACAGCAATTCTACCGATTCATGTAGTCTTCCTTGCAGCAGCAGCGCTAGCTGGTTTCTAAAGCGGAAAAGGGAGACTCTGCCACCGTCTATGCCTTTACCGCCATGCTCCGAATCCTCTGTTCCACCTCCGTTTGCCCCTCCTCCGTCTCTGTCACCCGCATCTCGAGAACACTCACTTGTTCCTCCTGCTTATCCATTCGCTGGGTGATTTTATCCATCCGGTCAGCTAGGGCACCCATTTTGGTGTCTATGCTTGAGCTCTTGAAACATTTCCCGACGTCGTCCGCAGGTACCTGGCTCGCGGCGTCTCCCCCCGCCTGTTCGCGATCTCCATCACCTGCTTCAGAAGATTTGCTACCTTTTTTTCCAAAGTTTAAACGGGGTTGGCGCGTATCCGGTTTCCCCATGATTGCTCAGGTCACAACACCGCCCCCACCACAGATCAAAATGGGACAGGTGCGCCAAGTGGGCTACTTCTCCTGCGCAATGTCGCACTATAGTCAGGCCAGTGCCTCTATGCTTCCATCAAGCCACTAGCGTCCAATATACCTCCAGTCTCATTCACGGCAGCGTGGCAAGGTTGCCATGCTTCCACAAGCTCCTAGCAGGCGATCATATCCTGGTGCAAGGGTTGCGCCCCGCTGCCACCGAGGAGGACAGGATACGTGTGGCAGGGTAATAGAACGACACTCAGATGCACACCTCCGCCGTCTGACCTGCCCCACCGATAATCTTAATGTCTCCGCCAACCGTGCCCCTACTCCTGGCGTGTGCAGCTATTCCGGTCTCAGTGTACCATCCTAGCAGCTGACCAGTAATCCAGTAGGGGAGCCTCTGCTGTTCCAACTCCAGGGGCCAGAGGGCCACCCTCACTATAGGTTCGGTTTGCTGTGCTCCGCGCCTATCTGCAGCGCTACTTCCACTCCTCACAGTGCAGGTCAGCACATGGGCCCCGCCAGTCACCCAGCCGCACCGCAATCAGACCTCGAGGGAGACTACAAAATGGCGGCCCGCCCCTCATCTGTCCCCCGATTCGGCACAGCCCCATCTTGTAGTCGCCAGCCGCCCTGCAACGATGTTTTGCCCACTGTGTTGCGGACTCATCAAGTCCGACGACACCAGCCTCGTCTACGGGCTCCCTCGCAAGTTGTGCCCGCGTCGCGATCAGAAGTCCCGCGCCATCCTTTCCGCCAGGACCTTATCTCTTGGCAGTTTCTCCATGCGGGGTGTCTCATAGAAGTGCCCAGGGCGCTCCGGCAGCCTTCTCAATATCCCCAGCGAGTGCGGCGGGTCTCGATAGCTCTCCGTCCCCGCACCGCACATGCTAGCGATCCTCAGCTAGGGCCCGCGTGATTTGCCGCCGGATTAATCACAACTCCAGTCCCCGGTCCAACCTACGGCCTCTGTTGAGCTCTAGAAAGAACTGTGCTAACAATTCAAGGGCAGGGATCAAGGTGCAGCAGCTTCGTGGTCGGATAAGTGGCGGATTTCAGGGCTCGGCCGGCGGAGCCGCTTCAACTAGCGGCCATTTCGCTGCCCGGCGAAGTCACGCCCCCTACTTAGTATAATTTGGACATTTTTTAGTGGTCCACATGACGCGTCCTCCTCTCAGTTGCTGCTGACTCCTTCGTAGATTCGTTTGTAGTTTGTTTCATGAGTGAATAATATAGCAACTCAGCAACCAACAAAAAATTTGGTGTATGCAATTTGCATGCGTTCATCTATGTACTTCTGAGGAGTAAAAGAAATGCAGCCTTAGTGAATTGGCCCTTCAAAGGGGGTTGATGATTGCAAATAAGATCAGAACTTAGAAGGAGCAAGTATCATTTTTTGGGAATTCAGTCCAAACTCTTTGGAATAGGCGGGCTAGGTGGCTAAGTGGTACTTCGGTTTAGGATTATGGAATTGGAATGGAACAGTAGAATAATAAAAAGATAGGACAGACCGTGACTGCGATACTAGTCTACTACTAGTCGATCTGATTAGATAAGTGCATTTTATTGCAATTTCTGTTTTCTGTCAAAAAATATTTTTGGAGCAATGTTTTAATATTTATTTCACACCAATAAATTCTTGTCTCTTTAATTATGTCTTACATGATCAGTATCCAGGGGCAAGAAGAAGACTGGTTCTGCTGAGGCAGGAGCTCGAGGTACCTCCCAGGATCGCTCCTCTGCAGATGGCTCTGCTGGCCCCAGTAAGTCCTACTGAGACTGCATGCCCATCGAAGGTATTATACTCAAGTTTGTTGAGAGATTAGAAGGCTTTCTTTTACTTTCTTTCTCATGCTCAATCAGTAAATAGAATGATAGTAATGTTGGACACCCCAAAGTGGTGTATTTTTTTTTCTTGTCTAGGCCTAGTACTATCATTAGCAGTAGTTGATGGTGAACAACTGATTACCATGCACCATGGCTGGAAAGAAGTATGAGGAGGAGGGGGAGGGCACCATTATATTTTCCAACCAAGAGAGAGGACTCGAGAGACCCCATGTCCAATTGTCTGCCCAGTTGGCCACTCTTTGTCTTTATAAACATTCAGATTCACCAAAAGCTCTAGCCACTGAGTCCAGTCTATTGGGTTGTCCTCTACTTGAGAGAATTTTCAAAAATTGCTACCAACAAAATACCCAACCAGATATTTTATTATTTTATATAGGATAGGACATAATCTGTACCCTAGTACCCGAATTATACTAGTGATGTGTGTGGTGTGTCTAGGTATTGTATTTTCTATCTTGAAAGTGAAGCAAAAAAAAGCGGGAGGCGTATATGGAATCCAAAGAATTTGCAATGTTTTTTCTAGGCAAATCAACCGCCGTTGCTGTGGCTAGCGGCAAAGACGTTGCCAGTAAGGAGGGAGCACAGATGCAGCAGCTGCAGGGGGTGAACCAGCAGCAGTGGCGGGCGTTGGTAAGTAATATTCCTTACTTATTGACAATACACTCGCTGCAAGGGTGTACACTGTACTGTTGAGAGAGACTAAGTTGTTGTGAAGGCACCATTTACATAGCATTAGCAATAGCATTAGCGACAGGCGTTGAGTCAAGTCAAGTCAAGTAAGTAATTTATATAGCGCACTACATACCCAGAGGGTCTCAAGGCGCTTGAAGAGGGGTGGGGACTTACTTGCCGAATATCCAGGTTTTAAGTTGCTTTCTGAATGCTAGGTGGTTTTGAGTGAGGCGAAGGTGCATGGGAAGTGAGTTCCAAGTTTTGGCCGCCAGGTAGGAGAATGATCTTCCTCCCATGGTGGTTTTGTTGATGCGGGGAACAGCAGCAAGGGCTTGGTTGGAAGAGCGTAGCTGGCGGGAGGGGGTGTAGAAGGAAAGTCGTGTGTTGAGGCATTCGGGTCCAAGTTCGTAAAGTGCTTTGTGTGCGTGGGTGAGGAGGCGGAAGGTTATCCTCTTATTGACTAGGAGCCAGTGGAGTTTTTTCAGGTGACCAGAAATGTGGTCTTTACGCGGGAGGTCTAGTATGAGTCTGGCTGATGCGTTCTGGATGCGTTGGAGTTTTTTTTGAAGTTTTGCGGTGGTACCAGCGTATAGGGTGTTTCCGTAGTCCAGTCGGCTTGTAACCAGTGCGTGGGTGACCGTTTTTCTAGTTTCGGTGGGGATCCAGCGAAATGTTTTTTTGAGCATGCGAAGAATGTTGAAGCAAGATGATGAAACGGCGTTGACTTGTCTGGTCATCGAGAGTGAGGAGTCCAGGAGGACGCCTAGGTTCCGTGCTTGGTCCGTCGGGATGGGTGCTTTTCCAAGGGCCTCTGGCCACCAAGAGTCGTCCAAGGTGGAGGGGGAGGTACCTAGGATAATGACTTCTGTTTTGTCTGAATTCAGTTTCAGACGGCTGTGCTTCATCCATTCGGCAACCTCTTTCATTCCTTCGTGTAGGTTGGTTTTGGCGGTGTTAGGGTCTTTTGTGAGTGAGAGGATCAGTTGAGAGTCATCAGCGTAGGAGATGATGTTGAGGTTGTGTTGGCGTGCGATGGTCACGAGGGGGCTCATGTATATGTTGAAGAGGGTGGGGCTGAGTGAAGATCCTTGTGGCACGCCGCAGATGACTTCGGTGGCCTCTGATTTGAACAGGGTGTTATGACAGACTGTGTCGAAGGCTGTGGAGAGGTCGAGGAGGATGAGGGCGACTGTGTCTCCATTGTCCAGTAAAGTTCGGATGTCGTCTGTTGCTGCGATGAGTGCGGTCTCAGTGCTGTGTTTGGCTCGGAAGCCAGACTGTGAGGAGTCGAGGGATTTGTTGGCTTCGAGGAAGGCGGCGAGCTGGTTGTTGACAGCTTTCTCGATGACTTTGGCCGGGAATGGAAGGAGCGAGATGGGGCTGTAGTTTTTGAGTTCGGTGGGGTCAGCTGTGGGTTTTTTCAAAAGGGCGCTGAGTTCGGCGTGTTTCCAGCTTTCCGGGAAGGTGGCGGAGTTGAGGGAGCAGTTGATGACGTCTCGGAGGTGGGGTGCTATGATGGAGTCTGCTTTGTTGAAGATGTGGTGAGGGCATGGGTCCGTGGGGGATCCAGAGTGGATGGAGTTCATCAGGCGGATGGTGTCTTCAGTGGAGATTGGGTTCCATTCGTTAAGGATGTTCAAGGGAGGTGAAGGTACTTCAGAGGGTTGGTCTCCGGGTTGGTTGTCGAAGCTGTTGTGGTGTCTGCAATTTTGTCGTGGGAGAACGAAGCTAGGGAGTCGCAAAGGGTTTGAGAGGGAGTGATGTCGCTGGAGTTGGCAGTGGGGTTGGTAAACTCTTTAACGATGTTGAATAATTCCTTGCTGTTGTGGGCGTTGTTGTCTAGTCGGTCTTTGAATGTGGTTTTCTTGGCAGTTCGGATTAATTGGTGGTGTATGCGGGTGGCGTTTTTGAAGGCGTCTTTGGTGATAGTGTTTGGGTCTTTTTTCCAGGCCTTCTCAAGGGAGCGACAGAGTTTCTTGGATTTCTTAAGATCATCGTTGAACCAGGGGGCGTTTTTGCTGCCGAGTTTGATTTGACGTTTTTTCAAAGGTGCTAGGTTGTCGGCAGTGCTGGTTAGCCATTGAGTGATGTTAATGGCTGCTTGGTTGGGGTTCGATGAGTGGGCAGGGGGGTTTTGAAGAAGCGATGTGGCGATTTGGTCGATGGTGATTTTGTTCCAGTTTCTTCGCAGGGTAGGTTGGGGATGGTTGTGGGTTGTGGTCTTATTGTAAGCGAAGTGAACGCAGCTGTGGTCCGTCCATTGGAGAACAGTGGTGTGACTGAAGGAGATATGTTTGCTGGAGGTGAAGATAGGGTCGAGTGTGTGTCCTGCGTGGTGTGTGGGGGTGTTAACAAGTTGTTTGAGTCCGAGATTGGCGAGATTGTCCAGAAGGGTGGTGGGGTTGATGTCGTTGCTCTTTTCCAGGTGGAAATTGAGGTCTCCCAATAGAATGTAGTCCTCGGAGGGGAGGGCGTGTGGGGTTATAAAGTCAGTGATGTCTTCAGTGAATTGTGCATGGGGACCCCGTGGTCTGTAGAGGAGTGTGCCTCTGAGTGTGGTTTTGGGGTCGGTGTGGATCTGGAAGTGAAGGTGTTCGGCGCTAGAGAGGTTGACGTCCGAGCAGGTAGAGATACGGATGGAGTTCTTATGGACGATGGCGATGCCTCCTCCTGTTTGGTTGGTGCGATCATTTCGGATGATCTTATATCCTTCCGGGATGGCTATGGTGATGTCTGGAGCTGAAGAGGCGTTCATCCATGTTTCTGTTAGGAAGGCGACGTCCGGAGAGATGGTGTCTAGTAGATTCCAAAGGTTGATGGTGTGGCTGTGGACCGATCGGGTGTTGAGCAGGATGCATTGTAGGTGGTTGGCGTCGGATCTCTGTTTGGTGTTATTGGAGGAAGAGTTGGTCTTGGTGCCGTCAAACTTGCAGGAGTTGCATGTGAAGGGCCCATGGGTGTGTCCTGGAGCAGCTTGGGCGCAGTTGGGGAGTCGGCCGGTGTTTAGGGCAAGCAGGGTGGAGGCGTCGTATGTAATGCGGTGGGGTGGGTGGTACGGAGGCCAGGGGGTATGGCGCTGGGCGCGGTAGAGGCGCGGACGGGCGTAGACGGGCTTACCTTTGGCGCACCTTCGGCGCGGCCGTAGCGCGTGGACGCTGAGCGTCGGGACATCTGCATTAAATAGATAGTGGAGGGGCGGAGCGTGGGAGGGGCAGCAGCTGGGAGGCGGTAGCGGGGAGGAGGGGCGGGCCAGGGAGCACCAAAACAAAATGGAGGGTCAAAAGGAAAGCCAGGCAGGGCCAGCAGATGCACCACAGCACCGGGGGCAAAGTTGAACTGCCAGTAACCTGATTATGCCTCAATAAGAGTCGCGCTGCTATGTACAGCAGAGCTGGCTAGCAAGTCAAGGTGAGGAGCTATTTTCCACACTCGCGCTATGTCACCAGGCAGATACAATGTAAAACGCAGCAATCAAAGCATAGCACAGGAATGCGATGCTGGTAAAATCAATGGCAGCAAATGAAGCCTAAACAATTAGCGATATCAATCTTCAATGGCAGACTCAATGGCAAAATCAATGGCAGCAAATGTAGCATAAACAAATAACGATACCAATCTTCACACACACTCGCGCTCTGAAATCGTGCAGATACAGTGTAAGAAGCAGTGATCAAGGCGCCGCACAGAAACGCGATGCCGGTATAGTCAATGGCAGATTAAATAAGCACAACAATAACGATACCACAGGGCAAAAGGTGCGAGCAGGAGGTGGGATCGGGGAGCGTTGGTGGAGCGACCGTGCTGGACAAGGTCTGGGCGGTCACAGCTCATCACAGGAGGTGGAGAGCCCTCTGTTCGTGGGTGGGAGGGGCAGCAGCTGGGAGGCGGTAGCGGGGGGAGGGGCGGGCCAGGGAGCACCAAAACAAAATGGAGGGTCAAAGGGAAAGCCAGGCAGGGCCAGCAGATGCACCACAGCACCGGGGGCAAAGTCGAAGTGCCAGTAACCTGATTATGCCTCAATAAGAGTCGCGCTGCTATGTACAGCAGAGCGGGCGAGCAAGTCAAGGTGAGGAGCTATTTTCCACACTCGCGCTATGTTACCAGGCAGATACAATGTAAAATGCAGCAATCAAAGCACAGCACAGGAATGCGATGCTGGTAAAATCAATGGCAGCAAATGAAGCCTAAACAATTAGCGATATCAATCTTCAATGGCAGACTCAATGGCAAAATCAATGGAAGCAAATGTAGCATAAACAAATAACGATACCAATCTTCACACACACTCGCGCTCTGAAATCGTGCAGATACAGTGTAAGAAGCAGTGATCAAGGCGCCGCACAGAAACGCGATGCCGGTATAGTCAATGGCAGATTAAATAAGTACAACAATAACGATACCACAGGGCAAAAGGTACGAGCAGGAGGTGGGATCGGGGAGGGTTGGTGGAGCGACCATGCTGGACAAGGTCCGGCCTCTTCCATCTAACTTAAACTCAGCTGGGAAAATTTTATTAAGAAGACTAAGAGTCAGACGACCTTGATGGATCGGTTAAACGAAAAGCAAAAGAAGGATGGAAGGAGGAAGGACAGGTGGCATGCAATATTTGACTGGCAGAGAAGGATGCATGGGTGAAGGAAAGGGGCCCGGGATGCATAAATGTGGCTGATAGGATGCATGGGTGGTTGAAATATGGGTGAAAGGAAAAAGAAAGGATGCCTGCCTGGGTGGGTAAAACTGTATGAGTGAAAGGAATCCTCCAGGGGTTGATGGGTCAAACTCAGAGGCAAGCAAGAATGCATTGGTGGTGGTTAAAAAAATTACAAATGTATGTTGTTGGTAAAAGGTTTGTTGAGATTAAGGAGAATGATAGCCATGTTTACTTTAAAGGGATGGATGCCTGGATGGTATTCAATCATAGCATAGGTGGAGACTGGATGAAGAGAATGTAAAAAAATAAATAAACCGTGCCAGAGTAGCAAAGCCAAGGGTGTAGATTAGAATTAAAAAAAATGCTAGAAGAGCAATGTTATGAGAAATAGAAAAATTGCGTGGAAGTAACAAGTTTTTTTCTAAGGTTTTTGATTCATGGTTGTATTACAAAATACATATAATGAAAAACTCCCTCAAGACCTATACTTCTTTTCTATCTAGGAAAACCTATATACAATTAGGGCTTGACAGAAGTACAATCATATAAGCAAAGCTTACAGGATAAACTTTATCATTGTTATTTATTTACTTTTTTGTACATTTTATCTACAGATATCAAATATAGATTTTTTTTCTTATTTTATTTTTAAAAACTTGTAGTAACATGTAAGAAAATCAACAGTATTGCCACAATAGGTTCAAACTTACATACAAAACACAATTGAACAAATAGCCCCCGAGAAACAAATCTTTACTTATACCAAGACCACACAATACACAACTCATACAGGCCCATAAGGACTCATACAACATTCATATTGAAGCACATCTGAAAAAATGGGGACTAAAGATTACAACATCTCCATGACCAAGTATGTTCTATATGTTCACCGGGGTCTGAACATTCGGGCGACGCACGTTTCGGTGGCATAAAATGGATGGAACGGCCAACTTCTTCAGGACCTTTTCAGATGCCCACAAAAGTCAGAAAACACAAGGGCAAACCTAAAAGACATAAATATAATGTATTACAAGTCCATATAAAGGTTAATGTAAAAATCAATTGGCCCTCGGTTCTAGATATGTGTGATGTTATTTATCCTTTAATCAGCATTTACAAAGATACACCTTTAGCAAAACACCTCACAGAAAAGTGTGCAACTCTCCATACTTAAAAAGAGGAGTATTCTCAGAAAATAGGAGCAAGATCTAAGAAAAGACCCGCACAAACAGTGGTTTACTAATTACCCAAGATGCAGGGAGGACAGCAAATGGTGCTGTGATTCATAGATCCACAAAAGTGCATTGGTGACAGTAGGTTTGTGTCACCTTATTGTGTGCTGTATTTATATGAGAACAAATCGAGGGCTACTTACAACTAGTAGAGATGGCCAATAAATTGCTGGCAGCATGTACTAACACGTTTTATTCTAGTTATCTATTGGTGTATTCCAGAATACTCCCTTGACTCACAGTAGTTTGCAAGCACTATATATTGTATATTTATGTACCCATACACGCCCATTATCAATCGCCTCCCTCTGACTCCGAGGCCCACTCCAGCTCCCTACCTAGGTCATTTCGACCGTGTCAGGCATGGGTGGCCTATCGGCTGCATGGTTACACAATCAAACAATACTAGTGCCTCACATTGTCCCGTATATCATCATTCATATTAGTAATCAGATATCATCTGCCTTGTTGTAGTAGTCAGGGTGAAGGTGAAATTGAGCATTTGCCATTGATTTAACAGAGTATGGCCATAATAGAAACATAGATAATTGTGTAGTACAGCTGCCCCACCTGCAGGCAGTAGTAAAGTAATATGAGTCTGTGACTGTAACATGAGTATATCTGTCTAGGGTGCACGCTGACTGAGCTGGCATGCCTACATGGTTAATTGAGCTACACAAGAGAGAGAAGAAGAAGAAGACTTGTCTCCTCAATAGTGCCTAGTAATGCCTGAAACTCCCACACATGTCAGGGCCAGAGGAAGTGGGAGGATACCACCAATTTTTTGTTTGTACTGTGCTTGCTAGTGCTACTTTGCCACTTTAATTCTATACAGATAATTTAGTGTTAGTGTTTTGCTAAGAGTATTGGTTACAATTGTCTTTTTTCTCTCTTGATATAGCTACTCCTTCCCAACCAAAACAACCCACCAGGCAGGAGTTAGCAGCCAGGGCCCAGCAACGGAAACTGGAGGCCATCCGGGATAAATATTGGCGGCTGGTGGTACTGATGGAAGATTTAGACCCAGATCGCTGTAATGGGGTGAATGTATGACATTGTTCTGCATTCTGTTCATCAACAGTTGTTTTTGCATGGAGGAGAAGGAGGAGGCAGCAGCTGCAGCTTCCTCCAATGCCCCGGGCTCCAGCCAGGACCCCCTGAGCTTCTGGTGGTATGGCAGGTGACCACCCACTTCAACGACTGCTGCCCACCCCTGTTGTTCATGCAAGACATTTCAGCGCTGCATGATCCTCTGAATGGCACACCTAGAGGCCTGGATTGAGGAGTGGTTAAACACCCTAGAGAGGAAGATCCAGTGCACCTCAGTCTTGATTGACCCTTACTCCTTTTTTTTCATTTTTTTGGTTGGTGGGAATTGGGTGCTGGGGAAAACTTGGGGTTTTTATGGACATTTAGATTTTTTAATTTATGGACAATTGGACTTACTGCTGGACATTGGTTGGGGTTAGAGAGAGGGGGGTCAGGTCGGTTTTGGTTTTTTTCATTCTGGGTTATTTGTTAGGGGAATAAATTATTTATAGTTTACATATGATGTACATATTTTGTGGGGAGTTACTCTTTTACTTCACACAGTTTCCTTTGCTGCAGGGCCGCAACCAGTTTTTGATTAAAATCTGCAGATAGTATAACACATAAACAGATACATATAGTACCCTCACTTGTCCTACTAGTACTGTCTGTCTCTCCTCCTCATCTATGCAGTCTGCAACTATACCCCTATGGACTCAGAAGGGTGGTTGTGTGTGAAAGAAAAAATTCCATAGTATATAAATGTTGCCTCCCCCGCAGTTCTTCTCTTACCAGTGATTGATGTTTATACATTGTAGGCGAAGTGGTGGCTGCATGGTGATGGTTTGGTTTTCCAATGTGCCATGTTGGTGGTAGTAGTAGTAGACACTGAGAGTAGTATTTGCAAAAAAAGAAAATGAGACTGTCATTCACCTGAGGGAGATTAGGGACTGAGTAGTAGAAGTACAGTACACAAGAAGACTGCCAAACAAGAAACCATTATAATAAGCAATGCTAAAGTAAAAACAAACAGAATGAAGGGATAGACTAGTACAAGTTAGAAACTGAAGCTGACTTAAGCTATGATGAAGTGGACAAGTGGCTGTGTAACCTTTAGTGCTGGAACTAGGATGATTGATGACTCGATGCTGGCAATTATATTATGATGGATTAAGTTCCTCTGGAAGAAATGTGAATATTGAATACTGTGCATGGGTGGGCAATCTAATCGCCATATATTGCCAGTGTGGGCTAAGGTGTATATATACTTTGACCAGAAGAAGTTTCTCGCCCAGACGTGAGTTAGTGTTGCTTTCACCACATCCCCCCCAGCAAGTGTGTGATCAATAATTGGTGTTAAGTTAATTTAGTCACATCTCTGTAAATCACACAGAAGAGGGTTAGGGTTTGATGAATGGCTGGGAAGGAGCTTTGGGGGAAAGGTTTGACAAAGACAAACACTATACACGGACAACACACATTTATCTTGGCAGCCGACCATCATAAATCTGTTAAGGGAAAAAAAGGAAATGCATGCATGATGATTACTTGATGAGTAGTGCTAGACTAGTACACAGCAGTATATTATTAAATATGTAATTGCATTGCCTGTCTGCCCCTAGAGAGACCCACGTTACTTACATTTTATGTTCTGTTGTATTGGGCTTCCTTTGCAAGATAGCAAACAAAATTAAAAAATGTCTGTAGGAGTCAAAAATAAGCAAACATAATAAATAACAACACACACAGTCTTAATGATTGAATATTAAAAATTAATAAAATGAAATGATGATACTTTAACTATGTTAAGGTTAAATTAGGAGTTGCATCTCGGCATTCCTCTTGGTCCTTCCTTCCATGAACGCACATATATTCTACTTCTCTCTTCTATTATTGCTGCTGAAAAACAAAAACAAAAAAAGGACATTTAGCACTTGCTAAATATAGTTGCCACTTTTAACTTTTCTTCTTTTGTTTTTGTTTTCCCTCCTGATGTTGGGGTGCCATCTTTTCATCTTTAGGGCTCTAACATTGCACCACTTTTCATACAGTTGATACTCTTTAAGGGGTGTTCTCTGGGGCCATGCTCCCTTACGGCTGTAAATGGCCAACAGCCGGGTCAGGGGGTGATTCCTTTTCTAGATCACTGGGAGGGTGGGTGGAGGGAGGCACAGGGGTTAAAGGGGGATGGGCTTTTAGAGGGCTTGCACGCTGAACAGAAAGAGGAACTGGGGGTTTAAATCACATAGGGTACTAATGGCATTATTAGAAAATGAATTCGGTATCTTACAAATGTTTTCAGTTTTTACGTATCTGTCTGCTTCTTCTCAAAGCACTCTATTTCTAAAATTGTTTATGGGTCAATACAGGGATGGTTTTCAAAGAAGCCATATAGTGTGTTTCATACATTGTCTGGAATATTATGATGGGGATAATTAGATGTATCGGTTGGTGTGTAGCTGGGTTGAATATAGCATCTAAGCATAAGCTGGTCAGGGTGGAGCTTAAGCTTTATAAACCTCATGTGGTATGTATGTATGTATGTATGTATAGGCATTTATATAGCGCACTACTTACCCGGAGGGTCCCAAGGCGCTTCGACCACTGCGAAACCCTTCCTGGCTTCCCTGAGAGATGGTCCCTTAATGGGTATCTCCAGGGTGAGACCAGGCATCCCCGGCGGTCTGGTGGGGCCGTTAGTGAAGATAAGGCAAGCTAATGCCCAGAGTTGCCGAGTGTGATCGCTTATCAGAGTGGGCACCGAGGCGAGAGAATTATCGAGTCCGCTGACCCTGGTCCAGAAACCTGCCGCGCCGGGAATCGAACCCTGGTCCCGGGCCGTCCTCTGCTCTCGGGTCTGCCGCCTCTAACCAGTGAGCCACACTACTTCTTGTGGTACTTCTCACAGAAACACATTTGGCATATAAGGACAGAGGCTTGCTTAAGCAACTAGGTTTTCAAACAGTTGAATGTACATCCCAGGGGGTATCAATCAGAGGAGTAGTTGTACTCAAGGACAAGCAGCTGATATGCAAAATTCTTAAAACATCTTCCAACCAACAAGGTAGATGGGGCATTGCACAATTGGAAATTAATGATAAAAAGTTTGTGTTCTGTGCAGTGTATGACCCAAACACGGATGATCTCACTCTTTTCAATTAATTAATGTTGGTACTATTTGACCGGCATGGGGAACTGATCATCATGGGGGACTTCAATTGCACATTAAACTACGACATTAATTCCACCAATAGGATGGCCTCCGATAATGCAAAGGGTTCAAAACTCAATTTACGATTTGGCTCGTGACATTGTTAATCTGACGTATCGTTTACGCTTCACCAGGATTCACACATTATTCTGCCCCTCACCAGAATTATTCTAGAATAGATCTGGCTATGACCTTCAAGAGTCTTTTAACAACAGCTAAAATCGAGGTGTGCCCTCTGATAACCTCTGATCATAACCCTATTCTATTAAGTTTTCATTAGCAGTTGCAGATAATACTAAGCTGCCTTTTCCATTTCCTAGACATTTGTTGATGGGCCCTGAATTTATATCATTCTCCCAAATAACTCTAAAGGAGTTTTTACAGTCTAATGTCGATACCGCATCTCCTACTACTATTTGGGACACAATGAAGGCTTACACACGTGGCCCTACCCAACAATATATCTATCGCCTAAATAAAATCAATGAGAATAATGCCAGGATATCTTGTAATGCATTAATTAGGGGTGGGCGTCAAATTCCGTTCAGCTCACGGAAATTGCGATCATTTGACATTTTGACGATCCGCGGAGAGCGCGAAAATGCCAAAATTTCCACGATCCGCAGCGTACGAGACATTTTTTTCATGCTTGCACTTTAAAAATACGTTCTCACATGCGCAATCGCCTTACAAGGATCCCCGCGTTCGGCAACAAGTTTTCCTGATCCGGTCACGTGCTCCACGAGATGTTGGTAGCCATACGCGCTATCTCGCGGGAGTTCGCACCCGCGATCACGTCATTCGTCTCTCGATCATGCACCGCGAGAGTATGAGATCTCAAACACGTCATTCTCCACCGTGAGCGAGAGCGTGAGGACGCGAACACGTCATATCGAAAGCGACAAGGAGCGAGAGAACCCAAACACGTAATTCTCCACTGGGAGCAAGAGCGAGAGAATCTGAACACTCCATATCCAACGTGACAGGAAGTGAGAGAACGCAAACACATCATTTTGGATGCGCCATCGACATCCGGCGGAAGGAAGGTGAAGCTTGAGAACTCGAACATGTAACATTTTCAATCTGGAGAAGAATATCATCTCTAGCAGCATAAAACCTTCTGCAAATGACGAGTTGGATGAAAACACGTCCTCAGATTGACATTTGGCTGTCCAATTTTTGTGCAAGGAGTCCTTTTTTAAAATGGGGAGAGAGGGAGGAAGTGCCACAGATTCTCCAACTTCCTGTTCCTGTCCAGCAGGCTCCTCCCAGTGCTTTGTCCATATCCTGCCTTTGGCTTTTGAGCTGGAAAGATCACTCTTTTTGTCTGCTGCATCATTATCATTGGATTTGAAGATTTTTTAATTGGATATTTTGTTGTTATAGTGTCTGTTTGATTGGGAGTATTGCAGTTGTTGCAACTAAAATTTCATGTTGATACTTATCATTACTTTTTTAAAATTGTTGTGGGTAGTAGTAGTCAGTAGGGCCAGAGCTAGTCATGGGTGGGTGCATGATGAAGCAACTGTTCCTTTGGTGTGTTTTGAATGTATTTCATTTTCAAGCATAATTTAGGGCATGGATGGCATTGGATTGACTTGGGAAGTCTTTTTTGGAGTGGGGTTTCTGTTGTTGGGTCTGGTCATGTGGCTGGTGGCCATTTTGAAGCCTAGGCCTGCAAGCTTGTTTGGCCTTGTCTGACAACAGGCCTGCTTTCATCCGGTAGGCTCAGAGCAGATAGCCACAGCTGCATTAAACAAGTGTTTCTGTGTGGTCTGTTGAATTTAGACATAATCTAGGGCATGGATGGCATTGGATTGAGTTGGGAAATGTGTTTTTTGCAGTGGGGTTTCTGATGTTGGGTGTCTTAAATACATGCCTTTGTTGTGTGAGTCTGGTTTGTGTTGGTGGAACAATGCATGCACCCTGCAGACCTTTTTTGGGCCGGTGTATTTTTGTTTTTGCATTTTATTGCATTAAAAAGGCAGAGCAGTGTGCTTTAGCTTGCATCCTTTGCCTGGCTTTTATAGGCCTTTTGTCAGCTCCGTGTGTTTCCCAGACCCCTGCTTGTCGCTTGTGATTTGTGAGTGTCCATGTGGCTGGTTGGCTTTTTTTGTTATGGGAGCTCTTGCCATATAGGCCTGCATGCTATTCGTTTGTGGCCTAGGCTTCTTGTTGTTGTGGGTTAGCATCGCCATGAGGCTGGCGGCCATTTTGAAGGCTGGCAGTGTGCTTTTTGCAATAGGCCTTCAGTCCATTGTCTGTCTTCTGTTTCTTGTAGTTGGGTGGGCCTGGCCATGTGGCTGGTGGCCATTTTGAAGCAAAGGCCTGCAAGCTTGTCTGGCCATGTCTGCCAACAGGCCTGCTTTCATCCAGTAGGCTCAGAGCAGGTAGCCACAGCTACATTAAACAAGTGTTTCTGTTGAATCTAGACATCATTTAGGGCATGGATGGCATTGGATTGAGTTAGGAAATGTGTTTTTTTGGGTTGGGGTTTCTGATGTTGGGTGTCTTAAAGACATGCCTTTGTTGTGTGCTGGTCTTCAATGCATGCACCCTGCAGCCCTTTTTTGGCCCTGTGTATTTTCGTTTTTGCATTTTATTGCATTAAAAAGGCAGAGCAGTGTGCATTAGCATGCATTCTTCGCCTGGCTTTTATAGGCCTTTTGTCAGTTCATGGTGTTTCCCAGGCCTCCTAATTGTTGCTTGTGATTTGTGAGTGTCCATGTGGCTGGTGGCCTTTTTGTGGTGGGAGTTATTAGTGTCCTGCTTTTTCCATATAGACCTGCATGGATTTCCTATTGGCTTACTGCTTCCATCCATCCATCCCCTTTGCCAGCAGCAGCTCCATGAATGATGTAATGCTCAAATAATTTAATGGCAAATAGGGTCCACCCCACTTCCATTACATTTTTATTTTGGTGGTTCTTATTCTCTTTACTATCCATCCTGAGAGTATGGTGTGTACACAGTAGCAAAACATCGCCCTTGTTGACGAAGTCTCAGAAATGTCTAGACTATATCTTTTGTTTGTTTGTTTGTACTAGGTCAGTAGTAACTGAACCACAACAACAAATGCAACATTTCACTGATGTTCTTCTCCTGTCTTTTTTGCTTTTAGGTGCACAAAAAGGCAGAGGAGGCGGTGTCATCATCATCACCCGTTGTACTGCGAGCCAGACAGAAGTCCTGCTGTGCATCACGTCCACGTGTGACCACAACTTGTGCACCTGCATTCTGCCTAATATCTGAAGAAGATGGCCCCAAAGAAAGGTACCAGGTCCAGTACCAAGAAAGTTGCCGGTGAGAAGAAGGAACAGAAAAAGGAAGTTCCACTAACCACAACTGGTGTGCCAGCCAATTTTTTTTTGGGACCAAACAAATTACACCTGCAGCAGCGTTGTCCAGGAATGAAGCTGGGAGCAGCACCTCCGCACCAGAGGTCCAACCCCACCAACCTAGGCTCAAGCCCTTGAGTGTCACAGAGGTAGCCAGTCTACTAACGAGCAGCAATGTTGAAATGTCATTATCGCAAAGTAGTACACAATCAACGCAGGCGGAAACTCAGCAGATAAGTGTGCAGCAGCAGCCCAACAACAACAGCAGCAGCCGCAAGAACAGCAGCAGCCGCAAGAACAGCCCACAATAGTAGTTGTTGCTCCTGAAGTAGGGGCATTTCAGGAAATCGTGCTTCCTGCAGACAAAGTGGAGCAAACCACTGTTTCGGATGATCTATTTTCTTCCAGACCACCAGCAAGGAAAAGGAGGCTTAGTCCATCATCTTCTTCTTCAAGCCCCACTTCTAATAATTTTTAAGTCACTTGGCAGCCACCAACTCAGTCTGAGAGTGATGCACGCCACAAGACAATGCTTCTGAAAAGGAAGGTTCCAGAAAAACTTAGAGTTATGGAGGTACATGTACAAGAGGGGGATGATGTTGATTAAGATGAGCCAGTCATCAAGCACATCACTCCCTCCCCAAAGGGGATGGAGACCAACATTCTCACCCTATCCAGAAAGACTGCTATTGAACGGGATGTAGCATGGATACCACCAACACAGGTTACACCACCACAACCTCCAGCTGCCATATTTTCAAAGGCCCGGCAGGGACCTAAATCCAGCTCAACCATCTTAGTAGGTAGTGGTAGTAGAAGTCACAATATAGCTGCACAGAGTCACATTCCAATCACACCCTCCAGTTCATCTGGTATTGGAAGTGGCACATCCAGCAGCACCAGAAAGTTCTCCTCCCCAGTTTGGGACTTCTGTTCATTTAGCACTAAGGAGGAGAACATTGCTATATGCTCAATTTGTCGACAAGGTGTTCGGCGGGGTAAGCATGGTACAAACTATGGAACTGGAGGCCAAACAAGTCATCTCAAAATACACCACACTATCGTGTGGGAAAATCACCTACTTCACTTACAACAAAGTACAAAAAAATCAACCCATTGATGTTGGGCATGAAAAATCAGGGGACAATATCATTGCGGTGGTAGGTGAAGAAGAGGGAGGCCCTGTTCTCAGTAGTGTAGTGTTACCGCCCACGCCCACATCCTCCTCAGCAACATCTCAGTGCAATGAAACAAAGTACGTTGTTGAGCCTAAGAGGGTTAATGAAAACAACAGCACCACAAAGGAAAGTAATCCAGCCTACCATTGAGAGCATGCTTAGGTTGGAGGGGCAGTTCCAACGCAACCACCCAATGGCACAGTTGTATAATGCAAAGCTAGCTAAAATGTTAGCACTGGACTTTCTCCTTTTTCATTTGTGGAAGGGGTGGGTTTCCTTTAATTTGTGCCAGCCATCTCCCCTAAATGGAAGGTTCCCAGCCGGTCCTATTATGCAAAAATTGCTGTTCCGGCATTACATCATGATGTGCTGGAATTGATTGGACAAGCTTTGCAGCAGATTGCTGTTCACAATATCCACCTAACAACAGACATTTGGACCAGTTGCCAAGCCACAAATTACAAGTGTATCACTGCACACTGGGTCTCTTTTGTGGGGGGTAGAGATAAGCTATCTGAAGGAGGTGCTGTTGACACAGCTGAGATTTTTAAAGCTTCTTGGAAACATGCAACTGTAGCCATGTTCGCCATGGAGAAATCTCATACTGCTGTAAACATTTTGGAAGAGTTTCGCAGCAAGGTTTTTGAATGGCTGTAGCTTAGTATTGGTTTTGTTACCACAGATAATGGCAGTAATGTACTTAAGGCCATGGAGCTTGGTTCCTATTTCAGGGTTCCGTGTTTGGCGCACTGCATAAACATCATAGTTCAAGACTTTCGGAAAAAATAACCCATAGTCAGCAACTTACTGACCACCTGCTTAAGAATATGCACTCATTTCAGCAATTCTTTTAAAGCTCAGAAGCAGCTGAGGATCATTCACCCTGACTATAAAATGCCAGTCACAGCACTCATCCAGGAGGTGGCAACACGTAGGAACTCGACTAATTACATGCTTGATCGTCTGTTTGAGCAGTACAGGCCACTCAATGAATATGTCATGCGAAGAGGGGATGCTACTGTGAAAGGCATGACCCTTCAGATGGACCAATGGTGCCCAGTTAAATGCCTAACTGACATGCTTCGTCCTTTTGAAGTCTTCAAACGTGAAGTCAGCAAGAAGGACTGTACTATGGGCCAAGCTATCCTATTATTGCAAATGCTAGAGCATCAGCTGGAGGCGGTGTCTGAATCATACAAAGGTGTAGAGGAAAAAAGAAGCCTATGAGTTGGTCGAGAGCTTAGTCCATCACTTAGCTGACAATACAAGGGTGCCAAATAAGATTTTGTCACAAGAACATTACATTTCTGCCACAGTTCTGGATCCACAAACAAAATTGGCACTGAAGACATTAATTCCTTTTAGGAGATGGATGTTGCCTGCTACAAAACTTGGATAGCTGAGACAGCGAGTAAGTTGGAAAAGGAATGGCTGCTAATTACATTTAAAAGCCTGCTAGATCAACCCACAACAAGTATTGCAGCAGGGCATCTGGTATCAAGTGCAACTTCGGAGGCTGAGGGCAGTGCGATTGTCTCAGAACACTCACCATCACTATCAACAACAGCAATAACTTGATCATTCGGCCCAGTAGAGTCTCTACAGAATTGGTATTTAAATTTAGGCATTGGTAAACGCAGTGCTGATGCTTAGAGAAAAGACCTGGAATTATTTTTAGCACGCCTGAACATCGAGCGGATGGTCCAGGCCTATCTGGACGACCCAACAGAGGTGTACATTAATCAAAACCCATTGCGGTATTGGTATGGAAAAAGGGCCCAATGGCCATTGCTCAGCAGGCTTGCGATAAGCTATCTGGCTTGCCCTGTCACAAGTGTCTCTTCCAAACGTGTTTTCAGTTCTGCTGGTTCAATTGTAACAGTGAGAAGGGCCAGTCTCTCGCCTAAAAAAGTGGAGAGGTTAACAATGATCAAAATGAATCAGCACTTCATACCACCGAATTACACAATACATGAATCAAGGGAGGAAGATGAGGACAGCGGCTCAGTGACGGAAGTAGTGTGTTACATGATGATTACCTACTTCTGGTTGAACCCCCAGAGTTTGAGGACAAGCTATACCTCTCTGACAATTAGGCTTGCATGTACTGTCTTCCTCCCTTATTTTCCTTTATTTGTGTGTCTGTTTTTCTGGTTACAAACTTTGAATCACAACAAATGCATCACCACCGTCTTCTACTCTTTTTATTTAAATATACAAGTTTCAGCTGTCTGAATTTCACAGTACAGTCCTACGAATCCAGCTCCTCCGCTCCATCCTCCTGAATCTCCCTAAATCCATTGCCCACAAGACAGATGGTGATTGGATGATGAAAAACAGAAGAAAAAATAAAATCTTTCCTAGTCCCTCCAAAAGAAGTTGAACATGATGACTTAGCTAGCCTCCTTTCTGAGCCTGGAGAGACTGTCCATTAACTGAACGACCCAACAGAGGTGTACATTGATCAAAACCCATTGCGGTATTGGTATGGAAAAAGGGCCCAATGGCCATTGCTCAGCAGGCTTGCGATAAGCTATCTGGCTTGCCCTGTCACAAGTGTCTCTTCCAAACGTGTTTTCAGTTCTGCTGGTTTAATTGTAACAGTGAGAAGGGCCAGTCTCTCGCCTAAAAAAGTGGAGAGGTTAACAATGATCAAAATGAATCAGCACTTCATACCACCGAATTACACAATACATGAATCAAGGGAGGAAGATGAGGACAGCGGCTCAGTGACGGAAGTAGTGTGTTACATGATGATTACCTACTTCTGGTTGAACCCCCAGAGTTTGAGGACAAGCTATACCTCTCTGACAATTAGGCTTGCATGTACTGTCTTCCTCCCTTATTTTCCTTTATTTGTGTGTCTGTTTTTCTGGTTACAAACTTTGAATCACAACAAATGCATCACCACCGTCTTCTACTCTTTTTATTTAAATATACAAGTTTCAGCTGTCTGAATTTCACAGTACAGTCCTACGAATCCAGCTCCTCCGCTCCATCCTCCTGAATCTCCCTAAATCCATTGCCCACAAGACAGATGGTGATTGGATGATGAAAAACAGAAGAAAAAATTAAATCTTTCCTAGTCCCTCCAAAAGAAGTTGAACATGATGACTTAGCTAGCCTCCTTTCTGAGCCTGGAGAGACTGCCCATTAACTGAAAAAGAGATGGAACAGGTAATGAATGAAGCCATTCAGTGGATGCAGACTGAGTGATTTTGTTGTTGTGCATGAAGTTATTTCATTTTGCACTATTTGTAATAATCATCATTCTATACACTAAAAGTATCTCACAGCAATTTTCCCCTTCTTGCGACTATTTTCAATAAGAAATTTGTACTTCTACTGCAGCTTGATACATTGCTTTTGATTGAATACAGGAAGGGAACTCAATCTGTACACTGCACACTGAGTATAACAACAGTACCGTCCATGTTGATGATGGTGAGAGAGACGGCCCTTTCACTTAAGATGACATGGAACAGGTAATGAAAATGAATGGCATGCATTGGACACCTGACTCTGAGTGATTAACATTTGTGTTTTTGTTGTTTGTTGTGCATGAAGTGAAGTCAAAGTGTACTAGTCTTAGTGTACACACTAAAGAGTGACTCAAGTCAATAATATTGCTACTCTTGTTTACTAACAAAATTGTACTTCTGCAGGCCGATCTTCACAGTCAGTCACTACAAGTATCGGAGATTGTTGATGGAATAATAACAAGTCAGGACGTTTCATGAGTGGCTTAAAAGGTAAATAAGTCAACAAAAACCACAGCAGACCTAAATGTGTAGAAGTGGAGTCCAGTGTAGCGGTGGTATGACTGCAGTGGATTTATTTAGTCACTTAAATTTAAAATGCTATGTTGCTGGATATGTGCTTTGTCCAACTCTTTAAAAAAATGTACTCTGTCTAAACGGAGGATGTGCTAAGCAACATGCTGTCACTGTGGGCCTGCTCTGTCCTGTTGCTGTTGTGGGTCAATGCTGGAAACGGACTAGAGTAGAGATGATGCATACCTTTCGCCTCGTAAAGTGTTCTTGTTGCACTACACCATAATTTGTGCATTTGTTTCAACTTTGTTTTTCAATAATATCCCTTTTGTTTTTCCATCTACAATTACAGGCCAGGCTTTACCCTGTGTTATATTTAAGAAAACAATGCACACTTACCTTACCAATAAATCTGCATCAGGCAGGCAGTGGCGACACCCAAGATTGATGGACAAGAGGACAAAGAGAAATGCTGGGTTGCAAATCTACATTTTTGACCAGGATAACACAGTAACCTTATCAACTTTCATAATCTTTTAAATAATTTGTTTCATTTTTTGGTCGACAATCTTTACAACAGTGTGTGTTCTTCTTGTTGTTATTATCATTAGGTTTGCTCTCTGTTTATGATTCATCCCTACCAATATTTAAAATTTGTATTTGCTATCTGTAAAAGTAAGCCCAGTACAACTGAACAAAAACTGTATGTAATCCGGGTCTCCTTATCAATCATGCATGCATTTCCTTTTTCTCCCTTAACATATTGATATGGATATGGTAGTCTACAGAGTTTGTTGTTTGTCCATGCATACTGTTTTTCATTTTCAAACCTTTCCCCAAACCTCCCTTCCCATCCATTCAACAAACCCTACCCCTCTTCCCTCGGGCTGTGTGACTTATTGAGGTGTGACTAAATTAAATGTACACCAATAATTTGTCACACGCTTGCTGGGGCGGATGTGGGGAAAGCAACAGTACTTCAATTTCAAGGCAGGATCTTCTTCTGCTTTCCCACCCATAAGCAGTATATTTTCGAGGTGATTTTTATTTACCAAAGGAACATATACATTCGCATTAATTGCCGGCATTGATTGGATTTGTTGTCATCCTCTTACACAGCACTAACTGTTACGCTTGTGTCGAGTGTACTGTAGGCCTAACCAAGTGATTCAACACAAATATAGTTTGTAACTCTGTCTAGTAGGCTATCCCCACCACCATTATGTTTTGTTGTAAAATATGTTTGCATATTATTGTTGCTCTGTAAGTTCTGTACTGTGTTTCATTCTACTACTCCTCGAACAGTCTCTCTCAGGCGACTGACTGTCTCATTTTCTTTTTTTGCAAATGCTGCTGCCCTGCCAGTGTCTACTACTACCACTACCACTACCACCACCACAATCATGGCATGGTATGAAAAAAAACCATCATCAGCATGCAGCCATCGCTGTGCCTAAGTTAAACATCAAGCAAAGGTAAGAGGAGTTTGGGGAGACATAATTAATAGTGGACATGTTTTCAATCAATTCACACACCCCTTTGAGTCCAGTTAAAGAATGCATAGACTAGAAGGGAGAGACTGACAGTACTAGTAGGACAACTCAATCAGTGAAGGGTGCCGCATCTATCTGTTTGTGTCTTACACAGTCAGCCAATTATTTAAATCAAACACTGGCTATGGGCAGACCTGCACCAGCAAGGAAACAGTGTGATGTAAAACAGTAATCCCCACCCACAAAATATTAACAACATTGTATGTAAAGTAAAAATATATATTTAATATAACCCTAACAAAAATAAAATATGTAAAAAAAACACAAAACCTGAACCACCCCTCTCCCTAACCCCGACCAATGTCCATAAAGAAAAAGTTCAACCAAATGTCCAATTGTCCAAAACCCCAGCGCCCAATTCCAACCCACCAAAAGAATAAATAAAAAAGGGGCAATACACAGGGTCTCCTATGTCCGGTGGGATTGTCTTTGGAGGACATGCACTGCTCCTCAAGTAGGGTACACAGCGCTTTAGAGCGTGGCAGTTGCAGAACACAGTGATAGCGGCACCAGTGATGGAAAGGCAGCGGCGGGCGGCCGCCAGACGGTGGCGTTGTACCGCTGGAGGGCGGTGGCTGGGGCCCGGGACATTGGAGGAGGCTTCAGCTGCTGCCGCCTCCTCCTCCTCCTCTTCCAGGACCACCAGCCAACGATATTCCAATTGTATGGCCTCCTGCTTCCTGCGGCGTGCCTTGGCGGCCAACTCCTTCCTATATGGTTTGAAAGGAGTAGCTGTATATCAAAAAGAAAAAACAAGACTATTGTAAAATATACTCTTAGAAAAACAGTGACAAGTTAATTATACACATAGTGGCATGGTAGCACTATAAAGCACAGTACATAACATTTGTGGTATGTATCTATCCTCCTACTTGCTTGGGCTTTAACATTTGCAGGATTTTTTCAGGCATTTAACCAACCATGCATCTAATTCCTATCAGCCATGTTTGCATCATGCATATCCTTCTCTCTGTCAGTTATAAATATTAATCTCGCCCGTCCTTCTTCCTTCCACCCGTCTTTCCCTTTTTAGTTCAACACCAGGTGATCTGCTCTGACTTTTAGTCTTCTTTATAAAACTTTCAAAGCTGAGTTGAAATCAGATAGAAGAGGCCATTGGTTACTCAATACTCCGGCCCCTAATACCTTTACTAATGCCAATTAAAGGGTGTTTTCACTCTTCAAACGTTCACAACAACTCTTACTTACTTAGGGCCTCATTAAGATGTCCGCCCGCCATCCTCACGCTAAAAGGAACCACCCGCCATAAGGGTGGGGTCCCTTGGGGGCAATTAGGGTGCGCCCGCCACTGTGGCGGGCGCATCCCGTATTTTTAACATTGTGGCGGGCGGTGCTGAAAGCACTGCCCGCCGCAATGCTAAAAATACATGTTGTGCTTTTCAAAGCACAACGTGAGAGACACAGCGCAGGGCCTGCCACGTTGTGCTTTGAAAGGCATACCCCCCCATGTGCACCCCACACCTCCCCCGGAGTCCATGGGGGCCTGCAACAGGCCCCCAATCATACTCCGCATGCCATTTTGGAATGCTGCAAGGCATTCTAAAATGCACATTCTAATATGGCTGGCGGAGTGTTTCAGACACCGCCACCATATTGAACCCTTTTCCGCCCGGTCGACATGTCGACCGTGCGGAAAAGCGGCGGGCGATCTTTCCATCTGGCGCGTACCCCCCAGCCATTGTAATATGGCGGGGGGTCTTTTCTACATGGATGGGCAGTAACTACCGCCGGTCCAGTGGGGGCAATCCACCCGCCATCCTAATTGGGCCCTAAGTCTCAACAGTACAGTATGCATACAGTACACCCTTGCAGTGGATGTAATGTCAATAGTTAAGGATTATGAATCTAACTTACCACTGCCCACCACTGGTGCTGGTTCGCCCCCTGCAGCTCCATTTGCAACTGCCACCTCCTCGCCAGCTGCACCGCTGGCCTCGGCACTGGTGGTCGGTAATGCGCCTAAAAAAAACATTACACATTTTTTGGGTGGCATATACACCTCCCCTATTGGTCAGTAGCAAGATTGAAAAATTAGTTAATGGTATACAACATACATCAATAGTACAAATCAGGTAGTAGTAGAGTAGACACTAGTAGTTATATGGTCCCTAGGGTCATTCTAGTCTTTGATTAGTTAGCCCGACCCATGCAACCATTTTACCTTTGTGTCTTTTATTTTTGCACATGTGACGTTACCTTGCAGCTTGTTGTATAAGACACATTTGAGCCCACATTACCTCATACTGCTACTGTATAAGCGCTGCGTACGAGGCCAACCAAAACATTAATAAGCCACTTTTTTATGAAGTTCTGGTGTTAGTCCATATTGCTTATCCATAAAAAGGCTACACTTTTTGGCACGGCAGAGAAATGCTTGCAATATACTAAGGCGCACCATTTTTCTCATTACAGACGGAAGATTACCTTCTACACAAACCAGAGCTTTGCAGAGCTTATGATGTAACAACTACCAATACTAGGTTCTTCTAAGGTGAGGGGTCCCCAGAATTCGCTCATAGATCTTCATTTATAATTTTATATAAACTATATTCCTAACAAGGGGATGGTGGTGCTTCCACCACTGTTCTCTTATCATGATTTCCTATTTTTTCCAATGTACTTCTAGTTGTTGTAACTGTAAGTAAGTGCAACAATGTTTATTTTTTAATGTTATGCATTTTCCTGTTGGTGCTGCATTATAGAACAACGTACAGAGCTTGTCAATTCAAAATAAAACTTTTGAACTTACATAGACTCGGTGGTATTTGGTGTGGACTTACATGAGTGAGCGAGCGAATGGAAGGGTGTGCATGTGCAGTGCTTCCATGACTGAGAGGTCGGGTGTGTTATGTTCTGGGTTGTCTACTTGTTGAGTATCTTTGGAGGAGGGTTCGGAGAACTAATAGTTATGACGAGACACTACTATAACTAGCCGGGCAGGGGATTGTGGTGGGTTCTGAACTTCTGATTGAGGTGTGAGGAAGGTCCAACCTCCCATCACCAAAATCATATTTTCTTGTGCAAAGTTCTGTATGTGCAAAATCCCTACAACAGTAGTAGTATGTCCTATCTTATCAAAATAGTAATAGATATGGTTGGGCATTTGTTGGTGGGAATTGTCGAAAAGCCTCAAGATTAACAAAGACTCAATATCAATAGGGCTAGAAGTAGTACAAGAGGACAACCCAAAGGACTAGACTCAACGGCTAGAGCTACTGGTGATTCTGAGTTTTATTTAAAACCTTTTAAATAAAGAATGGCCAACTGGGCAAGCTTAGCTACTAAAACAGACTAATAGTAGTAGTACAGAGAGTCATCATAGCAGAGGCAGTTAGAGGCAGGGATAACAAGAATTTCGAAATAGATAGTCCAGATCGAAGGATAATTGTTGGTAAAAAATAGCATTAGAAAACAGAAACAATAGTTCGGAAAAAATATGGTGCAGTAAAAGTTCTGGAATATGAATTATTAATATTTAAACCAAGAAGACTTACTAGGGCCAGCAGAAGAGCCCTCATTGGTGTCCTCCTGTTGCTGTTGTGTTCCTCCCGCCGACTGCGACCCTGTCTGCCTGCCCCTGGGTGCTGAACAGGAAAGATATAAAAAAGAGACAAACATTGATGATTGGTGTGAAACAAATAAAATATTTTTAAAGGCTGGTCAAAAAACATTTATGTAAACAATAATTGCAATAAATAAATTGATCGATCTCATCTGGTCAACAAGTAGTATCGGGGGATTCGCGGATCGACTACTTACTATTTATCAACACTAATCTAGTCTTTCATTCTGATTCCAGAATACTTGCTAAGCCTAAGTAGTACGTACCACCTGACCTAGCCCTCCTATTCCAGGCGTGCCAATTGTACATTAAGTATGCATTTCCACTTCTTTTAGTCCTCAACAATGCATAAATGGTCAAATGGAGGACACATGACTACATGTTTGTATACACCAAATTTTTGGTTGATTGATTGATGCTGATGTTCTGCTAGTGCTAAGCCTATTACCACTCATTGAGCAAACTAGAAACGGTTCTGCTAAAGACTGGGGTACTAGCAGCACGTGACGTAACAGAGGGGGCATCACGCATCCCACAAAAAAATTACAAACTCATACAAAGTAACTAAACCTAAGTATCAATCCTTCCCTATCTCTTAGTGACAGGACAAAGTAAGGACTAGAGTCACTATAGCATTACATAACTTAATTTCGCTAAAATAAACTCTTACATAATCACGCTAAGTGAGCGCAAACGCAAAGTTGCAAGCAAGTAAGATTAATAGCGCAGGAGAGCACCTGTGTCATAACAATCACAGAAGACTTTTAAACGTGTTACCTGTAATGTAAGCAGCAGCATTCTGGCTGGTTGGAAAAAAAAGATATTCGCAATATATAACACAGAGCAGAAGAACAGACATAAAGTAGTAATAATTAAATAGTTACTCACCAAGACCCGGGACCTCCAATCCTAGCAGGTCCAGCAGGTCCAGCAGGTCCTGCTCCCGGTCCAGGATACCGGACCACCGGTGCGTCAGTTGGTTCTGGATGCGCGGGACCCCAGAGCAGCAAAATACTGCCTGGCGCACCTTCCCCCACCGCTGCTGACGCTCATGGAGCCCGGACCCGGACCCAGGCCTGCCACCCGCTGCCAGGGTTAAGGGGAGGTGGCGCTGAACAAAGAAAACCAGTGCAGCCAACTCCACCTCCCCAAGTAAGGCCTGTGCCTGCACCCCTTGTGGGCGCCAGGCCATCGCAGCTCAGACTCCAGCGTCGAGCCCTTTGACCCTTCGACATGGTTCTGGGGTAGACGAGACGGGAAAGAAAAGGTAAAAAAATGTAAAAAGTAAGTAAAAGAAATTAAAAGAGCAGGCAATAGAAAAAGAGTGAAAAAGTAGTTAAAAACACACAAAAAGTAGACAAAAAACAAAAATACACAAGCAGGAAAATAGTCAGAGAGATAATAAATAAAAATGATTTAAAAAAGTGTCTAGAAACAAAGGATTGAAAAGATAGAGGAAGGATTCAAAAGCAGGCCCCAGAACCATAGCAATAGAGTAAAAAACAAGATGGCCGTGCCCTTTGCGACCGCGTGGTCAAATGTGCGCAATATTTTCCCCTCGAGCACGCAAAAAGCGTTGCAAACATGTAAAAGCATTCCCGAACAGGAAATAAGTATCGCGAACGGGTGCGAGCATGCATTGTGCGACTCAGAACAGGAAATAAGCAACGCGAGCCGCCGGGACAAGTGAAAACAAGATGGCCGCGCCCATAGGCGACCGCATGGGCAAGTTGGCAAGACATTTCCAACGCGATCACCCAGAAAATATCGCAAACAGGCGGGAAAAAGACATCTGCATCTTTGCAATATTTCTGTGTGTTTCCAGAGATTTTCTACATTTTCGCGATAGTTTGTGAAAGTGAATTTCACAAATTCCGCTCACCCCTAGCATTAATACAACTAGAAATTCTGCATTTTGAGGAATTTAGGCTAGGAGGGCCAAATCATGATCAAATATATGCCTCACTAATAGATTTGCTTTAACTTTTGGGCAGGATATTAAAAGAAAAGATCGCGGCTGCAAACAACAAAAACTGCTCTCTGCAATATGAATATGGGGATCAGGTTGGAAAAATGTTGGCATATCAGGTGTCGGACAAGAAATCTAAAGGGCGGATAGTGGCAGAAATGGTAGGTTACATACTTCCCCTGATTCAATCTCAGAGCAATTCACCCAATTTTACAAGGGACTCTACACTTCATCTTGTAACTTAGACAAAGCGAGTCTTGAATATTACTTAAAACTTTGCAATCTCCCTTCTCTGAATAAAGATGCTGTTGACCGTCTCCATCTGGATATCACCAATGAGGAAATTGAGACTGCCCTAGCAACGCTGCCATCTGGCGAGGCCGCGGGGGATACTTTTATCAATTGAATTCTATAAAACTTTTAAAAATTCTATCTTACCATTACTGAATAATGTTATTCATCAGATAGGGGACCGAATTGAAGTGCCCAAATCGTGGGATATGACTAACATCGTCTTTTTTCTTAAAAAGGGGAAATTAACTGACGAGTGCTGGTCTTATTGCCCAACATCTCTCCCCAACTCTGACACTAAAATATTTGCCAAGATACTGGCTAATCGTTCAGCTCCTTTTATGTCAGATATAGTATCCGACCAACAGCATGGGTTCATAACAAGCAGAGACACTACGGCTCATGTCAACACATAATGGTATTCAAAATCGCTAATTGGACATCTTGCAACTTTAGGATGGTCCTATTAGACACTAAAAAAGCATTCGATCGAGTGGTATAGAATGCACTATGGGCAACATTAACTGCTAATGTATTACATGGCCGATTTACTAAATGGGTTTGCACACTATACACCAACTCACATGCAAAACTCATATACTCATATACACTAATTTTTATTCCGCACCCTTTCAGATACATCGTGGCACTCGGCAGTGGTATCCACTCTCCCCAATGCTATTTGCATTATACATTGAGCCGTTCATCAAATCACTAAATCGGAATACCCACATCATTTCATTCAGTAACAGGGCACAGGACTTAAAAGTTATTGCCTACACTGATGAAATCACGGTTTTCTCTTCTGATTCGTTAACAGCACTAATTGCAATACAAGAGGGGGCGGACAATTTTGGACAATTTTCAGGGTAAAAATGTAACCCCCAATAAACTCAAGTTCTTTACATTCTAGATCCGGTCACACCCATAACAGATGGCTGTACTATAACAACGTATCTGTCTCTTCCTCTTTTGTGCACCTAAAAGCAAAAAAGAAAGAAGAACATCAGTGATAAATGGCATTCATTGTTGTGGTTCAATTACTAGAACAAACAAATGTAATATTTAATTCATGTTACCCTTGACTTTGAAAGATTCTTCTTAACATGATTTAGGTTGTGTATTGTGCACAGGCTATTTAACTTCCCATGATATAATCATTGGTCTAGACGGTTGTCCAGCTATCCATGTGATGACATGTCTGCACAATCTACTATGCATGTTTTAGTCTTTTGTAAATTGTATACAGTCCAGAGAAAAAGGTAGATACTTCCGGTGCTTAGAATGTTAGGCTTGAGACTAAGTCGTCCGGCTTTTTTAGTCATGCAATCTTTGGGGGAAGAACTTTTAACCCTAGCTGTCACGTCGTTTTTAAAATCCGTTTTTATTTGTAGAAAGACTATCCTCATGAAAGAATCTGTACTGTATAATTTATCTCATAATTCCGTGGCCTTTTATCTATATTTGTAACATGAGCTTTTTTATTGTTCTATGTGCTTTTATGATTATTCTTTTAATCAAATAAAGCTTGATTGATATTGATACTAGTACAAACAAATGTAACATAACTTAGTGTGTGGTCACAATTGTTAGTGTTATTACTATTATTATTACAAATATTACCTTACTTATTTAAACAATTATCAATACAGTGTAGCCTTTTCTGAGACTTTGACAACAACAAGGGCTTTCCTGGTATATTGTACAGTATACTCAGGAAGGAAAGGAAAGAAGAACAACAAAAATACAAATGTAACGGTTTGGCATTGTGCATCACGTGCAACGCAGCATTTAGGGAGCTGCAGCTGACAAATGGTAATTAAACCAGGCAATAAGTTAAGAGAAACAAAGGCATGACATGCAGGCCTATGGCAAAAGCAAACTCACTCCCACCACAAAATGGCCGCTAGCCACATGGTCACTCACAACAGCACCAAGCAGGAGGCCTGAAAAATAATTAACTGAAGTAGGCCTATATGGACACAGACTTTACAAAAGGGCCCCTGGCCATCTGGGGAGGCTCACCCAAAGCAAATGTCGCTGGCTAGGGGTGGGCGTAGTTCATGAAGTAGCGCTACGCGTAGCTACGCAAAGTGCACTTCGCACTACGCGAGCTACGTGAACTGCGTAGCAGCATGTTCGCACTGTGCAAGATGTTGTTTTCAATGATTGCAGAGTGCGGACAAGCATCTGGCACAGTGCAATCATTGAAAACAGCATCTTGCACAGTGCGAGCTGTACTTTTCTGCCGCTCGAGTAGATTTTTATTCGAGCTGCATCTTTCTCAACTCGGACTGGTAGTTTCTCACCGTGAGCGGTTGCGAGCATGCGCGACCACTCGCAATGAGAAACCTGACCTCCCCGCGTTGATAATCTTGCTGGGAGGTTTATTTTCCATGCTTGCGATCTGCAATTTGACATTGCTGATCGCAAACAAGGAAACAGTCTCGCAAGGATGTCATTTTGCTTGCTCGCAGTTGCCATTTTGACGTTGAGGACCTCAAGCAAGCAAAAAATGACCGCTGCACTACGCTACGCTATGCATGTTTGCACTGTGCTATGTGCAGTTCGCGTAGTGCGAAGTTGCGCAAACATTGCAAACTACGCGAGCGTAGCGTAGTGCTTTGCCCACGGTTACTGCTGACCCACTATATAAAACACACTCACACACAGGCCAGACAAAGGAGTGATGCCTAACAACACAGCTTTAATGCAACAATGCCAAAAAACGAAAATTCACAGGGCTAAAAAAAGGTTTGCAAAAAAGTGAAATACCCAAACAATTTCAATCCAATGCCATCCATGCCCTAATTGATGTTTAAAAATTCAACCTCAGAAATAGTTGTTTCATACACCCATGAGTAGCTCTGGGCCTCTTGGTTAAAAAGACCATCACTATTTTTTCAAATTTATTAGAAAATGTAGTGAACTATGCTACAGGAGGGCCTGGCCTCATGTTGGGGACCACGGGGGAGCCCCAGTTCCCCCGTGGTCCCAGTCAGCTCCCCACCTCCTGCAGGAGCTAGCATTTCTTATGGACAAGGGGAGCTGCAAACATGCAGCTCCCTTTCTCCAAAATCAATTTGCTTCGCTTCATGGAAGCGAGAGCAGTTTATCTGCTCTTGCTTCCATGAAGTGAAGCAGAGTGTGCAATGACAGGGTGGGACTGCAATTTACCGGGGTGGGCACCACGGGACATCGCTGGAACCAGCACTGGGGAGTGGCGGTCACCAAATAGGGCTCCAGGAGGCCTCCTTCCCAATGTAAAGATAGCCCCGGGGAGGTGGTAGTCCCAGGGGACATGAGGTCCGCAACAGACCCCCATGTTTACATACTCAATCCCCCTGGGAGATGGTAGGGAGAGGCAGGAGCCCCTCCACACTTTTGTATTTGCATTTGAGCCCTGGGCAGGAAGTGGTTTCTGGGTCTTGGGGGTGCCTGTGAGGGCCCCCAGCCTTAATTTATTTGTGCCCCGGGGGGTGGTGGTCCCCAGGGCAGGTGGTGGTCTCCGGGGCCGGGGCAGGCACACTAATTTACATTATTGAAGCCTGAGGAGGTGGTAGTCCCAGGGGCTTGCTGAAAAAAAATGCTATCTTGGGCCATGGGGGTCCCTTTGGGGCCCCTGAGCAGGCAGAGTGGATCCAGGTGTTTCTACCCTGCCCCCTTTTCTTCATTTGTAACCTTTTTTCTTGTGACTCAGTTCTACCGAGTCACAAGATGGCTAGGAACACTTTTGCTTTTAAATATGAATATTTCAGCAACTACTGAACAGATTTACACCATTTAAAAACAAGTACGCTTTATTTAACAAGAGTCACATTCTTGCCAAATTTGGTGTAAATCCGATCAGCAGTTTGGGCTGTAGTTTTCCCTAAACTTTCCTATGGAAATTAACATGGAGAAAACATGTTTTTGGACCCCCTTTTTTCTCAGCCCCTTCTTGACCAATCACCCTAAAACTTTCAAGACAGGAGCTGACTGGAGCGCCCCATTAGTTTACATTTTTTTGCAAAGATTCGTTAAACAGCGCAAAAGATATAGGCAAAATCAAAAACTCTTTTCCTATGGAAACTAGGTCCTAACTATAACTAATTACTAGCGATCGTCAGTAGGTAATATCTATCTATCTATCTATCTATCTATCTATCTATCTATCTATCTATCTATCTATCTATCTATCTATCTATCTATCTATCTATCTATCTATCTATCTATCTATCTATCTATCTATCTATCTAGCTATCTAGCTATCTATCTATTTATATATATTCACTGAAAAAAACATAGGTTTTAAGCAGGTTATAGTTTGGAATTAGCATTCAAAAAACCATAGTTTTTAGGGGTGTTATATTTAACTGGACATTTCACTCATACAAAACCATTGAAATTCCGCTGTTGTAGTTATTTGTACTAACTGTAACTATCACGCCCGCAATCCACTGGTGATGATGTCACATATTACATAATTTATGACATGGTCAGTGACATCACTGATGACATCACTGATGCCATCTCAAATTACATCACTGATGACATCATCCAGTGAATGTGGTTTGGTTCAATATTTAAATAAGTGTTATATATATAGCAATCTGCATTGAAGACTGAGTGGATGTATAAGTGTCTGGATGGAGGATTTAGTAGCAGTGTGATTGACTGTCTAAGTAACTAATTTAAAGTGTTTCACTAAATATATGGGATAGTGATTAATCTGTGTGCATATCTGTACCACTCTAACTCTTGTTGTGTAAACTACTACATAAGTTGGTTACTAGCTATGTGAAAGTCTATATTAGTTATTAAATACTTAAGTGAGTAATTGCATGGGATAGTGAATGTGTGTGTGATTGGGTGGGAGGTGAGTGACTGTCCAAAAATGTGTCAATAGTTGATTTAGTAGGTACATGAGGTTAAGACTGTATGTGGAAACAGTTGTTTGGGTGAGTGAATCTCTTTATGGGTGTGGTGATGAGTAAATATATGTGTCAATGATATATGTCCAACAAAGTAGAAATATAAAAGGCAGTGTATGTGACAGTTGCTGTATATAAATAAGTATACATAAGACTCAGTGATTGTATGAGTGACTGTATTGAAAACTGTATACTTGTAATAGTGATTTTATAACACACTAAATATGAGTTACTATCTATATGAATAAATAAAGTGTTTTTTTTTAAATATGTAGCATAGTAAATATAAGTATGATCAATTGTTTGCATAAGTGAGTAGGATGACTGCATAAATCAATAGAATATGTGCTGGTGTGTAATGTCGATGTAGGTGTATAAGTATATTTAATAGTGTTCTATTGATCTTTGTTAGCATGTATGAGTGAATATATAGGTAAGTGTTTAGATGTGTGTGTAGATGTAGGAATCACTTAGTGGGTTTTTAGAAACTTGTATTGTTGCGTCAATGGTTTTAAATATGGTAATCTATATTTTATAATGAGTGTTGAAAGGTTACACTAGTGTATGATGAGATATATCAGATTGTCACAAGGATGATGTAATCCGTGATGTCATCAGTGATGTCATTTGAGATGGCATCAAGGATGTCATCAGTGATGTCACTGACCATGTCATGAATAATGTAATATGTGACATCATCACCAGTGGATTGCGGGCACGAGAGTTATAGTTAGTACAACTAACTGTAACGGAGGAATTTCAATGGTTTTGTATGAGTGAAATGTCCAGCTAACTATAACACCCCTGAAACCTATGGTTTGTTCAGTGAATTTCTAAGGTTTTTTAAATGCTAATTCCTAACTGTAACCTGCTTGAAACCTATGGGTTTTTCATTGAATTTTGAAGGTTTTTTTAAAATGCTAATTCCTAACTATAACCTGCTTAAAACCTATGTTTTTTTCAGTGAATTTCGAAGGTTTTCTAAATGATAATTCCTACTTATAATGTTAACCACTTTCCCATATTTTCAACAAGTAACCAACTCTGCAATGCTAACTAAAATCATGCAATAGTTCCACTTACGACTAACAAATTAACATCAACATTTAAGTACTGTAAGAAGGTCGAATATGTACTGCGTGAATTACATTCAACTCACACCCATGTTTAAAGAGCAATATGTGAAAGAGTTTCTAATTATACACTTCCCACACCCAACAAAATCAAAATACCCAGCGCCACGATCACACAACCATACTCAAGGACCCCTCCCCTCTACTACCTCAGGGGCAGCGCAAAACAGTACTACAGATCTTTCCAAAATAATATATCTCCTCAAAAGTACACTACCTTAATCTACAGAGATGTGGCAACCAAGTATGTATAAGGGAAAGAACTTGAACATCAACAATAATGTACACAACGCTAAGACTACCAGTGAAAGTACTATACACAATTCACTATAGAAATCAAAAACTTTTCAGTGCGTACATATACCATTGATACGTGTAGTGTACTGAATAGTGGACGCAACCATATTATCTCAGACACTGGGGAATATTACTGTCATGTACCTGTGTTCACCCCCCTCCTTTGAAACAGAAGTGGAGTGGGCTAGTCCAACGTAAACAATGTCAACGTAAGACTATAAATAATTAGGCTACGCCTTGGGTGTGGTTGACTTCTGCAAAGAGAAGAGACTGCCCTGCAGCAAAGGTCCCCACCCTGCCATGTGGCTGCCGCCATGACCCCGTGCTTCCTCGATAGAGGCCGATTGAGAACTCAGCACCAAACCACCGCAGACTGATGTCTGTATCGACTAGTGCTTTTCATCAACACTGCGGAAAAATTGGTTCACAACTTGAATTCAACTTTGGATCTAAATTTGTCTTATGTATCTTTGCTGAGAACTGCCTTCAATCTATTCTGAAGTCAGTAGAGTTGACAACTTGATACCAGTTGCGCATCAGCACAACAGAAAAAATTGAATTCAGTCTTGATTTATTTAAAACAGAGACAATTGCACTATGTCCTCAGATTTTCTGAAAGTTTGAACAGTAGGAAATTCAGCCTTCATTGATTTAATACAGAGACAATTACAGACAGCATGCAAGTTAGCCTTGATTTATGAAAGGAAGAGTCAATTTTATTAATGGATGCCACAAAAAACGTTTATCTATGTCTGTACTAAGTACTACCTTTAAGTGAACACTGCGATCAACAGAGTTCACCACTTGATACCAGAAGCGGTGAAGCACTACAATCAACCTTGAATTAATTGTCGATTTATTGAAGACGGAGACAATTCTACTGTGTCATCAGATTTGCTAACGTATGTGTCAAAAAAGAATTTGCCGATGATTCTGTGGACTCTTGCCAAAATTTACTCTGCCAACAGCAGGGTTTACAACTTGAATTCAACTTTCCATCTACACTATGAACAGTAGGGAATGCAGCCTTGATTTATGTAATGTAGAGACAATTCTACTGTATATGTTCAGATTTTTTTTACATAAGTCACCAAAATCATTTGTCGATATCTGTGCTGACAACTGCCTTTGATCTACATTGTTAGGGCTCACGATTCAGGTGGAATGGCGATTGCACATGATGCATTCCAATAGCCAAGAGACATTCTATCAGTGCGACCCGCCCGAACCATGAATCATCGCAGGGTGCGCACACGCTGAGATCTTCAGGTACCACTAACTCACTGCACACAAGTCATCTCCAATTCACTTGGCAAAAAAAATTGCTCCTAGTGTGGCCTGCCCGGACTACGCATCAGCGCAGGTTACATATATGCACAGTCCCAAAGGTACTACTAATTCAGTGCACCATAATTAATCGCCACATGTCCGTTTTCAAGCAGAATTAAATAGAGAAGACATTGGTCAGACTGTGCCCCCCCCCTTTACCACTCATTATAGCAGGGTACGTACAAGCTCAGCGCCAAAGATACTAACTCAGTGCACCATAAATCATCGCAAAGAAGAGTGAAGTTTATGTCACAGTGAGGCATACTGTCACTTTTAAATGGAATTCATGCAGAATTAATTGACAAAAGACATTACTTCAATTACCGTGCCTCACCCTCGACCAAGCATCTTCGCAGGGTATGTACAAGCTCAGCGCCAAAGGTACTACAAACTCAGTGCATCAGAAATCATCGCCACGTGACCGTATTGAATGAGATGACTTATTTAGCAGAAAATATATCGGGGTTTTTGGAGATATACTTCAACTTCCGTGAATGGACAACCAATATTTATTAGAAAACTTGATTTTAAAGAGTTGCTACCAGTGTGTCCTGCTTGGACCACACATAATTGCAGACTCCACAGAACTTTGTTGCTTCAGGTGCCACTAACTCTTTCCACCACTTATCATCGCTGTGTGCACACACACTAAATTACCAATACTGTGCAGCTCTAATCAATGTCACGTAGTCGGGGCTTTTACTAACCGCTGCCTTCTGCCTACACTGTGGTAATCAGAGCTTACAATTAATTACAGTGTTGATTTATTATTTGCAGACAACAATACCAAACCAAGTATAACATTTATCAAAGCCTATACAATATCCCTTTATTATGTTACCTTTAACAACTTTTTTATATCACATATAGATTTTCTTGACTAATAAATGTCATGCTGCTGGTGCAAAGTTACACTTAATCATAGTCTACACTGTGGCTAGCATAGGTAACAATTAGAACCTCACTTTTTCTTCATTGGAATCCTGAATTTCTTTTTTGGAGACATAAATGGCTACACCACTGGAAGAATCATCTGATTCTGATAATTTCGTTGGTGAAGAATTCATAACCATCGACTTTTTTTTCCCTCCTCAAAATACAAACAATCTAGTATGCAATATTAATTGAGTGCAGCCCGTTCAGACCACGCATCATCGCAGGATGAGCACACGCTAAACACCAGACATACCACTAACTCAGTGCACCATAAATAATCTCCACAAGCCTTACTTAACGCAAAATTCTGTAGTCGAAAAAATTATCCCCAGTGCGACCTATCCACACCACGCATCATCGCAGGTTACGTATACGCTCAGTCCCAAAGGTACTACTAACTCAGTGCACCATAATTCATCACCACATAGCTGTATTCAGGCAGAATTTAACTGATTCTTCATTCATTATGTATAAAGTGCAGTACCAAATAAAGTAACCTCCCTCAAACCTACACAAAATCGCACTTGCTCTTACTAAGCCAGAATTCACAAGACAAAAAACATTACTATCAGTACGTCCTGCCCAGTCCGCACATCATCGCAGGCACCACAGAACCTTGTTATTTCACGTACAACTAACTCCGTGGAAACCAAAATAAGTATAACACCTATTAAAACCGAGACAATATCCCTTTAGTATGGTTCCTTCAAATTTTTTTTTATATCACTTATAGATTTAGTTGAATAATCAAATACACGCTGCATACATGTTCGATCTTCCACTTCCACCATGATTGCTGATGATGCACTCCACCCTAAGATGTACACTAAGCATGGGCGAAATTTGTGAATTCGCGTTTCGCGAATTCGTGCAAAAGTGTATTCGCGATTCGCATAATCTGCCAATTCGTGCGAATTTGTGGATTTTTTTTGCCAGTTCGAAAGGGTTTTTGCCAGTTCATTAGGGTTTTTTACAAGTTCGGGAACGCGAACTTACTTGTGTGGTCGCAATGGTCGCAACCATGTTGTTTCCACGTGTCCAGCCTGTTTGCGACCCTGTGGTTCATCGCGGCCATCCTCCGGTTCATCAGTGCCACCCTCTGGTTCATCACTGTCACCCTCTGATTCACTACTGCCACCCTCTGGTTCATCACTGCCGCTCTATGGTTCACCACTGCCACCCTCTGGTTCATCAAAGCACCCTCTGGTTCATCACAGCACCCTCTGGTTCACCACTGCCACCCTCTGGTTCATCACTGTCACCCTCTGGTTCATCACTGTCACCCTCTGGTTCATCACTGCCACCCTCTGGTTCATCACTGCCACTCTCTGGTTCAACACTGCGGCCCTCTGGTTCATCACAGCAACCTCTGGTTCATCACAGCACCCTCTGGTTCACCACTGCCACCCTCTGGTTCACCACTGCCACCCTCTGGTTCATCACTGTCACCCTCTGGTTCACCACTGTCACCCTCTGGTTCACCACTGCCGCCCTCTGGTTCATCACTGCCACTCTCTGGTTCACCACTGCCACCCTCTGGTTCATCACTGTCACCCTCTGATTCATCACTGTTTCCCTCTGTTTCACCATTGCCACCCCCTGGTAACCACTGCCAACCTCTGGTTCACCACTGCCACCCTCTGGTTCACCACTGCCACCCTCTGGTTCATCACTGCCACCCTCTGGTTCATCACTGTCACCCTCCGATTCATCACTGTTGCCCTCTGTTTCACCATTGCCGCCCTCTGGTTCACCACTGCCAACCTCTGGTTCACCACTGCCACCCTCTGGTTCACCACTACCACCCTCTGGTTCATCACTGCCACTCCCTGGTTCATCACTGCCACCCTCTGGTTCATCACAGCACCATCTGGTTCATCACAGCACCCTCTGGTTCACCACTGCCACCCTCTGGTTCATCACTGTCATCCTCTGGTTCATCACTGTCACCCTCTGGTTCACCATTGCCACCTTCTGGTTCATCACTGCCACTCTCTGCTTCACCACTGCCACCCTCTGGTTCATCACAGCACCCTCTGGTTCATCACAGCACTCTCTGGTTCCCCACTGCCATCCTCTGGTTCATCACAGCACCCTCTGGTTCTTCACAGCACCCTCTGGTTCACCACTGCCACCCTCTGGTTCACCACTGCCACCCTCTGGTTCACCACTGTCACCCTTTGGTTCACCACTGCCACCCTCCGGTTCATCACTGTCACCCTCTGGTTCATCACTGTCACCCTCTGGTTCACCACTGTCACCCTCTGGTTCTTCACTGTCACCCTCTGGTTCACCACTGCCACCCTCTGGTTCACCCCTGCCACCCTCTGGTTCAACACTGTTATCCTCAGGTTCACCACTGCCACCCTCTGGTTCACCACTGCCACTCTCTGGTTCAGTACTGCCACCCTCTGGTTCATCACAGCACCCTCTGGTTCACCACTGCCACCCTCTGGTTCACTCCTGCCACCCTCTGGTTCATCACTGCCACCCTCTGGTTCAGCACTGCTACCCTCTGGTTCATCACAGCACCTTCTGGTTCACCACTGTAGATGATGGGGGGAAAGCACACCTGCCCAGCCTCAACTGAGATGAATTATTTGGGTCTGGTTAATGTGCCACTGAATTTGAGCTTCAAGTCTGGCCCCTGCTTCCTTAGCTGTAAGTGCCTCCTGCTGCAGTTTAATTTGTTTTACAGGAGCATTGTGCCATACTTGTAACTATTCTATGACCCTTTCTTTGAGGGTCAGAGCAGGGTCAGAGAATAGTTGCAAGTAGGCAACTGAACTCTGGAGGGGCCCCTCAGGAAGCACTACAGGGAATGTCTACAAATTAGCTTGAACTTTTGCACCTGCTAAGTGCTTTCAGTTTTGCAAAATTTGTTCCGCGTGATTTCGCATATTTTTCCGCAATTTCGCGAGATTTGTGGATCCCGAAATTGCAGAAAATCCGCAAATTCCAGGAGCGGAACTAATTTTACGCCATGCTTAATGTACACTGCGGACAGCAGGGGTTACAACTTCAATTCACCTTTGCATCTATACTATAGATAGTACGAAATTCAACCTTGATTTATTTAATGCAGAGACAATTATACTGTATGTATTCAGATTTTGTTTAAACAAGAGAAAAGAAGCATTGTTCTATAACTGTTCTGACTACTAGCTTCCATATACACGGTGCACAGTAGGGTCCACAACTTGATTTTACCTTTTCATCTACACTACAGACAGAATTAAATTCAGCCTCGATTAATTTAAAGCAGAGAAAAAATAGTGCTGTTGCACTCCTAGTATGCACAAGGTCCTTCAATCCTTGCATTCTGTGAACTATGATAACAAAGAATGTAGAAAATTGCGGCAAAATGTACCTCCACCACTGGCAATACCAAGTACCTCTGGGACATCACCTTCAACATTGCCACCAGACATACGTCCCATTTTGAGAAAGTTAGAATGCACTACGTGAAATGCAATCATTTAATTTGTTATGGGGGCAATCAGTAGCCCTAGTTTACAGAGCAATTGATAACTATTGATGCTAGTTCCCCCCTCAAAGTTCATATGGTCCAGTATGCAAAAGGGAATGGTTTGAGTGCAGCCCGCTCAGACCACGCATCATCGCAGGGTGAGGACACGATAAACACCACACGAAACCACTAACTCAGTACATCTTAAATAATCGCCACGTGCCCTGGTTAAGGCAAAATTCCATAGTCTAAACACATTTTTACCACTGTGGTCTGCCTGAAGCACACATCATCACAGGCTCCTCACAAACTGCACCTACTTCAGTGCGCCACAACTCATGAACCCTTTACGATAGAATGTTCTGTACATTATTTCACATAAAATATTCCTACCTTTGTACAACAAAAGTCATAAACCGTTATGATTAAATAGCTGTATATGATACCATGATTACTATTCTACTTTTTACCCACAACAACGTAATAAAGTGGAGTCGAGCACATGTGCCCATACCCACTTCAACTATCTATCTGTCTCTGTGTATTTTTTGTTTTTGTAAAATGCTGCTCCTCTGCCTTACCACTTTATATTGTGCTATGAATAGCGTATGAAACCAACTTACCTGTGACAGTCAGTGTGGGCGATTTCTCTTTTTTTTTTAAGTACATTTATATAACGCAAAATCATACCAGCTATTAACATGAGCACCATATTTACAATACATTTTCAGGCACGCATATATTACGTCATTACTCTACAGTAACATGATGTGCATACAACTCCGAGACTCGAACACGGATTTTCAGCATCAAGTTGTACAGTGTCCCCGATTGACCACATACATATATAAATTAGCTGCCCTTCATGTGCCAAAAACTACAACTTAATCCTTTCACAGCCCTGTATTACTACAGCTACTACACTCCACTGCATGTAGAACAAACATTCATAATCACAATCTTTTACGTATGCAACTATGAACAAGTATAGAGTCAGTGATACCCCGTACCTTCCATGTTGGCCAAGTTGTGGAACTTTACAGATATTATGACACATTTGCTTTTAAGACCCGGTTGACGTTAGCACTACAAAATGGACACCCGAATAACTTAATTTCTCATATAGCTCAGAGCCTCACGCAGCACTGGCATACATCAGGCCAGCCCACTGCACTTACGCTGCCAGGAAAACAGAACAAAGCTACATGGCCCAGATTTCCATTGTCGTGATTTCTTAGTTCCAGGTCTATTTGTCAGAACGGCACACACACTCCCTCATGGCTGGTATACACCCACACCACACTCATTCAGCACATGCGTCACTACACACGTGACCCTACCTTTAAAAAAGACGGGGTGCACCTGCTCTGCGCCATTTTAGAGTTGCTCCCATTACAAGCGCTGTGATGTCCCATCCTGGTGGTTCGGACGATTCATGTAGGTCCGAACCACCGAACAGTGGTCTCACCACTACGTGCGTGGCCTCTTTGGTCACTGAGTTAGTGGTACTGGAAGGACTGAGCGGGTGAAGAATCTGCAATGATGATGATGGGAGCACGAGTATGTCGTTTACCATACTGATATCAAGACTCAGCACCACATGTGAGTCTTCTTAGTGGCAGATAGGGACTACATGATGTAGAAGCTGTCCTGTCCACAAAAAGGTGAGCAGTGAGGCCTGGGTGCGCATCGGAGGAAGTCGATGGGGTGCAACATACTGGATACAGAAAAGCAACGCAGTGATTTAGATGTACGCAGTCCTATAGAGTGTATCAAATTTCATGTATATACTTTTTTTACAATAGCAGGAACTTTTTTATAATCGCTCAAACATCCGGAATATAAACTATACAAAACATTCTTTTAAATATGAGAGGGAACGTGTGTGAAAGGACGATGTTATTCAATACCACATTAAGATAGTAACAATTACCAATCATAACATCTTTTTTTTACTATCTTTTAGATGTAGAGGTTCAGGCTGCATTATGTCCCAGCACGTGGTGAAAAACACATGGTGACAGAAAGTTGAGCTGCGAATATTCTTTGCAGTCACTCTCTCACTTCCTTTGATAAAAAAAATTACACACATTGTTAACTTCCTTTTTATCTTACAGGTTGTGTTTCACAAATTGGCGACCCCCCAACACCTCTAAAACTCAACATACGAGGATTCTGCAATGATGCGTGCCCATCGTAACAACTTCTGAGAAAGCTGCTTCGACACGTAGTGCACTCTTTTTGAAACAGGCCAATGGCACAAGGTGAGCAAAAAAGCTTGTTTCCGAAACAACCACAAGTCATCAGTAAAAGGAGAAAGTGGGTAGTGTGCAGCAGCTTCACTGCGTAGGAATGTACAATTACCTCCCAGTAGTGATAGTAGATAGGTTACAACAGTCTGAGGGACAGATTTATAAGCCCCTTGCGCCACTTTTATGTCACTTTTAACATGGGAAAAGTGGCGCAAGGAGCTTCTAAATCTGCCTCTGACTTCCCAAGATAAACACTCACCTCTGGACTCTGCGAGTCAATCAGGTGCAACAGTCTAGATACTCAATATTGAGAACTCCCCGCTATGCAGTGGGAATGAATGGGATATAGTACTTTGGAAAAAAACAGCGCACAGACACCTCCTTACAGTGGAACTAGTTGTAATATAATATCCTGAGTGTGCAAAAAAATAAACCAAAAATATAAGTGTGCATTTGTATGTACTATTTGTATGTATTACTAACTCTATATACTATCTTTCAGATCAATAAACTGGAGGGTGCACTATGAAGCAGCACATCCTTGGACACACAACGGAGGCAAAAGGCGAGCTACGAGTATTTCCTCCAGTATTAACTGCTCCATCTATAACTTTCTCTCTTTCACACTTTTAATGTCGTTTTTTTCTCTCTTTTTCTTGCTCACTTTCTCTCACATCGTTTCTCTCTCTCTTTTAAAGTTATGGACGCTGCTGTCCACTCTGATGTGTAGAAGCAAAGCTGAAATCAAGTTGTGAACTCTGGTGGTCACAGTATTTACACAAAGTAAGCAGAGCGGCCTACATATACAATCCCTCCGATCAAATACATTAGAACTAAAAGACCTTATTTACAAGTCCCTTGCCCCACTTTTGCTTCACTTTCAACATGAGAAAAGTAACACAAAAGTGGCGCAACAGTCTTGTAAATAAGCTCTAAAGAATATTGTCCTGCATAATGACTTGATCGGTCACCTAATTTTGTCTCATCTCTGAATCATTTTAAAGACCTGTTAATCTATAGTGTTAATCTGACGCAGTAGGCACATCCATTCAGACACCGCTTGAACGCGGGCCTTTAAGACACGTGAAATCTATCAGGCACACTGCACACATAAAAATAATGAAATATCGTCAAGTGTTACCTTGACTTGTAATGTTTGACCTCATTTAGTCACATCGATCTATTTTTAAACACTAATTTTCTGTTTTGTTTTGCAGATTACCTACCGTACTTCTATTGAAGTCCATTTCACATTTTGTTTATTATATTGTTTTGTTAAAGTTAAGTTTCTAGTTATTTATTGTATTGTTATCTTTTAGTGACTTTTCCAGTTATTTATTGTTTTAATAAAAGTTCATTCAAAAAAAGGATATACGCCTTTTTTGGGGGGGAGTAGTGGTTCCCAATAGAAATTATATTTATAATTTGAAGTATAATTCTGAGGCTAACTCTTTACCAGCTCTTTACCAGAGTCTATAGGTATGACTAACGGCTCCGATGGAAAAGTTTAAAAATTCTAGCACAGTAACTTTTTCCATTAGCAACATAGTGTGGTGAACTTCTAACCTCTGTGCTCAAGTAAGTGTTCCATGAACTATTACTATGGTAACAGGTAGAAAGCCGTTTTGGGGTAGGTTTGAAAGGTACCGGCTATAAAAAAAACGTTATATTAACCCTGGATCCTCTACAAGACAAAAGGGAAAACAAAGTAAAACAAAACACTGTGTACCAGATTTACAACACCCTTGCACCACTTTCGCGTCTAAGGCCCCTCCCCACAAAATTAGAAGTGTGTGGGCCTCAATGACACCCCTTAAACCTCAGGAACCACCACCCCCCTTGGTATTTGTGTATTGTGGGAGGTAGGCTGTGTGGCCCTCCGCCTGGTGCTCTCGAGGGCCCTGGGGACCGCCATGCCGAGGGCCGGCTCTATCAGTGTCCCGGGGTACCTACCCCTGGGACACTGCTGTTTGCTTTGACAGGGCGGGACTCTTAAGGCTCCCGCCCTCCCATAGCAAACTTAGTTTGCATTTTGAAAGACAGAGCAGTGAAATCTGTTCTCACTTTCAAAATCCAAAGCAGATTGCTATTCCACATGCAAGTTAGCATATCCCCTTACGAAAAAGCAATGCCGGCTCCGAAGAATGCGGGAAGCCAACGGGACCGTGGAGGCATAGTGGCTTCCCTCACAGTCCCCAACATTTTTTATAAGACCCGGGGGATACGATCCCCAGGAATATTAGAAAGTATTGATAGGGGCTATTTTTTAACAGCAAAAGTAAAAGCTGCACACCCAGCGCAGCGCTCAGTGTGGCCCCAGGTGTGCACGCCCTGGATGCACAACTCATAATCTGTAGGGTACGTGACTCCAGCGCCTTTGATGCAAAACGTCTACGCATTTGGGAGCCGGCATTACTTTTCTACATCGCAAGCTACTAACATGCAGCTCCCCATGTGGAAAAGCAATCTGACTTAGAGTTTGAAAGAGAGAACAGATTTCCTTGCTATGAGAGGGCGGGATGGGCACCCCGGGACACTGCAAAAGCCGGACATCCCACAAGTCATAAAGCTCTGGAGAGTGGTGGTCCCCGGGGCTTTGGAGAGCTTACAGCCCCCCCAGCCATAATTTTATTGTAGACCCGGGGGTAACGGGACCCTCGAGTGCTCCAGGAGGGAGCCACATAGCCCCCCTCCCACAATTTATAAACCCCGAGGGCTGATGGTCTCAGTATCTTTGACGACCTTCGACCCCTCCCCCACCATTCTTTTCTTGTTAGCCCTTGGGGCTGACGATTCCCGAGGCTGGGGGGCCCCTCTGGGCCCCACATAAAACTTAATAATTTTGCCCCCGGTATTTAACCCCTTGGAGACAAATTATTTAAAAAAATCTGTTTTATTTTATTTATTTTATGGCAGTCCATGCACCCTACACGCACCTGCCGGTTTAAAAAAAAAAGAAATGTGGGCCTTGGGGGTCTTTCTGGGACCCCCTAACAGGTCTAGAGGGTAACATTATTTCTACCCTGCCCCCTTTCTCCATTTTGAACACATATTCCACTGACTTCCTCAGCCTCGCTTCTACCAAGGCACAAAATGACTGCCAACAGTTCCTGGTTTTGAATGTTTACAACCGCTTGACAGCCAATTAGCATTGAGCGCGTGATCAGGATGGTGCGCTTATGATACAATGACAATCCTCGCACAATCTGCGAATCCACCGCAACAATATATATATAAATGACTTTAACCATAATTTTTTCTCAGGAACTACTTAACAGATTAACACCATTTAAGCAAAAGGTACAAGTCTGAACTGAGGACTACCCTTTTGCCAAAGTTGGTGCAATTCAATTCAGCCGTTCAGGCTGTAGCCGTGGCTAAAAGTCCTATGGGAAATTGCATGGGGAAAACATGTTTTGGGACCTCCTTATTTCTCGGCTCCTGCTTGATGAATAACCTCCATACTTTCAGGGAAGGAGCGGAACTGAGCTAGGCAAATGTTAGGAACATTTCAAGAATATTCATCAATCGGCGCCAAAGTTATTGGCAATAGAATTTTGCAAATTTCCTATGCATAATAGGTCCTAACTATAACTACCTACTGACGACCGCCAGTAGGTAATACATATATATATATATATATATATATATATATATATATATATATATATATATATTACCTACTGGCTATCGCCAGTAGGTATATATAGTTAGGATTTTTTCCCTATGGGATTTTTGAAAATTCTATGTCTAATAACTTTGGCGTTTGTGGACGGAATCGGCTGAAATTTTCAGGAAAATGGCACATTTTGTTTCTGAGCAGCCCCTGAAAATTTGGTGGGGTTTCGTCAAGGGGGGGCTGAGAAAAAAGGGGGGTCCCAAAACGCGTTTTTAACATTGAGTTTTCCATAGGGCGGTTGGACTCACTTTTAGCTCGAACGGCTGAATGGATTTGCACGAAACTTGGCAAAATTGTAGGGACTGTTAGCCCGATGTGCCTTTGCTAGGTCTCAATATATGTGCTTCAGTGGATTTTGAGAAATTAACGTTTAAATCAAGATATATATCTGTAACAGCGCTCCGGGCAGCGATCCGGTCCGCTTACTTTTCGCGTTTCGGAACTTTGCGCGCAGAAAGCTGATTGGCTCTCCATTGTCTGTCAACATTCTAAACAGTCCGGAGCGGCCGCCATCTTGTCTCTCGGTAGGATCGAGAGAGAAGAAGAGGTGAAAAACGAAGGGGGAATTTAATGAAAGGGGGCAAGGTATCCCCCTCTTGACCCCCTAGGAATGTTGTTGGGGTTATTAAAGGGTCCCGTGGGGAAAAGAAAAAAAAATGATTTTTCACGGTAGAAGCGCTTCACGGGCCGCGAACTGGGCCGCAAACTGGTAGCGAAACGGGAATTCGCCATTTTGTGCTTCGTTAATTAAATTACTAGGTATAAGGGGGTGCGGGAGACGTATCCTAATCCCCTATGTTTCCTGAGGGTGGCTGAGGAGGCTGATATATGTTGATACATCTCTTCCAGCGGCTGTGCGTGAGCTTTTTTTTTTTTTGCTGCGTGACAGTCCGGAGCGGCCGCCATCTTGTCTCTCGGTAGGATCGAGAGAGAAGAAGAGGTGAAAAACGAAGGGGGAATTTAATGAAAGGGGGCAAGGTATCCCCTTCTTGACCCCCTAGGAATGTTGTTGGGGTTATTAAAGGGTCCCGTGGGGAAAAGAAAAAAAAATGATTTTTCACGGTAGAAGCGCTTCACGGGCCGCGAACTGGGCCGCAAACTGGTAGCGAAACGGGAATTCGCCATTTTGTGCTTCGTTAATTAAATTACTAGGTATAAGGGGGTGCGGGAGACGTATCCTAATCCCCTATGTTTCCTGAGGGTGGCTGAGGAGGCTGATATATGTTGATACATCTCTTCCAGCGGCTGCGCCATCTTGCCTTTTTTCCAATGCCACAATTTTGTCGTGCACGGCAGCCATTTTAGATGCCAGGCTGGTCCCAGGCTATCACCTACCCCTGCGGATGTAGTTTATGGCCCCAGCTGTAGAGAATTCAGACATGCCAACCCTCCCGATTCAGGCGTGAGACTACTGATTTCAGTGCTAGTCTCCCGCCTCCCGATTTCTGCAAGCAAAAACCCGGGGGCATATTACGAACAACTAGCGATAATTTTTGTCTCTAACTTGTTTAGAGACAAAAATTATCGCCGCACATCGGCGATTTTTATCGCAGATAAACCTTGCTATTATCGCAGAAAAGTCAGCGATATTCATGTATTATCGAGAAAATGCTCTTAGCCATGTTATCCACCTCCCATTGGATAACATGGCTAAGAACTGCTCAGGGCAGGTGTTAGATTTTGGAGATATTCGCGCTTAGCGCGAATATCTCCAAAAGTTGGTAATAGGAGATAGCGATGTTAGGGACTGTTTCCAGTCGCTAACATCTTGGCACGCCACTTTGCATGTCATTAGTGATAAGTATCACTGACATGCAAAGCGGGGCCCAAGATGGTCGCTATCTCCTTTTAGCTGTCACTAACTGGTGTTAGCGACAGCTTGGTAATAGGGAGATAATTTTATCTCCGCTTTCATGGCTTTTAAAGCCAAAAAAGCGGAGATAAACCCCCTTGATAATATGCCCCGCGATTCCTTGGGGGTTTCAGCTGACAGGGCTTGGTATTGTGTTACATGGTAATTTTTCCAGGAAACGTCAGAGGGTCGATGCAGGGGTTCTAGAAGAGGTGATAAACCATTTAAGCCTCATGAACAAGCGCATGGTCTTTTAAAGATTTGTGAAGTACTCGGGGCGGCGGTGTGTGTGTGCTCTCTTTCAGGAGCGGGCGGGGGGGCACTGCCAGCAACTTGCCAGGTCAGGTAGTGTTCAACACGTGCATCACCCTTTCTCTGCCTGCTATTGCGCTCCATGCTTCGGAAAGGTAAGAAAAAGAACGTGCATTTGAGTTTGAAATCTCCGATCCTGCAGCAGCACACCTCCAAAGCCCACACATGACAATAACCCGATTCAAGGCCCCATTCACCCGTTTTAAAAAAAATAGATAACACTCCAACAAAGTAAGATTATAAAACTTTATTAACTTTTAACTATAATGAACGGAACAAAAACTAAAAACATTTAAACATTTTTCAACCCAAAAAGCAACAATGGTTAGAAGCTGTCTTTTGTGCGAATAGTCTCAAGGCAGCACAACGTGCAGAGTTCTGGACGGCACCCAGGTGATGTCGCCTGGGTGCCGCACTGGTTTTGGGATCCTACAATGCAGCACAGAAAAACAGCGTGGGGCGTCCCGGGTGGTGCGGGGGGAGGCCTCGTCAGTAGCGGTCTGTTGTGCGAATAGTCCCAAGGCAGCAGAACGCGTTGAGATGTTGATGGCACTGTGTCCAGTGTCCCATGGCTGACACAACATGTACGACAGGCACCCAGGTGATGTCCAGTAAACTGCCGCACTGGTTTTGGTATCCTACAATGCTGCTCCGAAAATTGGCGTGCGGCGGCCCGGGGGGGGGGGGGGGCGTGGGGGAGGCGGCGTGAACGGGCCTCCCCAGGTGGCGGCCATCCAGCTGAGTTGCGCCCGCTCTTGCGGCTACAGCGTCTCGCTCACCATGTTGTTGAGTTGCTCCCACTCTTGCAGTGCAGCGATAGGCGGCTGCCACATGACTCTTAAAATGGCGGACGGCTCCTCGGTTTTGGGCCTGGTCCACTGAAATGGCCCTGGGACACCTTGGAACTCGGACGCTTGCCTGCTAGGGCTTGGGCTCCATTCTCGAAAAGCGTCCACTCAGCCGTGAAGATTCTACAAAAGTCTTGGGGGCCCCCGACTCCCGCAGGCTTCCGGTGGGGAGCGGCTGCCATGATTGCTCGCGGAATGACCACGACGGAGCCACGAGATGGTGGTGCTCTCATGCTGACGCCAGCTTCAGTCTGAATGATCCAGAAACAAGGTGGGGCTTTCATCGTTTGGGAAAAAAAAATGTTCTAAACCAATGAAAAGTGTTATTTTTAGGTCATATGACCAAGCCTTCCATCTTTAGGAAACCAAAAGTAAAATGAACCAATGAAAAGTTTTATAAACAAGTCACATGACCTGTTATGCGGCATAGGGCTACAAAAAGCGTAGAAAATCCGTTGGCACGTGAGGCGGCGTCAGTAGCGGACCGATGTGCGAATAGGCCGAAGGCAGCACAACGCGCCGAGATCCGGATGGCACCGAGGTGGTGTCCAGCAAATTGCCGCACTGGTGTGGCCATCCTACAATGCTGCGCCGAAAGACGGCGTGTCCAGCTGAGTTGCGGTCACTGTTGCGGTACAGTGACTCGAACGCGCCGAGATCCGGATGGCACCGAGGTGGTGTCCAGCCTATTGCCGCACTGGTGTGGCCATCCTACAATGCTGCGCCGAAAGACGGCGTGTCCAGCTGAGTTGCGGTCACTGTTGCGGTACAGTGACTCGAACGCGCCGAGATCCGGATGGCACCGAGGTGGTGTCCAGCAAAGTGCCGCACTGGTGTGGCCATCCTACAATGCTGCGCCGAAAGACGGCGTGTCCAGCTGAGTTGCGGTCACTCTTGCGGTACAGTGAGTGGAACGCGCCGAGATCTGGATGGCCCCGATGTTGTGTCCAGCAAGTTGCCGCACTGGTGTGGCCATCCTACAATGCTGCGCCGAAAGTCGGCGTGGGGTGCCCCGTTGGCTTATGAGGTGATGTCAGTAGTGGACCGATGTGTGAATAGGTCGGAACCAGCACAAGGCGCCAAGATCCGAATGGCAAGTCCTGGATGTTGACTGCCTCAGTTGAGAGTTCTGAGCAGTGCTTGTAAGACTGTCTGAAGCTTATTTGCACCTGCTGCAGCTTCACTATTGCCCTGGTGTGGCCAAAGGTCGCACATGACATAGGCGGTCGGCTCCCGAGGTCCGGCGGAACTTTTTTCCTTTTCCTTTCTGCTTCTTTTCCTACAATCCGTTTCATCTGAAGACACGACCAGGTCCCTGAATATGTGCAGGGGGACGCTATTGATTAAATGAAAATGGCGGCTTGACACAAAGCTGACTCAAGCGTTACTGTTGATGCTATACAGACAAAAATTGGTTTTCAGTTTGTACATTCTTCAGGTTTTTTTTTTCCATCCAAGTCTGATTGAGAGTTTGTAGAAAAATGGCTTCAGATTTTCCACATACTACTCTTCAACATTCTTCCTAAATGTAACAATGTGAAACTCACTAGGAGAACGGCTGTTTCTGTTTCCTTTCAAAATGCTGCCAACAATATTTTCTGAATGGAAGACACCATCTTGTAGCATAAAGGGCCGAAAGGGGTTCTGGTCTGGCTGATGGTTGGTGGAGACATTTTGACTATATATTGGACCTGCCCGGCCTCGCCCAAAATGGCGCCGGTATAAATGGGACTCGTAACTCCTTGCCCGCAAATGTATATCTAGAAAATGTTATTGTAAGTGGCCCTGTCTTATTTTAATTACAAAATGTACGTCCACCGATTCCGCAACTGTTAGACACCTTTGTTCTTGCAACCTAATGGCCCGCTCGTTACGTTCTTCTACAGTGTAAATGTCTCCTCATCATATACGATTTCAGTTTGCTCCGTGGCCGGCCCACGTGGTTATAGGCCCGTATTTGTATACTGACATTTTCACAATAAAGGTTTTTAAAACAAAACACGGTAGTAGTATTTATATTGGTAAAGTTTTTACTTTTAGTCACTGTTTTCGAATCAGTAAAAGGCAAGTGAAATAAAGCAGTCCAATTACATGACGGATAAAAGGTATAATATGTAGGAACGCAGTAAAGATAAATGGTCAAGGGCAGTTGTGTTTTTCATGTCTGCAACATAAAGTGATCGATAAGAATCTGATAATCAGGCGTATCGGCGACTAAGACAGCAGGCGGAATCTCTTTTACTCAACGGCTCCGTCATGGAAGGAAGAAACGCCCTTTTTCTCGAAAAAGGAATATATTTTACTTGCAAGACAGTTGTAAATTTTCCGGGAAAGTACATTAGCCTGGAATATTATAACATATGTTTGAAAAAAAAATATTGTTCGAAAACAATAAAAAGCGTATTTTTTAGGTCATATGACCAAGCTTTTCATCATTAAATTAACAAAAGTAAAATGAACCAATGAAAAGTTTTATTAACAAGTCACATGACCTGTTATGCTTACGTTACGCGCTGCGCGCCGCGCCTCGGATCACTTCCGGGTGCGCTAACGCGGCGTGTCATATAACGCATTACGCGACAACGTAGGTCAAGAATATAGTCAAAATGTCTCCACCAACCAGCGTTCGGAACACAACCCCTTTCAGCAGTCCAAAAAGTTCTGTTAAATGACAATAGAGGGGACAGGCAACAAGAACCATCAGTCAAAGAGGGGAGGGCAAGTTCTTCTCTTCCGGGTCATGTTGGGGCGCTACCGGAACTGATCGAATTGGTAGTCTACAGTGTTTCTGGATGTTTCAGACTAAAGCTGGCGTCAGCATGAGACCACTACCATCTCGTAGCTCCGTCGTGGCCATTCCACGAGCAATCATGGCAGCCGCTCCCCACCAGAAGCCTGCGGGAGTCGGAGGCCCCCAAGACTTTTGTAGAATCTTCACGGCTGAGGGGACGCTTTTCGAGAATGGGACCCAAGCCCTATCAGGGAAGCGTCCGAGTTCAAAGGTGTCCCAGGGCCATTTTAGTGGACCAGGCCCAAAACCGAAGAGCCGGCCGCCATTTTGAGAGTCCTGTGGCAGCCGCCTATCGCTGCACCGCAAGAGCGGGAGCAACTCAACTACATGATGAGCGAGACGCTGTAGTCGCAAGAGCGGGCGGTAAACAGCTGAATGGCGGAAGAGGCACAGTGTAGCAAAAGCGGGCGGAATGGCAACTGAAACGGTAAAGGGGCGCCCCACTACAGCGTGTCTTCAGGTCAAACGGATTGTGGGACAAGGTTCAGAATTGAAGAGTCATCAAAAGGCAAAAAGTTCCGCCGGACCCCGGGAGCCGGCCGCCTATGTCGGGGGCGATCTCAGGCTACACCAGTGCTATAAGACTTGGGGAGGGTGTCGGAGCCAAGCGTCTTCTCCGAGTCCATGGCCATCACACCGCCCCTCAGGGGCCTCCGTCAAGCTGTTTAGGAAGGTAACATATCACATTGTTTTCTAATGCAGTCAGGTCCACAAACGACACTCACTTACTTTGAGAATAGTGAAGCTGCAGTAGGTGGAAATAAGCTTCAGACAGTGTTACAAGCACTGCTCAGAACTCTTAACTATGGCACCCAACATCCAGAACTTATGCCACTTGAGAATGGCAGTGACATCGAAGCAACTCAGGGACCAAAACCATTAACGTACTTTCACGTATGAAAATCTTACTTGGGGAGGGGGCAGGAGCGAAGCGCCCCCTCCCAGTCACGGCCACCACACCGTATGTTGAAAATTTGAAGCCATCGTTCTACAAAGTCAACCAAACTTGGATTGAAAAATCTAGAAAAATGTACAAACTGAAAACCAGTTTTGGTCTGCATAGCATCAGTAGCAACGCTTGAGTCAGCTTTGTGTCAAGCCGCCATTTTGATTCAACAAAGCACAGGCATTGAAAAAGGCTCAAACTCAGAACTCTGAACTATGGCACCCAACATCCAGGAGCTTGCCATCCGGATCTTGGAGCCTTGTGCTGCTTTCGACCTATTCACACATCGGTCCACTACTGACATCATCTTATAAACCAACGTTATGTAAATAGTTCTTTAATAAAATGTTTTACCCTGTTTCTTTGCTGGTGTGTTGTCTATATTTTTAATATTTGCATAGGGTTTGTCGTTATTTTGTGCGGGATGGGTGATGGAGCCGAGCTGTCTTGCAGCCCTCATGGTGTGGAGCTCAGTTCATCTCACTATTTTCGTATTTCTCATGAAGGGTTGTTCCTAATATCTCTATTTTAGCGAGGTCAAAAAGAGATCCAATTAGTGGCCTACTGATTTTGCTCGATTACTTTTATTTTTTTACACGATTTTTCACTATCTGCAAAGACTAAACAGAGTATTGCGACTTTGTGCTTGTTTGTAAATAGAGAATGATCCAAAGAGAACCAATTCTAAAACAGTAAATGCTTGGACAACAATCAATCAAATGGAGAGACAAGCAGGCACGACGGATTACAACGGGGGCAAAGGCTTGCGTTAACTACCGTTCACTATCTGCAAAGAGAGAGTACTACTAAGACAAAAGAGGGGAGGGGGGGGTGCAGCGTTCAAAGCACATCAGCGTGCATAAATACGAAAATGTTTTTATCTATCACGTACTTGACATTTTAAAGCTTTTCATATTTGCTATTAAAAAACCAATGAAATTCACAGAAAAAAACATAGGTTATAGTGGATATATAGTTAGGAATTTGCATTTACAAAACCTTGAAAATTCAATGAAAAAACCATTGGTTTTAGGCCATATATAGTTAGGGATTTGCATTTACAAAACCTTATTTTACTCGCATAAAACCATTGAAATTCCATATATAGTTATAAGCGCTAACTATATATCGCGCACCCGCAATCCACTGCTGATGATGTCACATATTACATCATTCATGACATGGTTAGTGACATCACTGATGACATCACTGATGACATCTCAAATGACATCACTGATGACATCTCAAATGACATCACTGATGACAACATCCAGTGACTGTATGTTTCTGTAAAGTTAAAATATGTCTTACATATTGAAGAATGAGTGGATGTATAAGTGTCTGGATGAAGGATTTAGTAGGTGCATGACTGACTGTATGAGTGAGTGATTAAATGTGTCTCACTGAGTGCATGGGTTAGTGACTAAACTGTCTTAATTTGTGCATCAGTATGTCTGTTGTTGTGTAAGCTGCTGCATGTGTTGATCAGTAGCTATAAGAGTGGCTATATGGGTTATTGATTGGTTGCCCAAGTATTTGAATGGGAGGCTGAGTGTGTGTGTGGGTGGCTGGGAGGTGTGTGACTCTGTGCATAGATGTGTAAGCAGTTGATTCACTAGGTGTATGAGTTCAAGAGTGCATGTGGAAACAGCTATATGGGCGGTTGACTGTGCATGGGTGTGTTGGTGAGTGAATGGATATCTCAGTGCTACATGTGCAAGTAAGTATGTATGTAAAACACAATACATGTGAGAGTTGACATATATAAATAACTGTGGATAAGAGCCAGTGAATGTGTGAGTGGCTGTATGAATCACTGTGAGCTTGTATCAGGGATTGTATAAGAGAGTAAATATGTGTTACTATATGTTTGAATAAGTAAAGTGTGTATAACTATATAGTTGAGGAAATGGAGTTGTGATTGATTCTTTGCATGACTGACTAGGTGTGTGAGTAACTCCATGGATGTGTGACAGTCTGTGAGTGCCTGTTTACACTGAGTGTATCTAAGGTTATATTAGAGTCTGAAGATGTATTATCACATAAATGATATCATCAGTGGTGTAATCAGTAATGTCAAATGAGATGTCAGTGATGTCATCAGTGATGTCATTTGAGATGTCATCAGTGATGTCATCAGTGATGTCACTAACCATGTCATGAATGATGTAATATGTGACATCATCAGCAGTGGATTGCGGGTGCGCGATATATAGTTAGCGCTTATAACTATATATGGAATTTCAATGGTTTTATGCGAGTAAAATAAGGTTTTGTAAATGCAAATCCCTAACTATATATGGCCTAAAACCAATGGTTTTTTCATTGAATTTTCAAGGTTTTGTAAATGCAAATTCCTAACTATATATCCACTATAACCTATGTTTTTTTCTGTGATATATATATATATATATATATATATATATATATATATATATATATATATATATATATATATATATATATATATATATATATATACACATATATTTATATCCCAACACCAAGTTTCGGCAAACGAAGAGCCTCAATGGCGGCAGCCAACGCGGCAAGGATGCCACTCCCGAATATCCAAACAATTCCAGTAACTGCAAATGAATTCACACTGGTGTTGCGGCCTCTGTTGATAAACGCTTTTTATTTAATTTTGCAACGGGTGCCCAACACGTTTCGCTGTTTCAGTCACAGCTTGTTCACGGGTAGAGTTTTACAGATACAATGTAACATTTAAAGTGACAGAGACTAGTTCCGCCTTCAATCAATAGAAACCGTGAAAAGACTCCAATGTTACGGCAATTTTAAACAATGAAGTTCCATAAATTTTAAATTAAATGTAATTATGATTTAAACATTATAACGCAAGAAATACCAGTGCGAATGATATTACTGAAAAAAGTTTTGCCCCAGTGGGCATAGCTTCATTATGCATTGTTAAGCCTGCTTCAAGAAACAATACAAAGTCCTTTGGTTTAAAGTATTGCCCCAGTGGGCGTCATGGTGAACAAACATAACTTGCATCAAATTTACAAATTGTAATGCTTAATTGCTATCGGCTGTCAACATTTCATGTACTTGAAAATAAAGTCCCGCTCAAGTGAGCATAAACATAATTCATTGTCCGGATCTTCAGATTTGTCATGTTGTTCTTTCCGCAAAAGAAGCAACATATGGTTTCTAATTTAGTGCCAAGGAACTCTCTCTTAGTGAATTAAAAACAATCAGTTAAAAAATCAGTTAAAAAATCATCAAAGAGCAAATAGACGCAAAGGTTCAGACACAAAAAGATAATGATTAAATAGTATCTTATCTCAGATTAATTGCTATTTCTTCATCAAAGTTTAACCCTGCGGGCATCATGGTGTTAAACCTTATGATCATCTTGGACTCCAGTTTCCTCAGCTCAATAGTGCGATCCCCCCCTCTTTTCCTTTGGGGCACTGAATCTAACACGCAGAATTTGAGGAGATTTGGATTTTGGTTATGTACTTCATGGAAATGGCGAGCAACTGGGTACTGCCTGTCATTGTTGGAAATTGCTCTAAGATGCTCAAGAACTCATAATTTTACTTTCTTGGTAGTGCTCCCTATATAATAGAAATCACAAGGGCATCTTAACGCGTACACTGCGAGCTCAGTATCACAGGAAAAATGTCTAGCAATTTTAAAACCTGGTTTGTCTTTCCTCAGTTTTACAGTTCTGACTGTACTTACATGCTTTGCACCTCATGCAGGTGAAAAAACCTTCAACAGGGTTCTTTTGTTTACTTTCCTTTATTGAGCTGTTTGTAAGACTATCTTTTAGTGACTTACTCCGTCTGAAAGTGACGGATGGGTATAATCCCACATACTCATTCAGGTCCTCATCTGTTCTCAGTACTTCCCAGAATTTATTTAAACTTTTTCTTACCTCCCAAGCCTGGTTGTGGTAAGTTGTTATAAACCTGAGTTTTTTTATCTGCCTCCTTACTTTCTTTGGATTTATTCAAAAGCTCATCCCTGTTAAGATTCTTTACCTTTTCAACTGACGCCAAAATGGTGTCTTCTTTGTACCCTCTGTCTCTAAATCTGTTGCACATTATTTCTTCTTCTTTATTATAGTCCTCAGACGAGCTACAATTGCGTTTTGCGTGCAAAAGTTCTCCAAACGGGATACTGGCAACCAGATTTCTGGGGTGACAACTTTGTGAGAGTAACAGACTATTTCTGGCTGTCTTTTTCCTGTGGAGTCTGCTGTGTATTCTATTTTTCTCAATACAAATTTCCAAATCCAGGAAAACTATTTTTTCTCTGCTGCTCTGGCTAGTGAACTGTAGATTGTAGCTATTCACATTGAGTACTTGGAGGAATTCATCTGCTTTTGATTGGTCTCCCTTCCAAATACAGAAGATGTCATCTATGTACCTGGTCCAGAGGACGACATGGTCTTGGTACAATGTGATGTTCCGGACCACCTGCTCCTCCCACCAGCCGAGGTAAAGACCTGCAAAGCTGGGGGCGAAGCAGGTCCCCATTCCTGTCCCCTGGGTTTGTCTGTACAAGATTTTGTCAAAGATAAAAAAGTTATTTTTCAAACAAATAGAAATCATATCCAGTACCATCTCTGTGTGAACCAGATATGACAATGATCTTTGCTTTAAGAAGTGTCTGCAAGCGTCAACCCCAGCATTCTGTGGGATGCTGGTGTAAAGGCTACACACATCCATACTAAGCATGGGCGAATTTTGCGAATCTCGCGTTCGCGAATTTTGCGGATTTGCGAACTCGCAATTCGCAAAATCCGCGAATTCTCGCGAATTTGCGGATTTTTTTTTGTGTGTTTGCGCGGGTTACTGCCAGTTCGCGAGGGTTTTGTACAATTTCGCAAACGCGAACTTACCTGTCGGGTCGCAAGTTTCGCGAACTTGTTGTTTCTACGTGTCCAGCCTGTTTGGGACACTCTTCTTCATCACTGCCACTCTCTGTCACCACTGCCACTCTCTGACTACTCATGCCACCCTCTGGCCCACCCATGCCACCCTCTGTTTCATCACAGCACCCTCTGGTTGTCCAGTCAGTGTACATTATTGTGGCAAAGCAAGCACACCTTCCCTGCCTCAAGTGACCTGAATTAATTTGGGGCTGATTAATGTGTCACAGAATATTTTTTTAGCTGGCACCTGCTTCCTTAGTGCTTCCTGATTAGTGATCTTTTGCACTTGCTAAGTGCTTTCATTGTAGCAAAATTAGTTACAACACCTGCCCTGCCCCAACTGACAATAATGAATTAGGGGCTGATTATTGGATATGAACTTCCAGCCTGGCTCCTGCTTGTCTCCCTTAGCTGTAATTCAGGACCTTTGTGGCATATGTGTAACTATTCTGAGGTTCAGAGCAGGGTCACATAATAGTTGCAACTGGCAACTGAACTCTGGAGGGGCCCCTCAGGAAGCACTACAGGAAATGGCTACTAATGATGAGCCTGAACTTTTGAACCTGGTAAGTAGTTTCAGTTTTGCTCAGATCGTATTTCTGCAATTTTGCGCTTATTCGCGGGGCGCGAAGTTGTACTGGGAAGCCGCGAACTCACGCGAACAGTGCGAGCAAGCCATAAAATCCGCTGCTCGCGGATTTGCGGATTTTGCGGGAGATTCGCGAATCTCGTGGATTGCGAATTTACCGAAAATCCGCAAAATCCGCGAGCGAAACGGATTTTCCGCCCATGAGCAGGTAATCCTCTTGCCACTGTATCCCCTTGATTTTATTTAAAGAATCCCCAGTGTCTTTTATGTAGCCCGGTAGGTTCTGCACATATGGCTGTAGAAAATAATCTACATATTTTGATACATTTTACAATGTGCTACCCCTGGATGACACTATCGGTCTACCTGGTGGTCTAGTGGTATTTTTATGTATTTTGAGCAGGAGGCATAGTGCAGGAACTTTTGGGTCCTTACAATATAAGTACATGTATTTACTGTGCTCCAATAATTGTTGCTCCCTCCACAGTTTCAGTTTGTCAAAAATCATTCTATTGGACTCATCATACTCTGATTTCCTTGCCACATTGTACTTAGTACCACCATTCAATTGTTTTAAGCCTCCCTCTTTATACATATGTAGTGGCCAAACCACCACATTACCGCCCCTTGTCTGCTTTTTTGATTACAAGGTCTCTGTGTTCCTCCAATGTTACAATGGCATCCCTTTGTGCTTTGTTTAGATTCTGTCTACTTCTGTATTTCACAGAATCCAACTTTATGAGTTCTTGTATCATTCCCCTTTCAAAGCAGTTTATGACATCACAATTTACTTGCGGTAAAAATATGGGCACCCGTTGCAAAATTAAATAAAAAGCGTTTATCAACAGAGGCCGCGGCACCAGTGTGAATTCATTTGCAGTTACTGGAATTGTTTGGGCATATATATATATATATATATCTTCACTGAAAAAACCAAAGTTAGTTGGAAATTTCACTCGTACAAAACCATAGTAATTCCTCCGTTAAAGTAAGGTCAGCTAACTATAACTCGGGCACCCGCAATTCACTGCTGATGACGTCACATATTACATCACTCATGACATGGTCAGTGACATCACTCATGACATCACTGATGACATCTCAAATTACATCACTTACAACATCACTGATGACATCATCCTTGTGATAGAGTGTCAGACCTCCTCTCACCCTAATATAACCATTGATACACACACTCAAAAATACAAACTAACATTTTCAAAACAATGGACATACCAATACCAGTTACAACACACCTATTCAGTAATTTCAAGATCTACACACACATCCACCCAATCACCAACAGTCCCTATACAGTCACTCATACATGTACTCACTCATCATATGTACTCATACACCTATACATCCTGTTAAACCACGCCACTCATCCATAGAGGTACTCACACACATAGTCATACATGCAAACAAAGTGTCAAACATCCATTTACTTGCATATACAGTTAAACACAATACTGCCACACTTACTTCTACAGAAACATACACATACTTACTCTCTTAAACAATCACTTATAGAAACACCTACTTATTTGTACAGGAACTCTTCCAATCTCTCACTCTCACATATACTCACTTATATACACCAATACTCACATATACTAGTTTAAAACATATGTAGTCACTCATAAAGAAACTATTGAGACAGTCATTCACTTACTAACACTCCCATACACACACTCATCCACCTATACAATCCTCAACACATACAAACACTGAGTCACTCATTCATGCATCTATGCACTAAGTAATACCTCCCACAGAACCATACAGGCACTCAGACACTCATACTGATACTCAAAAAACCAACTAATAACCCATATAGACACTCATGTAGCTACTCACCAACCCATGCAGCCACGTATACACAAAGTGAGAGACTGATACAGATATTTACATATTTAAACATTACTCACTAACCCATGTATTCAATAAGATACACCTAATCAGTCAGTTATGCAATCAATTTTACAACAAAAATCATCCATTTAGGGACTTATATATCCATTTATTCTTCCATCGACTTTGAGATATACATATATAAAACATAATTATTTTCAGAAAAACACACATTCACTGGATGATGTCATCAGTGATGTCATCAGTGATGTTATGAGTAATGTCACTGACCATGTCAAGAGTGATGTAATATGTGACGTCATCAGCAGTGCATTGCGGGCACGCAAGTTATAGTTGGCTGAACTAACTATAACTGGGGAATTTCTATGGTTTTGTATGAGTGAAATGTCCAACTAACTATAACACCCCTGAAATCTATGTTTTTTTCAGTGAATTTCTAAGGCTTTTTAAATGCTAATTTCTAACTATAATGCGCCTGAAACCTATGCTTTTCAGTGAATATATATATTTCATACTATGTATACATATGAAAATGTCTCTGTCTGCCTGTTTGCCTTGGTGGCACAATGAAAATTGGTAGAACTGATGTCAGCATGCCAACTAGGTCCTTTTATGGCTCTGATGACATCATATGGTGTCGCGAATGAAGCTGTGCTTTTATGACGTCCTCGTTGATGTGGGAAGGCTAGGAAAGAATTTCCATGGAATGCTGGTGCAGGGGATATTCACCTAAGTGTTCAGGCTTGTCTTTTGGGAGCAACTATTTAAGTTGCTACTCCAGAAACCAAAACCAGTGATCCGAGGGCAGAGACCCTACAGATGGCACATGAGGTGGGGTGCCCAGTACTGTGCACTGGTGGGGCAGCGAAGTGACAAGCACCACAACCCACAAAAAAGGTAACACAGCACTGAATAACACAGGATCTTCTCATTGTATCTGGCAAGAACAACAAAGTTAAAATGCCCTAGTACCAAAATGTAGAATTAGTGCTACAAAGGTCTTCAAGAGGACCTGCGATGCTGCTTCTGCCTCCTGTCCCCCTGAGGCGGCACATGGGTCAAGCGGTACAGTCATAGTGCGGTGGGACGCACACTCGTTGACCTCTCATGGCACTGTTCCACACATCAGGGAGGACGCTTTCCATTAGCTATGTTTTCTGATGACGTGTCGCGCCGGCCCCGTCCAATGACAGAACTCCTTTAGATCCAAACTGACTCTTCCACTCTCTCCCCGGAAGTGACACCAGGCCACGCCGACACTTTCACAATACAACAGCCGGAAATGCACTTTTAGGTAAAAAAAAACACATTCCTACCTTCTAAATAATCAAATAAACATCTCACTGAAGAACAGGGGCCAGCTTTGATCGGTAAACAGCCGTTACAACTTTTTTACTTTGCGATACCATTACAACGCATGCATTACCACGCATGCATTGTACATCACAAAGTCCTTACTGCGCATTTTTATAGAACACATGCCTTTACAACTTATTTTGTTGTACAGGTATGTATGGTAAATGACCATGTCTTCTAAAAAACATGCAGACGATCCACGTCATTGTAAGGAAACAGAGGCTGCTCCGTTTCCTCACAACAACGTGCACCGCCCCTCAGAGACGACATGGAGCAGGAACCACGAGGAGAGAGGAACCACAAGGAGTGAAAGGTAAAGGCGATTGGGCATGGGATGGGGGTTTCTTTTCTAGGTTTTAGGGTAGTGCAGCCGTGTTTGGGTAGTGTAGCGGGTTGTGCTGGGGCAAGTGTTTTAGGGTATAGGGTAGGGCAGTGGTGTTTGGGTAGTGTAGGGGGTCATGCTGGGGGTAGTGATTTAGGGTTTAGGGTAGTGCAGTAGTGTAGGGGGTTGTGCTGGGGGTAGTGTTTTAGAGTTTAGGGCAGTGCAGTGGTGTCTGGGTAGTGTAGGGGGTCATGCTGGGGTAGTGTTTTAGGGTTTAGGGCAGTGCAATGGTGTTTGATTAGTGTAGGGGTCATGCTGGTGGTAGTGTTTAGGGTAGTGCAGTGGTGTTTGGGTAGTGTAGGGGTCATGCTGGGGTAGTGTTTTATGTTTTAGGGCAGTTCAGTGGTGTTTGGGTAGTGTAGGGATTCGTGCTGGGAGTTATGTTTTAGGGTTTAGGGTAGTGCAGTGGTGTTTGTGTAGTGTAGGTGCTTGTGCTGGGGGTAGTGTTTTAGGGTATATGGTAGTGCAGTGGTGTTTGGGTAGTATAGGGGTTGTGCTGGGGTAGTGTTTTAGGCTTTAGGGTAGTGCAGTGGTGTTTGTGTAGTGTAGGGGGTAGTGCTCGGGTAGTGTTTTAGGGTTTAGGGTAGTGCAGTGAAGTGTGTATAGTATAGGGCTGGTGCTGGCAGCAGTGTTTTAGGGTTTAGGGTATGACAGTGGTATTTGAGTAGTGTAGGGGGTCATGTTGGTGGTAGATTTAGCATGTAGGGTAGTGCAGCGGTGTTTTTATTGTGAGAGGGTCGTGCTGGGGTAGTGTTTTAGGGTTTAGAGTAGTGCTGTGGTGTTTGTATAGTGTAGGGGGTTTAGAGTAGTGCAGTGGTGTTTGTGTAGTGTAGGGGTCATGTTGGGTAGTGTTTTAGGGTTTAGGGTAGTGCAGTGGTGTTTGTGTAGTGTAGGGGGTATTGTTTTAGGGTTTAGGGTAGTGCAGTGGTGTGTGTGTGTAGTGTAAGGGGTCATGCTGTGGGTAGTGTTTTAGGGTTTAGGGTAGTGCAGCTGTTTTGGTGTTATGTTATGTTATGTTATGTTAGTTTTGTCTTTTATAGCGCACGGCTACTCCAAAGAGTGTCCCGGCGCTTTTATTAAAACCAGTTGTAGAGTAACACAACACAGAACAAGCAAAAAATGGAACAGCAAAAATCAGAGAGAAAAGAATTACTGGGCGAAAAGCCAAGTTTTAAGGCCCTTCCTAAAATTCAACAGATTAGAGGTGCTGCGTAGTGCCAGAGCCAACGTAGTCCAAATCTGTGGTGCCAGCAGCCTAAAGGAGCGACCCCCAATGCGGGCCCTCTTTACTCGGGGTACCACCGCAAGGAACAGTGATTCAGATCTCAACGATCGGGTCGGCTGGTAGAAGGCAATCCTCCTTTGGAGATATTTAGCTCCCGAGGCATGGAGAGCTTTATGGGCAAGGGTCAAGGCCTTAAAATCTATCCGCTTCCGGATAGGCAGCCAATGGAGCGACTGCAAAAGGCGTGAAACTCTAGAACGTCTATAAAGGCCAAAAATGGCCCGCGCGGCTGAGTTCTGGACGACCTGCAGACGTTGTAAAAGATATTCCGGCAGGCCAAGATACAGGACGTTGGAATAGTCCAATCTTGAGCCAATTAAGGCCTGCACCGTCGTCTTCCTATGATCTTCTGAGAGCAGAGGAAGAAACTTATGGAGCATCCTCAGGAGGCCGAAACATGTCCCCGTGAGACCAAGGATCTGAGATCTTAACGCCAGGCCATTATCCATCTTGATCCCCAGATTCTTAGCTAGCTGGGAAGAGTGCGCTGGAGGAAACATGTTGACAGGCCACCATTCCTGCCAGTCTGGGTCGTGTGGGCAGCCGAAGAAGAGTACCTCAGATTTGTCTGAGTTGCACTTGAGGCTGTTGAGCGGGAACCATTTAAAAACAGCCCCAAGGCGCTCGCGGATACTCTCTCCATCAAAATCTTCTCCTTTCCTGCAGGTAAAGAGGAGCTGGGTATCGTCTGCATAGGATACAATCTGGGCCCCATAAGACTCCGCCAATGCCGCCAAAGGTGTCATAAAGATGTTAAAAAGAGTCGGGCTCAACACAGATCCCTGCGTATTTCCGACTCCCAAAGGCGGCATCACGGCGGAGCTAGGTGAGGCCCAGACCGTTTGCCGACGGCCAGCCAGGAATGATGTAAACCAGCTAAGCACCGTCCCCCTCAGACCGATCTCATGAAGTCTGGTGAGGAGACCCTCGTGGGGGATGGTGTCAAAGGCCGCCGACAAGTCCAGCATTACGAGCATAGCTTTGCCGCCCGAATCCAGCGCCTCTTTTATGGCCTCAGACACCTCCAAAAGCGCTGTCTCGGTGCTTAAATTGGGGCGGAAGCCAGATTGAGTGGACTGCAGCAGATTGTGAGATTCCAAGAAATTGGAAAGCACAATATTAACATGCTTCTCCAGGATCTTAGCCAGCGCAGGGAGGAGAGAGATTGGCCTGTAGTTGACCAAGGCCTCCGGGCCAAGACACGGCTTCTTAAGAAGGGGAATGACCATTGCCTGCTTCCAGGCCTGTGGGACCAATCCCCGAGTCAAGGAGAGATTCAGGAGTGGATTCGCCAGCGGATTTACAACGTCGGCCATTTTTGCCAGGAATTTGGCAGGGCATGGGTCAAGAGGCGACCCAGATTTAAGATTGGCCATAAGTGCCAGTGACGAAGGAGCTGAAATAGGCGGGAAATCTGCCAAGACTGAACCCAGGAGGGCCCATGGGCCTGTCCCATCTTCAAGGCTCGGAGGTACTTCAACTACCCTCAAAGGAAAAGAATCCTGGATCGATTTGATCTTGGTGGTAAAGAAGTTGGCGAGAGCGGAGGCCCACGAGTCAGAGGGAGTGGCAAGGGTCGAATTAGTTCGAGGGGCTGTGAATTCCCTGACGATCGTAAAGATCTCCTTGCACGAGTTGGAGGCAGCCTCTATCCTCCTAGCAAAAAAGCCTTTTTTCTCCAAGAGGATGTCCCGATGATAGGCCTTGACCGCTGTCCTGTAGACAAGCCTGGCTGCTGGGTCATACTGAGCACGCCACACCCTTTCAGCCACCTTGCATTGCCTTCGAGAGGCCGACAATGCTTCGGTGAACCAGGGGGCAGAAACCCGTTTCGATGTTAATCGGGGGGCCGTCTCAGGGGCTAGATCGTTCAGCCTATCTGTTAGCCATGCCTGCAAGGACTCTAGATCTTTCTCTAAAACTCCTGTGAAAGGGCAGGGATGATCGAGAGATGCTTGAGCCAGCATCTCAGGAGTCACCTGATGAAACGCCCTAGGGGCTCGTCCAAGCTGCCTAGAGGCGGTGCTAGTTGGTTTCTTTGTGCCTAGAACATAGAATTTGGCCATCCTGTGGTCTGACCAGAGCACCGGCAGAAGTGACATGATCTCAATAGGAGAAGTTGAAAAAACCTGATCCAGAGTATGACCCTTATCATGCGTTGGTCCGAACAAGTAAGGCGCCAAGCCTAAGGGGGCCGTAATCTCAATCAGCTTGATCGTATCTGGGTCCGATCCCTCATCCATATGGAAATTGAAATCCCCAGCCAGGATGCAGTGCTCAGCTCTCAAAGCCAGCGTTGAGATAGCTGACTGCAGCTCATCGAAGAAAGAGCCAGCCGGTCCAGGGGGCCTATAAACTAAGAGCCCTTTAAGAGATTGATGCGGCGCCAGAGCTATGGAGAAAGCAAGGGCTTCAGATCCAGTAATAGCATCCATGGGAATAATGGAGCAAGCGGCCCATTTATTCACCACAAGTGCTACCCCCCCGCCCCTCCCATCCAACCTATCTTGCCTGAATATATTATATTCTGGGGGGATTGCTATGGCTATATCGGGATTAGAAGAGTCCTCAAACCAAGTCTCTGTTAACATTAGACATAACGGCTTTTCAACAGTCAGGAGATCATAGATATCCTGCGCATGCCTACGTGCTGACCTAGTATTTAGAAGCAAACAGAGATGCTTCACACTATCCGGCTCCCTATATGGTAGAGTGGCCGGGGCATTATCTGGTACCCACCCACAACCAGGGCATTGTCTCTTACACCTATATCGACCCGGAAAAACTTTATGACAGCCACAGGGTATCTTTACCAGAGACCGAAGCTCAAACGACGTGTAGCAAATCCTAGTAGCAGCAGGAGAAGGTAATCTCGGAGAAAGAGCCCCACGCGCCGCCCGCTCGCCTCCGGGACGCTGACGGGCGCAGACGGGCTGGACTCTGGCGTGACTCCGGCGGTGATCCGGCGTTCCTGCTGCGCGTGACCGCTGCGCGTCAGCATGACTTTCTTAAGAGGAGGTCGAGCGTCCTTGGGCGCTAGAGCGTGCACTACACGCCCGGCGTCCTTCCCTTACCTAAGATGGCCGCCAAACTGCCCAGCTGCCGAGAGGCAGAAACAAAAGGATCCGGAACCCGCAAAAAGTGGTGAAAATGCCAATTATAGTGCAAGTGTGGGGGAGCAGCCCTTAAAAACAGGGGAAAGAGAAAATAAAAACGAAAATTAAATAAAAACCGAGAAGATTTAAAAATGCTTGCAAATCAAGCAAAATGCACCACTATAGCGAGCAATGCGGTGTGACCACTCTACACAGGTCAGATCTTCCTCTGATAGTTAATCCAGCAAGACAGAGCCCTGGATTTACCCTCCTTAAGAGGAGGTCGAGCGTCCTTGGGCGCTAGAGCGTGCACTACACGCCCGGCGTCCTTCCCTCACCTAAGATGGCCGCCAAACTGCCCAGCTGCCGAGAGGCAGAAACAAAAGGATCCGGGACCCGCAAAACGCGGTGAAAATGCCAATTATAGTGCAAGTGTGGGGGAGCAGCCATTAAAAACAGGGGAAAGAGAAAATAAAAACGAAAATTAAATAAAAAACGAGGAGATTTAAAAATTCTTGCAAATCAAGCAAAATGCACCACTATAGCGAGCAATGCGGTGTGACCACTCTACACAGGTCAGATCTTCCTCTGATAGTTAATCCAGCAAGGTGTAGTGTAGAGGGTAGCGTTTTAGGGTATAGGATAGTGCAGTGGTGTTTGGGTAGTGTAGGGGGTCATGTTGGTTAGTGTTTTAGGGTTTAGGGTAGTGCAGTGGTGTTTGTGTAGTGTAGGGGGTCATGCTGTGGGTAGTGTTTTAGGGTTTAGGGTAGTGCAGCTGTGTTGGTGTAGTGCAGAGGGTAGCTTGTTAGGGTATAGGATAGTGCTGTGGTGTTTGGGTAGTGTAGAGGTCATGCTGGGATTAGTGCTTTAGGGTTTAGTGTAGTGCAGTGGTGTTTGGGTAGTGTAGGGGGATCGTTCTGGGGATAGTGTTTTAGGGTTTAGGGCAGTGCAGTGGTGTTTGTGTAGTGTGGGGGGTTATGCTGGGGGTAGATTTAGGGTTTAGTGTAGTGCAGTGGTGTTTGTGCAGTGTAGGGGGTTGTGCTGGTGGTAGATTAGGGTAGTGCAGTGGTGTTTGGGTAGTGTAGGGAGTCGTGCTGGTGGTTGTGATTTAGGGTTTAGGGTAGTTCAGTTATGTTTGGGTAGTGTAGGTTTTCGTGCTGGGGTAGTGTTTTGAGGTATAGGGTAGTGCAGTGGTGTTTGGGTAGTGGAGGGGGTAGTGTTTGAGGGTTTAGGGTAGTGCGTCCAACCAGCCACAATATCCGTGGACAAAGGGGATCCTGACTCTTTTGAACAGTCAGCCAATTGAATATTTTGGGTCAAGGGCCCTACCGTCGTCCACAACCTTTCAAGTCTTTCTTCTGATCCCTCATATACTTTGAGAAACGGTACATAGTTTCTCAATTTCAGGCGTGTGTGCCACGCTCCCCTTAGTTAGGGCCTGGGGCATTCTCCCCTCATCCTATTCCTGACCTCCCTTTCAAGGGGTTGATGGATTTTCCCCAACACATACTCTGCCACTTTGGTGTCAGGGGTGCACTCCGCTGACTTAGGATGGTAAATTAGGGTAGGCTTGAACATATCTGAGTGGACCCCGTCCCCAACCGGGGACTGAGAGGTGTGGGACTCTGGACACCAGGGATGCCCCGAGTCCTTATCCTCATCGGAGTAGAAATGTTCCTAAAAATAAAAAGTGTTTTGTACACTTCTGTCATTGGGCTATATGTGGGCTACATCTGGGTGAAATTTGTGCTACATTTGGGCTCTTTTTTCTCTGGTGGCCATCTTGGGAGACTTATTTGTTATGAAGTGTCCTAATTTCCTCATTTACTGCAGTCTCCTCAGTAGGAAATGCTTTCAGTTTTTCACTTTGATTCCATCAAGAAGGCATTTAGATGTGTCACACATTTGCCATAAATTCAGATTGTTAGCACTCTAGTTGTTCATTCGATCACTGTATTAAAGCTACTGCTCACCTGGGAGTTAACTGGAAGTCTACTGCTGGTATTGAAAGTGATTGTTTCAGTCCGCATGTCAGAATTTTCTAATGAAATAGAAGAGGATTTGAGATCTCACCTAAAACATGCCCTAAATTTTCTTTCTACAGCACTAACGATAATTTCTATGACAAAATGAACCCCATCATTTTGTTCCTTTTTAAATTAAATGTTTTATGTGTCTCCCATTTATTCCAATCAAGATGGCTTCAGGTGTGCCATACTTTTGTCATAAGTAAGGCTGTTAGCGCTCTAGTTGTTCTTTAGAATACTCTGGGAAGCTGCAGTAGAACACAAAGGAATCAACTGACAGTCTCTGCCCTTGCTGGATGTATATGTTTTACTGAGAATGTCAGACTTAATTCTCACATGACTGAGAAAGATAATGTGAATTTACAGAAAATATGCTCTCATTTTAGCTTCTGGGGCACCTTCCAAAACTCTATGGGACAAGCATGTGAAAATTGTTTTCTCTCAAACATGATTCATGATATCCCAGCAGAAGGTTTTCACAGGGTAAAATCACCTTAGAACATACCACAATTACTGAAATTTGTATGGTACCATCAACAAATTAATTCTAATGTAACTAAAGTCTGTTATCACCCTTTATAGTTCTCCTTTTGGTAACCCTCAAAATCTTCGATTCACTACAATGCATTTTAATGGGGTACTATCAGGTATATTGGTCCTAAAATGGCTGCCAGCAGTTCCAGGATGAAGTGCTGACAGCCAATCAGATCTCACAATGACATGTGTGGTTAGGCTCTGCCTAGATATTGATATTTTTTCTTTTTCAAGTTTCTCAGGAATTACTGGGAATAGAATGTAGCGATTTTCCTATGGTAAATATGTCCTAACTATTACTACCTCCTGGTGACCTATTATCCATAGGAAAAGTGTTTTCTCTTTTCCTATTAACTTCTATCAATGAATCTTCGCGAAATTTAAAAAACTCGTGGGGCACTCTGGTCCGCTCCTATCTTGAAAGTTTCAGGGTGATTGGGAAAACGGGGGCCGAGAAAAAAGGGGGGTCCCAAAACGTGTTTTCTCCAGGTTAGACAAAGCTACAGCCCAAACTGATGAACAGAATTACACCAAATTTTGCAAAAAGGTAGTCCTCATTTCAGAAAGAACTTTTTTGTTAATTGGTGTAAATCCGTTCAGTTGTTCTTGAAAAAAAAAAAAGAGGTGATAAAATGCATTTCCCATAGGAAACTTTAGACACGGCTACAGCTGGAGCTGCTGAACGGAATTACACCAAATTTGGCAGAAAGGTAGTGCTTTGTTCAGAAAGCACTCTTTCTCTTAAATGATGCAAATCCGTTTAGTAGTTGCTGAGAAAATAAAAAAATAAAAATATCGACCTATAGAGGCACGAAGGATCCGCGCACCCTGCCAATCACAAGCTGCATTCTAATTGGCTGTCAACACTCCAAACCAGGAAGTGTTGGCAACCATCTTGATCCTCGGTAACCCAGGCACAAGAAAAAAGAAAACCAAATTAAAAAAACAAGAAAAGGGGGCAGGGTAGAAACACCCTAGGCCTGCTCAGGTGGTCCCACAAGGAACCCCAGGGCCAAAAAAAGCATTTTTTTAGAAACGAATCGGCAAGATTCGCACACCCAGTGTGAATTTTGGGCAAAAATTAAAAAAAGGAAGTGCAGGCTCCCGTGCTTCCTTATTTTTTAGCCCCTGGGTGGGCCAAGTCCTGTGGGCATATAAAATTGAAATTACGGGGGCCCATACAGGCCCTCACATCCCCAGGGACCGTCACCCCGAGGCTTTCAGTAAATATTTGCAGGGGCTCACGACCCCCCACAGCCCCGGGGACCTCCACCCCCCAGCTTTACTTTTTTTATGTGTGGGGGCCTCCTAGGCCCCACCAAGCCCCGGGGGCCACCACCCCGGGGCTATTATGAATTATTTTGCGGGGACTCAAGACCCCCCGCTGCCACGTGGACCGCCACCCCCTGGGCTTTTTAAAAAAAATGCATATACCTGTGTGGGGGCTCGCGCCCCCCCACTCTCCCGAGGACCTAATTATGTAAATTTGGGTGTCCGACACGGACCCCTGAGCCCTTTGAACCCCCAACTCCCTGGGGCTTTGCCAATGTAATAATAGGGGGGCCTCGCGGCCCCCCTCCTGTAGCCTGTGATACGCCCTATCATAACAATTTCTGGTTTGGTTTTTGGAAGAGAGAGCAGGATTCCTGCTCTCTCTTCCAAAAACCAAACCAGATTGCTTTTCCACAAGGGGAGCTGCATGTCAGCAGCTCCCCATGTGGAAAAGCAATACTGGCTCCCGCAGGAGGCGGGAAGCGGGCAGGACCGTGGGGGAATTGGGTCTCCACCCATGGTCCCCAACGAGCAGGCCAGGCCCCGGGGCTAGAAGTGGCCACACAGCCCCCTCCCCAAGAATCATTAAAAAAAAATAACGCAAAGGCCGGACCGGGGGATGGGGTCCCCAGGGCCATAAATGGCCTGAGAAGAGGGGCCACACAGGCCCCCTCCATAGTAATAAAAAAAGAATATGGCCATGCCCCAGGAGATGGGGTCCCCGGGCCTGGAATTGGCCACAGGAGGGGGCCCACGCTGCCCCCTTCCATTAATACATTTTTATTTTTTTAAATTGGGTGTCAGGTCCTGGGGGATGGGGTCCCCAGCTCCCCAAAAAAGTACAAATTAGGGGGGCCACATAGCCCTCCTTACAAAAATAAAATAAAAAAATAAACGTGATCATGCATAGGCCCGGCCCATCCAAGCAATAATCTGCAAACACGCCCTGTGGCACTTTTTAAGTTAGGTAATAAATTCCTCGTCATTACTGGGGGGCCAACTAGCCCATCAGGTACTTCTAGTAAGTGCCACAGGGCTGCGTTGCAGAGAGGTAGTCCAGGCCACACCCCTTTTTACACCTCTCTCCAATGCAGCTCTGTGGAGCTTACTGGAGGTAGCTGTTGGGATAGTTGGCCACCAAGGACCCCCAGTATTGAAGGGGAATTTATTCCCCAACTTAAAACGCACCACAGGGCGCGTTTGCAGAGCGTTGCTTGGAGGGGGCGGGGCCTGATGTGACATGTGTGCAAACACCCCCTGTGGCGCGTTTTAGGTTGGGGAATGAATTCCATTTCAATCCCAAGGGCCCCTGGGGGCCAACTAGCCCACCGGGTACCTCCAAAAAGCACCAGAGGTCTGTGTTGCAGAGAGGTGGTCCAGGCCACGCCCCTTTTTACACCTCTTTGCAACATAGCTCTGTGGCCCTTACTGGAGGTACCCCAGGGACCCTTAGGATTCAAGGAGACTTAATTCCCCAACTTAAAACGTGCCACAGGAAGCGTTTCCACAGAGGTAAAAGGAGGGGCGGGGCCTGAGGTGACGTGTGCAAACACACCTGGTGGTGCGTTTTAAGTTGGGGAATTAATTCCCCTTTAATCTTGAGGGCCCCTGGGGTCCAACTAGCCCACCAGGTACCTCTAGTAACTGCCGGAGGCCTGCGTTGCAGAGAGGTGGTCCAGTAGAAACAAACAAGGGGGAGGTAGGGTCCAGGGGAATCTTTAGAGGCCTTCACACAGTTATAGCCCCCTATGTACTCTATATAACTACAAAAAGATAACTGTGGGTCTGAGAACAATCTACCTTGGTTTACTGTGTCAATTTAGACCTGAAATACATGTATCCTATAAACATGGAAAACAACAGGATACTTCACGCTGTGAAGTGTTTCCATCAGTTACACGCTCTATGCCGCCCTTTTCATCATCTGGGCCACTTCACAGAGTGGAGAACTCTCGTTGCCACCACCTTCAAAAGATAGAGTGTATAGCCCAGTGTGTAATAGGACTAGATCACTTTCCAGGTGGCAATTGCGAGTAACTGAAAGCAGTGCATCAAAAAGAAAAGTGTGAGTGATAGAAATGTGCTATGTTAAAATTGGAGAGTGGACGCAAAAAAACTTTATTTGGTAGCATACCACTTCCAATATTAAAAGACTTAGTGCAAAGAAACAGTAGATCCAACAAATATCTACTGGATGGTATACTTAGGTCAACATGTTTCAGCAGTTCTTTCGATCCAAATGATATTTACTGCTTTCGTCAGGACCATGTTAACTTTGCTACTGCTAATAATCTTATTGAAAAACACACAATTAAATGATTAGTATATCATCTGATATGTCTTTCCACTCCTTCCATGTGCTGGAAGATGTCCAAACGCAAGAGGTATAAGGTCAAACAGGAACACAAACAAGACACAGAGAACAAGGTAGAGATAAGAGTTTTATATACGTTATCAGCTAGGAGCTGTACTATTCATCACAGCTCATATATTCGTTAATTCAACGTTACCCAACAGAAACTAGTGGGAAGTCCTCCAGCTCACCTTTGGCGTTGGAGGGGCATGCTTCTCCTCACCTGGCAATAATCAAGATGGGGGAGGTAGAGTACTGATCCGTTCAGTCTCCTAAAGTTATCAAAATATCAATGGGGAAGGATCACTGGTCCTGCATAACCAGGGTATGCAGGTCAGTTCGTTGTGTCTCACAAAGACCCTCATGCACGTGTTTTTGGTAAAAATTCGTAGCGGTATATGTTGTCTCCCCGCTTTGTAACACGTGTGTGCATAATCCTTGGGTCAGTTATTATGCAACCTCCACCCGGAGGATTTACCCATGGTTAAAAACAGTAGTGATCGTAAATAGGTGACGTGAAGGGAGGTTAAAAATACCCGTACAGCCAGTGGTAGGAATTTTATTAGCTCTGGATTCGGGTAGTGATAGTCAATAAGTAGGCGTGTTGCTCTAGAATATTAAGGAATTCAAGCACACTAATATGTGAACCTTAAAAAGTGGTCGACATGTTTCAGCCTTAGTTGCCTATGTAGATCAGTAGGCTTTCTTCAGGACCAATGTGAGGTGAGCAAGTGAAGTGAGAAAAAATTGCACCTAACCTGATTTAGGTAGTCCACGGTAACATTGTACCTGGTCGTGTGCAAATGTGCACTTCTTGGGATATAGGGGCTGAGGAGGAGTGCCGCTCTGTGGCGTTTCTCTTCCTTCGCAGCTTGTGCTGTCGCTGCCACCTTCTATCCGGAAATATTTTCCGGATAGAAGGTGGCAGCGACAGCATAGGCAACTAAGGTCATTCTGGTGAGAGGTCTAGTGTGTACCAGTCGATCTTTAATACTGGTACTACGTTTAAATGCAAATAGTGGTTGTTGTAAATTATCTGAACCAATATTCAGAATACTCCAATGTTTTGTAACTATGCGTTGTATAGCATTTGACTTGGTACTCAATGTGTTGACACAGGTGATACGCTGGTTAGGTGTTTTGGGGGGAGCAGGTTCCAGCAGCGCCTCTCTGTTGTTATTCGCTGCTCTTTTCATCGACTGCCGAATTAGTTTCTTAGGATATTCCTTCTCATCCAGTTGTTTAGCTAGGGATTTGGCATGAATTTGGAAGGTCTCTTTGGTAGAGCAATTGCGTTGAATACGCAAAAATTGCATAAAAGGGCAAATTGTCACGCAAAGATTTGAGGTGACAGCTGTCGCATCGAAGTAATGAATTACGAGCCATCGGTTTTCTATAAAGCTCGGATGTCAAGCCTTCTGATGTTCCTGTTATCCGGAGGTCCAGAAAAGCAATGGAGTGTTTATCATACTCCACAGTAAACCGTGGAAAATTGTTCTGGTCATTCAGCCACTTATGGCAGGCCAATAAATCTACTGGTGTACCACGCCATACCACCAGGATATCGTCGATATACCGCTTCCAGCATATCACAGAGGTATAGTAGGGATTGGTGGCCGTCAACACATGGTCCTGCTCGAATTTGTGGACATATAGGTTGGCTAAGCTTGGGGCAAAAACGCTGCCCATGCTTGTCCCAGATGTTTGTAGGAAAAGTGTTTCTTCAAACCGGAAGAAATTTTCTTTCATTGCTATAGAGGCCAGATTCATTATAAATGATATTGGAGTGATGCAATCCAGATCTTTCTCTCGTAGCAGTTCTTCAATTACCTCCAGGGTCTTATTCTGGGGAATCGAGGTATAGAGTGACTCAACGTCAAACAATACCAACAGATCGGTTGAGATGTCAAGCTCGATTTGAGGAAGAATCCTCAATAGTTCCGTGGTGTCAGGGAGGTATGTTGGCATATTCCTCACCATCGGTCTCAAGAAGAAGTCGACAAAAGTCGATAAAGGTTCAAGCAAGGAACCAATTCCCGATATTATGGGGCGTCCTGGTGGGGGACGTTGGTCCTTGTGAACCTTCGGGGGAGCACATAAATATATGGCATCACCGGGTGTTTTGTGAGAAGATAAAGTGCCTCATTGGGAGTGATCCAGCCCTCTGACAGGGCCTCTTCTACAATTTGCCCAATGACGATCGACAATCTCTCAGTTGGGTCTTCCGCCAATGGAGTGTAGGACCTCATATCCTTTAGTTGGCACAAGCACTCCTCTCGGTACGTGGTAGTATCCATCAGAACAGTGGCACCCCCCTTGTCCGCAGATTTGATTATCACGGATGCGTCTTCTGTAAGCCTTTTGAGTGCATCCTGTTCAGCTTTGGGAAGATTAATGAATGGTTTATCTTCTTGTCGATAAGGGTTCGGATGTCATGTTGCACTGCTTCTTCAAAGGTAGACACTTTAGCTGGCACTGTAGTAGGCAGTGTAGTGAAGGTAGAAGGTCTCTTCAAGCCAGTGTTCTGCGCTGTAGTAACTTCCTCTTTGTTTTTAGAAAAGAAGAAATGGAGCCGTACTTTTCTGAAGAATTTTGCTAATTCTATCTGAGTCAGGAAAGGGTCCCCACGGTTTGATGTCACAAAACCTAGACCCCGGTTTAATACTTTCTGTTCGTTTGGGGTCAGGTGTCGGGAGCTCAGATTGATTATGAGGCTGTTCCCCTGCTCTGCCTTGCTTGGTCCTGTGGGATCTTCTTCCCATTCCTCAGATCCATTGATTGCGGAGGAAGGTTCCACTGTACTTGCCCCTGCGACGTCCGTCCTCTGCCTCGTGACCTTTCTCTGCCAAAGCCTAAAAAAGGCTGTATATTTTGGCCCTGTTGGAAAAATTGTGGACCATAAGGGCCCATATGCTGGGGAAAAGGTAGACCTGCTTGTGCCCAAGGGTTCGGTAGCCACCAAGGATTAAGTTGGCCTTGGCTCTGATTATACCCTCTCCAATTTCTACGGTTACCCCACCCTCGATAATTCGGAGTTTGGTTACCTTGATTGGAAGAGTTGGAATCGGTCGAGAGATCATCAGAGCTAGAGGTTCTGTATGTGGATCCACCTTTGCGACCATTCCTATTAAAAGGAGTTGGTACATATGTTGCACTGGTGTAAGGATACATTTTCTCTCTGGAAAATTTGGCCAAGTCTTTCTTACACTTTTCCAATTTAGAGAACAGAATCGTGTCCTTGAATTCCCTATTGGTTTTGTTTCCTTCTTCTTGATTTTTTGAGAAAAGTTTCCCTGTGATGGTAGTTTTAATTTGGCCTTCTAATACTTGTATTTCTATTAGAATTTTGTCAGCAGCTTTTTTGGCAGTTTTTATTATTAAGACGAGCCAATCGCCTGTACACTTCCACGCAATTAGGGACCAATCTTTCAGGAATTCTTTGTCATCAAGGAAGAATCTAGGGGCATTGGTGACTATGAGTCCAGTCGGCGCACAGTTGCCTCTTAGGTACTCGGCCATGGTAATGCCATGCACACATGTGCGCGAGTGGCTTCTTCAGCACTAAGATTTTTGCCCAACCGTCCTCACTATTCCCTGAGTTTACAGGTATCATTTCAAGCATACTCGGATTGTCTGTTAGAATTGATTGTATCTCAGCTTCGTTGAAGGCTAGACCTAGATTAGTTGCCATTGTCACTCAATTAGATGGTTCCGTTAAGCAAAGGATACGGACAGCTATCAAACGGAAATTTCTCCCCTATACACAGAAAAACCTCCAGATTCTGTAGGTTATATGAATTTGTCTTCACAATTAGATAAAAGGACCTACAGCCTTAACTGCACCAGAACAATAGAAACAAACACGGTGGAGGTAGGGTCCAGGGGAATCTTTAGAGACCTTCACACAGTTATATCCCCCTATGTACTCTATATAACTACAAAAAGATAACTGTGGGTCTGAGAACAATCTACCTTGGTTTACTTTGTCAATTTAGACCTGAAATACAGGCCGGTCCAGGCCACGCCCCTTTTTACTCCTCTCTGCAACGCAGCTCTCTAGCCCTTACTGGAGGTACCTGGTGGGCTAGTTGGACCCCAGGGACCCCCAAGATTCAAGGGGACTTTATCCCCGACTTGAAACGTGCTATGGGGCTTATTTGCACAGTGGTGAAGGGAGGGGGTGGGGCCTTTCTGCACCTCTGACTTAGAGGTAGTTTTAATTCCCCTGCCCTATTATGTACTAGGGACTTACAGAGGAGGTCATGCTAATTACAGGGGTACCCCAACGCATAGTGTTTCCTAGTGTATGTAGGTGTTGTACTGTATTCTAATTGTCTTTTAGCATAGCACTGGCTCTAGGCCTAGTTATTCAGTCTCAGTTACCACCAGTACCTGTTTGAAAAAGTTGAGGGCACAAGATGATTTTGCAACAAGGCCCCTTTCTGCTCCTCTGTTTGCTCTGCACGTCTTGCTTCTTCCTGCACTTTTCTTCGTCTTTATGGACTTCTGTTGCTTCTCTCTGCATTTCTTTTTCTTCTTTCTATGCTTTTTTTCTTCTTTCTTCACATGTCCTATCTCTGTAGGCATAATTAGAAACTAGCATTTAAAAAACCTTACAAATTCACTTAAAAAACTATAAGTTTCAGGCATGTTATAGTTAGAAATTAGCATTTAAAAAACTTGTGAAATTCACTGAAAAAACCATAGGTTTCAGGCACATTATAGTTAGAAATTAGCATTTGAAAAACCTTAGGAATTCACTGAAAAAAACATAGGTTTAAAGGGCATTTTAAGTAGTTGGACATTTCACTTGTACAAAACCCTCTCAATGTCTAAACAGGTCAACACTGTCTCCTCCTCCTGCTACAACACCCTCTGCATGCTCCGCAGCATCTACAAGTGGATCCCAACCGAAACAAGTAGAACGGTGACACATGCCCTTGTCAGCAGCAGACTGGACTATGGCAACACACTCTACGCAGGAATCCCAGCCAAACACCTACGGCGACTACAACGCATCCAAAACGCCTCCGCCCAACTGATCGTCAACATCCCCCGCTACAGCCACATCACCCCCCACCTGAGAGACATACACTTGCTCCCTGTCGACAAGAGGATCACCGTCAAGCTCCTCACCCACACACACAAAGAACTCCACAATGCCGGAACAGCCTCCCTGAACAGCAGACTCAGCTTTCACACCCCCATTCGCCATCTCCGCTCCACCAGCCTCACCCTCGCTGCTGTCCCCCGCATTCAACGTACGACCTCCGGCGGCAGATCCTTCTCCTACCTCGTCGCCAAGACCTGGAACACCCTTCCTACCCACATACGGCAGACCCAAGACCTACTTGCCTTCAGAAGACTCCTCAAGACCTGGCTCTTCGAACAGTAGCACCACCCCCCCCCCCCTCCCCTCAGCGCCTTGAGACCCTCACGGGTAAGTAGCGCGCTTTACAAGTACTTTCATTGATTGATTGATAGAAATTACGCCGTTATAGTTAGTTCAGCTAACTATAACTCACAGGCCCCTAATTCTTTTTTAAAAAATGTCAGCCGGATTTGTGTACCCAAGGCAACTCCCAGCAAAAAATGTAAAAACATGATTTTATGGGGCCCTGGGGACCCCCTGAGCAGGCATAAGGGGGCCAGTGTGTGTCTACCTTGCCTCTTTCTTTGTGTTTTTTCATTTTTTAAAGATTTTTTTCTTGAAACTCTGTTCAATGAGAGCAAAACACGTATCAGGGGTTGCTTTCATTTATTTCAGGTTGGCTTGGATGTTATTTTACCAATCCAAAGCTGTAATACTATACCTGGAGTGATAAAAGGCTTTGACCATTTTAAATAGATAGCACTATGCTAATCCATTGCTTTAAGTCTTTGCTATAGAAATGACAAAAGACTGTCCTTTTCTATCTTGGTATAAGATTTCACTGTGCTAATCCTATGCTTAAAGACTTTGAAAGAAAAGCAGACATTTGAGGTGAGCAAATTTAGAGTGTCGGTGGTGAGGGGAGTGCTCTTTGCTGAAGCTGCTTTCCACCTAGACTTGCGAACTACCTAGAGTTCTCTTCTTCTTTTTTTGCATATTTTTTGTGTCACTCTATGCCTGAAACTGTTTTGTTTTGACTTATACCGGGTACTCTCCTGTGGCTGAACAAAGCTATACCTTTCTGAGGTGCTCTAATGAGAGGGAAAAACATATCAGGGGTTGCTTTTAGTTATTTCCGATTGGCTTGAATGGTATTTTACCAATCCAAAGCTGTAATATTGTGCCTGGAGTAGCAAAAGGGTTTGGCCTTTTTACAGCTCAGCATGGATAGCACTGTGTAAATAGACTTTGCTGTGGAAATGGCAAAATACTTTATCCCTTTCTTTTTTGGCATGGATAGTAATGTGCTAATCATACGCTTAATGACTTTGGTAGAAATTCAGACATTGGAGGTGAGCAACTTTAGAGTGTCACTGGTGTTGAGAGTGCTCTGTACTGGAACTGCTTTCCACCTAAACTTTAGATCTACCCAGAGGTCTCTGCTTCTTTTTTTTGCCTGTTTGCTGCATATTTTGATTAAGTATGTGTGGAAATACAGATACAAGTTGCTCCTAGAGATTGAAGCAGTAACTTCACAGCTACTAAAAATAATGAAGAAACAGAAAGTTGATGAAGAAATTAATTCTTTAATTGAAAAACTGGAAAAACTGGAAGAGATAAAAAATAAGAAACAAAATACATTTTACTGAGACTATAAAGATTATCCAAGGGTACAATTACTAACATTTGGTAAAAAGTTTGATCATGTAATGAAAGGACAAAGAAGGATGCTAACTCAGCACTGGTAAATCAACAGGAAAAGTAACAGGTGGAAAAACTATTTCAAATATAGAATTACAAAGGCACACTCATGCAAATAACAGTGACATGTCTGTGAGCTCAGATTCCACAAGAGCAAAAGACAATTTTTAATGAAATTTAACACTTTACTTTGGGCCAGTTAGAATCACAACCCACCCAAGGCTCCACAAGAGGAAGAGAATGATGAGGAAGATGCTCAAACAAAAGGGATACAAAGAAACCCGAAAATGTCACAGGCCCGGTGGGGATGCAAACAGTGTAATAGAGCATCAAAAAAAAGTTGTACATTCATCATACATTACTTTACACAAAATGCAAACGGAGGTGCTTTCTTTAGACCTTTCATTTCGCCCAACTTCAAATGAAAATTGCAGGATCTGTCCTACTGAACTTTTCAGTTTTACTATAATGTTGATACAGAAGAGATGGTTTATACTGAAATTAACTACTTGCATACCTACTCTATGTGAATTAGATAAGAATGTAACCAGATGTAGAGCCATATTATTCCTTGCAGACTTAGGATCTGCCATCAATACAAAATGCCCAGTAGTTTCAAACCTAAATCAACTTTTCTGCCAAATATGCCTAACAGTGCAATAGATGTTTTTTAAAAGTGTGTTATAAAAGATTTGAAAAAACTGAGATACACAAAAATAATTAGTTTCCAGAACATGTTGTGCAAACATCAACAGACATCAAAATATTTACAAAATAACAACACATTTGTTGTTAAACCTTCTGAGGGAATATAGTGATTCTCTCTAAGGAGAAATATCTGACAGAGAGCTAAAGACAGTTAGGCGATGTATCCTTTTATGAACAGACAAGGAAAAAATTGACTGCCCAAGCACATAAAACATATTGATAGGTTGGCGAGATCAAGGCCATCTTGTAGAATGGGGGAACACCAATATCTTAGGTGTTACCACTCTAGAATTCCTATACTTCACATTCTGCCAAAGTAACACAAGAACCCTATAAACCCTCCAGAGAAACCTATAGTTTCTTCAACTCCCTTTATGGTAGCATTGCCCTTTGATGAGAAAGACCATGGGGATTTCCTCAGAATTATAGAGGGGAAAAACTGGGAGTACAACTACCTCTTCATGAGTTTGGATGTACACAATCTAAATACATGTATTCCACATGATCTAAATGTGGGAAGTTGGCCTGATATATGATGTTCACTAGTGCTAGTGACCACCTTGTATCAGTCCAAACAACCCTTATGATGATTGGTTGTAAGTCAATCTTATAGACCAGCTATCCTAGGGGTAGCGTGCACAAAGCAGTCTTAGGCTAAACTCTGTAAAGGCATGTGAAGCAAGCTGTTTTACCATATACACTCTCCTTGAATACCAAATGAAAGGACACCACACAGATATATACGCCCTAGCACATAAAACATATTGATAGGTTGGCGAGATCAAGGCCATCTTGTGGAATGGGGGAACACCAATATCTTATTTGTTATCACTCTAGAATTCCTATTCTTCACATTCTACCAAAGTAACACAAGAACCCTATAAACCCTCCAGAGAAACCTATAGTTTCTTCAACTCCCTTTATGGTAGCATTGCCCTTTGATGAGAAATACCATGGGGATTTCCTCAGAATTATAGAGGGCAAAACTGGGAGTACAACTACCTCTTCATGAGTTTGGATGTACACAACCTAAATACATGTATTCCACATGATCTAAGTGTGAGAATTTGGCCTGATATATGATGTTCACTAGTTCTAGTGACCACCTTGTATGAGTCCAAACAACCCTTATGATGATTAGTTGTAAGTCAACCTTATAGACCAGCTATCCTAGGAGTAGCATGGAAAAAGCAGTCTTAGGCTAAACTCTGTAAAGGCATGTGAAGCAAGCTGTTTTACCATATACACTCTCCTTGAATACCAAATGAAAGGACACCACACAGATATATATTGAAAATATATATATATATTTATTTACTACAAGTATCCCCTATACTCTTTATGAGCACAGAAGCAAATGCGTTAAAACAAAACAGTGTTTAAATATACAAAAGTTGCACAATATGGATAGGGCCTGGTGGCCACTCAAACCATATACTAAAATAGTGGTATAAGAACCACGTATCTGAAAGGAAGAAGGCCTAGGGCCTTTAGAATCGTTGGGACTGCAAGGAGCTAACAAAAGTTAGTGACCAGGAGGCCCACGGAATGCGTGTGCAGTGCTGAAAGTTACACGCGGGCGCCTATTGATTTTTTCTTTTTTTGTATGTTCTTATATAGCGCTCGATCACAGGGGAGGTATCTCGGCGCTTGCCTTGGGAACCCGTGCTGGCTTTTCCCTGTGATATAGCCCCTACGGGGCATCCCCAAGGTGAAAGCCAGGCATCCCGCTGCGGGGGGGCCGTTGTGGAGATTAAGGAAGCTTAATGCCCAGGGTTGCAGAGTGTGAACCCATGATTAGGTCAGGCACTGAAGCGAGAATTATCGAGTCCGTGGACATTTGAGCTCAAGACCCTGCCGCGTCGGGAATTGAACCCTGGTCCCGGGTCTGACCTCTGCTTCAGGGTCTGCCTGCTCTAACCAGTGAGCCACACTTCTCTCAATGGGTGCGTAAAAGTCACAAAGTTAAAGAAAAGTGAACCTTGCGGATGACCTAGAACCTAGCAACTTGGAACTTGGACAGTAGAGGTGTATTTCTACACCGAAGCACCGGAGGGCCAGAGATACCTCACCCACAGGAAGCGGGTGCATATGTCTCAAAGTGTGTCGGGTTTCGTTGTGCTGTTCTATGGAGACTGGAGATGAAGATGCTGCAGGCAGGTCGTCGAGGAGAGTTCCGGTGGATCCAAGGGTGGATCTGAAGAAGTGAAGACCTGCAAGCAGAGGGGACAATGTTCAAAGTCACTAGCCAGTGACCGGCGAGGAACCAGGAAGGAACCAGGCATTGTCCGGTGCAAACAGGTGAAGAGGTGTAGCTTGTCTCTGCAGCCACGTGGACACGAAGACGTCAAGGACGTCCAGGAGTTGATCAAGAGCAGTCCCACGCAGGCTCTAGCTGATGGCGGTGTCGGCGACTTGATTGAAGCAAACAGGCCTTGGCTAATGCAAGCCACACAGGAGTTGAAGAAAGCTTGTTACTCGGACCAGCAAGGTCAAAGGGGCTGCTCCATTTTACAGGAGCGAGGGCCAGTCTGAAGCAACCAGACCAGTGGTGTTGATTGTAGATTTTGTCACCAAGATGGCCACCGCCAATGGACCAGGGACCGGGATGACGCCTCGAGTGGCAAAAATGCAAAAGGGCCCCACACAGATCGTGGAGATGCTGGAGGACTGCTTTTAGGTGCAAATGCTACTTGGTGTTGGGGTTTCCCAAACCCCAAAGCACAGCATTGAGGATGCCTCAGGTGCTGTGCAGTCAGCTTCTCATGGATCTTCCCAGATGGCCATTCCCACGTCTCTCAGTGCCTCCACGGGTCTCTTCTGTTCAGGGACTGTGGATCGGGCTCTGAGATGTGTGGGAATCCAGGTCTTGTTGGGCTCTGGGCTCGGGCTACAGCGGGAGATGGTGGCAAAACAGACATCGAGTTGCTGGATGGTGCCTGTAATCACAGGGTGGTCACTCCTTGGCCACAAGCGAGATGCTCTTCAGTCTTCTGTGCAGCAGAACGTCGAAGTCTAGTATTCTTCTTATTTTCAAGTCGAGTTCAGGATAATCTGAAGTCTTAGGACACAGCTCCTACTTTTAAACCAAATCTAGGGGCCTTATCACCTGCTAGGTCCCTCCTCTGGGTGGGACCAGGAAGGGGGGTGGTTACACCCCCTTTCCTTTGTCCAGTTTCGTGCCGGGACTGGGGCTGGAAAGCCCCAGATCCGGATTGAACTGGCATGTGCACAGGGACACCTTGTGTGCCCCAGGCATGTCTCATTCTATTCAGCCCTCCCTAACCCACTAAACAAAATCCTGTCTGGGGTGGTGCAAACGCCTCCCCTGACAGGAAACCCTTTGTCCAGGCCTCCCAAGCTGGAAGGACTCCCAGCAGCAGGAGGTCAGACATGTGTCTGTGGTGGCAACATCCATTTTGTGATGCTGAGGCTCATGTTTAACTTTACCCGGGTTTCAGGTTAGGTACTTGTCGTCTCCCTCTAGAAGGGTGGAATGCTACCCCCCTCACCAGAATTGGCGAGGGGGTAGTATTCCAAGTCGTATGACACCTTACTCGACATGTTTTGATAAAGCCAAACCAACGATAGCATTTAACCGCGAGGTTCATAATGCACTTAAGAATATATGGTATGGCAATATCATGAAACAGCTAAAGGACGTTGTTCCGAAAGCTGCAGACAGTCTCAGCTCATGCCAGAGCACCATCTCACATGATACCAAGCACTCTGCCTCCAGGATTGTCGAGGCCTGCCATAGGAGTGACTTATAGGTTACCATGTGTCCATATATGTTAGATATAGATATACTATATCTAAGTAAGAGGTGGTTACACCAACTTACCCCAGCTGAGTAATCAGTCAGTTGTGTCAAATAGCTAGGCCAGGCCAGGGGTGGCACAATACATGCTGCAGCCCCTGGTAGGCCTTGGATTCACCTATGCTCTGGGTACCTAAGGTACACTGTTACGGGGGCCTATAAGGTGAACCAGTTCCAATTAGTAATGCACCTAGAGTGCATTGGCATTAATTTAGAGAGAGAACAGCAGGCTGTGGGTCTTAGTAGCAGGCCCACAGCCACATTAAGTCAGAAACCAGTGAAGCAAAAAGCAAACATTTGGGGTGACCATAGGATAGCAGACCCTACTCTCCTAACCTAAGTATAACAGTGTGCTATCATTTCCTTAAGGTCATGATTTGGTATTGCCTAACCAATAATCTTCTTCTTTTTAATGGATGCTGCTACCAACAAGTCAAGCACACCCTGGTGGGTACCTGTTCCACCCCCAGCTATGCGGAAACCTATGTGGACTGGTGGTAGGAATAGGTTGTTTGTAACCTCCACCTCTTTGGGAAACTTGTAGTGCTCTGGGTCTTGTACACACTACACAGACAACGTTTTTTTGTCATTTAGAATGGGTTCATATAGTCAACACAGGCTTTTCTAGAACTTCTTAATAACAAGGCCATTAATTTAAGTTGTTCACATAGACTGACAAGTAATAGATTTTTTAGATCTATAAATTAAGGTCAACAACACTAAAGTAGAAACCAAATTATTCAGGAAGGCAACATAGGGCAATAGCCTTTTACAAGCTTCCGTAACCCTCCCCAAAATCTTGTCTCCAGTATCCTTTATGGGGAACTTCTATGAGCAAAACAGATTTGTAGCACGTAAATGTTTTTTGCTAGCTAAAAAGGATCAAAAGGGTTTCAAGAGCGAGGGTACACCACACGCATGATACCATATTCAGTGAAGAGAATAGAGACAACCAAAACAGATTGCACAATAATGTCTGGTAATAATACCAAGAAGGAATCTAACTCAATTAGACTCATTACAATATACTGTTACGAAGCCCAGGCTGTGAGGAGAATTCTCCAAAAATGCTGACATTTCTTATAGACCGATGATGCTCTCTCAAAATACTTGGATAGTTATCCAAAAATAAGATTTAGAAGAGAGAAAATCCGTGAGGAATGTTCTCTGTAAAAATATGATTTTAAAAGACACAACTAACATATGACCTGCCAACACAGATAAGCACCAGAGTGCAAGCATGTAATAGACAATCGAGGCATACTACCCGATCAGGTAATGGGAGAAGACCAACCCATATATACAATACAAACATGCGCAATGGCAGTAATGAGCAGCAGGGCCAGGCCTCTAGGGCAAGAACTTGATCATTAGGATGTTTTTCTCTTCCTTTTTGAAAGAAGCTTGGATGGGATTTGACGGACTTCCAGTGGAAGAGAGTTCCAAATCTTCGGGGCAATGCCAGAGAAAGCTCTGTTACTCGATCTCTTTTTGTGGAAAAGCTGTTGTTTCAGGAGCGGTGAGCTTGCACTTTGAGACAGACAGCCACCACTTGATAATTCTAGTTTGTTGGCAAGGTAGATGGGCTCTTAAAGTGCAGGGCTTAGTGAGTCATGCCTGCAATCTTTAGTTGTATTCTAGCTTCATAGCGTAGCCAGTTTAGGGACTGTAAGGATGGGGATATGTGAGCATTTCTTTTTGTACAAGTAATCAATCTGTCTCCAGCATTAATGGAAGCCCCAAGCGGGGCCCAGTTTTGTTTGGGAAGACCACAGAGCATGGAACTACCATAATCTAGCCATGGCAACACTAGAGCGTGAACCCTCCATTTGAATTCTTCATGTGAAAGGAATGGTTTGAGAGTCCTTAATGTCCTCATCTGGTGTTTAGAGCCCTTGGTTGCATTGCTGATATGATTACACATGTCTAGGGTGATTCCTAGAGATTTGGCAGACTCAATATTGTGAGGGGAGCAGTTGAAGGCTATAAGGTGTTTCATTCAGAGGTCAATCTTGGGTGAGTGATTAGGGAAAGCGATGAGAAGGAATTTTGTTTTGGATGTGTTGAGCATGAGGTCGTTTTCAGTGAGCCAGTTTTGAGTGTTCAACAAGATGGAGCTGAGTGAAATATAGTCTTCCAGGGAGGAGACTTTTGGATAAAGTTGAGTTGCATCCCCATACATATGAAAATGAATATTCCTGGTATTCAAGGCTAATGGTTCCAACAATAAGTCAAAAAGTATGGGTGAGAGGCCAGACCCTTGTGGAATCCCCATAGATACTGTAGATAGTGGAAATAAGGATTGATTTAACTTGACTCTTTGAGATCTATTGTTGAGGAAGGCGGTAAATGATTGCAATACCAACCCAGATAGTCCCATCCTGTGTTCTAGAGTGGACAGTAGTTTGCTGTGGTTAATAGTGTAGAAGGCTGAAGATAGGTCAAGGAGAATCAGGAATCAGGATTCATTTTGGTATAGCAACTTTAAAATGTCATCCACGATGTGAGTGAGTGCAGATTCTCTGCTGTGACCTCTCTCCGAAAACCGGATTGATGTTGATCCAACAATTGGAATTTCACAATGTGATAGCAGAGTTGAGATTGCACATACTTTTCTAGATGTTTTGCCAGTGTGGGGATGTTGGAAATACATGCCTGATAGAATATATAATATATGTAATTCTGAAGCAATTCATGGATTTAAGCCACTTGGAGGATACAACTGTTCATTTCATCATTGTTTTGGATGAACCACTGGAATCCTTTATTTCCATAACAAACGAGTAGTACTCACCCTCGGAGCACTCGATGCTACAGCAGGGCATAATGCTTGGGGCTGCAGCCTGCTGCCAACATGCAGACGTGGTGATGCCCAACGCAGAGCATGAGAGCAACCACCTTCCCCTTGCAAAATATAGGGTGGGGCTGCAACACCACCTTTTCCGTTGCCTACAGGGGGTATAGGTGGTGAACTCTACTGCAGCAGGTGCATGCTGTAGCAGTATCGCTGCTTGATTTTCATATTGCTATAACAGAGTCATCACTGGGATGGGGAGGGAATTAGGACAGAGAGGACAGAAAAGTATGAAAAACTAAATACATAAAAAGTAACTAAAAACACAAACAGAAACAAAAATACAAAATTAAACACGCTGGGAATGTCAGAATGTGATGAAATAAAGTAAAGAAAAGGTGGGGTTTAGATCAGATGGGGTGAAATGGATCGAGTGGAAGAGCAGGAAAAAAGCAGTAGAACATGAATGTTATGCAGAAGCAGACTGGATAGAATAAAATGCCTTCTCACTTAGTTGGTCACCATGTGGTGCCATTCTTGAAAAGCACTACTGGTGCTGAAATTGAAGTGTGAGCAATGCATTGCACTTTCGATGCATTTGCGGACTTGACAAAAACCTGAGTAGGAAAGAGCCCATCAATGCGTCATCCAAAAGTGCATTCTACATGTGAAGCACCTATCTTACTGTATATCATATTCAAATACCTCAGATACTTATCCTCTACATATCTAACTGTTGTTTGTATACCTCTTTTACATATAGTCACTATATCTTTTTATGAAACCAGTACGTATCTTGTATAATTTGCTGCTGTGGTAACTCGGCAAAGAGTTCTGATGCCTTCAGGACTAATTCACGTTATGGCCCACAGATCTCACTGGCTATCATACCCTTCTCCTCTGTACTGGTACTATGGGGCTAATTAGGATGGCGGGCGGACTAGGTCCACCCACCAACATAGCGGGGTTTGGGACCACCTGTCAGACATGCAGCGGTCCCACCACTGCGATTAGGATATGCCTACCATACTGGTGGGCGCATCCAGGGCTTTTAAAATTGTGGGCGGCACAATATGCAATATTAAAAGTGCTTGCACTGCATTTCCCTGCACTAAGTGGCAGGCACCACACGGTGCCTGCCACTTGGTGAATGGAAATGCAGGAGGGTACCATGGGTAATCTCCAGTGCAGCAACACCTCCCAAACAAGGGGGTCAAGCAACAGGCCCACAAACCCAATCCCTGCCAGCCTTTCCATGGCAGTATAGTCGCCATGGAAAGACCTTTTCCCACCCACATCCTAATTTAGTGGACAGTCCCTACTGGGAACCGCCACCATTTTAGAGGCCCTGCACCATCCGCCAGCCAATCCATGCAATTGCCTTTGCGGGTAAAGCAGCGGACCGACTTTGTGTCCGCCGCGGTACCCACTGTCATCCTAATTTGGCAGTGGGTAAAATGATTGGTGATGGAGGAAGGACCAACGGGCCGGAGGTGGCGGTCCTTCTGCCATCATAATGACCCCCTATGTATTTTTTTTCATACATTTGTAACTCATGTATCTGCTACTGTGCTAGCTCTGTGAGTACTCTAATGCCTTCGGGGCAAGTTTGTGCAATACAAAACTCAGTAAATAAATACAAATAAACACATAAACTGTGTGGAACCTCGCAGAGTTTTGAAATTTTGAAATTCCACAAGTTCTGCCCAAGCCTAATATAAAGGCCTTATGTACATGCAGTACCATTTTACTAGGGACTTACAAGTAAATTAAATGTGCAATATGGGTATAATTCAGTGTTACCCTGTTTAAAGGAGAGAGCACAAGTACTTTAGGACTGGTTATCAGTGGTAAGTTGCACAATTCCCTAAAAACTGACAAGGATAGGTTCAGAAAACAAGATAGGTAAAGGCAAAAAGGTGTTGGGGTGACTCTGCAGAGAAGGCCAGTCCAACATTACCATGGCGTTATCATATATAAAATATGAACAGAGGCAATCAGTGTAATAACACATTTTATAAGGAGTAGAAGAGTAATTAACGGGAAAATGAATATGTACGAACCTTGAATTTTTTCTCTTCCTGACATTATGATGTGAGGATTCATGCCTTCGATGGTCGAGTATGTCACATGCTTCTGAACATTATATTTTAAGGACTTCAATTGTTAGATATGTCTGAAAGTATATACTTTTCTTCTTTGGAAGTACCGTTTCATGCTCATTTCAATATCTTTTGACATTGTAGTCTTAGCTGAGTATACTGGTACATTTAGTATTGAATTGCTTTTAATATTTTTATATTATTGTGAAATTGAACGACTAAACTAACAATATACTTGCTATGTATGAAATTTCAGATCAGAAGTCAACCTCCGAAGCTAATGTTATTCAATTGTTGCACAAAGGCTTGGTTCTCTCAGTGCTGTCATTCACTACCTTTCAACAATCCTTACCAGAACAAATCCAAACTGAGACCACACTGTATTTCTGAGCCATGTAGTCAATGTTCTTCTATTTGCAGTAAAATAGAGCATTGAACTCTCGTACCTGCAAATCGAAAAACGAGCATTTACAGATACATATAAATTTATTTTAACTTTGCTGGAGTAGAGAAGGCGCAATTGACTCGTTTGCTCATAATTAAATTAAAAAGTTAGATTACATTTATTAAATGTGGATTCAAAGAACTAACTTTAACATTTTCTATATTTTTCATGCTATCATGTGATTATTTTATCATCTGAATTAATCTGAATTATTGAATACAACGCAAACATTTCCATTCATAACTGCTTCTATTTGCCAGATTCGTTACTTGTGCATGCAATCAGTCAGATGCAGAACGTTTGTATCCTTGCCAGGGTTCATCCCATTAGGCAGGGCCCCTTTTCCTTCAAATACTGTGGTCCGACTGCCAGCATTATAATGCTGTGGTCATACCGAAGGGCTGTAGGCTGTCAGACCGCCACTGACGGCTTGTCAGGGTGCGGTCCAACCACCATAATAATGAAACCCTCAGTGAGGGGTCCCCGGATTCAAATAATAATCCAGTGAGGGTGCACAGAAGTCAAAAGGTTAAGAACCACACAGCTCTAGTCCATGGAAACAGGGTAAGTTTATTATAATTCGAACAGTGGCTCTAAAGATCCAATAGGCAGAAACTTTATTAAGTCATTTATACCACTTTGTCTTGCTTTTGCTGCCTATTGTCCCATAGAATATCAATCATTTATGATGGGTAGTTTTACTATAAACAAATGAAAACAATAAATTCATGCAGTTTGTTGTTAAAACACAATTTTTTATTTACAGATTAATAAATAGCAAAAAATTGTTGCGGGTGCTGCATACACCTTTGAAGATATATCCGTGCTCATGTGATTAAAAAGTGAAACAAAAAAGATGAATCAAAACAATTATGAAACACTTTGAAAGAGGTTCGGATGGGCAGTGTTTCTATTTATACTTTATGTTTCTGCGCTACTATAAATAGTCAATGACCTTGGACTGACTGTTCAAACAGAGAAATGTTTACATTTAGACCCATGGTATAGCATCAGGGAGGTTGTGTGATTGAACAGCGCATGCCTCAACAGCGCATGCCTCTACAGCGCATGCATGAACCATGCAGTATTAAACACCAAATGCCTTTACCACACAACTTCGTGATAAAGACATGATTGGTAAAAGGAACATGTGTGTTAAAGATCACACTCCTGTCCCTCTGCCCTGAGTCCTAAAATGGGGGCCTCCTGCGGTCTTTTCTATCAACCACAGTCCTATAAAATTTTCCCACCCCCTATCCTGAACCTTAATACTCAACCCCCAGGCCGTAAAAACGACTCTGACCACAGCCCCCCTTCCTGAGCACTAGATCCAGCCCCCAAAAAATCTACCCCCACTTCCCCAACCCAATAGCCCCCTCGACATGAAAACTGCCCCTTTCCTGTCCCCTGCTCTAAGCCCTGAAATTCAGCCCCATAAAAACTACACTGACCACAGCCCCCCTCCCTGAGCCCTAAAACAAGCCCCGCCCCACAAAATCTACCCTTCCCTACCCCTGCTCCAGCCCAACTACCCCATTAGCCTGTAAACTACCCCTTTCCTGTCCCCTGCCCTGAGCCCTACACCTCCTGACCCTACCAACCCTGAAAACTACCCCAGCCCCCAAAACTACCCCAACCCAAGCAAACAAACCCCCACCCCATCTCCTGCTCTATGCCCTAAAACTTCTAACCCCCAGCCCTGAACATTACCCAACTCCCAGCTACCTAAGCTCCCCCAACCCAAACAAACAACCCCACCACCGTCCCCTGCCCTGAGCCATAAAATTCCCGACCCTCAGCCCTGAAAACTACCCTGACCCTTGTAGCCCCCAAAACTACCCTAACCAAAGCAAACTACCCCCACCCTGTTCCCAGCTTGAGGCCTTAAACTCCTGACACCCTCCAAGCCCTGAAAACTACCCCTACAAACTTCCCCCTATCCCCTAAAACCCCTCTTACCTCACACCACGTCCCGATCTTTCCTCTTCCTGCTCTTCCCCCAAACTGCAGCCAGCAACTAGACTGCACACATGCCTTAAACACGCAAACGTGCGGTTAAAGCATATGCGTGGTTACGGTGTCTGGACACATATGCCTGAGTCTGTGGTATTCAAACTGTTTTCCCATCAGGACAAAGAACGATACATCATTTAAAGTAGCACATTTGCAAGGAGAACTTTAGCACCAGAAGAGATCAACTTCAAAGAGTGAAAATCTAAACTGTGAATTAGAAGATACATTATTCATATCTGTGAGAAACACTGCTCAACCATCAATAGACATGGCACAAGCAGATGGCAAGTCCCAAGAAAAAATTGGATCTGTTTGGCAGTACTGACAATCATTAAAATGAAAGAAAACAGCAACATTTAGAAACATAGAGGATGTGTACAAAGGCACCAAAACAAAAAGAGTTGAATAAGGAGGTTACAATATATGACTTTTATTTACATTTTTGAAGCAAAACATGGCAAAAACACAGTGTCAATGTAAATTTTCAGCTTGAGGTTGACTTGGACCTAGGTGTGAATTCTAGCTGGCCACAATTGAGTGGATTCAGGTAAGAAAAAGGTGTCACACCAGTCAAATAATTTGCATATTTTAACATTGCTTTTTCTTGCATGCTGATAGACATGCTGTGGGACATTTCTATTGACTAAGGCGTTGAGCAAATCAGGACCCTTACAGGTGGAGTCTGGAAGAGCTCCGGGCCCTTATCTCGATGGTGGCCGTGAGACTGTGCAGCGGACACATGCAGTGAGTGCGCCAAAGGCAAGCTCGTCAGCCCTCATCAATGGCTGGCCAGAGACAGGGGACAGTCACCATGCCCACATTTTAACTTACTCTTCCAGCACTCTAAGAGCACTGGAAACTTTGTTTGGAGCTCCATGTACTACAAACATTATATGGCATAGGTATTCTAAACTACAACCAGCCCCTCTTTTTGTCTCTGGAGAGACCTGTAAGATAGGTTATTAGGGTGGAATCCAATGTATGCGCTTTGCTTAAATCTATCAACAAAGATTTAAATAGCATCTGTCTCAATATCTGGTCCTTGGTCAGGTATCATTTCAAGATATATGATCTTCTTGAGTCAGAATCCTATGATATATTGTTTTTACAGAATCCTGGTTATGGGAGGATTCCACTATTGATGTTTTAGCAGCCCTCCCAGAGAAGTTTTACATCCTGAACACTTTTATCTTCAGATCAAGAGGAGATAATCCCCCTGTAGCAACACACAGCTCCTTCAGAACGAACCCCATACTAGATTACACTTTTGTCTCCCTTGAGTTATTCTGATAGAGCGTGCAGGTCACCCGGCTAGGATATTTTTACTAAATACTCACCTGGGCCCATAATATTTTGATGCACCTTAACATTCACCTTGGGTAACTCATGCTCTACTATCAGTAAATCGTGATATTCTCTATACTACTGATTCCTATATCTATAACCTAGCAGTGTAGATACTAGGAACCTAATCACCTAGGATCAGGGAGTTGGGTATTAAGCTAGGTATTCAAGAACACTTATAACATTTATTGAATAATGAAATAACCACGGACTCTGGGTAGGTTAAAAACGTTATCTAATCATCATCATCATCATATGTCATGAGCATGCAATTAAAAGCTATAAGACTATCTATAATCAAAATTACCCTGTTTCATTTAGGCGATAAAGGAGACAGTGATCACAGGCCACAAGAAATCGAGCTCAGAACAATTGTCCATATGTTCGAGCAGTGCCAGACCCCTCATGGAGCAGACTACACTATTAACCTTAAGAGAATCAAATTTGGGACTGCAACACATTGCAGAATGCTGGGAATGCAAAAAAATACTTTGACTTGAGGGCCGGACCAGACGAGGTCAAGAGGTGGGAAAACTTCACGGATTCTTTACCAGTCTATGCAACCAACATCTAACCCAAAACCCAACAGAGACTTGGTGGTGCGAAGTCTATATCGCAATCTGCTCTGAAAGAAATTAAGCATACCAAGAAAGCTATCTATCACTCATTGAGACAGTTACGGTGTAATCCTCAAGATATAACACAACTAAACTCATTGCAAAAAAAAAGACTCTGTTGAAAAAACAAAAAAGGGATGTTAACAGGGATATAGAGAACGTTCTATAGGCAAATCTACACGCTGATATCAAACAAATTAACAGTGCAATTTTTTGGAGAACCATAAATCAATTAGTTCATCCTAACCACAATGGAATTGCCTCAAACATTTCGGAGGTAGTTTGGACGAAATATCTTTGGTCTCATTTCTATGAAACACAAAGTTGAGCACAAAGGGGCAAAACTCCTCGGGTGCATCTGACGGTCTTAACATCAGCACAGCATATGCAAGAAGCAACCAGATCACGCCACACAAAGCTGAAGAAGACATCCTAATTGACGGCTCGCCAACAAATCGAATCAAGATCATCAAAAGGCAAATAGGCAAGGGAAGGAAGGAAGGGGCACCTGGCCCAAATGGAATACCACTGGTGCTCTGTAAGCAAGAGTCAACGTTCTGGACTGAAGCACTAGAACCACTGTTCAGGGAAATAAGGATGACAAACATCTTGCCAGAGTCCTGGAGAGGATCTATCGTTGCACCAATTTACAAGTCAGGGAACAGGTCAAAGACACAGAACTTTCGATTAGTGGCACTAATGGACAATGAGGCAAAAATATTCGCTGGTATGCTACTGGAAGAGCTCCAGGCATGGGCAGAAGAAAAACCCGCCATCCTAATAAACCAGACTGGCTTTTCGAAAAATGTAGGGACAACTACAAATATAATAACGATGGCAATGCTCTTTGATAAAGCCGAAATGTCAAGGAGCTCCCGGCATTTGTGCTTTATTGACTATAAAGCAGCCTTTGTTCACGTAAATTGAAACAGACTGTGTTCCAAACTGCATAGCTGGGGGCTCCCTCAATCCCTGATAAACCTGCTGATAAACCTGCATACCAACACCTGGGTCCAGATTAAGTTTGGTGATGGATCATACCTGTCGAGACGCATACCAATGGACAAAGGGCTTAAACAAGGCAGCGTTTTAGCACCTACACTTTTCAACCTGTTTATAGCGGTATGTAACTGATCTTGTACCGATATTAAATGCCTGTAACTCACATGATCCAAAACTGGGAGACACCTTATTGCCATGTCTCCTATACGCGGACAACATAATCCTGATTAGCTAAAGGAGAGTAGGCCTTCAACAACTTATAAACGCTACACAGGACTTTTAAAAAGAAAATGGTTAAACAATAAATCTTGACAAAACAAAAACCATTACAGTCAGTAAAAAAGGGAAAACCCTACAGCATGGTTCTGGGGGAAGACCCAAATAGAGAGCATCGTGGAATATAAATACCTGGGCATAAAGATAGACAAAGGCAGTCAATTCCTTGCACAGAGGAACAGCATCAGGCGCAAAGGCATTGCCCTGGCAATCTCCCTAAAAACTCGGAATTTTAAACTAACTGGTCCATCGATTCTGCCCATAGTGCAGGTGATCCGTGCAAAGCTACTGCCAACAATTACTTATGGTAGTGAAGCCCAGAAATGAAGAGATGCCAAACTACTTGACTCCACAGTAACAACTACGTATAGGATTATATTTGGGCTGCCTAAATACACTTCCCCACGCAAATTAGGCTTGAGTTCGGCATACAGAAGCAATCTATTGCGAAACATGGGGCTTACATCATAGCGTGGGACAAAATACGGAAAGATGCTCCAGGTCAATAAATGCACAGCTATGGAACGAAATTGACCGCTACACCACCTCACCCGCAGCGAGATATCTCAAAAATGGATTACACAAATTGGGATTGAGTCCAACTGTGGGAAACACCCACTAGTACAGCTGTGCTTAAGAAGCAAGTCTGGAAAATAGTCAAACACCTTTCGTGGCTGGAGGATAAATCATCACTCGCAGAAAGGTCTCACAGGTGGATGACTTTGAATACCTATTGTGAGCCAGCAGCTTAGAATTACTTTAACTTGGGTTATGCCAAGTATACAAAAATTAGTTTTATGAAGTTTAGACTTGGCCTGCTACCCTGTACTCAGCATTTCTCACCCTGGCTAAAGGAGAAGGTGGACCCTAGGTGCCGCTTATGTGGGTCAGCACCGGAAGATCTGCTGCACCTACTATGCTCCTGTAAACAACTCCCACAAGAATGGAAACAACTGCTGAAAGTCAAATTCAACCAGCGAGGAAGTCAAACTAGGAGGTAGGCTGTCCTGGCATGTTTCGCACCAAGTGACCCTCAACTAAACTGGTAATATTTTTGACGACATGCAAAAAGAAAATGCCGGAAACCAAATTATTGGCAGATAATCAACCCAGTGATACGAAAAAAAGAAAAGAGGGCAGGAACAGGAGGAGCATGATGTCTAGCTTCAATGAACTTTATTTCTGAGCTACAAACTCCTCATTTTTGCATGTATAAATGATTACCACACTAAGGAACTATCCTGGATAAACTCACGAGATGTGCACTGCTGGTCATATTGTGCCTAAAAACGGGACTTGTAACATTTGAACAATCATAGTACAGTCTTTTAACAGAATTTTAACCTTTTTAGAAGTATGGAGTTTTTATATGTAAAAATTGACTTGAAATAAAATATTCTTGAATTGCAATGGTTTTAACGAACTATGCAAATAAAATAAACTTGAAACTTGATCATCCTGAACACGAATAGACCTCATGGCAAAAAAGAGGGAGGATTGCAGTGATAATTAAAAAAACAACTAAAATGTACTAAACTCATTTAATTACCCATGTCACTAGCAGAAAAAAGGTCATCAAATTAGATTCATCCACCTCTTGCCTGATATGCATTATCCTGTATAGATCCCCAGCTTACATGCTGATGTTTTCTGCTGTTTTTACAAGCTTGGTGTTGGCTTTGGTCATGGATCATTCAAAAATATTACTTATTGGCAATTTTAATCAATGGTTGAATTACCCTAAAGACAGTCCTATATCTTCTAATCTGACAGGGTAGTTGGCCACTCTAAATTTCACTCAGCAGGTGTCTACAGTGACCCATGTCAAAGGCCATATTTTAGATTAAATCTTGTCACTGAACATTCCTATTTCCAATCCCTTGTTGGTGGTCAGACCATCACCAAATTAACTTCAGAATGTGTGTTTCCTCCTTTAGGACCCTCCCTTGTCCTGGCAAGGTGTCAAGTGTAGAAAAGTAGGATCTGTTTCTTATGGTTACCCGCACGCTTTGCTAAATGTAATACTGTTTTTGACTAGTCTGACTGGGATCTTGCTAATCAGGACCCCAGTTTATCTGCTTTCTCTTTAAACTGTTACGCCATGTTCTTAGGTACACTCCTGATTGGATACGGGAATACCCTTGTCAGTCCCTAGTATATGGTACACATGTAGCCAGGGGATAGATACCCCAGACACCTCCCATGGGATGAAGAATGTATTATGCCACCCATTAGAGGCCATGCAAAATGGAACTACAGGCCTGCCATAGCAGCCTTTGTAAGTTGGCGAATGTACCACTTACTTGAGATATAGGTTTACTATATCTAAGGATCACTGCACTTAAAACCTATAAGTCACCCCAATAGGACCCTCTCTTGTACTGGCAAGTTGTCAAGTGAAGAAAATTAGGATCTGCTTCTTACGGTTGCCCCACTTTTTGCTAAGTGTAATACTGTTTTTGACTAGTCTGACTGGGATCTTGCTAATCAGGACCCCAGTGTATCTGCTTTATCCTTAAACTGGTGTGCCATGTTCATAGGTACACTCCTGATTGGATACAGCGATACCCTTGTCAGTTCCTAGTATATGGTACACATGTTGCCAGGGAATAGGTACCCCAGACGCCTCCCATGGGCTGAAGAATGTATTATGCCACCCATAAGATGCCATGCAAAATGGAACTACAGGCCTCCCATAGCAGCATGTGTAAGTGGGTGAATGCACCACTTACTTGAGATATAGGTTTACTATATCTAAGGGTCACTGCACTTAAAACCTATAAGTCACCCCAATAGCAGGCCTTAACAATGCTGAAGGCAGGGTGCTTGGTTCTAAGAGAGAGGGTGCCACTGCATGAGCAGGACACCCCTGCAGTCTTCGTAGTCCATTCTCCTGGGTTGACAGTGAAGCTGCCATGTACAACATATAGAGAGGCATAATGCGACACCGTGATGACCAACTCAAAACGGCTGAAACAAATCCTATTGAGTTTGGTGTCAAACATGTTGGAATCATACCCTCACACTGGTAACCGGTGTGGGAGGTATGTTTCCACCCCTCAGATTCGAGGTTCGTGAGGTCCCTGGAGGTCCCGGACAGCACAAAATGCTTGCCGCTGACCAGAAACACATTTCTGCCATCCTGCTGATGAGCCAAGCTCGAGCAGGGGCAGGCAGAACAATAGGCATCCTGTCACAGGGAGGTGTGATCACCTCCCAGACAGGATCTAGTGTATTAGGTCTGGGTGGGTGCGCTTGCCAGCAGCTGAAAGTCTGCATGAAGGGCACATTTGGAGTCCCTGTTCATAGTCAAGTTCAAACCAGTTCTGGCCTTTGGCTCCTTCTCTGGCATGAAACTGGACAAAGGACATGGGAGTAACCTCCCCACTGTCCAGACCCTACCTGGGAGGGTCCCCTGAATCTTGCCAACCCTCTTTCTTGGGAACTAAAGGGTTTACCTGGCTGTAGGACCTTAGATTTGAAGTGGACCAGATTTTGAACCAGAAACCACTGAACTTCGACTGCCTGGACACTCTGGACTTTGCTGGACTTGGTTTGTGCCCAACTTCGTCTCCCTCTCAGTCTGAAGCATTGTCTCTGCCTTTCCACTATACAGGATCAGTGTAGGACCTGTGGATCATCAGGACAACCAAAGATATCTCCCTTGGAGTGAAGGAGTCACTACCCTGCATTCACAGGCACCACAACACTGCTGTCCAGTCTGCTCATCCCGAGCTCCTAGAGACTACTCAGAAGCTTCAGCAACACAGGAGGTGGGTTTCTATATCCCTTGAGGCCTGAGCTGTCCTCTCACCAAGTTTGAGGTCAGAATCCCTCGTGTGGGCTGCAATACCAGAACCCCTGTTCACTGTGTACATTTGCAAGTGCTTATGCTTGTTGGCATTTCCCGAACAAGTGCATTGGGCTCCTAGTAGCCCCAACCTCTGGCACTATTTCCAATGAATAACTTTGGCCTCCTCCCATTGAGTGCTTTGTGGGCTGTAATTTGGTAAAATCACTTGAGGTCCTCTCACAATTCCTGTTCCTCCGGCCTGTGAGTCTACTTGAGGGGCAACTTTGCTTTTGTTGGGCTACCCTGGTTACTCCAGGCCCGTCCTGACTTCCCTTGCTGTGGTGAGTTTCCTGGACCTTGCAGGTCCGACCGAACAAATCTTTGACATTCTGCCTGGGTTGCCGTTGCCAAGGCTTGTTGGTGCTCCCGCCAGACACCGAACCCTCAGTACTTGACATCCTTTGTGGGACAGCTCATATCCTGCTCCTGGTCATCATCACTGTCTCCTGGTTCCCGTAGCTGCAGAGTCAAGAATTCTGTCAATGCACCTAAAGCATCCGACATCAGTGGGCATTCCTCTACCGAGCCCCTGACCTAGTCTCTATCTCCTCTACTTTCATGTACTCTTCAACAAGAATGCACTTTTCGGTTCCAATGGACACTTTGGATATATGATGTTACAACGCATACTATTACAACGCATACCGTTACAACGCGGATATTACAACGCAAATACTACTACAACGCATGTTTTTACAACGAGTACTATTACAACGCAAAATAGTACTTTAATAGGAAAAGTACCATTACAACGCAACATTTAACAACGTGTACCATTACAACGCATTTATATGTTAAAAAATTTCTATGTAAAATAAAACCTGGCACGGGATGCAGGGAAAATAGGGGTTTTGGGTGGGTAAGTGTATTAAAAAACGGCATAAAAAACTGCCATAAAATCACGTATTCCATTTATTTATTTATTAAATAATTACTCGAGTATTAATTTTCATGATTATTTAATAAATTCCTACTCACCCTTTTAAAAAATTCACCTATAAATATATATATATATTTTTTTTTTGTAAAATAAAACCTGGCAACGGGATGCAGGGAAAATAGGGGTTTTGGGTGGGTAAGTGTATTAAAAAAACGGCATGAAAAACTGCCATAAAATCACGTATTCCATTTATTTATTTATTAAATAATTACTCGAGTATTAATTTTCATGATTATTTAATAAATTCGTATTCACCCTTTTAAAAAATTCACCTATAAATATATATATATTTTTTTTTTTTGTAAAATAAAACCTGGCAACGGGATGCAGGGAAAATAGGGGTTTTGGGTGGGTAAGTGTTTTAAAAAAACGGCATGAAAAACTGCCATAAAATCACGTATTCCATTTATTTATTTATTAAATAATTACTCGAGTATTAATTTTCATTATTATTTAATAAATTCGTACTCACCCTTTTAAAAAATTCACCTATAAATATATATTTTTAATTTTTTTGTAAAATAAAACCTGGCAACGGGATGCAGGGAAAATAGGGGTTTTGGGTGGGTAAGTGTATTAAAAAAACGGCATGAAAAACTACCATTTTATCACGTATTCCATTTATTTATTTATTAAATAATTACTCGAGTATTAATTTTCATGTTTATTTAATAAATTCCTACTCACCCTTTTAAAAAATTCACCTATAAATATATATATATTTTTTTTGGTAAAATAAAACCTTGCAACGGGATGCAGGGAAAATAGGGGTTTTGGGCGGGTAAGTGTATTAAAAAAACGGCATGAAAAACTACCATATTAACGCGAATTCAATTTATTTATTTATTAAATAATTACTCGAGTAATAATTTTCATAGTACATTACTTTGCAAAGTATTTTGAGAACTAAAAATGAAAACAATTTACTTACTGACTTTGTACGATTCAAAAATATACTCATTCATATTGTTTTACATGATATGTCAGTATTCGTATAAAACAAACATATATAGTGTATTCATGGACGCCATTTTGCATAAGTATCATAATAATGAGTCCTACTATTATTTCAATGATTTCAAATGACAACATAATACCCAAAATGGATGCCAAAACGGCAAACATTACGGAATATAAACTTATTTAAATGGATTTTTAAATTATATGTTCTCAGAGAAATAAATGTAAAATTTAATGCGATTTCCACCGCATATTTTCACGAATATTTTTGCTATACTACACCAAACTTATAAATAGTAGTGAGGAACCATTTTGAAATTAGTTGATTCTCAACTACCCGAGAGAGCAGACGTGAGATTGCACTCTGTGAACTTTTCACCCTATCATCCTATCGATAATTCTAAAACTATATAATACTACGAATACCAACTAATTACAAGTAAGTAATATGTTCGGAAAACGATATCACCATAAATAATATCCATGTTAAAAAAAGAACTACTATTTTAATATTGACTATATATTTTTTAAAGGCAATGTTTAAAAAATATTTCTGTGCTTTAATTAAAAATGAATAAAGATTAATGCGATATTATCAAAATACGTCCTAAATAACATGATACATAAATTTTTAAATTAATAATCTAAAGAATAAAACGTGATTTAAATATAATACAGTAGTATTAATATATAGATTATTTATTATATTTCTTTTAGAAATCTATTCAGAACGGTTAAACACGAAATCCGTGTACCTTTCATTGTTTTTTGAAAGCGACCCGTTTTCGCAAAAAAACATAAGGTACATCATTATTTCTTTAAAAATTAGTTTATTATTTATTAAATGTAAAACGCCGCAGTAGGAGTAAACTGTACAACATTTTTTCCCTCACAGAGATACTACATATAAATAATTTCTTCATAAATAATCGGACAGATAAAAAATTTCAACACCGCTTTAAAAGGTAATTTAAATATTTCAAATAAAACTAAACACTACTATTCAAAGGCAAAACATAAATCACTTTAAGCAGGTTAAAATAAAATAATGTTTGTTTTTTAAAATGTTTCAGAATAACAGACCAATCCAAGTAAGAAATAAATCGTACAGCCAGTGAAAGGACACATTTCTACTATTCAAAAAACCAAACCGAAAAGTAAGTAAAAAACACATTGCGAAATATATATATTAATTCTTCATAAATAATAAATAATACGAATGAGATCAAACTGTGTAAAAATCTAGAAAACTCTACCATCTTGCAGCAAGTAAAAAAACTATTGAAGAGTGCTACAGTATGAAAAATACAGATATACATAAAGTGCAGAGAAAATAGTAAAGTAAACTTAAATATGATGTCTCATGCCTGTGAAGAAAACATGAAAATCAGTCTCCTCTAAAATTACGTGTAACACATTTTAACACATACTTTTCTTTGTTTTAGGACTCCATCTAACAAAAACTTGACCAACCTCCAGGACAACCAACACAAGGAAACCAAAACAAATTTATTCAAAGTAAAGACCCAAAACACTAAGAGTAAGTGAAATACACTTTTTCAGATACATATATAAGACATGCATAACCAGTAATAAATAACACATGGTATATATAAAAAAAGTTTTGTAAAATGTACAAGTGTAAATTAATATTGCAACTCCTAGTAAGTGCTACAATAGAGAAAGTGCTGGATAATCTTCAGCTGTAAATTACTATTCAAACTCCTGGTAAGTGCTAAAGTAGGGAAAATGCTGGATAGTCTAGAGGTGTAAATTACTATTCCAACTCTTGGTAAGTGCAACAGTAGGTAAAGTGCTGGATAGGCTAGAGGTGTAAATTACTATTCCAACGCCTGGCAAGTGCTACAGTAGGGAAAGTGCAGGATAGGCTAGAGGTATAAATTACTATTCCAACTCCTGGTAAGTGCTACAGTATGGAAAGTGCTGGATAGTCTAAAGGTGTAAATGACTATTCCAACTCCTGGTAAGTGCAACAGTAGGTAAAGTGCTGGATAGTCTAGAGGTGTAAATTACTATTCCAACGCCTGGCAAGTGCTACAGTAGGGAAAGTGCAGGATAGGCTAGAGGTATAAATTACTATTCCAACTCCTGGTAAGTGCTACAGTAGGGAAAGTGCTGGATAGTCTAAAGGTGTAAATTACTATTCCAACTCCTGGTAAGTGCAACAGTAGGGAAAGTGCTGGATAGGCTAGAGGTGTAAATTACTATTCCAACTCTTGGTAAGTGCAACAGTAGGTAAAGTGCTGGATAGGCTAGAGATGTAAATTACTATTCCAACTCCTGGCAAGTGCTACAGTAGGGAAAGTGCCGAATAGGCTAGAGGTATAAATTACTATTCCAACTCCTGGCAAGTGCTACAGTAGGGAAAGTGCTGGATAGTCTAGAGGTGTAAATAACTATTCCAACTCCTGGCAAGTGCTACAGTAGGGAAAGTGCAGGATAGTCTAGAGGTGTAAATTACTATTCCAACTCCTGGCAAGTGCTACAGTAAGGAAAGTGCAGGATAGTCTAGAGGTGTAAATTACTATTCGAAACAGTAGTAAAAGTGCAGGAAACTCTATAAACTTAAATAATCAATGCTTTTCCAGTTAAGTGCTACAGTAGTAAAAGTGCAAGAAACTATAAAATTATCATGTGGTATCCCAGATACATATAAATACTACAATACACAAAGGACTGTGCAATCCAGACGCCAAAATTGCATTTCTCACTTTACATGAGTAGTGCTATAAATAAAGTGCAGAGAAAGTGGTAAAGTAAACTTCAATATGATGCCTCATGCCTGTGAAGAAAACTTAAAATTTAGTCTTCTCCAAAATTATGTGTCACACATTTTCAAACATACTTTTCTTTGTTTTAGGTCTCCTTCTAACCAAAACTTGACCAACCTCCAGGACAACCAACACAAGAAAACCAAAACATATTTATTCAAAGTAAAGACCCAAAACTCTAAGAGTAAGTGAAATACACTTTTCCAGATACATATATAAGACATGCATAAGGAGTAATAAATAACACATGGTATTTATAAAAAAAGTTTTGTAAAAATGTATAAGTGTAAATTACTATTCCAACTCCTGGTAAGTGCTACAGTAGGGAAAGTGCTGGATAGTCTAAAGGTGTAAATTACTATTCCAACTCCTGGTAAGTGCTACAGTAGGGAAAGTGCTGGATAGTCTACAGGTGTAAATTACTATTCCAACTCCTGGTAAGTGCTACAGTAGGGAAAGTGCTGGATAGGGTAGAGGTGTAAATTACTATTCCAACTCCTGGCAAGTGCTACAGTAGGGAAAGTGCTGGATAGTCTAAAGGTATAAATTACTATTCCAACTCCTGGCAAGTGCTACAGTAGGGAAAGTGCTGGATAGTCTAGAGGTGTAAATAACTATTCCAACTCCTGGCAAGTGCTACAGTAGGGAAAGTGCAGGATAGTCTAGAGGTGTAAATTACTATTCCAACTCCTGGCAAGTGCTACAGTAAGGAAAGTGCAGGATAGTCTAGAGGTGTAAATTACTATTCGAAACAGTAGTAAAAGTGCAGGAAACTCTATAAACTTAAATAATCAATGCTTTTCCAGTTAAGTGCTACAGTAGTGAAAGTGCAATAAACTATAAAATTATCATGTGGTATCCCAGATACATATAAATACTACAATACACAAAGGACTGTGCAATCCAGACGCCAAAATTGCATTTCTCACTTTACATGAGTAGTGCTATAAATAAAGTGCAGAGAAAGTGGTAAAGTAAACTTCAATATGATGCCTCATGCCTGCGAAGAAAACTTAAAATTTAGTCTTCTCCAAAATTATGTGTCACACATTTTCAAACATACTTTTCTTTGTTTTAGGTCTCCTTCTAACCAAAACTTGACCAACCTCCAGGACAACCAACACAAGAAAACCAAAACATATTTATTCAAAGTAAAGACCCAAAACTCTAAGAGTAAGTGAAATACACTTTTCCAGATACATATATAAGACATGCATAAGCAGTAATAAATAACACATGGTATTTATAAAAAAAGTTTTGTAAAAATGTATAAGTGTAAATTACTATTCCAACTCCTGGTAAGTGCTACAGTAGGGAAAGTGCTGGATAGTCTAAAGGTGTAAATTACTATTCCAACTCCTGGTAAGTGCTACAGTAGGGAAAGTGCTGGATAGTCTACAGGTGTAAATTACTATTCCAACTCCTGGTAAGTGCTACAGTAGGGAAAGTGCTGGATAGGGTAGAGGTGTAAATAACTATTCCAACTCCTGGCAAGTGCTACAGTAGGGAAAGTGCTGGATAGTCTAAAGGTGTAAATTACTATTCCAACTCCTGGCAAGTGCTACAGTAGGGAAAGTGCTGGATAGTCTAGAGGTGTAAATTACTATTCCAACTCTTTGTAAGTGCAACAGTAGGGAAAGTGCTGGATAGTCTGAAGGTGTAAATTACTATTCCAACTCCTGGTAAGTGCAACAGTAGGGAAAGTGCTGGATAGGCTAGAGGTGTAAATGACTATTCCAAGTCCTGGTAAGTGCTACAGTAGGGAAAGTGCTGGATAGTCTAGAGGTGTAAATTACTATTCCAACTCCTGGCAAGTGCTACAGTAGGGAAAGTGCTGGATAGTCTAGAGGTGTAAATTACTAAAGTAATAAAGTGCAGAGAAAGTGGTAAAGTAAACTTCAATATGATACCTCATGCCTGTGAAGAAAACTTAAAAATCAATCTCCTGCAAAATTATGTGTCACACATTTTCAAACATACTTTTCTTTCTTTAAGGACTCCATCTAACCAAAACTTGTGCAACCTCAAAGAAAACCCGACACAAGGACACCAGGACACATTTCGACAAAGTAAAGACCCAAAACACTAATAGTAAGTAAAATGTACTTTTCTGGATATATATATTAGTCATGCATAAGCAGTAATGAATAACACATGGTATATTTGAACAGCAACAAATTTTTGAGGTAACAAACCAAAGTGCTGAATAAAGTTTTGTAAAATGTACAAGTATAAAAAATTATCAAAACTCCTAGTAAGTTCGACAGTAGGGAAAGTGCTGGATAGTCTAGAGGTGTAAATGACTATTCCAACTCCTGGCAAGTGCTACAGTAGGGAAAGTGCTGGATAGTCTAGAGGTGTAAATGACTATTCCAACTCCTGGTAAGTGCAACAGTAGGTAAAGTGCTGGATAGTCTAAAGGTGTAAATGACTATTCCAACTCCTGGTAAGTGCAACAGTAGGTAAAGTGCTGGATAGTCTAGAGGTGTAAATGACTATTCGAACTCCTGGTAAGTGCTACAGTAGGGAAAGTGCTGGATAGTCTAAAGGTGTAAATTACTATTCCAACTCCTGGTAAGTGCTACAGTAGGGAAAGTGCTGGATAGTCTAGAGGTGTAAATTACTATTCCAACTCTTGGTAAGTGCAACAGTAGGGAAAGTGCTGGATAGTCTGAAGGTATAAATTACTATTCCAACTCCTGGTAAGTGCAACAGTAGGTAAAGTGCTGGATAGGCTAGAGGTGTAAATTACTATTCCAACTCCTGGTAAGTGCAACAGTAGGGAAAGTGCTGGATAAGCTAGAGGTGTAAATTACTATTCCATCTCCTGGTAAGTGCAACAGTAGGGAAAGTGCTGGATAGTCTAGAGGTGTAAATGACTATTCCAACTCCTGGTAAGTGCTACAGTAGGGAAAGTGCTGGATAGTCTAGAGGTGTAAATTACTATTCCAACTCCTGGCAAGTGCTACAGTAGGGAAAGTGCTGGATAGTCTAGAGGTGTAAATGACTATTCCAACTCCTGGCAAGTGCTACAGTAGGGAAAGTGCTGGATAGTCTAAAGGTGTAAATGACTATTCCAACTCCTGGTAAGTGCTACAGTAGGGAAAGTGCTGGATAGTCTAGAGGTGTAAATTACTATTCCAACTCCTGCTAAGTGCAGCAGTGGGGAAAGTGCTGGATAGTCTAGAGGTGTAAATGACTATTCCAACTCCTGGCAAGTGCTACAGTAGGGAAAGTGCTGGATAGTCTAGAGGTGTAAATTACTATTCCAACTCCTGGCAAGTGCTACAGTAGGGAAAGTGCTGGATAGTCTAGAGGTGTAAATGACTATTCCAACTCCTGGCAAGTGCTACAGTAGGGAAAGTGCTGGATAGTCTAAAGGTGTAAATGACTATTCCAACTCCTGGTAAGTGCTACAGTAGGGAAAGTGCTGGATAGTCTAGAGGTGTAAATTACTATTCCAACTCCTGGCAAGTGCTACAGTAGGGAAAGTGCTGGATAGTCTAGAGGTGTAAATTACTAAAGTAATAAAGTGCAGAGAAAGTGGTAAAGTAAACTTCAATATGATACCTCATGCCTGTGAAGAAAACTTAAAAATCAATCTCCTGCAAAATTATGTGTCACACATTTTCAAACATACTTTTCTTTCTTTAAGGACTCCATCTAACCAAAACTTGTGCAACCTCAAAGAAAACCCGACACAAGGACACCAGGACACATTTCGACAAAGTAAAGACCCAAAACACTAATAGTAAGTAAAATGTACTTTTCTGGATATATATATTAGTCATGCATAAGCAGTAATGAATAACACATGGTATATTTGAACAGCAACAAATTTTTGAGGTAACAAACCAAAGTGCTGAATAAAGTTTTGTAAAATGTACAAGTATAAAAAATTATCAAAACTCCTAGTAAGTTCGACAGTAGGGAAAGTGCTGGATAGTCTAGAGGTGTAAATGACTATTCCAACTCCTGGTAAGTGCTACAGTAGGGAAAGTGCTGGATAGTCTAGAGGTGTAAATGACTATTAGAACTCCTGGTAAGTGCTACAGTAGGGAAAGTGCTGGATAGTCTAAAGGTGTAAATGACTATTCCAACTCCTGGTAAGTGCAACAGTAGGTAAAGTGCTGGATAGTCTAGAGGTGTAAATGACTATTCGAACTCCTGGTAAGTGCTACAGTAGGGAAAGTGCTGGATAGTCTAAAGGTGTAAATTACTATTCCAACTCCTGGTAAGTGCTACAGTAGGGAAAGTGCTGGATAGTCTAGAGGTGTAAATTACTATTCCAACTCTTGGTAAGTGCAACAGTAGGGAAAGTGCTGGATAGTCTGAAGGTATAAATTACTATTCCAACTCCTGGTAAGTGCAACAGTAGGTAAAGTGCTGGATAGGCTAGAGGTGTAAATTACTATTCCAACTCCTGGTAAGTGCAACAGTAGGGAAAGTGCTGGATAAGCTAGAGGTGTAAATTACTATTCCATCTCCTGGTAAGTGCAACAGTAGGGAAAGTGCTGGATAGTCTAGAGGTGTAAATGACTATTCCAACTCCTGGTAAGTGCTACAGTAGGGAAAGTGCTGTATAGTCTAGAGGTGTAAATTACTATTCCAACTCCTGGCAAGTGCTACAGTATGGAAAGTGCTGGATAGTCTAGAGGTGTAAATGACTATTCCAACTCCTGGCAAGTGCTACAGTAGGGAAAGTGCTGGATAGTCTAAAGGTGTAAATGACTATTCCAACTCCTGGTAAGTGCTACAGTAGGGAAAGTGCTGGATAGTCTAGAGGTGTAAATTACTATTCCAACTCCTGGTAAGTGCTACAGTAGGGAAAGTGCTGGATAGTCTAGAGGTGTAAATGACTATTCCAACTCCTGGCAAGTGCTACAGTAGGGAAAGTGCTGGATAGTCTAGAGGTGTAAATTACTATTCCAACTCCTGGCAAGTGCTACAGTAGGGAAAGTGCTGGATAGTCTAGAGGTGTAAATGACTATTCCAACTCCTGGCAAGTGCTACAGTAGGGAAAGTGCTGAATAGTCTAGAGGTGTAAATTACTATCCCAACTCCTAGTAAGTGCAACAGTAGGAAAAGTGCTGAATATGTTTTCTAATTTACAGCAATAAGTAAAATGCTAGCATATTGAAAATGTGCTAGATACAATATAAATAAACAATAATCAGAGTTGTACAAAATGAAAACTACATACTAATGTTATGCTTTCCATTTCTATAAGTCAAATACTAAAACAATCATTTTTTCTTTTCAGAAAATGTCTTCACAACAACAAACTGCTAAGTATATCCCATCCAGGAAAGGAAAGCAATTACTAGCTCATCAAGGATACATTTATTGTAAGGATAGGTTAAGTAATCCACGGATTCATTGGAGATGCGTGCAATACCATACAACTCGTTGCAGCGGCAGAGCGGTTACGGTCAATGATATTATTGTAAGGACAACTGACCATAACCACTCTGCCTCTGCAATGGAAGTTGATGTCAGAGAAACTGTGAATGAGATGAAGGCTATTGCAAGCACCTCCAATGAATCCACTGGATCAATTTTAAGACAGGTTGCACAACATGTCCCTACTCATATTGCTAGCAATATTCCCAACGTACATAATTTGCGAAGAATTATACAAAGACAAAAGCAGGCAAGTAATACACAAACAAACACACCTCATACCTTTTCTGATATTATTATTCCTCCTGAACTTACTATTACTTTTTCTAATGAACCTTTCCTCCTGCATGACAACGAAAACCCTCTTAAGCGCATCTTAATTTTTAGTACCCCACGCAACCTTGTTAAACTTGAATCAAGTGAAATTTGGATGATGGATGGGACGTTTAAAAGCACGCCCCATCCATTCACCCAAATTTATACTATTCATGGTAAAATTAATAACAGTGTAATACCCCTAGTATATAGTTTGCTGCCTGATAAGACTTCAGCAACTTACACAGAATTATTATCTGTGATTAAATCGAAAACAAACCAAAGTCCTAGGAAAATTATTATCGATTTTGAATTGAGTATGATCAATGTGATCACCAAACTGTACACGGATACCCAAATTCAAGGGTGTTTTTTCCATTTTTCCCAGGCATTCTGGCGTAAATTACAAAAAACACCCTTAGTTACTGAATACTCAGCGGACAGCAAACTACAAGTCGAATTAAAAAAATTAACTGCTCTTTGTTTTGTCCCTCCCGAAAGTGTAGACGAGTACTACACTGCAATTACAGAATCAGAGTATTATTTAACTAACGAAGATAAATTGGCACCCATTTTAAATTATATGGAAGACACATGGATTGGACACCTAGGCAGATCGGGTCGCAGGAGGAAGCCACGTTTCCATGTGCAGTGGTGGAACTGTTATTCGAGTTGCCTAGAGGGAGAGGCAAAAACAAATAATGCCATTGAGGGATGGCATAACTCCTTCAACCATTTAATTGGAAAACCCCACCCTAATTTCTATTCATTTCTGGAAACTTTGAAGAAGGAGCAAAGTTTCCAAGAAATGAGACTTACTCAAACTCTCACTGGTAGTCTAAACTCACGGATTACCCAAAGAACTAAGGATATGTCTGAACGACTATTGGCACTACTACAACAATTTACGTTGTGTGTGGCTTTAGATTACCTTGAGAATCTAGCTAACATCCTTTCTTTTTAAAGTATAATTTACATTACTTTCCTGCTTCTACCAAAATTAAATATTTTTCTATTTTCAATTCGTAAAAACATTTTTCCAAATAAATGTTTTAATATTTGATGTTGGGTCATTTTTCCTCGTTTTTATTTTTTAAACATTTTTTTTCAAAATGAATCCCTTACATGAGATATTTTTTTAATTTTTGAACCACATAAGACTTTAGAAGAAATAGCAGAACCAATATTTTCCCAAAGAAATAAATTTTGCAAAAAAAATAAAATGCATTTTCAATTTTATCATAAAGTCTTCTATGAAAACCACACCATAAAATTAATGGTTGAAATATTTATGTATTCCATATATTGATATTTCCATATTTCCACATCAAGTGCTAATTCCTACAACATTTCACCAAACATAGAAAAATTAATTTTAATTTTTCATGCTATTTTTTATAAATTCTATATTCTCTACTCCTCCTGATACAAAAAAGACAGACTTCGAATTAATTTAATTCAAATCAATAAACATCAGTTATGCCTTTCAAACTACTATAGCACAATATACAAAGGCTCCTAAATTTTTGCTTTCTAATTTTCTAAGAATAAACAAAGCAATAATATTTCCGAAATGAATACTAAACAACTAAAATGTAACCAATATAATCAATCAGACAATCAGTGATTCGGAAATAAACCCTACATCATAATCTTCTTAAAATACAAACTTATTTCAAAAAAGCACCAGGAAAACATTGGAAATATCTTTATTCACATTCATATGATATTTTAACAACATAGCAACTAACATTCTCAAACTCAATATTTGCAAACTGTTTTATCACTCGAAAATGCATTTTAATATTTTGCATACATAAATACATTATGAAATATTTGTTATACTTTTCTAAACCCCTTTTCAGGTTTTTATACTAAAATTCAACTAAATCTTACTTTAATTATATTTACCGATGTTCCCCACGCCCACCGACCCAACATCGGCATATTCTAATAATACGAGTAGCGACATGTTGTTTTTTTACTTTTTTTTAATTTCGAGCAACCTCTACTTAACTTATCCTTACAATTAATGTAAATCTTTTATTATTTAACTTTATTAGTTAGTATTAAATTGTTTTCCTACCTGGTCGTAGATCAGCGTCCTGCTGCTTCCTCCTGCTTCCAGCTCCGGATACCCACAAAATGGCCGACGACGCACGCGTATACGTAATAACGTCAGGATATGCTGCAACAATAAAGAAAGGACTACTGTACATTGTAATATATTGCAATTTATAAACAAATATTATTTTTAAATATGATTACATGTATATGTAAAAATTTTGAAAAATATACATAAAATGTATTAAAAACTGAAGAATTTATAAATAATTTTTGTATGTAATAAAAACTTATTTTTATTAACAAAAACATATCTCTACGTTTTTATTTATTTCAATCTGTATATCTTAACTTTTAAAATATAATGTAAAATATATACTTCCTTACTATACCTGTTTTCTTCTTTCTGTTCCGCTTTTTTCCTCCTCTTTCCTTTCGTTTCCTTTGCTTTTATTCCGAACCGCTCTACATATCTAGTTGTATCAAGGACATAAATGAAGGACAAATGTATCCATAGAAAACAATAGTAAAGCGTGGGAACGGAAACTTTAATATAAGTATATCACTAACAAAATCAATTATAAATTAATTTATTTAAAAAACAATATACTTAATAAAGTCTACATGTAGAAAACATTTTTTTTAAATTTAATTAAACAATAATAGAACATAATCTTTTCCCAAAATATTTTTAAAAACATAAATAAAATATAATAAACATATAGTCATATATAATAATTTCGAAAATTCAAAATAATTCAAAAGTAATATTATTTAAATATTTTTCAAATATATTTAATCCTTTTTTTAATTATTAATATATAAATACTAATTAATACTTCAATTAAAATATTAATAATAAACAAAAACTAAAACAATCAAAAATACAAATATAAAATAAATATGTTAGAATATTTTAAATTTTTACTACCCAAAATTATAGTTACTATAATTAAATATACATTCCTACATTTATATTATACAATATTATAAACAATATTAAATTACATTGAACATAAAAATTATTACTATCAAAAAAATTCAATAAACAAATTCCTAAAATAAACTATAAAATAAATACTATATTAAAAGATATTTTTATTTATCAATTTTTAATTTTTTACAAAAATACTTACAAAAATACTTTTCTTTTGATTAATACATTATTTTTCAATTATTAAATTATTAATTATTAATAATTAATTATTAAAAATAGATTTTAATATGTTAATATTACTACAATCTAACCTTAAAAATACTTACAAAAATACTTTTCTTTTGATTAATACATTATTTTGCAATTATTAAATTATTAAATATTAATAATTAATTATTAAAAATCGATTTTAATATGTTAATATTACTACAATCTAACCTATACATAAATATATATAAAAATTATATATACACAAAATTTTACAATTATTAAGTATAAATTTAATTATTTTAATATTACTACAATCTAACCTAATTTAAAATAAAATAACATATAAAATTAAATACATATACATATATATATATGCGTTGTAAAAGTACCTGCGTTGTAACAGTACCTGCGTTGTAACAGTATAAGTTGTAATTGTATGCGTTGTAACAGTACCTGCGTTGTAAAAAATGCGTTGTAACAGTACTGCGTTGTAAAAAATGCGTTGTAACAGGTGAATACCGACACTTTCCTTCCTTCCAGCAGCAGTTCCTCTTCGCAGTCCTCCATTGAGTTTGACGGCAGTTCCCTGATGCCACCTCAGACCTATGCATCCACTTTCCTGGGAAAGGTAACTTAGGTACTTCAATATCCAGGGGTGGGGTGGCTCTCCAACCTCCTATCTTCCACAGGGTTTTTTTAAGTCCACTGAGAAGAGTCCGTAAACTCTAAAACTTCAATTGCGACTTTCCTATAGAATTGTACAGAGCATGCGGTTGTGTTCCCACAGTGCACCTGTCCTCTGTGGAGTCCTATCTTGCTCACCTTGGGTGGTTCTTTGGTGTCCCAGCGATTCTACGTTCTCTCGACACTGTCTTGACTCAAGTCGTGGTTCTCACACCACTATTTTAGTATATGGTTTGGTCCCCCCCAGGGCCCACTGTGTATTAGTGCTATTTACTGTCATTTCTTTGCTTAAGTATTGTGTGCTTTGTGATTATCTCCATGTAGGAGATACTGTGTCATACTAGGTAGTGTTTATAACTACTGTGTGGTTCTCCTTTCATTTAACCAGTACTATGAGGTTGCATTCTGGTAAAACAAGCTGCTTAACATTCCTTCAAGACTAGGCCTATAAGCTGCTCTCTACAGCTACCACTTGAATAGATTTCTAAGGTTATCTTTGACCTCTTAATTAACCATGAGGGTTGTTTGGACTGGTGCAAGGTACCCACTTTAATTAGTGGACAGCATATACCAGGCCAAGTTCTGACATCAAGGAATTGGAAATACGCAGATCATATTGCATTTTGCAACTCACTGCCATAGTCTCTTCCCACCCAGGGAGAGGGAAGATTATGAATTGGCTTAGAGAAGCAAGCGACATATATGAACCACGTTCGTCACCGTGAGGCATCTATATGGTTCACAGAGGACGTTAAACAAGCTAAACTCCTTTTACATAAATCGGACCGCAATTAGTGCAAAGTCTATGACCTTGAAGATAAGGTCAAATTCATCTTGCAGTTAATGGCCTATAAAAACTAATTTAGGAAGCCAAATCCTCCTACTTCTCAAATAGAATAATAAAATATATTTTTAAAACTATAGTAATTTTTGAAAAAGTTTCAGAATTATCTAATCCCAATCACCTAAATATCTCAGTGCCCCCCACAAAGCTCTGTGCAATGAATTGAACTCTTTATTTATCAAAAAGGGAATTGAAAAACAATATTCCTCCTAGCCTCCCTGTTAGCCTTATTCCTCCAGAAGATAGGAACTGCTTTCATCTTAATGCTTTTCCTCTAATCACTAGAGAGGATCTTCCTAAATGGCTAACAAAGGTCAAATTTGGTTCGCCCAATGATGTCTGTCCCCCTGAGATGCAAAAAGCCAGTTTTCTTAAGTTTCTTGAACTGGCAATAGTTTTACGAAATCTATCCCTAAGCCTGGGCTTGGTCCCTATCAATTTTAAGGTGGATGTGGTTCTGCTTCTCTTTAAAAACGTTAGAGGTGACCCCTCTATTTTAAAGAACTATCCCCCAAGTTCCCTCCTCCCCTACCTAGCCAAGACCCTGGAAGCTCACATTGCTCTTCATCTTTCTTCCTTCCTTAAAGACTCATCATTTCTTGATTTACATCAAGTGGGCTTTCGTCTTTTCAACTTGACGGAATCCATATTGCTTTCCGTCATAGATGATATGAGAGTAGATACAGGTCAGACTCATGCGCTGGTACTTCCATATTTATCAGCGGCCTTCAACACAATGGACTATGAAATTCTGTTCGACTATGTCAAGGCTGCTGGTTTGCAGGGCTTTTCCCTGACTTGGATATAGTCTTTCTTATTGGAATGCTCACAATTGGTTCACCTCTCCCCCTTCTGTTTCTCCAAGGTCAAGCTCAGCTGTAGAGTGCCGCAGGGCTTCTCCCTATCCCCCATGCTTTTCAACTTTTATATCAGCCCATTGGTAAATTCCCTTCAAAGGCAGAATGTACAAACATACAATTATGCTGATGATTTGCAGCTAGTATTCAATGTCATGGACACTCCAGATTCAACAGCATTTTTCCAGAGCACTATGATTTACATTCGGATCTGAATGAACAGTCATCAACTAAAGTTGAACTTGGATAAAACCGAGGTGATGATGGTTACAAATAAATTGCACTGCTGATGTCCCCCTTTTTGGCATCTGGATTTAGGTCTCACTCCCACTCACAAAAAGGCAGTTAAGATCCTTGGTATACTCATTGCCCAAGACCTTTCAATGAAACCTCAGATTGCAGCAGTGACTTCCCCCTGTCTCATTCAGGTACGTCAAATAATGTTTTTTTAGGAAATTCTGCTCGACTGAAGCCATTATCCAGATTGTCTTCTCACCTGTGATGTCCCATAATGACTACGCAAGCACTTGTTACCTGGGACTTCTGAAGGGTTTGAACAAAAGACTGCAGCTTGTTCAGAAACTGGCAGCTAGATTGATTTATCAACAGTCAAGATACTGCCATACTACACCTCTGTTAAGGAAACTGCACTGGCTTCCAATCACACGTAGAAGCTTGCTCAAAACAGGTAGCACGATCTTTAAACTCTGGCAGAGTATATGTCCTTTTTTCATTTCTGTCAGACCAAGGAACCTAAGATCAGCACATCTTAATCTCCAAGGGGTCACCAAATTACATAGTAAAAGGCTGAGGTGGATCAGGTTTACTGTGTTGGCTCTTGGTGCCTGGAACTTCTGTCCAGATAATATAAGAACAGCAACCTCTTATGACTAATGTGCTGTCTTGTGCTGCTGCGTGTGCTCCCTGTGCCATGGAACCTTTCAGTACACATGCACTTCAGAACTCCTTTATAACATAACATAACATTTTGCATTGGAACTTGGACCAGCACTAGACGTGGTCTGTTAAAATTCTTGTTATTTCCCCACACGTAAATTGCTGTTACCTGGGGTCCTAATAGGCCTGGAGAGGGGAAATGATGGGAATTGCATGTTTTTAAGAATACCATGTGGGACTCTGTATTTTTGTATCAATTCCTACGTGGAGACACACAGAGACTTCTTGTAGCCAAAATCTCTTTGAGAAAAACAAAAACGTACATTCGGCACAGTAACAATTGAAAGTTACACGCAACATTTTTTTCAAGTTTCAAAGCTTTATTCAACAGCATTGTCATAAAAGTATTTTCACCCTAATCTAAACATGAATAAATACTATACTAAGTTACAATCAGTTTAAAATACACATTAAATACAGAATGCTGGCGAATTCATACTTTAAAAAGAAGATTTTACAGCTAAAAATACAGAGTCACTATACCTAGTTCACATAATAATAAAACCAGCTAAAAACATAATACTGTTCATCAATCACATTTCATTGAAGTTAAAGTGCGGGTGCGAATAATCCATGCCCAACCCAAGTATTTAGCTAGAGCAATTGCAAAACAAGGGGAGCAATTTGATCTTAAGATTCTAAGTGCTTCTTGGTATCTTCTTATCCCCAGATTCTTGCACACTGGTTTTAACCATCTACTTCTTGGTGCGGCATAAAGGGGGCATACAAACAAAAAATTTGGAATGTCCTCAGAATAGACCTTGCAATGGCAACACGTATTAACATTACTGGGTGACCATTTTAAAGTGAAAGCATTTAAAGGTAGGCAACCAACTCTGAACTGGAAATACAGCTTTCTGTCCAAGGGTTTTGTGATCAAATCCCAGTATTGTTCGCAAGTTGGGGTTATTTTGGTCTCCAGATACTGAAATGTCAACATAGAGGGCTGATTGGAAGTCAAAACAGATTGGTGTATCATGTCCCAGTACATTTCTTCAACAACACCTTAGATGGAAAGGCTGTAGGGTCAGTGATAGTCCATAAGTGGTCTAAATGCAGTTTTTGTAATAAGTTCCTGATTTCATTGAGCCAAGTTATTTTGTGGAATCGGTCTGAACTGATAATGTCCATGAGTGCGGATGCATAATGGCCCAGTTCAGGTGTTGTCTTTATGCGCCTCCAAAATAGCAGTGGGCGCAACCGAGCCAAATCCTCAATCTTTTTCCTCCCTAAGTCATATAAAAGTGGGATCGATGGAGTGCTCTGCGGGACTCCAACCAACCGGCGTAAGAATTTATTCTCTGCAGTTGACAGCACACTCACATTGGCGGAACCCCACATCTCTGCTCCATAAAGACATGCACCCAGCACTTTCATACTATAAATCTCCAGGGCAGGATGAATAGGTTTTGATAATGAAGATTTGTGTTTCAGTGCTATGGCCCCAGACAACTGATGGAACTTTAAGACCACCGAATCAATGTGAGATTTCCAATTCATGTTGCCCTGTAAGGAAATACCAAGGTACGTGAAAGCATCCACCTCTTCTAACGCTGCCCCATTAAAATTTATTGTGCCCTTGAATTGTTTTGCAGGATTCATATTCATAAACTTGGTCTTTGTGGGGTTTAGTTCCAAGCCCCGAATCCGACAGAAATCCCCAAATGCATTAATTGTCTTTTGTAAGCCACTAGGGGTTCGCGAGACCAGAAGTGTGTCATCAGCAAACATTAATACTGGGACCCGCACCCCGTCAAGTATTGGGGCATCAGTTGGTGATTTCTTTAGATAGTCCACTACGCCGTTGATGTAAAGGGAGAATAAGGTGGGAGCCAGGACACATCCCCGTCTCACCCCACTCTCTACGGGGAAAGAATCAGTGACCTCGCCCTGGGTCCCCCACCTAATCCTGGCGTAGTTGTTTTCGTGCATACGGACTAGTAATGTCAATAATTATGGGCTGATTCCAAGCTCACTAAGGACAGTCCATAGTTTTTGACGAGGTACTAAGACAAATGCTGACTTTAGGTCGACAAAAACGGCATACAATGGGCCATTTGCCAAGGTCAAATTTTTCCAGTAAAGAGTTAAAAAATGGAATACCTGGTCAATAGAGCTAGTTAGGGGGCGGAAACCAGTTTGGTACGGGGAAAGAACATCCTTATCATCTATCCAGGCTTGTATTTTATTTTGTATCATTCTACCCATCAGTTTTTGTGCTGAGTCGATAAGGCTGATGGGTCTATAATTACTTGGTAAAGCCTTGTCTCCTTTTTTAAAAACTGGAATGATCTCCGCTCCCTTCCACGAGGCAGGTATCAAGGCTCCTTGTGCGATGGAATTTGCAAGCCAAACAAAATATTGGCACCAGTTAACCCGGTCACATAGAAATACATCGGCCGGTATTCCATCAATTCATGGGGCCCTCCCTCTTGTCACCTCGTCCAGTTCTACGTTTACATCCCCCAGTGTAAACACTTCATCTTTATAAAATACCATAGGGAGGGAAGGGTGAAGCCCGAGGGGCAAACTACAAGCATATTGTGGCTTGAAAAAATCAATCCAAGATTCCTTTGCCACGTGGTTTTTTGGGCATTCCGCTATTCCACCCCTATCCCATTTTATGATTGCCCAGAACTCTTTTTGCTGCTTGGCCTTTTTTTAGATCCAGCCATTGATTTTCATCCCACAGCCTTTTTGCCCTAGCTTGTGCTTTTCTATAATCATCCCTGGCCTTCAGCACTCCTACTCTGCTTTTGCTCCTCAGCACTAAGCTGAGTTTCTGCCGTGCTCTTCTACAGGATTGATCATACCATCCTTTCTTTGTTGGGGGATGTGCACCCTTTTTTTGATTAACTTGTTTTAAAAAGAACCCTGTATTTTTGAAAAAAACTTGGGGTGTGACTTTTCAATTAGTTTGTTGAAATTGGGCTTGTTACAACGATCCTGCAAGCTACTAATCTCACTCGCCACAGCCGCCTTTAAATCTTGCATTTTCTCTGGCTTATCTAACAATATTGCCCATTTAACATGGCGATGGTTATTGGTGGAGATAATGTCCAGGGGCGTAACACCCATTCCTAAACTTGGCACTATTACTCCTTGGTTTAATTGGAAGAGCAAACACAATGGGTTGTGATCACTCTCCAATCTAGATGTAACCCTCATGTCTACTAGCTTATGCCAGTCTCTGACATCTACAAGGATGTAATCTATCCGTCTACTAACCCTTATATTGTCAAAGGTATGGGCCCCCCGTTGGTCGTACGGGGTACGTCCATTTGCTGCCCTCAGGCCCCGGGCCAAACACATGCTCTTTAACTGTACTGCCACCTCGGTCCATTTCTTTACCGAGGGCAAATCTAGTTGAGGGACTCCCCATTTAGTATCCTCCTCTTGGGACATTTCACTATCCTCCTGGCCCAATGGTTCGAATGTGGTATTCATGTCTCCCCCACCAAAATTGTAATATGCGGTGAGAGGAGTTCCAGATCATTGTCTAATGCAGCTACCACCTCTGAAGCTTTACCCCCTGCTACTCCCCTGGCATATATATTGTAGAGGGCCATCTCGTGGCCATCAGCCCAGGTGATCACAACAGGCAATATATCACAGTTATTAACCGATCTTGCTCTAATAGTGCATTGCAATGATTGGCGTACCCATATAATTAACCCCCCTGAGGGCCTCCCTTTGGGATTCTTTTTTGCAGGGACAAAAAAATGTAGGAACCCCTGCCGATAGACAGGGATCACTGCCCAGGTTTCCTGGAGCAGGATTACATCATGGAGCTCAATAAATTCGCACCATTCTGGGGACACTAATTTATTCGAAATTCCAGCCAGATTCCATGATAAGAGTTTAAGACCTTCCTTAACTGTACTAACCCTCTCTTGAGATGGCAATACATTTTGGGTGTAGGGAGGTTGGGCCAGATTAGCTGAGGAGCTGCTTGCCCTGCTATTATCAGTGTAACGGAGGGTAAGAGCCAAATGCCCTGTAGTGCTAGGCTGAAACCTATTCCGAGAATATATGCTCCCGTTATGAGGATTGGTGACAACAAACGAACTATGTTCAGTTACTCTCTTCTCAGCAATGTCAATCTCACCAGTTAGCGTACCGACTATTCTATCTTGGGCAGCACTCTCCGGCCCATTCAGTCAGTCACACTCATTGAGGTCAGATAGGGCGGAGAATCTGTTTTCCAAAGGCATAGCCCAATTACTTTTTGTACCAAAGGACTTTCCCTTCCTTACCACAGTATTCCATTTTGTTCTCAATACTGTGGGATTTAGAGTATTACCTTTCCTAGCATAGAAAAAGTCTAATGTTAGAGGAACTATCTCAGTGGATCTGCGCTGGGGAGGATATATGTTTGCCAAAATGTTTGGCAACACTTCTGGGTCTGAGAAGTGTAACACCACACAGTCCCCTCTAAATTTTTTATTATCACCCCCGATCCATTCTACTCTTCTTGCCTTAACTACCTCTTGTGCCAACTTGTCCATGCCCCCCAGAGAGAAGGCCATATTCCGTGATAGCCAATGCAATGATTTGTTTATTAGGGAGGATGAATTCTCTACTTGCCCTGATTCCAAGTGAGGGACATTAGCCAGAACCAATACTAGGGGAGAAGCCTCTACAATTAGTTCTACTGGTCCCTTCTCTGTGTTGCAGTCTGTAAGCCTGTCCCTTTGCCCCAGCCCTTCATAGGCCCCATTGTTTGCACCCAGTCCCCCAGGGACCCCCCCTCCCGAATCATTGCTCAACGCAGAAATAAGGGGTGCATTATCCAAAGGTTCTGACCTGGGGGCTGTCTGGGTTTTTTTTGTCTCAACTCTGAGCGTCTCTTGTTTGGGGATATTTGCCACTTCCTTTAATGTTTTTTGCAGGAGTCCCCCTAACCTATTCACCTCTTCAGTTAGATGGTCAATTTTGGTCAGAAGAGGTTTAGTTATGATCTTGATTTTAGTATCTAGGGCGTTTACTAATTTCTTAAATTGATCTTCATCCAGTAATAATTCCCCCCCAGAAGTACCCCTCTCATCTTCTCCAACCCTTTTAGGTGGAGAGGTATCTGGGCGTTTTTTACTTGAATACCATGTGGGACTCTGTATTTTTGTATCAATTCCTAGGTGGAGAGTCACATAGACTTCTTGTAGCCAAAATCTCTTTGAGAAAAACAAAAACGTACAATCGGCCCAGTAACAATTGAAAGTTACAGGCAACATTAAATGAGACCCTTAGACTTTTTTATCTGAAGCTTTAAGAATCCCTCCAGGACAAAGTCAGAAGCTGAAGTGGGAAAGGTTCCTTTAAAGTTGAAATGCAATGTTGTTACCTAATTATGACTCCACTGGTTTTAGGTCCTGAACCTCGAGGTCAAAATACTCTCCAAATCTTATAATTCTTTCATCCGCTCACTCTTGAAGTAAAAACATTAACAAATGTTTGCTAAAGAGCCTTCATGTTACATCTAAGTCTGGGCGGTAAACTCCGCTCCACTTGTGCAGTTTGCAGAATTTTCCGCACTCCGCATTCCCCAGAGCGGAGCAGAGGTTTTTTCCACGCTCACATTCGTCAACGTCGAGTTGGCAAGCACGAGCAAGAAAATCGACCTCCCACCGAGATTTTTCCTCGTTCGTGATTGTCAACATCAAGTTGGCGAGTGTGAGCATGGAAAATTAAGATAGCAGCAAGATTTCTCAACGCGGGCGGTCATACTTCTCATTTGAGAGGTTGCGTATGCTCATGAGCACTCACGTTCAGAAACGATCCATTTGCGTTGAGAAAGCTGCTGTTCGAGTAATAATCTACCAGAGCGGCAGAAAGGAAGCAGCACCCGCTTGCGCTGTGTATGATGCCGTTTGCGACTTTTGGACAGTGAGGACAAGCACCTGGCACTGAAAATCACAGCGAACGGCAAATATCTAATGCACTCCGCTGCTCATGGAGCTCCGCGTAGCGAGGCAGAGGTTTTTTTTGCACTTTGCAGGGTTCCGTAACTCCGGGAACTCCACCAAGGCTTAGTTACATCCAATAATACAGTGTGGCATTTTAGTCCATTTTGCAGTAAACCGCTTGGCAAACGTATATAAAAGGATGTAAGACCAGGGATTTGTATACAATAGGAAAGGACTTCCTATCTGCCCTGGAATAATTTGAATAACACACAAATAATGTTAATATGGGGAGTTTCCTACACATTGTTTGGCTCCTCTTAATGACTTAAAAGGCCGGGGCACCTGCGATAATCTCATACCTACTATTATACTATTATAAACCTAGACAGCTTTTCAGGCATATTCCTTGGCTGCTTAAGTGTGACAGCTGGTTGCCACAGGTGTTAGGGGGATAGAATATTAAAGAAATTAAGGGTTCATCAGAGTTGTATATGTCCCTGAGAAGATTCTTAAGCCCATACCCTCTCGTTGCCCTGTCCCTGAGTTAGGAAACTTATCATTTCCATTGGGTCAGCTTTGCACAAGACCACTGATTTGTCTTTAGTTAACTTTATGTGCCACGTAGAGAACAGTCACAACAACTTTAATGATAAACAAAAACATGTAGTAAGGAATGACTACAAGAAGAACTATATGTCTTTAAAGGCAATCACTACCAAAATTCTTCTCCCTTTCATACTGCTCACTCAGACCCTCCAGCATTTCACGATTTTGCGATCTGAAAAATAATCCTGAAATCAGCCGAGGAATTCGATGACAGCAATATTCAGCTTTTTGACCAGACAAAAACTGTCTGCGGCAGGCAGCAACAAAAATGGTGCCATCGTATTGGCTATATGCACACACACATCACTAATGGCACTGTGCAGCCTTAATAGCGACCTGCTTTCTACTGCCATATTTAGAATTACAGAAGTGAAATTACCCATTAACACAATTGTAGATGGTCAGAGCATGCATTCTCAGCTGCGTGCGCCTCACAGAACAAAGAGGAAAACAAAACTTTTGGAATAAAGACAAGAAAACGAAAGTAGCGCTTCACTTGCAAACTCTTTAAAGTGGCGCTAATGTGTTTGAGAGTGAATTTAAACAATCTGACCACTTTGTCTTGCAGAACATTTTTTTCTTCCTGTTTATCTGTCCCGAGGCTGCACTTTGAAATGGAAAAAGGTCTGAAAGAGACAACATTTTCTGCAATGTGTTTGTTTTTTTTCCTCTGGATCTATTTCGGAAGGGAACAAATGATGGAAAGTAGAGGAGAGGAAAGAGTGGGTAAGAGCCTTTTGTCGAAGACACAGTTTTCAGCAGGTGAGGAGGAGTACGTTAGAGACAGAATGAGGGTGAAGAGAGCAGTGGGAGAAGAGAGAGAAAGAAGATATCAGAAGAGCGGAGAAGAATAGGCAAAAATAAGCAAACACATTTTTAATGTTTGCTCCGTACACATTTCATCTTCCAATGGCCTTGATGGGCGCCTCTGGCTTCTTTTTCAGAATGAGCAGACAAGTTCTCCATATAGGTATAGCAAAATCCTCCAGTCTGTCAGGTCTGAGGTCCCTCGGTGAATATTCCTGCATCCTAAAGCTAGAAATGCAGAGGCTGCTGACTGTCAGGTTTGAGGAGCATTGATTTGGAGGAGCTGCATGTCTTTGTCACAATGCTGTTGAAAAAAAGACGAGAAAACAAAAGTAGTGCTTCACTGGCAAACTCTGTAAAGTGGTGCTAATGTGTTTGGATGTGAATACAAACCAATCTGGCCACTTTATGGCCACTTTGACTTGTTTGAACTTTTTTTGCACTTTGGAAGAGGAAAATATCTGAAAAATACAACATTTTAAGCAATGCATATTTTTCTCTTTTGGATTCATTTCACAGGGAAACGAATGAAGGAAAGGAGAGGAAAAAGAGGGCAAGAATAGTTTCTAGAGGTCACAGTTTTCAAAAGGTGAGGTGGAGCGAGATGGAGACATAATGAGGTGAGAGTGAGAGCGAGAGAGTGAGAGAGGAGAAAGACAGAGAGAGAGAGAGTGATAGCTGTCAGTCAAAAGCAAAATATGAGTACAGATTTATCAATGCCCCTCAGGTTCTGTTAGATAGGCTGTTGTGAACATAACATGAGGTGAGAAGCCTATTTCAGTCCATCTGAAGCAGCTCGAAGGATTCACAAAGCTTGGACCCATTGTAAGAGTCCCACAGAAATGAGTCATCACAAGCAGAGACTGCATCAGCTGAGGAAGGTACACAGAGAGGGGCTTAATGGGAAGGGAGCTATAAAACCGTATTAATGCAATAATGAATTCAAATACATTCGCTCATGGAAGTGTGCTTGCGGATTCCTCCCTAAAGTTGGGGTTTCTGCAGTTGACTAACTGCTTCCAGGTTGAGGATCAGGTTTACCAATTGGCTCTCAGACAGTGTTATGCATTTTTATCCTTTGCTGGACAAAGATTAGCAGTCGATGAAATGCCTGAAAAAAGCCTAAGGATTGAGGGCCTTTTTATCAAGAAAGGGCGATACATTATCGCCGCTTTTATCGACAGGAAACTGCTGCTAAAGTGGCATTAATGGGCTTGATAATATGCCCTTGTGAATTCCCATAGAAGCCCAGGTTAACATCAGAACCTGGGCTTCCATGGGAATTCACAAGGGCATATTATCAAGCCCATTATCGCCGCTTTAGCGGCAGTTTCCTGCTGATAAAAGCTGAGATAATGTATCGCCCTTTCTTGATAATGTGGCCAGGAGTCCTGGAGTGTGAGTAAGTCGCAGGAAGCAAGCAATGGAACATATGTATATAGAAGAGTGAAGCCGCAGAGATAATGTGTGATCTTGGCCAAGAACCCATGATAACAAACAAAACCAGAAAGAGTAAGGCATTGCAGTGGGCGCGTGTGGAGTCAGAGCCGTAAGTACTAAGGGAAGACTGCAAGTTAAATGAAAGACGAACTAATGACAAGAAAGAAGTCAGCTTAAAATGAAATATACCACCTTCGTTCTGTAACTTAAAAATACCCATTGTCAGAAAATCAGTATATAATAGAGCACTTTTGGTATGCTGGTATGCACAATAAAAGAAATCTGTGGGCAAAAATCCTCTCTGTGTGAGAAGTTCACCAAATACTGAGATGGAGTGCAAAAAACAAAAAAGGGGCCTAAGTTCAACCAGCAATGACAAAGAGGAATCTAGGGTGAAGACTAAAGGGGGGGGGGGTGCTATGAAAGGAGCAGCAGGCAGTGTGGTTAATTTAAAGACACTTTTTTGATCACGTGGGAAGGTATATTTTTAGAAAAACATATGCTTCACATTATTCTAAGGAGAAAATACACCTTCTTATTTTAATTTATTATTCCATCTGTGTAGCTGTGAAGTGGCAGATGCCACATGTGTTTTTGGATGTGTTTTTATTTGACATGTTATTTGTGGCAACTGCAGACACTTCTATTGTTTTTGCCATTGGAAATTAGCATTTTGAGGACTTGGGTATATGTCTTTACTGTCAAAAGCACAGGCCTACAAATCCCAGTATGCAAAATGTTGCTGGTGAAAAAATCGCAAACTGGCTAAAGGTGTCACTCTTGACCTCGGTCACTGCACCACTGCCCACCTTCTTGTACATCATCATGTGCAACCATTGAAATCACCCTGCGACTCTGAATGTACATCCTCCTCTGATGCTCGAAATCGAGTGGTCATCTCATCCACAACGATCAGTGCTCTTCCTCTCCACCCAAAGACAGCACCTGTTGCTGCCATGTGGCATATCTCCCAGGGTACCCCTGAAGAACATTTCTCAGTGCTCCTACGCAAAATTCTCCTGTGAGATGCATCACTGAAGCTCATTGTTCTTAGGGCATGTCCGTTTTTATATTAGCTGGGCTTCATTAAAATGCATGGTGTTAGCCTGTGTTATGATCTATCTGTGCATGTGTACCTGTTTTTTGTATACTTCTTCATGCATGTTTTAAACAGGAGTCATACCTACTTACTTTGGCAATAACAGTTTCTCTAAGCAATTCTGATTTTCCTCAACCAGTCTGGTTTCATTTTAAAGCACTGGTTCATACAGCATATGGCTCTGGGGCTTGGTACCGCTAGCCCCAAGTCATCACAGTGCCACAGAAAACAGGAAGACTTCCAGCCCTGTGCTATTGTTCTTGGCTTAACCTATGATCCTGAAAGTTACCACAAAGGAAAATATAGTAAACAAACACTCTTAGACACTTCACCCATACCAATTTCAAAGTGGAATACTCTACTAAAACAACTTCCATTGATTTAAGGCTGAAAAGGAATGATTACATGTAAAATATGTGCCGCAATAATGTTGCAAACTTTCAAATTTTGTGCCACAAACTATGCACAAATATGCCACAATATCCTGAGGGTTCTGCTTAGTCAGCTGATAAGTATCTCTATCTTCCTTGGAGTGTTTTTACTTATTGGCCCTTTCTTTTGGACTTTGCTAGGTGTTTGCTTTCTCTGCTTCTATTCACTTCTGCACCTAATAGGTAGTTCTTTGTGGCACATCTTTACACCTCCACCCTTGTGTTTTATCGTGCGAGTTTGTGTTCCCCTCGGACGTGTCTGACATCTTCCTTCTGTTGATTCTTTACTCTTCCACCTTAGAACAAGGGGATAAAATAGCTTGTCCAACTCTTTCAAACTGAATATAAGAGCTGCACTCTTTTCCATTTGCATATGATAGGTTTATGAACTGTACTTTAAAGTTAAGCAATGAACTATTGGGTATATATTGATAAAATCGTTGTTTCATTATACAATACAAATATTGATATACATGTTGATTCTAAACGAATCTCTCAGAGAATTCAAATCTAAAATTCTTTAAAAACTGCATGTGCAACTCTCATTATTAGATTAAGATTTCGAATTGTAGTTTTAAAAAGCTTTGATGTTAAACAATTAATAAAATACAGTGCTATAAAACACCCTGAACTGATAATCTACATAATTAACAAAGGGGCTTTAAACTTGAGCAATACTTTAAATAAAGTTTTCTTCAAATTGAATTGTTTATAAGGACTCAAGATCCTTTCAAAAATTTCAACGTGCTGTATGTTCTTCGTCAACAGACGAAGACCTTGTCATATCAACCCGGACCAGAAACAATTTGGAATAGTCTGAAGCACCAGAGTTTAAAGTCAGGCCACATGTTTGTTAATAAATTAGAGTTGAACTAGTAGATAATTCCTAGCAGGTCAACATTACCAATCTCTAGAGCGCAACTTTAATGGAGACTTTCAATGGATGGTAGATAGAGTATAAGCCACACAGGGGTTTCCCTAGGTGATTTAGACAGTACCTTTACAAGATAAACACAATTAAGAGAGAGCTATGGCATTCTATTCCTTTTCAAATCTTAAAAGTGTATTCATAAAGTTTAGTACTGAATATGCCTTACAATTGATGAACAAGTGCCTTAGTAACCTGGTATCAAATAAGAGCAGTGGTACTCTAGTACTAGAGATGATTTAATGGTTCCTTTGGTCTCCCTTCTTGTAAACCCTTGTGTTCTAAAGCGTATCACGGGTTTTACTCATAATCACAACCTGATAATATTCTGCGGAAAAGCTAAGGTCAGACAATGTCAATTAAGTGTGGTAAGTGTTATAAACACAAGGTTTTCTGCAAGGATTTTGTTATTGTTAGTTTCCACCAGTTTCTCGAAGATTATCTTTCTTCTACTATGGACAGAATATGACCTGGATTATTCTATGTTATCAGTAAGTATCCAGAGAGGAAGTTCACCTGATAATCTGCAATTGACCTGGCTTCAAGGGGTTGCAGGTTCTTGAAGGAGGACCTAAGTTGGGGTGTTGCACATACTTACTGGGTCTAGGACAAGAACAGAGTGCAACATTTGCAAACAAACATTAGCCATTGTCAACCATTCAAAGCAAGATCAACAATCAGTTCGGTTGTCACCCAACACAACACTCACAGAACTTAACCGGGAGAGAGAAACCATAAAAAAGGAAATTTCCATCAAGTTATTTTGAGTACTAGAGAAACGTCTTAATCACAACATCCATCACCATTCACCAATAATATTCAGCTACCATTTCACAGCATGTACCCTTTTGCTTACAACCACATTTAGTTTCTCTTCCAAAGGTGCAAATGATGCAGACGTTTCAGTTTATTATATATAAAAAATACCAGCACCATGCATTTCATGAGTGTTTTCAATGGATTTGTCTCCAGCAAACACCATAAATCAGACCTTTATTGCACACAAAATAGGTCACTGGTATTTTGACCTAGGGTTCAAGGAGAGGTGGACACCTTTGGGACTGGTGTAAAGACATGCAATAATGATCAAATACTGTTAGATAAATACACCAGATTTACAAAAAAGAGAAATTGTATAGTTAATTGTATGCATGCAGAGAGCCATATTGAACCATTGTTACAAGATTATGAGCAACAATAATATTCTTAGATTAACTTTGAGAGACTTTTTGGTGCTTTCTGTTTTTGAAATAAAAGGATGCCCTGATGCTGGCAGTAGCAGCTTAACTCCTTAAAGGATCTACAAAGAGAGCAGAATCCCTCTGTCCCCACACATCCAAAGGACAAATTGAAAGCTTCAGATACAAAAATACTACAGAGAGTAAAATAACTAGTCCAGAATTGAAGGCTGCAGGAAATGCTGGAAGCAAAGGAGCAAGTTCAGGTTTTGATGTACTTCTTAGAAACTCAAAAGAGTAAATGTGGAATTTGGGAAGAATGAGAGTAGTTGAATTTAAAAACTGGTAAACAAAGACTTTTTTAGTTGTCTTTTTTAATACATTGGTGTAGGGTTTATAGAGGGACTGAAAGCTGTTTCAGTATATATTTATAATGACAATTCTTTTACTCCAATCAGCAGTCAAACTATTCAATAGTGTTAATGTTATTCACTGTCATTTTTGTTAAGAGTAAAATGCAAGGGAGCGATAAAGCACATTTATTTGTGTATAAAATGTATCCATATGTATACCTTCTAAACATTGTAACCTTTAATAAGTTTGAGAAACTACACATACGAATGGTGTGAGAAATTGGGTTGTTGGTTAAATAGGGGAGACCGAGGCAACAACCACAATGGCCCTTAGGATGAACAACAAAAGTCAATAAATTAATCGGTTCTAAACCCACTGGAAGCTTGGCACAAAAAAGTCAGGATTAACTTGGTGTGAATATCTAAAGTATTTATGCAGCACACAAATAGCAATAAAGTAAAATCCAAACACAAAACATTTTTTTTCAATGATTTAAAAAAAATAGAGAGCATTTACATACATTATTTGACACCAAAATGACAACAATCCAACTAGTAGACCTGGAGTTATGAAATATTAAGTTTTAAAGTGAAATCTAGTGCCTAAACGATCAAATCACCAACCTAGGACATCTTGTCCCATGAGACTTGGACAAAGCTGAAAAATATGGCAGGCCATTAGGAAGCAAGGGTGGGATACAAGCTGTTGATTGCGCTCGATTGGTGCTTACCATCGAATTTAGAATTTAAAAGAAAATATTCTGAGACGGAAAAAAGAGGTCAAGACAGCAGGCAGTGTCTGTGGAGGGATGGTTGTCATCTGAGAGCCACTGGAGAAAGTTGCAGTGAACATTTCTACATAAGAACTTAGTAACTTTTTGAAAGTCAAAAACTATCAGTGGGATGAAGCTGAAGGCTATAGCCATCAAGAATTCCAGGAGGCTGGATTCCAAAGGACTGCTGAACAGTGTTTGCTGCTACAGTGAAGAATGTAGCAGAAGCTGGTGTGAAGTTAGACTGACCAGCAATGCACCTTGGGTGGATAGACTGGTAGGTTGGTGACAGTGTGTGCTCAAGATAGTTGGAGCCTTTTCTGTTCCTGAGGCTCTGATCAGGTGGCCAGCCAACTAGCCCTTGGAGTTACCCTGGTAGTCCTGCATTCAAGTGTTGAAGCAGGTCTAAAGCTACAGGGCATGCCTCCAAGGGTTCACGGAAAACAACAGGCAGCAAAGCAGTTCTTCCAGGTGCAGCAAAGCAGCCTTCTGAAGTACACAGCAGGCCACAGCAGCATGTAATTCTTTGGAAGTCCTTCTGCCGGTCCGGAAAGTGAACTGCAGACTGGGTCTGAGTCTCACAAACCTTTAGAAAACACTCACAATCACTGGATGATATAATCAGTGATAATATTAGTGATGTCATTTGAGATATTGTCAGTGATGTCATGTAACTATAACTTATGCCCCCACAATGCATCGCTTATGATGTCACATATTACATCACTCATGACATGGTCAGTAACATCACTGATGACATCACTGATTACATCTCAAATAGCATCACTGTTAACATCACTGATAACATCATCCAGTGAATGTGAGTCTTTTCTAAAAGTTTGTGAGTGTTTAAGCTGTGTAGTAAGATACTACAAATGTTAAATTAGTAAACTTTGTGTACTACTAGTTTGAAACACATAGTATGTGAATGGCTGTGTGACTGTGTGTATCTATGAGTGAGAAGGTGGATGGGTGTATAATCAAGTGTGTGAGTAGCTGTGTGGGTGAGTGGGTGGCAGTATTGATGAGTGAATAGGTATGTCATCTATCTATCTATCTATCTATCTATCTATCTATCTATCTATCTATCTATCTATCTATCTATCTATCTATCTATCTATCTATCTATCTATCTATCTATCTATCTATCTATTTATCTATATACATATATATATATATATAAATCTTGCGGCACCCCCCCAGCCTGAAGTGTCTTGGAGGTACTGGGGAGAGGGAGCAGGCAGGCTGTCTGCTTAAAGGAATGCCCGGCTGTGATGATATTCCACCCGTTCGTTCCTGCAATTTCAAAGGCGCAGGCGAAGCAGCAAATGCATTATCATGTGTGAAGATGGGTCACTGTACCACAATCTGACTGCTTGGTTTGTTTGTTCCACATTGCAGGACTAGGTGTACTGTGCCCGAGGTCTCGTGGTTGGGATTACAGCGACATTGATCAAGCGAGGAACTTTCCCTGTCTGCTTTCTACATCTATGAGTCCCAGCCAATGAAAACACTCGGTGTATTCAAACAGCAGCCACGCGAAATGATTCATCATGACACATTCAGCACTTACCTGGCACTGATGAGGCACACGCCGAAACGCGTCTGCCAGACGCTGCAACAGTGGACATCGCGACGTTGGCAAAAGTGCACCGGTGGCAATAAAATTCAGTTTGGCAACCCGAGCATGTGTCAGACCTGTTTTAACTGAAAGGTGGATTGGAGGAGTATGTGAGGCGGAGGTCGGCTCCGCAATTTCTGACACGCCCCTCGTTCAGGAGCACCGCAACATAACCGACAAACCTTTGACTTTGAGTGCTTAGAAGGCACATTGCGGCACCCCCAGCCTGAAGTGTCTTGGAGGTACTGGGGAGAGGGAGCAGGCAGGCTGTCTGCTTAAAGGAATGCCCGGCTGTGATGATATTCCACCCGTTCGTTCCTGCAATTTCAAAGGAGCAGGCGAAGCAGCAAATGCATTATCATGTGTGAAGATGGGTCACTGTACCACAATCTGACTGCTTGGTTTGTTTGTTCCACATTGCAAGACTTGGTGTACTGTGCCTGAGGTCTCGTGGTTGGGATTACAGCGACATTGATCATCGGAGGAACTTTCCCTGTCTGCTTTCTACATCTATGAGTCCCAGCCAATGAGAACACTCGGTGTATTCAAACAGCAGCCCTGCGAAATGATTCATCATGACACATTCAGCACTTACCTGGCACTGATGAGGCACACGCCGAAACGCGTCTGCCAGACACTGCAACAGTGGACATCGCGACGTTGGCAAAAGTGCACCGGTGGCAAAAAAATCTCGTTTGGCAACCTGAGCAAGTGTCAGACCTGTTTTAACTGAAAGCAGGATTGGAGAAATATATATATATATATATATATATATGTATATATATATATATATATATATATATATATATATATATATATATATATATATATATATATATATATATATATGAACCAAAAACCTCCTTTCACAAGAGTAGAGACCACACCGGGGAACATCTGTTGGAAGTGAATTTATTCCTGTGTTGGCAAATGCATTTCGGCACTTGTCTGCCTTCCTCAGCGCCCAAGAATTCAGGAAGCTGTTCACATCACGTGGTTTTAAATCCTGCTGCCCTTTGATATGTCAGGGTCACACTCCGCCCCCGTAATTATCGGCACACCTGTTGGTAGTTCACGGTGTATTCGAGGACTGCCACACCCAGAATACATCAGTCCAGGTAGGTGTTGCATGGGGAATTCAAAGTATAATTGCGGGTTTTAAGCAGAATAGTCCGTGCTTGTAAAACCAGCAAAATGTTCCTGCTTGTAAAGGGAACAATCACTTCCTCGGGTCCCCGAACCGCCTTAGCCTGGAGTCTAGGTAAAATGTCACGCAGGGGCAACAGTGGAATTCATGCCGCCCAGCATACGGTTAAATTAACCGGATTCCTGCCTTTTAGATTTCCCAAAGTCCATGGCGAGCCCTGTCTTTCCAATTCCTTGGACAAACAAACAGCTGCGGTTGCAGCCAAAGCCAGTGATGTCAGGGCCAGCTTTTCAAGGCGGGTGTCTCGAACGTGTCTCTGGCTGACACGTAAATATGAACCAAAAACCTCCTTTCACAAGAGTAGAGACCACACCGGGGAACATCTGTTGGAAGTGAATTTATTCCTGTGTTGGCGAATGCATTTCGGCACTTGTCTGCCTTCCTCAGCGCCCAAGAATTCAGGAAGCTGTTCACATCACGTGGTTTTAAATCCTGCTGCCCTTTGATATGTCAGGGTCACACTCCGCCCCCGTAATTATCGGCACACCTGTTGGTAGTTCACGGTGTATTCGAGGACTGCCACACCCAGAATACATCAGTCCAGGTAGGTGTTGCATGGGGAATTCAAAGTATAATTGCGGGTTTTAAGCAGAATAGTCCGTGCTTGTAAAACCAGCAAAATTTTCCTGCTTGTAAAGGGAACAATCACTTCCTCGGGTCCCCGAACCGCCTTAGCCTGGAGTCTGGGTAAAATGTCACGCAGGGGCAACAGTGGAATACATGCCGCCCAGCATACGGTTAAATTAACCGGATTCCTGCCTTTTAGATTTCCCAAAGTCCATGGCGAGCCCTGTCTTTCCAATTCCTTGGACACACAAACAGCTGATTCAAGTTCCTGCTACGTCTCACTCGAGGAAAAGCATTCCATGAACAGAGAAAGCCACAGGTACAGACCACTCCACAGCGCTATAGTTGCAAATTGAAGGTAGTTTATTCTCTTGTTGTCGCCAGCAGGACGCGTTTCGGCTACGTCACGGTAGCCTTGATCACATGCCTGACAGAACCAATAACAGTGATTAAATAAGGTGCACAATTAACACGAAAGGGGCGTATACATCCATAGACACTGAAGACATATAAAGTTAACATAATATCCTGTTAGAAAACAGATCCGGTGTTGACAATTATGATAAAAATATAACCATTGTCACAAATGCTATATTGCATATAATAGACAACCTATCAGCTTAAAATAAGCTTGGTGATTAAATGTTTATATAAAGTCATAAAAGGGCAAACAATATTTACAACATATATATATATTCAATGAAAAAACCATAGGTTATAGACCACATATAGTTAGGAATTAGCATTTACAAAACCTTGAAAATTCAATGAAAAAACCATAGGTTATAGACCATATATAGTTACAAAACCTTATTTTACTCACACAAAACCATTGAAATTCGCATATATAGTTAGTTGCACTAACTATATATCGCGCACCCGCAATCCACTGCTGATGATGTCACATATTACATCATTCATGACATGGTCAGTGACATTCCTCAGAACAAATGCCGAGATTCCTTCCCTAAAATTTTGGTTGTAAGAACACCAGGTAAGAATTTTTAAGGTGAAAAGGCAATCTTTTTTTGAAAGTTAAAACAGAATCATTGCAGAATGACCAGCCGTTTCCAGACTTCAAATAAGTTGTGTAATGTCCTGATGTTGTTGAAGGACCCTCATGATATATAATTGCTGCAGTTAGAAAAGTCCTTCCTGATATTGACAACTGAGAAGCCACAACATTTTTAATTAAAGTTGTCAATTTTGTTCCATCAGGCCTACATCGTTGGAACATTAAAATGACATACTGGCCATATCTTTGTATAAATAATGTGGACAGCATTGCAGACTTACATTGGCTACACTCCATGTTTTGATCGGCTGCTTTTACTAGCTTATTAAAGGATACTGATTTACTGTCTGGCAAAGTTAAATATATAAATCTTTCTGAGTCTACACTAGTAGTACTTGATAACGCACAATTCTCGCAGTCATGCTGCCATTGATAAGAAAGGCCAAACAGATGATCTACATCTACACCTTCATCTTGCAATACATTAAGCATATACATTTAAAACTCCTGACAATCTTGCTGAATATTTTGAGAGAATTGTGTTTGACCTGAACATTTGTCTAACAGATTTCGAATTTCAGACACACTTTCTACTCTTGTTCTATCAGTGCTACATTTCTCTAACACAGAATTCAACAAACAGCAAAAACTTTGATCTGAATTGATCACAATCTGTTCTTTTAAAGTTTCTAGAGAAAAGACAACATTAACCACTACCATTAGCATAGCAGTTGACACCAGAACTATTTTCAAATTGAAAACCAACAACATCTTCAACAGAATTCATTTTCTTTCTGCTTACAATTTTGGGTTCATCGACTTTTGGTCTTTTTGCTACAACCTCCCTACTAATAGTGATATTTCTTCGTTTCCGGCCTACCACACGTTTCTCAAACAAAGGATATTGAGGCAAATGTGGCGCATACTCTCTTCTTAACCTATTGTATTCCTTAACACAATCTAGATCCGCACAAATGTTTGTGACATCACACTCAATCAAGTACAAACCTGATAAAGTTCTGACTCGTGACCATGCTACATAAGCATACCCTCTTTGAACACAGAACTGCCAATATTCACCAAAGCACTGTCTACACTTAAACCTTGTGATTTATGGATTGTCACCGCATATGCCAAGCAAACAGGAAATTGCTTACGGCGAACATATAAGTCTTTTACAAGCAAAAACCTAGCTGTGCAACAACCAATTAGCTGTACTTCCTCAATGCCATCAAATTTAATTTTTAAAAATTCAATTCCATCTCTATTTCTGTATTTCTCAAAATCAACAACATTACGCATTGATCCATTTACCAGACCTCTTTCAACATGTAAATTCCTTCTCAAAATGATACGGCAATTTAAGCACACATTCAGAGTCTTCCAATTTAGATTTCAAATTCTCAGACAAAATAATTGTTGCTCCCATATGCTCTATTCTGTCAATAGCTTCCAGTTTCACAATCTCTTGGTTTTCTAAATTCAACATTTTGTTGTTGAAGATGGAACATTCTGCAAGAGTTGGCATCAAACATATTCCAGATTTCTTCTCAGTAATTTTCTGAAAAATATTCTCTGGCAGAACGTCTTCTTCTGGATACAAATTTGACAGTAATCGTGCATGTAAAGCTTCTTTCCCACGCTCAGTCACTTTCCCGATTCTAACATCTTGTAGAATATTCTTGTAATCTTCATCCTTCGCCTGACGCATATTTTCATGCAGCTCAGCATAATTGAAGTTTAACCATATGTTAACGTTGCCAATGCTCCCTAGGCACTTCCTGGTATCTTCATGTGTAAGCAGTTTAAACACTGGTTGTCCTTTCACCGGTGTCAGCTGCAGAAGATCACCGAAAATAATGATGTGTTTGCCACCAAATAACACATCATACTCTGTTTTAAGAACTTCCTGCAGTCTCAAATGCACAAAGGCAAGCATGACATTGGAAACCATGCTTACTTCGTCAACGATAAGAAGTTTCATCTTCTTCAGGACTCTAGATACTTCACAACAAGCATCTCCAGATAACTTGTGGTATTGCAATTTGTTATCATGCTTCACTGGCAGCATCAGTAGCCGATGCAAAGTAATACCTTTAATGTTATGTGCTGCCAGTCCAGTTGGAGCGGTGACAACACAAGACAGCGATGACTCGGTCTTTTTCTGCAGATAACATGAAATTGCTTTAATGAGGAAACTTTTTCCAGTTCCTGCTTCTCCACTCACGTACAGTCGGACAGGCTTCAATGACGTACATGAGCACTCTTTCTTCTCATGACTTAATCCATGATCAATTTGGCAGGTAACTTCGTCATATATTTTCCTCTCCTCAACGTTGAGTTGTCTTTCCAAATCTTCTAAGTTAACCGCATCCTCCTGAGCATGTGCCATGGCTCTTTCCACTTCAATCATCGCAGTGGCAGCTTCATTTTCGATAACTGGTCCTCCTAGTGGATCCTGACTCAATGAAACAGAACTCTGACTGTCCTGAGAACTGTCTCTAGCAATCTTGGCTGCAATTGTTGCTTCCTGCTCGATTTCTGCATTCAACATTTCTAGATATTTTGGAAAAATAGTACATTCTATGGACTCCTTGGCTGCATTGAAAGAGTCTTCGTAACAGAGGAAATCTCCAAGCAGTTCCTCTTCTGCACGCCAAGGCTTGAAAAGTTGCAAAAGAGCTAAATAGAAAAACTCTTTTCTTTCTGGAGATTCGCAATCCAATTTTCGATGATTTACCAATAGACATTTTCTTTGCTTGACCAGACATCCCTCACTTCCAATTACAGCATACACTCCTTTATCAATATCTTCTTTGACGTTCCTCTTGAAAATGTAATTTTGTAGAACCTCATACAGACAAACATTCTCCAGGTGACTGCTTCTATTTGGATAATATGTATCCAACATGTTGGTCTTCAAAATATCTGTACTGCTTGGCTCCTTCTCCGCCAAATACTCAATTTCCCGTACAGGTTTCAGAACTCGATTACGCGTTGCAGCAAGACCAAGACTTGCCCAAATGATTCTCCTAGATTTGGCATAGAGACTTGCTGAAGATAACCGGTCAGAACATTCGTAAGCTCCGATTTCTCGATGCGACAACATCTTCAGACTGAAACTGTACAACTTCTTACTGAGGCTCCTTTCATGGGAAATGTCCTCCCACATATCCTTGAGTTCTGTCTTTTCTTTTTTTGTGATGTAAGACGTCACATACCGAGCCACAGCCATACAGTTGTCAGCCACAAACTGTATATCCATGTTAGCATTCCACATGGACAAAATCACTGGGTTGTAGTCTTTGATGTTCTTGGACTCTTCGTTTCTTTTCAAATTGTATGTATTTTTGGGTGATTTCCTCGTCACATTATGTCGCAGCGAAGACATCAAATTGTTCACTCTTCCTTTAGATATCACCGATCTTGGAAATCCAAAACGACATTTTGTATAGTACTTGTTCTTGTTTCTGAATTTACGGCGACAGTACTTTCCACAACGATGGCTTTGAAACCGTAAAACTTGTTCTCTTAGACTTTTGTCTTCCTTTCTCTTTGGAACAGCACATGTAGAATACTGTTCTATGAAATTCATCACTAAGTCATCCGGATCTGTTCCAAATTTGGGTGCATCTTTGATCCATAGCAGCATATGTATATGAGGAGCACCTCTTGCTTGATACTCCTTTCTCCAGAAGAAATCCAACACCTCTCCAAGAGGTGGATTTTTCTTGTTCGTGATGAAAGACATCATAGCTTCAAATCTATGATTGAAGTACCTACATACATTCACTGGATCCAAAGAGCACAGTTCTCCGGGTGTCTTGAATTAAATATTTTCAATGTTTCCATTTGCCTCTCGTAGAAATTCAAGTAAGTCTTCCCAGCCATACTCAGCACAGCTGAGAGTGAGGAACCATGTGGGAGTTCCTAAGTTCCTCAGCATACATTTTAAGTCACCATAACGACGGTACCAATACTCATTATTACCACGCTGACATGCCATGAAATTAATCAGGTGAGAATCCAAAATACTGTCTTGCACATTGACTTCATCCATAAAGTCCCTTGCTGAGATATTTCGCAGTTGTACACCACTTTTCAGGATGTGGTTCACTGCATAAGACAGTCCAGAAAGATCACTTTCAAACAGTAGATGAAACAAATAGGGAATGCATTGACGAAACCTAGGATCTTCTGCATACAATCGTAAAGTCCGGTTTTCAGAAGCAGGAATTTGATCAGGTCGCTCATCATATCGTCCTCCTCGACCTGTGGGAAATAACTGTGGAAAACACCGAGCTTCCAAACTTTCCTCCCAAACACTAATGGGACTCCCTTTGGCTTGTTTCATTTGAAACAACTCAATAGCATTCCCCATGACTTCCTTGGAATGCAAAGGAAGAACACTATAATGTTCATATATTTCTTCATTTTTAGAGGCTTCTACTTTCTCAATTTGTCCAGCACACAATTCTCTGTCTTCTTCATCACTTACTTCCTCTTCTGCAACACATACATTCTTGTAGTACTCATTGTTTTTTTATCAAATACAATGTTGCATTTTTGACTTTCCTAACATCCACTAAATATTGCCAGATTTTCTTACTCTTTGTCAGAACCCCGTTAACTAGGATAACCAGAGGTTCCTCTTCCACTTTCTCTACTCCAATTGTATTAATGTTTTTCTTCAAATCTAAAGGCAAATGAACAACTCTTCCCTTTAATCCTCTCTGTAAATCTGATGGAGGCAATTTCCCTGTCTTTGGCTCCATTCGTACAATAGCCTGAAAGGGATGCACACTTTGAATCAAAATAGATTCATAAGTATTTAAATCCTTCAATTCAGAAGGAATGTTAACCAATTCCAGATTATTATGAACCGCTCTAGCAGGCATCCGGTTTTGGTTTAATTTGTTAAAACAATAAGTACACATACATTGGTACGATCCCAAATCAAAACAATTTTCTACCATCAAGTATGTGGCAAAATCCTTCCATTCACTATTGTTTTCCATTTCACTTTTTGCATATAAATCCACTAACTTAGTCTGATTCTTATAATAAGTCAGTCGACAACACACACAAGTGAAATTAGGCCTCTCACTTGATTTCACCTGAAAGATGGAAATTTCCTTGTGAAACTTATCTATATTAGAAATCTGTACACTCTCTTCCACATTACCTTCTTCTACTGGGTCAATTTCAACATTGTTCTCTTTACTATCAAAGTAACAGAACTCAATTTCTTCACAAATATTCTTCACATGTAGTTCTGAACCATGAAAAAGAGCACTGCTCAATTGTTTAAGCATAATTGCTGGACTCTTAGCATAATACAACATTCCTCACTTTATTATGATGCACTGCTAGCATCCTGAAATGATGAAAAACACTCTGGCATACTCTTCTGGAAAGACAAGCCAGTGAATGCCCATGCAAACCTGTTACTTCTCTCACTCTGCAAGGATCTAATTCTTGCAACAACTTCATTTTCTGTTTTAAACTTTTCCTAATAAATGTACGAACAAAATCACAAAGCAAATTGATGGAATCCTGTCGCACACTACAAACAATACTACACTTCCAGGTGTACACTGGACCCTTAGGACGTCTTCCTAAAACCTCATCACCTAACACCTCTTCTGCATCTGCAGACACAAGTTTTTCTTTTTCAACCGGACAACCATCTTTCACCTCATATGCTCGACCACTGGTGTCAACTGCATGCACCAAATCATTGTCCTGGAAGTAATTCTCCTCATTGAAAAATGCCTCACAACTTGAACTATGCATCCATTCTCCTGAGAAAACTTCACAAAAATTACTACGATTAACTACTCTCTTCCATCTACTATTTGATTTGAAATCATAAATTACCTTGTTTAGTTTCCTAATTCTATTGATTACCAAAATAAATAACTTTCGCTTAATTTCGAAAGCCTGATCAATAATTTTCTCTACATTTTTCTTTTTCTTATAAAATGTCACTTTCTGTTGGCCTTTCTTAATATTTTTTAACAAATTGACAATTATCCTGTTGCAGAACATTCGTCTACAAATGTCCCTGAACTGATTTTCCCTTCTACTGCCATGCACAGAGTTATCTCCTGCTCTAGCAGAAACTTTTTTGACGGGCCTTTCCTTTTCCTTTAAATTGTCTCTTTTCTTTTGCACTAAAACATGTTCTATAGTGGTATTTTTTTGTCTGCAAATTCTTTTTAAAAATGATTTCATTTTCTTACCCGGAGCTTTTTTGGCGACTTGAAACGATTTTATAGTAGAGGACTGCTGCAAATGTTCACCAAGGTGGAGTTTTTAAAAAGATCTTCAGTTAAATCTGTGGAACTTTTTTTAAAAAATTGTTATTAACCACTATTACCAAACAGTAAACCAATAACAGTAGGCAAACAATTAACACACTAGTTGTCAATTCTACCTACAGTAATTTAACAACATAGACAAATTTAAAAATCTCAAATAGTAGCAATGGAATGGAATGCTTCTACATATGACCTGTGCTCTGTTATATGCTAATCCCAACTAATTTTGAGACTCGATTTTTCACAGTTATATTAAAAACACTTCACACAGGGTGTTTTTGAAAACTTTTATATAGTTTTAAATCAACATCTACAGATTGTTCCTCATCTAGAGATTGTTCCACATCTAGAGATTGTTCCTCATCTAGACATTGTTCCTCATCTAGAAATTGTTCCACATCTAAAGATTGCTCCACATCAGACATTGTTGATGTTATTGTTATTGACTTAAAATTGCCAAGCACACATGAAGGCATATTTACAAGGCCCTTGCACCAGGGGGAAGTGACTTGAAATGGCCAAGCACACATGGGGGCGTATTTACAAGGCCCTTGCACCAGGAGGAAGTGACTTGAAATGGCCAAGCACACATGGGGGCGTATTTACAAGGCCCTTGCACCAGGGGGAAGTGACTTGAAATGGCCAAGCACACATGACAGCGTTTTTACAAGGACCTTGCACCAGGGGGAAGTGACTTAAAATTACCAAGCACACATGAGGGCGTATTTACAAGGCTCTTGCACCAGGGGGAAGTGACTTAAAATGGCCAAGCACACATGGGGGTGTATTTACAAGGCCCATGCACCACTTATGCGTCACTTTTAACATTTACCATGTGGAGCACCATGGGGCTAAAACGGCACAGATGCGTCATGCATCTGTACCGCAAAAGCTACGCATTGCAGGAGTCACATCGCAAGTACGATATGTCTCCTGCAATGCACAGGGGCGAGCCATACATTGCATGGTGCATCAGTCCATACACCTGCTTCAAGCAGGCGTAAGGATTTGATTCAGCAATGCCATAAAGCTGACTCAGTGAAATTTTGTAGATTTCACTGCGTTAGTTTTACAGGACTTTCATGCAAGGGAACGCCCACCCTGCGACAGAACGGCCACATGAAACCTGACGCAGGTTTCATGTGGCGCAGGGCTTTACAGCGTTACACATCTGCCTAGATGCGTCACGTTGTAAATATATCGCAACATGGCGAATCTTTTGCGCCGCCGCTGCGTCACAAAAGTGACGCAACGGCAGCGCAAAAGAGGCGCACGGCCATCATGAATCTGACCCTAACATTTTAAAAGATTGGTTCAGGATGCCGATAAGGTGTGGCCTATCTAGAGGTTTGTTTGAGGTGAGGCCTACTCAGGGTTGCAGATGAAATTTAGGCTTGTTGAAGAGTACAGAGGAGATAATACATGTGCAGGCGTACAGATGAAGTGAGTCATGTCCACTGCACTCTTGAACAAAGGCCAGACCTCCTCTGTCTCCCTGGACAGGCCTAAACCTCATTTGCACAATGTGATTAGTAATGTTAGGAAACACAGGTGATGTAATTGAAAAACGTGCAAATATTTTTGCTCATTTCACAATCACATCACCTGTGTTTCCTCAGCTTAGGTATCTCATTGAGCAGATATAGTCTAGCATATCCAAGAGTACGCAGAAGATGAGGACTGTATGCAGCAGTGCAATGTACATAATTCACCTCCTTTGACAATTACAGAAGCCTCAGCATATCCATGCCCCCTAAACAGTCCTAAATGTATATCATTATTATCATAGTGACTATGAAACTCTAGCGGTACATATTGTGAAACCTAAATGACTTCAAGAAACGAGTTTTTAAACCGACAAACAAGCAAATTATTCTCCCATATTCATGTTGGGAAGTGAAATATTTATTTAAAAAAGCAGACACCATGTTGTCCTCATAAATGTAAAAAGTTTTTCTTTTTTCTAAAAAACGATTTTCTGGTCATAATTTGAAACCACAGCACAGCTCCTATGTACAAGCACACCCTAGCTGGCTTTCTTATTTTCTCCAAAAAGCATACTAATCTCTTTATAAATTAAAGGAATCTTTTCTCACCTTAGCACGATTTTTAAACACATCATGTACGCAAATTAGTCTCCCAGATTCATGGGAGAAGTAACTTAAAATTGTCTAGCACACATAGGGGCGTATTTACAAGGCACATGCACCAGGGGAAAATGACTTACATTTGCAAAGCACTCATGAAGGTGTATTTACAAGGACCTTGCACCACCTTTAAAGTCACTTTTAAAATGGGGAAAATGACGTGAATTTGGCTCATAAGCCTTGTAAATATGCCCCCATGTTGACTATGTAACTCTTGCAGAACATATTGTGAAACCTAAATGACTTCAAGAAATGAGTTTTTAAACGAACAAACAAGCAAATTATTCTTCCATATTCATGGTGGGAAGTGAACTATTTATTTAAAAAAGCAGACACCATGTTGTCCTTCTCATAAATGTAAAAAGCATTTCTTTTTTTTTAAAAAACGATTTTCTGGTCATAATTTGAAAACACAGCACAGCTCCTATGTACAAGCACACCCTGTCAGTACTAATACTTCACATTATCTATAATTATAATTTGTCAAATAAGCAAAATCTTTTTGGAAAAGATCATGAAAACACTTGACACAAAACAACATTTTAAATGCACAGCTGGCTTCCTTTTTTTCTCCATAAACTATACTAGTCTCTATCTAAATTAAATGAATTTTTTCTCACCTTAGCAAATGCTTTTTGAATTTCAAAACAGTCTCAGGCACACACCAATTTTTTTTTAGCAGAGCAAAGGGTATGCACTCCAGAGGCTGCAACCAACAAAGGCACAGACATGCTGTATTTGATCACACATATCTCTCATGTCACCCAATCAAAACTCTTCCCTCACTTTTTTCAAATCAACAGCCTTCCCCCCTCCGCCCTTTCTGCCCTTTTTCCATAGCAACTACCTCCTGAAAGACCTCTCATGTTTACAAGTTCACACAACAATGTTTCAAATGAACTCTGAACTCTCAGTACACCTGCTAATCCACTGAAATGTTTCTTAAAATCATTTTTTCTTAACCATTCAAATTACATCTTTCAAAGAACACATCCATGCACCCTAACTTTCTGTTTTCAGAAATGGAAATCCACCAATCACTGCTAGTGAATCATTAGCACTGAAACTCCACAGTTTTTTTTCTTCACAAACTCCTACTGTTTCAACTGCCATTTCATTCCCACACTTCATCTGACTGCAGCAGACCCTCCTCTCACCATGTTTTCTGTCTGGATTCTTGGACATAGCTACATCCACTGGGCTCACAGGTATGCTGATAACAGAAATTTACACAACCTCAATTTGTAAAATATGGAAATCAAATGGATTGGCCAGAGAGGATTGAGATGTAACCAATTGATACCATTGGTGAAAACCTTTTTACATTTGCCAAACCCTGACCTCATAATAGTGCACTGTGGGGGAAATGATTTGGGCACTTTGACTGGGGTAGGTCTGGAAATGCTTTTAAAGGACACCTTTGTGCAACTGATGGCACTTTTTCCTCAAACTGCCTTGGTATATTCCAATATATGCCAAAGACAGAAATGGAGGTGGTCCAATCAATTTTGTCCACAAATTGAGAAAGCGAGGAAGCATGTAAATAAGTCTGTTTCAGCTTATATGAGAGACCATGGAATGGGCTCCATCTACAACAATAACTTGCGTTACTACATGCAAGATATCTACAGAGGAGATGGTGTGCACATCTCAGATGAGGGAAGCAGAGTTTTCATACAAAATTTAAGACTGTGTATTGGTACCTACTTATAAGTACCAAGAACTTACACAGAACCCAAAAGCTCTTTTCAGAGCTACCTTAACTATAATTACTCTTTTTAAATTTCGAATGTACCTTTTTTCGCTAATTTTCACTTATGCTCGCTTCCCGGTTCGCTACCCGGTTCACGTACCGGCAGCTAACCGCGCGAAAAATTCTATTTTTTTTTTGACATATATGAGCCTCCTCAGCCACCCTCAGAAAACCTAGGGGGTCAGGATACGTCTCCCGTGCCCCCTTATACCCATTTCCCACATTGTTTTTCATCCATCTTGTGATTAAATTCGACTGAAACACAAAATGACGAACTCCCGTTACGCTACCGGTGAGCTACCCGGTTCGCGTACCGCGAAAAATCAAATTTTTTTTATTTTTATTTTTTGCCCCACGGGACCCTGGAATAGCCCCCACATCATTCCTAGGGGGTCAGGAGAGGTCTACCTTTCCCCCTTTCATTAATTTCCCCCTTCGTTTTTCTCCACCTCTTGTCTCCCGATTCTACCGAGAAACAAGATGGCGGCCATTCTGGACTGTTTAGAATGTTGACAGACACCGGAGAGCCAATCAGCTTCACTTCGCGAAGTTCCGTTACGTGTCAGGTACGCGAACCGGGGCGCTTACCGGAGCGCTGCCACAGATATATCTGTTTTTTATAGCGTTAATTTCTCAAAATCCACTGGAGCACATATATTAAGACATAGCAAAGGCACATCGGGCAAACCATATCCACAATTTTGCCTAGTTTCGTGTAAATCCATTCAGCCGTTCGAGCTAAAAGTGATTTCAACAGCCCTATGGAAAAATGAATGGGAAAAACGCGTTTTGGGACCCCCCTTTTTTCTCGGCCCCCCTTGACGAAACCACCCCAAATTTTTAGGAGCTGCTCAGAAACAAAATGTGCCAATTTCCTGAAAATTTCAGCCAATTCCGTCCACAAACGCTAAAGTTATTCGATATAGAATTTTCAGAAATCCCATAGGAAAAAAATCCTAACTATATATACCTACTGGCGACCGCCAGAAGGTATATATATATATATATATATATATATATATATATATATATATATATATATTCACTGAAAAAACCATAGGTTATAGACCATATATAGTTAGGGATTAGCATTTACAAAACCTTATTTTATTCACACAAAACCATTGTTGAAATTCGCATATATAGTTAGTTGCACTAACTATGTATCGCGCACCCGCAATCCACTGCTGATGATGTCACATATTACATCATTCATGACATGGTCAGTGAATATATATATGTGTATATATATATATATATATATATATATATTACCTACTGGCGGTCGCCAGTAGGTATATATAGTTAGGATTTTTTCTCTATGGGATTTTTGAAAATTCTATGTCTAATAACTTTGGCGTTTGTGGACGGAATTGGCTGAAATTTTCAGGAAAATGGAACATTTTGTTTCTGAGCAGCCCCTGACAATTTGGGGGGGTTTCATCAAGGGGGGGCCGAGAAAAAAGGGGGGTCCCAAAACGCATTTTTCCCATGTGAATTTCCATAGGGCGGTTGGCCTCACTTTTAGCTCGAACGGCTGAATGGATTTGCACGAAACTTGGCAAAATTGTAGGGACTGTTAGCCTGATGTGCCTTTGCTAGGTCTCAATATATGTGCTCCAGTGGATTTTGAGTAATTTAGGTTCAAAAAAATATATATATCTGGGCGGAGCCTAACCACACATCTGATCTGATTGGCTGTCAGCACTTCTTCCAAGAAGTGTTGGCAGCCATCTTGGGACCAATATACATGATAGCACCTCATTAGAAAGCATTGTAGTTAATAGAGGGTTTTAGGACTTTAGTTACATTATAAATCATTTGTTGATGGTACCATACTCGTTTTAGGAATTGTGGTGGGTTCTAAGGTGATTTTACCATGTGAAAAAACCTTCTGCTGTGATATCATGAATATTGTTTGAAAGAAAACTAATATCTCATGATTTTCCCACAGTGGTTTGGAAGGGGATCTATAAGCTAAACTGAAAGCATATTTTCTGTAAATTCACATTATCTTTCTCAGTCATGTGAAAATGAAGTCTGACATTCTCAGTAAAACATGTACATCCAACAAGGACAGAGACTGTCAGTTGATTCCTTTGTGTTCTACTGCAGCCTCCTAGAGTGTTCTAAAGAACAACTAGAGCGCTAACAGTCCTACTTATTACAAAGGTATGGCACACCTGAAGCCATCTTGATTGGAATAAAGTGGTAACTCTTAAAACATTTAATTTAAAAAGAAACAACATGAGGGGGTATATTTTGCCATGGAAAGTATGATTAGTGCTGCAGAATGAAAAATTAGGGCACATTTTGAGTGACTTCTCAAATCCTTTTCTATTTCATTAAAACATTCTGACATGCAGTCTCCCAAAATGGCCACCAGAGACAAAAGAGCCCAAATGTAGCCCAAATATCACCCAGATGTAGCCCAAGTATAGCCCAATGACAGAATGTCCCAGAGTGTTCTAAAGAACAACTAGAGCGCTAACAGTCCTACTTATTACAAAGGTATGGCACACCTGAAGCCATCTTGATTGGAATAAAGTGGTAACTCTTAAAACATTTAATTTAAAAAGAAACAACATGAGGGGGTATATTTTGCCATAGAAAGTATGATTAGTGCTGCAGAATGAAAAATTAGGGCACATTTTGAGTGACTTCTCAAATCCTTTTCTATTTCATTAAAACATTCTGACATGCAGTCTCCCAAAATGGCCACCAGAGACAAAAGAGCCCAAATGTAGCCCAAATATCACCCAGATGTAGCCCAAGTATAGCCCAATGACAGAATGTCCCAGAGTGTTCTAAAGAACAACTAGAGCGCTAACAGTCCTACTTATTACAAAGGTATAGCACACCTGGAGCCATCGTGATGGGAATAAAGTGGTAACTCTTAAGACATTTAATTTAAAAAGGAACAAAATGAGGGGGTATATTATGCAATAGAAGGTATTATTAGTGCTGCAGAAAGAAAAATTAGGGCACATTTTGAGTGACTTTTCAAATCCTCTTCTATTTCATTAAAAAATTCTGACATGCAGTCTCCCAAAATGGCCACCAGAGACAAAAGAGCCCAAATGTAGCCCAAATATCACCCAGATGTAGCCCAAGTATAGCCCAATGACAGAATGTCCCAGAGTGTTCTAAAGAACAACTAGAGCGCTAACAGTCCTACTTATTACAAAGGTATGGCACACCTGAAGCCATCTTGATTGGAATAAAGTGGTAACTCTTAAAACATTTAATTTAAAAAGGAACAAAATGAGGGGGTATATTTTGCCATATGAATTATGATTAGTGCTGCAGAAAGAAAAATTAGGGCACATTTTGAGTGACTTCTCAAACCCTCTTCAATTTCATTAAAAAATTCTGACATAGTCTCGCAAGATGGCCACCAGAGACAAAAGAGCCTAAATGTAGCCCAAATATCACCCAGATGTACCCCAAGTATAGCCCAATGACAGAATGTCCCAGAGTGTTCTAAAGAACAACTAGAGCGCTAACAGTCTTACTTATGACAAAAGTATGGCACACCAGAAGCCATCTTGATTGGAATGAAGTGGTAAGTCTGAAAACACTCAATTTAAAAAGGAACAACATGAGGGGGTTAATTTTGCCATAGAAAGTATGATTAGTGCTTCAGAAAGAAAAATTAGGGATCATTTTGAGTGACTTCTCAAATCCTCTTCTATTTCATTAAAAAAATTCTGACATGCAGACTGAAACATGCACTTTGAATACCAGCAGCAGACGTCCCTGGTGAGCAGTAGCTTTACTACAGTGATCTAATGTGCAACTAGAGTGCTAACATTCAGAATTTATGGCAAATGTGTGACACATCTGAATGCCTTCTTGATGGAACCAAAGTAAACAAGCATTGAAAATGCAATAGATCTCGCCCTCGTTTAAGTTAAAGCCATTCTGTTTGTAATGAGGTGGCTTTTTAGCTTTGCTTTTATTAGTGTTTTTTCAACTTTCATGTAAATAACGCACCGTTTTCACCAAATCGACTTTGCCCAAGCACTCCCTTCCCTTCGGCCAACAAATCCCAAAAATTCGGCACACCTGCCGATCCACTCTCCCTACAGCTCACCCAAGCCCCGTCCCTCTAGCGCAACTGGAACACCCCAAATTCACCTTCTCCATGCGCACCAAAAACTCCCATTGAATAACATGACAATTCGCTACTCCGCACAAAAATTGCTCTTTAAAGCACTTCCACTGCTCCGATCCGCTTCAAACTTGGCTGGACACTAGTTCCAGCGATTCCCTAACATCTCACCAAAAATCAGCCCAATCCATCCACTGGAACGGGGACGAATTTCAACCCGAATACGCGCCCCCCGCAAACACAAAAAAAGCCATAAAACGGCCAAATCTCGACCAAAAACCGCCAAAATCCCTCAAAACCTTGCCAACACCAATACGCACGAAACTGAACCGGCCCCTCAGCCCTAGGCTCCGGGAACCCTACTTATTTGACCCAAAAGCCCTAAAAAAGCAACATAATACACACGAAAACGCCCTAACAACCCTAAAATGCATATAAGTATATGTATGCATGCATTTATGTTTGTATTTATATAGATATACAGATGATATATGTTTATATATGTATGTATATATATATATTCACTGAAAAAACCGTAGGCTATAGACCATATATAGTTAGGAATTAGCATTTACAAAACCTTGAAAATTCACTGAAAAAACCATAGGTTATAGACCATATATAGTTAGGAATTAGCATTTACAAAACCTTGAAAATTCACTGAAAAAACCATAGGTTATAGACCATATATAGTTAGGAATTCGCATTTACAAAACCTTATTTTACTCACACAAAACCATTGAAATTCCATATATAGTTAGTTGCACTAACTATATATCGCGCACCCGCAATCCACTGCTGATGATGTCACATATTACATCATTCATGACATGGTCAGTGACATCACTGATGACATCACTGATGACATCTCAAATGACATCACTGATGACATCACTGATGACAACATCCAGTGACTGTATGTTTCTGTAAAGTTAAAATATGTCTTACATATTGAAGAATGAGTGGATGTATAAGTGTCTGGATGAAGGATTTAGTAGGTGCATGACTGACTGTATGAGTGAGTGATTAAATGTGTCTCACTGAGTGCATGGGTTAGTGACTAAACTGTCTTAATTTGTGCATCATTATGTCTGTTGTTCTGTAAACTGTTGCATGTGTTGATAAGTAGCTATATGAGTAACTATATGGGTTATTGATTGGTTGCCCAAGTATTTGTATGGGAGACTGAGTGTGTGTGTGGGTGGCTGGGAGGTGTATGACTCTGTGCATAGATGTGTGAGCAGTTGATTCACTAGATGTATGGTTTCAAAAGTGCATGTGGAAACAGCTGTATGGGCGGTTGACTGTGTGCATGAGTGTATTGGTGAGTGAATGGATATCTCAGTGCTACATGTCAAAGTAAGTACATATGTAAAACACAGTACATGTGAGAGTTGACATATATAAATAACTGTGCATAAGAGCCAGTGAATGTGTGAGTGGCTGTATGGATCATTGTGAACTTGTATCAGGGATTGTATAAGAGAGTTAATATGTGTTAGTATATGTTTGAATAAGTAAAGTTTGTATAACTGTATAGTTGAGGAAATGGAGGTGTGATTGATTCTTTGATTGACTGACTAGGTGTGTGAGTAACTCCATGGATGAGTGACAGTCTGTGAGTGTCTGTTTACACTGATTGTATCTAAGGTTATATTAGAGTCTGAAGAGGTTCATCGTATTATCACATGAATGATATCATCAGTGATGTGATCAGTAATGTCAAATGAGATGTCATCAGTGATGTCATCAGTGATGTCATTTGAGATGTCATCAGTGATGTCATTTGAGATGTCATCAGTGATGTCATCAGTGATGTCACTGACCATGTCATGAATGATGTAATATGTGACATCATCAGCAGTGGATTGCGGGTGCGCGATATATAGTTAGTGCAACTAACTATATATGGAATATATATATATATATATTCACTGAAAAAAACATAGGTTTTAGGCCATATATAGTTAGGGATTAGCATTTACAAAACCTTAATTTACTCGCACAAAACCATAGAAATTCGCATATATAATTAGATGCAATAACTATATATCGCGCACCCGCAATCCACTGCTGATGATGTCACATATTACATCATTCATGACATGGTCAGTGACATCACTGATGACATCATCCAGTGACTGTATGTTTCTGTAAAGTTAAAACATGTCTTACATATTGAAGAATGAGTGGATGTATAAGTGTCTGGATGAAGGATTTAGTAGGTGCATGACTGACTGTATGAGAGAGTGATTAAATATGTCTCCCTGAGTGCATGGGTTAGTGACTAAACTGTCTTAATTTGTGCATCATTATATCTGTTGTTCTATGAACTGCTGCATGTGTTGATCAGTAGCTATATGAGTAACTATATAGGTTATTGATTGGTTGCCCAAGTATTTGTATGGGAGAGTGAGTGTGTGTGTGAGGGTGGCTGGGAGGTGTGTGACTCTGTGCATACATGTGTGAACAGTTGATTCACTAGATCTATGGGTTCAAAACTGCATGTGGAAACAGCTGTATGGGTGGTTGACTGTGTACGAGTGTATTGGTGAGTGAATGGATATCTCAGTGCTACATGTCAAAGTAAGTACATATGTAAAACACAGTACATGTGAGAGTTCACATATATAAATTACTGTGTATAAGAGCCAGTGAATGTGTGAGTGGCTGAATGGATCATTGAAAACTTGTATCAGGAATTGTATAAGAGAGTAAATATGTGTTAGTATATGTTTGAATAAGTAAGGTGTGTATAACTGTATAGTTGATGAAATGGAGGTGTGATTGATTCAGTGCATGACTGACTAGGTGTGTGAGTAACTCCATGGATGAGTGACAGTCTGTGAGTGTCTGTTTACTCTGAGTGTATCTCAGGTTATATTAGAGTCTGAAGAGGTTGATCGTATTATCACATGATTGATGTCATCAGTGATGTTGTCAGTGATGTCATTTGAGTTGTCATCAGTGATGTCATTTGAGTTGTCATCAGTGATGTCATCAGTGATGTCACTGACCATGTCATGAATGATGTAATATGTGACATCATCAGCAGTGGATTGCGGGTGCGCGATATATAGTTATTGCATCTAACTATATATGCGAATTTCTATGGTTTTGTGCGAGTAAATTAAGGTTTTGTAAATGCTAATCCCTAACTATATATGGCCTAAAACCTATGGTTTTTTCAGTGAATTTCAATGGTTTTTTAATAGCAAATATCTATAGCTGTAACATATATTCTTATTCTAATTCACAAATATATTTTATATTTTTTTTTTAAGCAAAGGACCCAGATGCATTTACAGTTGATCACTAACAATGTTCCAGGCTAATGTATTTTCACGGGAAATTAACAACTGTCCTGCAAGTAAAATATTCCTATTTCGTGAAAAAGGGCGTTTCTTCGTCCCATGAGGGAGTCGTTGAGCAAAAGAGACTCGGCCTGCTGTCTTAGTCGCTGATAGGCCTGATTATCGGATTTTTATCGATCACTTTATGTTGCAACAGTGGAAAACAAAACAGCCCTTGCCCATTTATTTTTACAGCATTCCTGCGTATTATACCCTACCCCCAAACAGTATTTTGCCTGTTACCATAGTAGTAGTTTATGGAACACTTACGTCAGCACATAGGTTAAAATTTCACCACAATATGTTACTAATGAGTGAGCTTCAGCATTACAGTTCAAATTATAAATATCATTTCTATTGATGACTGCTACCCCCACAAAAAAACAGACATATGTACTTTTTTAATTAACTTTTATTAAAACAATAACCGGAACTATAACTAAAAGATAACACTACAATAAATAACTAGAACTATAAGTAACAAAACAATATAATAAACAACATATAATATGGAGTCCAAAATAAGTATTGTAGTTAATCTGCAAAACAAAAAGAAAAATTAGTGGTTAAAATTAGATTGAAGTGACTAAATGAGATCAAACATCACAAGTCAAAGTATGCCATCCTAATATCTAATTATCCATAGTTATACAGAGATCCGCCCTGTATCAGACTCATATGTACAAGTGTATATTGTAGATTATCTGCCACCGAAAACCTCTCAAGTACCTATATCCGTTACTTTTTAACTTCGTTGAGTAGTCATATTGTGAGTATTTACCTTAAAGTTGTTAATTTTTTATTGATTATTGCTATTTGAGATATTCTCTGTCTACAAACAGAGAAGAATAGGAATATTCTGTCTCCCTTTGCAGATAGTGAAGGATAGGTAATGCGGACTTTTGTCCCCAGTTGTAATCCGTCATGCCTGTTTTTCTCCCCACTGATTGATTGATTGGCTGGACATTTATTGTTCAAGGAATAGTTCTAACGAGGTATTCTCTGTTTGCAAATAACGTGGAATAGAAATATTCTGTCTATTCTTTGCAAGTAGTGAAGGGTGGGTAATGCGGGCCTTTGTCCCCCGTTGTAATCTGTCAGGCCCATCTACTCCCCACTGATTGAGAAACTAGTTCCACCCGGACCATTTATCAGAGGTACATCATCTGGCTCAACCGGAGAGTACCCCTAATAAAGAAGACATATGTAAAATACGAAGTAAAAACTATATCCTGTTAAACAGAAACTTTACAATGAAACACACTTGAAAAAGAAGGGAAAGAAATCGAACAAAATTAGTAGGCCACTGATGAGTTTTTGACTTCGCTAGAAATAAGAAACATGAAAGTGGTGAGAGAAGTCAAGCTTGACATTACGGCAGCCACGAGGTAGCTAGGCTCCGCCACCCCCCCACTGCTCCAAGCATGTCTGTCCCACCGCCCGCCACGCCCAATAATGGTAACATGAAATAGATACAAATCAGCAGATACCTACCCCCATTCCGGAAACTCCCGAAGTGCAACAGGTTCGCGGCTATGCCCATCCGGAAGACGAGGCCTTCGGCACGTGTAGGGCGGGTCCTGCTGGCAGCCGTCGGCCGGGGAGGTCATCGCCTAAGGTGGGCCAGGAGAGGAGCCGAGGCCGACGGGATTCTTCTTCTTTCTAAAATAATGGCTGCGACAACGGGTGGGGATGTCTTGCACATGCCACCGACCCCCCCCTCTTATCGCCTGGTCCGGACATCGCCTCCGACCCCCCCCTCTTATCGCCAAGTCCGGACATCACGGATATCAACGCCAGGTGTCGGCGCGGGGTGCGCTGGGAAGGAGAGGCGGCGCGAACGAGCCTCTCCCACCCCCCCTCAGGCCCCTCAGCTGCACCCCCAACGCTCCACTCACCCAACAAAAGGGTCGTCACGTAAGGTGCACGAGGAGAGGAGCCGAGGCCGACGGGAACTCTAGCTGCGACAACACTGGAGAGGAATATCTTGCAAATACCACCGACCCTCCCCTCGTATCTCCTGGTCTGGCCCCGGCTTGGTATGAGCTCCCGGTTCGGTCCTGAAGCGGCGTCCTGCAGGCCACGGGGGGGGTGTCTTGCCTCTGCCTCAGACCCCCCCCTCTTATCGCCAAGTCCGGACATCACGGATATCAACGCCAGGTGTCGGCGCGGGGTGCGCTGGGAAGGAGAGGCGGCGCGAATGAGCCTCTCCCACCCCCCCAGGTGGGGGCCCCTCAGCTGCACCCCCAACGCTCCACTCACCCAACAAAAGGGTTCCTCCACTCTTGCGATGCAGCGGCGCTGCACTCACCCGACAGTCTCGGTTACTTTTACGGTACAACAACGCTTTTCAGTTCAGCCTGAAAATGAGTCCTGCGTCCAAAAACGTTCTCCTCAACTTTGAAGATTCTATAAGAGCCACGGGGGCCCCGACCCCCGATGAGAAATGACTGCCATGATCACCCACGGAACGACCACGACGTAGCCGAGGGACGTCGGCGCGCTCATGCCGGCGCCGGCCTCAGTCTTGAAATGATCAAAATCCTGCAAGACTACCAACTTGATCAGTTCCGGTGGGACACGAGTATGACCCGGTAGGAGAGATTGTTTCCTCCCACCCCACATTCACTGATGGTTCATGTCACCAGTTCCCTCTGCTACCCTTCAACAAAAACTTTTGGACTACCGAAAGAGGTCCCGGTCCAACCACGAGTAGGTGGAGACATTTTGACTATACTTGGACCTTCCTGACCTCACCCAAAATGGCGCCGGTACAAATGAAACTCTCAACTCCTTGTTGTGCCCCGATTGCTCAGCCTTGATATCATGAGATATGTATGCAGTTTTTACCACATGAATTGATATAGGATAAGACTAATTACACGTTCGAACAATGAATTGATATTAAGTTCTAATGCATCATTGATTACTGTATTTATTATGGCTGGAATTGTCGACACTAATGGTACTTGCTCACAATGAATTATCGATATGATTTTGTTGCACTTGTCGCACTTTTTACTATGAAATCAACAACCACTGACTCTGTTATGTTTTCCACAAATAAATACCCCCCCCCCCCCATTTACAGTTCCAGCCTCCTCCGTGGCCGGCCCACGAGGTTGTAGGCCCGTATTTGGGCACCAACATTTTTATTAAAGGTTTTTGAAAAAGCAAACGTAGTTGTAACGCGTACATTGGTAAGTTTCGAAGAAATGGCCACTGTTTCCGATTTTTTTTTTTTTTTTTTTAAAAGCAGGTGAAATGAAGCAGCTCAATTAGTTAAGGGTTAAAAAGTATAGTACGCAGAAACATTGAAAATATGAATGGTCCAGGTTTGTTGTATGTGTTTTTCATTTTTGTACAGCATAAAGCAATCGATAAAGATCCCGGTATTTAGCCTCTACTTTATATGCTACCTGTATCAGGGAAGTTGTTTTAAATGCCCCTAAGCCACCCCGAAGGAATGTCACCTGTCCCCCCTAGTACGAACGAAAACGACCCCGTACCACTGTAGGTTATCTCTCTTCCTCAAAAATGACAAAAATTACTTTCAAGGACGTTTTGGACATTGATGATTTTCATATGATCTATTTATTAAAGTAATATTCATCTCTCCACATGAAATTAATTTTCCACATGCTACACAAGTCAATCTCATCTGCCCAAAGTTCTTTTGCAGATTTGGGACCATTTCCCTTGCCTCTGACTCACTTATTGCTAAGTCATTGATGGATGTTTTTGCCGGTCGGGGGTTATCCGCCAAATCTCGAAGTTGTGCTTTAGAATAATTAGGAGGGTGCCACCTCTCCATGTGCCGATGCATGGTATGATTACCATAGCTATATTTTTTTTCGGTCCCTCTCGAGATTTTTTTTTTTTGCAGATGAAGCAGGTAACGAACCTGGCATCAACTTTCTTTTCATGAGAAGGAAAAGAAAAAAATTGCCAGATAAAATTCACTTTCACATGGGACGTTCTTGGCATTTCTTTCAGAAACTTTTACATCACTGTGTCATTTCTTTGTCTATCCTGGTTAAAGCAATGTCATATAAATAGTTGTTTAAAATGTTTTTTTTTAACGTGTTTACTTTGTTGGAGCGTTGTATATATTTATAAGTTATTAAAGTGTTATAATCCTACAACTTTGTTGGAGTGCTATATATTTTTAATGTGACACATAATTGTGAAGACTTTGATGTACAAAAAGACATCCCTGGAATCTTCCGCTTCAGCCTCGGTCCCACACACCCTTACAGTGAGAATCCCCTCCCCACAATCAGACACAGAGGAAGAGGACTGTCAGAGGGTGCGGTAGTGAAAAGGGTGAAAGGGAGGTGTCGGGCGTGCACAGGGTGTGATACTCAGGGAAGAGCAGCGCAGATGGGGGAAGTTTATGGCCCATGCACCAGAGAGAGAGCAGGGGTGACCAGTGCGTGGGGGAGATGCTTGCGAGGGTGGGGAGCCATGCTGAGGATCGGCGTCGTGCAGAGAGTGGGTCTGGTCAAGGCATCTAAAATGGCTGCTGTGCACGACAAAAGTGTGGCATTGGAAAAAAAGCAAGATGGCTCAGACAATGTTTATCAATACGGATTAATTTATAACAATTATTTTTAACAATATATTTACTCGCAGTGTCAAAATGGCGATCAACACTTCCTAATTTCCTTCGAATCGAACGTTAACAGAAGTCAAGCGGCAAAAAAAAAAAAAACTCTCACGCGCAACCGCTGGAAGACAAGTATCAACATATATGAGTCTCCTCAACCACCCTCAGAAAACATAGGGGGTCAGGATACGTCTCCCGTACCCCCTTATACCCAATACTCACATAGTTTTTCCTCCATCTAGTAATTTAATTAAATCGAAACACAAAATGGCGAATTCCCGTTTCGCTACCAGTTTGCGACCCGGTTCGCAAACCGGGAAGCGCTTCTACCGCGAATTTTTTATTTTTTTTTATTTTCCCCAAGGGACCCTTTAATAACCCCAACATCATTCCTAGGGGGTCAAGAGGGGTCTACCTTGACCCCTTTCATTAAATTCCCCCTTCGTTTTTCTCCTCCTCTTGTCTCTCGATCCTACCGAGAGACAAGATGGCGGCCGCACCGGACTGTTTAGAATGTTGACAGACGCCGGAGAGCCAATCAGCTTCGCTTCGCAAAGCTCCGTTACGCGAAAAGTACGCGAAGAAGTGCGCTATCCAGGACGCTGTCACAGATATATCTGTTTTTTTAAACATTAATTTCTCAAAATCAACTGGAGCACATATATTGAGACCCAGCAAAGGCACATCGGGCTAACAGTCCCTACAATTTTGCCAAGTTTCGTGCAAATCCATTCAGCCGTTCGAGCTAAAAGTGAGGCCAAAGGCCCTATGGAAAAATGAATGGGAAAAACGCGTTTTGGGACTCCCCTTTTTTCTCGGCCCCCCCTTGACGGAACCCCCCCACATTTTCAGGGGCTGCTCAGGAACAAAATGTGCCATTTTCCTGAAAATTTCAGCCGATTCCGTCCACAAACGCCAAAGTTATTAGACATAGAATTTTCAAAAGTTCCATAGAGAAAAAATCCTAACTATATATACCTACTGGCTATCGCCAGTAGGTAATATATATATATATATATATAGTATATGTAGTTATAGTTAGGACCTTTTATCCATAGGAAAATGGCAACATTCTATAGCCAATAACTTTGGCGTCGATTGATGAATCTTCTTGAAATTTACTAAACTCTTGGCCAGCTCAGTTCCACTCCTTCCCTGAAAGTTTGGGGGTGATTAGTGAAGCGGGGGCCAAGAAAAAAGGGGAGTCCCAAAACACGTTTTCCCCATTCAATTTCCCATAGGACCTTAGCCACGGCTACAGCTCAAACGGCTGGAATTACACCAAATTTGGCATAGAGGCAGTCCTCAGTTCCGACTTGTGCCTTTGGCATATCTGGTGTCAATCTGTTCAGTAGTTTCTTTGAAAATTATGGTTAAAGTCCTTTATATATATATATGGTCACGGAGGATCCGCGGATTGTGTGTCGTAGGATAAGCGCACCGTTCCGATCACGTGCTCAATTCTAATTGGCTGTCAAGCGGTTGAAACATTTAGAACCAGGATCTGTTGTCAGCCATTTTGTGCCTCTGTAGAAGCGAGGGTGAAGAAGTCTGTGAAATATGTACTCAAAACGTGAACAGGGGCAGGTTAGACACACCCTGACCCCCTAGGCCTGCTCAGGCGGTGACATAGGGACCCGTAGGGCAAGAAAAAGTAAGAAGATTTTTTTACAAAAAAAATCACGAGATGCGCGTCGGATCCGCGCATTTGGTCGCTGAAAAAAACAAAGCATGTCTTTTTGAGATATATATCAAGCTTAAGTGTATAGATGTTGGGTGGTTCTAAAAAGAGCCCTTGTGTTTATTGAGAGATTTTAGTAATTACAAGTAAGTACCGATGCAGAGTCTAAAGTTCCTGAGGAAGTCTCGGTTTCCTTCATCTGTAAAATGTACACTATCTCTTTAATAGATGCCATGCATATTGAAACGCAGATTGTTGTGGTATATGGACAATATTCTTTAGTCTTGTAGAAAAGTAGAAAGATTTAGTCACATGTTTATTCACTTATCTGCGAAGATCAGGTGTTCTAGTCTTCCCCTATCTTGACGACTGGTTCTTGAAGGCGGGCTCGCCCCAGACAGTCATCACCCACCTCCAGGCTATGGTCGACCTCTTGCACATGCTGGGCTTGTCCATCAACATGCCCAAGTCGCACCTGTGCCCCTCTCAGAAGCTCCTGTTCATCGGAGCGGTTCTGGACTCCGAGCAATTTCGGGTTTTTCACTCCAAACAGCGGGTTCGGGATATTTAGGCTCTGATTCTGATCTTTCAGCTTTTATCCTGGGTCTCGGTCAGGTTGACGCTTCAGCTCCTGGGGTTGAAGGCCTCCTGTTTCCTAGTGGTGCATCACGCAAGGTGGAAAGTGAATAAATATAAACATAGGCCACTCAGTTTGCGTCCCATAATATACAAATTTCAGGGGGTGGTGGTTCCTGGGGCTTGAGGGGAGTTGTTGAAGCCCACATACTTGTAATGTTGTAGGGGGCGAGGGTTGGACGCGAAAGTGGGGCAAGGGGGTTGTAAATCTGGTACACAGTGTTTTGTTTTACTTGGCTTTCCTTTCTGTGACATAGAAGATCCTGGGTAAATATAACGGTTTTTGTACGGCCAGTAGCTTTTAACCATACCCCCAAACGGCTTTCTGCCTGTTACCATAGTAACAGTTCATGGAACACTTACGTGAGCACAGAGGTTAAAGGTTCACCACACTATGTTGCTAATGAGTTAGCCTCAGAATTATACTTCAAATTATAAATATGATTTCTATAGATGACTGCTACCCCCACAAAAAAAACAGACTTATGTACTTTTTAATTACCTTTTATTAAAACAATAACTGGAACAATAACTAAAAGATAACAATAAAATAAATAACTAGAACTATAACTAACAACACAATATAATAAACAACATATAATATGGAGTCCAAAAGAAGTATTGTAGTTAATCTGCAAAAACAAGAAAGAAAATTAGTGTTTAAAATTAGTGACTAAATGAGGTCAAACATTACAAGTCAAAGTAACACTTGACAATATTTATATATTTTTAAATCTTTGCAGTGTGCCTGAAATGCTTCCACTGGCATTGTACATGCAGACTTTGCTCCACCCTTTTTATCAATTTTTGCAGTTTGAGATATAATGTCCTCCCTCTGTTATTCATCTCCTACTTTCTCCTTTCAAATTATTTTGTAAAGACGTTAACAACAAATAAAGGGAACATTTTCTGCATATTTTTAATACAGCATTTGACACAATGCATAGTGACACCGTATTTTTTGAATGTTTGGAAATTAATTTTCACAAGTCTTAAAAAAGGTGAATGCAAGAAAAGTTACTTGCTGCATATGCAAGACTGCTTTCAAGAGGAGACCCCAATAAAGAGACTGGTGTGGAACTGCAAGTATGCGGAAGCATTTGCAGACTAAGAATGCAGTCAACTTTGCAAGGGAAGAGTTAAGAAGATTGAGAGAGACTCCTCAGGCTTCACGAGGAGGCCCAAGTACCAGTGGAGCAACACCGTCAACCTCTAATGCACAGCCTAATATTCATCCCCAATTTGGAACCCTTTAAGATAAAAGTAAGAAGATTGGGAGCTCTGTATGCCATCCTAAAACCTATTCATCCATTAGTTATACAGAGATCCACCCTGTATCAGACTCATTCGTATAAGTGTGAATTTGAGATTATCAGATTATCTGCCATCGAAAACCCCTCAAGTACTTATATCCATAAATTTTTAACTTCATTGAGGAGTCGTATTGTGAGTATTTACCTTAACGTTGTCAGTTAAAACTTTGTGAATGTGCATGGCTTCAGACAACTAGTAAATGCCATATTTGAGACATCGGTGTAATCAGCTGGAACAGGAGGATATAGTTTTCTTCAACCTCGGCAACAAACATTCTACAAACTGAAAAAAGAGTTAAAAATGTATATGTTTTACATATGTCCAAGATTAATTTAAATGTACATCAAAACATTTGTTCTCAATAGGATTGGGGATGAAAAGCAATTATCAGAGGTTATATTTGGCAAGCAAAATAGGAAATAGCATTGCATTATACAAATGTTAAGCCGAGATTGGTCACTCACTTTTTTTATAAACATTGCAATTTTTGGCTGATAACATATGGAGAGTAGTCAGTGGATCTGGTGTGTCAAGTTGTTCACCACCACGTGGTATAGTGTATGGGCAGGACAGCTTGTGGCGACCAGTACGTCTAATGGTTGAGATATCTGTATAATGAGATAGAACAGGGGGAAAATGAAGTTTAAGGTAATTAAAAAACATGTAGAGCGTGTTAAAATACAACGTTGACCAATCAATTACATGTGCAGTGCATGGGGAGGAAGTAGCACGTGGCGTACTACTTAAAAAATTATATGCGGCAGGATTAAGTGCTTTGCTCAGAATCATCGCCTACCAGGGCAAAATATTTAAGTTATAAGAGCTGGAAACCGTGCTAAAATATACTTTTGCCGAAAGCATTACTTTTGCAATGCAAGGGGCACGTGACGCACTACTTACACGAGAAAAACTACATCGTATTCACTTGAACAGCACGTAGCACACTGCTGTAGGAGCGGCCACCTGGCGCTTGGCAAAATAAACGAACGCGTCAACAACAAAAACCCTGTCTTGGGGACGTGGATTATGTCAGTTACTTTTATTCTTATAACAGAACAGTCTGTTAGTACAGCTAACTGTTATCCTCCCCTATATATTTTTGTTTTAGTAAGGGGACATTTCACTGCACTCCGTCCTAAGTTCCTTAAAACTGAAGAAAAAAACAATTGGCCAGCAGTTCTTTGACAGTCACACAGAACAAGCAAACGACTGTCCGACACCTTTAATCAGTACCAGGTGTCCACCACATGAGGTTGTACAAAGTTCTACCTAGGAAAAAATGTGAAGAACCAAATGACACCTCACCGAACACCACCAACGGGGTAACTGGTATGAAATCTCCAGACAGGGCCCCTGTCTCATCATCGGTTGTCATCCTGTTCAAAAGAAAAAGAAAAAGAAAAAAAATTAAACGAACGCACCAGGATTACGTTATTTGCACAGGAACAAAAGTTACGCAGTCAACTTTAACGATATAAAAAAGCAGGAAAGCATGCCTAAAAACAGCATTGCCAAATCGAACATTAATTCGCATTCACGGGGTATTTAAAGATTGTTCAGAATAATTAATTTAATTACTCTTTAAAAAAGTGCTCACCTACGAAGAAGTGGATACAAACACTCTAAATGGGTGTGACTGCAGAATAGGAAAAGTTCAAGAAGGTTGGAAGCTTATAAATGCTTTTCCGATGAATGATTGGTTGCGCATGATGTCACTGGGTGTGAGAGCTGTGATTGGGCTTTTTATAATTGAGCATGCGCAAATAAAATGAAATACGTTAGGGGTACATAGCCAGACGGTGGGACTTATTGTGCGCATGGGTAACATTAACACGCATGCGCTACCACAAACATGCATGCGCAAATGGAAGGCAACTCCTTTGAGGTACATACATAGATGGAGTTCGGATGTCCCCATGGTCTTGAAGTGGCTTCAGGAGGGGAGCTTTGCAGCCCTCTTCCATGAAATAATAATGTATAATTAGCCATGCTCCGGGGGCTGAGGACCCTGGTGCTCGGAATTCGGCACAGGAGGGGGGCCATGCGGCCCACTTCCCATAAAAAAATTGAATATGTATACTCCGCTTATTGTCATCGAACCATAAGCGCACCCTTCTGATCATGCTCTGAAGGCTAATTGGCTGTCAACTGGTTTTCAACATTCGAAACTAGAAACTGTTGGCATCCATTTTAAATCTCAGTACAAGGGAGGCTGAAGAAGCGTTCAAAATCTTTGTTTAAAACGTGAAAAGGGGGAGAGTAGACACACCCTGATCCTCTAGGTCTCCTCAAGGGTTCCGACAAGGTATCCCAGGGCTTCTATTTTTTTTTTTTTTTTTTAAATCGCGGGCTGTGCGTATGATCTGCGCACTCTAGCAATATATTTTTTTTAAAAGACGTGAGCTTCCGCACGTCTTTGTTAATTTGCATTCTCTTCACTGTTTAGAGGAGATGCAGCAGTGCTGTATCCAGGATCCACCACTGAGCAAGAAACAGTTAGGATAACACTATTACCTGCTAAGTGAATTTCTACCCATAGGATAACAGTGATGTACTTTTTAAGAAAGTTAAAGAAAATTATTAACATAATAACCTCAGATAATCACTGATGACATCATCTATGTGACAAGCTGATACACCTGATCATACAGTAGCATAATCTTTTAACACACATTATAAAATATGAAGTACCATATTTGAAACATTAACACCCCAGTACAAGTTTCTAAAAACCCACTCAGTGATTCCTACATCTACACACACATCTAAACACTTACCTTTAGATTAACTCATACATGCTAACAAAGATCAATAGAACACTAATAAATATATAGTTATATACCTACATCAACATTACACACCAGCACATATCCTATTCCTTTATGCAGACATCCTACTCACTTATGCAAACAGTTTATCATAATTATTTTTACTAAGCTACACACTTACACAAACACCACTTTATTTATTGATATAGATAGTAACTCATACTTAGTGTGTTATAAAAGTCAGTATTAAAAGTATACAGTTATCCATACATCACACATACAATCACTGAGTATTATGTATACTTTTTTATATACAATAACTGTCAGATGCACTGCCTTTTAAATTTTTAGTTTGTTGGACATATATAATTGAGAAATATATTTACTCATCACCACACCCATAGAGATTCAATCACTCAAACAACTGTTTCCACATACAATCTTAACCACATATACTTACTAAATCAACTATTTACACATCTTTCCACAGTCACACACGTGCCACCCAATCACAGACACATTCATTGACTATTCCATACAAATACTCATATAACTAGCCGTTGACAGCGCAACACCGCAATTAAACAATGGGCCGTGGGGCTTGAAATCACGTCCAGCTCCTTGGAGTAAGCGGGATCTATCGAAACACGAAAGCACTCTCTTGCACTAAACCTGGGTCTGTGTCTGCTTGCTGCGAAGCACATGGCCGATTAAACACGAAAGCATTCTCTTGCACTAAACCTGGGTCTGCGTCGGCTTGCTTCGAAGCATTTCCTGGAGGCGGAGTTCGAGCAGTAATCCGAATATATATATATATATATATATATATATATATATATATATATATATATTACCTACTGGCAGTCGCCAGTAGGTAGTTATAGTTAGGATAATTTTCAATGTTAAATCTCAACATTCTATTTTGAATAACTTTGGCGCCGGTTGACGAATCTGCCTGAAATTTTCAGGAAAATGGTCTCATGGCGGTCCGGTCCTTCCCTGAAAGTTTGGGGGGGATTCGTCAAGCGGGGGCCGAGATAAAAGGGGGGTCCCAAAACGCGTTTTCCCCATGTTAATTTCCATAGGGCGGTCGATTTCACTTTTAGCCCGAACGGCTGAATGGATTTCCACCAAACTTGGCAAAATTGTAGGGACTGGTAGCCCGATGTGCCTTTGCTATGTCTCAAGATATGTGCTCCAGTGGATTTTGAGTAATTTAGGTTCAAAAAAATATATATATCTATAGGCGCTCTCCCGTGCGCGCACCCGTGAGCGCTCCCGGCGCGACACGCGACTTGCGCGCAGGAAGCTGATTGGCTCTCAGTTGTCTGTAAACATTCTAAACAGTCCGGAGCGGCCGCCATCTTGTGTCTCGGTAAAATCGAGACACAAGGGGTTTGAAAAAAAAAGGGGCAAATGACCATAAGGGGGAAGAGTAGACCCCCTCTGACCCCCTAGGTTTGATGTAGGGACTAAAATAGGGTCCTGCAGGGCATTAAAATTTTTTTTTCGTTTTGCGCGGGGGAAGCGCATGGTACGCGCACCGGCGAAGCACGGGGAAAATCCAGGATTATATTTATGAAGGCCTTGCGCTGTTAGTTTTGCGCTTCCTGTGCGTCAATTTTTGTGACGCACCAGCGGTGTAAAAAAATGCGCATTGTTATGCAATATTTAAAAAGTGACGCATCTATCTAGATGCGTCACTTTTTAAATATAGTGCAACGAGGTACATTTTATTACACTGCTGGTGTTATGCGTCACTTTTCTGTGCGCACTCCTTATGACATTCCAGATGTGTCATATTTAATGTATGACGAATCATGTTGCAGATACAATATGGCGCAGAGTTTTAAAAAGTGACCCATGTACCTAGATGCGTCACTTTTTAAAAATAGCGTCAGGTATAATGCATGCAGAGGGGGTGTTCTCCCGCAAAAAGCTTTGTAATAGCGACGCAGTGAAATCTTTCAGATTTCACTGCGTCAGTTTTAGGATGCTGTTGCGTCAAAATCTTGTGCCTGCTTTACAGCAGGTGTTAGACTGAGGCAAGACCTTTCATATGCTGCTTTCCCCATTTGAAAGGACACATTACTGGAGTTGCGTCACTTTTGTGACGCACTCCAGCAATGCGTTACTTGGAATGTCATAAGGAGTGCGCACAGAAAAGTGACGCATTGCACCAGTAGTGTAAAAAAATGTGCCGCGTTGCGTTATATTTAAAAAGTGAGGTATCTAGGTAGATGGGTCACTTTTTAAAATCAAGCGCCACATTATATCTGCGTGAGGTATAATGCATGCAGAGGGGGTGTTCTCCCACTAAAAGCTTTGTAATAGCGACGCAGTGAAATGTTTGAGATTTCACTGCGTCACTTTTAGGATGCTGTTGCATCCTTTAAATATAGTGCAACGAGGCACATTTTATTACACTGCTGGTGTGATGCGTCACTTTTCTGTCCACAGTCCTTATGACATTCCAGATGTGTCATATTTAATGTATGACGAATCATGTTGCAAGGAGCTACAGATACGTCAGTATTTCTGACATATGTGTAAACATAAAAGTGATGCGAGGCCGGCGCAAAATTTTGACGCAATAGCATCCTAAAAGTGACGCAGGGAAATCTCATAGATTTCAGTACGTTGTTATTACCAAGCTTTTTGCGCGGGATTGCCCCTCTGCATACAATATACCTGATGCAGATACAATATGGCGCAGAGTTTTAAAAAGTGACCCATGTACCTAGATGCGTCACTTTTTAAAAAATAGTGTCAGGTATAATGCATGCAGAGGGGGTGTTCCTTGCAAAAAGCTTGGTAATAATGACGCAGTGCGTCACTTTTAGGATGCAGTTGCGCCAAAATCTTGCGCCTGCTTCACAGCAAACCTTTCACATGGTGCTTTTTCCATGTGAAAGGACACATTACTGGAGTTGCGTCACTTTTGTGACGCACTCCTGCAATGCGTTACTTTTGTGTTTACAGATATGTCAGAAATACTCCAGTTTATTCACTGTGTCATAACTTTCTTTTCTAACACTCACCTTCTTTCATTCCTCCTACTTCACTTCCTTTCACCTCTCATACCTTTCTGTTCTTTCTTACTCATTCTCCTTTCAATTATCAATGCACTATATTTCACTTACTCTTCATTTTTTAAGATTATAGCTCTTTGATGAGAATTGGAGGTAGTTCTGAAAAGAACTTTTGGTTTTCTTCTTTTAACTGAAGAGGAACAAAAACAGGGAATAGAAACTGCTCAACAGGAGCAAAAAGAAAAGAAAAAAATTAGGGGTGGGAAGGGCAGTGATGGTTCTCTAATGCCCGAACCATGAGCTGGACACTTTGCTCCCCATAGGTGAGGAGTTGATTGCAGTATCTGCATCTGACGAGCCCATGGTTGAATGCAGGTTGGATGTTGGCTACCTGCCCCTGAGATTGGTCTCTTCCAGAAGAAGTTGCTCCTCCTGTTGATGTAGAGGCCCCATCTCTGGGAACCTCCTGTGCCAGAGCCCTGACACTTTCCCGGGCAAAATTCTGGGGGTGCCTCCTCTCCACATGTCGGATCATCGTAAAGTTCCCAAAAGAGTATTTTTTTTGGGGGTTACCCCGTGACAGGACCTGTTTGCAGATCCTGCACTCTACTTTTGGTGCATTCACCTTCTTCTGGCCTTCTGGAAACTTAAAAAATTTCCAAATGAAATGTTCCTTCACCTTTGGGGTAGGAGGCTCTTCATCAATGAAGTCATCTTCACTGCTGGATGGTCTGGCAGCCATGATGAATCCAGGAATATGGAGCAGCAAAAAAGGCAGGTCTTTCAGTCACAAAAGTGAAAGAAGAAGTGAAGGAAATGGGTGGGGATTTCATTCATTGTAAAAAAAAACTGTTAGCAACCAATGAAAAGTGTTATTTGAGGGTCACATGACCCGACGCGTTTACGCTGCGCGCTCCGGAGCACTTCCGGGTGCGTTTACGCAGCGCGATCGTAGGCGCTTCCGGGGCGCAAACGTGGCGCGATCGTAGGCGCTTTTCCGTGCGTTTATGCGCCGCGCACGTATGCGCTTCCGAGGGCACTTACGTTGCGCGCCGAAGTGACGTCATCAATCTTTTATAGAAATGCATAATCATTTTCCATATTAAAAAAAACTAATTTTATTTGTATGGTACGAAATGTTTTGCATTATTATTAACTTTTCATTCATATTTTTTTTTCACGAACGACAGTTGCGCTCTGGGTGCGCTTTCAGATGAGCTCTCGGAGAAGCTTACAGGAGAGCTTAGCTGAAAGCTTCCCGGAGCGCGCACCCAGAGCGCAAAAGAAAAAAATTATAAGAAAAAATGAATACTTAAAAAAAAACAGCAAATTGTAAAAAAAAAAAAGGTTAGAAACTCGATATACAAAGGAATTAGCATTTAAAAAACCTATGAAATTCACTGAAAAAACCATAGGTTTCACACCAGTTATAGTTAGGAATTAGCATTTAAAAAACCTATGAAATTCACTGAAAAAACCATAGGTTTCACACCAGTTATAGTTAGGAATTAGCATTTAAAAAACCTATTAAATTCACTGAAAAAACCATAGGTTTCACACCAGTTATAGTTAGCTGGAAATTTTACTGATATAAAACCATTGAAATTCCCACGTTATAGTTAGTCGGACTCACTATAACTTGCGCGTGCAATGCACTGCTGATGACATCACATATTACATCACTCATGACATGGTCAGTGACATCACTCATGACATCACTGATGACACCATCCTTGTGACACAGTGACAGACCTCCTTTCAGTGTAATGTAACCCATGAAACACATATTCAAAAATAGAAACTAATATTTTCAAAAAAGTGGATATACCCATACCAGTTACAACAACCAATTCAGTAATATCACCATCTAATACACATCCACTCATGTGTATGTATATGGGTTATTAGATATTTTTATTAGTATCAGTATGAGTGTCTATATGGTTTGGTGGGGGTATTACTTAGCACATAGATGCATGAGTGACTGACTCTTTGTTTGTATGTGTTTTGAAGACAACATATGTACAGGACTGTATGGGTGGATGAGTGTCTATATGTGTTTGTTAGTGAGTGAATGACTGTCTCACTAGTGTCTTTATCAGTAACTACATATGTTTTAATCTAGTATATATGAATATTGATGTATATAAGTGAGTATATGTGAGAGTAAGAGATTGTAAGAGTTCCTGTTTAAATAAGTATGTGTTTCTATAAGTGATTGTTTAAGAGAATAAATATGTGTAATTTTAAATAGAAGTAAGGTGGAAGTGTGTGTATAACTCTATATTCAAATAAATGGATGTCCAATAGTTTATTTGCACGTGTGAATATGTGTGTGAGTAACTTTTGGATGAATGTCGGTGTGTAACAGGATGTATAGGTGTATCACTTCATATGATGAGTGAGTATATGTATGAGTGACTATATAGAACTATTGGTGAATGAGTGGATGTGTATATAGATAGTGGAATTACTGAATTGCTTGTTGTAACTGATATAGGTATCTCCATTTTTTAAAAAATTTCAGTTTCTATTTTTGAATATGTGTCTCAAGGGTTACATTATAGTGAAAGGAGGTCTGTCACTATGTCACAAGGATGGTGTCATGAGTGATGTCACTGACCATGTCATGAGTGATGTAATATGTGATGTCATCAGCAGTGCATTGCACGCGCAAGTTATAGTGAGTCCGACTAACTATAACGTGGGAATTTCAATGGTTTTATATCAGTAAAATTTCCAGCTAACTATAACTGGTGTGAAACCTATGGTTTTTTCAGTGAATATATATATACACATACATATATGTATATATATTGTATATATATATATGTATATATATATATATATATTCACTGAAAAAACCATAGGTTATAGACCATATATACTTAGGAATTCGCATTTACAAAACCTTATTTTACTCACACAAAACCATTGAAATTCCATATATAGTTAGTTGCACTAACTATATATCGCGCACCCGCAATCCACTGCTGATGATGTCACATATTACATCATTCATGACATGGTCAGTGACATCACTGATGACATCACTGATGACATCTCAAATGACATCACTGATGACATCTCAAATGACATCACTGATGACATCACTGATGACATCTCATCTGACATTACTGATCACATCACTGATGATATCATTCATGTGATAACACGATGAACCTCTTCAGACTCTAATATAACCTTAGATACAATCAGTGTAAACAGACACTCACAGACTGTCACTCATCCATGGAGTTACTCACACACCTAGTCAGTCATGCAAAGAATCAATCACACCTCCATTTCCTCAACTATACAGTTATACAAACTTTACCTATTCAAACATATACTAACACATATTTACTCTCTTATACAATCCCTGATACAAGTTCACAATGATCCATAAAGCCACTCACACATTCACTGGCTCTTATGCACAGTTATTTATATATGTCAACTCTCACATGTACTGTGTTTTACATATGTACTTACTTTGACATGTAGCACTGAGATATCCATTCACTCACCAATACACTCATGCACACAGTCAACCGCCAATACAGCTGTTTCCACATGCACTTTTGAAACCATACATCTAGTGAATCAACTGCTCACACATCTATGCACAGAGTCATACACCTCCCAGCCACCCACACACACACTCAGTCTCCCATACAAATACTTGGGCAACCAATCAATAACCCATATAGTTACTCATATAGCTACTTATCAACACATGCAACAGTTTACAGAACAACAGACATAATGATGCACAAATTAAGACAGTTTAGTCACTAACCCATGCACTCAGTGAGACACATTTAATCACTCACTCATACAGTCAGTCATGCACCTACTAAATCCTTCTTCCAGACACTTATACACCCACTCATTCTTCAATATGTAAGACATATTTTAACTTTACAGAAACATACAGTCACTGGATGTTGTCATCAGTGATGTCATCGGTGATGTCATTTGAGATGTCATCAGTGATGTCACTGACCATGTCATGAATGATGTAATATGTGACATCATCAGCAGTGGATTGCGGGTGCGCGATATATAGTTAGTGCAACTATATATGGAATTTCAATGGTTTTGTGTGAGTAAAATAAGGTTTTGTAAATGCGAATTCCTAACTATATATGGTCTATAACCTATGGTTTTTTCAGTGAATTTTCAAGGTTTTGTAAATGCTAATTCCTAACTATATATGGTCTATAACCTATGGTTTTTTCAGTGAATTTTCAAGGTGTTGTAAATGCTAATTCCTAACTATATATGGTCTATAGCCTATGGTTTTTTCAGTGAATATATATATATATACATACATATATAAACATATATCATCTGTATATCTATATAAATACAAACATAAATGCATGCATACATATACTTATATGCATACAGATGCATGTTATTTACATGAAAGTTGAAAAAACACTAATAAAAGCAAAGCTAAAAAGCCACCTCATTACAAACAGAATGACTTTAACTTAAACGAGGGCGAGATCTATTGCATTTTCAATGCTTGTTTACTTTGGTTCCATCAAGAAGGCATTCAGATGTGTCACACATTTGCCATAAATTCTGAATGTTAGCACTCTAGTTGCACATTAGATCACTGTAGTAAAGCTACTGCTCACCAGGGACGTCTGCTGCTGGTATTCAAAGTGCATGTTTCAGTCTGCATGTCAGAATTTTTTTAATGAAATAGAAGAGGATTTGAGAAGTCACTCAAAATGATCCCTAATTTTTCTTTCTGAAGCACTAATCATACTTTCTATGGCAAAATTAACCCCCTCATGTTGTTCCTTTTTAAATTGAGTGTTTTCAGACTTACCACTTCATTCCAATCAAGATGGCTTCTGGTGTGCCATACTTTTGTCATAAGTAAGACTGTTAGCGCTCTAGTTGTTCTTTAGAACACTCTGGGACATTCTGTCACTGGGCTATACTTGGGGTACATCTGGGTGATATTTGGGCTACATTTAGGCTCTTTTGTCTCTGGTGGCCATCTTGGGAGACTGTATGTCAGAATTTTTTAATGAAATTGAAGAGTGTTTGAGAAGTCACTCAAAATGTGCCCTAATTTTTCTTTCTAGAGCACTAATCATAATTCATATGGCAAAATATACCCCCTCATTTTGGTCCTTTTTAAATTAAATGTTTTAAGAGTTACTACTTTATTCCAATCAAGATGGCTTCAGGTGTGCCATACCTTTGTAATAAGTAGGACTGTTAGCGCTCTAGTTGTTCTTTAGAACACTCTGGGACATTCTGTCATTGGGCTATACTTGGGCTACATCTGGGTGATATTTGGGCTACATTTGGGCTCTTTTGTCTCTGGTGGCCATTTTGGGAGACTGCATGTCAGAATTTTTTAATGAAATAGAAGAGGATTTGAAAAGTCACTCAAAATGTGCCCTAATTTTTCTTTCTGCAGCACTAATATTACCTTCTATTGCATAATATACCCCCTCATTTTGTTCCTTTTTAAATTAAATGTTTTAAGAGTTACCACTTTATTCCCATCACGATGGCTCCAGGTGTGCTATACCTTTGTAATAAGTAGGATTGTTAGCGCTCTAGTTGTTCTTTAGAACACTCTGGGACATTCTGTCATTGGGCTATACTTGGGCTACATCTGGGTGATATTTGGGCTACATTTGGGCTCTTTTGTCTCTGGTGGCCATTTTGGGAGACTGCATGTCAGAATGTTTTAATGAAATAGAAAAGGATTTGAGAAGTCACTCAAAATGTGCCCTAATTTTTCATTCTGCAGCACTAATCATACTTTCTATGGCAAAATATACCCCCTCATGTTTTTTCTTTTTAAATTAAATGTTTTAAGAGTTACCACTTTATTCCAATCAAGATGGCTTCAGGTGTGCCATACCTTTGTAATAAGTAGGACTGTTAGCGCTCTAGTTGTTCTTTAGAACACTCTGGGACATTCTGTCATTGGGCTATACTTGGGCTACATCTGGGTGATATATGGGCTACATTTGGGCTCTTTTGTCTCTGGTGGCCATTTTGGGAGACTGCATGTCAGAATGTTTTAATGAAATAGAAAAGGATTTGAGAAGTCACTCAAAATGTGCCCTAATTTTTCATTCTGCAGCACTAATCATACTTTCTATGGCAAAATATACCCCCTCATGTTGTTTCTTTTTAAATTAAATGTTTTAAGAGTTACCACTTTATTCCAATCAAGATGGCTTCAGGTGTGCCATACCTTTGTAATAAGTAGGACTGTTAGCGCTCTAGTTGTTCTTTAGAACACTCTAGGAGGCTGCAGTAGAACACAAAGGAATCAACTGACAGTCTCTGTCCTTGTTGGATGTACATGTTTTACTGAGAATGTCAGACTTCATTTTCACATGACTGAGAAAGATAATGTGAATTTACAGAAAATATGCTTTCAGTTTAGCTTATAGATCCCCTTCCAAACCACTGTGGAAAAATCATGAGATATTAGTTTTCTTTCAAACAATATTCATGATATCACAGCAGAAGGTTTTTTCACATGGTAAAATCACCTTAGAACCCACCACAATTCCTAAAACGAGTATGGTACAATCAACAAATGATTTATAATGTAACTAAAGTCCTAAAACCCTCTATTAACTACAATACTTTTTAATGAGGTGCTATCATGTATATTGGTCCCAAGATGGCTGCCAACACCTCTTGGATGAAGTGCTGACAGCCAATCAGATCAGATGTGTGGTTAGGCTCCGCCCAGATATATATCTTTTTTTGAACCTAAATTACTCAAAATCCACTGGAGCACATATATTGAGACCTAGCAAAGGCACATCGGGCTAACAGTCCCTACAATTTTGCCAAGTTTCGTGCAAATCCATTCAGCCGTTCGAGCTAAAAGTGAGGCCAACCGCCCTATGGAAATTAACATGGGAAAAACGCGTTTTGGGACCCCCCTTTTTTCTCGGCCCCTCCTTGATGAAACCCCCCCCAAATTGTCAGGGGCTGCTCAGAAACAAAATGTTCCATTTTCCTGAAAATTTTAGCCGATTCCGTCCACAAACGCCAAAGTTATTAGACATAGAATTTTCAAAAATCCCATAGAGAAAAAATCCTAACTATATATACCTACTGGCGACCGCCAGTAGGTAATATATATATCGCAAGAACCTGCCTCCTTCAAAGCCCCTTCCGTCGAGGAAAAAGCAGGCACGGACCACAAAGTAAGTGCTCAAATTTTCTTCTTTATTTCAGTCGTCCATAATGCGTTTCGTTCCGATGACCTCGGTTGCCAGTAGGTAGTTATAGTTACTACCTAGTTTCAGTAGGAAAAGCATTTTTTGATTTGCTTATAACTTTGGCGTGGTTTGACAAATCTTTGCGAAATTCTCCCAAAAAAAAGTCTATCCAGTTTAGCTCTGATCCTGAATGTTTGAGGGTGATTCATTAAGCATGGGCTGAGAAAAAAGGGGGTCCCAAAACATGTTTTCTTCATGTTAATTTCCATTGGAAATTTTGCGATGAGCTACAGCCCGAACTGCTGAACAGAATTACTCCAAATTTGCAAAAAGGTAGTGCTTGGATCAGAAAGCGACTTTTTTTTTAAACGGTGTAAATCCGTTCAGTATTTGCTGAGAAAATTGAAAAATAAAAGTTTCAATATCTGGGTGTAGCCTAAGTCCCGAGCACGAGCTTTACTGAGATTTGCTGCCACCACTCAAACCAGGAAGTGTTGGCAGCCATCTTGTGACTCGGTAGAAGCGAGTCTCCAGAAAACTGAGAAAAATATAAAACAAGATAAGGAGGCAGGGTCGAAGCACCCTGACCCCCTAGGCCTGCTTAGGGGGTCCCAGAAGGACCCCCAGGGCCAAAAAAAGCATAACAAAAAAAAGATTGGCCCAGTTCGCGCTGGGGTCGCGGGTTCTCGAGTTTTATTTTATTGAGGCCCCTGGGTGGACTAGATCTAAGGGGTATTCTTAAAAAAATATTAGCATGGGCTAACTGGGGCCCCCCACAGTCCCAGGGCTACACTTATGTTGGGAGGGGAGTTCAGTAGGCTGTGGAAATTATATCAGGAAAACAAAAAAACAAGGCGCCGTATTGCGGCCTTCCTTTAATATAATGCGGAATAAAGTTATTTATCATGCAGTGTTCACTGTTATCATGGATAGAGTCACTTTGTTTCAGGAAATTTATTAATATGTGGTAGGAAGTGTTCTCTATCCCGGGGCCTTTCTTAAAAAATAATAGCTGGGTCCCGCTGCCCTGGGGCTTCACTTATGTTGGGATGGGGGTGCAGCAGGCTGGGGAAATTATATCGGGAAAACAACATTGCGCCGTATTGCAGCCTTTCTTTAATATAATGCGGAATAAAGTTTACTTATTATGCAGTGTTCACTCTTATCATGGATAGAGTCACTTTGTTACAGCTAATGTATTATTATGTGGGAGGGCGTGTTCTGTATCTGTGCGCAGAACAAAATTAACGTTTAATTGGCTGTGGTGTTCCAAAAACAAGCTTAATGTTTATTGGCTGTGAACCATCGAAAGTAGAAGTGTTTCGTGTTATTCACTTCCCCTCCGCAGAGTAGCAAGGTCATCCAATAGCATCACATGTTGTAAGGAGGACCTTCCAGAGCTTAACGTTGATTGGTTGTGAACTATTGAAAGTGGAAGTGTTGCTAGGTATTCCCATCTTGGGAACGTTCTGTCATAGTGCTTAGAGGTTGCACGCTGTTCCGCTAACAAACCATGTAGTCATTTAAGAATATACAGGATAGTGCTATTATAATATACAGTACTGGTCTTATATATTCTATAGGGAGAAGGTGAATAGGAACCGCAATGGAGAAAAATAGAAATAAGAAAATAACATTCAGAAATGTAGGGTTTATCAAATGTTTAAAGTAAGAAAGTATGTATGAAAGCTATATTTTTTTAGACTTCAATTTCGTAAACTATGCTCACTGAAAAAATATCTGATCAAGAATGTTATAAAGCTTAATAAGCTGTATTTCAGATGGAGCCAAAAAATCTCCATTTCCTCTTCTGTTACAATAGGACAGTTTATTACAATATAACAAGTGACATCATTGTTACAGTAAAAAGAAAAGGAAAATAATGTTATGAATACAACAGAAGATCAACAACAAAATACTTTCGAGCTGTGAATATTTTCAGAGCTTCTTCTCTCCGGGACTTTGAAATGTTTGATCTTCGTGGCGATGGGTCATAGACTCCTCTGCGATCATTATGACTGTGAAAATGATAATATACATACAGTATATGATCAAAACAGGGAACAGACTAAAAACCGGAAACTGTTGACGTTGCTTATATATCTTTACTCTCTCCACCAACGGGTCATGAACTCCTCTGAGGTCACCATGACTGTTCATATTATAATATACATATTGGCAGTATATGATCCCCAGGGGAAAACAGACTAACAACTGGAAGCTGGTGATGTTAATTATAAATCTTTAGGGTTTGCAGCGACGGATCACCAACACCTCTGAAGTGAAGTACAGTGTCAATATTATAATATAGAAAGTCACAATATATAAGCTGAAAGCAGCCAGAAAAGGAGCAATGTTTGCTGTAATCTGTCTGTTTCTGAACACAAGTTGCTGACATTACAGAAAAAAGGCAAAACATGTAATAAACACTTTTTTCTAGATATAAATGTTTAAATATTGTCAAATAGCTACGCATTATAAATATCTACTATACCATACACAAAAAACGTACAACTCCGGAATATGCCTGCAAAACATGAATCCAACGCTAGAAAAGGGAACCTCCATCACGTATAGAGCTAGTGAATCAATCACTCAAACATGTATGCACAGAGTCACACACCTCCCATGTACCCACACACACACTCAGGCACCCATGCAAATACTCTGGTAACCAATCAATAACCCATATAGACACTCATGTAGCTACTAACCAACCCATGGGGCAGATTATACAACAGCAGACAGAATGATAGAGACATTCACACAGTTTAGTCACTAACCCATGCATTCAATAAGACATATGTAAAAACTCACTTAAACAGTCAGTGACGCACCTACTAAAACCTCCATTCAGACACTTATACACCCACTCATTCTTAAATACACCTTGGCATATATATAATCCATATTTAAACTTTATAAAAACATACAGTCACTGGATTATGTCATCAGTGATGTCATTTGAGATATATGTCATCAGTGATGTCACTGCCCATGTCCTTTCACACAAGTCTTTATTCGGTACATTAACCATAAAAGACATCACAAAATAAAAACAAACATTTTAAAACGTACAATACATTATTAAAACCAACATAATACATACTTGCAAGATACATAATAATTTTCTCTAGTTGTTCAAAATAAGAAAGAAAGAGCGATATTTCTACAGACGCACTTTAAGGAAAAAAAAGAAAGACCGACCATGCTATGAATTTTTGCGTTTCAGCTAGACATATAATGAACTAGGAAAGAAGTCACATATGCTCAATATAGATATAGGACCATTACCTATTTGAGGCTGCCAGGATTGGAGAAAAGGAACCACATAGTTAGACCTAAATTTAACAAGTACCAGATCGCCCACCAAGTCCTTGCGTAGAGGTCCTAGCCAGCCCACCCTTCTGACACTAAGTATGGTCCCATCAATATTTGGCGGTAGAGGTCTGTTTTTGGTTAGCCAAAATGAGACCTTGTTTCTAAGGTCCGTATGGCTTTCATGTTTCCCCCTTGTAAGTTCAGGTACTCCCGAAAGCACACACACAATAGGGGCGGCCTCTGGAGGCAAATGTAGATGCTTAGAAGTGGGCGACATTTTGTTACGAATGACCATGGTTTCCTTATTTAAAGGCAATTGTTTATTTAGCCCTACTGTAGGGCGGGTGCTATGTACAATTTTGACAAGGGGATCCAAGTTTTTCACATGCCGAGTTGCTGACTGATAATGGGTGGTCTTGCTTTGTACGGGGTTTTCGGGCAATTGTGTGGCTACTAAAGGCTGTAATTGAGTGGATGTGGATATAGTTTTTACAGGTAATGAATTGGCCTTAATTGCTTCCTCGACGGCCATAAGCCTATTCCCTAAACTGACCATTTTGTCCATCAGGGGGGATAATGTAGTCTTAATTATGTTCTCGATTGAAGCCAGAAAAGAAGCGTGAATAGGTGGATTCAATGTGTCAGTGATAGAAGTATTAGTAGATACAGGATGAGGATTTGGTTTCTGTAGCTTGGCCCGTCTCCCAAGGTGTTTGACCCCTTCTCGCTTCCTTTTGGCAATGATAGGCTGAGTAGGCTTGGCGATCAATGCCAAAGGCGAGTTTACTTTTGATCGTGTTAAAGGGGGCTCATCCTGTGTACTAGGGGTTAGTTGGGGTTGATTGCAAGGCCAAGGGCTAATATTTGATATGGCGCAGATGGGTGGATTAGTTTTCACATTGACAGGTTTCACATGTTCATACGTAGTTTTACACAGGTTGTTTAGTTCCTCCAGTAATGATATCTCGGGAGCAGGATCAACAAACTGTAAAGGAGAGTACATATTGAGCGAACTATCCAGGGCGGGAGATCGCTCTAATCGCTCTAGGTCCCTAACAATGGGGAGCGTTACCTTCTTTAGATAGTGGTCCAATGTTCCTCTGATCATGCCACAATGCGCGGCATCATTCCTGAAAGCCTCCGTGCAGGTGAAGACATCAGCCATCTTTCCAATATAAACAGTTCAGTGATGCCACTTTGTAGACAAAATAGGAGGGACCTATTTGTTAAGGGGGATATGTAAATGGAAACAGTACCTTTAGTGCTTATTCCGCATCTCCTCGAGCTGAGCCAAGGGAAATGGCCCCGCCCTGACCTCCTCTGGCCTTAGATGGCCCCGCCCTTGTCCCGGGCTTCTCCAGGCGCCGACCCGCGCACGACTCGCGGGGCGAGAGGGCGCAGGGTGATTTGTAGCGCCTCCAGGCGCTCTCGTGACGCGTGTGTTCAGCGCCGCCCCCGGGTCTGCTGGGGATTGTAGGCGAAGGGAGTCTCCTGGCTTTCGTGTCTGCCAAGGTTCTGCCGAGATTCTGCAGTTTTCCTCACGGCGTGCAGCAGCGCCAGGAGCAGATGCCGCCTGCGCTGTGTTGGACTTTGCTGTGGTTCCCCCCACTGCCCATGTCATGAATGATGTAATATGTGACGTCATCAGCAGTGCATTGCGGGGGTGCGAGTTATAGTTAGCTGAACTAACTATAACGGTAAAATTTCTATGGGTTTGAACAAGTGAAATGTCCAGCTAACTATAATGCCCCTGAAAAACCTATGTTTTTTTCAGTGAATATATATATATATATACCGTGAACAAGGCATTTGTAATGTCGAAACACGTAGGATATCGTGCGTCTGGGTCTATATGTGCAAAATTATTTTCCAAAATTAAAAAGTATAAAATAATCCATTTTTGAACCTGAATCGAGTGCGGCCCATTTTCCTGGGAGACTGGGGAGTTTTGCAAAATTGTGAGCGGCCTTGGCTTTTGACCGCAGGAGTTACGCACCGCAGAAGAGCGCTGCGTGGGCTGGGAAAGAAAAGCTGTTCATATATATATATATATATATATATATATTACCTACTGGCGGTCGCCAGTAGGTATATATAGTTAGGATTTTTTCTCTATGGGACTTTTGAAAATTCTATGTCTAATAACGTTGGCGTTTGTGGACGGAATCGGCTGAAATTTTCAGGAAAATGGCACATTTTGTTTCTGAAAATTTGGAAGGGTTTCGTCAAGGGGGGCCGAGAAAAAAGGGGGGTCCCAAAATGCGTTTTTCCAATTCATTTTTCCATAGGGCGTTTGGCCTCACTTTTAGCTCGAACGGCTGAATGGATTTGCACGAAACTTGGCAAAATTGTAGGGAATGTTAGCCCGATGTGCCTTTGCTAGGTCTCAATATATGTGCTCCAGTGGATTTTGAGAAATTAACATTTTAAAAAACAGATATATCTGTGACAGAGTCCCGGGTAGCGCTCCGGTTCGCGAACTTTTCGCGTAACGGAACTTTGCGAAGCGAAGCTGATTGGCTCTCCGGTGTCTGTCAACATTCTAAACAGTCCGGAACGGCCGCCATCTTGTCTCTCGGTAGGATCGAGAGACAAGAGGAGGAGAAAAACGAAGGGGGAATTTAATGAAAGGGGGCAAGGTAGACCCCTCTTGACCCCCTAGGAATGATGTTGGGGTTATTAAAGGGTCCCGTGGGACAAATAAAAAAAAATTATTTTTTGCGGTAGAAGCGCTTTTCGGTTCGTGAACCGGGTAGCGAACTGGGACGCGAAACGGGAACTCGCCATTTTGTGTTTCGTTTTAATTAAATTACAAGATGGAGGAAAAACAATGTGAGAAATGGGTATAAGGGGGTAGGGGAGACGTATCCTGACCCCCTATGTTTTCTGAGGGTGGCTGAGGATGCTCATATATGTTGATACTTGTCTTCCAGCGGCTGCGCGTGAGCGTTTTTTTTTTTTTTTTTGCTTCGTGACGTCTGTTAATGTTCGATTCGAAGGAAATCAGGAAGTGTTGACCGCCATTTTGACACTGCGAGTAAATATATTGTTAAAAATAATTGTTATAAATTAATCCGTATTGATAAACATTGTCTGCGCCATCTTGCTTTTTTTGCAATGCCACACTTTTGTCGTGCACGGTAGCCATTTTAGATGCCTTGACCAGACCCACTCTCTGCACACCGCCGATTCTCAGCATGGCTCCCCACCCTCGCAAGCATCTCCCCCACGCACTGGTCACCCCCGCTCTCTCTCTCATGCATGGGCCATAAACCTCCCCCCATCTGCGCTGCTCTTCCCTGAGAATTACCCTGTGCCCGCCCGACACCTCCCTTTCACCCTATTCACTACCGCACCCTCTGACACTCCTCTTCCTCTGTGTCTGATTGTCCAGGCCGGTCCCAGGCTATCACCTAGCCTTGCGGATGTAGTTTATGGCCTCAACTGTAAAGAATCACCCCTCTTCAAAGGAGTTACAGTAGATCAAGGCCCCCACCCCATGAGATCCGTCACATCACACGCGTTCCTACTATCTGATAATGATCCTGTATTGTGATTGGGGAGGGGATTCTCACTGTGAGGGTGTGTGGGACCGAGCCTGAAGCGGAAGATTCCAGGGATGCCTTTTTGTACATCAAAGTCTTCACAATTATGTGTCACATTAAAAATATATAGCACTCCAACAAAGTAGTAGGATTATAACACTTTAATAACTTATAAATATATACAACGCACCAAAAACAGTAAACACGTTAAAAAAATAATTTTTAAACAAAGCAACAATGGGCTGCTGTGAGGTGGCGTCAGTAGCGGCCTGTTGTGCGAATAGTCCGAAGGCAGCACAACGCGCTGAGATCTGGACCGCACCCAGGGGATGTCCTTTACTTGCCGCACTGGTCTTGGCATCCTACAATGCTGCACCGAAAAACGGCGTGGGACGCCCCGGGGGGGGGGGGGGGGAGCCGGCGTGAACGGGCCTCCCCAGGTGGAGGCTCGTCTGCTGTAGTGGGGCGCCCCTTTACCGTTTCAGTTGCCATTCAGCGGTTTTTCGCCCGCTTTTGCTGCACTGTGCCTCATCCGCCATTCAGCTGTTTACCGCCCGCTCTTGCGGCTACAGCGTCTCGTCCACCATCCAGTTGAGTTGCGCCCGCTCTTGCGGCTACAGCGTCTCACCCACCATCCAGTTGAATTGAGCCCACTCTTGCGGTGCAGCGATAGGCGGCTGCCACAGGACTCTTAAAATGGTGGCCGGCTCTTCGGATTTGGGCCTGGTCCACTAAAATGGCCCTGGGACACATTTGAACTCGGACATTTGCCTGCTAGGGCTTGGCCCCATTCTGAAAGCGTCCCCTCAGCCTTGAAGATTCTACAAAAGTCATCGGGGCCCCCGACTCCCGCAGGCTTCCGGTGGGGAGCGGCTGCCATGATTGCTTGCGGAATGGCCACGACGGAGCTACGAGATGGTGGTGCTCTCATGCTGACGCCAGCTTCAGTCTGAAACATCCAGAAACACTGTAGACTATCAATTCGATGAGTTCCGGTGGAGCCCCAACGTGACCCGGTAGGGAAGAACTTGTCCTCCCCTTTTTGAGTGATGGTTCTTGTTGCCTGTCCCCTCTGTTGTCATCTAACGGAACCTTTTTGGATTGCCGAGTGAGAAAAAAAAAGGTGGGGCTTTCATCGTTTGGGAAAAAAAAATGTTTCAATCCAATGAAAAGTGTTATTTTTAGGTCATATGATCAAGCATTTCATCATTAGGAAACCAAAAGTAAAATGAACCAATGAAAAGTTTTATAAACAAGTCACATGACCTGTTATGCGGCTTTGGGCTATAAAAAGCCTACAAAATCTGTTGGCCTGTGAGGCGGCGTCAGTAGTGGACCGATGTGCGAATAGGCCGAAGGCAGCACAACGCGTCGAGATCCGGATGGCACCGAGGTGGTGTCCAGCAAGTTGCCGCACTGGTGTGGCTATCCTACAATGCTGCGCTGAAAGACGGCGTGGGGTGCCCGGGGGGGGAGGCGGCGCAAACTGGCCTCTCCCCCCTCCATAGGTGGAGGCACCTCATGTGCAGTGCGGCGCCCTTTGCCGTTTCACTCGCCGTTCAGCATAGTTGCTCCCGCTCTTGCGGCACAGTGCCTCACCCTCCATCCAGCTGAGTTTCGCCCGCTCTTGCGGTACAGTGACTCGCCCGCCATCCAGCTGAGTTTCCCCCGCTCTTGCGGTACAGTGACTCACCCGCCATCCAGCTGAATTTCGCCCACTCTTGCGGTACAGTGACTCGAACGCGCCGAGATCCGGATGGCACCGAGGTGGTGTCCAGCAAGTTTCACTGGTGTGGCCATCCTACAATGCTGCACCGAAAGACGGCGTGGGGTGCCGGGGGGGGGGGGGAGGCGGCGCAAACGGGACCTCATCTGCAGTGGGGCGCCTCTTAGCGTTTCACTCGCCTTCCAGCTGAGTTCCGCCCGCTCTTGCGAGATACGTATGCAGTTTTGAAGCACATGGCGGGCGGGGACGAGTACTGATTGAACATTTGGACATAACTATTGATATTAAGTTCTGATGTGTTATTGATTACTGTACTATTGAAAGATAGAATTAACGTCACTCATGGTACTTGCCCGCAAATGTATATCTAGATAATTTTATTGTAACTGGCCCTGTCGTACTTTAATTATAAAATGTACGTCCACCGATTCCGCAACTGTTAGACACCTTAGTTCTTGCAACCTAATGGCCCGCCCGTTACGTTCTTCTACAGTGTAAATGTCCCCTCATCATATACTATTCCAGTTTGCTCCGTGGCCGGCCCACGTGGTTATAGGCCCGTATTTGTATACTGACATTTTCACAATAAAGGTTTTTAAAACAAAACATGGTAGTAGTACCTTTTTTGGTAAAGTTTTGAATAATAGCTACTGTTTTCGAATCAGTAAAAGGCAAGTGAAATAAAGCAGCCCGATTACATGACGGTTAAAAGGTATAATACGCAGGAACGCAGTAAAGATAAATGGTCAAGGGCTGTTGTGTTTTCCACTCCTGCAACATAAAGTGATCGATAAGAATCCGATATTCATGCCTATCAGCGACTAAGACAGCAGGCCGAGCCTCTTTTGCTCAACGGCTCCCTCATGGGACAAAGAAACGCCCTTTTTCTCTAAATAGGAATATTTTACTTGCAGGACAGTTGTAAATTTCCCGGGAAAATACATTAGCCTGGAACATTGTTAGTGATGAACTGTAAATGCATCTGGGTCCTTTGCTTTACAAGTCAGAGTGAGAAAAAAAAAGGTGGGGCTTTCATCATTTGGGAAAAAAAAATGTTCGAAAGCAATGAAAAGTGTTATTTTTAGGTCATATGACCAAGCCTTTCATCATTAGAACAACAAAAGTAAAATGAACCAATGAAAAGTTTTATTAACAAGTCACATGACCTGTTATGCTTACGTTACGCGCTGCGCGCCGCGCTCTGGATCTTTTCCGGGAAGCTGCGCCTCGCGCACCTGAGCACTTCCGGGTGCGCTAACGCGGCGCGTCATATGACGCATTACGCGACAACGCAGGTCCAGAATATAGTCAAAATGTCTCCACCAACCAGCGGTTGGAACACAACCCCTTTCAGCAGTCCAAAAAGTTCTGTTAAATGACAAGAGAAGGGACAGGCAACAAGAACTATCAATCAAAGAGGGGAGGGCAAGTTCTTCTCTACCGGGTCACGTTGGGGCTCCACCGGAACTGATCGAATTGGTAGTCTACAGTGTTTCTGGATGTTTCAGACTGAAGCTGGCGTTAGCATGAGAGCACCACCATCTCGTGGCTACGTTGTGGCCATTCCGCGAGCAATCATGGCAGTCGCTCCCCATCGGTAGTCTACGGGAGTTGGGGGTCCCGGTGACTGTTGTAGAATCTTCAAGGCTGAGGGGACTCTTTTGGAAATGGGGCCCATGCCCTAGCAGTCAAGCGTCCGAGTTCCACGGTTGCCCAGAGCCATCTTTGCAGGCCAGGCCCAAGTCTGTGGAGCCGACAGCCATTTCGTGAGCTCCGTAGCAGCCGCCTGTCGCTGTACCGCAAGATTGGGTGCAATTCCGTTGGATGGCGGGTGAGACGTTGTAATAGCAAGAGCAGGCGCAATTCAGCTGGCCGAGCGAGGCACTGTGTCGCAAGAGCGGGCGCAAGTCAGCTGGTCGAGTGAAGCGCTGGGGTGTAGCTGAGAAACCTCCACCTGGGGAGGTGGGGGAGGCTCGTTCGCGCCGCCTCTCCCTTCTAATTCACCCCACGCCGTCTCCTGGCGCAGGTATATGTGATGGTCGGACCAGGGCACCGCAGGACGTGTCTTCAGGTCAAACGGATTGTGGGACAAGGTGTGGAGCAGGCGCAATTATCTCGGGGGCCTCCGTCAAGCGGTTCAGGGAGGCACTGCATCACATTGTTTTCCAATGCAGTCAGGTCCACAAACAGCCCCCACTTACTTTGAGAATAGTGAAGCTGCAGCAGGTGCAAATAAGCTTCAAACAGTGTTACAAGCGCTGCTCTGAACCCTCAACTATGGCACCCAACATCCAGGACTTATGCCATTTGTGCAAGGCAGTGACATCGAAGCATCTCAGGGACCAAGCAACATACCATATCCAGAGTCCTTCCCACAACCTCTGCCTTCCTTCTTACCTAGTTATTGTCCTTTCACTCCCACTCCAGGCTTTTAGTCTGTGGATGGAAAACCATGAACCTACACTCACCTATGAAAATCTTACTATTGATGGTTTATTTTGAGCCCAAAATACAAAGGCTTGTTTGGATCGATGTTGCAGCAGGCTGCCATGTAAATAGTTATTTAATAAAACTTTTTACTCTGTTACTTTGCTGGTGTGTTGTATATATTTACAATATTTGCATAGTGTTTGTGGTTATTTTGGGTGGCGTGGGCTGCGGAGCCGAGCTGTCTTGCAGCCATCAGGGTGTCGAGCTCAGTTCCTCTCACTAGTTTCGTATTTGTCATGAGGGGTTGTTCATAATGTTTCTATTTTAGCGAGGTCAAAAAGAGATCCCATTAGTGGCCTACTGATTTTGCTTGATTCCTTTTGTTTTTTAACGATTTTTCACTATCTGCAAAGACTAAACAGAGTATTGCGACTCTGTGCTTGTTTGTAAATAGAGAATGAACCAAAGAGAACCAATTCCAAAACAATAAATGCTAGGATAACAATCAATCAAATGGAGAGGGAAGCAGGCACGACGGATTACAACGGGGGCAAAGGCCTGTGTTACCTACCCTTCACTATCTGCAAAGAGAGAATATTCCTAAAAGAAAAGAGGAGGGGGGGGCAGCGTTCAAAGCACATCATCGTGCATAAATACGAAAATGTTTTTACCTACCACGTGCTTGACATTTTACAGCTTTTGATATTTGCTTTTAAAAAACCATTGAAATTCACTGAAAAAACCATAGGTTATAGACCATTTATAGTTAGGAATTAGCATTTACAAAACCTTGAAAATTCACTGAAAAAACCATAGGTTATAGACCATATATAGTTAGGGATTAGCATTTACAAAACCTTAATTTACTCGCACAAAACCATTTAAATTCGCATATATAGTTAGTTGCACTAACTATATATCGCGCACCCGCAATCCACTGCTGATGATGTCACATATTACATCATTCATGACATGGTCAGTGACATCACTGATGACATCACTGTCAATGTCCTATAATTCACATGCTAGTATACATACCCACAATTTTGGAGATGTGCAAAAAGCTACTGTTTCTAAATTCTCGATTTTGTTTCCATTTTATAAATATATAGGTGTCTTTGATACCTATTTTTCACTCTTTATATTTTACCAAATGAATTGCTATATACCCATTACACAATGAAAAACCATTGCAAGACGCTGCACAGTTATTGGCTCTGGGTTCCTCGGGCTCTTGGTGAACCTACAAGTCCTATATATACCCACAACAAGAAGAGCCCAGCTGATGTAATGGTATATTGAATTAAAAAAATCTGTCATACTTAGAAGAAGTTACAAGTGGAATTGTTGGCATAAATGGCTGTTTCTTTCCACTCACTTTCAGTTTTTCTTATTTATAACTATTAGTTTCTATTAAAATACCTTGAAGGATCTACACAAATGAACCCTTTCTGAGTTCAGAATTGTTTCTACTTTCATAAATCCATTATTGCTTTCATATCCATTCCTACCACTAATGGGCAGGAGGTTGAAAGCACAAAAAGTAGCAAAAATAGGCCATTGCCCAGTAAAATGCCAAAACTGTGTAAAACATTTTTGATAGTCTGACAAAAATCTGTTGTCCCTGAAAGTTTGGAAGATGGTGATTTCAGCACCACTAACCCTTTGTTGATATCAATTACAGAGAAAAAAAACAGATGCATTCTTCTGCAGTACAATTTAACTAGGGGTGGGCGGAATTTGTGTAATCTCGTTACGCAAATCTCTGCGAAACGGTAAAATATCTCCGAGAACGCGCAGAAATTCCTCGAACACGCAGAATTGTCTGTTCACAATGCTTTTTTACTGTTTGCAATTGCTGTTTGCGTGCTCGGGGGAAATATCTTGCGAACACGAATTTGAGAACGCGAACAAGCAAAAAATTGTGCGAAGACGCGGAACGCAGAATTTTTGGCAACTTCGTGCTCTCCGCGGGACGCTAAATTACCCAAATTCCGCAAACGGAACAGAATTTACTGCCCAGGCCTAATTTTCACCCCCCAAAAAAATGTTGCATTATATTGGCAAATTCCTGGGTCCCCTCATGGAGAATCCACAAACCTTGGGAATCAATAAAATTCCGATGATGTTAGGAGAAAAGGGCGCAAATTTGGCATGGCTACCTTATGTGGACAAAAAGGTAAAGGGGCCTGACTACAAACTAAACCAAATAGCCAAAAATAGGCTTAGCACAAGGGGGGAGGTCTAGCAGGGAAAGGGTTAATGATATCTGTGGCCGATAAAACTTTGCCAAAAAATAATGAATACGTGCCGGCCTTTGATTGGCTATCAACATTTCAACCAGGAAGTGTTGGCAGCCATCTTGGGACTCCGCTTCAGCTGAGTCCCACTTAAAATGTAAAAAGAAAAGGGAAGAGGGCAGGTTAGCAATACTGTGACCCCCAAGAATTGATCGTGGGGTTCCCCTGGAAACTGACCAAGGCACAAAAGAATTTGTTTTAAAAAATTCAGCAAATTTGCAACATTTGTGAATTTGCAGCAAATAAAACTAGTGCGGGCTCCCGGGGCCACTCCTATTCATGCACGTTGATCCCTGGGGACCACCAACTCCCTAGAGCTTCATCAATTAAAAAGGAGAGGGGAGCACAGGTCCTCCTCAGTGCTCTCTATAAGCCCAGGGAACACCACATCCCCAGGGCAATCACACATTGTTGGGGTGCCACACGGAGCCCCCGAGCACCAGGGTCCACCACCTCCCCAGGGCTAATTAACATTAAATGGAGGTCTGCGGACACCCCAGTGCCCTGAGGACCACCACCTCCCTGGGGCCATGAATTGGTGATGGGCCACATGGCCTCCCACTCCCAGGCCGTTCTCGGCCTGGGGACCACCACCTCCCTGGGGTAGCCCATGGACAAAAAAGCAGGGGCCCATGGCCCCCCTTCTGTAGCCATACATGGCCCTGAGGACCACCACCCCCAGGGCTTGCCGGCTCTTGCTGTATCCTGGGGTGCCCAACCCCCGGGAGATAGCTATTCACTTATGCTTGGCAGGAGCATTGACAGCTCCCATCAAGCATAGGCAAACACTCCAGTTCCAGCAGCCGGGATCATTCAAATTGCTCCAATGCACTAGCGGTTGAGGTTTCATCTCTTTTCCTGCCCACAGACATGTGGACAGAAAAAGAGATGAAACAGGTTGCTCCTGCTCTGAGGGAGCTGCCTTTCCAGTAGGTCCCTCCATGCAGCAGCAAATGCCGGCTCCAGCAGGAGGTGGCGAGACGACTAGGATGGCAGGGACCTTGAGGCTCCCCCTGCCATCCTGTAAAAGAGCAAAATAAAGGTGAGAAATGTGCAGAAAGAGGCAGAATAGAGGTCAGAAATGAGCAGATGAAAGGCAGAGTAATGGACAAAAATGAGCAGAGAGATTCAAAATAAGGGGCAGAAATGCGCTGGAGGAGGGAGAATAAAGGTTGGAAACAAGCAGAAAGAGGCATAATAAAGGTTAGAAAGGAGCGAAAGAAGCAGAATAAAGGTCAAAAATGAGCAGAAAGAAGCAAAATAAAGGTCAGAATCTAGCAGCAAGGGGCAAAATAAGTTGAGAAACAAGCAGAAAGAGGCAAAATAAAGGTGAGAAACAAGCAAAAAGAGGCAAAATAAAGGTCAACTAAAAGCAAAAAGAGGCAGAATATAGGTCAAATATGAGCAGAATGAGGCAGAACAGAGGTCAGAAACGGGCAAAAAGAGGCAGCATATAGGTCACAAAGGAGCAGCAAGACCCAGAATAAAGCTCAGAAACTAGCAGAAAGAGTGGAGAACCGGGCCTTATGGGCCGGGGCGGCGCAGGGCACACCTTAATCCCCGGGCTCACCTGCCTTGTTACTAACAGAGACACGAGACACTCCGTTGAGCGTGGAAGCCAGGTTTTTTAGCTCCAGCTAAGCACAGTTGTCCTAGAAGAACATACAGAGTGTAAGTTCTAAGGAGACCGCCTCTTCAGTCCGTGGCGTACAATCTCTTACAATAAACACATTTACAATATCCCACTCCCCACACACACAAAACGAACCAATAGGAAAAGTTGGAAAACAGTTATCAGGTATTCCAGTATACGTCTCTTTTTCGGACCCCGTGTGTCACCCCTCCCAACAAATTAATCATTGATGGTGTTCACAATCCCCTCTTGCAGGTGGAAGGACATGCTGGTGTATCTCAAAGGATAGTTGTGTAATAGGAGCATACAAGGAGAGAATAGCGAAGGCCAATCGGATAAGATAGTATAAGGGAAGAATAGGAGAGGGTAAATAGTCGGCCGAGACAGGGATAAAACAAACCAGACATGGATTAGTGAACTCGGCCAGACCCTGACATCGGGTTTCATGAACAAGGACAATAGAGTTACTTTTTAACTAAAAAGACACGTAGCAGCTGGAAAAGCAAAAGCATCGCGTTCGCCGTGCCGCCTGAGTGAGGGCAACACAAAATGGCGACAGGACGCAAAATGGCGGCTTGATACGGGACAAAATCTGAAATCGCAGAACCTCATGAGGCAAAATAGAGGTTGGAAATGATCTTCAAGAGGCAGACTGAAAGTCAGAATCGAGCAGAAAGAGGCAGAATAAAAGTCAGCATTGAACAGAAAGAGTCAAAATAAACATGGGAAATGAACAGAAAGGCGGAGAATAAATGTCCCAAACAAGCAGAAATAGGCAAAATAAAGGTCAGCAAGAACCAGAAAGAGGCAAAGTGAAAGTGAAAAACGAGCAGTAAGAGGGAGAATAGAGGTCAGAAACAAGCAAAAAGAAGGAAGGTAAAGGTGAGAAACAAGCATAAAGAGAAAAATAAAGGTCAGCAACGAGCAGAAAGAGGCAAAAAAGGTGAGAAACAAAATGAAAGAGTATGAATAAAGGTAAGAAATGAGCAGAAAGAGGCAAAATAAAGGTAAGAAATTAGCAGAAAGAGGCAAAATAAAGCTCAACAAAAAGTAAAAAAGAGGCAGAACATAGGTCCGAAAGAGGCAGAATAAAGCTCAGAAACGAGCAGAAAGTTGCAGCGTAAAGGTGAGAAACGAGTAGGAAAAGGGTAAAGGTCACAATCGGGCAGAAAGAGGCAGAATAAAAGTCAGCAATGAGCAGAAAGAGGCAAAATAAAGGTCAGCAACAACCAGAAAGAGGCAAAATAAAGGTGAGAAAAGAGCAGAATGAGGGAGAACAGAGGTCAGAAACAAGTAGAAATATAAAGGTGAGAAACTAGCAGAAAGAGGAAAATAAAGGTCAGCAACTTGCAGAAAGAGGAAAAAAGGTAAGAAACAAGCAGAAAGAGGATGAATAAAGGTAAGAAACACACCTTAAGAGGGAAAATAAAGGTGAGAAACTATCATAAAGAGGCAAAATAAATGTAAGAAACTAGCAGAAAGAGGCAAGATAAAAGTGAGAAACAAGCAGAAAAAGGTAGAATAGAGGTCAGAAATATGCAGAAGGAGGGATGATAAGGGTGAGAAACGAGCTGACAGAGGGAAAGTAAATGTGAGCAAAGGTGAGAAAGAGTCAAAAAAGGTGAGAAACTAGCAGAAAGAGGCAAAATAAAGGTTGGAAATTAACAGAAAGTGGCAGAACAAAGGTCAGAATTGAGCAGAAAGAGGTCAAATAAATGTCAGAAACAAGCTTGCAGAGAATTGCTGAGACCTCATCGGAGGGCCTCCTGGCAAACTGCTGGATGAGGGATGAAGTCTCATTGGCTGCTGAAGATCGCTGGCAAAGAAACCCTCTTGTTGTGACAAGTATGCCCCCTATAGCAGGATTGCTGAGACGTGGTCAGAGGACCCACCCCCTTTCTCAACCACTTGTCACAGGGACCTCAAGGAATACTACAGGTTTGGGGATGAAGTCTCCTTGGTTGCTGAGGGTCACTGGAGGCCAAGGACTGCTATTGTTGTGGCAAGTCAGTCCCCCACAGCCAGATTGCTGAGGCATTGTTAGAAGCCCCACCCCCTTTATCAACCACTCTGCACAGGGGCCTCCTGGCACCCTACTGTTTGCGGGATGAAATCCCCTTGACTGCTAGGGGTCGCTTGGGGGCAAAAAACCCTTTGTTGCAACTAGAAAGTCCCTCAGAGCGGGATTGCAGAGATTTCATCAGAGGCCCCATCCCCTTTCAAAACTACTCTGCACAGGGGCCTCCTGGTGCTCTACTCATTGAGGGATGAATTCAGTGCCGAAAACCCCTATTGTGAAAAGTAAGTCCTCCACAGTGGGATTGTTGAGACATCATTAAAAAGCCCTGCCCCCTTTCTCAACCACTCTGCACAGGGGCCTCCTAGTGCACTATTAATTTGGCGGCTGAAGTACCCTTGGCTGCTGAGGTTCGTTGGGGGCCAAGAACCCTTATTTTTGCCACAAGTGAGTCCCACAAAAGAGGATTGCTGAGGCGTCATTGGAGGATTCTCCCCCTTTCTCAACCACTCTGCACAAGGGCCTCCAGGCGTACTACTGGTTGGGGGAGAAAGCAAGCTTGCCTGCTGAGGGTCAATGGGGGCCATGAAACCCTATTGTTGCCACAGTTCAGTCTCCCACAGCCGGACTGCTGAGACATTGTCAAAGGCCCCGCCCCTTTCTTAACTACTCTGCAAAGGACCCAGGTCTCCTGGTGCACTAAAGGTTGTGGCCCTGGTTGCTCGTGCTCAATCGCACCTACCTATGGTGGAGGGTGGCATTTATTGGTAACAATGCGATATCCGCAGAATGTGGAGTTGATAAATTCCGCAAACTCTGTGAGAGAAGAGGAATTTTACACACAGGCCCATTCACATACCCACTCAGAGACTTAAACACCCACTCATCGATCCACTAAAACACTCATGTACCCACTACCCGACCCACTTAGACACTTAAGAAGGTACTCACAGACCCATTCTCAGACTCACACAATGTCTCACAGACCCACTCTGACATTCACTCAGACATTGAAGCACCCATTCCCTCTCCCACGCAAAGTCTCACACAACCACTAACCTACCTATACAGCCACTCACACATCCACTCTAAGCTAGAAAATCTCATGGGAGAGGAGTTGGCCTTGCGGCTAGGGCAGTTGACCTCCATTCTGGGGAACCGGGTTCGAGTCTCTGCAAATATGCTGAACATCCTGTGACTCTGGGCAAATCATGTAATCTCCCTGTGCCTAACAAAAATTAATGTGTCCTCATGTAAAAAAAAAGAAATTACAAAAAACGCTGAAATTCACTGAAAAAGGCAAAGGTTACAGGGACATTATAGATAGGAAATACAATTTAAAAAACCTTAGAAAAATCTTTGAAAGAAACAAAGGTCACAAGGACGTTATAGTTAAGCTCACATTTAACACCAGAGAAATTTAGAAGTTATAGTTACCTAAGCTAACTATAACTTATGCCCCCACAATGCACTGCTTATAACCTCACATATTACATCACTCATAACAAGGCCAGTGATATCAGTGAGACATCATTGATGACATCACAAATGAGGTACATGCCAACCTTAGGATATAAAATTGCCCAATGCTTTTGATCGTATATTTCACAGTTAGCTTCATATGTTGACAGGTAAAAATGTAAATCTGTAGACATAACAATATTATGATCATTACATAAGATCACATCACACTAAGTGGGCTATTTTCCGCAAGTCTACATGTAACACATGATCAAAATTAAGCATATTCAATGTGTTGGCATGCCACATATTAAAAGGTAATTGCTGTAGTGAAGGTTTAAAGACAAATACATTTTTTACATCTGTAACATGAATAGACTGCCCCAAGAGAGAGCCCCATATCAGAGTTCCCCACCTTGCTTAGCGAGTATAATGCACAGTTGCACTTGATAATGGCCATGAAATATTAAATCATATAAACAATAACAGAGAATATGCCACTGCTAATACTGCATGGACACCGCAATGATGCCCAGGTGGGCATATTGTCCATATTTGCGCTGCACATGTACTGCAGTTCACATTCAACTAAACGTGCAATGAGTCTCTAATCCGTACTTATGTCAAATCAGTGGTAACAGATCACACAGTAACGTTATTACTCAGTTGCGTCATATGAGTGGTGACAAATCACAGAATTACATTAATAGCAATCTGTAAAATAATAACATAGCAGATACAAGAATTGCATACAGTGTATTCCAGTCATCCACAAAACCATTCAAATCAATTAGCATAGGATGCATATGATGCAATGTTTATAGCCACCATTAAACTATTAAAATATAATTGACAATTGCCATAATTGTCTAGCATGCACAAAATTATGCATAGAAAAGAGGATTTAGCAGGCACATGCTATGAGTAACGGTTTAAACAAATTCCGCAAAGCCATAAATGCAACTGCACAGACAATCAAAAAAGGGATACACATAAAGAGCCCTGGGATCAGTTATGAAACACATCATAAATCTCCTAAAAGAGGACTGTAAAACATATTTCAGTAAATGCATTAAGCCTGTGTGGGCTACCTAAGACTGTCTATTATGTAGATACATAATTAGATTATTTTCAGCAAACCCAATAATAAAGGAGCACAGACTAATATTAGGAGAGTATGAATTGAAATGGTATTGCTTAGCTTGAGGAATTGCATATTTTCTCTGCAGTAATCCCCAGTGCACCTGTGTGAAAAATAAAGTAAAACATTATTAAAACCAGTGTGATTAAAAAAACAGAAGTCAGCAGAACAGCTATTAGTATAGAGATAGAATTGCCTTAACAGATAAACATTCTACCAACATAATGAACGCCCATTTCCTCATCCAAATTCAACCCAGTAGGGTGCTGAGTGCCAAAACTAATTATATATTGTGATTCCAGTTTGCATGATGTCAGTACTCTGTCGCCACCTCTGATATTTTTGCCATGCCATGTCATGAGGGATGTAAGATGTGAACTCATAAGTAGTACATTGTGGGGGCATACATTATAGTTAGCTCTGCTAAATATAACTGATGAACTTCACTGGTTTTGTACAAGTGAAATCTGTCCTTAACTATAACGTCCCTGTAACCTTCTGTTTTTCAGTGATTTGCTAAGGCTTTTTTAAATTTTATTTCCTAACTATAATGTCCCTGTAAGCTTTGTGTTTTCAATGAATTTCTACATTTTTTTAAATGTTAATTCCTAACTACTACTCACAGGCCCATTCAGGCACTCATGTACCCACTCACAGACTTACTTAGGCACTAATGTACCCACTGATAGACCCACAAAGACATTCAAATACCTACTCACAGACCCATTCAGGCACTCATGCACCCACTCACAGACTTACTTAGGAACTAATGTACCCACTAACAGGCCCACACAGTCACTCATCTATCAACTAACAGAGCCTCTCAGACACTGTTGCACCCACTCACAGGCTCACTCAGAGACTCACACACCCAATCAAAGACCCAGTCTGACATGTTTCCTCCTGTTCTCAGACCCACTCAGACACTTTTACTCCCACTCACAGACCCAACCAGACACATAAAGACCCACTCACTGACCCAATCAGGCACTCACATACCCTCTCACAGATCTACTCAGACACTCATGCACCAACTCCTAGACCCACACTGACACTGTCACACCTGCTCACAGACCCACTCATACATTGAGACACCCCCTCATAGACTCACTCAGACACTTATTTACCCCCTCAAGGAGCCACTCAGACACTCATGCACCCACTGACATACACACTCCCAGACTCGCACATCCACTCAAACACCAACTGAGACACTTGCGTACCAACTCACATACCCACTCACAGACTCACACGCCCACTCACAGACCCACTCAGTCACTTGCACAGCCAGTCAGAGATTCACTCAGATTCTCATGCACCCACTAACAGACTTACTCAAACACTCCTGCACACAAAGATGCCATAGTTAGGAAATATCATAAAACCTTAGAAATTCTCTGAAAAAAACAAAGGTTATAGGGTTTTTATATTTATTTTAGTGATATTATCAACTCCCTTTTAGTGTACTTCTGACCCACTTCCTCCTCCCAGATTTACTCTATTGCTTGTGCAGGTTGGACTTGCAGTTCTAATGAGTATATTATGCAGCATAAAATGACCCATTGCTACTCTAAAGGCTTCCCACAATGAGTCAAAAGTTTGACTCACTTCACCTGAATATAGGCCATTTATCACTTGTTTCTCAGGTTCCAGTCAGGGTTCTTTAACTCACAACCTCATGATCTCTCTCAACTTTAGGGCTCACCATACTGGCATCTCTGGGTCATATGTATTGTTGACCGCAGACCTTTGCATACATTATTGTCAACAGTGTTGTGTATCTAGAGGGTATGAGGCATTCAATTTCAGATTCACAAATAATACTGCGAGGGCAGTTCAAAACCCTATATAAGCCTTCAGGCCTTATTGGCCAGCTTCACAGCCCATCCATTGCATTGGCCATTATAGATGAGCTGCTGTGGCGTACTCCTCTAAATCTAGGTATCCAAAGCACCCTTTATTTATGGACAGTCCACAACTTACTGTTGCTACTAGTGGAAGTATCCTACATGTGTACTTCGCTGTAATGTAAACTGATGTAAACCAACCATGATGTCTAACTGACAAGAGCCCAAATAATGGAACACGTGACTTACTTAAATTTGGTCACTCTATACAGGGATCCTAAAAACATTTAATGACAGATTGGAAAGACTACAGAATCATGCAGCTCAACACAGCCCGGTCTGGAAAAACTATACAAAACCAGGCTGCAAAGGCATGTCTTGACTATCAGTGGAATTAGACATTAGATTCAAAATAATTGAACCGTCCAAAGTCAACCCCCTAGAACAAAAAATTGTCTGCATTTAAAGCATAGCCCCACATTAAATTATAGCCAGAAATCTGCAATCAACAAATCAGCACCTTCTTATGCAACTGCCACAGAAATGGCCAAGCATGAAAATAGGTCCCTGGCTATTCAGGTCCCCAAACTTTGGAATGTCTTAAACTCCAGTCTGAGCACAGAATCCACCAGTGTTCTTCAGAAAATATCTGCAAACTAATCTTTTTAGACAGACTACCAGCTGGTCTCTGAGGCTGATATGTGCACTTATGAGTCATACCAATTAGGGAGACTCAACTCACATTCAACAGCTTCAACACCATAATGAACCTTTTCACTTCTCTCACTTCCAGTTGTCTATACTGGTCTCATTGAAGCAATACGTATTTGGGTTTTTTGTATTTAGTATTTATATATTATGTGCAAAATGTACCAGGGCAATCAAGTTATAAGATTCATTGGAGGAGAAAGGATGGGAAGCAAAAAGAGAAAGATAAATTAAGGGCAATAGAATGAAAGAGAAAATATAACTAACTGATGAAGTACCAGGAGAGATACTTGTTTTTAGATGCTTTTTCAAGTTGGTTTTGAAGAGGTACTCCATTTCCATAATATATGTTCACATTGGCAGTCTTTCATTCAAAGACTTTTTTCTTCTAAATTTAGTTGCAGCACTCAAAGGGCCAAATTTATGGAATTTGTCATGCAGGACAGTGCAGCAAGTCCCCTTGCTATGCTGCCCCGCATCACAGGGAAAAGGCAGGAATGTGCCATATTCATTTAATATGACACAATCCTGTCCTATCCCCTTGTGCTGGTGCTGTTTTGGCAACATAGAGCCAGGTATGGTGCAAGGGTGCCTGTGTTCTAAGCGATTGTTTTCGTGCAGAAAGGGGTACCTTCCTGCACAAAAATAATCCTGAGAATGTGTTTTCCTCTGCCTATGTGTGCTGCAAAATGCAGCACACACAGAAAAAGGAAAAACTGAAGATATAAAAAGATGTTTCTCCTTGTTGCGCCTCTCCTGGGAGGTGTGTCTTTTTGGAGCATTCCTAGGTTTGCAAGGTCTTTTTTTCCCTCATTTTTAGATAAGTGGATTGTCTTTAGACAAGCCAATGGCTTATTCTTGGTTCCCCAGATGGAGGTAATGGTACCATCTGATTATTTGAACACCCGAGGATCCTTTGAAACCAGCTGCGGAGATCCTAGGAAAGGTATTTAGTGGAGAGGAATAACCACCTCCCCAAGATCAAACCTCTTCCTCATATCTCACTTATTTCATAATCATTGGACTTTTTGTAAGTATTTAGAATTTTCAGAATATTATATTATCATTATTATTGACCCACCCATCCCAGGTCCCACACTTCTACTTCTTTTTCTCAAGGAGCTAGAAAGATTCAATCTATGGCTTCATTTCACCAAATATACCCAATCTAATTACTGTGGTTTGAGCGGAGATTCATTTGAAACAAATGTCCCTCCTTGCGAGAAGAACTAACATGAATAACAGGGAAGCTTTTGTGTTAGAGAGCTTATAGCTAGCACTCTCCTCTGAAAGGACCCCAAAAATGACCAAAATCAGGCTTACCTTGACCTCTTGTCTCAAGAACTTCGAACCAGTTGACCGATATTGTGCCAGAAGCCCTGGATAGGAGAACAATGCCAGAACATGTGCAAGTCGTCAGCACCACCCAAGGCACACTTCAGACAGACCTTTTGTCCTTCACCTCCCAATTTTGATTATGCCCTAAGGAGTGTGAAAATATGATTTTTCCTAAGATAGGCGGCTTTAACCATATTCTGTAATGTGCACATTGATACTTGCCATAAGTGCGTTACGTTGGTCGGAGGCAGGTCCCTTCTCCAGGACTCCTCCATGGATACTAATGGTGGCTCCCCCTACCCAAAAGCCAATACCACTTGGGGACCTATTTACATTGATGGGCCTCATAGGATAATTTCATGCTCTTAATTTACTTCTCCATCTTTATCTACCTAAGCAGCCCAACTGGAAAGCTGATAAAACTTAAATCTTGAGAATCTTTAATGCGTGTTGTTGCAGAGTACATCCCATGAAAGAAGATTGTTTTCTTGTAGCAATTGACCCCATTTCAGAATGCCTTCTTCCAGTAAAGGAATCAATAAACTGTCTTTTAGGCACACAAGCATGCGTGGAGAGTTCCAAATGGGAGCACCTGTGCTATAATATGGAATCTTAAGAATCTTGCTGGTATGGAATCAAACTTTGCAAGCAGATCTTAAAACCGTATGTTTGATTTATTTTGGGTGACCCAACTTAAAAAAAATAGCCATCACCTCCCTGAGGAGTATTTTTGGACATCACTCGAAGCAGCCGAGGTAAACAAGAGGAGTCAACAAAGAGGGCCCTTACGTTATTTAACCCCTTCCTTTCATCGGAAGGCCGGGAGCCGTCTGATGTCGAGGTGGGCGTGTGCGTCGACAGCTCCCGGCCATTCAAGCACCCAACCATGGGGGAAGCGCTGGCGCTCCCTCAGAGGGACACCCTTTATGGGGATGGCAGGGGAAGCTCGTTGGGATTCCCAACGTGCTGGAAGCCATTTGCTTCCAGCGTGTTGGACAACAAGGAGGTGAGTTTCTCCTCATGGGAGAGGAGATTTAAAACAAGAGGCATCAGGGGAAAGGAAAGGGTTTTCCTTTCCCCTGGTGTCTCTTTTGAGCATTCCTGCTGCACGATCGTGCGAACATGCAGCAGGAATGCCCACTAGACGCCAGGGATTATTTATTTTTTATATTTAAACAGATTACCCGTTTGTGGGGAGTGGCCCTTGGGGCAATGGTCGCCCCCTGTTTGGGGGCAATTTGTTTTGGCTGCGTCTGCCCCCCCCCAGTGGGCAGATTGGGCCACTTTTTAAATGAAAGTGGCCCACTAGACTACCAGGGATAGCTGTATGGGGAATGACCCCTTGGGCAAGGGCCTTTCCCCCTTAGGGGGATTGGTTTTGGTTGTCTGCCCCCTTGGGGGTAGACCTCACCATTTTGTTTAGTTAGTGGCCCACTAGACCACCAGGGATTAATTTTTGGTGAGTGACCCCTTGGGCAAGGGTCGATCCCCCTTGGGGGCAATGTTTTTGGCTGTCTGCATCCCCCTGGGGGGCAGAGCTCACCATATTTTTTTAATGTAGTTGCCCACTAGACCACTAGGGATTAATTTGTGGGAAGTGGCCCCTTGGGCAAGGGTTGCTCCCCCTTGGGGCAATGTTTTTGGCTGTCTGTGCCCCTCTAGGGGGTAGAGCTCACAATTTTTTTATGTAGTGGCCCACTAGACTACCAGGGATTATTTTGTGGGGAGTGGCCCCTTGGGCAAGGGTCGCTCCCCCTTGGGGGCAATGTTTTTGGCTGTCTGCCTCCTGAGGGGTAGATCTCATCATTTCTTTTTATTTAGGGGCCCACTAGACCACCAGGGATTAATTTGTGGGGAGTGGCCCCTTGGGCAAAGGTCGCTTCCCCTTGGGGACAATGTTTTTGGCTTTCTGTTCCCCCCTAGCTGGGGCAGATCTCACCATTTTTTATTTAGTGGCCCACTATACCACCAGGGATAAATTTGTGGGAGTGGCTCATTGGGAAAGGGTCGCTCCCCCTTGGGGGTAATGTTTTGGGCTGTGGGGTCAGATCTCGCCATGTTTTTTTGTAGTGGCCCAGTAGAAAACTACGGATTCATTTGTGGGGAGTGGCCCCTTGGGCAAGGGTCACTCCCCTTTGGGGGCAATATTTGTGGCTATCTGTGGGGGGCAGATCTCACCATTTTTTTTAATATGGCCACTATGCCACCAGGGTACTTTTTTATGTAGGGGAGCGGCCCCTTGGGCAAGGGTCACTCACCTTCATGGGAGAATGATTGTGGCCATTTCTGCCCTCTTTGGGTGGAAGATCAGAAGTATGTTTTATGCCCATCTGCCCCCAAGGGGGGCAGAAGCCACTTGACACCAGGGTTTTTTAAATGTTGGTGTTGGGGAGTGGCCTATTGGGCAAGGGTTGCTCCCCATTTACGGGGGTAAATATTTTATTTATACTCTTAGGCCCACCTACCCCTTAGCTTGATTGGTGGATTGTGTGTAGACTGGTGCATTATTTGTATATGTGATTGTAATGTTTTTTTCTCCTTTTTCTAGTGTAAACCTTTTGATTCTTGTTTGCAGTTTTGGCAGTGGTTATTCTGCAGTTTTGCGTAATTTCATTTATTTGGTAAGAAAAACATTTTTGTTGTGTTTGCTCCAGATGAGTATTATTGACATGCATGAATTGTTTTTTTTTGTAAGTGGTGTCATAATGGCAGCATATTTAGTTAGTGTGCTGAACATGAAATTCTTGGCAATGTGTTTTGCATTGTCTTATGTGTAATTTTCTTTTTTTTTCTCTTTTAGCAGGATATTGTTGATCCTTACTGTGTCTGTGCAGAGTAGGTGGTGGTGAGGCTAGCTGCTTCTGTCAAGTGAGTGGTTTAGTTTTGGAGTATATAGGTCTTTGTGATAAAGACACATTTTGTTTATTGCTTATTTTACAAATTGTTTGTTGTTGTTGACTTGTTTGACAAGTTACCTTTATTAGTAAGGATTATGGCTAGCCGTAGAATTACTGCTCAGAAGTTATATGGTATGCTTTTTGAATCTTCCTTTGAGCAGGATTATGCGACTGACAGTGTGTCTGAGGTAGAGGAGGCAGTGCAAGATTCTGGCAGTGAGTTTTCTGTCCACGAGGAATCATCTGATGATGAAGCTACTCTCAGGGCAGATGAAGCTGGTGGAGAAGTGTGGCTCAATGATTAGAGCGGCAGACCCTGATGCAGAGGTCTAGCCCGGGACCAGGGTTCAATTCCCCGCCTCGGCGGGTCTTGGGGTCAAAATTCCACGGACCTGATAATTCTCGCCTCAGTGCCTATTCCAATCATGGAGTCCCACTCTGCAACTCTGGGCAATAGCTTGGTTAATCTCCACAACAGCCCCCACAATGCTAAGGATGCCTGGCCTCCACCTTGGGGGTGCCCAGGAGTGGACGCCTCACAGGGAAAGCCAGGATGGGTTCGACAGTGGTATTCGTACAAGCGCCTTGAGACCCTTGCGGTTGAGTAGTGCGCTATACAAGTATCAATTTACCATTTGCAAGCTACTCTCAGGGTGGCTGAAGTGCCTGATTTTAGAGGAGGACACTGATGTGTCGATGGTGCCTCAAGAGATATCAGTATTGCAGCCTGAGGCTTCAAGGCTTCCTAATGGAAGTGCTGGACTCTGGGTTTATCCAAACATGGTGCATCCGGTGTTGCCTGCCTTTAGTGGTGATGCAGGGTGTAGAGTGTATTGCAAACATTTTTTTGCCTATACAGTTTTTTCAGTTGTTCATGGGTGATGTATTTTTGGCTGAGATTGTTAAGCAGACTAATTTGTATGCTGAACAGTTTTTGAGGGACAACAGTGCCAGACTTAGGCCCTCTCTGGAGCCACTTGGTGGACTCCCACAAGTCTGGATGAGATGAAGAAGTTTTGGGTTTGACTTTTTTGATGTGCTTTATAAGGAAGCCGACCATGGCTTCATATTGGTCTGCCAGTCCCTTGATGGCAATAGCCATATTTCCTGCAAATATGAGCCGTGATCGGTATTTACTTTTGCTTTGGATGCTCGGTTTTGTTGATAATGCTTTGGCGTTGCCACAAGATCCCCCTGACTGTGACCTTCTTTTTAAGATTCAACCTGTTCTTGATCACTTGTGGATCGATTTTTAAAAATCTATATTCCAGGGAAAGATATAGCTGTTGATGAGTCTTTGGTCCTGTTCAAGGGCCGTTTTGGTTCTCAGGAAGAACATTCCTAGCAAGAGGGCACAGTATGGAATTAAGATGTATATGATGTCTGAGAGTAGGACAGGATATGTCTATAATTTCCGGGTGTACAATGGTAGGGATTCCACTTTTGATCTCCCCCCCCCCCCTGGTTGTCCATCCACTTTTTGAATTTCAGAAAAAATTGTGTGGGATCTTGCTAGAGGACTGTTAAACACCTTGGCTGCTATTGATATTCCTCCCCTGTGCTGGGTCATAATAGTAATGGGTGTGGTCATGACGAGCTCAGCTCGTCATGAGCACACAAGCAGTGTACCTCAGGATGAGCTGAGCTCATCATGAGCACCGAAGTGGTTAACCAAGGCCACCATTTGTACCTTGCTAACTTCTACACTGCTGTGCAATTGTTTAAGGAATAGTTTAAAAGGTACACTTTTGCTTGTGGTACAATCGGCTCTAACCGTAAAGGTTTGTTATATTTCATATCTGTATCCTGATATTTTACCACACATTTACTTCTCTCCTTTTATCAAGAGTTAAAAACATTGTGTTCCCCGATAAATTTGCATATTTTATGATACCAGTTTTTAACAACATTTAAAGCTGAATTTGTGTGTTTTTGGATATCGCCCGAGACATGGCTCGGGTTTCGGGATAACTTCCCTCATCAGTAGAGAAAATAGTTAGGGGTGGAAGAGAAGGCCACCAAGCAACCATCAAAGACCTCGATGCCCGAACCGGCACGCAGGTGCGTCGTCCAGGAGCTCGTCAGCTCAAAGCTCAAGGGAGCCAATTTGTAGAAACAATCGCAATGGACCGCACACCGCTAGCCCCTCCTCCGGATCGCCCCCAGGGACTCTGGTACATTGAGTTCTTGAGTGGTTCACCCCAGTGGGTGCAAGTAGGTACTTGTTGAACTGATGATCTCTAGACCCGATACATGTCACAAGTTTTTGGATATCGCCAGAGACATGGCTCGGGTTTCGGGATAACTTCCCTCATCAGTAGAGAAAATAGTTAGGGGTGGAAGAGAAGGCCGCCAAGCAACCGTCAAAGGCCTAGATGTCCGAACCGGCACGCAGTTGCGTCGTCCAGGAGCTTGTCAGCTCAAAGCTCAGGGCGAGGGCAGGGGACCAAAAATGAAAAGGGGGCGGGCCATGGGGAGCAGCGGCGGGAAGCGAGGAGCGGGGGGCCCATAGGGCAGGGGCACACAAGGAGCGTCCAAGAATATACAACAGCCCATAAAACCAAAAATGCAGTAAAGCTCAATCAAACCAAAATACATTAACCCACAAAAACAACGGCAGAGCAGGAAAAAGGTATGCAGGACCCGGGGCACACCAGCGGCGAACCCTCGGCAGCACTGGTCCCCCGGAGGAGTCGGGCGGCGTGGGGGGTGACCTGGGGTCAGGTCACAATCACCTGCGCCACGCGGCCTTTATAAGAGGCCAAGTGGGAGGGAGGGGCAGCTGGGAGGCGGGAGAGGGGCGGCCAATGGGCGAGGGCAGGGGACTAGAAAGGAAAAGGGGGCAGGCCATGGGGGAACAGCGACAGGAAGCGGGGAGCGGGAGGCACAGAGGGCAGGGGTGCACAAGGAGCATCCAAGAACATACAACAACAACAAATAAAACCAAAATACAGTAAAGCTCAATAAAACCAAAATACAGTAACCCACAAAAACCACAGCAGAGCAGGAAAAAGGTATGCAGGACCCGGGGCACACCAGCGGCGAACCAAACCAAAATGCAGTAAAGCTCAATCAAACGAAAATACAGTAACCCATAACAACTACAGCAGAGCAGGAAAAAGGTATGCTGGACCCGGGGCACACCAGCGGCGAACCCTCGGCAGCACCCGGCCCCCGGAGGAGTCGTGCGGCGTGACCTGGGGTCACCCCGCACGCCGCCTTATAAGGACATAACTCCAAATAAGGACAGAATGCCTTGTATGAACATAACGCCTAATAAGGCCTGCAGCCTTTTATGGACTAGCGCTTTCACCTACTTCCATGCTGAGGGTGGGTTTTTCCCAATCGATATTGGTATGACCTCATCCTTAGCACATATGAATAAATTATGAGTACACTCTCCAGGAGGTACACATCAACTCTCCCTTCGACACACAAGGTTTAATCCCCAACTACATCCACATACTGAATAATGGGTAACACACGCACATAGACTGTCCAAATACAGCATCTCTTTCTATCAGTAGTCAGGAGGGAACTGCGACTTCAAGGCCGACACACTGACCAGAGATGCTGCAGCTCCGACATGCAACTGCTCCATCTGACAATGGTCTGACGATCCCTTGTGGGGTGTCCAACTCAAGTCCATGACAAAGTCCCACACTCTCACTATTCAGGTATGGGGGTTCAACTAAGTCCTAGCGAGATTCTTGGCTCTTAGACACTTAGGCTCTTTTGCACCTACTCACATGCTAGGTACATTTAGGTACATCAAGACAGGCATCTTAGGAGTATGCACTTTATTTTATAAATGAATTTTATATTCATGTATGTGTTCATGCCTATTGCAAAATGGTAGAACAAACTATTCCTTTTTATTCACTGTACTGCTGATTCTATATCTCGGCTACTGTGTCACAGTTGTAGCAGCATGAGAAGTACAAAGGCACAATAAAATCTTACTGTAAACACACCCGACTGTTTCTTCTGTGTATCTCTCCCAGAGCAGAACAAGCAAGCACGAGTGACTGGGCGAAAAATGTTATATTGTTTAACAAGTATGAGGAATCAAGGTTTATTGTGTTTTGAGGTCGCCAAAAACAAATCTCTTGGATAATAGGACTTACTACTGGCACTGCGAGCTAACTAATGCAAAACATAGACTAACATATTCGGCGGGGGTGTACAGAGTCAGTCTACCACCAGACCCACAGTATATGTTAACCGTAAACAACGCAGATCCTGCATGAAGGGTACAATAGGAACTACACTACACTACATGGCACCTAATGTTGTCTAATGGCACCCAACCATTTGGTTTGGTATTTATTTAACAGTAGAATCTGAGTAGTTCAGTCATACTTATTCTCGGAGATCCTACTTACAAAACCCAGAGACCTCTGGAGTGGGTAGGAAAAAACTCCACCACAGCTGAGTAGGCTGTTGGTTAATAAAGCTTGAAAGACAGTTTTTCCCAAAGTTGTGCATAAAACCTTTTTCTTCAATTTCCTTGGACAGTTATTCCGTGTGTTAAACACAATGACTACAGAAACAAGAAACTTAGATCATGTACTTTATCACTCAGAGGGAGTGGAAGATACTGATGCAAAACAGACTGTACCCAATGTAAGACATACTCTGACAGTTAGACAACTCAAAAATGGGTTAGCACCCATAGGAGGCATAGTAATATTCATGATAGAGGCACAAGAAGATTTCAAAACAGAGGTATTCTACTCATGGATTACATTCCCAGCAGCAAATGCCGTAACAAAAACTTTTCATTATTGCAAACATGAAAAAGTTTTAGGAGTCCACAATCCATTTGAGGAGATTGAGATTCTGCTTACTTACCAGGAACATATTTTCTGGTTTAATGGCACCCTACCCCATATAAGAACAAGAGCAAGGCTTGGTCCTTTAGGAAGACCAGGAGCAACATGGCAGATATTAGCGACCTATGCATTACACCCAGACATTGACACAATGCCAGGTGATGAACTGCTTGTTCAATACAAAGAGTTGATCAAACTCTACAGAAACATGACACACTTCGTCTTACGGACACTCATGGTCCAACCAACAGTAATTACACCTACTGCAGCTCCTACACAGAGGACAGGTACTAAAACTGTGCCACAAACTTTACACGCAGTAATGGGCAAAGTGCCAACAAAACATGAACAAATACCTTTCTGGGTAGCTCAGAAAATAACCCAGTTAGAAGAAGAAAACACAGAATGTTAACAATCTGCTTGCCCATGGGGGTTACACCACAGTTAGAGGACTGCACCTCTTGGGGTACAGTCTTTGCTGCCATAAATACCAGAACTCATGGTATTCCTTCATTAGCAGTAATACCAGATTTATTAAGACAAATGCAACTGAGTACAGATCAGAACTTGCCCTAAAATTAAGCATGAAGTTATTAAATAACTACGACCAGGTATCAGCCATAATACTAGTTAATAATAAAGGGGAAGCAGCATCAGTGTCAATCCGCCAGCGCCTATGGGAGTTCTCTCCATTAGAACAAGTAAATGAACTACCCAAAATATTTGAAACTGCATATGCAGAATTAGGCAAGGATAGTTTGGGGGGAAGAGCTTTAAAACCTCAACTACAGGGCAGTCCCAAAAAGGACACTTCTAAGCTGATACCTACTTCTTCTAAAAAATAAGCGGGATAATACAAAAGAAAACTCTACAGTCAAGAGATTTTAGTCCCAAGGTGGATCTCCTCCACAGGAGCCCTCTGAAAAGAGGTACAACCTTAGGAATAGGGATAATATTAGGAAACCTGAGAGGTATCAGGATACTGATACACATTCCTCTCGTTACTTTCAGGGCTCGAAGAAAAGCTCCGGTCAGAAAATAGAGAGGAGCTCACACTGTCCAGGGACAAGCAGCTCGCTCAAGACTTTACTTCTAAAAAAGAAGATAAGCAAAATCCAAAACCTCAATTTAAGAAAAAGAAAGTTGCTGGTCTGAAAATCAGACATGCCTAGAATTCTGAGGACACAACTTATGAACGGGGAATGGGCTCTGACGGTGCTAGACAGTGTGGCCTCATACTGAACAATGGGTAACACACACACATAGACTGTATAAATACAGCACCTCTTGCTATCAGTAGTCAAGAGGGAACCAATACTTCAAGGCCAATACACTGGCCAGGGACGCTGTGGCTCTGATATGCAATTGCTGCAGATGACAGTGGTCTGACTCTCCCTTCCGGGGTGTCCAAATCAAGTTCAGGATGAAGCCCCACACTCTCACTATTCAGGTATGGGGTTTGACTAAATCCTAGAGGGATTCTCGGCTCTTGACTTCTTGGCTCCTGGACTCTTAGATTTTTAAGTTTAGGCTCTTTCGCACTTACTCACATGCTAAGTACATTTAGGTACATCTAGATAGGCATCTTAGGAGTACACACTTAATTTTATAAATGCATTTTATATTCATGTATGTGTTCATGACTATTGCAAAATGTTACAACAATACTATTCCTTTTTATTCACTGTACTGCTGATTCTATATCACAGCTACTGTGTCTCACAGTTGTAGCAGCACATTTGTTTTACATGAGAAGAACAATGGTACAATAAATTCTTATTGTAAACGCGCCCGACTGTTTCTTCTGTGTATCTCTCTGAGAGCAAAACAAGCAAGCATGAGTGACTGTGTGAAAAATAGTATATATATACACAAGTCGGAGGAATCAGGGTTTTTTGTTTTCTGAGGTTGCCAAAAATGAATCTCTCTGATGATAGGAGATACTAGTGGGACTGCGAGCAAGCTAATGCAAAACATAGGGTAACATAATCAGCGGGGTGTACAGGGTCAGTCTACCAACAGACCAACAGTATATGTTATCTGTAAACAGCGCAGGTCCTGCATGGCGGGTACATTAGGAGCTACACTACAAGTTACCCAAAAGAGCTTGTTTGTAAAAAGCTTCAGACAGGGCAGTGCAGTGTCTTGTATAGTGAGGAACTGCTGGCTGTAAAATTTTTGGACAGGAGAGATGTGTACATGCCACTTTCCTGATTTAATTCCTCCCATGCCCCAAAAAACAATCCCTGTAAGAGATGTAGAATCTGCTTGCAAAGAGGTATGTGCAAGGAGAGTCGTGTGCACTGTGCCGATTGTCCTTCTAATACTGGGCTATGTGTGCCCACATGTTTCCGATTGTATCACACTCAAATGAGTTTTTGAGGGCAACCGTGAGTCTAGTAGTGTACTGCCTGGTCAGTATTGTTTTATATAGTTGTTGTTCAGTTTCACGTTTGGCAATAGAAAGATGTCTTTAGTTACTGCTGTTGTTTTTGTAGTGATAGTTTTGTATCTAGTTGCAAATGGTTCGTGTTTTCTTTCTTGCTAAAAAAAATGTCATGCCGGTGTGCACGGACTGGCGCTTGGCTGGCAGTGTGCGTGGACTGGCGCTTGGCTGGCAGTGTGCGTGGACTGGAGCCTGGCTAGTCCATTTATTGATGGGAAGGTGGAAGGTAATGATAGCACTTTTCTTTTGTATACTGGTGCTGCCCATTCAACTGTGAGAACAGCAGACATCCCAAATCTACCCTTCTCAGGCAAATCGATCCAAGTAGTTGGAGTTTCAAACCAGCAGATTGGAACCCCACTCATAAAGCCTATGGAGGTGCGAATTTGACATTCAAAGACATGCATAAATTCGTAGTTTGTGATTCTAGTCCAGTGAATTTATTAGGCAGAGACCTTTTATGCAAGATGAATTGCACAATATACTGCACACCGGATGGTGTTGCTATTCAGACCCTGTATGAAGATATGATATACAAAATAATGTTAGCTAAACAATACACAGAAGTTGATTAAATGTATTCTCTAATGACAAAGAATGACTTGCCAGAAGAATTAAAAACAACAGTGAATCCAGAAGTGTGGGACTTTCCTGGAAAAGAAATAGGTCTATTGGCAGATATAGACCCAATGAAAGTAACCATAAAAGAAGGTGCAGTTTACCCTCACACCCAACAATACAAAATGAGTCCAGAAGTTAAAGCAGGAGTGGCTATTGAAATTGACTGAATGGTTAAACAAGGTATTTTAAAAGAAATAATGAGCAGTCCTTGTACTTCGCCTATAATAGGACCTAAAAAGCCTAGCGGAAAATACTGGATAGTACATGATTTAAGAAAGATTATTAAAATTGTAGTACTATTGTGTTTTTATCTAGGAACCTGAATCAATATTGCTATTTCTATGCCCTTGTACGGCTATGATCAATAATATCCCTATAATGGCATAAGAATCAGATCCATATTTAAGTAAATCGCCCTTGCAGTCCAAGGCACGGCAAAAGCTACTTCCTTGGATTCCTAGAAAGCACAATGAGTTCTTTCGACACACCAAACCTCCAGCAACCTGGGAATTCCCCACTTGCTTTGTTTTGATTTGTAACAGAACTCCTGCGAGCACTGTAAGAACGGCCAGTTCTTAGTGACATCTTTATTGACGTCTTATGTCAAAACCTTACGTCAAACTCGGCACCGTTCAGGTATAAATATACAAACGTTGCCTTAAGCAAACACACGGTGGTGGTTTCGGAGCAGAGCAGGTATCTACTTGCCGAGAGCCCAGCTGATGCGAGAAGCCCAGGGACGCTGCCCCTCCTCTTTGACGCGCTGAGAAAGACGCTGTCTTTTCTCCTGCTGAAAAAATCCAGCTGAAAGAGAGATACCAGACCTCCTACATTCTATTCCCAAGGTATAGTGCTGACTAAACCCTTAAAGAGAATTCTTGAATCAGATTCTTGGCAAAACCAACTTAACTTAAACTGCTACTTACTTACTCCTTCCCACGTATTAGGCTTAGGTCAGGTACACCGGGGTAGGCGTATTGTAGAAGCACCAGTTGAGCACGTTAGTCAATGTATATATGTATGTATATATTTTATCCATTTTAAAGTGTCTTATGGCTAAGAAACCATATCAATGCTTTTACAGTATTATTTCATAATGCTCCTTTTACTGTACGTACTTTACTTTATATTAAGTATTGCAATTGTGGCAATTCATTTCTCTTGCATGAGAAGGAAGACTGCTCAATAAATAATACCTTTTATTGAAAACGCCCATCTCTCTCTTCTCTGCACTTTGGTGAAACTAAGAACGCACATTTGACTGAGTGAAATAGCTGTCTATTGTTTTCACACGACTCTAGAGATTTGCTCTTATTCTGGGGGAGCAAAGTTGTCATGTTATATGGTTGTCGGAAACTGAATCCCTTCTTATCTGAGCCTGGGAAGCTTATCCCTCCCTATTCATTCAAGAAAGTTTCCAGTGACCTCTGAGCTAGCTGGTGCAAACCTAAATTAAGTTTAACATAGTCAGTAGAGACCTAGATGACCTCAGTCCTACGTCTACACTGTTGTTTATGTTATTCCAATGCGCAGAGCCTATTGGGAAAATAGGAACTACACTACAGTACCATGTTGTCCTTTAGTACCGAATCCAGCAGTAATTCTATATCAGATACCTTAGAACGCTGGATAGTTTACTGTAATTGATTTATGACAGGCCTTTTTCTCAATTCCTTTACACCCTGACAGCCAGTATCTTTTTTCTTTTAAATTTGAGGATCCTATTTATGTATGGAATTGCGTCCCTCAAGGGTATACAGAAAGTCCTCCAATTTTCAATCACATTTTGAAAAAGTGGCTAGAGGAGCTAGTTATGCCCCGAAAATCTGTCTTAGTGCAGTTTATTGATGATTTACTCATAGCTTCAAAATGTAGAGATGACTGTATTACTGTTTCAATTGCATTACTAAATCATTTGGCTGATGGAGGACACAAAGTATCTCCAGAAAAATTAAAATTTTGCTAAAACAGGAGTAAAATACTTCGGTCACCAAATAGAAAGAGGCATTAGAAAGGTGACCACTGAGAGAATCAGAATAATCTGAAAATGAAATTGCCTCAAACTCAGAGAGAGATTAGAATGGTTCTTGGAGTTGTGGGATACTGTAGACAACGGATTGTGGGTTTTTCCTTATGGATGAAGCCATTAATTCAGATGACACGAAAAAGAGTAAATGATCCAATAGTCTGGGACAATGAAAGTGTAGAAACATTTGTAAAATTACGAAATTGTTTATGCGAGGCCCCAACCTTGGGTATGCCTGACTATATGAAAGAATTTGCACTATTTTGTTCTGAGAGAGACGGTTGCACTTTTCCACCTGAGAAGGGGTCAAGGGTTCTCAGGTGGAGAAGTGTTGGGGTCAAGGGTCGCAAAACTGCAAACTGCAAAACTACAAACAGCCTCACCTCGCACCTCCTCGGACCAATTTTGAAGATGTGGGTCTCCTTTAGCTCCTGGTGGTGAGCCTTAGTCAACTGGAGCACTTTATTCAGGCCTCCTGGCCCCAAAGGTAATGAACTTTGCAAGGAGATGGTTTCACTGGTTTTACGCCTTTCACTTAACTATGCCTCTGTGTTTCTCACCTCCTTGGCGCAGAAGCCCAGTCTTTCCCCAACTCGTCTTCAGGGAATCTAAGGAGACAGCATCCTTGGTCCAGGGGGAGTACCTCACTGGTCCTGGGATCAATCAGAGGCAGACTGTTCCATCCATATGGCTTTTAGAGGGATCATCCTTACAGTCGTCCGTGGTGCCAGCCTCCAGTCCCAGTGTCAAGCAGAAAAGCGCAATCAAGAGAGAGCTCTCCCCAGCGCAAGACCTTTTAAGTGGGGTAGGAGTTACCGGCAAGGATGCACATCTGGCCTATCTGGAGGTGTAACATCACCTCTCCGCCTCTGTTTCAACTTTCCTGCACACCCTTCTGGGATATTCAAGACAGCGTCACCCAGGGGTCACTTGCCTCTTCTGCTCTGTGGGTCCCCACCCCTTGCTGACATCACTGCAAGAGCCTGCCACAGCAAAGCTTCAAAGGAGCCACTTTCCTGGTTTAGCTCCAGGGTCTGAGTTTCCTCCTTTTGTTTAGTGGGCTTAGATCAGCCCTTTTCCTGTCAAAGGATGACTGCTGGCTGATTGATGCAGAGCCGTCCACCCCACCCTTTCCTCCTAAGGAGCTTACCTAATCAAAGTTAACTGCTCCCTTTGTGGGGGGAGGCCTTTGTTCCTGCTGCTGGAGAGATAAGTAACTAACCTAGTCGAGCAGTGACAAACCTACACTCTGATTCTGAGCTGAGCCAGAGAAACTTGACATTCCTCAATGACCTATTAGATGTACAGATATGACATTGGACTTTACAGAATTCCTCTTTTCATATAGGTTACCCTCAACATTGGTATGACCCTTGTGTCTTTAGACCAAGGGGGAGCAGACTTGCACTCTAAGGCAGCCTTCTCCATAGTGTATAATAGAGTGTCACTGCAGACAAGGCAGTAAAGCACACTGACTTTTCCTATCTACCAACATGATATGGTCTATCTCGGGCCAATACTTAACCATGCCGAGTCCCTTCTGCACCAGGTACCTTTGCCCAGTTCCTGGGCTGCACACAACAGGAGTTTCCCAAGTGCATCCCTCACACGTGTGCACAAGTATAACCAGCCAAGTCATTGTTAAAGGATAACATGCACTTGGCTGGTTATACTTGTGCACAGAGGCCTTATCTTAAAAGGCGGAAACTGGCCTGAAACACACGCAGTCCATTTTACCATGAGTTTACCTTGGGTGAGTTACAAGTTCTGGACTCTCCACAGTAAAAGGTAAAAAACCAGGTGATTGAAAATCTAAAATTCCAGGCAGATTAGAAGGGCAAAAGCATCTTCTCACAATAAAGAAAGAAAAAATGCTTTCTGATTGCAAAAGTGCTTGTCTGTTCCATGCATGCAAGTAGAAATGTATGCCTCCTACAATCCTGTGTGCATGGATGGTAATCAATCAGAGCACACATCAGGTATCTGCAACAGTAGAGGAGTAAGCTTAATCAACAAAAACAGGTATTAGTGTCCTATCAGAGATGTTCACAGTAGCAGTTAGAAAGGGATAGTGCAAAAGGAATTGGACAGGGAAAGGATAAAGACAGGAAGCGGTAAGGTATCAGAATGTAGGAGCATTAAGTATGTGACAAACTGAGGTAACCCAGAAGCAAGCATATGTATTTCAAAGAAATACCAAGCATGAGCATCTGCTACACCAGATTCACCTAACAAGATTAAGAAGTACCCTCACCCTGGTCTTGGATGAAATGTTTCTAAATATTGTTGAAAATTATCAGTTGTTACTTTATCCTGTACACAAGATAGTCACAGAGAGCGACCCAAAGCAACTCAATGAGGCACCAATTACAAATTGCACAGTATGCACAATTTAGCTTCTAGTATGTTATTCTCACAAGTGAGTGCGGCAGATAACCCAGTGGCCTCTGAGTTGTTGTGGTGAATCACAAGATACCCCAAAGATGTAAGATGTAACAGTTGCATTACTAACAGCCACTACTTCAGACCAAATGGTTCACCAACATGTCTGCAAAGGTGGGTAGTTACATAGGATATTGAGTAGAGTAAATGGTCTCTAATCACAACTCCTCAGTCTGAGTGGGCTAGAAGTGCGGCTTTGAACAATTTAAACAGGGACCAGTACCATGTGTGAAAGATTTTGAAGTAGAGAAACTTCAGTTTAGATTTTTTTAGTACCCTGTCATAATCTGGTATGATGGAGTCCAGGTATTTAGGGCAATCTCCTTCTCTACTATATTCTGCCAGTGTAATCTAGAGCTAAATTGTGCTGCTGTAGAATAAAGATGAATGATGAATGCACTATACATGCTAGAAATAACCCCATGCTGGTGCCCGCACAGTGCAAGGTGTTGCTTCATTGAAGAATCAGGGACAGCCATTACATTCTAACCCAGACCACTCTTCATATTATACCTGAGTTGCTCTTACTTCCAGAGAGCAGGACAACATAAACCTTGGCAAAGGTAATAAAGGATTTAACTATATCTTTATATACCTTTCTGACACTCATTGGTTCAGGGTAAGTAGTCCTCTTATAGACATGTCTGTTCAAATGACTGTTTGATCCCTATTTAAGATTCCAGCATAGTGTAAGTTCAGTGCTCAATTAAGTAACAGATGGTGGGTCTTAAGTAGTCTGTGGTCCATTCACCAGAATGGAAACATAGCATCATTGATTGGGTTGCTCAAAAACCAGGGATAGATGTATGTAATAAACTGAGAGAATAGGTACGGGGCATTGTAGTACTGCCTGGTCACTGACCATCCTGGAGGGTACCTCTTGCCAATGCAGTAGGAAAAAAGAGCACTGAGATAGATCTAGGATGTATCTGGCATATTGGGAAGTATGAGTCCACCTGAATCTGTGTGTGCTCATAGCCTCTGCATTTTAATCTATGTTTTTTACTCCTGAACCCTAAAGACTAGGCTTTGATGTAAAAGCTTATTCATGCTATAATTAGTCTAGGTAAGAAGAGAAAGATTTTTAAACTGTAATTGTATCTAGGTGCTACTGTCATTTTGAGCCTACCCAAGAAAAATAAGGCAAGATCGCACCATCAGGCAAAGTCGTTTTCCTCTTGGTAAATAATGACAACAAATTGTCCACAACAGCCCTTTCTAGTTCTCCAGTAATTTGAATGCCAAGGTAGGTGAGACCCTTAGGCATACATCACACTGCGCACTTGCAGAGGATACGTGCAGAGGTAAAAGGTGACAGTGCCTCATATTTTCCCCACTAACAACTCAATTTCAGGAGTGCTTCCAAAATGTTCGACAACTCTCAAAACGTGAGACAATTACCCCAAAAGTAGGTGTTAGTCTGTAGGTGTCAGGCACTTTCATCCTATTTGCAAAACGTTTTAAATCCTGCCCAATAGGTCTCAACTTAGAAGTTTACCATTTGGAATAAGCTGCCATTTCATGTCTATCTAGAAGGCTTGCATCAGAACTCCTTTCAAAGGGACATGGGGCAAGCAGGAGTCACTGGGCCCAACCATGTTGGCTGAGGCTGTTTACTACTGATGCCCTGGAGCCTGGCTATCCATAGGCTATGACTAACTGTGACAAGTACCCCTTCAACACGTGACTCTAGCATGAGTCAAGCAGTCCTAGGCTTCTTGGGAAAGAGGCAGATGCAAAACTTCCACAGGATCAAAACTCCATGTACAGCCAAATACCCGTTTTTATAAAAAGTAGTATTTACATGCAAACAAAGCAAAATATGGTCCGCACTAAATAATAACAAACTCTTCATAAGGGCTGTATTTAAGCTTTATTTGCTTAGGCACCAGTGCCCTGCTCCTCTAGCTATGAACCTTTCATGTGAGACCATATCTAGTTTAGACACGGTAAGAGAACATGACTCCTAGAAGTTCCACTATAACTATTTAAAGTCCAAATGGGCCAGCGCCTTTGATGCTCAGGATTACCCCTAAGGGCTCTGTGACTCAATGCTCAGTCTTAGGTTCTCCCATTGGAGATGCGATGGAAGGTCCAAGACTGTTCTGCAGTCCAACATGGAGATCGACTGCAGCTGGTGCGGCCAATGAGCGGTAGTTTCATACGGCTGGCATGAGATTTGGACCTCCAGGGCATTTTTCCGGTGTTGCAATAAGTATCTCCAGCTCCAACGGCAGACCAAGGGTGCTACTTGAGTTCCAAGAATGAAGTAGTGGGTTCAGAATTGCACACTGGACATGTCCAATGGCACTCTGCATCCTCCATGTCTCCCATATTTCATATGTGGGTCAAATTCCATGCACTCAAGGTGAATTCCCTCTTTGGTTCACAAAACTGCATAGGATGACTGCCCTCTCTTCCCCTCAGTGATGCACCAAGGCCCGGCTCTTATATATATATTACCTAGGTAGTTATAGTTAGAACCTAGTTTCCATAGGAAAAGCTTTTTTTGATTTGCTAATAACTTTGGCGTCGTTTGACGAATCTTTCTGAAATTCTGTAAACAAAAGGTCTATCCAGGCCAGCTCCTATCCTGTAGGTTTGGAGGTGATTCATCAAGCGAGGGCTGAGAAAAAAGGGGGGTCCCATAAGTCGTATTCTCCATGTTAATTTCAAAAGGAAATTTTGCGATGAGCTACAGCTTGAACTGCTGAACGGAATTACCCCAAATTTGGCAGAAAGGTAGAGCTTAGTTGATAAAGAAACCTTTTTTTAAATGGTGTAAATCGGTTCAGTAGTTTTAGAGAAATTTAAAAAATAAAAGTGAAAAAATCATTTTACAATAAGAAACTTTGTGCAAGGCTACAGCCGAAACTACTGAATGGAATTACTCCAAATTTGGCAGAAAGGTAGTGATTTGGTCAGAAAACGACCTTTTCAAAAAACAAATTAGAAAAATAAAAGTTTCGATATCCGGGCGGAGCCTAAGTCCTGTGCGCGATCTTCACTGTGGTTGGCTGCAATCATTTCAAACCAGGAAGTGTTGGCAGCCATCTTGTGGCTCGGTAAAAGCGAGACACCAGAAAGCAGGGAAACAGAGGTATACAACAAGAGAAAGGGGCAGTGTAGAACCGCCCTAGGCCTGCTCAGGGGGTTCCAGAAAAATCCACAGGGGCAACAAAAGCATTAAAAAAAAAAATCTGTGCAATTGGCCTAGGGATCGCGGGTTCCCGCGTTTTATTTTAATGAGGCCCCTGGATGGGCTAGTTCTCTGGGTTATTTGTTAAAAAATAATAGCAGGGACTCGCTGGGGCCCCTGCAGTCCCGGGGCTTCAGTTTTGTTAAAAAAATAATAGCGCAGCTCGCTAGGGCTGCTGCAGTCCCGGGGCTTCAGTTATGTTGGGAGGGGGGCTCAGTAGGCTGTGGAAATAGGTTCTGGAGTATTTATTAAAAAAATAATAATGGGGCTCGCTGGAGCCCCTGCAGTCCCAGGGCTTCACTCATGTTGGGAGGAGGGTGCAGTAAGCTGTGGAAATGATATCGGGAAAACAACAATGCGCCGTATTGCAGCATTTCTTTAATATAATGTGAAATAATGTTTATTTATCAAGCAGTGTTCACTTTTGTTACGGATAGAGTCACTTTGTTACAGGAAATGTATTAATATGTGGGAGGGTGTATTCTGTATGTGTGTGCGGAACAAAATTAACGTTTAATTGGCTGAGGTATTCCAACAACAAGCCTAATTTTCATTGGGAGTGAATCATTGAAAGTAGAAGTGTTTTCTGCCATTCACTTCTCCTCTGCAGAGTAGCAAAGACATCTAATTGGCTCACATGTTGTAAGGAAGACCTTACTGAGCTTAATGTTGATTGGTTGCGGACTATTGAAAGTAGAAGTGTTGCCAGCCATTCATTTCCTCTCCGCGGAGTAGGAGGGACATCTGATTGGCTGACGTGTTCTAAGGAGGAACTTCCAGAGCTTGATGTTGGTTGGGTGCAAACTATTGGAAGTAGAAGTGTTGCCAGCCATTCAATTCTGCTCCGTGGAGTAAGAGGGACATTTGATTGGCTGACGTGTTCCAAGGAGGACTTTCCCAAGCTTATTGTTGATTGGCTGTAAACCATTGAAAGTAGAAGTGTTGTCAGCGATTTCTTCCCTCTCCGCAGAGTATTAGGGATATTTCATTGGCTAATGTGTTCCAAGCGGGGCCTTCCAAAGCTTCATATTCATTGGCTGTGAAGCATTAAAAGTAGAAGTGTTGGCAGCCATTCCCTCCGCCTCTGTGGAACAACATGGACATTTTATTGACTAAAGTGTTCTGAGCACAAGTTTGCTCCTTATTGGGTGGGAACGGTTCACTGTTGCCATTCATTTTGTGACGCACTTCCAAAGGAGTACGGGAAAACAAAGTTGTAGAGGGGAGGGTAGGAACACTATCAACTCTGTACAGTGGTCACAAGGTGGTGGACAGGGATTGTGAAAGTAAAAAAATTTTTTTTTAATATATTTTAGGGATCATTTATATAATTGGTGTTGGGGGTACAAACCAGGGTAAAAAAAATGACAGTGTCTTGCAGTGTTTTTTTTATCAAGTTTGCGGGTGGGATACTTCCGAGGAGCACTATTTACTAATAATGTGGTGTTTACTTCTCTAATGGGGAAGTGTGGTTGCGCAGCAAAAATTTCACTCTAGGTTTGAAACAGTTTTTATTTAGCAATTAAAAAATAAACTTTCTTCGGCAACTGACGCTGTATATATCAAAGGGGTGACAAATATAAATGGAATTTCACAAAATATCTGTTAAGCGTAGCAATACCCTCCTTTTTTCTTCTATAGTTTGTAATAGTGTTGCCCCATATTGCAAACAGTTCAACACAAATGACTTCATATGAGATAGAAATGTATGCTTTATCATTTTTCAAATTTGTATTTTGTAGAATTCAGGAATGTTCTGTCATAGTGCTTAGAGGTCGCACACTGTTCCGCTAACAAATCACATACCCATTTAAGAATATATAGGATAGTAATATTATAATATACAGTACTGGTCATATATATTCTATAGGGAGAACATAAATCGGAACCGCAACCGAGAAGAATGTAAATTTGAAAATAGGATTCAGAAATGTGGGATTAGCAAATATTTAAAGTAACAAAGCATGTATGAAAGCTATTTTTTCATACTGCAATTTTGCAAAATATGCGCACTGAACAAAATATCTGATACAGTACATTCTAATGTTTCATTATCTGTATTACAGATGGCCCTGACAAATCTACAATTCCTCTTCTGTAACAATAGGACAGTCTATTACAATATAAAGAATGACACCATTGTTACACAAAAAATAAAAATGAAAATAAAGTTATCTATAGAACAGAAGATTCATAACGAAATACTTTCGAGTGGTAATTGTTTTCTGAGCTTCTTTTTTACGGGACGTCGAAAAGTTTGATCTTCGATGCGGCAGGTCATAAACTCCTCTGAGGTCTTTATACTGTGAAAATGATAATATACATATTCACAGTATATTATCAAAAGGAGGGAACAGACTAAAAAGCAGAAGCTGGTGACGTTGCTTATATATCTTTACTCTTTGCGCCGACGGGTCATGAACTCTTCTGAGATCAACATGACTGTTAATATTATAATATACATATTGACAGTATATGATCTCCAGGGGAAAACAAACTAACAACTGAAAGGTGGTGACGTTAATTGGAAATGTTTAGGGTTTGCCCGGTCGGGTCACCAACACCTCTGAGGTCAAGTACAATTTCAATATTATAATATACAAAGTCACTGTATATGAGCTCAAAGGAGCCTGAGAAGGAGCAATGTTTGCGGTAAACTGTCTGTTTCTGAAAACAAGCTGATGGCGTTACAGAAAAAAAGGCAAAACATGGAATAACACTTTTTTCAACATATAAATGTTTAAATATTGACAAATAGCTATGTATTATAAATATTTACTATGCCATAATCAAACAACGTAACACTCCGGAATATGTTTTGTAGACACAAAACAAGAATCCAATGCTAGAAAAGGAAACCTGCATCACAGATTGGGCACGGAGAAATAACTTGCGAAAACAAAATTAATTGCACAACGGGTGTGGTTTATATAGTTTTTGGTTTTTGAGGAGTCTATGGACGGAAGATGCGGCTCTGCCCATTTAGATGTCACGTTTTACAGTTTACACAAGCTCACGTTTTAACTGTTTAACTTGTGCACATTTTGGGAAAATTTACAAACTGTAAAGCTGTAAAGGTTTCGATTTCCATCGTAACACGTATAAGGTCCTTAATATCTACATACATTGGAGAGTTTAAAAAGTGTTACCCGGTAAACTGTGTCATTTGCATTCTCATGATTAAAAACATCTAAGTAGAAGACATACAAAAAAATATCATTTACAATAGAAGAAGAAAAAACGTCCTAATATTTGTCATCACTATGCTGTTAAATTAAAAAAATGCCAGCATTTGTAACGCGTAAAGGTACCCCCGGAAAGGTGTGCCGGCGCTCGGGGCGTTGGGAAGATCAAGCAAGGTGTTATTCACAGTGAGATAGTGGTGGGCTAAGATGCTGCTGGAATCAGGAATTGACTGTGAACTCTGTTGTTGGAAGTCAGGTATTATAGGTGCTGCATCATACTTGTACCACACTTATATGTTAATTACTGCTAATTAAGTTGAAAACATTGTTAAATTATAAGTAGGGCTCCTTGTTTTCCATTTTAACTGATTTTTACAGATAAATACAGAGAGAAAAGTATTTATTTTCCTCTCTGTATTTATTTTAAAATGTGGATAAAAACGGAAATTGGGTTATTTTTTAGCAATTCTAAATTCAGTCAATGATGAGTACCAGGTCAATAGGTCTGTCGTTCTAAAAGTAAAAGGGTTAAACAATAAAGGACTTTTAGTAAAGAGCCTTAAAGACCAACATATATGCTCGTATAAGAAAACATGCACATTTTAATATCAAGGTTGTGTATAGTTTATCATCTAAGACTGTTTATATGACTAAATAGCAGCACGTCCCAATGTTGTCCGGGGATGAAATATAATGCGTGCAATGTTTGTAATAGTAAAGCCCAATTTATTGTAAGATTTCAAGGTATACAACATTTTTAGTTTCATTTGAATCTGGACGTAGAATAAATTGGTTTTGCACATTGGCGGACCTAGAGAGTGCGACATATAACTGTCCATGAGTGAAGCAGTCTTCTCGTAAGTCTATGCCTATCACTATGTATGTTTGACCTTGAGATTTGTTAATGGTAGAAGCAAAGGAAATGTTAATAGGGAACTGCAAGCATTTAAATTGAAATGGTAGACCAGTAGGGATCATGGGTATGTGGGGAATGTGAGCTAACTGTCCTGCAGCAGGGCCAGAGAGAATAGTTGCTTTGATGACATATGGCAAAAGACTTGTAACTTGCAGGCGTGTACCATTGCATAGATTGTGCGGATGTAGGTTCCGTAATAACATGATAGGAAACCCAACTTTAATTTGGAGTATATGAGGTGGAAGTCCGGAAGGGTTAAGTGAGTTTAGGAATTCTTGAGGATAATGCACGGCGTCTTGAGTATCTAATACTGTATCAATGGATTTATAGACTTTTGGGTCACCTGGGATTTGTAGTAGTATGTGTTCATTGATATGGTTGACACTGGAGTTTCTGGGTGCAACTATAGCTCTTTCGCAAAGAATATGCTCAATGTCTGGGTATACATGGTGTATGAGTTCATGTAAGTTACAGACAGGCGTACCTATGTTTTGTATATTTATATTCCCATTACTGTTAGGTACCTCTCCATTACCTACTTGTTATAGAAAGTGAGTATCTCCACCTCCCAAATGTGTCCTCATGTTATTGTGTAAGGTGAGAGTTTGTACAGAGTCCCAGAGGTGTGATGCTCTTAAGCATGCTTTCAGTATACCAGCACACGTTCCTCTTGGAACAACAGGAAGAGTTTGTCGGAAGTCACCAGCAAACACAAAAGTGACCTCACCCATTATTTGAGTGGAACTTCTAATGTCTTTTATAGTTCTGTCTACGGCGTTTATATGTGTGTGGTGTGTCATAGTACATTCGTCCCACATGATAAGAGACACCTTTTGAAGCAGCCTGCCTAAAGGTCCGTTTTTGCGTATAGAGGATGTAGAATCCTTTTCAAGGAAAACACTTAAAGGTAGTTTAAAAGTAGAATGTGCTGTTTTGCCTCTAGTTAGCAAAGTTGCAGCTATTCCAGAAGAGGCAACAGCAAGAGCCAATAGTCCTAAAGAGCGTATTTTTGCCAGTATGAGGTTGATTAAGTAAGTTTTGCCAGTTCCTCCAGGTGCGTCTAAGAAGAATAATTTGCCTTGTTTTGTCTCGACACTATGAATAATGCTGTTGTAGGCGACTGTCTGATCAGGAACTAAGTTTGGCAAATGTTGTGCAAGGTATTAATGTAGGTTGTGTATACAATCTCCGTCTTCTGTATGGTTGTACGGTGTATGGATTGTCCCGACTGTTGCTGGCAGTTGAAATCTGTTAATGATTTCTCGCTTAGTACATACAGTGAGTCTTCTATTCCTATGAGTCCCTGGTTAAAGATGTCATTAGTGATTGGCATTCAGTTATCATGTGTCTGGTGACGCATAGTGTGCAGTATATCTTCATATAAATTATGTTTGTATTCGTCCCATAAAGCCATAGGATCTGATGGGCTACAAAACAACAGAGTAGTAACAAACAACTGACGTAGCTTTGAGGGAGAATCTGAAAGTGCAGCATCACCTAATGTATGTTTTCAATGTTCGTCGTCTTCAATTCGTCCGAGTTATTTACACACTGCCTGATAGGTAGGCATTATTTGGTAATTAACGGTTAAAAGACTGTGAAACCCTGTAGGTCCACGAACATGTTGTAAAAGAATGCGTAAGTGGAAGCACTCCGATTGGTTTGGGTGAATACTGTACATTCAAGTTCAAGTTCAAGTTCAGATAATTTATATAGCGCACTACTCACCCAGAGGGTCTCAAGGCGCTTGGGGAGGCGGGTGCATTTACTTATCGAATATCCAAGTTTTTAGTTGCTTTCTGAAGGAGAGGTGGTTCTGAGTAAGGCGGAGGTGGGTGGGGAGAGAATTCCAGGTCTTGGCCGCTAAGTAGGAGAAGGATCTTCCCCCCAAGGTGGATCTGTGGATGCGCGGAATTGCGGCGAGGGCTTGATTGGAAGATCGTAGTTGGCGGGTAGGGGTGTAGAAGGACAGTCTTGTGTTGAGGCATTCGGGTCCTAGGTCATAGAGGGCTTTGTGTGCGTGGGTGAGGAGACAGAACGTTATTCTCTTGTTGACGGGGAGCAAGTGGAGATCTTTCAGGTGGTCGGAAATGTGAGATTGACAAGGGATGTCCAGTATGAGTCTGGCTGATGCGTTTGGGATGCGTTGAAGTTTTTTCTGTAGTTTTGCTGTGGTTCCGGCGTAGAGGGTGTTTCCGTAATCCAGTCGGCTGGTGACCAGTGCTTGGATGACCGTCTTTCTTGTTTCAGTGGGGATCCGGCGGAAGACTTTTTGGAGCATGCGTAGGATGTTGAAGCAGGATGATGAGACGGCATTGGCTTGTCTGGTCATCGAGAGGGAGGAGTCCAGGATGAAGCCCAGGTTGCGTGCGTGATCCGTTGGTGTGGGTGTGGTTCCCAGGGCTGGTGGCCACCAAGAGTCATCCCAGGCCGAGGAGGATGAGCCTAAGATGAGGACTACCGTTTTGTCCGAGTTCAGTTTTAAGCGGCTGTTCTTCATCCACTCGGCTACTTCTTTCATTCCTTCGTGTAGGTTGGTTTTGGCGGTGTTCGGGTCTTTGGTGAGGGAAAGGATCAGCTGGGTGTCGTCTGCGTAGGAGATGATGTTGAGGTTGTGTTGGCATGCGATGGATGTGAGGGGACTCATGTATACGTTGAAGAGGGTGGGACTGAGTGATGATCCTTGTGGTACGCCGCAGATGACTTCGGTGGCCTCTGATTTGAAGGGGGAAGGCGGACTCTCTGGGTTCTTCCGGCAAGGAACGATATGATCCATTCCAATGCTTTTCCTTGTATTCCGACGTTGCTGAGTCGTTGTAAGAGGGTGCTATGACAGACTGTGTCGAAGGCTGCGGAGAGGTCAAGTAAGATGAGGGCAACTGTTTCTCCGTTGTGCAGAAGTGTTCGGATGTCATCTGTAGCTGCGATGAGGGCGGTTTCGGTGCTGTGTTTGGCTTGGTAGCCGGATTTTGAAGGGTCGAGGGATTTGTTGGATTCAAGGAAGGCGGCGAGCTGACTATTGACGGCTTTCTCAATGACTTTGGCGGGGAATGGGAGGAGCGAGATGGGGCGGTAGTTCTTAAGTTCGGTGGGGTCTGCTGTGGGTTTCTTCAGAAGGGCGCTGAGTTCGGCATATTTCCAGATTTCCGGGAAGGTAGCGGAGTTGAAGGAGCAATTGATGACATCGCGGAGATGGGGTGCAATGATGGAGCCTGCTTTGTTAAAAATGTGGTGGGGACATGGGTCGGTAGGCGATCCTGAGTGGATGGAGTTCATCAGGCGGATGGTGTCTTCGGTGGTGATTGGGTTCCAGGGCAAAGGTTGTTAGAGGGCGGTGTTGGATCGGAAATGGGTGGAGTGGACAAGTCTTCGGACTGGTTTTCAAAGCTGTTATGTATTTCAGTGATTTTGTTGTGGAAGAATGAGGATAGAGAGTCACAGAGGTCTTGGGAGGGAGTGATGTCGTTTGTGCCGGCGGTGGGGTTGGTAAATTCTTTGACGATGTTGAATAGTTCCTTGCTGTTTTGGGCATTGTTGTGAAGTCGATCCTTGAATGCTGATTTCTTGGTGGATCAGATTAGTTGGTGGTGTTTGCGGGTGGCGTTCTTGAAGGTGGCTAGGTTATCAGTGGTTGGGTTTTTTCTCCAGGTTTTCTCGAGAGTACGGCAGAACTTCTTGGATTTCTTAAGGTCATCGTTGAACCAGGGGGCTTTTTTGCTACCTTGCTTGATTAGATGGTTTTTCAAGGGTGCAAGTTCGTCGGCGCTATGGGTGATCCCTTGGGTGAGGTTAGTGGCTGCTTGGTTTGGGTCCTATGATTTGGTAGGGGGGTTTTGGTGAAGCGATGTGAAGAGTTGTTCGGTGGTGATTTTGTTCCAATTTCTTCACGGAATAGGTTGTGGGTGGTTGTGGGTCGTGGACTTTTTGTAGTCGAAGTGAACGCAGCTGTGGTCCGTCCAATGGAAAGCTGTGGTGTGATCGAAGGAGATGTGCTTGCTGGAGGTGAAGATAGGGTCCAGAGTGTGCCCGGCGTAGTGGGTGGGGATGTTTACAAGTTGTTTGAGTCCTAGATTGGCCAGGTTATCCAGATAGGGTTTCGGCGTCATAAGTAATGCGGGTGGGATGGGAATCGCGGGGGCCAGGGGGTCTGGTGCTGGGCGCGGTCCAGGCGCGGAAGGGCGTAGACGGGCTTACCTTTGGCGCACCTTCGGCGCGCATGGGGCGCGTCCGCAGCGCGTGACAGCTGCGCGTCAGCTGTTCTGACATATGTTGATGGTGGGGGGGCGGAGCGAGGGAGGAGCAGCTGAAAGGCGGGAGCGGGGTGGAGAGGACCGGCTCCAAGGCACAACAAACAAAATGGATGGCAGCAAAAGTAAAACCCAAACAGGCTGGGGGCACAAAGTGGGATCACGCTGTGTGCAGTGGCACCGGCACAACAAGGCAACACTTATTAAATGCAGAAATGACTTCAAAATGCAAATGAGCGATCGAGCACTACACGGCCAACAGAGCGCTATGAGTCTTAATCAGGCAGCACTTATATCTAGCAGCAGGTAATGCGCAAATGACTTCAAAATGCTAATGAGCGATCGAGCGCTACATGGCCAATAGAGCGCTATGAATCTTGATCAGGCAGCACTTATATAGAGCAGCAGGCAATGCGCAAATGAGACCCAACAATACCCAAGAAGACCAGGGAGTGTGGGGTGTCCTAATACTTCTTGTACATGTTTCCTACGTGTAAATGTTGAATTAGCCCACATATCGTATTGCAGAACTTCTTGGTATAGCAATGTTTTAGCAAAACTGTCGGTGTCACACAATTTGAAGAACGCAGTAAGGGTTGTGGGCGTTGGGTTTTGTGCTACTTGTTTTAGGTTTTTTTCATGTTAATATACTCTTTGGCCATTTGGTAGATGTACAGCTAGATATGTGACAGTGGGATGCCTTTCATGAATGTGAAACTCTAGAATGCGCCACACTGCCTCGAAAGTGCTAATATAACGGCCATTGAGATAAGTTTCTATCTCATTGTGTTTGTTTCCGTTAGTAGCAGTTGCCTGATCTGAGCCTTTGTTAATATAATTGCAAATATATTTGATAGCTTTAACTGATTGCCAGTATTCAATATTTATGTGAGCATTAAAACTGCAACACTGTACAGGGGAATATGGAACCACCCACTGATTATTGACAGTGATCTCCTGTCCTCTAACAGTCATTGTAACTGTATGTCCACCATGTTCTGGGCTCTTCTTACGGTAAATGGTATAACCATTAACACCAGTTTCCGTTTTATTAGTAAGAGGGCATGGGTATTTCTTAGTACAAATGCCGTTTTTCTCACATGGTGAATGAATGTTGTGTTCACCACATGGCCCATGTAACATGTTTTTTTTTGACGATCATAAATAGTTGTTGATCGTTGACAGGATCAGGCAGCTCAGCAGATATAATGTGATCAACCTCGTCTGGCTGTATTTTCGGGTCAAGCCACATTAGGATGTGTACGTGAGGCAGTCCTCTCTTTTGCCATTCAATAGTACATATGTAAGCTTTAGCAGCCCCAAATTTAGCTTTTTGTGTTAGTAGTTTCATGAGTGCTTTGACCTTTAAATTGAATACACGTGCGACGATGTCATGTCTATCGCATGATCTTTGTTTTAGAAATAATTGATCTTTAATTTCAGGCCGCTCTGGATTGCATGTGAAAGTGATGAACAAATCGGGTCTCCCATACTGCCTGACGTATGTCATAGAATCCTGTGTCTTTTCGTGCATGTACCTTGGTGAGCCAGTGAAGGTAGCTGGTAAAATAACGTGCTGTCCAATATCGAAAGCATTAACGTTCTGATCTTGATTAAAGGCATCTTTTAAATTGAAATAGTTGTCTGTGCGTAGTTGTGTTGGATTACGCCGGATAAAGTCCAGTCTTTCCGTGATCATTTTTGCCATCATATCCACAATGTATTCATTAAAGAGATTTCGGAACTAATGCAAGGTATTGAAAGTTGTGGATCTAACCATAAGAGTATAGGAATAGTACTGCATGCATGTTACCGTTTTCTCAGTAACAGAGTGCGCTTGGGGTATATTGAGACAATAACCATCTTCCCCTCTAGGTAATAGAATGGGGTATTGTAAAGGATCATATGATCCATGCAATTCTGATACTTTACGTAATAGTCCATCCCGGGTATGTAAGACAATGTCGCGTGGCCCCTTGTTTTCGTTTACTAAAAGAAGAGCAACCTCATCTGTTGTTGGTGCATTATATCTGTATAAAAGAAGAGAGGGGCTCTTGATAACCCAAAGGGAAATGGAGCGCCAATATACTGTAAAGTAAAACAAAGAGGTTTCCCTATGGGGAGTATTATTTCCTGCTTCTGTATCAGGACTCAAACTGACAAACACCAATCACACCATTCGTTTTGTGGAGCTGGAGAACACTTACCAAAAAGGAACATACCCAACTGAATAATAATTAAAAAAGTACACAATTTATTGTAAAAGAATATACAAAGATATCAATGAATTATCAATTAAAAACATGTACATCACAAATAAGAAACACAATTGAAACCACCTAATGTGGACGTGGAGAAATTAATCAAAAGAGACACTAATATCTGTCTTTGTCATATCATTTCAGACCCTCGTTTGTCAACAATGGGAGGAATATTATTCCTTTAGACCAGAATAGTTGTTGGCAACGCCGAATATGACTTAGGGATTTGCGTCGACGCGTTTCGGAAGCATCAATTGATAATAGCTTCCTTCCTCAGGACAGTTAGTATGTATTCTCCACACGTTAATAATCAAACCTAATGCACAAATAAAATACAATGCAGTGCAACTGTTAGATCCACAATTAGTTTGGATGTCTATGCCACATTCATTTAACTTTCTTCAGGTTTCTTTAAATTATCCTTCTTATCACAAGGGGTCCTATTGCTGCCCTATCTAGAAATATCATCACGTGGTGTACTAACCAAAGTCAATTATATATGCCCACATACCATCAATTGGTGTTACACAATTATATATACTTAGTAAACCTCAACGCGGCCCTATTTGTAATCACAAGAGGGGCCTATTTGTAATCTCTAGTAGTATTATGTACCTGGATCAATCTCTTTTTCTAGGCATGATATAGCATTAACAAAAATATCTATTCATCGGGAAAATTCTTACACCCAGAAACAGCATCTCCCATATTTCTGTCACAGAGGTTTCTAAGGACCACATATTATCCCTAACAATGTCAGTCAGAAATATTGTAACCTCCTAAACTGGATAATACATTTGTATTGCCAATATTTTATAAAGCACACTGTTATAATTATACTAAAACATTATGGCAAATGTTGACCTATTGGTCACTCATGCATGGTATAAATCAGAGATCCTATAACCTCAAAACGTTTGTATTGCCAATATTTTTGTTGTAAAAAAACAGCACTGTTTTAATTATACTGAAACATTTTGGCAAGTGTTGACCCTTTGGTTAGTGTTGTCCACCTTCTTTTCCCATATATACAACCACATCACTCAGAAATCACTCATGCATTTTAATATATATGGTTACTAACCGTGATGGTTATTTCGCCTGTGGTAATCTACCAAATGCGTAGTATTCCTCTGGCTTGTGCCTGTGGTAACATCAGGCTTCCACAATCCTATCTGCAATTAGGAGGGATATGTTATTTAGAATTTGGGTATGGTTTGCCCTGATCTTATTAATTTGTTGTTAGGTGCCAAATGTATTACCTCGATATATAGGCAGGCGCTTATTAATTCACAACTAGTCTGTTTGAAGATAGATCAAAAAACGGGCATTGCACAATCCTGCGTAAATTACAAAAAGTCCATTAATTATTTGCCTCTCGCTTGTTGGTCGATGGCTGTATTATCTAGTTTGTATACAAAGAAAATTACCTTGTTTATTGTACAGAATAAGCAGGATGAGTTCGATTCCTCCCTTTTGTTCTTTAACGCTGAGTATTGCTGCAATAATATTTGTAAAAAGAGTTACGCTTAGATTGTCGACCACTGCGTGGGTCTCGTGGATATATTATCCAGTTTACATTGAAAGGAAATTACCTTGTTCGTTTCACAAATGGGCAGGATGCTTCCCTTTTGTTCTTTAGCGTTGTGCGTTGCTGCAATAATATTTTTTTTTTAAAAACGTATCGCTTAGTTTAAGGGATGCGTCATCTAACTCTATAATCCTCAACAGTGTTTTATGTTAAATATTAAATCTTACCGAAAATTGAGGATCCAATTTCTGATATGGGGGTTCTGTTTTGCAGCCGGGTAGTTTAATGCACGTGGCTGCGTAGGAAATATACAAAAGCGCTTAGTTATTTTGTATACTTAAATTGTGCGCTGCACGGTGTTGGCTTGGTTATATTAACTGAGCTTCCTATTATTAGTGACTAATGCTAGCGCGGTCGGTCTCTTACCTAGTGTTGGCACACGGCTGGTTTCCCCGGAACTGCTCTGCGTAGCGTCTTTTCACTCACTGTTTCGTTTGTTGATATGTCGATTAGACTCGTTCGAGTCGTCGCTTTTAAAGATCGTCATGCGGTCACGTGGTATATAAACACGGACCGATGGGTTATTTTTACTTTTTGTGAGTTTTGGGTGGTAGTCGAAAAACTTTATTGTTTCTTTTGAAGAGCGGGCATTATTTATCCCCTATTTCTGTTGTTTAATCCGCAACTGTCGATTTAAACAATCATTGGTTACCCTGTGTAGGTAGGAAGACCGAGTGTAAACTGAAACACTTTAAGCATGAGTTTTTGAAAACTTTATTGGTCATTTGGCAAACATCATTCTCTAACTTCCTTAGGTCATAAGCGGTTTATTTATTTATTTAGTTAGTTATTAGTTTAATCCGCAACTGCCGATTTAAACAATCATTAGTTACCCTGTGTAGATAGGAGGACCGAGTGTAAATTGAAACACATTAAGCATTGAATTTTTCAAAACTTTATTGGTCATTTGGCAAACATCATTCTCTAACTATCTTAGGTCATAAGCGGTTTATTTAGTTATGTATGCTGCCCATACACAACCAAATAAAGATATTTAGCACATATGTGCCTCTTTTGGATGGAATTTACCAATGTCTTCAATTTAATAAATATAAGTAATGATCAAAATGCCGAGAGCCAATGTGTCCCATATTAATCTAATCAGATAATATGATGCCGGGATACGCTATGGCTGTTTTTATAACCTACGTTGTCTTCCTATTATTGTAATGAGGGTTTAAAACAGCCATAGCGTATCCCGGCATCATATTATCTGATTAGATTAATATGGGACACATTGGCTCTCGGCATTTTGATGTGCCTCCTCAGCTGTAACGTTTTTGAAGAGCCTTCGAGATATGTGCGTCCTCAGCAGTAACGTTTGCAGCTTGTGGGTGCTGTGGAGTGGGTTGCTTATAGAATCCCCAAGAGCGTTGTGTCCAACGTTAATCCTTGTACGCTGACAGTGCAGTGCGTGACAGTGTGCTCGCGGGGCTGCGCTTGTGTGATCCCCGCTGGTAGGCTGACTGCCTTGAGGCCCCGCCTGAGCACCGGAGTAAATTGAAATCGTTAAGTGTGTGATCTCCTCTGCTACGCTGCCTCGCTTGAGCCTCCGCCGGAGCTGTGGAACAATATGTTAAGTCGTTAGCGTGTGTAGCACAAGGCACACGCCCACAAGGGAGTCTTGTAAAGGGTTCTTTTTGTTGAATGTTTTCGTAGCACCATATAGCAGTAATGCCGCCTCAATGCCAAGCCCTGTGAATGCGTCACACATTGGTGTTTGGCGACGCCCCTGTCAGAACCGGCAGGCCCAAAAACGAGTACTGTGAAGGTTAGCAGTAATTCTGCGTGAATGGCGTGCCACGTGAATGCCGCACCCCATGAATGTCACGCTCATTTTTTTGGCCAGGCCCCTCTGACAATGCTGACGCCCACAAGGGACTACTTTACCCCTAAGGTTCTTTTACCTTTGTAATGTATATGGTGGGCAGCTGTATAGCCTTTGTCCATCTGCTGCAACTGTTCTTTCCAATGCTGTATTGGGTGTTGTGATTGGTGCTGTACTTCTTGAGCTTACCCGCCTCAAATGTTTTGGGTCTCTCTTTATAATAGTTTGTATGGAAAACGGTCAGTCCTTCAGCCATGAGTGCATATTTATCAGACAAATAAATGAAGAAATATGCTCATTTCAGATTCATTTTTTCACAAAACCCAAAATATATATGGGCAAATACAGATACAATTATTTTTTTTAAATTGGATGAATACAAACTGAAATTCCCAAAAAAATAAATACCATAAAACCAGGAGCCATAACTATAAGTTTTAAAAGACTACTGTTAAGTTCAATTTCACTATAAAAAGTATACTTGTGTTTTTAAAATTTACTTAAAAAAACATTATAGGTTATAGGGATATTGTAGTTAGAAATTAGCATTTTAAAAACCTTTGAAATTCACTGAAAAAACCATAGGCTTCAAGGGCGTTATAGTCAGCTGGACATTTCACTCGTACAAAACCATAGAAATTCCACTGTTATACTTACTCAGCTAACTATAACTTGCGCCCCCCCAATGCACTGCTCATGACGTCACATATTATATCATTTATGGCATGGTCAGTGACATCACTGATGACATCTCAAAAGACATTACTGATGCCATCACTGAAATTATTTTATCTGCAGCTCGGTCTGCTTTCACTTTAGCGGCTGCCCTAGATTAGTTAGGAGTCTAACTTTACTACTACTAAATTGAGAAAAATTAAAATTTTAAGACTTTCGGTATTCACAGAAGGCATTTAGGAGTCCTAAAGTTAGTAGTCCCAACTTTACTACTACTAAATTGAGAACAATCCTAATTTTAAGACTTTTGGCATTCACAGAAGGCATTTAGGAGTCCTAAAGTTAGGAGTCCTAACTTCTGTGAATACCGAAATGAGTAAGTTCATTCTGTGAATACCAAAAGTAGTAAGTGCATTCTGTGAATGCCAAAAGTAGTAAGTTCATTCTGTGAATACCAAAAGTAGTAAGTGCAATCTGTGAATATCAAAACAGTAGTAAGTTTAGGATTGAGTCTTAAGTTCATTCTGTGAATCGGGCCCTGTGTCTCTCTCAGTGCGTCAGTGGGAGGGTCGGCTTCCTTCAGCACTCGCATCAGCAGGGCTTCGGGCAAGTAGATAGCCGATCTGCTCTAAACCACTGTGTGTTGCTTAAGGCAGATGCTGGTATATTTATACCTGGAAGGTGCCAGGCTTGACTTAAGGTTGGACATAAGACGTCACTAAGAACTCGCAGTTCTTTCAGGACTCCAGGAGTTCTAGGACAAATCAATACAGAAGCAGGGGGAATTCCCGGGATGCTGGAGGCTTGGTTTGTTTAAGAACGCGTTGTGCTTTCTAGGAGTCTATGGGAGTAGCCTTGCCGTATTTGGACTGCATTGGCTATGTCTCAATATGGGTATTATTCTTATGCCTATATAAGGATATGATTTGATATGACCACATAAGGGCATGAAATCGGGAATATTTACTAGAGTCCTAGAATCCTAGAATCGTCTACAACAGGTTTATCTGTGAGAGAGAGAATCAGCCGGCTTTGAACCCTGAAAACACAATTTTAAACATAAAACTCACAAAATTCATTCAGGTGGCATACCGCAACCTTAACCAAACTGGGTCCTGCTAATGCTCCCCCCCCTATATTTTTTAATCTTGATGTTCTCAACAATAGCTTTTAACTTTGAGGGGGGACAAAATGAAATCCTATCATTGAATTAGGACTGTTGGCGGTCCTGCACATGTATGGCATCATGGGCAATGGGTATTTAATAAAAGGGTTGATGGGAATAGTATCTTGCACAATACGTCTTAATCTACTCTTTTTTTCATCATTTTTGCCCTGTGTATTTATTTTTCTTTTAAACTGTTTTGGATTAAGGAGGCCCAAGAGCGGATAACCTCTTCTTTTACACTGCTGCCTATTAACTGTTACATGTTTTCTTCTTGTTTTTAACAGTCGCTGTACATTGTAAACTTTGTAACTTCTTTTAAAGATATATGTTTATATTTAAATAAAGATTTTTTAATTGATTTGATTTGAGCTGGGTGTCATTGGCGTAGGAGAAGATGCTGAGTCCATGGCTTCTGACGATTGCTGAAAGTGGGGCCATTTAGATGTTGAAGAGGGTGGGGCCCAGGGAGAATCTGAGTCGAACAGAGGACTCTGTGTTCAGCTGGTGAGGAAGGAGCAAATCCCTTCTAGGACTTTGCTGCAGATGCTGGTATCATAGTGTCTTGCACAGAGGGTGTGGTCGGAGTCGGTGGCGAAGACGGCTGAGAGGTCTAGGAGGATGAAGGCTGCAATATCACCTCCATCAAGTAGGATGCGGATGTCATCTGTAGCGGCGCGCAGAGTGATTTTGGTGCCTTGGTTGCTTCTGAATACCAATAGGGGAAGGTCCAGGATGTGGTTCATTTCGATGAACTCGGAGAGTTGGTCTTTGATTGCTTTCTCAATCACTTGGGCTGGAAAGGGGAGCAGAGAGATGGGTCTGTAGTTCTTGAGGTCATTCGGGTTGGCAAAGGGTTTCTTCAGCAGGGGGTTTACCTCTGCATGTTTCCAGTCTTCAGGGAAGGTAGTGGCCTCAATGGAGCAGTTAATGGTGTGGCAGAGTTGCGGGTGATAGCAGTGCTGGCCCTGTTGAAGATGAAGTGAGGGAAGGAATCCGAGGGGGATCCAGGGTAGAAGCTCTTCATGATGCTGAGGATGTCATCAAAGGTGAGGGTGATCCAGTTGGGCAGGGTCTGCTGGGGTGTGGAGCAATTGGGTGCAGTGGTTATTGGTAGGGAGGGTGGGTCTTGGGTTGCAAAGCTGTCGTAGATCTCCTTGATCTTTTGGTGGAAGAAAGTTGCAAGGTTTTTGCAGAGATCTTGAGAGGGGGGAAGTCTCCTGTCTACATTTTTGGTTTGGCAAATTCTTTTACCACGGTGAAGAGTTACTTGCTGTTGTGAGCGTTTGTGTTGATGCATTCACATATGTCTGTTTTCTTTGTTGTTCTGATGAGGTGGTAGTGTGTGGTGACAGCGGTTTAAAGGCTGCGTGGTCTGCCAAGATCATGCTGCTCCTCCATCTTTTCTTGGAAGGTGGGAAAGAACCAGCTGGCCTTCTTGGAGGGTTGCTTTCCTGAGGGTTTTCTGAGGAGAGTCAGTGTGTTGGCACAGTTGGAGATCTAAAGGTGAGCCTGTATGCTGAGGCATTGGTTTCCATGGATGTCTCTGGTGGGGTTTCGCTGAGGGAGCTGGTGAGCTAGTCTTTGGTGACCTTATTCCATGTTCTGCAAGGATAGCGGTGGCCATGGTTGTGTACAGTAGGTTTGGTGAAGGAAGAGTGGAGGCAGTGGTGGTTATGTCCAATGTTGCTCAGGTGTGGGTGAAGGAGATGTAGTTGCTTTTGGAGAAGATGGGGTCTAGCGTGTATCAGGCTGTGTGGGTTGTAGAGGTGACCAGTTATTTGAGTCCAAAGGTGGTGAGGTTATCCAGTACGGATGCAGTGTTGTGGTCATCGAGGTTGTCCAGGTCGAAATCGAGGTCGCCGAGGAGGATGTAGTCCGCTGAGGTGAAAGTGTGGTGAGCGATTACGTTTTTGTTTTTGATACATGTAAAAATCAATATTTTTAACAGCAATACATATGTTCTTGATATTTACTTTTATAGTTAAGTGTACAGAGTAGCTGCACCAGCATTCCTCCTCCATCCTAATTGTCTTCTGCTGGAAGCATCACGCATTGTCAGGGACTCAGAGTCCCAGCACCCCCTGAGATGCCAACACCCTCAGCACTGTGCATAAAAATGTGTCAGGAGTCTGGCAGCACTGTAGCTGCTCCAGCATTCCTCCTCCAGCCTGATTATCTTCCGCTGGAAGCATTGCACATCATTAGGGAGTCGGAGTCCCAGCAGCCCTTGAGACGCCAACTCCCTCAATGCTGCGCATAATAAAAAGCCAGGAGTCCCGCGGCACTGTAGCCACTCCAGCATTCCTCCTCCAGCCTGAGAGCCTGGAAGCATTGCGCATCCTCGGGGACTCGGAGTCCCAGCAGCCCTTGAGATGCCAACACCCTCAATGCCTCGCCAGACATGCGCAAGGAGGCACCCGGCTAAGCCCTGGGCAAGGGCGGGCATGTCCACGCCGATTGGAGCCCGGAGGAGGCTGGGCTGGGCCCCCCCATCTAACATCTTGTGTTGGCCAAAAGTTATTTTTTTCTCTTTTGTTGTGTGTTCTTACAATATGGGAAAGCGCAAAGACCCTATGGAAAGGCGGGTAGAGGCTCTGTAGCAACGCTGGATGCATTTCTGTCTAGAGCAGCAAGCGTTCTTACCCATGAAATTGAGACACAGGCATCTGTCAATGGAACTGCTTCTTCACCCATTGAGGTCACCCACGGCGGGCACTCTGGAGGACTGCTTACAAACTTGTTCGCCCTGCTTGATAATATCTGCTGACCTTCCAGCTGGGCAACAGGATCTGCTCCCCATGTCTGGTTCACCATCTGCCATACCTAGAGGTGATTCAGAGTCTATTACCCCAACGGTTTTATTAACGGACCACTCAAATGATCCCCCCACAAAGCGGCGCAGGGCAGGCGCCTCCATCAACACAATACAGATCAAAGCCACTCATGCTACAAAATCATGGGGTTTACAACCTAAAGTCCCCACATTGACTCATGGAATATCTACAATGACTCAAACAGCAGTTATTTTGCCACTACAACTCCCTGCTAATTAGGATTTATGGGCAGAAGCAAGTTAAAGGCTGATGAAACTCCTGGTCCCAATTTTAATTAAGTTAACTCAGATCGAACTGTGACTGGCCAGGCTAACAGCAACTAACACATCTGTCAGTTCTTTGGTCGATCCGTCCAGACAGCATTCCTCACTCATACCTGCAGATGCATCTGAAGCTCCCACTAGTGAGGCCAGAGTTATTTCATCTGCACCATCACGGGCCAAAACATCTAGCCCCGCTAACCAGGTCTGTAGGCGGTCATGTAAATCCGCAAAAAGAGGTTCAAAATTATCAATCTATGGTACCCGGGGACGCATCCTACCGACCACTCTCATCAGGAGAGATTTCAAGGGCCCCTTACCAGGCTCCAGGAACATATTACACTCATGCCACCCTTGCTGAAGACCACATAGATTCACGGACTCCAATAGTACTCCATCTTCTGCAGGAGGCCTCCCCTCTGGTATTGGTTCTGGCTAGTGTACCACCTTTCTGGGAAAAACAAGTCGAAATCAATGTCACAACTGATAGACAAATGCCTTCACTGGCTTTCGTACAACTTAAGGAACTCGGAATTGAGCATTCACTACTTGGCAAATAAAATCATCATGGCTAGGACAGTGGGGTGGGTAGGTAGTTTTCCAGAGACAATTGGGGAGATTGTGTGGTGATAATTGTCAACAACCCTCAGGTGGGTCATCTTGTTTGAGCCAATCTCCCAGGGCCACTTTTGGGAGTACTCAAGTTTTACCTTTACCATTACAACACTTTTATAAACAGGCCACAAATTCAGGAGCAGGGAACAGTGGTGGGTTAAGGCTAGGTCATCTCTCCATGAGATATGTGGATGGCCCCAATATCCCCCAGGGGGTAAGGTTAATAATACATTTGCTCCTCTCTCTGACCTAGAATCGATTGATTGACTACCATCACTCCCTGGCAGAGTGTCTCTGTCAGCAAGTCCAGCAAATGGAACTCAGGCAACACCTTTGACCACCTCCACCCAGTGTAACATGGATAATAATAAGATTTCCTGGAATGTGGCAGGATTTGCCACTAAAATAGGCAATGAACAGTGGCTTAACTTTTGGCACTTCCTGGAGATCGTTTGTTTCCAGGAGACATGGGCTAAGGAGTCGTTTTTTCCCCTGGTTTTTGCACTTTTCACTTCCCCTTAGTGAGCTCTACATCAGCCAGAGCAAAGAGGGAACTATTAACCTTGATTTCTAACACTGTCCCAGTTCAAATAAAGCAGGCTGGTTTCCCAAATATCCACTTACAGCTGCTTTACCTTGAGTTTAAAAACGAGGGACTATGGATTCTAATACATTTTTTATAATATTGAATTTGGGCAAAATATGAAAAAGTTGCAGAAGACCTTATCAGGGAGTTAAGGAAAATTACCCGAACTAAGAAAAAAGGCACACTACACATTATTTCGGTGAGGGATTTTAACACTCACTTATGTAAATATACTGAGTCTAAGGTGTGTGGTTTAACTGACCTTCAGGATAACCCCCTTACTCATTTCTCGCATTAAGTAATCTGGGATTAATCAATAACACAAAATCTGGCCAGCTAGGGACAACTTTAAGGCGGGGCACACAGGAGTCAACGGTTGATTATAATATAGCTTCTTCTATACAAAGTAGTGAAGTGATCCACCTAGAAAACTTGTTTACACCTTACAGTGACCATACTATTTTCCTTAGTTCTTTAGATCTGCCTTGTAAGGCGAAAGAACATCAACAGGTAGCAGATAACGTATTGTTATCCAGGAAAAATGGATACCAGCTAAAATGAGCACAGTGAGAAGCTGAATTTGGGCAATGAAATAATAGCGCAAGTAAGGGAAGACATTATACATTGTCTGGCTAAGGGACTACGTCTCCACAATTAGTTAACCACTTTATAGTAGTTTTAACAAAATAAAAAATGGCACTTACCCCCACCAAACCGCTGAATTCTAATCAAAACAGAGGTTGGTTAGATCATTAATGTTCTACTGCAAGGCCCGCTCTCAAGAAGGCTCTTGAAGCCCATTGCAGAGACCCTGTAGGGATAAAACTGTTGCATAGTAATTATAAACAGGTTAGGGAAAAAAGAAAGACGGAGATAAGGGAAAAGGCCCCGAATGACTTGGAGCAAACTGCGATCTCGGGCAGCAGCAGGAAGTTCTGGAATCATAAACACCCCTTATTGAAAGGATTCTAAGGATCCTTCATTGGCCTCCCATGTAGATGAGGAGAATTGGGTGGCACATTTTGAAAGCATCTTTGATCTCAAAAACACCTCACCCCTATTTTATGCTGACCCCGTTGAAATGCCATCAGGCTGTCTGAAATGTTCACTACCAGAAGTCAGGGAAAGCCCTGTACCATGATGCGGTCCCGATAAATCTTTTCTAGCAGAACTATGACTTGTGAGTCCCCCTATTAATAAATGTGTTCAATAGTAAGCAGTTGAGGGCCCTCCACCATCCTGGAACCGGAGTGTAATTGTTTACATCTATAAGAAAGGGGATAGAAGCTCCCCAAAGAACATACCATCCCATCTCCCATCTTCATACCACTGCAAAGCTTATGGGCCGGCTTTTATTAGCCAGATTGGAAAACTGGGCATAAGAAAATAACATGCTGATCTAAGCGCAATATGGGTTCCAGAAGGAAAAAGGGACGGTGGACCAATGTCTTAATTTGTCGCTGTGTATTGATAAATACTTGAAAGCAAAAGGGGAAGGATCTATATGGCATTTATGGACCTCTCAGTGGCCTTTGATTGTGTTTCCCACCAGAAGCTGTGGCCTATGCTGGAAGAGATGGGGGTTGACCCACTGATAATCCACTTCATCCGCAAGGCATACACCAATGCCTCTTCCTCTATTTGGTATAGAGAAAATGGGGAATGTACACGCCCATTAAAAATTGTGGGGGGAGTAAGGCAGGGCTGTATCCTCGCCCCATTTCTTTTTTCCATGTATACCAACGGGGTGGAGGCCGCCCTGACTCAAGTTCCCCTTGACGTCCCTAAATTTGATAATATGCCTCATTTATATCCTCATTAGATCTTAGAGTAAATGAGGCAAAATCATTTATTGTCATAGCAGGTGCCAGAAGAGGAGAAAAATACCCCCATTTCCTGTTGGCCTCAAAGAAACTCGAAGTGGTAGACTCCTTTTCCTACCTGGGGGTCCTATTAAATAAGAACCACTCCTGGGAAAACCTGGTTGTCGGAAGAACTTCCTATATGATAAGGAGTCTGAAGGCTATTAAGGGCTTTGCAAGAAAGCTGGGTGCCCATCCTTTGGACACGATTAAAAACATCTATTCAGCCACAATAACGGCAATGGCTACGTATGGGGTGGGAGTCTGGGGGATGGCAAACTGTTACAATCTTATGTTATAGTTTTACACCTATTTACAGCGTGATGTATTATTATATACACTATTCCTGTGAAGCTGCCCCTAGTATGTTCATGCACCAAGATATGTTAAACTGTATTGAGGGTAGTTATTTATTGCAATGGTTATAGGGGGGAAGATGTGTTACAATCTTATGTTATAGTTTTACACCTATTTACAACGTGATGTATTATTATATACACCTATTTACAAAGTGCCCACCTTGGTATGTTCCATCCAACCCCATGGTGATAGCGCACTTGGTAGCTTCCTGTGAAGCTACTCTTAGAATATTCATGTGAGGGAATTATGATTGCTGGAGAGTGGAGCAGTGAGGAATAAAGGCAGTTTCTTATCTGACGCCTCAGTCTTTCATCTTTATAACACAAACGCTGATCATCTTCAGAGAATGGAAGACAACACTTTTTTTTTTAAATCGGGTCTCCTTACCCCAATCACAATCAAACTATACTTTACACTTTGAATTGGGGTTACCTTACTTGCTTGATTAAATCAGATTGGCCCCAAACCTGCTTTGGTTTTCGATCTGGCACAGCGCCACAGTAATTTAAGGCAACGTATAATGGCTAGTTGCCTGAAGCTTGACCACTGCAACAGGATTGGCTGGATCAGCTATGTAGAGGCTGAGCTGATCACAATTTTGTATGATGGATTTTCATATCTTTCGTGTTTCAACTCTGCTCACCATAGATTTATCCTACTGCGTTTTCACCTGAATTACATCCCTCTGATGTTAACCCATCCAGAGAGGTAGTTTAAACACTCAGATTTGCCCCCTTGCCCCTGTGAGAATCATTCTCCCCAATCATACTTACACATAGTGTTTTTTTGCAAGTTTTATTATACTGAAAGGAAAATTTCTATCTTCCTGATTTTTGGGCGTCACAATTTTAAACAATGTAGGGTGGCACTGTATTTTCTAAAGGCACTTTATGACCCCTTTGTGAGCTTCTCTGTAGCATGTTTTTTGTGGGCATGCATCAGAGGAAGAAAGAACTGGGATCCTCTCAATTAAATCGCTGGAATGACTGGAAAAATTTAATTGTACTTAAATGGTGGGGACCTTAGTCACCAGAATTGTTCAATGTGCACGGTTGCCCCATACATATTTTAAATAATATTTTTTATTGGTAGAGCCTACCTGTGAAAACTATTGTTTCTGGAATGATTTTAAATGTTTTAAATTGTGGTGTTATGTGACTCCTTTTATAATACGGTGCCATGACTTATTAGATGAATTGATGCTTTTAAGAGATCGAATAAAGAGATTGATTGATTAAAGTGTACGGAGTCAGTATTTTTGTTATCAAAACTTAATTTCCGATATTTTGTGTTTCAATATTTATGGGATCATTATTATGTCAGTTATCGCACAGGGAAGAGAGAGCGGCCTTTCGGTAACCCACGTGTAATGGGGTATGTGGAGGAGCACAATTGGTGGAGAATGACATATTGTGTGCAATTCAAAAGAAATGAGGAAAACAAGAAGTCACAGAACTTTTGATACCAATGTCAGAGAGGTAGTTTACAAGTATGCAATGATCAACCATGTTAACCACATCCATGCTGCTGACAAGCTCAGCTCGTCATGGAGTACAGTGGAGCTGCACTCATGACGAGCTGAGCTCGTCACGGCCGTTGGAACCTTCTCATGCAGGGCTAATTTCCCCGCTGTGCTGAACGTTCCAAAAACGGGTGCGGCCGTGACAAGCTCAGCTTGTCATGAGGACAGCTCCGCTGTACTCCATGATGAGCTGAGCTCGTCACCAGCATGGGTGCGCTGCGCGCGGCCCCCCTCCCCCTGCACAGGAGGTGAAAACCCCCCGCAGCGAAGGGATTAAGGGATGCTTAGGGGTCAAGCACAATAATGGCACAAAAATGAATCTGATCATAAATGAGCCTTAATTCATCAGGGTCTAGTGCAAGGATCTTTTCAGCACCACGAGGCAAATAAACCTTAACTGCCAAGAGTCAAGAAAGTTGCTGTCTTCCAGTTACTTCAAAAGTAATTTTTCTACAATGGGCTCAGTGAGTTTTCCTAGACATGGCACCAGAACAATAGGCTGCTAGTTCTCCAAAACAGTTCAAAAGAAGTAGTTCTTCTTTAAAAATGAACTGACTTTACCTACCTTTACATCAGAAAGAACTGTGTCTGAAGAGAGAGATACATTAATGATGCAGAAAATTAAAGGGCCCAAGGACTGAACACAAGAATGAGACTGAACAATGGAAACTGGACAAACATTATCAGGTAAAAAAAGATTAAATAAGTTTATGAAGATATGTGACCTCCTCAAAATTATCAAAACAAAACTGTCTTAAGAGCAAGATGGTACATTGCTGAGGTGAGGGAGTGTAGAGCGTACAAAGCGTTTCAACTTGTGATTTGTTTATATTTGATTAGACATTTTGAATTTTTGACTGATGTAAATAATATTCACAAAATGCAGTAGATGACGGAGAAAATATGACACCACACCTCTAGGTCTACCTTCTAATGGGAGTTTCTTCACTATTGCTCTTGTCTGAGAATTAGGAGATGGTTTGACAGAGTCTCTGAAAAACACCTATTAGAAACTTTATTTTGAGTACTAGTTTCTAAGCTTGATAGAGACTTCTTGATTCAAGACTTCTTAAAGAAAAGACCTGAATCAAATTCAATCATTGGAGACTGAATGAAATAAGAGGACATTTCAGCTCAGAAATACAGCATTTTAGAGCCAGCAGATTTACTCAATTTCTTCCAGTCACATGTAAAGTAAGGTATGGACAATTTAAGAGGTGGCACAGGCTTATCCTGAGAAAATTGAAATACAACCAGATAATGATCTATCCAAGGGACAGAAAGTATATGGAATGGAAGTTTAAGTATTGGAGGACTATATGCAGTCTGGAGAATGGCCCTTATTACGCATTGGACTCAGAATATTTTGGGTAACTCTAAATCATTTCATTAACTCAGCAGATTCTTTGGGCAACAAAATCTGTGAAATTATTTATGTGAACGTTAAAATCGCCTAAAACTAAAAATTAGGATAGTCTCATAGGGCTTAATGTAACAGGATTAAACGAGCATGTAGTAGAGCTAGACAGGGAGTCAGAAGGACCCTAAAGGAGCAGAAACAACAAGTAATACAGTGGCGAGATTATACAATGGCATGGGGCATCTCAACAGATTCAATTGGAGAAGCAGAGAGTGTCATACAATTGAGATATTTGCTAAAAATATTGGCAACCCCCTCCCCCAGTGTGTGCTCCTTGGTTGTGAACTATGACCTCAAAGCTGTCTTGAATTCAAAGCTTTAGACCAGGAACAGGTGAATCATTGAGCTACTTTTCCATAATGAATAAAAGATCCCAGATTTTGGAAAGAAGAAGTTCAAAAAGTTCCCCTTGATCCTTTGGCAGGGAGCACCAATTAATTAGAACAGTTTTCTGGGAATACAATTCTCTTGAGTCACCTTGGGAGATCATTGGAGCCTAAACGACTATCAAAATGAGACTGTCTGTAAGTGCACTGGAACAAGGGGGTATATGAATTATCCACACAAATCTCCAACTTATAGATCAATGTTTTGACTGATGTAGGCACGCCAGAATCATATGAATATAAGGATTTAAGAAAAAAACATTACTTGCATCTCAGTCCTATGGCAAATTTCTTTAGAAATGTTGAATTAATCTGTGTGCATGCACTGCACAGAAGCTTAACTTGCAGTTCGAGTTTGTCTAGGTCTATTTTGACTCACCTACTCTCTTGATTTCTTGGTAATTGTTTCTAAACTTTCATTATCCTTAACTATTAGAGTGATTTGTGAGAGAATAAATAAACGGCATTTTTTTCTAATAAAAACTTTCAAAGGAAATTATTTGTGAACTCAGACTGAGGTTCATAATCATCACACGCATTAGTGGAGGATGGCATTAAAGATTTTAAGTGAGTCATAGAATAACATTTCTGGGAAACAATTTCATCAAACCGTGTATTCGAAATGTTCAAAATAATTGGCATTTACCATTTGGAACAAACTGCTTCTGAACATCTATTTCAACATCGTATTTAACATAATTATTTTAAAGCATATGTGCCTTAGATTTTCAAATAGTGTTCTCCATGTCAATTGTTCTCTGAGATTTGCACAAATCCTCTTTCTGTTGAAGGTTAGAGCTGCACCAACATGTGCAGGGTGACCACTGATGACATAAATGTTTCCCATTTAGATAAATAGCTCGAAAATCTGTCATGGATTACCCGCCATATATCAGTGGTGGACAACACTGTTCTAGCAAGCAGAATGTGTGTAGAAATATGTCTCAGCTGAACGATGGCACCCACCTGGATGCAGCATGAGAACTTAATGATATTTTTAATTTGAAATGGCTTATGCTTATTAGAGGCAGGCAATAGAGCTGACGCCTAAAATGTGTATTCCTTGGTCCCATAGGACCTGGCTGCAAAACTTCACAGAGATGAACCATAGCTTCTCTATTGTTTATTTGGTGTTTGAGCTGGGCATTTATTTTTTGCTCGGTGGCAAATCTGTAGTGTTCAGCCAAAATTAGTATTAGGAGCATAATGCAATTCACCAAATACTTCATGCTCAAAACATGGACTCAAGAAAATAGTAAAAATAGCTAAGATGCAGTAAAAGCAATGTAACAACTTAATATATTTGCTCCAATGTGCATTTACCTTGCTAAAATGCAATTGCTAGACCTGTAAGCCTTAGGATGGTCTTCCCTCCAACATTTTTCAGTCCTCCTCCATTTTGCTTCTGATCTCATTTTCGCTAGCATTAGGAATCTGCACACGTTTCCATTGCTAACCAGAGCTAAGGTGCATGTACTCACTCCTTAAATCATGGTAATATTAGCTTATCCCCAATGCCATATTTAATTTACTTACAAGTCCCTATTAAAGTGGTACTACATGTACCCAGGACCCGTAAATTTAACACTACTACTGGGCCTGCGGCACTGATTGTGCCACAAACTTAAGTAGCCCTTTAAACATGTCTCAGGCCTGCCCTTGCAGAACCTGTAGGTGCAATTTAGACTGCCATTTTCACCTGGCAAAATAAACTTTTTGCCAGGCCCAAGTCTTACTTTGTAATACATATAGGTCACCCCTAGAGTAGGTCCTGGATCACCCAGAGGGCATGGTGCAATGTATTTAAAAAGTAGGACATGTACTTTTAAGTTTTTCATGTCCTGGTAGTGGGGCTGAACGTGGAGAATTCGATTTGTCTTCAAATTAAAATATAATGTTAAATGATGACATTAGACACCAGAGATGGGTTGTGCTCATATACTGAAATATTTTGTTGTTTGCGTACCTGTTAATGAGCTATGTAAGTGGTTGTGGCATGGGATCAATAAATATCAACGCCACAGGATGAGACAAAGGGACTTAGAGGGGACTCTTTTTTGCAGATGGTATTGGAGAAAATGTCAAAATGTGACTGATGACTAGGAGCAGTGGTAACTTGAATCCGCATAGTGAAAAACACATGACTCATCAAAAGCCTTTCTTACTTGAGGGCAATCTCCGTGTACATATTGCAACAAGTCATATTTTTTTCTTCCAGGAATTTTGTCCTCAGAAAAAAATAGTCACTCAGAGCGAAAAAAAAAAGGTTTGCTTAGCCTTTGAATAGTTACTTTATTGGTCAAAGAAGTACTTCTCCAATGACGAATAATTAATTGCGTTTTACTTCATCGCATTGCCCAAGTGGTTTACAAAAGGTGTGACAGTTGGAGCTTTTGAAAATCAGGGCATCGATCTAAACAAATTAACTCATTTTAAGCGAGTTCATACTTCTTCTGTGCCACTGACAAAATGCAGTATTCCCTCTTCACTGTTGTCTTCTCGTTGACGCGGCTAACCGTGGTGCCAATTAATGGCGTCTGAGATGGCGATGTTACTGAAGTGAAAGCAGGCCCACTGGGAGCTGAACCGAGACCACAAATTCATTTTCCATAAGTCGTTGAAAGAAGACATAGATGATAATGACTTTCTGTCACTACCGATCTAAGGCAATTCTGAACCAGTGACCCCGAGGTGAACGCGCCCATGCAGCGACTCTTAATTGAGCCCTCCCCCCCAACTTACAGGGAGCTGGCGTTTGAAAATCACGCAAACAGCCGCTCATTTCTTTAACATGTAACACTTTACGAGTAATTGGAGGTTTATTTATAGCCCGAGAAATGTCAGGTTTGGAAAATAACCCAGCTAAAAGAATATGTGACGGGATGGTGAGATATTTGGGATCTCGTACTGTGACCTTAAAAGACAACTGTTTTGTATTATTGCCAAAAAGCATGATTCAGGTTACTTGACCCTGGCACATTGTGTATTTGTTTTCTAAAAACATAATGAAACCTCTCCGCTGAGGTGCCACCTTCCCACCCAGGAAGAACAACTTTCCAACTCCCTGGCTGTTTGTTTCAGCCGCTTTTCAATCTTCTAGGTAAACACAACAAAACGCATATATATTCATCTCAGGATTTTAATTTAGAGACAGTGAAGCTGCGGCATTTCTGCATCATAAATAAAATACATTTTCATGTAAAAGTAGAAAGCACACCTTTCGTATGAAGACGAGACAGCCCTGCAGCATGATGAACTAGGGAAACTCCCCAATGTCTTAATCGGAATGTTGCTTGTAATTATGTGTTCATTCTCACATAAACTGCTCATTTAATAAAGCCATTCCTGAGTGCCAGGGATCTTGCCTCAAGCCAGTATTCTGGAGGAAATTCTAAATGTACGCATCGGGGTGTTGCTTGTTTTAAGCAAGAAAGTCTATTGCGTAATCATGTCGTATGTGGACTTCCTAATTGAATCGTTAGTGAATCACAGAAATCTTTCTAAACTTCTGATAAGGGAAAATGTCTGCAACATCTAAAATCAGTTAGGGCCAGAATACGAGTTTGTCGGTCTTCCTGTCGGGATGCCGATGTGGCGGTCCCAGGAAGACTGATAAGCCCGGGGTCTTTCGCCCCCCAGTTTATGAGTGTAATACAGGGCTGGTGGTGGGGCGACAGCGGTGTCACAGAGGCAGTATGTTTGTCCTATAGGAGAGCCTTACAAGCATACCGCCACCTTGACAGCGGCTCCAGGTAATCTGTGAAATGCGTGGCATGCACCATATCACGCATGCCACACATTGCACACACGGCTGTGCCTCCTCATGGGGAGATTTGAACAGGGGCCCTCTTGGACGCTTCTTTACATACTTTTCTGTCAAGCATTTCATGGCGGGTTTACCACCATAAAATGCTTGGAGGAAAAGCAAGTCATAATCTGCACAGCAGTGCTGGGATTGGTGCCACAGTGGCAGACTGCTGCCTTCGGCACCACTGTTCCTTTGGGATCTAGGATTCTGACAGCGGCGGCGGTCTTCTGTTGGGCTGCTGGTGGTCCCACCGCCACCATCATAATATGGCGGTCGGACCGCCAGGGTGGTGCTGGTCAGACTGCAGGGAGTCCTGGCTTGGCAGTTCGGGCTGGACTCATGAGGAACAGGGTCAAGACTGATTTGCATATGGCTGGGTGTCAACTGGGGTGGTGAAGTGAGCTAAGAGCAATGATGAATTCAACTCAGTTCTAATAGTGATTGGGGGTGAGCGTCTGAAAAGTTTCAGCTCTCCTTCCATCATCTCCCTATGGTTCTGCTGGTTGGACTTATTTATAGGTAACAAGGACCCCCTGAATATATGAATACAGTAATTCCTAGGTCAGGGAAACACAATTTATGAAATATAACAACCTAGGCAATTCAATACTTGAAACTCATGGGAGAGTGACAAAGGAGAAAAGATCACTAAATATATCCTGAAGATCATCAGTGACATGAATTTTATTAACAAAATAAGGGATAAAAACCATTAAAAAAGTTGATTCTCAGATATTTTAACCAACTTCACAAATTAATCAAACCAACATTATATGAAATCACGACACAATTAAAAAATCACAATTAAAATTGGGAAAATAATATAAAAAGAAAAGGATAGAAGTGGCATAAAGATTTTCTCGACAAGCGTTTTGGCGACCAGAGCCTTCTTCTGGAGTAGCCACAGGTTATCTAATAACAGACAATTTTTAAGGACAACATAAGTGACCTGATTTTACATTTTTTTAAGTTATAATCCCATGTTTGACACTTGCTAACAGTTCCTCATACAAAAAATTATTTGAATGAGATCGACTAAATTATAATGAACATATCCTAATGTCACTTAAAAACCATGTAGCATATAATTCCTACAAACAAACTTATTTTGATATTCACCATACTTATTTCATTGCTCATTATAGTTTTTTGAATACAGATAACCCAAAGGACCCAGAAGATAGAAATTGGGACAAATAGGGCTTGCTTCTAGAGCTTGCTTCTCAGTAAAAAGGACCTTTCATCAATATTCTATTTATGGATATGTAAGTTAACTATTGTTCACATCTATCAGTAAGATGTTAACTAATATACTTACTGCCTTTACAAATTTCGAAGTTAGCGGTTGTATTTTGTTGATAATGGATAAAGGACGGGTTAACTATAAAAATGGGATAACATAATTTGAAGTATTGTTAATTCCATTCGATAATTCTGTGCATCAAGTTTGTTAGCAGCAGGTAGACTGAAAGGATTACCAAGAAACTTACAAATTTAGATATCTTTCGTCTGAATATCTTAAATGTGCTTTGAACTGGCGGAAATAGCGGTGGCAGTACATCTCGTACGGAAACACTTTACAATAGAGGATCCTTTCTTCAAAGTCGAATCTATAAGTTCAAATCGATTGTATTACTTGTTATTGTCAATTAATTTGGCATTTAGATTTTCTTTTGTTCAGACAAAACCTCTATATTATATAACTAATGTGGTTGATGTACGTTTTAATAACCAGATATAACCTACAGTTCTATTTCTTTTATTCTTTATTGGTCAGTATGAAATTACTGCATTAATTTGGTTATAAAGAATTTTCAAAGTGAAGCTGCACATTTAATAATTGGCCATCCTATAAAGAGCGGAGGATCTAAAATTCTACTCTCCACTTTGGACTGAATAATGTAGGCGAATGCACAGGAGTATACAAGATGTTAAGGGATTACCTTATAGTGAATTGAGAAGTCAGTAAACTCCTGGTCGTAAAGGAAATGGTCAGATGAAAAACCCTAAAAATGACAAACAGTGTGATATTTGTAAGATTTTTAGATGCTTCCTTCGCAAAGTAGATATTTAATTGTTGATAAATTCTACCGTAGAATTTATCAACAATTAAATATCTATGAATTATATGCTACATGGTTTTTAAGTGACATTAGGAGATGTTCATTATAATTTAGTCGATCTCAGTCAAATAATTTTTTTGTATGATGAATTGTTAGCAAGTGTCAAACATGTGATTATAACTTAAAAATTTGTAAAATCAGGTCACTTATGTTGTCCTTAATAATTCTCTGTTATTAGATAACCTATGGCTACTCAAGAAGAAGGCGCTGGTCGCCGAAACGTGCATCGAGAAATTTTTTATGCCACTTCTATCCTTTTCTTTTTATATTATTTTCCCAATTTTAATTGTGATTTTTTAATTGTGTTGTGATTTCATGTAATGTTGGTTTGATTAATTTGTGAAGTTGGTTAAAAATATCTGAGAATCAACTTTTTTAATGGTTTTCATCCCTTGTTTTGTTAATAAAATTCATGTCACTGATGATCTTCTGGATATATTTAGAGATCTTTTCTCCTTTGTCACTTTCCCATGAGTTTCAAGTATTGAATTGCCTAGGTTGTTCTGCTGGTTGGACTGACACCATGAGTACCGTGGTCCCGGGACTGCCGTACTCAAAATAAAGCCCTAAATCTTTGCCAGACAGACTGCACAACAGCGGGTGTGGAAGGTGCCCTGGCTCCACCAGTGGGTGAGTGGGGTCTAGTGAGAGGTGGTTTGTGTAATTGTGACAGTTTAGTTTTGTGTAGCGAGTCTAAGTAAATGATTGAGGTAAGAGAAGATTAAGTGGCTGTGGAAAATATCTATTAAATTGAAGGAGCGCAAGTTCTGTGTTTGGGCTACGCAATCTATAGAGATGTCTCTAGCATGCATGAAGTGAGTGCCTGCGGCATGTAAGATGTGCAAGGTGACTGAATTTAGTGCAAAAGGCAAACACAGTGGGCCGACTAAACTACATGGACTGAGTGCGTGAGTCAGATTAAGTGAATTGGGAGAGTGGCTCTGGCCCTTATGATACATGGAAGGGGTTTGTAAGGTAGTCAGTGTGAGAGTCTGTGGCACAGAAGGCACCTATATTGACTTATAGTTTGGTTAAGTGAGCCAGAGCAAGTTTCTTGGCAGAATGTGGGACTATATTGGGTTGGCAGGTAGTCGGAGATAGGCATGCTGGGCAAGTATAGACTGAGTGTGTCATGCACAGCAAGTATCTAGGCATGCGGGTGATGGGGAAAAATCTAAAATGTGGAAGAGCAGTGCAGTGAGTGGCTTTGCTTTTAGAGCATGGGGGACATGTGTGTGGGACCTCTTTAGCCTGCAGGGCTGGTGTTTGGGGGCAATGAAAGGCACTAGGTTATGTCAGAGGTATGTACCTTTCTAGGTTGTGAAAGACGAGTGTAATGCAGGGTGAATGGATGAGCCTCTGGAGGTACGTGAGAAGTATGAGAGGAATAACATTTGCATATAAAAATTGTTCAAAACATAAGAGATGCACATGGCATACGTTTGGGACATGGAAACCACAGTCTGCGTGTCTGGGACTCCAGTGGCACTCAGACGGCCTCTGGGTCACATGCCACATCTGAGATGTGTAATATGAATGTCCCAGGCACATAAAACATTCAGAGCAGGTGTTGATATATACAATGCACTCCATGTGATTGAACAAGGCGAGGCACGCAATATAGGATTCTAGAGCACAGAGGGTGTGAATGGAGGCATGTTGCTAGTGAGTGAGGCATGGAATGCATGTGACTGGGGGGATGCCTGGTCAGCAGATGAGGTAAGAATAGCATACAAGATGAGTGTATGAGGTATAATGGTTATGGGTTAGTTTATTTCACATGCATACTGCACTGTGAACAGCTGTGATACAAGAATGTGTGATATTTGATGCACACAAGGTTGAGAGTGGCAACTGATGGGGTCCATAAGGAACTTAAGACAAGTTCATGGGTCATTTAAGGCACACATGATGGTTGTTTGGTTTGTGTGCAGCACATGAAGTGACTGTCAAGAACACACATGTTGAGAGATGTAGCATCTTATGTTACGTTCAGCTGTCTGAGATGCACAAGGCACATAGAATAGGAATATGGGGTGCTTAAGTTTTAAGTGGAAAGGAGATGGAGAGCTTTGCCCCAGGTAGTTGTTGTCAGGGGACATAGAGTAAGTGTCTGAAAAGTCGGAACCATGTTAAAGAAGTGCAGGTGACACGAGGCAGAGGGAGCGAACACTTTAGGTTCTTCATGACTGCTGAGAAAATGGCTTTGGTGAGTGAGGCATGCAAAAGATCTGGGAAACGGCCTTAGTTTAGACAAGTGTGCTGGTTTCTCCTTACCAAAACCACACCTACATCAACCATACGTGGTTAAGGCACTGCGCAGTTGTTAGAAATGGGGGTCTCTAGTTTGCAAGGGTTTTCATCTTTGTCCAAGTAGGGACGCTTCTTCCTGGTTAGGGCAAGGGAGTTACACTCCTAAAATAACCTCTGCTCACCCCCTTGGTCAGGTCTACCTCTGAAGCAGTGTCTAAAGCATTTGCACATAAACCACATGAATATAGTGAAAGCACTACAAAGGGACACCACACCAGTTTAGAAAAATATCCAATATTTTTATATATCCATAACAAGACCAAAACGACAAATATCCAACAAACAGTGCCTTTAAAATATTTATACTTCACAGGATATCCTTAAAATTTCAGATATACCTCAAACACACAGTTCATATGAGTCAGTAGTTCAGTCCAGGGGCAGTACTCCTCCTGGCAGCACTTCGAGCTCTTCTTCTTGGCAGGTTCCTTAGTTGCAGAGAGTTGTAAAGCTCTGGAGTCTGGGCCCCAATATTTATACTCACAATCCCCTTAATCTCCCAGTTCTGTCCTCTCTGGCACAACTTCCTGGCAGGAGGCGGAGACAGCATTGTGGAAGGCAGACCAGCCCCATTCAGGTGAAAGGAAATCTCCTCCCCCTACTCTAAATGCAGTCCAAGTCTATTCAGCCCAGCCATGACTCATCCAGACTCTCTGGAGCCACTGCAACTCCCCAGCCCCTGTCACTCTAAAGTCAAATAGTCAATATACATCATAGCAGAGGCACACTGGATGCCTAAGCAAGAAATAAAATACCTACTTTCTAAAAGTGGTATTTTCAAATGACATTCTGAGTTCAGGCCAACTAAACTTTATTTTCCCACCTTTTCCCCAGGGGTAGTTATGTTTATAAGATGTTATAAGCAAACGCCCCATTTAATCCTATAGGAACAGGTAGCCATGCAATAGTAAAAAACTAAATTGGCAGTATTTCACTATCAGGACATGCCACACACACCAGCATGTCCTACCTTTCACACACACTGCACCCTGCCTGCAGGGGTTCCTTGGGCCTACCTTAGGGGTGACTAACACGTAATAAAATGGAAGGTCTAGGACCTGGTACGTGGGTGCACTTGCCAAGTGGAAATGAAAGTACTAGACTCTACACAGGCTCTGCAATGGCAGGCTTGAGTTACCTTTTCAGGGCTACTCATGTGGGTGGCACAAGCAGTGCTGCTGGCCCACTAGTAGCATTTGATTTACAGCCATGACACTTTACTAGGGGATTACTTGTAAATCAAATATGTCAATCATGGAAACACCAATCCATATTAATAATTTACAACAGGAAGACTCGCACTTTAACACTGAACAGCAGTGAGAAAGTGTGCAGAGACACTAAACCAGCAAAAACAGAGTCAAAATCGTGAGGTCAGAAAGCAAAAAGAAAGGGTAAACATGCCAAAAGATGCCAAGTCTTACAGCAGTCTAGATGATGGAATGGGCAGGCAGGAGAGAAAGGATCTGGAGAGGAAGTGGTCAGGTAAGTGGGGCTGGGACGGGGTTTGGACTGTGGGGTAGTACTTCCCAATCATTTCTTTACCACGAAGTTGCGTGGTAAAGGCATGCGTGGTAAAGGCATGCATGGTAAAGACGCTGTTGTGGTTGTGACCGCGTAGTTCAGGAGAGTGTTGTTCTGGCATGTGTTGCAACATCATACAACCAAAGGATCCGAGTCATACATAATATGGTTCACAAGTGGTAGTGTTAGTAAGATGCACTGGGTGAGTGGCTGAAGAATATCAGTCCTGCACAGTCAATGTCTGGAGAATGCAAGTTTTCAAAGTGCTCAGGGGGTCTGTGTGTATGAAATGCACAGGGTGTCTGACACACAGAATTAGTGTCAAGAGTATATCACTGTAGTGTGCCATCTGTACTTGTCGATTGAGAATCTTGGGTGAGTGTCACAGCAATGGAATCTTGATGTGTGCCGATTGGGCATGTGACAAAACTGTCTCTTAAGGGTGAGGCAATATATTTGGTATGCAAAGCGAGTGCCTGAGGCACACAAAGCACATGATACATTTTTCAGTTGTAAAAGGTATGCTGGGAAAGTGTTGAATTTTCAGGCATGCCGTGAAAGCATCTGGTGACGCAGTTGACAAAACCAACACGCAATTCAACATCAAGAGGATTAAAAAAGTATGCACGTCCATAAACGTGGAAAACTAGAGAATTAAAGAAAGAACTGACAAGAGAGATGAGGAAGGCCAAATAGATCAGAATACAAATGGCTACATGGGAGAAACTAAAACAATTGAAGAAGGAATATAAGAAACATGTCTGCCAGGTAAAGAGAAGAGTTTTGGATTAAGCTACTTCACAACTGCAAACAATGAAATACCAAAGCCTTCTTAAAAATGGCATAGGCAGGGAAGCAAAAGTAACAAACTTATTAAATGTCATTGAAAACGATTGGGCAGCTTATCTGACAAAAATCTTTTCTAAAGAAAGGCAGCATCAACTATACAAAACTAACAAAGTTATCGAGTTGACTATAAATAGCACTGACACACTGTCCCATCTTGAGTACCTAACTCTTTTAGACCATTTACCCTGTACTCAATTAAGTGAGGAAAAAGTGATTAAAGCTGGCAGAAATGACAGTGCCCCAGGCAGCAAACAATGTACACATGGGATCCAAAATATTGGGCTAACTCGATAACGGCATTGTTTAAGAAGGTGGAAAACAAAGGCTTGGTTCCAGACAGCTGGAGGGGATCAATAATAAACCCAATCTTTAAGTGGGGGTGACAGACAAATCCTGTGAATTACAGACTAATAGCGCTTATTGACTCGGAAGCTACACACTATGCTTCACTTATACTGGAAGATTTAATTGAATGGTCAAACATCAAGAATCTCATTCCAGCTCAACAGACGGGCTTCCGTAAAGGGTACGGAACAACAATTATTATGCTAACAGTAACATAAGTACAAACGTTTAAAGAAAAAATGTTTAAAGAAAAAACTACAACTGTGGAGAAGTGTGGCTCAATGGTTAGAGCCGCAGACACTGATTCAGAGGTCCAGGGTTCAATTCTCCGCCTCGGCGCGTTCTGGGATCAAAATTCCACGGACCTGATAATTCTTGCCTTGGTGCCTATTCCAATCATTGAGTCCCACTCTGCAACTCTGGGCAATAGCTTGCTTAATCTCCACAACGGCCCCCATAACACTAAGGATGCCTGGCCTCCACCTTGGGGGTGCCCTGGAGTGGACGCCTCACAGGGAAAGCCAGGATGGGTTCCATAGCGGTATTCGTACAAGCGCATTTAGACCCTTGCGGTTGAGTAGTGCGCTATACAAGTATCAATTTACATTTTTACAACTCTGCTTTAGTGATCTGAAAGCAGCTTTCAATCGGGTGGACCAACCCCTTTTATGGGCAAAACTAAGATGATGGGGCATTCAATATTTTTTTTTAGAGCAAATAAAATGTCATATACTGACACATGGATTCAAATTTAGGTGGCAGGTGGCACAAGAATATCCAGAAGAATACCAACTGCAAAGGGTCTTAAGCAAGGGTGTGTGCTTGCTCCACACCTGTTTAATCTCTTTATGGCCGATGTATCCACCTACCTTGATCAAGTAAACTCCCATGCTCCGAGACTATGTCCACTATCCATATCTCATCTGTCATATGCTGATGATATTGTGTTGCTGAGTCACACGGAGGTAGGACTTTAAAGATTAATTAGGAAAACTGTAGTAATAACAAAAGTCAATAAATTGGAAATTATTATCACAAAGACAAAAACCATGTCAATATAAAATAACTCCAATGCTTCATTGAAAATCAAACCAGGGAATGCAATCATTGAAGAAGTCAATACCTACAAATATCTAGGCTTTTACCTTGACAAGAACTTTAACTTTAAAACACCCCAGCAGAATATGGTTAGAAAAAACAGAACCTTAATACATGCCTTTTGCGCATTAGTAAAAAAACAGAAGGTCCCTCCTTTCAACCATTGCTCACGGCCATCCATGCAAAATTGCTTCCCTCGTTAACTTCTGCAAGCATGCTGATGCATGGTAAAGACTCCAAAATGTTGCACAGATTACAAATAAACATGTACAAACATGTTTTTGGTCTTACTTGTAATGCTTCACCTACACAAATCTGCTTGGAATTTGGATTGATGCAATAAGAGATAGCAGAAAGATACCACACAATCAAATCATGGCATAAAATATGAAATAACCAGTATAGCCCTCTAGTCAGCGCTTTATGCCAGTCACAGATTAGCGATACAAATTCGAGCTACAACAAATATTCACTATCTTCATTAGAAATAACCAATTAAGTCAACTTATAGGACCTACATCTGTCACATTTCACTTTCTGCCATGCGATCAATAAAGTAGGAAAAACTCAATCATTAGTGGAGGATAAAAACACTTTTTCACGGCGATCACATGCCTGGATGACGATTACATACGAAACCTTGCAACCAGCAGCATACCTTCTTTTAACTTATCCTATGCATCTTAAGAAAAAGTTATTTCCTATAATTTTAGGAGAACTGCCATCCTTAGCAGACAAACCCTCGTGGAGATAAAAAGGCCCAAAAACTTGCAGGTTATGCAACGCCCCAAAAGAAGATTTTTTGCATTTGGTTTGTATTAAGCCTGGGCGTAGTTCGCGTAGCCGCACTCCGCGAGCTACGCGAAGATGAACTTGCACTCCGCGAACTACGCATAGCTCCGCGAGCATGCGTAGTAGCTTGCTTGACCCGTTCGCGAGCCATTTTTCGTCTTCGAGAGCGCCGTGGAACTCTGGAACCTACTCAACACCACATCTCCAGACGTCGCCTTCCTCACGGAAACATGGATGAACGCCTCCTCAGCGCCCGACATCGCCGTTGCCATCCCGGACGGATACAAGATCACCCGGAGAGACCGTGTCAACGAGACAGGAGGAGACATCGCCATCGTCCACAAGAACACCATCCGCATCACGGCCAACTCAGACGACACCCTCACAGCCGCTTAACATCTTCACTTCCAGATACACACCGACCCCAAGACCACACTCAGAGGCACCCTCATCTACAGACCCCCAGGACCTCGCACACAATTCAGCGAAGACATCGCAGACTTCATCAGCCCGCACGCTCTCGCCTCCGCTGACTACATCCTCCTAGGGGACCTCAACTTCCACCTGGAGAACAACAACGACAACACCACCACCACCCTGCTGGACAACCTCGCCAACCTCGGACTCATGCAACTGGTGAACACCCCCACCCACTACGCCGGACACACGCTTGACCCAGTCTTCTCCTCCAGCAAGTACATCTCCTTCAGCCACTCCACCGGACTCCACTGGACAGACCACAGCTGCGTCCACTTCAGCTTCAGAAAGACCACGACTCACCACCACCCGCAACAGGTTCCCCGCAGGAACTGGAACAAGATCACCACCGACCAGCTCACCACTTCACTGAGCCAGAACCCTCCCGCCAGCTCAACAGACCCCAACCAAGCAGCCAACAACCTCACACAGTGGATCACCAATTGCGCTCGCCCAACCAGCCTCGACCACTCGCAGTCCGGCTTCCGCGCCAACCACAGCACCGAGACCGCCCTCATCGCAGCCACTGACGGCATCCGAGCCCTGCTCGACAACTGGGAAACAGCGGCCCTCATCCTCCTGGACCTCTCCGCAGCATTCGATGCGGTCTGCCACCGCACCCTAGTGCAGCGCCTCAGCAACATCGGAATCCAAGAGAAGGCACTGGAGTGGATCATCTCGTTCCACACCGGAAGAACCCAGAGAGTCCGCCTCCCCCCGTACAGATCAAAGGCCACCGAAGTCATATGCGGCGTACCACAAGGATCATCACTCAGCCCCACCCTCTTCAACGTCTACATGAGCCCCCTCGCAGACATCGTACGCCAACACAACCTCAACATCATCTCCTACGCCGACGACACCCAGCTGATCCTCTCCCTCACCAATGACCCAGGAACCGCCAGAACCAACCTACACGAAGGGATGAAAGACGTAGAAGAGTGGATGAGGAACAGCCACCTGAAACTGAACTCAGACAAGACGGAAGTCCTCATCCTTGGATCATCACGCTCCGCCTGGGACGACTCCTGGTGGCCCCCTGCCCTGGGCAGCGCACCCAAACTAATGGACCACGCACGCAACCTGGGCTTCATCCTGGACTCCTCCCTCTCGATGACCAGACAAGTCAACGCCGTCTCATCATCATGCTTCAACATCCTACGCATGCTCCGAAAGATCTTCCGATGGCTCGCCACCGAAACCAGGAAGGTGGTCACACAGGCACTCGTCACCAGCCGACTGGACTACGGAAACACCCTCTATACCGGAACCACAGCCAAACTCCAGTAAAGACTCTAACACATCCAGAATGCCTCCGCACGACTCATCTTGGACATCCCCCGACACAGCCACATCTCCGGACACCTGAGAGACCTTCACTGGCTCCCCGTCAGCAAGAGAATCACATTCCAACTCCTCAGCCACGCACACAAGGCCCTCCACGACCTGGGCCCCAGGTACCTCAACAACCGCCTGACCTTCTACACTCCCACCCGCCAGCTACGATCGACCAGCCACGCCCTCGCCGCCGTGCCACGCATCCGAAGATCCACCATGAGAGGAAGATCCTTCTCCTACCTGGCAGCCAAGACTTGGAACTCCCTCCCCATCCACCTCCGCCTGACCCAAGACCACCTCTGCTTCAGGAAGCAACTCAAGACATGGCTGTTCGAGCAGTAGCGGACCCCCCCCCCCAAGCGCCTTGAAACCCTCTGGGTGAGTAGCGCGTTATACAAATATCCTGATTGATTGATTGATTGATTGCCTGCATGCTCGGGATGTGTAGCGCGCGAAGTTACCCATGAGGTTTGTCCCGCCCGCTCGCGTCCCCTTATTTCCGGTCACTACTAACGTGTTCGCGAGTTATTCTGTGCCAGATTGCAGTTTCTGCGTGTTCGGCAACTCGATCTTACCGACAAGCATCCTCGCGCACGCGAAAATGCTATTGAGCGCGCGAGAACTACGCTACGCAGCAGTTTGCGGAGTATTTGACAACTTCGCGTTCTCCGCGAAGCGCGGAGTTGCCGAAACTCCGCAAACTCCGCGAACGGAGCGTAGTTCTTTGCCCAGGGTTAGTTTGTATATGTCCCACATTAAGGAAAGCACGCCTCATATTCCTAGGACGGCTATTCAGCGAAAGGGGGATTTGTGCCTTCAGAACAGCAATTATGAGGAGCCTTGACTCTACGGACCTTCAGCTAAATTGCAAACTTTTAAAATTTTTACAATCACATCACAAATCACTCAACCAGAGCTCCTAGTACGTAACTCTAGTACGAGAAATCGGGTCCGCATAATGTCTAAATAAAGAGATGATTGGGAGTAAAAGACAACAATACAACATCTATAAAACTATGGGACTCTAGTACCTAGACATTTTAAAGTGAGAATTTAATTTCTTATTTCCATGCATAATCCACTTTATAACAAGTTAGCTGAAACCTGTTGGTCATAATCTGAAAAAAATGAAATAACAACATGTCTGAGATGCCACATGTTTTGTTATCTTGCATTCTTGAAATATCAACATGCACCTTTAAGAAACTGATTAATTAGAAAAGCAAAGTATTTTATTGCAAATTGTATAAATTGTAAAATATTGTGATGGCTTTTACTATCTTTTAACAATAAACATGAATTGAGTAAATGAGAATCTGGTATGGGTGAAGCACAATATAAACATACCTTGGCATGTCAGATGAGTGTATAGGGATCAGCAAAAACATGCACTTTTTAGTGAGTGGGCCTCAAAGTTTAAACAAGTGTAATACAATATTAGTATTTAAAAATCATCTGTACAGTGTGCCGTCTAGTACTATCCTACTTATATCTTCAAACCCACCTTTTAATCACATACTGGTATTTGTAATCTGTTCTCATCTGAACCATAGACTTCATTATGTTCTCGATGTTTCTTATAAAGTAAAAAAACAAGGTTCTCTGCAAAATACTCCTTTTTGGTCCTGCAAATATGGCCACACTATATCAAATAACAAATAAATAACACATCAGAGCATCTCACAGCACATGCAGGAGTGTCTGGGACTAGCAATTTATGCAAAGAAGGTATCAGAAGAATATCATATGTGATTATGAGTGTCTATGGTTAGTGATGCATGCAAGACGTTGGGCAGCTGTCTGGGTTGATCAAGGTGTGTAGGGTGTGATTCTACAAAGGTGCATGAGATAAGGAACTAGGGTTCATGGTGCACCAATACAGGGTGTATGTAGAGAATATGTCAAGGGTCTTGAGTGTATGGGATGACCAGAAAACAAAAATTGAATATCTTGGATACAAAGTGTGAGTGCCTGGGGCACTTGAGACAAATGGAATCAATGTTTGGTCTGAGTGAGGCTCAAGCAATGCTTGCCTCTGGCATTAAAGTACTCAGTGCCATCTGATACATGTGTAATGAGTATACTAATCACAAATGGTGATGTAAACAACATAAGTGTCTTGGATGTTCAAAGAATGCAGTGCAAGTGTGTATTAAAATGAACAATGTGTGTTGTAATGGACATTGGTTGCTTGCCTAGGATGTACAAGGCATAACGATCTATTAACTGGGGTACTTGAGGAACTGATTGGGAAGAAGAAGGCACATGGGATGAGTTTCATCTGAATTAATACATTAGTGTCCAATGCACAGGAGGTAAGCAAGGAAAGTATGACCCATACTATGCAGTAGATGTGTGTTTTGAATGCACAAGACAAATTGTAACAGTGTATGATACAAATCAGGCACTCAGCTCAGTGCCTAGTATGACCAGGCTTAGTTGTGTGCATGAGGCATGTTGGGTGTGTGCTTGAGTTACACATGGCAAGTATATTGGATGTATGAGGCACCTATGGTTTGTGTCCACCATACACTGTTGAGAGCTGGAGTCGAGGGCTTGCATTTGAGTAATGTCTTGTTACTTACCGGTAATCTTCATTACCCCAATTAGGGTCCTCCTCGTCCCAGTCCTAACAATGATAAGCAGTCCTGTCTCCAGCCAGCCAATCAAAAAGCTAAAACCAAAAGTCGAAGGTCATATAAACCCTTCCCACCCACAGCCATGCCTGTTATCTAAAAGTCCCAGACACAAACACAGCAGGAGGGAGGGATGGAAGAGAACTGGGACAAGGAGGACCCTAATCGGGGTAATGAAGATTACCAGTAAGTAACAAGACATTACCCCCTCATGGGTCCTCCTTGTCCAAGTCCTAACAAAGTGAGGAACTCAAAAGCAGAGAACCAAGAAAAAAAAATTCAGGACACCAGGGATCCATGCAAAAGTACAAAACAATAATGAAACAAATGATTAATGAACAGCACTGTTCAAAACACCAACAGCAAAACTGCCGACAGAGGCATTGAAAACAGCAAGGTGAAAATACTGAGCAAACGAGTAATGGGACTTCTAAGTGGACACCCTACAAAACTCCAGGATAGAGAACCCAGCCATCTAAGGCCAGGAAGCGGGCACAGAACAAGTTGAGCGACCTCGCACCTGAGACGGAGGAGGCAGACCCACAAGAGAGGCAGACCGCCAAACGTACTTAGCAAGCAAAGGCAGAAAGAGAAACCAACCAACCCGAGGCTCACTCCCACATGAGACAAACAGGGGAGGAGAAAGACAAAACCCCAAGGCACCGAGGAAGAAAAACCGAAGGAATCCCATCCCCAGGCAAAGCAGAAGGTATGACCTCCAGCTGCAAATGGAACATGGAGGAAACCCAGGAAGAAAAGACGGGCCCAGACGCAAAACAACACCATCCAGCAGAAACTGCAAATAAGAGAAGGAGAGAAGCAAATCACCCAACTCACCCAACCGAAGTGCGGAGGTGACGGTCAACAAAAAACCACCATTGCGGACAACCACATCAAACAACCCCCAAAAAGTGCACAAAGGGAGTAACAGCAGACCCAGCAAAACTGTATGCAAACCCAAGAATGCACAACCACAGGAGAGACCAGACGTTGAAGCCAAAAACTACACAGAATCCGACTCACCAAAGGAGCAACAACCCCTAAAGAGCCCCAGGACCCGACAAGCCTGAACTGCAGCCCAACGAGCAGACAAGGCAGAAGGGGAAAGGTCCTTCAAAACCCATCACGGAGAAAGACAAGAACAGAAGCCGAATCTCCAACCATGGATCCAGACCAAGAGAAGAGCACCAGGAGACAAAAGAGCTTCAACGTGCACCATAGTTCTCAAGTGTTGAAGGCCGACACGACAACTGAATGCCACAGACCACCACGGAAGAACATCCCAAAGACGCCAACAACAGCCGCTCAGGAGCCAGGCCGACAGATGCAAGTGACAAAGGCAGGGCAGAGACAGGTGTGGACACAGAAGCGGAGCCGGAGACAAGGGAAGCCGGTCAATCCGACCCCCCATGCCAGCAGCAGCAGGAGCGGAAACCAAAGGCTGCAAGGCCAAAAAGAGCAACCAACAACACAGACACCTTCACCCCCCGACCGAATCCCCTGCAGCACCCTCAAGAGGAGGGAAATAGGAGGGAAGGCATACAGAAAGCCCGAAGGCCAAGGAAATGAGAGAGCAACCCTCAAGCTTGAAGACAGACCACCACGGAACAAAACCAGGGGAGTAGATCATCGGGAGGGGAAGCAAAAAAACCTATCCAGAGAGGCTTGATCCGAAGACAAAAGTCCCGGAACAGAGGAACAGACAGACAGCACAAAACAGAGGATGGGAGGAAGTGGCCAAAGATGTCTGTATGAAAAACAGATGCCCCAGAACACAAACAGCCCCAATGCCAACAGACAAGATTGTGCCCTCCATGAAGGCGCAAGTAACTACAAGTCACCAGAGAGCCGGTACGAACCCACAGACTTGGCAGCCACCAAGGTCCCCAAAGAGACCCCCCAAACCAAAGGACAGGTGTCCAGGTCAACAAGAGGAGAGAAGGAAGCAGAAAATGCACCCCCCCCCCCCCACACCAGGGAGGGAAAGCAAAGCCACCAGTCCAGAGAAGCAATCAGAACAGGGTAGAGAGGAAGAGAGGAACGAGAACCAGGCAACCTGCACGGGAAGGGCCCAAATGAGTCAACAGAAGAAGCACCATGAAACTGAGGAACAGTGGTGGTAGCCACCTGCCCACGGACCTGCAACCAAACACCGAGCTGGGGCAGAAGGACGACCCACCAGGACCTGCAGAGAAATCAATAGGGCAGAGAACCAAATTTGAGAGAGAAAAACAGCCCACTGCAAAGCACCGAACAGGCCTCTGATAAACCAAAGACCTGAATAGGAACCAGATGAGAAAGGCCAGACCCAACAAGAACCCCAGAACCTGGAACAAGGCCAACGACACCACAACCGCCTGAAGAGGCTCAAGGAGGGTGGAAGCAGAATCCAGACAAAAGCAACAAAGGGAAACAAAGTGAAACCCAGACCCAGCAAAACCCCCAAAGCAAGAGCAAACACCATGGAAACAACCGGGGATCAGGAGAGAGGCCGAAAAGTAACCGAGAGCATAGTTCTCGCAGTAGCACTACGCGTAGCTACGTGAAGTGCACTTTGCACTACGCGAGCTACGTGCAGCTACGCGAACTGCGTAGTGCACTGTGCAAAATGCTGTTTGCACTGATTGCACAGTGCCGGATGCTTGTCCGCACTGTGCAATCAGTGGCAACTGCATCTTGCACAATGCAAGCGGTCGTTTTCTGCCACTTGAGTAGATTTCTACTTGAGCAGCAGCTTTCTCAACGCGGACTGGTAGTTTCTCATTGCGAGTGGCCGCGAGCATACGCGACCACTCGCAATGAGAAACCCGACCTCCCCACATTGAAAATCTCGCTGGGAGGTTTATTTTCCATGCTCACGATTGGCAATTTGATGTTGCTGATCACGAACGAGGAAAAAGTCTTGCCGGGATGTCATTTTGATCGCTTGCGGTCGCCAACTTGCCCTTGAGGACCGTGAGTAAGCAAAAAATGACCGCTGCACTATGCTACGCGTGCTTGCCCTGTGCTACAAACTTCTCAAACTATGCGAGCGGAGCATAGGGCTTTGCCCAGGGTTACCAAAAAAGCAACACCAGAAACTGGTAATGGAACCCGTCCGCCACAATCCCCAATAACCACCGACCCCCCAAAAGGACAGGAACGGGAAAAACAGGCGACTTCCGAAACCACGGAAGCCAAAAAAAATCACCCACTAGGATGAGGGGAACGATGGACTTCAAGGGGACCATCTAAAAATGACCCAGCCGCACCAATCAGTCCAAAGCACGGGGACTCAGAATGAGTGGAAGGAAACAATGAGCTCCGGGACCAGGAACAGTGAGGAACAAAACGCCAGGTCCCGCATCGCCACCAGAACAAGCACAACAGAGCCCCGTGAAAAAAACAGGTCAACGCCAGAGAACATGAGGAACCGCATCACGGGGCCTAAGGACAACAAAGTTACCTCAAAAACAGTCCATACAGGCTATGGCCCGGAACCAAATCCGGTAACCAAGAACGATGACCGACAGGCCCCACAAGTCGGAAACCCGACTGTACCAATAAACCAGGAACCAGGGAGCGGAGCCCCCCAACAGAGCAACATTGCCAATAATGTAGACAGGAACCCACAACCAGTGAAACAATAGGAGTTGAACACATACCTCTTTATGTTGAGACCGTAACCACAACCACCAGGCCATGGCGATACCACCTTGACAGAACACCAAGTGACCCACACCCAGGGGCATCTGCATGCGCCACAGAGGCCGGGAACCAAATGGAACATAGCCCCCAACCACGGGTTCAACCACGAAATGGTTGAGAAGAAGACAGAGCCCTTGGAAACTCCAAAACATGGAAAAAAGACAAGTTCCCCTGCAGAAACTGACTGAACAGTAAGCCAAAATAGCCTGGGAGCCACAAAAGCCAGGGACTGGACCAAAGTGTCTGAGCAGTGAAAAGGCACCTAAGCGTAGTCCAGAGGCAACGCCTACCAGCCACCACCGCCCCAGCAGCCGAGGAGAGGGCCCTCAGGGCAACAAAAGTACAGCACAGTAGTCAGAAACCGAGCCAAGACAGGAGTGAAATCCCCCTGGCCGGAAAGACAGGTCTAAACCCTTAGAATGGACCTGTTAAGCATAGGCCGAAGAAGTGCCAGCATGCACCCCAAAAGAGAAGCAGCAGAAGAACGCTCAAGAGCGGACTCCACCAACAGCACAACAAGGACAGCCCAGGGAGGAAAAAAGAAGAAGAAGCCATGGAGGACAAAACAGAATTACCCCGGGAACCAGAGGGCACTGGGTGACAAAGTCCGCCAGGTGACATTGCTACCCCAGAAAACGCTGAATCCCCTGCATGTCGACAGCACACCACAACACAGCCAGAGTATCTGTGAGGACATCAGGAAAAGGCAGGACATTTACCACTGAGGAACTACGCGGGGAATACAGCCCATCACCAGACAAGGACCTGGAGTTCAAAACCCAGCACAGCATGAACAGGGATAAACATGTCAGAAAAACCGTGCTCTGGATGCACATCCCCTCAGGAGAAGTGTCCACGGCCACGCAAACATCGCCAGCCTAGTTTGCAGAAGGCTCAAGTAGTGCAGCCCACACAGCAGAATGAAAGACATCCTCAAACAGACCATGAAAGCTGCAAAAGGACATTACGCTGCATGGATAAAGATGTTGCAGGCACTTCAAGAGGAATACTCAAACCCCATGGCCACCAGCAGGAAGGGCAAACCAAATAGGAAGCCCAGCACACACCAGGAAGTGCAAAGCCACTCCACTTAAAACAATGTCCCCAAATAACCAAGTCCCCTGAAACATGAGACAGGGAAAACACAAAAGCCAGCCCTGCAGTCACCCCCCTCCAGCCACAGAATAAAGCACCTTGGCCATGGGGGCCGGACGCTGCTTGAAACCCCCAGAGCTGGAACGACCCCGAGCCTGGGCATCAGGAAAGCTCCCACCCCAGCCCAGCACATGCACGGGGAGCGTCCTGACTCAGGAGCAGGAGCACGGTCGACCAGAGCACCTGTACTGCTGCTCAGATACAGCAGCATGTTTAAGACCTTCAACAATAAGATATACAAAAACTCACGGCACCGCAACACGACCTGCAACCAACAGCAACAGGTTACATGGAGCACCAAAAAAGCAAGAAAAAACAGGCATATTGTTTATATGAGCTTTGACTTTTGGTTTTAGCGTTTTGATTGGCTGGCTGGAGGCAGGACTGCCTCACTTTGTTAGGACTAGGACAAGGAGGACCCATAAAGAGGTAATTTGCGATGAGAGTTGGAGTGCTCCAGGTTTGCAAGATAGGTTTTGGTGCCAGGTGACATGAGATGCGCACAGTTAGTGCTGAGGTGTGCAATGGCAGTTTCTAGGATGAGTAAATGTCAAAAAAAGAGATAAGAAGTTAAGGAGATAATTAGAGCTGGTGTTTTAGGACCGGAGACATGTGAGAGAAGTGCCTTGATTAGATAAATCACACATGATAAGTGTCAGGCATGAAACATGTGAGTAGTGACTATCTGGTTTAACATATTGGATATTAGGGACATGGTAGATATGTGGGTTAGTGTCTGAGGCATGTGAGATCCACAGCATGGATTTGATGGATTTGTGAGCATACTCAGCCCCACTTACACTTCAAAGAGCTTTGCCTACAGCACACAAAAGAACCTGACACCAGGTCTGCCCTCCTTTTTGTCACAGTAGACAGAGATGAACCAAACGTAGGAAGGACAGGGGAACTGGACAGGCCTCGTTTCGGAGGTTGCTAGGTGTTGCCCGCCCCACACAAAGACTGGCACTGGGCTTCAAAGTTGGCACACTTAGACCCCACATCACATCATTCCTGCGGAAAATAATAAGTAGGACTGCCCTTTTGCTGTGCTGTTGGAGTGACTGCCCTGCTTCCCTACTGTCTGAGAAAGCAAGTCTGGAACGGCTTCCTTGAATCCAGAACCATCAGAGTGACCCCAAGCACTGGCTGGCTAACCTCCTGTGTGAACTCCAGACACACAACAAGCTTCCAGATGCCTCCCTACAACTGCTTTGCTTACTAGATCCAACTGAGCCTGCCTGTACCTGCCTTAGCCCTGCCTTAGGCCCCTGAATGGAGTGAGTCTTGATCCCCAAGAGATGCCCCCAGGTCCCGGACCCTTTGTCGGCATCAGTGTACACTCCTCCAAAAGAAAAGGTGAAAATCCTGAAGTTTGGGCTCTTTGCGACTACGAACTGGCCTGTTTGCACCAAGACTTTCCCTCCTGAGATCCCTGACAATGCTAGGTTCCAGTGAGACCAGCTTATCACGTCAACAGCAGCTGTCCACAATGACCAGCAATGCGAGATCCGTACTGTGTGCTGACAGTGATAGTCCACAACAATTTACTGCTGCGAAGCTCCAGCGATAATCAGATTTTCATGCTATATTGACAGCCGCAATGTTAGACCTGCCCTTCACTCCAAAAGCCTCCTCCTTGTGGTCTGCTCCAACTCATGCAGAACTCTTTGCGCTGGACTTGAGAAGGTAATTCCAGCGGGACTAGCCTAATCCTTGTATTGAGCTGCGCTCCATCACGGTCGGCCTACACTTGCAACTATCCCCTGGTCTAGCAACACCAGATAACCACTTTGGCGCTTTCTGCTTCTTGGCACTATTTTCCCTAAAACTTTAAAAATCTATATTTTCAGTTCTACTGATTAGATAGTGTTTGCTTTGGTGTAATTTCATTTAATAAAATGTACTCTATGGTTCAAAATTGGTTTGGGATTTTTCTTGGGTTGTGTTTTCCCTTTTTCACTGTTTGTGTGCTGCATAAACACTTGAAATGAAATTGGATTTATAAAGCGCATGGCTGCCCGTAAGCGTCCCAGCGCTACCAGACAAGAATAAGAAGCTCTAAGGGGGGCAGGAGTTTTTTAAGGGTCTTTGGGAAAAAGAAAAGTTCTAAGACATTTGCGAAACTTGACAAGGGATGGTTCAGTACAGATGTGTCTCAGGAGAGCGTTCCAGGTCTTTGCTGCATTTACCGAGAAGCGGCGGCCTCCCGAGCGAGCTTTACTAACTCTGGGGACTATGACCAAGTTTTCAAGATCTGATCGAAGGGCCCATGGGGGTCTGTACGGGCGTATCAGGCTTCTTAGTGCCTGAGGTCCTTTGCCTTGGAGCGCTTTATGAACGATACATGATGATTTAAAGGAAATGCGCTCACGCACTGGGAGCCAATGCAGGGCTTTGAGCAATGGTTTTGCAGAGGCTCTTCTTGGGGCGTCCATGAGCATCCTGGCAGCAGCGTTTTGTACTCGTTGTAGGATGTTGATAGTGGCTTCCGGGGCTGCCAGGAGCAGTGCATTACTATAGTCCAATCTGGACAGGATCAGTCCCTGAATTAGTAATTTTCTAGATTGGAAGGGTAGCAGTGGGAGGACTTTCCGCACAGTTCGGAGCAGGCCGAAACATGTGCCTGCCACTTTCTGGGCATGTGACCTGAAGGTTAATTCAGGCTCGAACCATACCCCCAGGCTTTTGATTTTATCTTTTGGTGGGGGTACCTCACCCATGCAGGGTGGCCAAGATGTATTGGGTAGGGAGGAGAATTGGTGACCCAGAATTAAAATCTCGGTTTTTGCTCCGTTCAATTTGAGCTTGGAGTTAGACATCCAGGAGAAAATTTCCGAGAGGCAGGCCGAGAGGTTGTCTGAGCATCCTGTATTTTGCGTCAGCGAGACGACTAGTTGGGTGTCATCTGCGTAAGTGACGCATTTAATCCCGAACAGGGCTACTACCTCCTCCAGTGGGGCCATATATACATTAAATAGGGTAGGGCTCAGGGATGAGCCCTGGGGGACTCCACACTGGAGGGGAGTAGATTTGGACATGATGCCATTTTCCAAGATCTTAAATGCTCGTTTATCCAGAAAGGATTCCAACCATTTCAGGGCTATTCCCGTAATCCCGAGTCTTGCAAGACGGTGGACTAGTATTTTATGGTCCACCGTATCAAATGCAGCGCTTAGATCCAGGAGGATCAGAACTCCTGATCCCCCTGAATCCAAGATGCATCTTGCTTCCTCAGTTACCACTATGAGGGCTGTATCAGTGCCCTGACCTGGGCGGAAGCCCGTTTGCGAGCCACTTAGCAGGTCATTGCTTTCTAAAAACCCAGAGAGCTGCTGATTTACAATTTTTTCAGCGATTTTCCCCAGACCAGGTAGCAGCGAGATCGGGCGAAAGTTGGCCAAGTCAGCCGTGTCTAGGCCCGTTTTTTTTAGGAGAGTCTTGATTCTTGCTTGCTTCAAACTGGGTGGGACCACCCCTTTAGTGAAAGAGGCATTTAGTAAATACGTTGCAAGGGGGGTGATGGTATTGGCTACTTGTTTAAGGATGTACATGGGTGTAGGGTCAGATGGAGAACCACTCTTCACCGCAGAGAGCGTGTTACGGAAATCATCCGTAGAGATGGTTTTAAGGCTATCCAGCCGAGGTGTGTTGATCGGGGCAGAGAGGGCTTCATCGCCTGCAATAGGGACAGCCTGTGGGAGGGAGTCAAGTATTCGTTGTACTTTGGTGTCAAAGTACTCTGCAAGCAAGTCACACCTAGCTTCTGTACACTCCTGGTTGGTGGTTGGAGAGGAGGATTTAAGCAGTTGCTTTACAATTTTAAAGGTCTCCTTAGAGGAGTTGGCGGACGTGTTAATTTTGTCCTCAAAAAAAGCCGCCTGGGTTTTCTGCCGTGCAGCTTTATAAAGTCTTAGGGCCGCCTGGTAGGAGAGCTTACTGTTGGCTGCCCAGTCCTTCCTCCAGATGCGTTCCAACTTTTTACAGTTTTTCCTGAGATCTCTCAGTTCAGTGGTGTACCATGGTGATTTAAAAGTACTACTTTTCTTTGTGATCTTTTTCAGGGGCAGTACTACATTAAGGGAGTTGGTAAGCCAATTCTGAAAGTTTAGGTCTGCTAGCAGGGGGTCCGATTCTGCCACAGGAGCCATTTGTTCTAGGGCCTGGGTCAATTCTTCTACTGATAGTTTTGCCCATGCTCTCTGTAGAGTCCGCGGACGGGGGGCGCTTTTTCCTTCTGATGAAATTATCCAGGAGAAGGGGACCATAAAATGGTCAGACCATGGAAGTGGTAGTGGGGGCTTAACCATAATGGAGTTGTTATTAGAAAATATGGGGTCCAACAAATGTCCCTTAGTGTGTGTGCTCTCTGTGTTTAAGAGTGTTATACCCAGTGCTTTGAGGTCCGTATTGAGGTCAGAGGCCGCCTTGTCAGTGGGATCATCAAAGTGTAGGTTCATGTCTCCCAGGACCAAAAAATTGGGCGACTGGGCTGCTGTCCCTAGTATAGTTTCCAGTAGGGATCCTGTAAACTGTTTTAGGTGACCTGGTGGACGATAGATGAGGAGTCCTCTCATAGAGCTAGTAGGGGAGGTTTCTGCAGGAATAGGTGTCTTTGTAAATTATTGCAAGGCCCCCGCCTTTCCCTTGTACCCTATGCTGGCACTGGATAAAAAAAAGGTTTGGTAGGGCGGTGTTGATATCATAATCTGAGTTCGAGTGTAGCCACGTCTCAGTGAGGAAGAGTAGATCCAATTTGTTGTCTTCAATTAGTAGACTAATCTCAACTGCATGTTTAGGCAGGGATCTACAATTTAATAGTGCCATCCCAATATCTCTACAGGATTCCTTGTCATTTTTTTTGGCAGGATTTTTGTCCGGACAGTATTTGCATCGAGAGAATTGCTCATCGAGGTAGTCCATCTGGGAGCACCATAGTCCTTTCTTGTCCTGTAGTAGCATAAGTTCCTCCCTAGAGTAGCTTAAAGGTTGTCTGTTGTCCGCCGGCATAGTGGCAGGCCCTAGGTCCGGTCGGGCCCGGACGGGCCCAGACGGGCTTGCCTCTGGCGCGCCTCTGGCGCGCCCGCTGCGCCCGCCCGCTGCGCGGACGGGAAATGGCTTTCATTTTATAGGGCTCGGGCCGAAAATCGCCCGAGCGCTAGAGCGCCAACCCTGCCTTTACCCCCAAGATGGCGGCCCAAATCGTCGCCCCCGGGGAAGGCTCTATGTGAGCGTCAAGAGCCCCAATATCGGCCCTCGGTGCTCAGAATTTGATTGTGTCTCGAGCCCCCAGCTAATAGCACGTGGATAAGTGCCACAAACAAGTTAAAACAATTTTGCCAATTTTTTTAAAACGAATATCTGTACAAGTCGAGTGCAATTTATAAAACAATATTTTTAGAGCTAACTCCCGGCTTCCGCCTCAGGAGCGTTCTTATTTAAGCAGGTATCAGGAGACAGGAGGAAATAACCCGTTTTTTATAGGGCTCGGGCCGAAAATCGCCCGAGCGCTAGAACGCCAACCCTGCCTTTACCCCCAAGATGGCGGCCCAAATCGTCGCCCCCGGGGAAGGCTCTATGTGAGCGTCAAGAGCCCCAATATCGGCCCTCGGTGCTCAGAATTTGATTGTGTCTCGAGCCCCCAGCTAATAGCACGTGGGTGAGTGCCACAAACAAGTTAAAACAATTTTGCCAATTTTTTAAAAACAAATATCTTTAGGCACTGTCTCTACGTTTAGCCTGACAGCTTTGTGTCAAACTACCAGAGGGTTACGCATAGGTTAATTTAGTGATAACTCTCACCTGGGAAACAAACATGAATAGATGATTGAAACGCACAGTGAATGTACGGGATATTCATTTGTAAATTGTGTGCTCCAGTCTGTGTCTGATATTTTAAACAAATGTGTATTCATTTATTACACATTTTGTAAAGCAGCAGTTGTTAACATGCTGTATTCTGTAGACCTCCTCTGTATTGCCACTGGAAGCCGGGGACTCCATCCAAAGCCATTGCTGCCATTTGAACCACTAAGTAATGCACATAAAACCACAAAAAGTATACATCAAACCAGTCCACGCATTATGAAACATTGTATTTAATTCACAATCCAAAAATGTAAAAATCAAAATGTTCATTTTTACGGGGAAAGTTGAATATTTTTAAAGTACATTTTCATTTCTAAAAGACAATGCAGTACGCTAGACTCTAGAATATCAATTTGTCTTTCTATGTTCCAAATGGATGCTCTCTCTTTTTTGTGCATACCAGTGCTTCAATTGAAGCTGCCAATCCAGCATACTATTTTCTGTTTGCTGTAGTTGTGCTGCTCCCATAAATCAAGATAAGGATACAAACTTAGGGCCTCATTTATGAGGCCGTGCGTCACTTTTACGCCGCCGGTGCGTCACTTTTTGTGACGCTCCAGTGGCGTAAAAAATGCGCCTTGTTGCGCCATATTTACAAAGTGACGCATCTAGGTAGATGCGTCACTTTGTAAACCCCTGCGCCACATTATACCTGCGCCAGGTATAATGTATGCAAGGGGGGCGTATTGACGTTAGGAAGGGTCGTAGAAGTGACGCAGTGAAATCTATGAGATTTCACTGCGTCACTTTTAGGACGCCGTTGCATCAAAATCTTGCGCCTGCCTCACAGCAGGCGTAAGACTGACGCAGGCCCTTTTAAATGGGGCTTGCCCCATGTGAAAGGCCGCATTGCTGGAGTTGCGTCACTTTTGTGACACACTCCAGCAATGCGTCACTTTTGCGGTTACAGATACGTCAGAAATACTGACGTATCTGCAACTCCTTGCAACATGATGCGTCATACATTAAATATGACGCATCAGGAATGTCGCAAGGAGTGCGCACTGAGAAGTGACGCATCGCTGCTTTCACGCAGCGATGCGTCATTTCTCATAAATGAGGCCCTAAGTTCTTAGGCTCCTCTTTATTTTGTTTAAGAAATTTTTATTAAGCGTTGAAAAGTAATACAAAAAGCATGTCATGAAAAATTAGAAAAAAAAAATTACATATGAATATAATGATAAATGACATCAATCCAGAGGAATTTATATATGCAAAAGAAGGGTAGAAAGAAATAGAGAAAGGAAAGAGGGAAAGAGAGAGAAAGAAAGAGAGAGAAAGAGGAAGGCAGAAGGGAAGGAAAGAGTAGAGGAGAGAAAGAGGAGAAAGGGTAGGTAACCAGAGGGATCATGAGGGATGAGGAGCACGCGGTAAGGGAGAAGGATTAGAGGAAAGATAGGAAGTGAAGGGAAGCCATAGCAGATCGGATTTAATTTTCAGAGGAACAGAGGTGGAGGAAGCAATAGAAATTATGTGTTCATCACAAATATAATTCCACCATATGTGGACCGAGAGTTGTGAATTGTCTTTCCAACACGATAAAATAACTTTAAATGCAAGAGCAATAAATAGGTCTAACAATTTAGCAGAAGAGGGTGTAGCAATATTAACATCTTCAGATAAAGAACCTAAAAATATGCATAAAAAAGATAATGGGGAGGAAAGAGATAACATTTTCATACATATAGTCCAAACATCAGTCCAAAAGGAGAAAACAGGGGAACATTGGTATAGTTGGTGTTGTAAGGTGCCTGTAACTTTGGAACAAGACCAACATAGAGGAGAAGAGGTTGGAGAAAATTTATGAATAGTAACTGGGGTAATAACAACTCTATGATATAAAAAAAGTAAGGATTGAGTAATGCGTGCAGCAACGGAGACTTTGAAAATCTTGGACCATAAACGATCCCACATTGAAATGTCAAGGGAGACATCCAGAACCGTCTCCCAAGCAGTCTCTACTTTAGATTTAGAGCGAACAGAAGAGTTGGACAGTAAAAGTGAATATACAAGAGCAGCCTTAGGGAGTTGAGTAGAAAAAAGAGGATAAAGTGGAGTGACAGGAGTGAAGGAGGAAAAAGAGTCGGAGGAAAAAGGTAGAGAGGATAAGTGAGATTGAATAGCAGATATAATAATAGAATATTCAGATAGAAATAAAGAAGGTAAATTAAACATGTTTTGCAATACTGGAAAGGAAATAAGAGAGGAATCAAGGAAAAATTGATGTACAAACATTATATCCTTTTCTTTCCAGTGTTTAAAATAGAACGATTTACCCTTATATCTAAGAAATTTGTTATACCAAACTACAGAGGACAAAAAACATTGCAGAGGGGAGAGATTAGAGGAAAAAACATCATGCAACAGAGATTGGGAATACTTCAAAATGGGGTATTTGGATATAAAGGTACAATTTGACATAAAAGTAATATGTTGAAAGGAGAAATCTTTTAAAAGAGAGCGTTCCAAAAGAACCCACTTAGGGACAGGAGTATCCACAAAGTTGTAAGCCAAGGAGAAGGATTGTTTAATCAAAAAGGCAGAATGGTATGAGCCAAAATCAGGAAACCGAACACCACCTTAATTTTTAGGTCGGATCAACTTATGTAAACCAATACGGGGATGTTTATTATTCCACAAAAATTTTGTACATACAGAATTAATACGAGAAAAATAGGATTTGGGAATTTTGAAAGGAAGCATAGAAACAGTGTACAAAACATGTGGGTAATCATCATCTTGATAGTGTCCAGTCTACCCCACCAGGATAAAAATAAGGGGGACCAAATTTGCAGAAGGGATTGAATTTTACTAGTCAATGAATCAAAGGTTAATTTAAGGGTATCTTTCAGAGAGGAAGAGAACCATATACCAAGGTACTTAATTTTAGATGGACACCATGCAAAATCAGTATCACTAAACATGTATTGGAAGCACAGTGAGTTAAGGGGTAGAACTTCCGTTTTGGATAAATTAAGCTTATAACCCGATATGGAGGAATACAACTGAACTTCATGTAAAAAGGGTGAAAGGGAAGATTCAGGATTAGACATGTAAATGAGGACATCATCAGCATACGCTGATAATTTAACTTCGACGGAGGAAAATTTTATACCAGTTATATCAGGGTTGGAACGAATGTGCTGTAGAAAGGGCTCAAGACACAAAATAAATAATAAAGGGGAAAGGGGACAACCTTGTCTCGTGCCTCTGGACAAAGAAAAGAATCTGGAAAAGTGGTTGTTAACAAAAATACTGGCACGGGGGGATGAATAAAGGAGCTTAACCAAGGATATAAAATTTGGGCCAAAACCAAACCAATGAAGAGTACGGAACATATATTGCCAATTAATACGGTCGAAAGCTTTTTCAGCATCCAAAGAAAGGGCTGCCAACGGGGTTTTAACATTTTTACTATGAGCCAGGACATTGGAAAAGAGACGAGCATTATCAGCAGCGGGTCTACCCTTAACAAAAACCACCTGGTCTGTGTTGATTAAGCGAGGGATAATGGAGTCAAGGCAAGAGGCAAGAATTTTAGCAAAAATTTTACAATCATAATTAATTAAAGATATGGGGCGGTAATTTTTACATTGGGAATGGTCCTTATCAGGTTTGGGGATAATTACAATGAGAGCATCCAAAAAGGACCCAGAGGCTTTAGCCTCCGAAATAAAAGAATTAAATAATTGAAGGAGTTTAGGGGCAAAAAAGGAATGGAAGGAGGAATAAAATTCAACAGGCAGACCATCGGGGCCAGGGGCTTTTGATTTTTTGAGAGAATGAATGGCCGTTGTAATTTCCTAGAGAGTAATGTCACGTTCCAAGTAGGAAAAATCAACAGGGAGGGAAGGAGGTGAAGGAAGGCCTTCAAAAAATGTTGTTAAGTTTGCATCAGAGGGGTGTGTATCATCTGTATATAGGGTTTGGTAATAGTTGTGAAATACTTCAGCAATGTCTGCATCGGAGTGAACCAGTTTATTGAGAGAATCATTAAAAATTGGGCCGACAGCTTTGCGTTCAGACTTGATTCTTAAATAATTGGCCAACATTTTCCCTGCTTTGTTCTGGCCACCATGAAATTTAGATTTTATTTTAAGGAGGGTGTGGCAGGCTTCATTAGTGATAATTTTATTAAGTGCTGTTTTGGCAAGAATCAAGTCCTGAAGGGTAGAAGAGGATTTGGAGGTGAAATATATGTGTTCGAGATTTTTAATCTGTTTAAGCTGGTCCTCATACTTTTGCTTATTGAGCTTCTTTTTTGTGGAAACATAGGAAATCGTAAAAGCACGGAAAGAAGCTTTAAAAGCATCCCAGGTGTTAGGGATGGAGGTATCAGCGGGGTTATTAAAGGAAAAGTATTCAGTAAAAAACTCAGTACATTTTTTCATGAAAATGGTATCTGATAAAAGAAAAGAATTACATTTCCAGCGACTAAATTTAGAGGGGCTGAGGGAAAGATCAAGGGTAGTATATACAGGAGCATGGTCGGAGATAAAAATAGAGCCAATAACAGATTTTTGAATGGAGGGAAGGAGAGACTTACTAATCATAATATAATCAATTCTTGAACGAGTATGATGAACATTCGAAAAAAAAGTATATTCTAATAAATCAGGATTACATACTTTCCACGAATCATACAAAGGACGTGAATCAATGGCAGATTGAAAACTCTTATGAGATTTGTCAGGTTGAAATTTACTCGAAGACAGCCGGTCTGAAAAGGGGTCTAACCATTGGTTAAAATCACCAGCTACTATAAAATCAGGGCAATCTATGGATGCAACGAGCAGTTTGATGTCTTTCCAAAATTGGGGATCTGGGCGAACAGGGCCATATATGTTCAATAAGACCATCGTCTTGTTGTGTATAACAACTTTTGCCATTGCCCAACGACCTTCAGCATCATTTTGAGAGGAAATAATTTGAACATTTAAAGCTTTATGAAACAATATAGCAACCCCTCCTTTTTTTTGAACAGCAGGAGAAAACACAACCTGACCCACCCAATGTCTTTTGAGCTTAAGCGATTCAACATCAGAGCAATGCGTTTCCTGAAGGAAAATAACCTGTGAATGAAATTTGGTTAAGTGTGACAATACCTTCTGACGCTTGACAGGGTGACCAAGACCTCGAACATTCCAAGAGACAAAATTACACATGATGGGAGGAGGAGAGGATGGGCGACAAATGGATGCGACACAAGGCAAGGAGATCACTACAGAAGGGGAGACAAAAAATAACAGTCAGACAGTGGATTCGTAGGACGCTCATGTTAAGAAAGCCAACAAGAATCAAAAAATGAGGTATCAATAATCGGACAAATAGAGAAAACAGCAGAGACCACTTAGGGAGAAGAAAGCAGAGAGAAAGAGAGGAAAGAGAAAGAGAAGAAAGATACGTAAATACAGAAAGAAAAAGAGGGAATAGATCAAGAAAAGAGATGTTGAACAAAAATACATACTGGTAGAACAAGAAAAGAGATACTAGAAGGAGGAAAGAAAAGAGATAGAAGAAGGACGAGAAAAAAGTGGACAGATCAAGGCAAGAATGCCAGATCTGAGAAGAAAGAAAACACCAAGACATCTGGAGCGAGGAGACGCCGAAGGAGAAGCAAAACCCCTAAGAGCATCAGGAGAGAAATAGAGAGAAGCTAGGGACGGCACGAAAGAATGAAGGAGAACATGTTGAGGCAAGGAACAGTAGAACACTACAACAGAGAGCTGGCAAAAAAGGAGAAAACAAAAGATGCCTATAGGGGGCATCAGGTGTTAACATCCATTGTAGGAGTAGAAGCAAATTGCAAATATTCGTGCAACTTCTGAGGATCATCAAAGGTGCGAGTACGACCATTATGAGTAATTTTACAGAGGCAAGGGTGTAGAATTTCATATTGAATGTTTAACTGTCTCATCTGAGGACGGAGATTCAAGAATTCCTTGCGTCGAGCATTGGTGGCATTTGACAGGTCTTGAGAGATATAGATGTTGTGACCCGACCACACAAGGCGACGTTTGAGCCTGGCAGCTTTTAGAACAGTCATTAATTCAGTGAACTCGAGGAAAATAAGGATGATACCCCGAGGTTTTGAGGAATTAGATATAGGACGACCAAGACGATGAGCATGCTGGATATTTAGTGGATGAGCATTAGGTTGAAGGTCTAGCAGTTCATGCAGGAGGCGACGAATGAAAGACACCATGTCAGACCCCTCAAGATTCTCCGGAACTCCGTAAATACGTAGGTTGTTTCTACGATTGCGATTTTCAAGGTCCTCAGTGTGTAGCTTGAGTTGTTGAATTTCCTTTTCCAGGAGGGGTATCTTAGTAGAGACATCTTGAATATCACTGACTCGCTGTTCCAGATTCAAGACCTTGCCTTCCATAACAACCCACCTCTCTTCAATCTGCTTGAGTTTCTCATTGGTAGCAGACATAAAGGGTTGTAGACCCCGAACCTCCTCTAAGATGTAGTCCAGAATAGGATTCTGGGAGGTGCGAATCGGAGAGGGGGGATCATTCTTAAGACGCTTGGGTGTGGTTCCTGTGTTCGACGACTTTAAACTGCCCGTTACGTGCGTCATTGTTCCAAGATAGGGGCACACCAAGAACTCAGAAGAAAATGAGTAAAAAGGATTTTTATTGTGAAGAGGTAGTCCAAAATAGTCACCAAGCGTGAAGAAAAACTTCAAAAATGAAGGGTAAAATGACTCAGATACCCTACTTCAGAACCTCAAGGTTAACCTCATACAAGTGTAATGAGAGAATATAATGCAGTCAGACTCCGCAAACTGACAGGGTGAAGAAATCCACAAGAAATGCTGAAAACATAGTAACCGCAAAGCGCTCATGAAAGAACTGAGGAGCAGGAACTAATCATGAAGAACCACATTGCGGCGGTTGAAAGAAATATGCACTCAATACTCCCTTGCAACACAGTTTGGGAAATGGCGGTCGTCACTCATGCAGGTGGAAAAATCCATATTTAGAAAAAATTAGTCATATAGGGAGGAGCCATTAGCTAGAGTACGCCATACCTTATGCAGGGTTGCCAATAGGTGAAACATGAAGCAATGCCAGATCTGGGCGCAACTTGAGGCAACGGTAATTTTTTGAGGAGAGACGCGTTCGCGGCAGCTCAAAATGGCGGCCGCCCGCGTCCCGACATCAGCGTAGGAGACAGGGCTCGCAGGACCGCAGAAACAGCGTTTGGAGCCTCAACCTTGGAAGCAAACGTCGCCGTAGGGGTTCCGCCGCATGGACACACGAAATGCCAGCCTCAAATACAGAGAAAGCTGTCCAAAATCACCTCGGGAGTTTGCAGCTCTCCAGAGCTCACGGGAAAGCCGCCATCCCGCTTCGGCGCGTAAGCCACGCCCTCCTTAGGCTCCTCTTTCTAATTCATTCACATTCACAGAGAATCTTAATTTTTTTCGATTTTCATTTTTGATTTTATGCATAGATACTTTGTTAACCTGCCATTTTTTTACATTTGAAAACATTTGCAGACTTCCTTAGTAGGTGTCAGAAACCCCAGGATTATGAGGATGTGAGTTTTAGATCCTCCGTTGTATCATTAAACTCGGAAGATGAGAAGAAACAATGGGTGACACAAATTGTAACTTGAATGTCCTGATACTTGCAATGTTATGCTCTTTATGATATTATATTAATAATGCTGAATTCTGCTGTCATTTTTTTCTCTCTTTGTTTGCAATAAAAAAAAAAAAAATTTTAACTTCCGCCATGTAAAGTATATAGCAATATATGAATTCCCTGTGTACAATACCATTTATGTTTAAATACATATATCCATCAGAATTTCCTCTAAACTCAGAAATTACATTAATATTATAAACAATAATACTCTACAACGTCATAGATTATCATGTTGGTTCCAAGTGATCAGTGAGCGATGCGAAACTATTGTACAGTAAACAATTGAATAAAACAGGTCAACAACATGCAAACTTGAAAAAAAACATAAGCACTCTTTTGGGTATCAAAATGTTTCTAAAATAAAGTAGTGTGGCACGATTGCTTTCTTCTCTGTTGATTTTTTTTTCTTTTCCACAGCTCTACCCATTCAGTGCTAGGGTGCCATGAAACACAAGGGACGTGCCAGAGGCGCGTAAACCTTCACTTTTTGGAGTTAACCAGTTTCCTATGGGAAACTGGATCTCTGAAAATGAGATAGTTGAAAACAGACCAGTTATCCCAGAACATGTAACAATTCACATTACTCTCAACCTCTGTACTAAATCCATTTAATGGATTCCCCCTGGGACACTGAAGGCAGACTCTGCAATATACAAAGATAATGATGAACATCTCTGGTGGTTTAATATATTTTTGTAAAACAAAAAGTACAAACGTTTTTTATTTTTCTCGCCTACTCAGCGTTTCCCTGAAAGTTGGTAAATATTTATGGATATAAATTGCTTCTTTGAAAGCGTTTAGATTATTTTTGAACGCTTCATGTGTATATTGTAACATGAAAAGATATTCCAAATGAAAACCACGTGGCTGTATTTAAGCACTTTATACACAATTTCAGCTTTCCAGGATTGGTAGCCCTCTGTGTTTCTAGGACCTTGGCTGCACAGTTGACAGAGGCAGAACACATACAGACAGAAATACAACTTAGAACTTTCTCAATGCAGTGCTGACTCTACATAGCGAATCACTGCAGCGATGGCATTCCTTTGACCTTCGCCTGATCTACAAATGGGACTGTGTAAAAGGAGGTGCGCATGGCTAACCTTATCAATATTGAACACGCTTGATTTGTTTGTGGCCTCATAGGCACAGCTACAAGGTCAAAGGACGTCTGATCGGTGGCCACACAAAGTGGGCTCTAGCCCTGCTTTCTGTTTGGCAATGTACTGGCACTGAAACGTCATACCGTAAAAACAGAACAAAACAGAAAAGTCACAATAAGCTGTTTAATGGTAAAAGGGTAACATGGGTAAACCTCGGATGAATCCAGAAATGCTCCTCCGAATCATGCACCTGATCTATGCAGAGTGGGCTGGGCTCTGTCTGGAAACTGCTCAGGGCTTCATACCTTCTAAGGGCACTGACTATCTTTGCGAGTTGCAAGGAGACATGCATGCACATTTTTGCTGCCATTTTTGATTCCCTTAAGAGTTCACAATGTGAGTATCATGATTTAAATACTAATAACAAATCCGAAAGTATCTTTTGTGTATAATGTAGTGCAGCTTTGAGACAACATCTTAGATTCACAGGGATCGCCCCTTGTGCTCACATATGTCTCAAATGTGGTAAAAAAAATGTATAGGCAATAATCTGTATCATATCTGGGCACCAGCTACAAATTGATAGAATATCAGCAGAGAAAACCTCAAGCCCCTGGATACAACATAGGACAGGGTATGCTCCTCTATGAGGTGGAGGGAGGATCACAGTGAAAAGGAGATCTTCAGCAACTGTGTGCAGCATCCTTATTACAGCAGAGATGTACAGTGAGAGTTAGTAGTTCTGCCAGTGCTGAACTTGTCAAAAATTAAGCGAGCGGTCCAGCGTAGCCGCATGCTCTGCACAATGTTTGGGTTGTAAATACCAAGACTGTCTACTCTTGATTCCAGACCATACCACTTTGTTAAACCTCTCTACATCTCGTATCTGTGGGAAATTGGGTTAGTTGTTAAGTAGGGTGTTAACTCTGCTCACTCAACAGTCACAATCAATGTCAGGGTGTGCCACTAAAGTCATTAAATAAACCTGCGCTTAAACCTATTGTAGCCTGGCACAAAAGCAGCCAGATTTAACTTAGAGTCAGCGCATAAAGTATTTATGCAGCACAAAATAGCAATAAAGTAAAAACTAAATTGAAGTAAAATCCCCTCAAATAATTTTTAAAGTTTAAGGTAAAAACTTGCACTAACCAAGGATATTGAGTCAGCCCGACAGGATCAAAGTCGAAAAATATGTCTGACTGTGATAAGCTCGAGTTGGATACAAAAAGTAGCTTTAGAAGAAATCTGAAGAAAAAGTGTCTGAGAAGGATGCAGGTGGTGTCTGAGAAAGAGATGCTGTCATCGGGAGCAGCTGGACAAAGTCATGGAGAAGATTTCTATGTTCAGACCGAGGGCCCGATTACGAGTTTGGCAGTCCATGGGACCACCACACCCATGGAGGTGGACTGTTGACTGCCAGACTGACGATCTACCCACCATATTACAAGTACATTGGCTGGACTGCCACTGGGATGATGCTACAACAGGGATAATTGATCGTGCAGCGGAGGTACAGCCGTCTGAGGCATCAATCTGCTGGGAGTGTGCTGTGGAGCCACAGAGTATATTATGAGTTGCCTCACTGCAACCATTTCCACTGCGGTGAACCCTGACATGGAAAGGATGGCAGTGAGGTAACTCAGGTGCCCCATACAGGGAGGGCCCTCTTATGCCTCTGTGCCTGAAGTTACATGAGGGGGCACATGGTGTCCCCCCTGTATTTTTGCACCCCCTTTTCCTGAATGGAAAGAACTTAACAACATTGTGAATTTCCGTTCATGCAAGAACAAGCGGCGGCACTCTTACGGCAGTGACTATCTAGGGCTCTACTATGAGCCTTAGAAAAGCACCACCGTGGAGCCGCTGGCATGGTGGCCCGCCGTGAGACTGCAAACTCGTAATCAGGCCCTTACTCTATTTTTTTAAAGTAAAACATCTCCTGCAGGAAGACGTTTGAGGCTGTAGCTGACGGGAGTTCCATGAGACTGAATACTCTTTTGGCGAAGGACCTCCGAACAGGATTTGCTGCTGCAGAGAAGAACGTAGCAGGATCTGCTGTGTAGCCAGGCGGACTGGAGATGCACCTTGGCTGGGTGAGCAGGTTGGCCCTGGTCTTTTCTCAGTAATCAGAGCAATTTCTAGCCAAGAATGTTTTATGTACCAAGTTTTGGATATTGGCTATCTGGGCACCTTTAACACAACCACCAAGGACTCGAGCGGCACCACCTGGAGAGTTATGACTTACTCAGACTGGGTCAAGGTGCATGCGCAAGATGATTGAAGCCTTTCTGTCCCTGAAGCTCTGATCAGGACGTCAGCCAACTAGTCCTTGGGGTCACTCTGGTATTTATGGCTTCAGCAGTTGAACAGGGCTCAAGCAGCAGTGGAGGCCTTCTGACGATTCATGGTCGGCTTCAGGTAGCAAAACAGTCCTTCTAGATCTAGTAAAAAATAGTCTTCTGAGGTACGCATGAGGTCACAGCAGCAGACAGTCCTCTGAGAGTTCTTTTAAATGTCCAGAAAGTGAACCAAAGAGTGAGTCTGAGGGTTCTAATGTCATAACTGGTGCCTCTGTTGGAGAAGTTTCCAGAGAATTCTATTTGAAGTTTCTTGCTCCCCTTGCTATGGCTCCACGCTAACTACATGAGCAATATACAGGTTCTAGCTCTTTGTGCGAAGGCAGAGTACAGCCTATTAAGTTGCAATTGATACCCAGTTCCACACTCCTCATCTTTCCAGCTGAATGCCTATCCAGGCAAACATAACGCCTTTTTTGTGTGACTGTCAGGGAGGAAGAAACATACTCCAACTGCCAACTACACCCAGTCATGTGACCCAGAAACAGGCTACAGGCACCAAATAGGGTAGCAAAATGTAAATTTTCTAAAAGTGGTGTTTTTAAAATTGCAACGTAAAATCTGATTTTACCATTAAAGAGGATTTTAAATTACAATTTCTCATACACCAAACATTAAAAACTCATCTGTTCCCAATCAAACGTTAGCACTTATTAAATGTAATAAATCAAGCCACTGTTACCATGTGACGGGGGTAGTCCTGACAGTAGTAAAACATGCATTTTGGAGTTTCTTGCTACCAAGACGTGTAAAATGTAAAAGTACATGTCCAATCTTTTAATTACAATGCACCCTCCCCTGTGGGCTACCTAGGGACTACCTTAGGGATGTCTTGTAGGGAATACAAGGGGAGTTTAAAGCTTGGCAAAGGGGTTATATTGGCAAGTTGAATTTTCAGTTTAAAACTGCATTCAGGCTGCAATGGTAGTCCTGGGATATATTTTAAGGTGCTCCTTAACTGGGTGGCACAATGAGTGCTGCAGGCCCTCTAGATCCATTTAATGTACATGACCTGGGTATATGGTATACCATTTTACTTGTAACTTATCAGTAAAGTGAATATGTCCATCAAGTGCAAAACTATTTTACAATGTTTTAGTGAGAGAACACAATCATGTTAGCTCTGTTGAGCAGTGGTAAAGTGAGCATGGGTCCTAAGGACTAACACAAACAAATTTAGAAAAAATAATAGGGGGGAAGGCAAATGTTTTGGGGGTGACCCTGCAGAGAGGACCACGACCAACATTATCTAGTAATCTCACTCTTGCAGGTTTTTTCTATATGTATTTCCTCCCTTTGGTTTTCCTATTTCTCCATTTTAATTCTTTTTTTCTACTTTTCAGCTTTTCTCTGTTTTGTGATTAATCCAAATTTGTGAATAAATATAAGCCTTCATCCCCCCAAAAATGAGTTCTGATGCCCACTACTAGCAATCATCGGCACAAATTAGTCATCGAGTGTAGCAATGCAGCATGTATCCCCTGAGACAGACCCTGGAGTTGTGAGACAGCAGAGGATGCAGAATAAATGCTGAGAACAAGGCACAAGATACAAGGCCATCTTTACAAGTGGCAACTTAATTCAGATATGGCTGGTGATGGCAGTTACAAGCTTCGTAATTATTAGGAGATCTTTGCAAACACTGCAAATCTGTGATTTTCACCCAAAAATCATGACTGCCAAAGGCAAGTACGGTGTGACTCAAGCCTGGCATTACTGATTCCTGGTAATTTTTCAATTCTTAGTGGCCCTTAGGATTCGACTTGTAACAGACAGGATTTTCCTAACCCCAAACTTAGCAGCAGCCTTAATATTGATAACTGCAAGGCAAGGAAATACCTTGCCATTTCCCAGGCCATGTGTAATGAGTGCAAATCATGAGCGGCCGCAGTGTGTGGCTATTGACTGTGAAATGAGATGTTGTTGATTTGAAAGTTGATGGAAAACAGAGTGAGGAAAAGCCTTCATTTCATGGGTATTTACATGAAAAGAGACCTCTGGGCTTATTGGCAGGCATCTTACACTGGTGGAAGAAAAACTGTAATTGACCCACTGCTGCAAAACAACCAGGGCAGTGTGCCAGGGACTGACGATCAGTCCACCTTATAGTTGTAGAGTGTCTATTGAACTATTACAGAGGAATCATACCTCAAAAGGAAGACAGTGCCCAAACATTCACCACTAATTAACTTAACTAATACTCCTGTTGACACAAAGCATCTTTTTGGCATCTCATGGCCTGTCATTTATGTTAAAAAGTGGTGAGATGTTTACACTTTAGCCTATGTTTGACATAGTGAACAATGCATCCAACATTGTCTATTCAACATTCTAGCTCTAGGCTTAATGGCAGATAAGATCATACAAGAGCGGAAAAGCATACATGTATGCTTTGTAGACTTCAAAGCTGCATTTGATTGTGTAGATAGATGTATTTTATGGACAAATTGAGGCAATGGGGGCTCCCGACGCACATCCTCCGAGCCATAATACAGTTGTACACAAACACCTGGATGCAAGTTAAATTAGCGGATGGCTCTAGCCCTACGACGAAAATACAAACAGAAAAGGGCCTGAAAAAATGTTGCGTTAGCCCCTCACCTGTTTAACTTATTTATGGCCGATCTTTAACCCAAGCTGGACCAGGCAAACTTACATTCGTCACACCTAGGCCTGCTGCAACTAACGCATCTATCCTATGCGGATGTAATAGTGTTGTTAAGTCAAATGAAAGTAGGGCTTCAAAGAGGGATTGACATATTGAGCAATTTTGCAAAGGATAACCTATTAGAAACAAACATAGCGAAAACTAAGGTCATGACAATGAGTCACCGCTTGGAGGCACAACAACAAATCAAACTAGGCAAAGTGAAGTTGGAGGGAGTCACAAATTATAAATACCTCGGCCTAAGTATTTACAGCAGATTTAACTTTAAAACACATAATGATGGTTTATTCAAGAAAGGAAATGGATTGATATATACTTTTTGCTCTATAGCGAAGAGTTTAGGCAGTCCATCATTCAAACCATTACTGGCTGTTGTTAAAGCCAAGCTCTTGCCGACTTTAGCCTATGCTACTGAAGTTCAACATGGCAAGGAAGTAGCAGTTCTTGAGAGAATGCAAATTAAGGCATATAGAACAGTATTTGCTCTACCCAGAAATTCTTCTCCTCCGCAGATTCGCCTAGAGTTTGGTTTACTGCAGCAACATCTAGCAAGAATGTATGTGACAATAAAACATTGGTATAAAATTCGGGCAAGCTGCCAGAATACGCTTAATAGCACCACTTGGGAAACTCAAGAGAATAATCCACAATAAGCTTATCACAAATATTAGCAGTTATCAATAAAGTTAACAAAGGTGTCAGAGTTATGGAACGTGAATTTACCATTCTCAACATTTCGGCGATTAATAAATAAAGAATGAAAAAGGCCATTGTTAAGAGGGGACAAAATTATATTCAGCTAGTGCTCCCATGCCAGGATGGTACTGCAATCCTATACGATTTTACAACCAGCGGCCTTTTTGGACAAAACATATTCCGTTCATCTAAAAAGGAAATTTTTAGCAATATGTCTTGGGGCACTACCAACTAATGATGATCAACCCCTCTGGAAATATAGTGGTCCGCCGTCATGTGCATTATGAGGTGTTCTGAAGTAGGACTTTGTTCACCTGATCTGTATATGTCCCGTTTTAAAACTAAATCGTCTTTTATTGTTAAAAAATATTACTAAAGATAGGGGCATACGCACCTGCAGATCTCCTATATTAAAGTTTCTTGATCCATATGACCCACAACTTAACTGTAGATTGGTAAAGTTTTTACTCTTACATGAAAAATTGATTTGAACTAGCATTTTAAATGGTATTTTACTAATGAGATGAAAAGTTTGATATGTGGTTCAATTATTGTTTTATCCAATTGGAACTGGTTTCTACAGTGGACAACCAGTAAGTCTAATAGGTATATACACTGGTGCTAACACTATTTAGATATGATGTCATCAAAATCTGTAAATATTATTAATGGTAATTAATGGTTTTAATATGTACAGTATATGTTCCTTTGCAGACTTTTTAAACTTATTGGAATTGTTTTTGAGACATTTGAGACACTATCCATACACAGCACAAAATAAATACTGATATCCACATCTATAAAAAGAACATAACTTCACAAATTACACCTGAGTAAGTCAAAGGTAATGGTGGGAGATGCGATAAAGGCAGTAAGATGAGGGAAAGGGCATGTGGAACATGCTATGTGTCTTTGTTTTTTAGAGAAATTTGAACAATTTCACTTGGTTCGTGGAGATATGCACCTAGAGGATACTGTTAATAATGACTAGAACATTATACTGAATCTGTTCCTCATAAGCTTACTAGGGTGGTTTCATGATACGATATTATGGAAAATAATATTGATTCATCAAAATACTATCAAAATAAAATTGTTAACAAAAATATTGCCATCCTATACTCAGTTAAAAACAATATATTGATGACAAAAATATTGTATGTTTTTAGCAATATCAAAAAAACAAATATCGAAACCAAATATACTGTACACTAAAGAAATATACAAACAATAGCACAAATATCTAAACATACAGTATTGACTTCAATAACATTATTAAAAATAAGCAAGAGATAATTTAACCTACAAACATTTTTGATGAAAGTTTAGAAATAGAAATAAAATACTTTAAAATAAAAAATAACCTCAAACACATGGATAAAACAAATAGTTTTAATCTACATTTAAGACCTAAAACAATTTAAATTAACCAATATTGATACAATATTAAAGCCTATAAAACAAATTAATACATGATATTAAACATTAAAAATGTATTTAATATATAAAAATACAACAAATACATACATTTCTAAATAAAACAGAAAGACTAATTAATACCCACCCCTAAAAGGTAATAACTGGAAATAATTCATACTCTACACAAAGTAACCAATTTATATTACTGTAAAAGAAACTAATCAATAATTAAGAAGATAATTAACAACACAGAATAAAAACTGCACAAAGCCTCACATTTTTTAAAGAACAAATAAACCAACTACCAGAAAAAGACACTCTGCCGGACTGCACGAAGAAGATCCAAATCGAAGACGTATAAAGAAACTAGCAGCCCGCCCGACCTTGTCCGGGAGCAATCAGGCTTCCCCGACCCCCACCCGCCCCGACATAGCAGCCCATTCCGAAATGAGTGTTCAGGGCCCCCGCCTGCCCCGTCCCCCGCCATGAGTGTTCAGGGCCCCTGCCCGCCCCGTCCCCCGCCTGCCCGACACCCGCCTGCCCTGGCATTGTCCGTGGGTCCCCCGGAGCCTTACCTCAGCCGCCGCTCCTCCTCCGTGCTCCTCAGTTCACCACCCTCCTCAGTTCACCGCTCCACCGCTCCTCGCCGCTCGTCACCGCTCCTCCCTGCCTGTCCACCTCTTCTCACCGCCTGTCCGCCGCTCCTCACAGCTCCTCCCCGCTTGTCCGCTGCTCCTTCCCCGCCATGTCCGCCGCTCCTCCTTGCGCTCCTGGACGCCGCTCCTCCCCGCGCTCCTGACGTCATCACGCAGGTCGCTGCCGGCGCTTCTTCCACAGGACTACTTTTTTTTGCTACATTTTTTAAATAACGTATATTTTTTTACTTTATATAGCCTATGTCCATCTGCACACCCTGACGATTACAACGATGTATCGGGTGTGTGGATTGGCGCTGTGGTTCCCGAGTTTACCCGCCTCAAAGGATCAAAGTTCTTCCTTTATAATAGTAGTATAGATAATCAACTAGCTTCACAAGTAAGTTACAAAAAATTAAAACAACAACAAGGTAATCTAATTAATGTAAAAATGTGAATGTATAAAAAATTAACAAACTTTCTTCTTTATTGTGCATATAATTCCTAAGACACTAAAGAACCACCTCAACACAACGAAGCACTGCACACAGAATATTCTAACTTCACACTCGTACACCTGGACAAAAGTGCATTCAAAGTAAGTGTAGGTGCATTTGTATTAGGCAGAAAAATAAAAACTTTCTAAAAGTGACATTTTCAGAATAGTAACTTAATGTTACCATTAGAGAGGGTTTTAAATCACAATTCAAATGAGTGGTAGAAGCATTTCTCTATCTGTTCCCAAACTGAAGTTATCAAGAATTAAGCATAATAGGTAACCCAGTGTTGGTTTATGGGAAAGATAGCCTTACCACAGTGAAAAACAATTTAGTGAGTATTTCACTGTCAGGAAATGTGAAACTTGAAACCACATGCCCTACATTTTAAATACAAGCTTTTTGTGTCTATCACAAGGGGTGACTTATAAGTATTGGAAAGGAAGGGTTGGGCTTGGCAAAAGGATTATTTTTCTTGATTGAAAAGTAAGTTTAAAACTGCACAACATGAGGCAAGTATTTTAGTGGGTGTCACAATGTGTACAGCAGCCATTTGCAGAATTTCTTTACAGGCCTTGGGTATAAGTGCTATTACATACTAGGGACTTCTGAGTAAACTAAATGAACATTTCCTCCTACATAACCACCACAATAATAAATAATATATATATTTGTGACTGAAATAAACCTCCTAAGACTAAAGCAAGGTGAAATGTGGATGATGCAAAGACAAGGAGATGATGGATGAAGCGCTGAAACTTTTCAGACACTCACCCAGAGTCACAGATCTGGGTTGAATCCATCATTATTCTTTAGCTCACTTCGACACCCCAGTCCAGACTCAGCTATATGTATATCAGTATTGACCCTGTGCCTCTTGGGAACAGTCCAGCCCGAATTGCCTATCCAGGTCTTCCCTGGACCGGAAACAAGCATCCTGGGACCGGTTTTAGTGTAACACCCCTCATAAGCCAGGCTAGCTTGATTCCAGTAGCAAAGTGAGCAATAGACCCACGTCTGGGCATACCCTGCCAACTTAGCATGAACAAAGCAAACACCAGGGAATGATGGATGGGGTGCTGAAACTTTTCAGACACTCAGCCCAAGTAACAGATCTGGGTTGACTCCATAATGTTCTTTAGCTCACTTTGCCACCCCAGTTCAGACCCAGCTATATGCAAAGCAGTCTTGACCCTGTGCCTGTTGGGAACAGTCCAGCCCGAACTGCCAAGAGAGGTCTTTCCTTGACCGTAAACAAGCATCCTGGGACCAGTTTCAGGCTAGCTTGAATCCAGTGGGAAAGTGAGCAAGGGACCCACGTCTGGGCATACCCTGCCAACTAAGGGCAAACAAAGCAAACACAAGAGGATGATGGACAGAACTTCTAAAATGTTTGCTCCTCCATTCAAATAGATACACAGCCCCTACGGTGACTATTCAGAAAACTAATTTATTCATTGATGCCTAACAATCAAAGTGCAACGTACTATGAATTCTTATATCACATCAAATTGAAAACTAACAAATACTCTCCACACAAAATTATAATGAAATGTTAACATGAAATGATACAACAATCCTTAAACTATACTCACACTCAGCCTCTGTATCTTTTAATAAAATCCAGATTTTCTGACCACAAGGGCTGATAAAGAATCTACATTTTATAGCACAACTGGAGTCTTACATTATTGCAAGACCAAAGTGTTCTCAATACACAAGAAGCCACAGTTTCCACAGGCTTACAATACAACTTCCTGAAAGCTGCATCATTTGACCAATCAGTACACCACAAAATGTCTTGTGAAGCGCCCCCAAAAGCAGATGCCCCACTCACCAAATAAGTCCCAAACACACTTACATCCACACCAGCACCCTTCAACACTTCTTTCACCCAACGAGCAAGCATGGGTTAAGACACTGCCTTATAAGGATTAAAAAAAAATCAGTATCTGTTTCTCAGAACCCACTCTCAAAAGTGCTATCTACTACATACGTGCTTAGAGGTCACCACAAGAGTGCAATCCCTAAGTAGCAATCCACCCACTCAACACCTGGAGCTATTTTTCAGGGGCTGTGCTGCCCACTGAGAATGGGCCAGTGCTGTTTCCTTCCACTCAGCCATAAAAGTCTTTCTCCCCCCTATGTGGGCAGATAGGAGGTCATTCCCCACTAGATGCCAGGAAGTGTTTTGGAGGGGGCAGCTCCCCTGGCAATAGGATAGTGCTCCCCAAGTCACAAACATCTCCCCCCGGGGCAAATAGTAGATAGTTGCCTCCATAGACACCAGGGAGTGTTTTTTATTTTAAAGGAAAAGGGAGGGGGATGGTCCACCCAGGCAGAGTCAAAAGAGTTACTCTACAGGATTCCAATTGACCTTGGTTTGATGAGTGCATGTCACTGGCAGTAGGCCTAGCCACTCAATTGGGGTTGATGTCTCCACATTATTTTTGGGTCCTTTTCCTGTTGCGGGCCGCAGCCCTACCCAAGCAAGCGATGTACCATTTTATTTGCGGACTTAGAGGAATGGTAAGTGGTAGTAAATGTGTGGCTCTCAACATATTCTAGAACTTTCCATCACACAAATGTACAGAAAATATGTTTTTAGTCAAAGTTTGAGGTTTGCAAGGGCTTCTGGGTAAGAAAATATGGTGCAAGCCACAAAAGTCACCCCACCTTAAATTAACCTGAATGTTTAATTAAAAATGTTGTGTAGGTTTGCTAGGTTTCCCTAGGTGCCGGCTGAGCCAAGTCCAAAATTCCACAGCTACCCATATTGCCAAAAAACGGGTCAGTTGTCAGTGAGAAAATGTAATGTGTCCATATTGCGTTTTGGAGCATTTCCTGCCACAGACACCAGACACTAAGCCTAACCACACATGCGAGGCACACCCTTTTTATTAACCCTGGGCGTAGTTTGCAAAGTAGTTCTACGCGTAGCTACGTGAAGTGCACTTCGCACTACGCAAGCTACGTGTAGCACTACGCGAACTGCGTAGTACGCTGTTCGCGATGATTGCACAGTGCCGGATGCATGTCCGCACTGTGCAATCATTGAAAACGGCATCTTGCACAGTGCGAGCTGTGGTCCTTGACTAATTTTAGCTCAAGATCAACGCAATAACATTAAATGAGTATAAAAATATTCATGGCACATGAGAATATAGGCGAAAAAGTTTCCAGGCCACTGCCAAATGACTGATAATGTAATTTTATTCAGTCATGATGAGTTATTCCAATGATAAAGAGTCAAAACATATGATATACAATGTTATATCCACACGATTATCATCAAGAGAAAAAGGAGTGTGTGAAAGTCGGTGCTCATGTGAAAAAATAGAAAAGAAAGGAAGGAATTGTGGTTACATCAAGTTAAAAATTCAAATAAGTAATACCATGAGGGATCCAGTATGAATAAAAAGTTCTACCTTTAGACCTTCAGACCTACCCCTGTAAGCACAGTTAAGTACAGTACAATTTCTAAGCTGGTTTCTTCACAGTGTAACATCATCTGTGATTCGGGTGTAGGGGGTCAGATGTAGAGTGTAGGCCTATTCAGGGGGGTCAACGTTTTGACCCTAGTGCATAAGGGTGAGTGGGTTCCTCCTCAGGACGGGAGTGGGGTGTATAGCTGCACATAATCAGGTGAGTAACCAAGGTTCATCAAGTATCTGTCCTGTAGTTTCATCAGGTTGTGGGAACGTATATCCAGCACCGCTGCGTGGAGGAGCGGCGTGGGGGCATCTGGTCTAATTTCAAGAGCTTCGCATTTCTTGAGAGCGAAAGTCTCCTAGTCCGAAAATAACAGCCCGCCCCATCCGTCGGCCTCGCTGAGTGCAGGAACTGCGGACTGATAATTTCTCATCACGATCGGTCGCGAGCATACGCGACCACTCGCAATGAGAAACCTAACCTCCCCGCGTTGAGAATCTCACTGGGAGGTTTATTTTCCACGCTCGCGATCGGCAACTTGATGTTGCTGATCGCGAACGAGGAAAAAGTCTTGCTGGGATGTCATTTTGCTTGCTCGTGGTTACGAACTTGACGTTGAGGACCGCGAGCAAACAAAAAATGATAGCTGCACTATGCTACACTACGCTACACGTGTTTACACTATGCTATGTGTAATTTGCATAGTGCGAAGTAGCGCAAACTTCTCAAACTACGTGAGCATAGCGTAATGCTTTGCCCAGGCTTACTTTTTTTCAGGCAACTTAGGGAAATGCTATATGGTAGGAAATGTGCGGCTCATCTTGGTTTCTAGAACTTTCCATTGCAGGAATGTGAGTAAAATGTGTTTTTTAATCGAAGTTTGAGGTTTGCTATGACTTTTGGGTGAGAAACCCTAGTGTGAGTCACACAAGTTACCTCATCCTGGATTTCCCTGGATGTTTAGTTCTTGAAAATGTGCAGGTTTAAATCCACAGCAATGCCCATTGCAAAAATGTATTTGTTTTCAGGAGAAAAATCTGATGAGTCAATTTTTCATTTTGGGTCTTTTCCTATCACTGGCACTAGGTCTACCCACACAAGTGAGGTACCATTTTTATTGTAGTCATGAGAAAATGCTAGGTGGTAGGACTTCTGTGACTCTCCATAGATTCCAGAATTTTCGATCGCAGAAATGTGAGGAACGTGTTTTTTAGTCAAAGTTTGAGATTTCCAAAGTATTCTGGATAAAAAAACTTGGTGTGAGCCACACAAGTCTCCCCATCTTGTATACCTCCATGTGTCCAATTTTCAAAAGAATACATGTTTGCTAGGTCTCACTAGGTGCCAGCTGAGCTAAGGCCCAAAATTCACAACTCCCCACATTGCACAAAAATGGTCATTTTAAGTGGATAAACGTTATTTGTCCATGTTCTTTTTTGGGGTCTTTTCTGTCACAGGCGCTAGGCCTATACACACAAGTGAGGTACCATTTTTATTGGGAGACCTGGGAGAATGATGGATGTGTTTTATTGGTCTAAGTTTAAGGCTTGCAAGGGTTTTTGGGTAAGAAAACCTGGTGAGAGCCACACAAGACACCCCTCACTGGATTCCATAATGTGTATAGTTTTCATAAATGTTCATGGCTTGTTAGATGTATCTTTGCTGGCTGAGCTGGGGCCCAAAATATACAGCTACCATGATGCAGTTACCTAAGCTAATTATAACTTATGCTCCCTCAATGCACTGCTTATGACTTCAGGTGTTACTTCTCTCATGGCATGGTCAGTGACATCATTGCTGCCATCCTAAATGACATCACTAATGACATCATCCAGTGAGTGTAAATTGCTGATAAACATTTCTGAGACTTAAAGATAGATATACTAACTTACTGCACATGTTAAATTACTATACTTTCGGTACTGCTAGTAAGTGATTTTACTTGTAAGATATTTCATTTGATTGGTTGGGTGACTGCCTATATATACATGCGTGAATGGTTTGTTGTATCGGTGTTTGAGTGGGTACATGAGTGGCTGTATGAGTGAATACTTTGGTGAGTGAGTGTCTGTACCGGTGTGTAAGTGGCTGTTTGAGTGGATGTTTGGTTAACTGAATGGGTGTATGAGTGGCTGTATTGGAGAGTGAGTGTGTGAGTGGCTGTATGGGTAAGTGAGTGGTTGTGTGAATGCTTCTATGGATGTGTGAATGTATATAAGTGATTGTGTGAGTTGATACATGAGTGGTTGAATTAATTAATTAATTAATTAATGTGTGAGTGGGTGGCTCTCTTGAGAGGCTCTATGGGTAAATGAGTAGGAGTGTGAGTGGATGTATGGGCAAATAAGTGACGATGTGAGCAGCTGAATAGGTAAGTGGGTGGCTGTTTGAATGACTGTATGGGTGAGTGAGTGGCTGTGTGACTAGGTGTATGGGTAGGTGAGTGACTGTGTGAGTGGCTATATGGATGAGAGAATGGTTATGTGAGTGGCTTTATGGATGAGTGAGTGGGTTTGTGAGTGGTTGTATGGGTGTCTGAGTGGGTGTATGGGTGGTTATATAGGTGTGTGAGTACAAGTGTGTGAGGTTCTGTCGATGAAGTCATCAGTGATGTCATAAATGATGTCGTTTGAGATGTCATCAGTGATATTGTCAGTGATTTCACTGACCATGTCATGAGTGGTGTAATATGTGAGGTCATAAGCGGTGCATTGCAACGGCGCAAGTTATACTACGCCAAGGTAACTATAATGCTTAATTTCTACACCCTCCTCCCTTGCTCTAACATCAATTTTATTTTTCAGAGTTTCAACTTCCTTCAGCTTCTTGCAAGCCCTATTTTTCTACTCTTCTCTCCTTTGCCTTTCTCTTTCTTTGTTTTTCTTTCTTGTTGTTTAACATGTACATTCTTTATATAAAGCATGTAAGAATCTTAAGCAAATACCAATGATTAGCACAGGTTTTAATATGACCCCTAAAAAATCTACTACCTATAGTTTCAAGCCAAATACCTATAGTAGAAGAATCTTTGCCTAACGTTCCTAAAACACCAGTGGTTTCAAAGGTTTCTAATTCAGGTTTTAAATCAGAAATGTTCCTTGCAAATTGTTCACTCATCTCACTCTGAGGTATGTATGAAAAGTTAGGTTGAGTCTTTTAAGTTTAATAAACTCCACCTTTTTCTGCCAGCAATATATCCAAAGTCAATTGATCTTGCAAAACCATTGGTCTACTAGCTATTAATTCTTTATTAACTGGTAACAAAGGGCCATAAATACTAGTAGCTAGCTTATCTACTATAGCAGAGAGCATTCTCATTTTCTCATTATTCAAAACTACTCTCCCAGAGGAATGATTGCCCCAAAAATGTTTCCACCTAATTGTGTCCCATCAATGGCACTACATGTGTGTCTGTGAGATGGAGTCATTGTTAAAGCATCTATGCTATACGTGAATCATTTTAGCAAATAATAGAGCTTAGTAGCAAACCCCTTCCCAGTCAGCAGGCAATTGGAAATATGCATCTTGCCCACATAAAAAATAGATTCTTGTCTCTTCCCTGTTAATATTTGAACAAGCCCTCCAAAAACTTCAAATGTGATTTCCAGCTACTTATCCCTTTAAGTCTTTTTCTTAACTGATTTCTACTATTTTTAAAACATTGTTTCCCTTTTTGGATACTTTCTAATTTCAATTTAGGATACATAATTTTTTCTTGTATTCATCTTTATACTTCTTCCAAACATTCTTTAAAAAATGTTCCTCTTTGTTTGCCTTGTAAAACGTATGGGGTCTTCTTTCCTCTAATGCTAGAATACATTTATTTTCTCATGGTTTCATTAGGCATTTTGAATTTCATTCATTTGCCTTAATTGTGTCTAAATTTGTTTGGAATTTAAAGAAATACCATCAAGAAAACTCCATATACTTAGCTTGTGGATGACAATGTATTCATTTCAGAAAATGAACTTAAAAAAGAATCATGTCAAAGCAAGAAAAACAATATGCAATGCATTCTTGTCTAAAAAGCAAACTAAGTAATATACTACATGTAGCTGCATATGAAAGTGAAATGTGATGATATTTCACATCTTCAGTAGCTAAACAAGTTAAGTGTGTGCAAACTTAACAATTCTTAACGTCTAAAGCTTTAGTGTCTTCCTGAACTAATCTATAGCAATCATTGGATGGAAAATCTCAATTTAGAGGATTTATAAATTGTGGGGCATATTTTCAAGAATCTGTGAAAACTATGGCAAAATTAGCTTAACGCAACTTTCAACATTGCAGTCCATCGCAGGAAAATTACGCCGTGTTAACCAAGTATTCACAACACGGCGGTACCATGTGACAGACACACGATAACGCTTCAAATGACCGCGTTAAAACCAATGCAACACCGCAAAAATATGAAACACAAACGCAAAAAAAGCTGCGATGGGGCCAAACGTGACACAAAACGCAGTGATAACCAGCGACAGACCTGCAAATCCCATGCGTCAGGCGGGAAAATGGGCCACACAAATAGAATAAAAGAACAGTGAGATGACAACATACAAGCCCAACCCCACAGCTGTGATGCAGAACAAATGACCATTGTCCCATATCAGATAGGTTTTTCCACACAAACAGCCACAAAGTACATTGACATGCATTCAGTATGTAACCTGCACCAATGTAGAAACATACATGGACCACACTGTGAAATCGCATCTCCTCTTCGCATTGCAGAGTAACAATTAACACCCCCTGCACACCGATGTGCCATGTCCATGATCAAACAAGAATGAAAGCATGTACTAATGTAGGGGCAGTGACTCCCCCTTACCTACATGTCGCTCATGTCATGCGACTTGAGTCAAAGGTTGCATCCCTGCATCATGGCGGCACATATCAGAACCCAAAAGAAGCCCTGTTGTCACCTGTAGGCCACAAATTACAGCCAAAATGTAATACATTGGGACACATGTGAAACGCAGAATAGTGGAATACTGTAACAACTGTGACACACAGAACTGGCAGTTTGAATACATGACACCCTCAAAAGCCTCACTGCACAGACCCACCATCCAATAACTAATTCCAAAATTCTCAGCACTACATGTCACACCCACACTTGTCTGAGTGAAGTGCCTGTAGAGATGAGTGACATGCACACAGGGAATGTGTTTTGGAATGCATTTATTTGAACATGCTATGCCTGTGATCAGTCATTGTACTGTCCCAATATTGCTAAGGACCGTCACAATGTGACATCAACCAGAGAAGAAATTGTTAATGATGTAGTCCCTGCGGACTATTTCCGTTGCGGCTGCAGTCATCATCGTCCGGTGTATCTGGCACTTGTATCCATGGGGCTTTGCTGCGTACACATATATGTTGTGCAACACGAGCCATGCAATGATCATCTTGCATGCAATGTCTGGGCTGTACAGGAGCCTTCCACCTGTGACATCCAGGCACCTGAAATGCGATTTCAACATGCCGAATGTGTGTTCCACGAAGCCCCCGGTGCATTTGTGGGCCAAAATGTACTGCCTCTGGGTCTGTGTACTCGGGGCTCGAGGGGTGTCATCATCCAAGCGCAGAGTGCAAATCCTTGGTCACCAGCGACAGTGCAGAGAGACATGAGTCAAGACTAAATACTGCATGATGTGTTGGCAGGCTCACTGGTTCATTGGTGTGTGATATGTGTGATATGTGTGACTTAGTGATTCCTGTATGACATGAACTGTTTGTTGCAAATGAGCGGCATCAATGTTGTCTTAAGTAGCCTCACTGATTCACCTCCCTCCCCCCTAGGCATAGTCACTAGTGTGTGCAGCGTGGTTGCATCACTTACACCCCTATGGCATGCCATTGTCATGCCTGTCTGCGCATGTCCACAAGCCTAACTATGACACAGTGATGATGTGCACAGAAGGTGGACAGCCACGTGTGTGTGGGCCCATTATAAGGACAGGGCTGGCACAGATGTAGAGCCCCTGCCTGGCAAGCTCAACATGCAGTTGAGGGTAGATCTTTGGCTCATGCTGCGCTAATAGCGACACATACAACAGTTGGCATGTGTAATCCCTGACCCCGAGCGGGTATGCACTCCCCCATGTACCCCCTTGGCCGAGCACACACACAGGGGGCATGCCTCATAGCAACATTGTCAATTGCGTGATGGGTGGCACAGACACTACAACAGAGACACACTCATCAGCCACATCCTTGGCAAGGCCTACACCTAACCACACCGAGATCCACGTGTGGAGGAGCCACACCCCTACGATGTACTGTTGCACGCCTGTCCACACAGTTTACGCTCACAGGGAGGTACGACACGGTTACGTGTCCCAGGTCTACACCACTGCCTGCGGTGACATGATTGCGCCCGCTGAACACAGCACAATGTAATGTGAAATGGCCCCGGCACCTGATGCCCACATAATGATCACACGGAAACACAGTGAGTTTGTGGAATTGGCTGCAAGGCCCCACAGACACACTTGGTTGGAGTCCTATGCACACACTTGGTGGCACCACATCGAAGGGAGTATAGTGACACAAACACAGACATAAATAATTTTCTCTGCCATGGTGTAATAAAGACTCAGCTTGGCCGCTGTGTATGCCAATGGAGTACGTCAACAAGAAAGGGGTACTGCGGTCCTGTGTCGCGGAGGCCGTGATGGTTGTAGCAGGTTGCCAAGGTCGTGGACCTTGGGCTTGGAGATTGCATCGGCATGTGGTGGGCCCTCTTTGACACACTCTGGTGTCGGCAGGTGAGCAGTGATGCCTGGATGCGCAGGAGCAGGCAAGACGGCATCGGGGACCAGCGGCCCGGGGTGCAGAAGGCGCACAGGATTGCAGGCACCACTGCTCATGGCATCGGCCTCATGGCGGGGTGAGAGGCACCTCTCTGGCAGGGACGCTGGCCATTCAGGACATTCTGGAAGAGAACCACGCCCTGGGTTATGTGCTTTTTATTCACACCCCTACGCTATCCTGGCAAACGCTGGGCCAGCCCACTCCGCACACGCTTACAGGGTGAACGTAACAAGCTACATTTCTGTGATCACCCACACTGGCTGGGGTAACATAGTTGCATCCATTGTTCACAACAGTACCACCACTAGCAGTGTATGTCGACATGGATCTGTCTGTGGTCTGCATACTGCAGTCTGTCCAGCACATCCATGCCACACTTGGTATTGTGCGCAGTCTCATTCATCAGTCACATTGCCTCCTTCGCACATGCCTGGTTCCTTCCTCTCCACACATTCTGATAATGTGTCTACATGGCTAGCCCAGGTTCCCACAGTGAGTTGTGCTGTCGTCTCTGGTGGTTGGGCATGTTGTTTGGCATGTTGTATGTGACTTTGTGACGTGTGAATTCCCAGAGATGTGAATTGCATGATTGTGTATTTGAGGTGTGTGGTGTGTTCATTTGTTACTCACCAACGAGCAGTGCATTTCTATAGGTGCCATCCTGGAAGTGCTCGTTGATGATGGACTGTTGGAAGATGTATTAATCATGCAAACTGCCTGGGTTCGTTGGCGACGACATTGGTGAAGAGTCCTGTGTGGTCCACTATTGCATGCACATTGATGGAATGCAAGTGCTTTCTGTTGCAGCATTTGTGTCGGCAGGGGGCACAAGTAGGACATGTGTGCCGTCAATTGCCCCAACACATGCGGGAAGCAGCCAGCCCTCATCCTCCTTGACCTCTTAGTGGCGTTTGACACAGTCTCTAACGTACCCTAATATGCAGACTCTATGATGCAGGAATTCAAGACAAGGCCTTCGACTGGATCCGCTCCTTCTTCTCAGGCAGATCCCAGCGGGTCAGTCTCCCCCCTTTCCTCTCTCACCCTACACCAACCTCCTGCTGAGTCCCCCAAGGGTCATCTCTCAGCCTTACGCTCTTCAACGTCTACATGAGTCAGCTCGGCCCCATCGTCAGAACCTACAGACTCAACATTGTGTCATACGCAGGTGAACACTCAACTCATCTTCTCCGTATCCAATGGACCCAACACCGTGAGACACAAATTTTGAGAAGGCATGGAAGCCGTCGTCAAATGGATGAAAAACAGCTGCCTCCAAATAAACACCAACAAAACAGAAGTACTCATCATGGGCCCACACCCCGATGCCTGGAATGACACCTGGTGGCCCCCGCTCCTCCACGGACCATGCACGCAACCTGGGAATCATCCTGGACTCCGAACTCAAAATCGACCTCCAGATCAATACCGTCTCTTCCTCTGGCTTCCACACCCTCCACCTCCTACGTAAGACCTTCAAATTGATCCCCCTCGAACACAGAAAGACCGTCACTCATGCCCTGGTCACCAGCAGACTTGACTACGGCAACACATTCAAAGCCAGAATAACCAAAAACCTCACACGCAAGCTACAGCACATCCAAAATGCTGCTGCAAGACTGGTCCTCAACCTGCCAAGACACTGCCACATCTCCCAGTAAGTGCACAGACTCCACTTGCTCCCCATCAAAGCTAGAGTCACCTTCAAGATGCTCACCCAGGCTCACAAGGCCCTCCATGATACTGGACCAGCATACCTGAACAGCCGACTCAAATTCCACGCACCCCAAAGGACCCTAAGATCAGCCCAGCTCTCTCATGCCGCGATCCCCCACGCCAGAAAGACCAGAATCAGGCAGCCGTTCCTTCTCCTTCCTCACGGCCAGAGCCTGAACCCACCTCCAGCTCCACCTCAGACAGACAACATCCCTCCCCACCTTCCAAAGAGACCTTAAAACCTGGTTCTTCAACAGATCCCCTCCTTGATGGACTGGAACCTGTAAAACCATGATAAAAAACTTGAGGCATTCCCAGGGTTGCAACACCATACATTGGCTCCTAATACAATATCACTATAATGGGAGGATTCATCTACATCCTCCATATTGAGTGCATCCGATATGACCGAGTCAGGGCTGCACAACATTCCATCTCTGTTACAATATCCAAGCGAACCATAGGAATCTGCCCCAATCACTCCCACTGTTGGAAATACTTAGCTGAATAGTTTGGTCATACTAATGTTTTTCTGCTTTCCTACTGAGAATAGGAACTGACACGTATCATTGAACGCACTTTATTTGCAAGGGCACTACACTCCCCATTAACTCAAGAGTATCCAGTGGAGTTGTTGGTGTTGTTGTGTCATGTGGCTGCGGCAGGGGATGACAAGGACCAGTCTGGCTGCAGGGTTTTGGATGTTCTGTAGTTTCCTGAGCTATTTCTGGGTGAAGCAGGCATAGAGTGAGCTGCAGTAGTTAAGTCTGTTGGTGGTGAGTGAGTGGGTGACTGCCTTTCTGGATTCTGTGGGGATCCATTGAATGTCTTTCGAAGCATGTGGAGCGCTTGGAAGCAGGATGAGGATACTGCATTGATTTGGAGGTTCATTGTGAGCGTGGAGTCCAGTATCATGCTGAGGTCGTGTGCATTGTGCATGGGGTGGGAGAGGTTAAAATTGCAGTGGGCCACCAAGAGTGATCCCATGCTTAGAGGCTGGATCCCAGGATGAGTACTTTGGTCTTGTCCAAGTTGAGCTTGAGGCAGCTGCCTTTCATCCAGGTAGCGACGGCCTTCATTCGGTTGAGAATGGTGATTCTGGTGGCTGTAAGTTTGTTGGTGAGGGAAATGATCAGCTGGGTGTTGTCTGAGTTGGAGATGACGTTGAGTCTGTGGCTTCTAACAATGGCTATGAGGGGGGCCATGCAGACTTTGCAGAAGGGTTGGGCTCAGGGAGGAGCCCTGGAGGACTCCATAGTTGATCTCTGTAGGTTCTGAGAGGAACAGGGGTAGTATGACTTGCTGTGTTCTGCTGGTCAAAAAGAACTGGATCCAGTCCAGTGCTTTGTTGCGGATGCAAGCATTGTGGAGTGTTGTGATTAGGGTGTGGTGGGAGGTGGTGTTGAAGGCAGCCGAGATGCCCAGTGGGATGAGGACTGTGTTGTCCCCCTGGTTGAGGAGGGAGCGGATGTCAACAGTGGTGGAAAGGAGTGCTTTCTCAGTGCTGTGGTTGCTTTGGAAGCTGGATTAGGAGGTGTCCAGGACATTGTTCTCTTCAATGAACTCAGAGAGTTGGCTGTTGATGGCCTTCTCAGTGACCTTGGCTGGGAATGGAAGGAGGGAGATGGATCTGAAGTTCTTGAGGTCTATTGAGTCAGTGGACAGTTTCTTCAGCAGAGGGTTGATCTCAGCGTGTTTCCAGTGATTGGGAAAGGGTGGCAGTTTCGATGGAGCATTTGATGGAGTGACACAGCTGTGGGCGATGGAGGTGGCTGCTCTATGGAAGATGTTGTACTGGCAGGGATCCAATGGGGTCCCGAGTGGATGCTCTTCATACTTTTGAGTTTGGCGGCTTTAGTGAGTGGAGTCCAGTTGAGTACAATCTGTTGGGGTAAGGGGTGGTGTTGCGTGGTGGTGGTGGGCTTAGTGGCAGGGTCCTGGGTGTTTAAGCTGTCATACATCAGCCTAATCTTGTGGTGGAAGAAGGCCCTGAGTTTGTTGCAGAGGTCTTGGGAGGGTGGGACGCCTGTGTTCTCGCTGTTGGACCTAGTGAACTCTTTGATGATGGCAAAGACTACTTTGCTGTTTTGTGCATTGGTATTGATTCTGTCTTGGAAGGCCATTTACTTAGTGGTTTTGAGGAGAAGATGGTGTGCATTGGCGGTGGGTTTGAAGGTGGTGTGGGCTTCTGCTTGAATCCTCATTCTCTTCACAATGATGTAGAAAGCAGCCATTGTGGAAGAATATGAGGCCCTCTGATTAGCACCTGATTCGTATTGATGATATTTTGCACGAGCAAAATTGCATTTTCTCTATCACTCACAAATTGCAAATGGTTCTTACACGTCAATTGCGATGACCTAATTGTGAATCGCATTTTGCAATTCGCAATTTGTGTTTGATAATTAGAGAATCACTATTTTAGGGATACTTAAGTGTGGCCTGTGAATTCTGTTCATGTATTCGGTAGGTCATATTGCATTCGCAAACGGCCAAATTTACCAAATCACACCGTTTGCAAATGCAAAAAACTTTCATTCATATGGCCTCATGTACAAAACAACATCAACATTTGAAAACAGGCCTTTCAGTGTTAGTATATAAATCCCTGTGAACATGGCATTGACATTTAGGCCTACTTAAATCAACACATTATTATTTCTTTGATATGATTATAAAGCCTAAGTATAATTGCTTCTACAAAATGTTTTCATAATAGGTGTTATTTAACATAAGCATTTGCACTTTTTATTTAAATGCGCTTTTGTTTACAAAATAAACAAATTTGCTGCAGCACACGATGTTACAGATTTTCCAAGAGCTGCAATGACATTTCTGTAAACTAATATTATTTTAAAGTTGAACAAACTAATCTTGAATTATGTCACATTTGAATCAGCAGTAGGGCAGAAGGAAAGCCCCATGTTCAGCTCCCTGCATTTAACCTTGCTTTCATTTTGACCGAAATGTTGATGATTCTGAGACTGTTTGAGGAATAGTTGTTGGCCTTGTCGAATTTATCCTGATGTTTCCAGGGGCACTTCAACCCCCATCTCTTTTTTCTCCTTTGCCATGTCTTGAACTGAGTCTTTCTTTTGAAGTCCTTCTCTTAGCCAGCAAACACTTCTCATAAAATAATCTCTTTTCCACAGTTTTGCCTTCACTTAGATCCTTATCTGCCTTTACACCCAAGGAGCTTGTTGTGTGACACAGCTGTTCTAGTTGCTAGGCCACCTATGACAGGTCTTTATACAAATCATCATATTTGCAGTCACACGTGTTTATCCGCTAGTTGCATAATCATAAGCCTTGCTTAAATTGTCTTTATTTGCATAAAGAACGTTCCTCCTGGAAGTTGTTCAATTTAATTTCAAATGTTTTTAATTAAATAAATAATACCATATTTAGGCCGCTTGATCTGCTATACATCTCATAATGTCAAAATATCCTGTTTGAGCTGGCGGTAAAGAGTTCCACGCCTCCGTGTAGCTGTACGTGAACCCTGACTCCACGCCCAGTATTGGTGCACCTGTTCTACCTGTGGGCGTGCGGTCCCCAGTGTAGTCGATGCGGAGGATTTGGTCAGAGAAATCGTGGTTTTTTTTTTCGCGGGCGGCGAATGCCGATGCGGAGTTAGAGGTACAGGAGTCAGTGTTCCTGGGCGGCTCTCTTGGTGGAGGCGAGGTGAGGCAGTACCGTGGTTTCTAGCATGCCTGATGGGAGAGGGCTTAGGAGGAAGTGAGCGGAGGCCAGCCGAGCCCATCCGCCTCCCTCAGGAACCTCGTAATCAACAGCAGCAGTGACAGAGACGCCAGGAAGATAGGATTGAAGGATTGAAGAACACGCAGCTAGTGGGAAAGAAAAAAAAGAAAATGGTCCCTGGAAGTGGCAAAAGAGGCGAGGCAAGGCAAGGTGAGGAGGGATTGAACTGGACTTTATTGGACCTCTGCAGTGATATATACATATATGCAGCACAGTTAAAAAAAGTGTTTTGTGTGCCCTATGAGCAAAAGTGAAAGCAAGGGGGAATCACTTCTGCTTTGATATATAGCTGTGAGCCCAAGTTGAAGTCTCTGATTGAACAGCAGAAGGAAATTGATTTATTATTTTTCACAGCCTCTCTGTCAGCTGTAAGCAATATTGATCTGAAACGTTTCCAGTTGTGATTTACAAGGGGAGGAAAACGCCCTCTGCATCTTTCACAAACTACAACAGGCTTGAGAGACTTTTGCGTCCCCTTCTAGCACCCATAAGAAATGTTCCTTTGTTTGCGCTAGCTTCCAAAGTTACATCTCTGTGGGGAGGACTGGGAGACTTCGCCTCAGTAGAAACACTCTTGTAAGAGTCTGGGAGTGTTTGGGACAGACTGACTGAGAAGGATTAATCAGAGGTATATGCTTGCAGTATAAAGGGGGGAAAATTGGAAAATTGTTGAACGCTCGTATTAAAGCTAAAACTCGCCGACTCCAGGTCAAAGAGGCAAAAGAAGCAGCTCGAAGGCAGGCAAGGAACCCTCTGAAAATTTGCCTGAACTCAACTCTACATTTGAGAGCGTAGATGAACACGACTCACCCTCTGCTGGAACATTAAGCCAGACTAGTGTCCTAGTAAATGCGATGAAGGTCGACATGAACTTAATTACTGTCAGTCCAGAGATGTTTCAGCTGGATAATACTAAATCTGACGGCCTTAAAAAAGTAAAAAACAGCCACTAAAGAGCCAAAGCAATTTTCCCTTTTGTTGAAAAAGACAACTTCACAGCCTCTCCCGAGCCCTGCTCTAATCTTGCAGTCCGCTGTGGAAACCTCAGGGATTAGTCAACCTTTAACTGCTTCACCACAAGTAAAGCTTGCCATAGCTAGTTATGGAGTCCCTGAAGGTATTATACAAGCTGGTATGTGTTTAAACACTGTACCTTTGCTGGAGTTGATATCCCACCAAGATGTCGAATCATTGCTGCTGACCATTCAAAAGAAGCTCTGTTCAGGAAACATCGAACCAGCACTAGTTTCCAATCAGATGGAGGGCATCCTCAGTGCCCCCGGTCCCTCAGTATATCTGCGGTCTAAATCCCAGATACAATCTCAATCTGCTTTACAGAAGGTAGCTTCGCCAGAGGATACGCTGTCTATGGGTGAGCATATGGACAATCATCTACCTTGTACCGTGGATCCCTTTAGCCCTGTCCTCAGTTTGGATACTGAGTCAGCGAGCGAGGTCCAGATGACGGTTAAAGACTTGTTAAATCTAATTTTAGAGGAGGTTCGGGAGTCGAAAAGAACTCAGAGAGCTGAACTTTCCTCTAATACATTTGCGACTGGAGAAAATTGAGGATGTAATTTCAAGTTTTCCACTTAGACTTCAAGAAGCTGAGGCTTGGATTTCAACTCTTGAGGATCAGATGACGGTGGTAAAGGAAGAGGTTAAGGTGGCAAATAAAAGCAAGCAGGCACTCGAAAATAAACTGGATGAGTTAGAAAATTACACGCGGAGATCCAATCTGCATATAGTTGGCGTCCTGGAAGGGCTAGAGGGCTCCAATACAATGCAATGGGTCACCTCATTCATAAAACAAAAAGTCATTCCAGAATTTGAAGGGGACCTGACTATCACTCGGGCGCAGCGGGTACCTGCTCGCCTCTTTCCTAACTCTACGTTGCCACGCACAATCTTATTAACTTTTACAGATTTTCGTATAAAAGAGACAATACTATCCAAAGCTGTACAGAAAAGACAGTTTGGAGTTAACAAAACAACAAACTGTTTAATCTTCTCGGACATGTCTGCAGCAGCGGCACGTAGGAGGAAGGAATTTGTGAAAATTCTCCATCTGTTTAAAGCTAAAGGAGCTCAGGCCTCCATTGCCCATCAGTCTAAATTGAAAGTTCTGGTGAAAGGCAAATTCTTTATGTTTTCTGACTTAGACGAAGCTCAGGATTTATTGAAGGAAAATTCACAGGGCCATTAGGGGTGAATGAAAGGAAGTAAAGCCGAGCGAAAACCTCTGTTTTTCCAAGTTGGTGTGTTCAGTATAAGGACTAAGCTTTATTTTCCTAATTTTGGTTATGGATAGCTGGTCTGTAGGTCGTAATCCAACAAGTTTAGATTTTGGATTAACTAATCTTCCACTAGATATTTAATTAATCACGAGAGCTTAAGCATGCTAATTTCTTCTCATTGCTGGGGGGGTGTAGGGGGGATCACAGGGGTGTAATAACAGGACACCCAGGTTGCTAGGGGAAGGAAAATGTGGTTGGTGTGGGGGAGGGAGGAAGGACCACATTCTGGGAGGAAGGGGTACAGGGGTAGGTTTAGGAGCACTATGGAGGGGGTGAGGGTCACAGGGGGTGGGTAGGGAGTAAAAGCAAGGAAAAAATGAAGTCCTTTATTCTGTTGATTTGGCTATTCTTTGATCAAGTTTTTTCATATTCTCTTATGAGGGTGAATTGGCCGCAAACTTTGTTAAACTGCTTTGATGGCTAGCAAGGAATAACTGAAAGTGGTATCATTTAATGTTAATGGTTTAAATGGTCTACGATCTTTTTACCCCGCCACCGATGGTAACCCCTTTTGCATCTGGCGCTGGGCAGTCATCTGCTAATGTTGACAACGTTGCCAAACTCTCTGTATGGCAGCCATTGGACAATAGTTCCTTTTCTTCTTGTCTAAATAGTGTGCGCTCTGGCTCTCCGTGCGATGCACTTCCGGCTAAAATACTCAAACAATTAGATCCCTCCACCCATCAGATTTTTGTTAAATTGTTAAACGCCTCACTTACTGAGGCATATGTACCCCAGCCATGGAAACACGCTATGGTAGTGCCCTTGTTAAAAAAGTCTGGTGCTGATATCTCGAATCTTGCCAACTTTCGTCCAATATCCCTGCTACCCATCTTCTCTAAAGTGTTAGAGAGACACATTAATACCCAGCTCACTAAACTGGTGGAAAGTTCTGGTTTCTTACATTCCTCCCAGTCGGGTTTTCGGTCCTGCCACTCGACCGAGACAGCCCTTCTTGGGGTGACAGAGAGTCTCCGACACGGTGTCGATCAGGGTGAAACTATGGCGCTCATCCTGTTGGATTTGAGCGCAGCTTTCGACACCGTGTCAAATTCCATCCTTCTTGACTCTCTGCGGTCACTCGGCGTGACTGGTAGGGCCTTAGCCTGGGTGGCCTCCTTTCTTGGCGAGCGAACCTTTCAAGTTTTCTCCCCTAAGGCGGCATCAGCGATCTGTTCCTCAGCGCGGGGTGTCCCCCAGGGGTCCATACTCAGCCCCCTATTATTCAATCTTTATGTAAAACCCTTGGCTAATATCGTAGAGCAGGCAGGGCTGACCCTGTTCTCTTACGCTGATGACACCCAGATCGTCTTCTCCCTATCAGGGCGAGACGAGAATAACCCCTCTGCACTAAAGTCGGGCCTCATTCTTGTGGCGGACTGGATGCAGAGGAACTGTCTCAAACTGAATGGGGAGAAGACAGAGGTGGTCATTCTGGGGAAAAATAAGAACCTCTGGGGCCCTCAGCATTGGCCAAATGAGATGGGTGCACTTCCTGTACCCACACATGCTGTACGTAACTTGGGCGTTCAAATTGACGACAAGTTAACAATGAAGCAGCAGGCCACTAAGGTCGCAGCAACCTGTTTTTCTACTCTCAGGTGGCTACAAAAGATCTTATGGATGCTTCCCATTCCTTCCCGTAGAACGGTTGTCCAGGCATTGATAACATCTCGCCTGGACTATGGCAACATACTATATTTGGGTGCTGATGTAGCCACTGTTAAAGTATTGCAGGTTGTACAAAATGCAGCCGCGCGACTCTTGAAGAATGTCCCTAGAAGAACTTCTGCATTATCTGCCTTGCATGATCTTCATTGGTTGAAGATCTCCAGCCGCATAAAGTTTAAGGCATTATGCTACATGTGTAGGATCAAGCAAGGCATTGCACCTACTTACTTACAAAAACTGGTGCAACTTTACAGGCCCAAACGTACCTTACGATCCTCGGAAATTGGCAATTTCTCTATACCAAAATTTAAGCTGGCAAGGATGGGGGACGTTCCTTCTCCTATCTTGGTCCCAAATATTGGAATGCCCTGCCCACTGCCCTTAAATTAGAGACCAGTCTTCTTCGTTTTCGCAGAGCACTGAAAACGCTGTTGTTCACATAAGTAGTTGGATCCTGTATGCTGGCTATCTGATATCTTCTTCTCCAGTCTGTCCCTAGCGCCAGGAAACCCACTGTGGGTAGCTGTGCGCGGTAAAAGTTTAAATAAATAAATAAATAAAATAAATAATCAGAGGAAAATGCGGGCCATAGAGATGTGGATCAGAACAGAAAACCCCTTGGTAATTCTCTTACAAGAAACTCATATTCCATCTATAAAATTATCTGATTTCTCTCTGGTTAGGGCCTGGGCTTCGTACCGAGGCTTTTCCTCACCCTCTGCGTCCCATAGAGGGACAGCTTTTCTTTTTAAACAAAAACTTTCAAGCAGAGGTTATAAATTCTGAAAGTGATCAGTTGTGGCGTTGGTGTTGGGTTACATGTACAGTTAAACATAGACAGAGACCTATAACTTTTGTTAGCTTCTATGCGCCGGTCAAAGACAACTTTAAGATATATGAAGAGCTTTTTCAGTCTTTACTGACTGTTATAGGTGATGTGATAGCTGGGGGAGATTTTAATATTTTTATCAACCCGATAATAGACTCCTCTGCTCTGACAAGAAGACAACTAAAATCGAAATCTTTGAAAATTCTGCAAAACTATGGAGTTACTCTTGATTTACACGATCCTTGGCGTATGAACTTTCCAACTAAAGCAGAATTTACGTGCTGGTTAGGCAGATTCAAGTCCTCATCTTGTATAGATTTTTTTTAGTCTCTAGAAATCTTTGTTTTAGTCAGCAGAGATTTCTCTATAATGGATTTTCAGATCACGCTATGTTAGTTTTGGAGATTCATTTAGAAAATTCTGTAAAACTTCCCAAGAGTTGGGTCTTTAATAGACAATATTTGAGTGATGAAGCATGGGTTAGTTCTATGAAGGTAGAGATTAAAGAATTTCTTACCCGAAATTGTGAGTCTGCTCCATTAAACATCATTTGGGACTCACGTAAGGCCTTTATCCGTGGAATAATCATCGGAAAGGATGAAGCCAACTTAAAGGAAATTAGAGCTAAGAAGAAAACTCTAGAGCAAAAAGTGCAAGCACTTAGCACTATAAGGCTTCATAATCCACCTATAGCTAGTCAACATCAGCTTGATCAGGCCAAACTGGATGTTAGTGCCAATTACAATGCTCAGAGCGAAGCTGTCTTTCGGCAACAATATCAAAAGATATATGAAGGAAGCAACTTCACAGGCAGATTTCTGGCCTGGCAGGCTATGGAGCATGCTGATGCAAACCTAATTAAAGCTTTAAAATGCCCTCTCACTGATTTAGAGACAGATGACCCGGTTAAAATAGGGAATATAATGCTTAAGCACTATGATTCCATCTATGGTCAGCATCAGAGAGTAGATTACTTTTTGTTAGAAGCCTTTTTACATAATAATGAACTACCTACGCTTTCAGAAATAGAACAACAATCCATGGCTAGTCTATTTTCTATGGAGGAATTAGAGAGTTATTAAAGATCTTCCCAATTTTAAGACCTGTGGCCCAGATGGGTTTCCATCAGAATTTTTAAGGTCTTTTTTTGTGCATTTGCTAATTGTTTTTTCACATTAATAAATTCCATGTTAGAGGGGGGTACAATACCAGACTCCTTCGGACAAGGCAATGTAGTGAGTTTCTTGAAAAAGGGGAAGGAAAGCAAAGACCCAAATTCTTATCGTCTGATAACATTATTAAATTCGGATTACGAAATAGTAACAAAACTTCTATCATTGCGTTTTAATCAATGCACGGCAGGATTGATCCATCCAGATCAGAATGGTTTTATCGCGGGTTGACAGTAGGCTACTAACACTCATTATTTAATCGAGGCTTTGGATTACTTTGAGACACAAGGGATATCTGCTCCAGTTTTATTATTAGATGCCGAAAAGGCTTTTGACCTTGTGGTTTGGGAGAGACTGTTTATTATTATAGGGCACTTTGGGGTTTCTGATCAAATTATATCTTTGATTCGTAATCTGTATACCAACGCTAAAGCTAATGTAATCGTTAACACTGCCGTGGCTGGGTCAGTCTTAGTTGAAAGAGGTACAAGACAAGGATGTCCGTTATCTCCAGTCCTTTTTGCTTTTTTCATCGAGCCTTTGGCAATAGCATTGAGGAACTGTGTGGAAATACTCCCCCAATTCCATCAATGGCAAAACTGAAATTATATGCAGATGACATTATGCTTATTATAAAACCTGAATTGCGAGTTCAAGCTAAAGTATTTCAGTTTTTTGAGAACTTTGAAGTCTTAGGGGGATATCGTATAAATAAAAAGAAAACGGAAATACTACATTGAGGGGGTGAAGCTTTGGAGTTACATTCTGACATTCTTTCGTGTACCAACACTAGACCCAAGAGATATCTGGAAGTTTTTTTTTCGGCATCGGTCAGGGATTTATAAGATCTGAACTTTGATCCCCTTCTTCGAAGAGTTCGAACATTGTTCTCCCGTTGGAACTTTCTACCATTATCTATTTTAGGCCGGGTGGCTTTGATAAAAATGTCTGTTCTTCCTTTGCTTAATTTTTTGTTTTCAAATTTTTCAAATTTTTTGCCAGGCTCTTTCTTTACTCGAGTAGAATCTATGTTTACAGCCTTTATGTAGGCAAAGAAAACACCTTGTATTGCACTAAGCATTTTATATGAGGATCTGGATCAGGGAGGGCTTGCACTGCCAAATAATAGGGATTATTATAATGCATATTTTGCACAGTATTTATCCAGATTTAAAATTCAACTTCATACAAAAAACTATTCATAAATATTTTTATTGATCTAATGTGCAAAGATAATCGGATACATGCTCCTCTACAGGTGTTTAAATCTCCCAAATTAGTCCGCTATAAGTCCCTACAGTGTTTTTTTAAAAAACGTCAGGCTCTGTTTAAAAGATATTCTATCCCGGTTATTAACTCAACAACCTTATTATCCAGCATTCTTCCACTGACTGGTGTTACACAATGTTTAGATCTCGCTCTCAATTGGGCTGCAGCAGGGTTTTCGAAAGTTTCAGACTTTCTGAGAAAAGGGAAATGGATTACCCTGGTGAAAATGTCTCAATTAATTACTAGAAACTTCATTTTATTAGGCTCATACAACATTGTGTATAAGTTCCTTGCTAAATTGCATATTATTCAGTTAGATCAACAAAGTCAATTAATAAATTAATTATTAGTGGACGTCCCCAATAGAAAACCGGGGGTACGGAAGCGCCATCCCGCCCAAAGCAGGAAGCTGGATCTCAGTCAGAAGGCGATTAAAAAATGGCTGGTTCAGGAAAATCAGGCAATGTCTTTGAATGTTTGGTCAATCATCAATACATTTAATTTTAGCACACTACGAGGGGCGAATTCACGGAGAATGTTATTTTTTAGTAAGTGGTTACTCTATCAAACACCCTTTGCTATTTCTAAAATGTATCCTAATCATTCTCCACATTGTTTTAGATGTATTCATCATTCTCCAGCTAACTGGTCACATGTTATGTTTAATTGTGCAAAAATTTCAAAATTTTGGAAAGAGATTTTCAGCTATTTTCAGATCGAATGTGGTATCAAGATCGCAGTGAATGAGAAATACATTTTGTACAGTTTTGATCCTGATCTTTCTTTTCCTGACCAGATGGCTAAATTGCTGTATATCGCAATGGCAGTGGCTAGATCTCTTTTGTTACAACAATGGCGTTCAGAGCAGATTCCATATATTTATGCATGGTTACATAAGATGAAACGGGTTAAAATTAGTGAGCGGACCTTCTCGTTACGAGTGGGGGGTATTAAAAAATTTGATAACATTTGTGGAACATTTTTTGATTAAATTCGAGAAGAATCATTGCTATTATGGGAGGTAGCAGTTTTTATAAGCTCTATATCATAATAAATACTTATATTGTGACTCTACTTACTTTGCTACAATACTTGGTGTATGGTTTGTTTTTTATCTATCAGGCTTATGTAAATGTTTTTCTATGCTAAATGAGTTTTAGAAATATCGATGGACTGTATACTATTTATAAATTTGTATTGTTATTAAGGACTTCAATAAAAAAATATATATATCCTGTTTGAGTGTGTCAGGCTCAAGCTTACCATGTTTGATCAAAGTAGCAATTATCCTGCTACCACATCTTCCATTCAATATTTAATTCAGCTCTCCTTTCTCCTTTGTAAAAAGGAAGGTCCCTTGTAGGATAATTTTACTGTTCACTCAACCCATCTATAGATGTAATGCCCCACAATTTGCTTAGTGTGTGTCCACTTAAATTCTTCAGCCACCTTAAACCTTCCATTGGCAGATCTTTAGTATGGTATAAATTGTATTTTTTGATTAATTAAAATCATTAAAATCACTTAGTCCATAATAATAGCAGTGTCATTTAAAAATACCCTAGGTTAGATTACAATATCTATACAATGCTAATATGAACATATATCCAACATTACTAAAGTCAGATTTAAAATAGAGCAATGCGTTTACCAGAGATTCAGCCGAAAAAATATGTATAAAAATAAATGAGAACTCTCAAAAGTGTGAAGTGCTTATTAACACGTAAATTGAACACTGCATTAACAACGGAATTAAGGTAAATATGTTTGCAAATTTGCTGCCAATCTTACAATCAAGTAATTTCATGGATCAAAGATTAAAAAGAAAACAAGTCTAAATCCACTAAATTACAACGGTGCATTTCTTAGCAGCAAAACATGCAAATGATTCGCAGAGCGTGCGCAAATGAGCTAAAGTGAAAATTCTTACTACATTTGATATGCTGTGCTTGAGTACCATAGGGAATTAGAAAAATTAGAAAACCTTATTATTACAATAATGTATTCATATATGCAACATTACTATGGACTGTGATGGAAAGCAAAATATACTTGTCCCAGAGTTCCCAGAGTCTCAATCCTATAATACAGTACACCTGAATAATTATCGAAGGGAAATTATGCACTTATGTAAACAAAAAACGGGAACCTAACCTAACAACAGAATCACAGTCAATGGAAATTCATATAGCTCAGTGAATTCAAAAGAAAAATAACTCACGACCACTAGATTATAACCAAACAGTACTTAACAGTAAGGCATGTGCAAAATATTCTCAAAACGTGCAAACATTCAAAAGTGCATACTGCATAAATAATTAACTCTGTTCAACCCCTTTAATGATGTGAATTTCTCAAAAATACTATAGATTACCGACTCTTAGGAATAATTATTTTGATTAGTCGACAATCAACAGATAAACAGCAATGTTCTCATCTAAAAGACAAGTTAAGTTGAATTAGACAATATTTTTTCAGCCTCAGTCTAAAATTTAACAAATCGGCAAGAGTGAAATAGAATTGCCTGCAAAACAAAAAATAAGTGCTTGTGGACACATTCTTACCCCTGCTTTTAAAGGTAAAGATTTAAGCAAGATTTGAAGTGCACTTAATAAACTTGGACAAATACATACTGTTCATTCACTACACATACTATATACAATAATTTTTTCTGCAAGTTGTCACAGATCCTGCAATTACTATTTGGCCATTCATGTAGCCATTTGGAAGTCCCATCCTTGTCTTATCCTCAAGAAAGAATCGTGCTTCCATGGAGAGAAATCGGTAGTAAAATTGGTCTGAATGCCCAAAATATGACACAAATTAAAAACTGAGAAGGCATGCTTTCTAGTTGCAATTACACCAAATGGAGTGAAAGAAATTTGTTGATTGAGTCAAAAAGCACCTAAGGCATGCTACGGTCAAATCGGGCAGGCCATTAAATCTTTAGTCTGAAGGTTTGGAGGGAATTCATCATATAGACCCAACATGGGCCGGTATGAGCAGAGTTGATGAGTGCCTGACAGCACATGTTTGCAAAAGAGCCAGATTCTGGTTCAGGAAAATAATGTAAGTATTTCAAAGCGTGCTAAGACCTGCTTTGGAGGCCTAACTCTAATTGAATTTGTGCCTGGCCGATATCCTTCGGGATCTTAAAACAGATATTTCCGCCTTAACTGGCAAACGGTCCAATATTTTGGCATCTTTCATTCTAAAAAGAATTGAGCTGTAAGTTAAAGCTGGAATTAATTTGGCAGAGAATATATTCAGGAGATGAACATAAGATGGACATTCAAATTTATTACAAAGAGTTTTAAAGGCAAATATGTTGGTGGCAGCTTTGGCCATAAGTAAGTCGAAATGGCTTCTGAAGGAGATTTTATTGTCAAACAAAATGGCGAGGTACGTATAACTTTTTTTTCTAAACATACTTTATTGATAATCAGGAACACTATCATAATTCATAATATACAAAGAGCAGCATTTACAAGAAGGCAAACAAAGGGCATTTATAATATAAACTCTCAATTCATATTTATAAAAACAAGTTGCCAGTACAGAATAGTACACTCAATCGTTCATCTGACACTGCCTCCACGGGAGAATCGCAAGATCCATTTTCATTATCCAGCTTTTAAATATAGGAGGAATAAGGGATTTCCACATTTGTAGAATTAGTGACTTTGTGACTGATGACCAAATAAAAAAGTGCTGCTGCTGTCGCAACCTTAGGTGACAATTTAAGGGTTGGGATACCACGTAACACCCCTTGCAAGTCAGGTTCAAGTTAGATTTGCAATTTTTCACCCAAGAAGACCATACTTTTATTCCAAAAATCAAATAGTTCGGGACAAAAAAAACCACATGCACCCAATCCCTTCTCGGATGCCCACATCTGAAACATTTAGGAGACAAGGTTGGTAACATCTGTTGCAAACGATGTGAGGGTATAATCGAGAGCCCATTTTGAGTAAAAAGCCATACGCTTAAAGAATCTGCCCCAGCTACCAAAGTCCATTCTGCCCTCTATATATTGCAAAATTGAGGCAAATGCCATAGAAGAAGGTAATACATATATATATATATATTACCTACTGGCGGTCGCCAGTAGGTATATATAGTTAGGATTTTTTCCCTATGGGATTTCTGAAAATTCTATGCCTAATAACTTTTGCGTTCGTGGACGGAATTGGCTGAAATTTTCAGGAAAATGGCACATTTTGTTTCTGAGCAGACCTTGAAAATTTGGGGGGGTTTTGTGGAGGGGGGGCCGAGAAAAAAGGGGGGTCCCAAAACGCCTTTTTCCCATGTTAATTTCCATAGGGCGGTTGGACTCACTTTTAGCCCGAACGGCTGAATGGATTTTCACGAAACTTGGCAAAATTGTAGGGACTGTTAGCCCGATGTGCCTTTGCTAGGTCTCAATATATGTGCTTCAGTGGATTTTGAGAAATTAACGTTTAAATCAAGATATATATCTGTAACAGCGCTCCGGGCAGCGATCCGGTTCGCGAACCTTTCGCGTAACGGAACTTTGCGATGAGAAGCTGATTGGCCCTCCGGTGTCTGTCAACATTCTAAACAGTCCGGAGCGGCCGCCATCTTGTCTCTCGGTAGGATCGAGAGACAAGAGGAGGCCAAAACAAAGGGGGAAATTACCATAAGGGGGCATAGTAGATCCTCGTTGACCCCCTAGGTTTTATGTGGAGGTTTTAAAAGGGCCTAGGAGGGTCCAAAAAAAAAAATTTTTTTTTGCGTGGTAAGCGCCAAGTTCGCGAACCGGATAGCTTTCTGGGCAGCGAACTTTATGGATAAAAGAATGAAAGACTTTTCTAATACTGTATGTTAATTGTTTGTTGTTTTTCTTGTTTTTTTTTGTTTTCTTTATTTATTTATTTTTTTTATTATGATTGTGTTTCATACTTTATTAAATTTTCTAACATTTCATTGTCAGAAATGTCATAATTTATTATAGGGTGTAATTGTTTTTCATTTTGAAGCAAGTTGTCTACTGCTTCAACACATTGTAGAAGTTCGTGGTCTCTACTGTCATCCATAAAGTCATCAAGTTTGTCTTGGCTGCTCTCCTTCAGTTCAATCGAAAATGAAACTTGCTGCTCGCCTTCCATTTTGCCTGAAATTTGGATTAAAAAAATATATATTAGTAGAGATAGGGCACTGTTGGGATTAATTTTAGATAGGCAGTTTTTATCAGTGAATTTATCTTTTGGCAGTGTATAGTATGAGAGTGGAAATAGGACTAAAAAAAAGTGTATGTGATTTAACCAAGACACTACTACTACAGAGGGATAGTGTATATGTAGCAGAAAAAGTCTACTATATTAAGTCATAGTGCACAATATATTAAATTATAACTTACCTTCACAAAGAAGTTGAAGTTTTTTGAAGCTTTTGAAATAGGAGGTACAACAAGAAGTAGTAGTCAAAATGGCTGTGTTTCCTTCTCTCCCTTTATATATATACAGGTATATAACCAATCAAATGTCAGGTAATAAAAGTAGAAAATGAAAGTAACATTTTCATTGGTTGTCAATTCCAACAATTCAGATGTGTTTTGTGAAGTAATTTACCTCACGGTACTTGGAGAGGTCTACAGGCTAAATGGCTAAATGGAATTTCAATGAAATTTGTGAGAATGGAAGGGATTGTTATGTAGTATGAGCTAATCTATATTTGGTGAGAGTGTTTCTAGTCGTTATTCTGTAAATTACTTTCCCGCCTTTTTTTAGGACCGCTTTCCGGGAAGCTGCCCGGTTAGCGAACCTTAAGCGTCACGGGAGTCCACCATTTTGTGTTTCGTTCGCATTAAGATACAAGATGGAGGGCAAATAATGTTTAGAATGGGTAGAAGGGGTCATGGTAGACTTATCTTGACCCCCTAGGTTTTCTGAGCGTGGCTGAGGAGGCTTATATGTGCGGAAAAAAAATTTTTTTTAAAAAAATTCCGCGAGGTTAGCTTTCGGTTAGCGAACCGGGTAGCGCTCCGGGGAGCGAATTTTGTGGAAAATTAGTGAAAAAAGTTAGAGAAAAATAATAATTGTGAGTGATCAGATGTAGGGTAGCTCTGAGAAGAGCTTTTGGGTTTATGGTACATTTAGGTACTTATAAGTAGGTACCAATGCAGAGTCTTAAATTCAGAATGAAAATTCTGTTGCCCTCATCTGAGAAGTGAACTCCATCTCCTCTGTAGATATCTTGCATGTAGTAACGCAAGTTATTGTTGTACAGAGAGCCCATTCCATGGTCTCTCATGTAAGCTGAAACAGATTTGTTTACATGCTTCCTCGCTTTCTCAATTTGTGGACAAAATTGGTTGGACCACCTCCATTTCTGTCTTTGGCATATATTGGAATATACCAAGGCAGTTTGAGGAAAAAGTGCCATTAATTGCTCCAAGGTGTCCTTTAAAAGCATTTCCAGACCTACCCCTGTCAAAGTGCCCAAATCATTACCTCCACAGTGCACTATTAACAGGTCAGGTTTTGGCAAATGCATAAAGGTTTTCACCAATGGTATCAATTGGTGACATTTTAATCCTCTTTGGCCCAACCACTTAATTTCCACATCTTGTAAATTGAGGTTGTGTAAATTTCTGCTCTCAGCATACCTTTGAGCCCAGTGGATGTAACTATGTCCAACAATCCAGACGTTAAACATGGTGGAAGAAGGTTGTTCTGCAGTCAGATGAAGTGTGGTAATGAAAGGGCAGTTGAAACAGTAGGAGTTTCTAAAGAAAAAAAACTGTGGATTTACAATGCTAATGATTCATTAGCAGTGATTGGTGCATTTCCATTTCTGAAAACAGAAAGTTAGGGTGCATGGATGTGTTCTTTGAAAGATGTAATTTGAATGGTCAAGGAAGAAACATTTAATGAAAGATTGCACTGGATACGCAGGTGCACTGAGAGTTCAGAGTTCAATTGAAACATTGTTGTGTGAATTTGCAAACATGAGAGGTCTTCCAGGAGGTGGTTGCTATGGAAACAAGGCAGACAGGGCAGAGGGGGGAAGGGTTTTGATTTGAAAAAAGTGAGGGAAGAGGTATGATTGGCTAATATGAGAGATATGTGAAAAGAATATCTGTATTTCTGTGCTTTCAATAGCTGCAGCCTTTGGAGTGCATCCTTTTTCTTCTGCTGAAGACAATTTGGTGTATTTCTGAGACTGTTTTCAAAACTCAAAAAATATTTGCTAAGGTGAGAAAAGATTTATTTAATTTAGATAGAGAATAGTATGATTTAAGGAGAAAATGATGAAGAAAGCTGTGTTTTTAAAATGTGGTTTTGTCTCTAGTGATATACTAATAGAATTAGTTTCAAAGAGAAATTATAATTGCATATTTGGTGTAACATTCTGGCATGCAGTTACACAAGATATTGTAATACATGGAGGCCATTTCATGGTCTGTTATGTAAGCTGAAACAGATATGTTGCTTTTAAAAACGATTTAAGAAATCAATTACATTTCTAGATATGTACTGCTAGAGCTTCATAGGTTGTTTTGGGCCATATTTATAAGGTATTTGAGTGTCTAAGATGTTGTGTTCGCCTTTTAAAATGTAAAGTGTTCCTCATGGGACAAGTGTCTTGTAAATACGCTCCCACTTGTGCTTGGCAAATTTAGATTTTGATTATGGGAGTTACCTAGCCATGTTAATAGTGTCCCAAAAATGGTGCTAGGGCATTCCAGAAAACACTTTCATGTGTCTCAAGGACATTTTTAGTCATTTCTTCATGAATGCAGGTATACAATTGATTTATATGCTGTGTTTAAAAACGAATTTTGAAATGAATTAAATTTCAGGATATGTACTGTTAGAGCTTCATAGGTTGTTTGGGGTCATATTTAGAAGGCATTTTAGTGTCTTTGAAGTTATTTTTCCCTTTTTAAATGGAAAGCGTTCCTCATGGGGCCCTGAGCAGTTCTTAGCCATGTTATTTAATTGGAAGTGGATAACATGGCTAAGAGCATTTGCTGGAAAATGCATGAATATCGCTGATTTTTCTGCTATATTCATGCATTGTGGCCGTTTTTTTCACATTGCTTCATAGGTTGTTTGGGTTCATATTTAGAAGGCATTTTAGTGTCTTTGATGTTATTTTTCCCTTTTTAAATGGAAAGCGTTCCTCATGGTGCCCTGAGCAGTTCTTAGCCATGTTATTTAATAGGAAGTGGATAACATGGCTAAGAGCATTTGTTGGAAAATGCATGAATATCGCTGATTTTTCTGCTATATTCATGCATTGCGGCAGTTTTTTTTCACATTGCTTCATAGGTTGTTTGGGTTCATATTTAGAAGGCATTTTAGTGTCTTTGATGTTATTTTTCCCTTTTTAAATGGAAAGCGTTCCTCATGGTGCCCTGAGCAGTTCTTAGCCATGTTATTTAATTGGAAGTGGATAACATGGCTAAGAGCATTTGCTGGAAAATGCATGAATATCGCTGATTTTTCTGCTATATTCATGCATTGTGGCCGTTTTTTTCACATTGCTTCATAGGTTGTTTGGGTTCATATTTAGAAGGTATTTTAGTGTCTTTGATGTTATTTTTCCCTTTTTAAATGGAAAGCGTTCCTCATGGGGCCCTGAGCAGTTCTTAGCCATGTTATTTAATTGGAAGTGGATAACATGGCTAAGAGCATTTGCTGGAAAATGCATGAATATCGCTGATTTTTCTGCTATATTCATGCATTGTGGCCGTTTTTTTCACATTGCTTCATAGGTTGTTTGGGTTCATATTTAGAAGGTATTTTAGTGTCTTTGATGTTATTTTTCCCTTTTTAAATGGAAAGCGTTCCTCATGGGGCCCTGAGCAGTTCTTAGCCATGTTATTTAATTGGAAGTGGATAACATGGCTAAGAGCATTTGCTGGAAAATGCATGAATATCGCTGATTTTTCTGCTATATTCATGCATTGTGGCCGTTTTTTTCACATTGCTTCATAGGTTGTTTGGGTTCATATTTAGAAGGTATTTTAGTGTCTTTGATGTTATTTTTCCCTTTTTAAATGGAAAGCGTTCCTCATGGGGCCCTGAGCAGTTCTTAGCCATGTTATTTAATTGGAAGTGGATAACATGGCTAAGAGCATTTGCTGGAAAATGCATGAATATCGCTGATTTTTCTGCTATATTCATGCATTGTGGCCGTTTTTTTCACATTGCTTCATAGGTTGTTTGGGTTCATATTTAGAAGGTATTTTAGTGTCTTTGATGTTATTTTTCCCTTTTTAAATGGAAAGCGTTCCTCATGGGGCCCTGAGCAGTTCTTAGCCATGTTATTTAATAGGAAGTGGATAACATGGCTAAGAGCATTTGCTGGAAAATGCATGAATATCGCTGATTTTTCTGCTATATTCATGCATTGTGGCCGTTTTTTTCACATTGCTTCATAGGTTGTTTGGGTTCATATTTAGAAGGCATTTTAGTGTCTTTGATGTTATTTTTCCCTTTTTAAATGGAAAGCGTTCCTCATGGGGCCCTGAGCAGTTCTTAGCCATGTTATTTAATAGGAAGTGGATAACATGGCTAAGAGCATTTGTTGGAAAATGCATGAATATCGCTGATTTTTCTGCGTTATTCATGCATTGCAGGCCTTTTTTTATCACATTTGCAAGCATTTGTTAGCCATGTTATCCAATGGGAGGTGGATAACATGGCTAAGAGCATTTGCTTCAAAGGTTGTTTGGGGTTATATACCATTTTTGGGAAATTATTAACATGCCTATCTAACTCCCATAATCAAAATCTAAATTTGCCAACCGCAGGTGGGAGCGTATTTACAATAAATTTGCACCATGAAGAATGTAAAATAGCATACTAGATACTCAAATAACTTATAAATATGATCCAAAACATCTTATGAAGCACTAGTAGTGCATATTTCCAGAAATGTATTGGTTTTCATTTAATGATTTACTTCATTGGTAGGCCTTCACATGTTTTTTTACCTTGGTTTTTTTTCAGTGAAAATCTTATCTGCAACCATGTGTTGGCCTCACCTCAAATAAACAAAACAGGTGATGGACTGAATGTGGATCAATGACACACATTCACCCCAGTCCAAAGATCTGGGCCTAAACAAACCTTTAGATAGGCTACATCTTATCGTCATCCTGAATTAATGATTTAAAATATTAGGGAGTGATTTATGAGTGTTGTATGCCTGTTTTGTACCATTGAGTGTCATTTTTGTGATGCAGTGCTGGTGGAAAATATTTGCTATGTTAAATAATTAGTACAGCATTAAGTTTTAGATGACTGTTATTTATTTACTGTTTGGTAATAGTGGTTAATAACATTTTATATTATATTTTTTCACAGATTCAACTGCAGATTCTTTCATAGTTTGGAAAATGCCTTCCAGAAGTCGAATACGAAAGGCTAGAAAACGTCAAAGACAGCAGGATGATGTTTTATTGCAGCAGTCCTCTTCCCCAAATACTTGTCAAAACACCAAGAAAGGTCCGGGTAAGAGCACGAAATCATTCTTAAGAAATATTTGTAGTAAAAAAAATTTTGCTCAAAAAAATGTGTCTCTTAACAAAAAGAGAAGTAATTTAAATGGAAAGGAGAGACCCATCACAAATGTTACTGGTAGAGGAAGAGATAACTCTGTGCATGATAGTAGAAGGAAACAACAGTTTAGGGACATTCGACAACGAATGTTCCGTAATAGGATATTAGTTAATTTATTGAAAAATATTAAAAAGAAAGGCCAACAGAAAGCGGCATTTTATAGGAAGAAGAAAAATGTAGAGAAAATTATTGATCATGCTTTTGAAATCAAGCGAAAGTTGTTTATTTTGGTAATCAATAGAATTAGGAAACTAAGCAAGGTAATTTCTGATTTCAAAACAAAAAGTAGATGGAAGAGAGTAGTAAATCGTACTAACTTTTGTGAAGTTTTTTCTGGAGAATGGATGCATAGTTCAAGTTCTGAGGCATTTTTTAATGAGGAGACTTATTTTCAGGATAATGATTTGGTGCATGCAGTTGACATCAGTGGTCGAGCTTATGAAGTGAAGGATGGTTGTCCAGTTGAAAAAGAACTACTTGTGACAACAGAGACAGAAGAGGCGCTAAGTGATGAGGTTTTAGGAAGACGTCCTAAGGGTCCTGTGTACATTTGGAAGTGTAGTTCTATTTGCAGTGTGCGACAGGTTTCCATCAATTTGCTATGTGATTTTATACGGACATTTAATAAGAAAAGTTTGAAGCAGAAAATGAAGTTGTTGCAAGATTTAGATCCTTGCAGAGTGAGACAAATGACAGGTTTGCGTGGTCATTCACTGGCTTGTCTTTCCAGGAGAGTATGCCAGAGTGTTTTTCATCATTTCAGGATGCTAGCAGTGCATCATAATAAAGTGAGAAAATTAGTGAGAATGTTGTATTATGCTAAGAGTCCAGCAATTATGCTTAAACAGTTATGTGCTGCTCTTTTGCATGGTTCTGAAATAGATGTGAAGAATCTTTGTGAAGAAATTGAGTTTTGTTACTTTGGTAGTAAAGATGAGAATGTTCAAATTGACCCTGAAGTAGAGGGTAATGTGGAAGATAATGTACAGGTTTCCAGTACAGATAATTTTCAGAAGGAAATTGCCACGTTTCAGATGAAATCAAGTGAGAGGCCTAATTTCACTTGTGTATGTTGTCGACGCACTTATTATAAGAATCAGACTAAGGTAGTGGATTTATATGCAAAAAGTGAAAGGGAAAATAATAGTGAATGGAAGGATTTAGCCACATACTTGATGGTAGAAAATTATTTTGATTTGGGATCGGATCAACGTGTGTGTACTTATTGTTGTAATAAATTAAACCAAAACCAGATGCCTGCTAGGGCAGTTCATAATAATCTGGAATTGGTTGAGATTCCTTCTGAATTGAAGGATTTAAATACTTATGAATCTATTTTGATTCAAAGTATCCATCCCTTTCAGGCTATTGTAAGAATGGAGCCAAAGACAGGGAAATTGCCTCCAGCAGATTTACAGAGAGGATTAAAGGGAAGAGTTGTTTATTTGCCTCTAGATTTGAACAAAAACATTAACACAATTGGAATAGAAAAAGTGGAAGAGGAACCTCTGGTTATCTTGGTTAATGGGGTTCCGACAAAGAATAAGAAAATATGGCAAGATTTAGTGGATGTTAGGAAAGTCAAAAAGGCAACAGTGTATTTGAAGAAAAATAATAAGTACTATAAGAATGTATATGTTGCAGAAGAGGAAGTAAGTGATGAAGAGGATAGCGATTTGTGTGCTGGCCAAATTGAGAAAGTAGAGGCCTCTAAAAGTGAAGAAATATATGAACATTATAGTGTTCATCCTTTGCATTCCAAGGAAGTGATGGGGAATGCTATTGAGTTGTTTCAAATGAAACAAGCCAAAGGGAGTCCCATTAGTGTTTGGGAGGAAAGTTTGGAAGCTCGGTGTTTCCCACAGCTATTTCCCACAGGTCAAGGAGGAAGATATGATGAGCGACCTCGTGAAATTCCTGCGTCTGAATACCGGACTTTACGATTGTATGCAGAAGATCCTAGGTTTCGGCAATGCATTCCCTATTTGTTTCATCTCCTGTTTGAAAGCGATCTGTCTGGACTGTCATATGCAGTGAACCACATCTTAAAAAGTGGTATACAGATGCGAAACATCTCGGCAAGTGACTTTATGCATAAAGTCAATGTCCAAGACAGTATTTTGGATTCTCACTTAATTAATCTCATGGCGTGTCAGCGTGGTACTAATGAGTACTGGTACCGTCGTCATGGTGACTTAAAATGTATGCTGAGGAACTTAGGAACTCCGACATGGTTCCTCACTCTGAGCTGTGCCGAGTATGGCTGGGATGACTTACTTGAATTTCTACGAGAGGCAAATGGAAATATTGAAAACATTGAATTCAAGACACCTGGAGAACTGTGTTCTTTGGATCCTGTGAATGTATGCAGGTACTTCAATCATAGATTTGAAGCTATGATGTCTTTCATCACAAATAAAAAGAATCCACCTCTTGGAGAGGTGTTGGATTTCTTCTGGAGAAAGGAGTACCAAGCAAGAGGTGCCCCTCATATACATATGTTGCTGTGGATCAAGGATGCACCTAAATTTGGAACAGATCCGGATGACTTAGTGATGAATTTCATCGAACAGTATTCTACGTGTGCTGTTCCAAACGCAACGGAGAAGAAAAGTCTAAGAGAACAAGTTCTACGTTTCCAAAGCCATCGTTGTGGAAAGTACTGTCGTCGTAAATTCAGAAACAAGGACAAGTTCTACACCAAATGTCGTTTCAACTTTCCACGACCGGTGATTTCTAAAGGAAGAGTGAACAGTTTGATGTCTTCGCTGCGACATAATGTGACGAGGAAATCACCCAAGAATACATACAATTTGAAAAGGAACGAAGAGTCCAAGTACATCAATGACTACAACCCAGTGATTTTGTCCATGTGGAATGCCAACATGGATATACAGTTTGTGGCTGACAACTGTATGGCTGTGGCTCGGTATGTGACATCTTACATCACCAAAAAAGAAAAGACCGAACTGAAGGATATGTGGGAGGACATTTCCCATGAAAAGAGCCTCAGCAAGAAGTTGTACAGTTTCAGTCTGAAGATGTTGTCGCATCGAGAAATCGGAGCTTACGAATGTTCTGATCGATTGTCTTCAGCAAGTCTCTATGCCAAATCCAGGAGTCTCGTTTGGGCGAGTCTTGGTCTTGCTGCAACGCGAAATCGAGTTCTTAAACCTGTTCGGGAAATTGAGTATTTGGCAGAAAAGGAACCAAACAGTACCGACATTTTGAAGACCAACATGTTGGATACATATTATCCAAATCGAAGCAGTCACCTTGAGAATATTTGTCTATATGAGGTTCTCCAAAATTATATATTCAAGAGGAACATCAAAGAAGATATTGAGAAAGGAGTGTATGCTGTAATTGGAAGTGAGGGATGCCTGGTCAAGCAAAGAAAATGCCAATTAGTAAACCATCGAAAATTAAGTGGCGAATCTCCAGAAAAAAAGGAGTTTTTCTATTTAGCACTTTTGCAACTTTTCAAGCCTTGGCGTGCAGAAGAGGAACTGCTTGGAGATTTCCTCTGTTACGAAGACTCTTTCAATGCAGCCAAGGAGTCCATAGAATGTCCTGCTTTTTCTAAATATCAAGAAATGCTAACTTTGGAAATTGAGCAGGAAGCAACGATTGCAGCCGAGATTGCCAGAGACAGTTCTCAGGACAGTCAGAGTTCTGTTTCATTGAGTCAAGATCCACTTGGAGGACCTATTATCGAAAATGAAGCTGCCACTGCTATGAATGAAGTAGAAAGAGCCATGGCACATGCTCAGGAGGATTCAGTTAACTTACAAGACTTGGAAAAACAACTCAACGTTGAGCAGAGGAAAATATATGATGAAGTTACCAAGGAAATTGAGCACGGATTAAGTCATGAGAAGAAAGAGTGCTCGTGTACGTCGTTGAAGCCTGTCCGACTGTACGTGAGTGGAGAAGCGGGAACTGGAAAAAGTTTCCTCATTAAAGCAATCTCTTGTTATTTGCAGGAAAGGACTGAGTCATCGCTGTCTTGTGTTGTCACCGCTCCTACTGGACTGGCAGCACATAATATTAAAGGTATTACTTTGCATCGTCTATTGATGCTGCCGGTGGAGCATGACAACAAATTACAATACAACAAGTTATCTGGAGATGCTTGCTGTGAAGTTTCAAGAGTTTTGAGGAAAATGAAACTACTTATCATTGACGAAGTAAGCATGGTTTCCAATGTCATGCTTGCCTTTGTGCATTTGAGAATGCAAGAAGTACTTAAAACTGAATATGATGTCTTATTTGGTGGGAAACACATTATTGTTTTCGGAGATCTTCTACAGCTGACACCAGTAAAAGGTCAACCTGTGTTCAAAATACTCACGCATGAAGATACCAGGAAGTGCCTAGGGAGCATTGGCAACGTCAATATATGGTTAAACTTCAATTATGCAGAACTGCATCAAAATATGCGTCAGGCAAAGGATGAAGATTACAAGAATATTCTACAAGATATTAGAATTGGAAAAGTGACCGAGCATGGGAAAGAAGCTTTAAATGCACGGTTACTGTCAAATTTGTATCCCAAACAAGATATTGTGCCTGAGAATATTTTTCAGAAAATTACTGAGAAGAAATCCGGGATATGTCTCATGCCAACTCTTGCAGAATGTGCCATCTTCAACAACAAAATGTTGAATTTAGAAAAGCAAGAGATTGTGAAACTTGAAGCTATCGACAAATTAGAGCATATGGGATCAACAATTATTTTGTCAGACAATTTGAAATCAAAATTGGATTCATTAGAGAAGACTATATCTAAAACAGCGGGTTTTGAAAAGACTTTGAATGTGTGTTTAAATTGCCGAATTATTTTGAGAAGGAATTTACATGTAGAAAGAGGTCTGGTAAATGGATCAATGGGTAATGTTGTTGATTTTGAGAAATACAGAAATAGAGATGGAATAGAATTTTTAAAAATTAAATTTGATGGCATTGAGGAAGTACAGCAAATTGGTCGTTGTTCTGCTAGGTTTTTGCTTGTTAAAGATTTATATGTTCGCCGTAAACAGTTTCCTGTTTGCTTGGCATATGCGGTGACAATCCATAAATCGCAAGGTTTAAGTGTAGACTGTGCATTGGTGAATATTGGCAGTTCTGTGTTCAAGGAGGGTATGGCATATGTGGCATTGTCACGAGTTAGAACTTTATCGGGATTGTACTTGATTGACTGTGATGTCACAAACATTTGTGCGGATCTAGATTGTGTTAAGGAATACAATAGGTTAAGAAGAGAGTATGCGCCACATTTGCCTCAATATCCTTTGTTTGAGAAACGTGTGGTAGGCCGCAAACGTAGAAATAGCAGTAATAGTAGGGAGGTTGTTGCAAAAAGACTAAAAGTCAATGAACCGAAAATTGTTAGCAGAAAGAAAGTGGATTCTGTTGAAGATGTTGTCGGTTTTCAATTTGAAAACAGTTCTGGTGTCAACTGCTATGCAAATGTAGTGGTTAATGTTCTCTTTTCACTAGAGAGTTTAAAAGAACAGATTCTGTTGAATTCTGAACAAATTTTATGCTGTTTGTTGAATTCTGTTTTCGAGAAATGTAGCAGTGATCGAACAAAAGTAGAAAGTGTGTCTGAAGTTCGTTATCTGTTAGATGAATGTTCAGGTCAAACAGACTTCTCTGAAAATAATCAGCAAGATTGTCAGGAGTTTTTAATGTATATGCTTGATATATTGCAAGTTGAGGGTGTAGATGTAGATCACCTGTTTGGGCTTTCTTATCAATGGCAGCATGACTGCGAGAACTGTATGGTATCAAGTACTACTAGTGTAGACTCAGAAAGATTTATATATTTAACTTTGCCAGACAGTAAATCAGTCTCCTTTAATAAGCTAGTAAATGCAGCGGATCACAACATGGAGTGTAGCCAATGTAAATGTGATATGATGTCAACATTATTTATACGTAGATATGGCCAGTATGTCATTTTAATGATGCAACGATGTAGGCCTGATGGAACAAAATTGTCAACTTTAATAAAAAATTTTGTGGCTTCTCAGCTGTCAATATCAGGGAGGACTTTTGTTACTGTAGCAATTATCTATCACGATGGTCCATCAACAACATCAGGACATTATACAGCTTACTTAAAGTCTGGAAACGGCTGGTCATTCTGTAATGATTCTGTTGTAACGTTCAAAAAAAAATTGCCGTTTGACCTTAAAAATTCTTACCTGGTGTTTTTAAAACCAAAATTTTAAGTAGAGGGAATGTAAGTCTGCAATGCTGTCTCGATTAAAAATTCAACTATATAAACCTAATGCAAGTAAGTCTGCTTCATAGTAAGCAGTATCAGTGTCATAGGAAAAGGAGAACATGACTGACAAAGAAGAGTAAGATATTAGTAGTCCAGGATTGTGAAAATAATCTCAAATATTTTATTTTTGAAAGTTGCGAAAATAGAAAATGTCGGGATTTGATTGGAAGAATTACAAGATTTGCGAATCGCGGCAACATGATTTGGCCTAGTGGAAACATGTGATATAATGAGAGAAGTTTTTTTTCTATGTAACATATTTCACGTATCGATGGAGGTTTTCTTTCAGAAAGTGGCGGGCTGAAAATATTTAAAGCACAACAGAGTGGATGCTGTTTATAGGAGATCCTTCGACGTCATTGAAAGTAAGTTAATTTTAAGAAGTTTTGAAATCAGATTTCTTAGGTTGTATGGGTTTTTTAAACACAGTCATTTTGATTGTGTTTTTTTTTCCCCGCTGTTACATGATGAATACCTTCAAGTCACTGATTTAAGTGAAATTTGATACATTCTGAGAACAGCAAAAATAAACCATTTAACATGTATAATTAATGTTATGCTTTTTGTCCTTATGATATACATTTAGAAATGTGTGGTACATATGGGTAAGGTGAGTTCTGTAAATATCAATTTTAATGCTTAGAGTGCTGTACTTCTGGGTAGTGTTTTTTTTTTATAAAAAAAAGAGGCCTCACCTCAAAGAAAGCTCTTGAAAGCACACATCTTATTTGCATCCTAAAACAATCATTTACAATGTTAGACACAATTTTATTATGACTTTACATCTTTTTTGCGCTGCTATTGCATCACTATTGTGAGACATTAGCAGTGCAAGAAAAACATCATGTTTCAAAATAGGCCTCAGTTCAGCAATATCAAGATACAGTTTCTTTCGAATATATATCTTTAGGATTGTGTAGGGAACGTAGAGAAGCAGAGACTTCTGTAAATGTCAAAGTTGTTGAAAAACTGTTTGTTTTTGAACCTTTTCCCTTGTCTTTTCTAATTTTTAAATACATGTTTTAATATTTTTTGAAATGTTTGTTCTTTGTTTTACAGATTGAAAGTATGAAAAAATATTTAAAAAAGGTAACAAGAATTATAAGGTAAATGTTTTCCACTCTTTTTACCCGCAATGCACTGCTGATGATGTCATTGACAGTATCTCTCATTTACTCTCTCTAGCTGTCTTTCTATTTACATTATTCTCTGTTTACTTCCCTTATACTAACTCTTCTTTTTTTTTAAAAAAATTTTTTTTTTAGTTCGCTTAAAGTTCGCGAACCGGTCAGCGAACTTGAAGCGAACCAAAAGAAATAGAGCTTGCCAGAGTGATAAACATTCTAGCAATTTTGTTTGAAAGGGGAGGTAGTTCTGAAAAGAACTGTTTTTTTTTGTTTTTGTTGTTTTATGTTTTTTTTGTAATTTTTTGAACATTTTTTGATTTTTTTGTATTTTTAGAACTGTTTTATGTTTTTTTTGTGTTTTTTAAGGAGGGGAGACAACAAAAAACAGGCTTTCAAAACGGCTCAACTGGAGCAAAAAAAAAGAAAATTACTTTTTGGGTGCATTAGGGCACTTATGATTTTCATATGCAATGTTCATGAGGTTGACACTCATGTTGCCATATGACAGCATAGCACCACAGTAAATACAAGACACCTTCATGTGCTGGAAGTTACGTTGGATGTTTGGCACAGTCTCTTGTGCCTCTCTTCCCGTCAAAGACAATGTGGATGTAGATCTTGCCACAGGAGTTGCCGTCGGATTGTCTACAAGATCCCTTAACTCAGCCCGGCTGTAGTTCAAGGGATGCCACCTGCTCATGTGACGGTGCATTGTATAGTTCCCCATACTGTACTTCTTTTCTGTGCCTCTCGACAATCTGTGGTCACAGATGAGGCAGGTGGCATATTTTGCATTCACTTTCTTGGTTCCAGGAGGGATGGTGAAAAACTGCCAGATGAAACTGGTTTTTCGTTTAGAAACCCGGGGCAACTCATCAACAAATTGTTGTCCCTCTCTCTCCTCTTCTTCTTCTTCCTCATCTTCCTCCTCTCTGTTAGTCATAATTTGACTGGGTGGTCCTCTCTTCTTATGGGGAGGTGGAGGTGGTGGTGGGGGTGCACCAGCTGCAGCAACAATGGAAGCCATTGTGGATCTTCAGATAAATGGTCTTTCTCTCACCAAGATGAAAGTCAGAGTGAGGAAATAAGGAGGGGTTTACTTGATTTGGGGAAAACAAAAGTTCTGAGCCAATGAAAAGTGTTATTTTTAGGTCACATGACCTAGTCATACATCATTTGGAAACCAAAAGTGAAATGAACCAATGAGAAGTTTGATAAACAAGTCACATGACCTGTTCCGCTTACGTTACGCGGCGCGCGCCGCGTCCCAGATCGCTTCCGGTTCGCGGTCCGGAGCACTTCCGGGAGCGCTAACGCGGCGCGTCATTAGACGCATTACGCGATAACGTGATACGTCGCGCTTCCGCGGCGCGTCACTGTTCCGCTAACGTAACGTTGACCGGTTCGCGGACTAGATCGCGGCATCAAGATGAGCTAACGGAAAGCTTCCCGGTTCGCGAACTAGAAGCGAAGAAAAAAAATATTAAAAAAAAAATTATCAATAAACATCTAAATATATTTTGGGATTTAAAGAATAATACATTTTACAGCTACAGATGTTAGCTTTTAAAAAACCAATGAAATTCACTGAAAAAACCATAGGTTATAGACCATATATAGTTAGAAATTTGCATTTAAAAAACCATTGAAATTCAATGAAAAAACCATAGGTTATAGACCATATATAGTTAGGGATTTGCATTTACAAAACCTTATTTTACTCGCATAAAACCATTGAAATTCCATATATAGTTAGTTGCGCTAACTATATATCGCGCACCCGCAATCCACTGCTGATGATGTCACATATTACATCATTCATGACATGGTCAGTGACATCACTGATGACATCACTGATGACATCTCAAATGACATCACTGATGACATCACTGATGACATCTCAAATGACATCACTGATGACATCTCAAATGACATCACTGATGACATCTCAAATGACATCACTGATGACATCACTGATGACATCTCATTTGACATTACTGATCACATCACTGATTTTATCATTCATGTGATAATACGATGAACCTCTTCAGACTCTAATATAACCTTAGATACAATCAGTGTAAACAGACACTCACAGACTGTCACTCATCCATGGAGTTACTCACACACCTAGTCAGTCATGCAAAGAATCAATCACACCTCCATTTCCTCAACTATACAGTTATGCAAACTTTACTTATTCAAACATATACTAACACATATTTACTCTCTTATACAATCCCTGATACAAGTTCACAATGATCCATACAGCCACTCACACATTCACTGGCTCTTATGCACAGTTATTTATATATGTCAACTCTCACATGTACTGTGTTTTACATATGTACTTACTTTGACATGTAGCACTGAGATATCCATTCACTCACCAATACACTCATGCACACAGTCAACTGCCCATACAGCTGTTTCCACATGCACTTTTGAAACCATACATCTAGTGAATCAACTGCTCACACATCTATGCACAGAGTCATACACCTCCCAGCCACCCACACACACACTCAGTCTCCCATACAAATACTAAGGTAACCAATCAATAACCCATATAGTTACTCATATAGCTACTTATCAACACATGCAACAGTTTACAGAACAACAGACATAATGATGCACAAATTAAGACAGTTTAGTCACTAACCCATGCACTCAGTGAGACACATTTAATCACTCACTCATACAGTCAGTCATGCACCTACTAAATCCTTCATCCAGACACTTATACATCCACTCATTCTTCAATATGTAAGACATATTTTAACTTCACAGAAACATACAGTCACTGGATGTTGTCATCAGTGATGTCATTTGAGATGTCATCAGTGATGTCATCAGTGATGTCACTGACCATGTCATGAATGATGTAATATGTGACATCATCAGCAGTGGATTGCGGGTGCGCGATATATAGTTAGCGCAACTAACTATATATGGAATTTCAATGGTTTTATGCGAGTAAAATAAGGTTTTGTAAATGCAAATCCCTAACTATATATGGTCTATAACCTATGGTTTTTTCATTGAATATATATATATATATATATATATATATATATATATATATATATATATATATATATATATATATATATATATATATATATAAATTCACAGAAAAAACCATAGGTTATAGTCCATATATAGTTAGGAATTTGCATTTACAAAACCTTGAAAATTCAATGAAAAAACCATTGGTTATAGAACATATATAGTTAGGAATTTGCATTTACAAAACCTTATTTTACTCGCATAAAACCATTGAAATTCCATATATAGTTAGATGCGCTAACTATATATCGCGCACCCGCAATCCACTGCTGATGATGTCACATATTACATCATTCATGACATGGTCAGTGACATCACTGATGACATCTCAAATGACATCACTGATGACAACATCCAGTGACTGTATGTTTCTGTAAAGTTAAAATATGTCTTACATATTGAAGAATGAGTGGATGTATAAGTGTCTGGATGAAGGATTTAGTAGGTGCATGACTGACTGTATGAGTGAGTGATTAAATGTGTCTCACTGAGTGCATGGGTTAGTGACTAAACTGTCTTAATTTGTGCATCATTATATCTGTTGTTCTGTAAACTGTTGCATGTGTTGATAAGTAGCTATATGAGTAACTATATGGGTTATTGATTGGTTGCCCAAGTATTTGTATGGGAGACTGAGTATATGTGTGAGTGGCTGGGAGGTGTGTGACTCTGTGCATAGATGTGTGAGCAGTTGATTCACTAGATGTATGGTTTCAAAAGTGCATGTGGAAACAGCTGTATGGGCGGTTGACTGTGTGCATGAGTGTATTGGTGAGTGAATGGATAACTCAGTGCTACATGTCAAAGTAAGTACATATGTAAAACACAGTACATGTGAGAGTTAACATATATAAATAACTGTGCATTAGAGCCAGTGAATGTGTGAGTGGCTGTATGGATCATTGTGAACTTTTATTAGGGATTATATAAGAGAGTAAATATGTGTTAGAATATGTTTCAATAAGTAAGGTGTGTATAACTGTATAGTTGAGGAATTGGAGGTGTGATTGATTCTTTGCATGACTGTCTAGGTGTATGAGTAACTCCATGGATGAGTGACAATCTGTGAGTGTCTGTTTTCACTGAGTGTATCTAAGGATATATCAGAGTCTGTAGAGGTTCATCGTATTAACACATGAATGATGTCATCTGTGATGTTGTCAGTGATGTCATTTGAGTTGTCATCAGTGATGTCATCAGTGATGTCATTTGAGATGTCATCAGTGATGTCATCAGTGATGTCACTGACCATGTCATGAATGATGTAATATGTGACATCATCAGCAGTGGATTGCGGGTGCGCGATATATAGTTAGCGCATCTAACTATATATGGAATTTCAATGGTTTTATGCGAGTAAAATAAGGTTTTGTAAATGCAAATTCCTAACTATATATGTTCTATAACCAATGGTTTTTTCATTGAATTTTCAAGGTTTTGTAAATGCAAATTCCTAACTATATATGGACTATAACCTATGGTTTTTTCTGTGAATTTCAATGGTTTTTTAATAGCAAATATCAAAAGCTGTCAAATGTCAAGTACGTGATAGTTAAAAACGTTTTCGTGTTTATGCACGCTGATGTGCTTTGAACGCTGCCCCCCCCCCTCCCTTCTTTTCTCTTAGTAGTACTCTCTCTTTGCAGATAGTGAACGGTAGTTAACGCAGACCTTTACCCCCGTTGTAATCCGTCGTACCTGCTTGTCTCTCCATTTGATTGATTGTTATCCAAGCATTTACTGTTTTAGAATTGGTTCTCTTTGGATCATTCTATATTTACAAACAAGCACAAAGTCGCAATACTCTGTTTAGTCTTTGCAGATAGTGAAAAATCGTGTAAAAAAATAAAAGTAATCGAGCAAAATCAGTAGACCACTAATTCGATCTCTTTTTGACCTCGGTAAAATACAAACATTAGGAACAACCCTTCATGAGAAATACGAAAATAGTGAAATGAACTGAGCTCCACACCATGAGGGCTGCAAGACAGCTCGACTCCGCCACCCACCCCGCCCAAAATAACGACAAACCCTATGCAAATATTATAAATATAGACAACACACCAGCAAAGAAACAGGGTAAAACATTTTATTAAATAACTATTTACATAACTATTTTATACTTTTTAATGCCCGATCCCGCTAGCTCAATCGATCGAGCATGAAACTCATGCACTGATAGCAAGCATTGAGAGTTTGTAGAACGATAGCTACAGATTTTCCACATACGGTGTAGTAGCGCGAACTGGGAGGGGGCGTTTGGATCCTGCCCCTTCCCCAAATAAGATTTTCATACGTGAATGTTTGTTCATGCTTTTTGTCCCTGAGTTGCTTCGATGTCACTGCCTTACACAAATGGCATAAGTCCTGGATGTTGAGTGCCATACTTCAGAGTTCTAAGCAGCGCTTGTAACACTGTTTAAACCTTATTTGCACCTGCTGCAGCTTCACTATTCAAAGTAAGTGGGGTCCGTTTGTGGACCTGACTGCATTGGAAAAAAAAATGTGATACGGTGCCTCCCTAAACCGCTTGACGGAGGCCCCCGAGGGGCGGTGAGATGGCGCGGACTGAGAGGGGGCGCTTGGCTCCTGCCCCCTCCCAAAGTCGTGTTGCCCTGGTGTGGCCTGAGATCGCCCCCGACATAGGCGGCCGGCTCCCGGGGTCCGGCGGAATTTTTTCCCTTTTGATGACTCTTCCATTCTGGACCTTGTCCCACAATCCGTTTGACTTGAAGACACACTGTAGTGGGGCGCCCCTTTACCGTTTTAGTTGCCATTCCGCCCGCTTTTGGTACTCTGTGCCTCTTCCGCCATTCAGCTGTTTACTGCCCGCTCTTGCGACTACAGCGTCTCGCTCACCATGTAGTTGAGTTGCTCCCGCTCTTAAAATTTTACATCAAGGATGCGTCATATGACGCGCCGCGTTAGCGCACCCGGAAGTGCTCCGGTGCGCAAGGCACAGCTTCCCGGAAACGATCCAGAACGCGCCGCGCAGCGCGTAACGTAAGCATAACAGGTCATGTGACTTGTTAATAAAACTTTTCATTGGTTCATTTTACTTTTGTTTTCCTAATGATGTAAGACTAGGTCATGTGACCTAAAAATAACACTTTTCATTGGATTAAAACATTTTTTTTCCCAAACGATGAAAGCCCCACCTTGTTTCTGGATGTTTCAGACTGAAGCTGGCGTCACCATGAGAGCACCACCATCTCGTAGCTCCGTCGTGGCCATTCCGCAAGCAATCATGGCAGCCGCTCCCCACCGGAAGCCTGCGGGAGTCGAGGGCCCCCAAGACTTTTGTACAATCTTCAAGGCTGAGGGGACGCTTTCGAGAATGGAACCCAAGCCCTGGCAGACAAGCGTCCGAGTTCCAAGGTGTCCCAGGGCCATTTTACTGGACCAGGCCCAAATCCGAAGAGCCGGCCGCCATTTTAAGAGTCCTGTGGCAGCCGCCTATCGCTGCATCGCAAGAGTGGGAGCAACTCAACTACATGGTGAGCGAGACGCTGTAGCCGTAAAAGCGGGCGGTAAACAGCTGAATGGCGGAAAAGGCACAGTGTAGCAAAAGCGGGCGGAATGGCGACTGAAACGATAAAAGCGCGCCCCACTACAGCAGACGAGCCTCCGCCATGTGCTTCAAAACTGCATACGTATCTCGTGATATCAAGGTTGGGCAATCAGTACACAACAAGCAGTTACGAGTCCCATTTACACCGGCGCCATTTTGGGCGCGGCCGGGCAGGTCCAGGATCTAGTCAAACATAACAAATGAGGCTGACGACTCTGAAGCAGTTGACGCACAGCAGGACATAGCAAATAAACATGAAGTCTCTAAAGCTGTTAACTCACTGCAGGACAAAACAAGTGAACCTGAAACCTCTGGAATAATTGTCGCTCAAAAGAACAACACACAAAACTCTATAGAGCCTGAAGAAAGAAAAACAAAAGGGCACTGTAGTTTCAGACACACTTAACACTAATGACTAAACAAAGATATCGTCTGTTTATGAAGCAGTTATCATGTTCACAGAATTGACAAAGAAGTGTGCAGACACCAATGCTATTAAGAAACACAAGGAAATCCCTAACGCATCAGCATTCTCGGAAGAGATTGACACAGATAACATCTTAAGGAACAAACAAAGACAAAATAAGGATGAGGAAGTTATCACTTTAGTTTTTTCATCAGCTAGCGACAGCAAGAAACATATTGTAATGGAGATTAGAGAGGCTACGGATGGATAAATAAATTATCAAAAGAAATAGCGACTCCCCCCTTTAGCAAATTAGCTAAATCTTTGCGTAATTTGGACATTGAAGTTATATTATTGTTGTTGTTGTTGTTATGGTTATAGTTTCCTTTTAAGTATAATTCACCAATAGTTTTGTTTGTAGATGTTTTCCCATTAACAATCCCAGTTCCATCACCCGCCCAGGATGTCACCACTGTTCCCCATGTCATAAAACCTTAGGATGTTCAATAACTGAAACAGCTAATATGGGTTTACTTACAGGGGACATCTTTTGTTCTGTTTTGTAAAGTAAAACTATTGTGAACGCAAGTATTATACATAGTAAGTGTTTAATATAGCATTTGTCAGTCATTGGTTAAGCAGCTAGGACCTGTTCACTCTTGACACCCCAGGTGCTGTGTATGTTGCACTATAGTGCTGCATCGGGAATACGGACAACCCTATTGATGTTGATTTTTCATTATTGATTATTGTAAAGAAATGGCGACTCCCCCCTTTAGCAAATTAGCTAAATGTTTGCGTAATTTAGGCATAAAAGTTATATTATTGTTGTTGTTGTTGTTGTTATCGTTATAGTTCTAGTTAATTTCCATTCAGAGTGTCCTACACAGCACCACTCTAGGTAAACACTACTTTATGTAAAACCTGGGACATAGCACTCATTGAAACTATAGTTGGTCACCATGGGGTTTAAAGAAGGGATGGTTCTTCACCTGGGTGCCTTCCACAACTCAGCACGTTGTGCTGCCTTGGGACTATTCGCACAAAAGACAGCTTCTGACCATTGTTGTTTTTTTTATCAAAAAATGTTTAAATATATTTACAGTTTTTGTTGCGTTCGTTATATTTAAAAGTTAATAAAGTTTTATAATCCAACTGTCTTGGAGTACTATATTTTTTTAAAAAATCGGGTGAATGGGGCCTTGAATCGGGTTATTGTCATGTGTGGGCTTTGCAAGTGTACTGCTACAGGATCGGACATTTCAAACTCAAATGCACGTTCTTTTTCTTACCTTTCCGAAGCATGGAGCGCAATAGCAGGCAGAGAAAGGGTGATGCACGTGTTGAGCACTGCCTGGCCTGGCAAGTTGCTGGCAGTGCCCCCCCGCCCGCTCTTGAAAGAGGGCACACACACACCGCCGCCCCAAGTACTTCACAAATCTTTAAAAGACCATGCGCTTGTTCATGAGGCTTAAATGGTTTATCACCCCTTCTAGAACCCCTGCATCGACCCTCTGACGTTTCCTGGAAGAATTAGCACGTAACACAATACCAAACCCTGTCAGCTGAAACCCCCGAGGAATCGTGGGGCATATTATCAAGGGGGTTTATTTCCGCGTTTTTGGCTATAAAAGCCAAAAAAAGGAGATAAAATTATCTCCCTATTACCAAGCTGTCGCTAACACCAGTTAGTGACAGCTAAAAGGAGATAGCGACCATCTTGGGCCCCGCTTTGCATGTCAGTGATATTTATCACTAATGACATGCAAAGTGGGCGTGCCAAGATGTTAGCGACTGGAAACAGTCCCTAACCATCGCTATCTCCTATTACCAACTTTTGGAGATATTTGCGCTAAGCGCGAATATCTCCAAAAGCTAACACCTGCCCTGAGCAGTTTTTAGCCATGTTATCCAATGGGAGGTGGATAACATGGCTAAGAGCATTTGCTGGATAATGCATGAATATCGCTGACTTTTCAGCGATATTCATGCATTGCGGCCGTTTTTTATTGCATTTGCGATAAACCTTGCTAATAGCAAGGTTTATCTGCGATAAAAATCGCCGATGTGCGGCGATAATTTTTGTCTCTAAACAAGTTAGAGACAAAAATTATCGCTAGTTGTTGGTAATATGCCCCCGGGTTTTTGCTTGCAGGAATCGGGAGGCGGGAGACTAGCACTGAAATCAGTAGTCTCACGCCTGAATCGGGAGGGTTGGCATGTCTGGATTCTCTACAGCTGCGGCCATAAACTACATCCGCAGGGCTAGGTGATAGCCTGGGTCCGGCCTGGACAATCGGACACAGAGGAAGAGGAGTGTCAGAGGGTGCGGTAGTGAATAGGGTGAAAGGGAGGTGTCGGGCGGGCACAGGGTGTGATTCTCAGGGAAGAGCAGCGCAGATGGGGGGAAGTATATGGCCCATGCATGAGAGAGAGAGCGGGGGTGACCAGTGCGTGGGGGAGATGCTTGCGAGGGTGGGGAGCCGTGCTGAGAATCGACGGCGTGCAGAGAGTGAGTCTGGTCAAGGCATCTAAAATGGCTGCCGTGCACGACAAAATTGTGGCATTGGACAAAAAGGCAAGATGGCGCAGACAATGTTTATCAATAAGGATTCATTTATAACAAAATATTTACTCGCAGTGACAAAATGGTGGTCAACACTTCCTGATTTCCATCGAATCGAACGTTAACAGACGTCACGCAGCAAAAAAAAAAAAAAAAGCTCACGCACAGCCGCTGGAAGACATGTATCAACATATTCAGAAAACATAAGGGGTCAGGATACGTCTCCTGCACCCCCTTATACCTAGTAATTTAATTAAAACTAAACACAAAATGGCGAATTCCCGTTTCGCTACCAGTTTGCGGCCCAGTTCGCGGCTCGGGAAGCGCTTCTACCGTGAAAAATATATATTTTTTTATTTTCCCCACGAGACCCTTTAATAACCCCAACATCATTCCTAGGGGGTCAAGAGAGGTATACCTTGCCCCCTTTCATTAAATTCCCCCTTCGTTTTTCACCTCTTCTTCTCTCTCGATCCTACCGAGAGATAAGATGGCGGCCGCTCCGGACTGTTTAGAATGTTGACAGACACCGGAGGGCCAATCAGCTTCGCATCGCAAAGTTCCGATACGCGAAAAGTTCGCTAACCGGATCGCTGCCCGGAGCGCTGTTACAGATATATATCTTGATTTAAACGTTAATTTCTCAAAATCCACTGAAGCACATATATTGAGACCTAGCAAAGGCACATCGGGCTAACAGTCCCTACAATTTTGCCAAGTTTCGTGGAAATCCATTCAGCCGTTCGAGCTAAAAGTGAGGCCAACCGCCCTATGGAAATTAACATGGGAAAAACGCGTTTTGGGACCCCCCTTTTTTCTCGGCCCCCCCTTGCCGAACCCCCCCCAAATTTTCAAGGGCTGCTCAGAAACAAAATGTGCCATTTTCCTGAAAATTTCAGCCGATTCCGTCCACAAACGCCAAAGTTATTAGACATAGAATTTTCAAAAATCCCATAGGGAATAAATCCTAACTATATATACCTACTGGCGATAGCCAGTAGGTAATATATATATATATATATATTGTCAAAAATCCTGGATTCCCAAGGAATAAGGGTCGCACTCACCAAGGATACTCGTTTTTCATATCTTTGCCTTTATTTCACATCACGTTTTATTTCATGCTCCAAACACAAGGCAAACAAAAGCCGACGCGTTTCGCAGCAGCCGCTGCTTGATCACGGCGTTACCCTCACATTTCTTTTTCGTGCATATAATATGTTTGAAAAGTCAAATCATTACGTCATTTCCTGTTGTGTTATCCACCCACCCCTTGGGCTTATGGGACTTGTAGTGAGACGCTCTCAGTGATATTTATACATAACACCAAACACTTTAGGGGATTTTGTCTGTGATTGGCAACAATATTAATCCTACACATTACTATTCTTTTGGACCAATGTGATTTATCGTGCAATTTCTCACTTCATTCTAATTTACACATCAATGTGATCTTTGTAACACTTATATCAATTCTTTGCTTATTTATATTTTGGTCACAGATTACTTTATGTGCACATATAATTCTTCGGCTGGTTTAGCCCGAACGGGGTCATAGTCCTGAAATTTAAAATGTGTCGTGATTCTTTTTGGCGCAGTATTCTCTCCAAATTTCCTCCTTGTTTGTTTTCTGATACCTGGTCGATGCCATAGAATTTTAATAGTTTCCAGTCCCCATTATGGTTTGTTTCCATATGTCTGGCTATGGCATTATTTTTATCTTTGTTGGCGGTTGCACGTGTATGTTCCAAAATCCTTTTCTTTAATTCACAAGTTGTGCTCCCTATATATTTTTTTCTACAGGGGCATTCAACCACGTACAGCACATATCTGCTTTTGCATGTGATAAGTTTTTCAATTTTCCACATTTTATTGTTTGCCATTTGGATTTCAGATGTTGGCTTTGCTATTTGACAAGTCTTGCAATTATAGCATTTAACAAACCCCTTTGTTTTCAACCAGTCATTGTTTTTATTTTGAATATTGAAGTGACTTTGTATTAGTCGGTCCTTCAGATTTGTAGCCCGGCGATAAGTTACTACTGGGTGATCCCCCACCAAGGTTCCAATGCTGCAATCTAATTTCAAGATTTTCCAATTCTTTTTCAGGATTGAGTTTATTTCTTTGGAGTTTTGAGTAAAGTCTGTGATGAATCTTATTTCCTGTGGGTCTGTGGTTAACTTTTGTTTCGGTGTTAAACAGTCTTTTCTAGTTTTTTCATTTGCTCTTTTCCAACAATTGCCCACTGTTTTGGTACTGTATTTTCGATTCTGGAGTCTTTGCATTGATTCTTTGCTATGTTTTAGCCATTCATTTTCCTCACTGCATATTCTGCGTATCCGGAGAAATTCTCCATATGGGATGTTTCAATCAGCGATTTTTGGTGGAAACTGTCAGCTTGTAATGTGGCGTTGGTGGCCGTTGATTTTCGATGTAGAGTAGTCTCAATTTTGTTGTTTTTTACATATATTCTTAAATCCAGGAAGATAGCTTCACTTTTGTCCATTTGGTAAGTGAACTTGATGTTTTCCATTCTCGTATTCAGTATGTCAAAGTATTCCTGGAATTCCGATGTAGTGCCTTTCCATATAATCAGTAAGTCATCGATAAACCTTGTCCATTGGACAATTTTGGCCACATATATGTTGTTTGATGTCTTCCACGCCACTTCTCTTTCCCACCATCCCATGGTGAGGCAGGCATAGCTTGAACTACAAGAAATGCCCATTGCTGTTCCATTGCACTGTTTGTACATTTCGTCTCCAAAGAGGAAAATATTGCCAGTCAGACATATTTCCAGCATTTCCATTAGCATACGATTGTGATTGCATAAATGAATGTCTCTCTCCTGTAGGAAATATTTGCACGCATTTATTCCCAGGTCATTGGCTATGGTGGTATACAATGAAATCACATCCATTGTGATTAGATAATATGAATCAGCCCACGTGATTAATTCAATTTTTCTCAGCATGTCACTCGTGTCCTTGATATAAGAGTCTAGTTTTACCACAAAGGGTTGCAAGAAGTAATCTACATAGTTTGCCATAGGTTCTAACAGAGATCCATTTGCCGAGACAATTGGTCTTCCCGGGGGGTGCACAGCATCTTTATGCACTTTCGGGAGGAAATATATTGTGGCCATTGTTGGATGATCCACCACCAAATATTTCCTTTCGTCTTCATCAATTAATTTTTGTGCTGTCCAATGGTTTATCCTCTGATCAACTTCTTGTTTCAGTTTATTTATTGGATTTGTTTGCAACTTTTCATAATAAGAGGTATCTCCAAGTTGTCGGTGAGCTTCATCAATGTATGCTTGTTTGTCTAAAATGACAATGTTGCCGCATTTATTGGCTATTTTTATTACTATTTCTTTGTCATTTCATAAATTTTGAAGTGCTACTTTTCCTCTTTTGTTAAGTTGTCTTTGTACCTTTGTTGTTTCATTTTGTAAAGATCATGTATGACAGCCTCTTGATAAAGGTCTATTTTATTCCCCGGTTGTAATTGGGGATAAAATCTTGATGTTGGGTGTTTTTTACTTAGGCCCGCTCCTATTTGATCAAATGCATCTTGAAGCATTATTTCTTCATCCTCCAAAGCATTGAGATTCAACAGCGTTAGATAAGCTGTTTCATCTTTTGCTTTTAATGTGGATTGGGGAATTGGGTTTTGTGTAGTTTCTTTCTTTGGATGTTCAATGAAGAAGTTTGAAAGTTTTAATTTTCTTACATAGAGGTATAGATCTATCCTCGTTTGAGCAATATCCATAGATTTGGTTGGACAGAAATTGATACTTTTTTTGAGGAGGGTTATTTCCGACTCCGATAATTGTCGTTTTGATAAGTTGACTACTTGGAGTTCCATTGTTGGTGGCTCATCATTTACACTGGTTTCCAAGTTGTTAACTTCCGAGTTAATAATTATTCCCGTTCCTTCCTTTGGGCCATACTTCTGGTTGTCGCACCAGTTTTTTCCATTGAAACACTTGTTCCTTCTGCCTCTCCGCCACGGTTTTTTCCTTTTGCTTGCCAGGAGAGTCCTCTGCCCCTTCCTCTTGTTTGATTTTGCGCTCCGCGGTTTTGTTCCCATTCCCTTTGGTGAAGAACCAGGCGCAGGTCCCCTAAAAAATCCTGTTTTTCCCGTTCTGCTTGATTATCAGAATCATCTCCACTTGTCAGTCCCGTGAAAGTTAAAGAAGAGACACTGCTGGAAGCACTCGCTGTCTCATAACCTGGAACATTCTTTCTGAATGAGTCGAATTTGCGAGCAAAGGTAAATATTCGCCCTTCCGCGTAGTCCACTGTATCTCTAATGAATTTAGAGTGATTACGTTGTCTTACCACTTCCTCATGTTTTTGTATATGGCCTTCCATTTCATTTTTATATTTGGTCATTTCCGGATTTAATTTCAGTGTTGCCAAATCCTTTTCCATTTCACACAATTCTTCTTTTATTTTGTTCAGCGCCACTTCAATATGTTTTACTAAGATCTCCATCAAGCCTAATGAAGATTTCAACAAAAAATTGCCCCAATCCTCCAGTAAATCCTTAGTTGCATTTTTATAATTAGGCATTAGCATGATTCGTAGGCCTCTGGGTACTCTACCTACCTCCAAATATTTTTTTAAAGCCAACATCTCCCAAGATTTATTTATTTCCTTTTTGCTTACTTTTTCCCAAAGTCGAAGTTTGCCTTTCACGTCTAATTTATATATATATATATATATGCTTGTAGGTACACAGTAAACACGCTCTCAGTGGCAGCAAATACACGCAAAACCAGTTCAGTCCAATGCAGGTGATTAAACACCCTTGGACTGAACTGGTTTTGTTTACAAGGATTGGATTACCGGCGTGCTTGACTGGAGCACACGCCACCTCCCTTGGGGCCTGAAGCAACCCGGGGAGCACCTTTGGAATTCATATACATATATATATATATATATATATATATATATATATATATTACCTACTGGCGGTCGCCAGTAGGTAGTTATAGTTAGGATAATTTTCAATGTTAAATCTCAACATTCTATTTTGAATAACTTTGGCGCCGGTTGACGAATCTGCCTGAAATTTTCAGGAAAATGGTCTCATGGCGGTCCGGTCCTTCCCTGAAAGTTTGGGGGGGATTCGTCAAGCGGGGGCTGAGATAAAAGGGGGGTCCCAAAACGCGTTTTCCCCATGTTAATTTCCATAGGGCGGTCGATTTCACTTTTAGCCCGAACGGCTGAATGGATTTCCACCAAACTTGGCAAAATTGTAGGGACTGGTAGCCCGATGTGCCTTTGCTATGTCTCAAGATATGTGCTCCAGTGGATTTTGAGTAATTAAGGTTCAAAAAAATATATATATCTATAGCAGCGCTCCGGTAAGCGCACCGGTACGCGCACCGGGCGCGTCACGCGACTTGCGCGGAGAAAGCTGATTGGCTCTGGGGTGTCTGTAAACATTCTAAACAGTCCGGAGCGGCCGCCATCTTGTGTCTCGGTAGGATCGAGACACAAGAGGTGGCCAAAACAAAGGGGGAAATGACCATAAGGGGGCAGAGTAGACCCCCCTTGACCCCCTAGGTTTGATGTGGGGGCCATAAAAGGGCCCCACGGGGCAAAAAAAAAATTAAAAAAAATTTTGATTTTCGCGGGGTGAGCGCCCGGTACGCGCACCGGGCGCGTCACGCGACTTGCGCGGAGAAAGCTGATTGGCTCTGGGGGGTCTGTAAACATTCTAAACAGTCCGGAGCGGCCGCCATCTTGTGTCTCGGTAGGATCGAGACACAAGAGGTGGCCAAAACAAAGGGGGAAATGACCATAAGGGGGCAGAGTAGACCCCCCTTGACCCCCTAGGTTTGATGTGGGGGTCATAAAAGGGCCCCACGGGGCAAAAAAAAAAAAAAAAAATTTTTGATTTTCGCGGGGTGAGCGCCCGGTACGCGCACCGGTAAGCGTACCGGGGAGTGTACCATGGGGAAAAAGAATGACAGTTTTAAAAGTAGCTGATTAGAAAAAAAAATGTTTAGTTGTTTTTTTTATATATACACATACATATATATAAATGCATATGCACATATATATATGCATATATGTCTATATGTGTGCGTGTAGAGAGAGGTAGAGAGGTAGAGGTGTAGAGGTAGAGAGGTAGAGAGGTAGAGAGTAGAGAGTGAGTAATAGAGAGTAGAGAGTGAGTAGTAGAGAGTAGTAGAGAGCAGTAGAGAGAGTAGCAGAGTGAGTAGTAGAGAGTAGTAGAGTGAATAGTAGAGTGAGTAGTAGAGAGTAGTAGAGAGTGAGTAGTAGAGACTGAGTAGTAGAGAGTAGTAGAGAGTAAGTAGTAGAGTGAGTAGTAGAGAGCAGTAGAGAGTGAGTAGTAGAGAGTGGGAGAGAGTAAGTAGTAGAGAGTAGTGGAGAATATTCCAAAGTTTGGCACAGCACCACTTTCACAATGAGTCCAATCAAATCATATCACTTAGAGTACTTATTGAAGCGCTGAATCTTGGTGTATATTCAAATGCTTTTATTTTCCTTAAGTTTATGTACCACAGCCAGCCGAAACGTTTCGTTCTGTACAACAGAACTTCTTCAGGGCGTTCTTATTTCCTTCAAGTTATGTCGGTATCCCGTTGTCATATAACTAGATATTTCTTCCAAATGTTAGACGAGACATAAGTATATTCTTATTAAAAGTGACTAGGTATCAATTTTACCCACACAATTCGGGCAGACTTGAGTAATTTATAGCATCCTCAAAGTCAGTCTTTCAAAAATTCCAAAGTATAGGACATGATAATCCAAATCCAAATGTTTCTCAAGAAAAGTCATTTACAATCGTTCGGAATATCGGTGTTTGGGCAGATATGATCCAGGGACCCCCAGTATGCAAGGGGAATTAGTCCCCCCTCTGCAAAGGCGCCAGTGGCCTGCATTGCAGAGAGGTGTAACAAGGGTGTGGCCTCATTACACTTCTCTGCAATGCAGCTCCCTCGTGCATACTGGAGGCTCCTGGTGGACTAGTTGACCCCAGGGACCCCCAGTATGCAAGGGGAATTAGTTCCCCCTCTGCAAACGCGGCAGTGGGCTGCGTTGCAGAGAGGTGTAACAAGGGGCATAGTCTCATTACACCTCTGCAATGCAGCCCCAGGCGCATACTGGAGGTTCCAGGTGGGCTAATAGGCCCCCAGGGGCCCCCAGTATGCAAGGGGAATTAGTTTCCCCTCTTCAAACATGCACGGGGGCTGCGTTGCAGAGAGGTGTAAAAAGGGTTGTGGCTTCATTACACCTCTCTGCAATGCAGTCCCCTGGCGCATACTGGAGATTCCTGGTGGGCTTTCAGGTCTTATATAGTTAGGAATTAGCATTAAAAAAACCTTTGAAATTCACTGAAAAAACCACAGGTTTCACACCAGTTATAGTTAGGAATTAGCATTTAAAAAACCTTTGAAATTCACTGAAAAAACCATAGGTTTCACACCAGTTATAGTTAGGAATTAGCATTTAAAAAACCTATTAAATTCACTGACAAAACCAGTTATAGTTAGCTGGAAATTTTACTGATATAAAACCAATGAAATTCCACGTTATAGTTAGTTGGACTCACTATAACTTGCGCGTGCAATGCACTGCTGATGACATCACATATTACATCACTCATGACATGGTCAGTGACATCACTCATGACATCACTGATGACACCATCCTTGTGACATAGTGACAGACCTCCTTTCACTGTAATGTAACCCTTGAAACACATATTCAAAAATAGAAACTGAAATTTAAAAAAAATGGAGATACCCATATCAGTTGCAACAAGCAATTCAGTAATTCCACCATCTATATGCACATCCAGTCATTCACCAACAGTTCTATATAGTCACTCATACATATACTCACTTATCATATGAAGTGATACACCTATACATCCTGTTACACACCGACAGTCATCCAAAAGTTACTCACACACATACTCACACGTGCAAATAAACTATTGAACATCCATTTATTTGAATATAGAGTTATACACACACTTCCACCTTACTTGTATTGAAAATTACACATATTTATTCTCTTAAACAATCACTTATAGAAACACATACTTATTTAAACAGGAACTCTTACAATCTCTTACTCTCACATATACTCACTTATATACATCAATATTCACATATACTAGATTAAAACATATGTAGTTACTGATAAAGACACTAGTGAGACAGTCATTCACTCACTAACAAACACATATACACACTCATCCATCCATACAGTCCTGCACATATGCTGTCTTCAAAACACATACAAACAGCGAGTCAGTCACTCATGCATCTATGTGCTAAGTAATACCCCCACCAAACCATATAGACACTCATACTGATACTAAGAGAAACATCTAATAACCCATATACATACGCATGTAGCTACTTACCAACACATGTAGCCACTTATACACAAAGTGAAACAATAATATATATATTTAAATATTTAAACATTACTCACTAATATTTATTTTTCAGAAAGACACATATTCACTGGATGGTGTCATCAGTGATGTCATGAGTGATGTCACTGACCATGTCATGAGTGATGTAATATGTGATGTCATCAGCAGTGCATTGCACGCGCAAGTTATAGTGAGTCCAACTAACTATAACGTGGAATTTCATTGGTTTTATATCAGTAAAATTTCCAGCTAACTATAACTGGTTTTGTCAGTGAATTTAATAGGTTTTTTAAATGCTAATTCCTAACTATAACTGGTGTGAAACCTATGGTTTTTTCAGTGAATATATATATATATATATATATTACCTACTGGCGGTCGCCAGTAGATAGTTATAGTTAGGATTTTTTTCAATGTTAAATCTCAAAATTCTATTTGGAATAACTTTGGTGCCGGTTGACGAATCTGCCTGAAAATTTCCTCAAAATGGCCTCGTCGAGCTCCGGTCCTTCCCTTAAAGTTTGGGGGGGATGCGTCAAGCGGGGGCCGAGATAAAAGGGGGGTTCCAAAATGCATTTTCCCCATGTTAATTTCCATAGGGCGGTCGACCTCACTTTTAGCCCGAACTGCTGAATGGATTTACACCAAATTTGGCAAAATTGTAGGGACTGGTAGCCCGATGTGCCTTTGCTATGTCTCAAGATATGTGCTCCAGTGGATTTGGAGTAATTTAGGTTCAAAAAAATATATATATCTATAAGCGCGCACCGGGGAGCGCACCGGGGAGCGCACCGGGTGCTCCACGCGACTTGCGTACGGAAAGCTGATTGGCTCTCGGGTGTCTGTAAACATTCTAAACAGCCCGGAGCAGCCGCCATCTTGTGTCTCGGTAGGATCGAGACATGAGAGGTGGCCAAAACAAAGGGGGAAATGACCATAAGGGGGCAGAGTAGACCCTCCCTGACCCCCTAGGTTTGATGTGGGGGCTTTAAAAGGGCCCCACGGGGCAAAAAAAAATATTTTTTTTTTCGTTTTTTTTGCAGGGGCCGAGCGCCCGGTACGCGCACAGGGAAGCGGACCGGGGAGCGTACTATGGGGAAAAAAGAATGATAGACTTTTCAAATATTGTATGTTTATTAATTGTTTTTTTTTATTTATTTTTTATTTAAGTACCAACATGTAGGTACCAATGCAGAGTCTAAAATTTAATATACACCGTCTCCTTTGTAGATATCTTGCATGTTGTTACAGAAGTTATTGTGGTATATGGAATTCATAGCATAGTCTGTCAGGAAAGCAGAAACAATATGGAGGCAGGAGATGATAAAGAGAAGTTAAATACACATTGGAGATAATATAGTGGGAGAAAGGAAGTAACTATGAGCAAACTTACTATGTAACACAAAAAAGTTGCACAGTATATTTTAAGTCTGACTTTACATTATAATCAATTTGGTACTAGTTTACGAAATACATATAAAAATGAATAATGTCTCAAACAATTTTTGAATTAAATATACATTTACTTTTCAGATTCCTTTTCCAAATTTACCAGAACTTCTAATATTTGATTGTCAGAAGTGTCCTCATTTTGAATCAGGAAATCTACTGATTGTACACATTGAAGTAGTTCATAGTCCCGTGATTCATCCATGAATTCTGAGTCATTGGGTTCAATAACTTTATTATTGTTGCTCTCCAGAACAATTTTGATGGAATTTTTTTGCTCTCCTTCTATTTTTGTGCTGTAATTTGCATTTAAAAAAAATATATCAGTAGAGATAGGGCACTGTTGGGTTTAAGTTCAGACAGGTACTTTGGTTTTTTTAACAGTGATTTTATCTTTGGGCAGTTTATGGTATCAGACTGTAAGTAGAAATATAAAAAAGTGTATGTGATAAAGCCTAAGTAAATTCATAATTATACAAGACAAGCCTAACTCCATCCATAACTATAACAGAGAAGTCTATCTTATTCTATAACTATTACAGAGGGATAGTATATAACTATCAGAAAATGTTTTCCAAATTAACTTAAAGTGCATAACATACTTCAGTTTTTAAAATAACATCTTACCTTTCAAAAAGATGTTTAAGTTGTCAGTGAAAATGCTCTTGAAATGTACTTCAGGAAGTAGTAGTCAAAACGGCTGTGTTTCTCTCTCTTTCCTTATATATATTCAGGTACATAACCAATCAAATGTCATGATATAATAGTAGAAAATGAAAGTAACATTTTAATTGGTTGTCAATTCTAACACTTCATATGTGTTTTTGTCATGTAATTTACCTCAGGATATTTAGTCAGGCCTACAGCATAAATGTCTCAATGGAATTCCATCAAATTTGGGTAAATGGTAGGGATTGCTATGTAGTTGGGCCTATTCTATATTTGATGAAAGTGTCTCCAGTGGTTTTTCTGTAAATTACTTTCCCACCTTTTTTTAGGGAGCGCTTACCGGTGCGCGCCCCGGTACGCGCACCGGCAGCGTTACGGGAGTCCTCCATTTTGTGTTTCGGTAGAATCGAGACACAAAATGGAGGACAAACAACGTTGGGAATGGGTAGAAGGGGGCACGGTAGTCACTTCCTGACCCTCTAGGTTTTCTGAGGGGGGCTTAGGACGCTCATATAGGCCAAAAATTATTATTATTTTTTTTTAATTTGCGGGGGGAGCGCCCGGTACGCGCACCGGTAAGCGTACCGGGGAGCGTACTTTGGTGAAAAATAGTGAAAAAAGTTAGAAAAAGATAAACGTTTTGGAAGATCAGAGGTAGGGTAGCTCTGAAAAGAGCTTTTGGCTTCTGTGGCTGATTTAGGTACCTACAAGTAGGTTCCAATGCACAGTCGTAAATTCAGGAGGAATATTCTATTCCCCTCATCTGAGAAGTGCACACCATCTCCTCTGTAGATGTCTTGCATGTTGTAACGCAAGTAGTTGTTGTATATTGAACCCATTCCAAAGTCTCTCATGTAAGCAGAAACAGATTTATTCACATGTTTCCGTGCTTTCTCAAATTGTGGACAAAATTGGTTGGACCAGTTCCATTTCTGTCTTTGCATATATTGGAATATACCAAGGCAGTTTGTGGAAAAAGTGTCATCAATTGATCAAAGGTGTCCTTTAAAAGCATTTCCAGACCCACCCCAGTCATAGTGCCCAAATCATTTCCACCACAGTGGACTATTAAGAGGTCAGGGTTTGGCAGATGCAAAAAGGTTTTCACCAATGGTATCAATTGATGACTTTACAATCCTCTCTAGCCAATCCACTTGATTTCCACATTTGATAAATCAAGGTTGTGATAATTTCTGCTTGCTGCATACCTTTGAGCCCAGTGGATTTAGCTATGTCCAATAATCCATACAGAATACATGATGTGAGAAGGTTCAGGTGCAGTCAGATGAAGTGTGGGAATGAAATGGCAGTTGGAACAGTAGGAGTTTACAAAAAAATTAATTGTGGAGTTTCCTTGCTGTTGAATCACAAGCAATGATTGGTGGATTCAGTTAGTTGAAAACAGAAAGTTAGGGTGCATGGTTGTGTTGTGTGTAAGAAGCAATTTGAATGGTTAAGAAAAAGTCACTAAAAGCAATAATGCCCTGGATAAGCTGGTGTATTGAGAGGTCAAACATCCTTGCTGACTTAATTTGCAACATTGTAGAATAAACTTTTGAACCTGAGAGTTCAGTTAGGAGGGAGTTGCTATGGTAACAGATAGAAAGGTCTGAGAGAGGGAAGGGTGTTGGTTTGAAAATAGTGAGGGAAGACTTTTGATTGGTTGAAATAAGGCATATGTGTGTAAAGTTAGAGATTTTCTATGCCAGTCTTGGTTTCAGTGTATTGAGTGCACACCTTTTGCTCTGCTAAAGACAAATTGGTGTGTGTGTCTGACACTGTTTTCAATCTCCCAAAGCATTTGTAAAGGTAAGTAATGATTTATTTAATTTAGATAGAGACTTGTTTGCTCTATGGAGAATATTTGGAAGCAGATAGCTAAGTTTCAGTAGAGAAATTGAATGCTTGTACTTAGGTCTAAAATGTTATTCAAAAAACGATTTTGGGGGCAAATCAATGGTATTTTCTTTTGGCCCTTACTTATGATTGCCTTGTGCTGCTGGTACATCACTTTAAACATGGGAAAAAAGTGACGCTCTGGTGACACAAGGCCTTCATAAATACGGTCCAGAGTTTTTTTGTTGTTGGTTTGTGTCTTGCTTTTTGATAATGCTTGATATCAACATTTGCAAGATAGAGGATTTGTATTTTGTGAAATAGTGAGGGTTCAGTAGTGAAATTGAGTGCTTGTAGATAGGATCTTTGCTGTGTTTCTAAAATGTTATTCAAAAAACGATTTTGGGTGCAAATCAATGGTATTTTCATTTGGCCCTTATTTATTATTGCCTTGTGCTGCCGGTGCATCACTTTAAACATGGGAAATAAGTGACGCTCTGGTGGCGCAAGGCCTTCATAAATAAAGCCCTGAGTTTATTTGCTTTTGTTTTGTTTTTTGCTTTTTGATAATGCTTGCTATGAACATTTGCAAGACAGAGGATTTGTATTTTTGGAAACAGTGAGGTTTCAAAAGTGATATTGAGTGGTTGTACATAGGTACTGCGCAGTGTTTCTTAATTGTTTTTCAAAAAACGATTTTGGGGGCCAATCAATGGTATTTACATTTGGTCCTTATTTATGACTCCCTTGTGGCACTGGTGCGTCTCTTTTAACATGGGACGCACTGGTGGCACAAGGCCTTCATAAATAAGGCCCTGAGTTTTTTTGTTGTTGGTTTGTGTCTTGCTTTTTGATAATGCTTGATATCAAAATATGCAAGATAGAGGATTTGTATTTTGGGAAACAGTGAGGGTTCAGTAGTGATATTGAGTGCTTGTAAATAGAATCTTCGCTGTGTTTCTAAAATGTTATTCTAAAAACGATTTGGGGGGCAAATCAATGGTATTTTCATTTGATCCTTTTTTATGATTGCCTTGTGCTGCTGGTGCATCACTTTAAACATGGGAAATAAGTGACGCTCTGTTGGCGCAAGGCCTTTATATATAAGGCCCTGAGTTTGTTTGCTGTTGGTTTGTTTTTTGCTTTTTGATAATACTTGCTATGAACATTTGCAAGATAGAGGATTTGTATTTTGGGAAACATTGAGGTTTCAGAAGTGATATTGAGTGGTTGTACATAGGTTCTGCGCAGTGTTTCTTAAATGTTATTCAAAAAACTTTTTTGGGGGCAAATCAATTGTATTTACATTAGGCCCTTATTTATGATTGCCTTGTGGCACCGGTGCGTCTCTTTTAACATGGGACGCACTGGTGGCGCAAGGCCTTCATAAATAAGGCCCTAAGTTGCTGTGGTATAAACTTTAATATATTGCAAATTAGTGTTTATATTGTTTTCTTTTTGTCATTACTTTGTTGTTTGCTAATAGTGGTCTTTAATGTGTTATTTTTTTCAGAACCACAGATTGAAATCAACATTTTAAAAGCAAGCAAAAATGCCATCAAGGCAAAGGAATAGAAAAAATACCATACGTAAAAGAACAAAATCATCAAAGGAATTAAAAGAATCCTCTACAACAAGTACTTCAAAAAACACCAGAAAAGCTCCTGGTAAGACAATTAAGTCTTTTCTTCACAATTTATGTAGATCAAAAAGTAATGTTAATGGTAATGTGAAGATCCAGAAGCAGAGAGCAAATCTAAAAAGGAAGGAGAGGCCCTCAAAAAATGTCTCTATTGGAGCAGGAGATAAGACTATGGATAGCAATAGAAGGTTAAATCAATTTAGGGACATTCGTAGACGAATGTTTCGCAATAGGGTAGTTTTAAATTTGCTAAAAAAATGAAAAGAAAGGTAAACAGAGAGGTGCTTTTTACAAGAAAAAGAAAAGTGTAGAGAAGATTGTTGATCAGGCTTTTAAAGTTAAGAAAAATATTTTTATTTTAGTAATCAATAGAATTAGGATACTTAATAAGGCAATTGATGTTTTCAAATCGAACAGTAGATGGAAAAGAATTATTAATCAGACTAATTTTTGTGAAGTATTTTCTGGAGAATGGATGCATAGTTCAAGTTCTGAGCCATTTTTTAATGAGGAGAGTTACTTTCAGGAAAATTATTTGGTGCATGCAGTTGACACCAGTGGTCGAGCATATGAGGTGAAAGATGGTTGTGTGATGGAAGAAGAGAAACTTATGTCTAGAAATGCAGAAGAGGTGGTAAGTGATGAAGTATTAGGGAGACGTACTTAGGGTCCAGTGTACACATGGAAGTGCAGTAGTATTTGTAGTGTGCGACAGGATTCAATCGATTTGCTTCGAAATTTCTTACGAACATATAGTAAGAAAAGTCTAAAACAAAAAATAAGATCCTGCAAGAGTTAGATCCTTGCAGGGTAAGAGAAAACACAGGTTTGCATGGGCATTCACTGGCTTGTCTTTCTAGAAAAGTATGTCAGAGTGTTTTTCATCATTTTAGGATGTTAGCAGTGCATCATAATAAGGTGAGAAAATTAGTGAGAAGGTTGTATTATGCAAAAAGTCCAGCACTTAAGCTTAAACAGTTAAACAGTGCTCTTTTGCATGGATCTGAAGTAGATGTGAAGACTATTTGTGAAGAAATTGAGTTTTGTTATTTTGGTAACAAAGAGGACAGTGTAGAAATGGATATAGTAATGGATGGTAATGTGGAAGACAATGTACAGATTTCAAGTACAGAAAAGTTTGACGAGGAAATTACCAAGTTTAAGGTGAAATCAAGTGAAAGGTCTAATTTAACTTGTGTGTGTTGTCGACAGGCTCATTATAAGATTCAGACTAGGTTAGTTGATTTATATGCAAAATGTGAATTGGAAAATAATAGTGAATGGAAGGATTTTGTAAGTTATTTGTTGGTTGAGAATTCTTTTGATTTGAGTTTTGATCAGCGTATTTGTAATTATTGTTTGAAAAAATTAAATGAAAATAGAATGCCTGCTAGAGCTGCTCATAATAATCTTCAGTTGATAGATATTCCTTCTGAATTGATGGATTTAAATACTTATGAATCAATGTTGATTCAATGTGTCCATCCTTTTCAAGCTATTGTTCGCATGGAGCCTAAGATAGGGAAATTACCTCCTACAGATTTACAAAGAGGATTAAAGGGAAGAGTTGTTTATTTGCCTCTAGATGTCAAGAAAAATATTGATACAATTGGTGTAGAAAGAGTAGAAGAGGATCCTCTGGTTATTCTAGTTAATGGGGTTCCGACAAAGAGTAAGAAAATCTGGCAAGATTTAGTGGATGTTAGGAAAGTCAAAAAGGCAACGTTGTATTTGCTCAAAAACAATGAGTACTATAAAGATGTAAGTGTTGGAGCAGAGGAAACAGCTACAGAAGAAGACAGTGATTGTTCAGTTGGCCAAATTGAAAAAGTTGATGTGTCTAGAAGTGAAGAAATATATGAACATTATACTGTTCATCCTTTGCATTCCAAAGAAGTAATGGGGAATGCAATTGACTTGTTTCAAACGAAAGCAGCAAAAGGAAGTCCCATTAGTGTATGGGAAGAAAGTTTGTATGGAAGCTCGTTGTTTTCCACAGTTATTTCCAACAGGTCGTGGTGGACGATATGACGATGGACCAGCTCAAATTCCTGCAGCTGAATACCGGACTTTAAGATTATATGCTGAAGATCCAAGGTTTCGGCAATGCATTCCGTATTTGTTTCATCTACTGTATGAAAGTGATTTGTCTGGGCTTTCTTATGCAGTTAATCATATATTGAAAAGTGAAGCTCATCTGCAAAATAATTCAGCAAGGGACTTTATGGAGAAAGTCAATCTGCAAGACAGTATTTTGGAATCTCAGCTAATCAATCTCATGGCATGTCAGCGTGGAACAAATGAGTATTGGTTCCGTCGTCATGGGGAATTGAAATGTATGCTAAGAAACTTAGGAACTCCTACATGGTTCCTCACTCTTAGCTGTGCTGAGTATGCATGGGACGACTTACTTCAATTTCTACGAGAGGCAAATGGAAACATACAAAATATAGAATTGAAAACACCTGGAGAACTGTGTTCTTTGGATCCAGTGAATGTTTGCAGATATTTTAATCATAGATTTGAAGCTATGATGTCTTTTATTACCAACAAAAAAAATCCTCCCCTTGGAGAGGTTTTGGATTTCTTTTGGAGGAAGGAATATCAAGCGAGAGGTGCTCCTCATATACATATGTTGTTATGGATTAAAGATGCACCCAAATTTGGATTAGATTCGGATGAAACAGTGATGAGTTTCATTGAAGAGTATTCTACATGTGCTGTTCCAAAAACTACTGAAGAAAACAGTTTAAGGCAACAAGTTTTACGTTTTCAATCTCATCGTTGTGGAAAGTACTGTCGTCGAAAATGTAAAAACAAGGAAAAGTACTACACGAAATGTCGTTTAGCGTTTCCACGACCAGTGATTTCTAAGTGAAGAGTAAATAATTTGATGTCATCTCTATGACATACTGTGACGAGGAAATCTCCCAAAATACATATAATTTAAAAAGAAACGAAGAGTCCAAGTACATCAACGACTACAACCCAGTGATTTTGTCCATGTGGAATGCTAACATGGATATTCAGTTCGTTGCTGACAACTCTATTGCTGTGGCTCGATATGTGACATCTTACATCACAAAAAATAGAAAACACAGAACTGAAGGAAATGTGGGAGGACATTTCACATGAAAAGAGTCTAAGCAAGAAATTATACAGTTTCAGTCTGAAGATGTTGTCGCATCGAGAAATTGGAGCATATGAATGTTCTGATCGGTTATCATCAGCAAGTCTCTATGCCAAATCAAGAACAATCATTTGGGTGAGTCTAGGTCTTGCTGCAACAAGAAACCGAGTTTTGAAATCTGTACAAGAAATTGAATATTTGGCGGAGAAAGAACCAAATAGTACAGATATTTTGAAGACAAACATGTTGGATACATACTATCGAAATAGAAGTACTCACCTTGAGAACACTTGTTTGTATGAAGTTATGCAAAACTACAGTTATAAGAGGAACATCACAGAATATATCAATAATCGAAAATATGCTGTCATTGGGTATGAAGGATGTCTAGTGAAGCAGAGAAAAGGCCATTTGATTAATCATCGAAAATTGAGTTGCGAGGCTCCAGACAAAAGAGAATTTTACTATTTAGCTCTTTTGCAACTCTTTAAGCCATGGCGTACAGAAGAGGAACTACTTGGAGATTTTCTCTGTTATGAAGACTCTTTTAATGCAACTAAGGATACCATAGAATGTCCTATTTTTCTAAATTATCTGAAAATGTTGAACGAAGAAATAGAGCAAGAAACCACAATTGCTGAAGAGATTGCTAGAGACAGTTCTCAAGACAGTCAGAGTTCTACTTCATTGAGTCAGGATCCACTAGGAGGACCAATTATCCAAAATGAAGCTGCAAATGCCATGGATGAGGTGGAAAGAGTTAGGGAACAAGCTCAAGAGGATGGAGTTAACTTAGAAGATTTGGTAAAGCAACTAAACGTTGAGCAGAAAAAGATATATGATGAAGTCACAGAACAGATTGAACATGGATTCAGACATGAGAAAAAAGAGTGCTCATGTACATCATTTGAGCCTGTCCAACTGTACGTAAGTGGAGAAGCGGGGACAGGAAAACATTTTCTGATTAAAGCCATTTCAGCTTATCTGCAGAAAAGGACTGATTCACCGCTGTCTTGTGTTGTAACTGCTCCAACTGGTCTGGCAGCACATAACATTAAAGGGATTACTCTACATCGTTTACTGATGCTGCCAGTTGAGCATGATAATAAATTGCATTACAACAAGTTATCTGGAGATGCGTGTTCTGAAGTTGCAGGAGTCTTGAAGAAAATGAAACTTCTTATCATTGATGAAGTAAGCATGGTCTCAAATCTAATGCTTGCTTTTGTGCATTTGAGAATGCAAGAAATTCTTAGAACAGAGTATGATGTGTTATTTGTAGGAAAACACATTATTGTTTTTGGAGATCTATTGCAGTTGACTCCAGTAAAAGGAAAACCAGTGTTTAAAATGCTCATGCATGGAGATACCAGGAAGTCCCTTGGAAGCATTGGAATCGTTAATATATGGTTACATTTTAAATATGCTGAACTGCTTCAAAATATGCGACAGGCAAAGGATGAAGATTATAAAAATATTCTACAAGATGTAAGAATTGGAAAAGTAAGTGAGCTTGGGAAAGAAGCTTTACATGCTCGATTAATTTCAAATTTGTATCCAAATGGCATATGTGGCATTATCACGAGTCAGAACTTTATCAAGATTGTACTTGATTGAGTGTGATGAGACAAAGATTTGTGCAGATCTAGATTGTGTTAAAGAATACAATAGGTTAAGAAGAGAGTATGCTCCACATTTGCCTCAATATCCTCTGTTTGAAAAATGTGTGGTAGGCCGAAAAAGAAGAAATGAGAATAATTCCAGTGAGGTAGTAGCAAAAAGACAAAAAGTAGATGAAACTGTAATTCAAAACAGAAAGAAAAAGGATTGTGATGAAAATGTTGTTGGATTTCAGTTTGAAAATAGTTCTGGTGTCAACTGCTATGCTAATGTAGTGGTTAATGTTGTTTTTTTTCTTCAAACTTTACAAGAACAGATTGTTGAAAATCGGGATCAAAGATTGTGTGGTTTATTAAATTCTGTGTTTGAGAAATGTAGCAGTGATAGAGCAAAAATAGAAAGTGTAACAAATTCGAAATATTTTAGATATGTGTTCTGGTCAAGATAAATTTTCACAGAACATTCAGCAGGATTGTCAGGAATTTTTAATGTATATGTTTGGTGTTTTGGAAGATGAAGGTGTAAATGTAGATACACTTTTCAGCCTTTCTTATCAATGGCAGCATCACTGCCACAATTGTAATTCATCAAGTAATACTAGAATAGACACTGACAGATTTATATATTTGACTTTACCAGACTGTAAATCAGTGTCATTTAAAAATCTAGTTAAAGCAGCAGATCGTAATATGGTGTGTACCCAATGTAAGTGTCCAATGCTATCCACATTATTTATACAAAGTTATGGTCAGTATATCATTTTAGTTTTCCAACGATGTAGACCTGATGGAACTAAATTGACAACTTGTATCAAAAATTCTGTGGCTTCTCAGTTATCAATTTCAGGAAGAACCTTTACAACTGAAGCTATTATTTATCATGACGGTCCTTCGACAACATCAGGACATTATACATGCTACTTAAAATGTAAAAAAGGTTGGAGTTACTGCAATGATTCTCATTTGACTTATAAACAAAGTTTGCCTTATGACTTTAAAAATTCTTACCTAGTGTTTTTAAAACCAAAGTTTTAGTAAAGGGAATTCGCCTTTGAAGACGGGAATAGTTAATAAAAGTTAGTTAGTTAGTTAATCTAATGTTCAAAATTATTTATCTCATATAGGCACTGTAAGTGGATCTCATAGTAAAAAATACTCATATATCTGACACGATTTGGCCGTAAGGAAAGTGTAAGGTATGATGTTCTTAGATCTTTTTTCATAGGAAGTCGATGAAATGGAAGTTATAGAGAACAGCAGACTTTTTTCCACCAAACGGACCTTCACTATCTTCTATTTGGCCTAACGGAAAAGTAAGTGAATCAAAGATTAGTGTACATATATGAGTTGTAAGTTTTTATGTTTTTTTTTAAACACAATCTTTTAGATTGTGTTTTTTTTTCCCGCTGTTATATGATGAAGAGTTTGAACTCACTAATTTAAGTAAAATTCAATATATTCTGAGAACAGCAAAAATAAACAATGTAACATATTGTAGAAGTTTGCATTGTGTAATTTATATTGTATTCCCATTGTCTCACACTCATTTTCCTTTTTCCACCCTTATTTAGCTCTCTTTACTCATTTACACTGCCTTTTTTTAACTTTGTTTCATCGCTGTTCCTTTACTCCACTTCATTCACAACTCCTCAATCCAATTTGAACTGTCTGCATTTCCTCTCTCCCTTACACCACTTTTTATCTTTCTCACATTCTCTCAGTACTACTGCTTTAGTTTCCTTCCCCTCTCTTTCTTTATTTTGCTCCTTTACTCTTTTTCCTTTCTCACTCATTGTACTGCAGTTCACTCAGTCCTTCCCTTTTTTTTCTGTGTACTTACTCTCTCACTCCTTTTTCCTCCATCGTTCTATATTAACTTCATTCCCTTCATCCCTTCACTCTGTGACTCCCCTTCACTCACTCTCAGTCATCTTCTATTCCTCTTTCTTATTAATAGTTCCTCATTTAGACTCCTCTCCTTTTCACTCATTTTCCTTTTACTTTCTTATCTTTCCTGATTTCGTTTTGGTATCTCGCATTCTTTTAGTATCTTACTTATCTTCAGTAATTTGTTCTCTTTCTATTTCTTTTTCCCTCTTTTTCCTCTTTCTACATTACTTTATTTCTGTTTTTGTATCCTTCACTATTGCTTTATTTCTTAGTAAACTTTTTTAGATTTTTTACCTCTTGACCTGTTTCTTCTATTTTAAAATATATATTTTACTAATTATAACTTGTTTTTTCTTTTGTCTTTCACAGATACCAAGTGTAGTTTAAAGATGCAAGTACATTTTCATTAATTATATGGTAAGTGTGACTACAAAATGTAATTTATCATCACTACTTTTCTGTCACCCTACCTCACCCCTGTTTTCTTACTCTGCTTCCCTCACTTATTCTTATCCTCCATATTTACTTCTCTTTTCCTTACTTCCCTACCACATTCAACTTCTTTCAGTGTCCCTGCTCCCTCTATTTCCTTTTTTCTGCTTGACTTAATCCCTTTCTGACACTCTTCCTTTATTCTCTCTGTTCTTTCTTTCTGTCACTCCCCATGTCTTACCCTTATTCACTTTTATCCACCCTCTTTCACTCCTCTTTACTTACACTCACTGTTTTTTTCTTTCCCTCTGTCACCATTGTTCCTTTTTTCTGGTTCCGTCACTACCTTTCATTCCTCATCCTTTACTCTCCTTCCTTTTACTGTCATCACCCATTCACATTCTCCTTGAACATCTGCTTTAGTTTTCTTCCTCTTTCTTCTCTTCTTTTGCCCCCTTATTCATTTTCCTTTTCTCAGTTACTTCCTCTTATACCTTTTCTCTGTTTTACTATCTCTTACACAGTCCCTCTGTGTTTCTCTCTCTAGCTCTCTTTCTCTTTACACCACTCTCTTTTTTCCCCATTCCTCATGCTCACTCCTTTTTTTTTTCTTTTTTTTTGTTGGTGCGCTGACGGGACGCGGCCCGGTACGCGCACCGGGGCGCAGACCGGTACGCGCATCGGGAGCCCCCCTAAGTGAAACATAAAAAAAAAGAATACACTTTAAAAAAAATATATATATTATATTAATATACAATATAGGATTCATTTTTAGAAAAACATACCTTTCTAAGCTATAGATATTTGCGAAAAAATAACCATAAAAGTTCACTAAAAAACACATAGGTATGAGTCCATATAAAAAAATTAGGAATTAGCAGTTAAAAAACCTATGAAATTCACGGAAAAAACCATAGGTTTCACACCAGTTATAGTTAGGAATTAGCATTTAAAAAACCTATGAAATTCACTGAAAAAACTATAGGTTTCATACCAGTTATAGTTAGGAATCAGCATTTAAAAAACCTATTAAATTCACTGAAAAAACCATAGGTTTCACACCAGTTATAGTTAGGTGGAAATTTTACTGACATAAAACCAATGAAATTCCCACGTTATAGTTAGTTGGACTCACTATAACTTGCGCGTGTAATGCACTGCAGATGACATCACATATTACATCACTCATGACATGGTCAGTGACATCACTCATGACATCACTGATGCCACCATCCTTGTGACAGAGTGACTGATCTCCTTTCACTGTAAAGTAACCCTTGAAACACATATTCAAAAATAGAAACTAACATTTTCAAAAAAGTGGAGATACCTATACCAGTTACAACAACCAATTCAGTAATTCCACCATTTATATACACATCCACTCATTCATCAACAGTTCTATATAGTCATTCATACATAAACTCACTCATCATATGTAGTGAGACACCTATACATCCGTTAACACACCGACAGTCTTCCAAAAGTTGCTCACATACATACTCACACATGCAAATAAACTATTGAACATCCATTTTTTTGCATATACAGCTATACACACACTACCACCTTACTTCTAAGGAAACTTACACATACTTACTCTCTTAAACAATCACTTATAGAAACACATACTTATTAAAACAAGAACTCTTTCAATCTCTCACTCTCACATATACTCACTTATATACATCAATACTCACATATACTAGATTAAAACATATGTAGTTATTGATAAAGACACTAGTAAGACAGTCATTCAATTACTAACACATACATAAACACACTCATTCACACATACAGTCCGGCACATATGCTGTCTTCAAAATACATACAAACAGTGAGTCATTCATTGATGCATCTATGTGCTAAGTAACACCCCCAACAAATCATACAGACACTTATACTGATACTAAAAAAAATCTAATAACCCATATACACACACATGTAGCTACTCACCAACCCATGCAGCCACTTATAAACAAAGTGAAACACTGATACAAACATTTAAATATTTAAACAATACTCGCTAATATATGTATTCACTATGATACACTTAATAAGCCAGTTAACCAATCAATTTTTGTTTTTAAAAAACATCCATTAAGACACTTATTGAAACATTTATTCTTCCATCGAGCTTTACAGATACATATATAAAACATATTTATTTTTCAGAAAGACACACATTCACTGGATGGTGTCATCAGTGATGTCATGAGTGATGTCACTGACCATGTCATGAGTGATGTAATATGTGATGTCATCAGCAGTGCATTACACGCGCAAGTTATAGTGAGTCCAACTAACTATAACGTGGGAATTTCATTGGTTTTATGTCAGTAAAATTTCCACCTAACTATAACTGGTGTGAAACCTATAGTTTTTTCAGTGAATTATATATGAGAAAGTGCACTGGATGCACGAAACACGCCAGGACTGCCCGTAGCTGCTTATTAAAAGAACTAAAACTACAGTGCAACGAGCGCGGCTCATTCCTTTCTTCTACAGAAGGTATTGTGCATACATTTAACGGCTTGGGTTCCGCCGTAGAGCAACGCGCCGCCAGAAAGTGCGCCATCATTACCCGCCCCTGAACCAGGTGTGATGTCTCGGCAACGAACAGGGTAACGGTCGCTGTCATGTACTGGAATGTGGCTTGGTCCCTATCAGGCTCGAAAATAGTACTGTGAAGGGGTTACACTGCATGGAAGCAAAAGAAATTGCCAAAGCCAACGTGGGACCACATATACCTGAAAGCACCAAGAACTTTATAATTGAAATTCACCACCAGAGGGATGTAAAGTGCGAATATTTGCGTGGCGCCCACAATTGGTTTTGGTGGCTGGGTTTACCTTTGAGAAAGTGCACTGGATGCACGAAACGGGTCAGGACTGCCCGCAGCTGCTTATTAAAAGAACTAAAACTACAGTGCAACGAGCGCGGCTCTTTCCTTTCTTCTACAGAAGGTATTGTGCATACATTTAACGGCTTGGGTTCCGCCGTAGAGCAACGCGCCGCCAGAAAGTGCGCCATCATTACCCGCCCCTGAACCAGGTGTGATGTCTCGGCAACGAACAGGGTAACGGTCGCTGCCACGTACTGGAATGTGGCTTGGTCCCTATCATGCTCGAAAATAGTACTGTGAAGGGGTTACACTGCATGGAAGCAAAAGAAATCGCCAAAGCCAACGTGGGACCACATATACCATAAAGCACCAAGAACTTTATAATTGAAATTCACCACCAGAGGGATGTAAAGTGCGAACATTTGCGTGGCGCCCACAATTGGTTTTGGTGGCTGGGTTTACCTTTGAGAAAGTGCACTGGATGCACGAAACGCGTCAGAACTGCCCGCAGCTGCTTATTAAAAGAACTAAAACTACAGTGCAACGAGCGCGGCTCATTCCTTTCTTCTACAGAAGGTATTGTGCATACATTTAACGGCTTGGGTTCCGCCGTAGAGCAACGCGCCGCCAGAAAGTGCGCCATCATTACCCGCCCCTGAACCAGGTGTGATGTCTCGGCAACGAACAGGGTAACGGTCGCTGTCATGTACTGGAATGTGGCTTGGTCCCTATCAGGCTCGAAAATAGTACTGTGAAGGGGTTACACTGCATGGAAGCAAAAGAAATTGCCAAAGCCAACGTGGGACCACATATACCTGAAAGCACCAAGAACTTTATAATTGAAATTCACCACCAGAGGGATGTAAAGTGCGAATATTTGCGTGGCGCCCACAATTGGTTTTGGTGGCTGGGTTTACCTTTGAGAAAGTGCACTGGATGCACGAAACGGGTCAGGACTGCCCGCAGCTGCTTATTAAAAGAACTAAAACTACAGTGCAACGAGCGCGGCTCTTTCCTTTCTTCTACAGAAGGTATTGTGCATACATTTAACGGCTTGGGTTCCGCCGTAGAGCAACGCGCCGCCAGAAAGTGCGCCATCATTACCCGCCCCTGAACCAGGTGTGATGTCTCGGCAACGAACAGGGTAACGGTCGCTGCCACGTACTGGAATGTGGCTTGGTCCCTATCATGCTCGAAAATAGTACTGTGAAGGGGTTACACTGCATGGAAGCAAAAGAAATCGCCAAAGCCAACGTGGGACCACATATACCATAAAGCACCAAGAACTTTATAATTGAAATTCACCACCAGAGGGATGTAAAGTGCGAACATTTGCGTGGCGCCCACAATTGGTTTTGGTGGCTGGGTTTACCTTTGAGAAAGTGCACTGGATGCACGAAACGCGTCAGAACTGCCCGCAGCTGCTTATTAAAAGAACTAAAACTACAGTGCAACGAGCGCGGCTCATTCCTTTCTTCTACAGAAGGTATTGTGCATATATATATATATATATATATATATATATATATATATATATATATATATATATATATATATATATATATATATATATATATATATATATATATATATATTACCTACTGGCGGTCGCCAGTAGGTATATATAGTTAGGATTTTTTCTCTATGGGATTTTTGAAAATTCTATGTCTAATAACTTTGGCGTTTGTGGACGGAATTGGCTGAAATTTTCAGGAAAATGGAACATTTTGTTTCTGAGCAGCCCCTGACAATTTGGGGGGGTTTCATCAAGGGGGGGCCGAGAAAAAAGGGGGTCCCAAAACGCGTTTTTCCCATGTTAATTTCCATAGGGCGGTTGGCCTCACTTTTAGCTCGAACGGCTGAATCTTGGCAAAATTGTAGGGACTGTTAGCCCGATGTGCCTTTGCTAGGTCTCAATATATGTGCTCCAGTGGATTTTGAGTAATTTAGGTTCAAAAAAAGATATATATCTGGGCGGAGCCTAACCACACATCTGATCTGATTGGCTGTCAGCACTTCATCCAAGAAGTGTTGGCAGCCATCTTGGGACCAATATACATGATAGCACCTCATTAAAAAGCATTGTAGTTAATAGAGGGTTTTAGGACTTTAGTTACATTATAAATCATTTGTTGATGGTACCATACTCGTTTTAGGAATTGTGGTGGGTTCTAAGGTGATTTTACCATGTGAAAAAACCTTCTGCTGTGATATCATGAATATTGTTTGAAAGAAAACTAATATCTCATGATTTTCCCACAGTGGTTTGGAAGGGGATCTATAAGCTAAACTGAAAGCATATTTTCTGTAAATTCACATTATCTTTCTCAGTCATGTGAAAATGAAGTCTGACATTCTCAGTAAAACATGTACATCCAACAAGGACAGAGACTGTCAGTTGATTCCTTTGTGTTCTACTGCAGCCTCCTAGAGTGTTCTAAAGAACAACTAGAGCGCTAACAGTCCTACTTATTACAAAGGTATGGCACACCTGAAGCCATCTTGATTGGAATAAAGTGGTAACTCTTAAAACATTTAATTTAAAAAGAAACAACATGAGGGGGTATATTTTGCCATAGAAAGTATGATTAGTGCTGCAGAATGAAAAATTAGGGCACATTTTGAGTGACTTCTCAAATCCTTTTCTATTTCATTAAAACATTCTGACATGCAGTCTGCCAAAATGGCCACCAGAGACAAAAGAGCCCAAATGTAGCCCAAATATCACCCAGATGTAGCCCAAGTATAGCCCAATGACAGAATGTCCCAGAGTGTTCTAAAGAACAACTAGAGCGCTAACAGTCCTACTTATTACAAAGGTATGGCACACCTGAAGCCATCTTGATTGGAATAAAGTGGTAACTCTTAAAACATTTAATTTAAAAAGAAACAACATGAGGGGGTATATGTTGGCATAGAAAGTATGATTAGTGCTGCAGAATGAAAAATTAGGGCACATTTTGAGTGACTTCTCAAATCCTTTTCTATTTCATTAAAACATTCTGACATGCAGTCTCCCAAAATGGCCACCAGAGACAAAAGAGCCCAAATGTAGCCCAAATATCACCCAGATGTAGCCCAAGTATAGCCCAATGACAGAATGTCCCAGAGTGTTCTAAAGAACAACTAGAGCGCTAACAGTCCTACTTATTACAAAGGTATAGCACACCTGGAGCCATCGTGATGGGAATAAAGTGGTAACTCTTAAAACATTTAATTTAAAAAGGAACAAAATGAGGGGGTATATTATGCAATAGAAGGCATTATTAGTGCTGCAGAAAGAAAAATTAGGGCACATTTTGAGTGACTTTTCAAATCCTCTTCTATTTCATTAAAAAATTCTGACATGCAGTCTCCCAAAATGGCCACCAGAGACAAAAGAGCCCAAATGTAGCCCAAATATCACCCAGATGTAGCCCAAGTATAGCCCAATGACAGAATGTCCCAGAGTGTTCTAAAGAACAACTAGAGCGCTAACAGTCCTACTTATTACAAAGGTATGGCACACCTGAAGCCATCTTGACTGGAATAAAGTGGTAACCCTTAAAACATTTAATTTAAAAAGGAACAAAATGAGGGGGTATATTTTGCCATATGAATTATGATTAGTGCTGCAGAAAGAAAAATTAGGGCACATTTTGAGTGACTTCTCAAACCCTCTTCAATTTCATTAAAAAATTCTGACATACAGTCTCCCAAGATGGCCACCAGAGACAAAAGAGCCTAAATGTAGCCCAAATATCACCCAGATGTACCCCAAGTATAGCCCAATGACAGAATGTCCCAGAGTGTTCTAAAGAACAACTAGAGCGCTAACAGTTTTACTTATGACAAAAGTATGGCACACCAGAAGCCATCTTGATTGGAATGAAGTGGTAAGTCTGAAAACACTCAATTTAAAAAGGAACAACATGAGGGGGTTAATTTTGCCATAGAAAGTATGATTAGTGCTTCAGAAAGAAAAATTAGGGATCATTTTGAGTGACTTCTCAAATCCTCTTCTATTTCATTAAAAAAATTCTGACATGCAGACTGAAACATGCACTTTGAATACCAGCAGCAGACGTCCCTGGTGAGCAGTAGCTTTACTACAGTGATCTAATGTGCAACTAGAGTGCTAACATTCAGAATTTATGGCAAATGTGTGACACATCTGAATGCCTTCTTGATGGAACCAAAGTAAACAAGCATTGAAAATGCAATAGATCTCGCCCTCGTTTAAGTTAAAGCCATTCTGTTTGTAATGAGGTGGCTTTTTAGCTTTGCTTTTATTAGTGTTTTTTCAACTTTCATGTAAATAACATGCATCTGTATGCATATAAGTATATGTATGCATGCATTTATGTTTGTATTTATATAGATATACAGATGATATATGTTTATATATGTATGTATATATATATATTCACTGAAAAAACCATAGGTTATAGACCATATATAGTTAGGAATTAGCATTTACAAAACCTTGAAAATTCACTGAAAAAACCATAGGTTATAGACCATATATAGTTAGGAATTAGCATTTACAAAACCTTGAAAATTCACTGAAAAAACCATAGGTTATAGACCATATATAGTTAGGACTTCGCATTTACAAAACCTTATTTTACTCACACAAAACCATTGAAATTCCATATATAGTTAGTTGCACTAACTATATATCGCGCACCCGCAATCCACTGCTGATGATGTCACATATTACATCATTCATGACATGGTCAGTGACATCACTGATGACATCACTGATGACATCTCAAATGACATCACTGATGGCATCACTGATGACAACATCCAGTGACTGTATGTTTCTGTAAAGTTAAAATATGTCTTACATATTGAAGAATGAGTGGATGTATAAGTGTCTGAATGAAGGATTTAGTAGGTGCATGACTGACTGTATGAGTGAGTGATTAAATGTGTCTCACTGAGTGCATGGGTTAGTGACTAAACTGTCTTAATTTGTGCATCATTATGTCTGTTGTTCTGTAAACTGTTGCATGTGTTGATAAGTAGCTATATGGGTTATTGATTGGTTGCCCAAATATTTGTATGGGAGACTGAGTGTGTGTGTGGGTGGCTGGGAGGTGTATGACTCTGTGCATAGATGTGTGAGCAGTTGATTCACTAGATGTATGGTTTCAAAAGTGCATGTGGAAACAGCTGTATGGGCGGTTGACTGTGTGCATGAGTGTATTGGTGAGTGAATGGATATCTCAGTGCTACATGTCAAAGTAAGTACATATGTAAAACACAGTACATGTGAGAGTTGACATATATAAATAACTGTGCATAAGAGCCAGTGAATGTGTGAGTGGCTGTATGGATCATTGTGAACTTGTATCAGGGATTATATAAGAGAGTAAATATGTGTTAGTATATGTTTGAATAAGTAAAGTTTGTATAACTGTATAGTTGAGGAAATGGAGGTGTGATTGATTCTTTGCATGACTGACTAGGTGTGTGAGTAACTCCATGGATGAGTGACAGTCTGTGAGTGTCTGTTTACACTGATTGTATCTAAGGTTATATTAGAGTCTGAAGAGGTTCATCGTATTATCACATGAATGATATCATCAGTGATGTGATCAGTAATGTCAAATGAGATGTCATCAGTGATGTCATCAGTGATGTCATTTGAGATGTCATCAGTGATGTCATTTGAGATGTCATCAGTGATGTCATCAGTGATGTCACTGACCATGTCATGAATGATGTAATATGTGACATCATCAGCAGTGGATTGCGGGTGCGCGATATATAGTTAGTGCAACTAACTATATATGGAATTTCAATGGTTTTGTGTGAGTAAAATAAGGTTTTGTAAATGCGAAGTCCTAACTATATATGGTCTATAACCTATGGTTTTTTCAGTGAATATATATATATATATATATATATATATATATGTATATATATCCAGAACGCTGCTTAAAAGAATTAGCATCACTGAAAAAACCATAGGTTTAACGGGTGTTATTCCCCCGCTATAGCTTATTTCTACTAACTATAACTCGCGCGCACACAATCCACCGCTGATGATGTCACTTATTACATCATTCATGACATGGTCAGTGGTCAGTGGCATCACTGATGACATCACTGATGACATCACAAATGACATCACTGATGACATCATCCAGTGAATGTGGTTTGCTTCGATATTTAACACCATGGCTGCTAGGCGTTTTCCCCTGCTGTGCTGGGAATTGCTATTTTACTTTATCCATGACGAGCCCAGCTCGGCATCAGCGTGCGAGCGCCCTGCTCCATGACGAGCTGGGCTCGTCATGAGTGTGGAAGGGGTTAAACAAGTATTATATATATAGCAATCTGCATTGAAGACTGAGTGGATGTATCAGTGTGTGGATTGAGGATTTAGTAGCAGTGTGATTGATTGACTGTCTATGTGACGAATCTAAAGTGTCTCACTATTTATATGGGATAGTGATTAAACTGTGTGAATACCGGTATCACTCTATCTCTTGTTGTGTAAACTACTACATCGGTTGGTTACTAGATATGTGAAAGTCTATATTGGTTAATAATTAGTTAAGTGAGTATTTGTATGGGACAGTGAATGAATGTGTATATAGTTGGGTGGGGGGTAGGTGGCTGTCCAAAGATGTATAAGTAGTTGTTTTAGTAGGAATATAAGGTTTAAGGCTGTATGTGGAAACAGTTGTTTGGGTGAGTGAATCTCTTTATGGGTGCGGTGATGAGTAAATATATTTCTCATTCATACATGTCCAACAAACTAGAAATACAAAAGGCAGTGTATGTGACAGTTGTTGTATATAAATAAGTATACCTAAGACTCAGTGATTGTATGAGTGACTGTATGGATAACTGTATACTTGTAATAGTGATTGTCTAACACTAACTATGACTTTCTAACTATATGAATAAATAAAGTGGTGTTTGTGTAAGTGTGTAGCTTAGTAAATATAATATGATCAATTGTTTGCATAAGTGAGAAGGATTTCTGCATAAGTGAATAGGATGTGTGCTGGTGTGTAATGTTCATGTGGGTGTATAAGTATATTTAATAGTAGACTGAATGTATACGTAATGTTTAGATGTGTGTTGATGTAGGAATCACTAAGTGGGTTTTTAGAAACTTGTATTGGTGTGTCACTGGTTTCAAACATGATACTCCATATTTTATAATGTAGTTTGAAGGGTTATGCTTCTGAATGATGAGGTGTATCAACTTGTCACATGGATGATGTCATCAGTGATACCATCAGTGATGTCACTTGAGATGTCATCTATGATGTCATTGACCATGTCATGAATGTTGTAATATGTGGCGTCATCAGCAGTGGATTGCGGGTGCGCGAGTTATAGTTAGTACAACTAACTATAGCCAGGGAATTTCAATGGTTTTATACGAGTGAAATGTGTAGCTAACTATAACACCCCATAAACCTATTTTTTTGTGTGAATTACTAAGGTTTTTTAAATGCTAAATCCTAACTATAACTTGTCTGAAAACTATGGCTTTTTCAGTGAATTTCAAAGGTTTTTTTAAATGCTAATTGCTAACTATAACGTGTCTAAAACCTATGTTGTTTTCAGTGAATTTCTAAAGCTTTTTTAATGCTAATTTCTAACTACAACATATGCAAAACCTATGTTTTCTTAGTGAATTTCAAAGGTTTTTTAAATGATAATTTTTAAATATATTTATTGTTTCGGTATATATTCTATCTACATTACACTTTTATTATCAAAATACGTTATTCGGTTTTGCAAACAGAAAATCATAAAAACAGTATTACAGAGATAAAAATAAGACATTTTTCTAAAAAGCATGTACATTAGTCTTAGACAGATCCTATAAGTAATTCATATAAACATTAATATAAACATGTTAAAAACTTTCCTCCCAATAACATGTACAACATTTTTTTATTAATTATTTTTACATAAAATATTTTTTTTCATTATTTTATATTGTTTATAATATATTTAAATTATTTTCATAATTTTTTTCTTTTTTTTCTGAGTTGCGCACTCTACAAACACCCTGCTCGTTTACTGCACAAAACGTGTCCGCCATTCGCTGTCTGGGATCCACGTACAGTGTGCGTCGGCTACGACTATTCCAACGCGGTTGCTATGCAACTTTTGCGTGACGCCTGGCGCATACTCGAGATGTACGTATAACGTGACGTGACGGACGCGAGGTAGCGCGTGCCGTCATATGCATATCGGACACGGTTGGTGCGCGACTTCCGTGATTTTTTTTATGTTGAAAAACGTATTTAAATATATTCAATATAAATATTAACACAAGAGATTATCTGAGTTTATTATAAAAATACATCACTTTTTAATGCAATTTCGCGAAGTCGCGCTGAGTGTGAGCACGGTGCGAGCAGGGTGTGTGCTGAGTGTGCGCATCCTACGCGCATCCCATGTGACTTCAAAAACAGATTTGATTGTTTTATTACACTTCCTATTGAAACTATTGAAGGACCCCACCCATTTCAATCACTCTTCTTGGAACTTTCCCTAGCGAAAGACCGCCTGAGAAGATCTGCTGCTCTTTCTTTTTTGGAGAAGAGATTCATTTAAACATACCATGGCAGCTAATTTACCATCATCCTCTGATTCAGAGAACTCATCAGGGCAAGAATTTGTTCCTGAACCTCCACCAAATGAAAAATATACCAGCATTGTTTGGACATTTTTCACCTTTCAACCAGGGTTAAAAAAGGTGAATGCAACAAAAGTTACTTGCTGCATATGCAAGGAAGTGCCTACAAGAGGAAACCACAACAAAAAGTGTTCCTGCGGAACTGCAAGTATGCGGAAGCACTTGCAATCTAAGCATCTGGTCAACTTTGCAAGGGAGGAGTTATGGAGATTGAGAGAGGCTCCTCCTGCTTCATCAGAAGGCCCGAGTACGAGTGGAGCAACACCATCAACCTCTACCGCCCACCCTGATATTCGTCCCCAATTTATGAAACTTAGAATGAGCTGTGTAAAATGTGGACGGCTGATAGCATATGGAGAGCAGTCAGTGGATCTGGTGTGTTGAGCTGTTGACCACCACCATTGTTAGATTTCTTTTTTCTCCTCTCCTCCCAGTTTTTAGTTCTCTTTTCCAAGTTCTCATGTTTTCCCGTATTAAGAAAACAAAAAAATACAAAATTGGTCCAAAAAAAAAAAAGGAAAGAAACAAAAAGTTCTTTTCAGAACTAACTACTCTGGTTAAAGAAAGATCTAAACTAGTATGCTAGTGTGTGAAAGTTGAGATGAATATATGAGCAGTGCACAATTGACTGTAAAAATACATTTCTGATGTGTGGTGAATGCATAAGTGCAGAATTATAAGGAAGTGCTGCAGCATGACACTGTAAACTGTTTAACTATAGCGTGCTGTGGTACTTCCGAAGCACAAGGATGTAACATATGTACATACATATGTTGCAGCTTTGTGCTTCCCTCTGCACAGCTGCAAAAACTGCAGGCATGTGGTGACACAGGCACCCTTGCCCCACGGTGCAAGGATGTCAGTGTCATGTGAAGATTGTTGTTGTGCAAGAAGGGACACCTTCCTGCAAAAAAACAATCAGTAAATGCATTTTTCTCCTTCAATATATTCAGTGCATTAGAGCATATATTGAAATTGAAATAATTAGGAGAAGTGAAAACAATTTTCCTCGTTGTGCTTTGCTACACCAATAGAAGGATGGTGTAGCATTCACAAACATGTCCAGATTCATGATTTCTGTTAAATCTGGAATTGTGTCTTGTTCCATGAGTGTTCTATGCAAACACGCACAGCAAAACCTATAGAACATCTTTTCAATGCAAAGTACTGTGATTATATTTACAAGGAAAAGAAAAGGTATACAGAATGCCTTCTCCTCACCTTATAAATGAGAAAGAGAGTTAATGGCTAGGCCAATTGTTATTATAGGAGTAAATGTGTGTACTGATAACAAAGAACAAGATACATTTACAACTAATTACGTTTTAGGAAACTGATAGGACATTATTATATATTACTGAAGGGAAGGGATGCGATCTAATATAACATATGCAAAAACACTGACTGATGTGGTTTAAGTTAAAGAGTTTCATTTAGTTTAATTCTGAAATTATCAAGACCTGCAAAAGAACCATATTAGTCTATTCTGTACTATACCATGTACCTTGCAGAAAGGTGTTCTGAAGCTGTCCCCTATTTTATACCATTTTGCAATGCAATTTTCTGACAGAAATCTAGTCCATCCATGTTCCTTTTCTTTAACTGTTTGGAAACACAGTTCATTGTGCATTTTAAGACTTACTAAAACTTACCTCAACAGTAATACACGTAAAAACAGTACACATTTTATTCACATGTTTTTTATAATCTAAATGGTGGTAAATTTGATATCTTAAAATTAAGATCTGTAAAATAGTTATAACAGATAATAATACATTTTTAACAGCAGAGCATAATTTTTACTTTTTACTAAGTAATGTATTTGCCTTTTTTGCTGCTCTCAGAATATATTGAATTTCACTAGAAATAGTGATTTCAATTGTACTCATCACATAACAGCGGGCAAAAAAACCAATCAATTAGTTTGTTTAAAAAACAATAATCCATGTATAGTAAAATACTAGATAATACAAATCACACATATATAAAATGATTACTGCTAAGAAAATGTTATAACTTAAATTTATAAGCACTATAAACAATGCCAGTTAAAATTATACACCGATACAATGTGCAACAAACAGTCCATAATTCAAAGAAATACATTTCCTTGAGGCCAAATTGTATTTTTGCAGTAATTCTTATGTAAATTGTCCAATAATAATCCTATGAAATGATAACAATACATTTCTCAGAGGCTGAATTATCTTCCTAAAACTTTGGGTTTAAAAATATTAGGTAGAAATGTGTTAATTTGAAAGGCAAACGTTGTTTGAAAACCAACTCAGCATCATTACAAAGACTCCAGCCTTTCTCACTTTTAAGATATGCAGTGTAATGTCCAGATGTTATTGAAGGACCATTGTGGAAAATTATTGCTACTGCTACAAATGTCCTTCCTGATATTGATAGTTGTGTAGCTACAAAATGTTTTATGAAAGTGTCCAATTTGCTTCTGCCATCTGTACAACGTTGCATCATTAAAATTATATATTTTCCATATCTTTGGATAAATAATGTTGATAACATTTCTGATTTGCATTGCCTACACTCCATGTTTTGGTTTGTAGTTTAACTAATTTACTGAAAGACACTGATTTACAGTCCGGTAATGTCAAATATAAAAACCTTTCAGTGTCTACATTAGTGCTACATGCATACATACCATTTTCACAATGATGTTCCCATTTATAACAAAGGCCAAAAAGATTCTCTATGTCTACACCTTCATTTTCCAATTCTGTAAGCATATACTTTAGAAACTCCTGAGCATCTTGTTGGATATTTTGTGTAAATTGTGTAGAACCAGAACATACATTCAAAAGATTACGAATATCAGAAACGCTTTGTATTTTACTTTTATCTGTTCTCAATTTTTCATAAAGAGAATGTAACAAGGAACAACATCTTTTTTCACGATTCTCCATAATTTGCTGTTGCAAACCTTCAAGAAAAAAAACAACATTGACCACTACATTAGCATAGCAGTTTACACCAAAACTATTTTCAAACTGAAAACCAACAGTCTCTTCAACAGTGTCCTTTTTCTTTTTGCTTGCAATCACAATGCTATCTTGTTTTTTTCCCTTCTCTACACCTTCGGTATAGATATTCTCATACCTTCTTTTTCGAGCAACCACACGCTTTTCAAATACAGGATATTGAACTAAATTATTAACCTATTGTACTCTTTGACACAGTTGGCATCTGCAGTAATCTTAGTATCATCAAAATCAATTAAAAACAAACCAGATAATGTTCTGATTCTGGACAAGGCAACATATGCCATACCTTCTTTAAACACAGAATTTCCAATGTTCACCAAAGCACTGTCAACACTTAAACCTTGAGATTTATGAATAGTCACTGCATATGCCAGAGAAAATGGAATCTGTTTTCTACGGACATATAAATCTTTAACAAGCAAAAAACTAACATAACAACAACCAATTTGTTTCACTTCTTCAATCTGATCAAATTTAATTTTTAAGAAATCGCTACCATCTTTATTTTGATAATTAACAAAATCCACAACTTTGCCCATTGTTCCATTAACTAAACCTTTTTCTACATCCAAATTACGCCTTCAAATTATCCGACAGTTGCTACATGCATATAGATTCTTTTGTAAACCAGGAGTTGTAGATATTCAATTTTTTAAAGAATCCAATTGTGTCTTCAATTTTTCAGTCAAAATAAAAGTGATTCCTTCATGTTCTATTTTATCTATGGCTTCCATTTTTCTTATTTCTTTATTTTCCTGTATCAAGAGTTAATTGAATATAGAACACTCACGCAGTGTTGGCATTAAGCAGATTACAGATTTCTTATCTCCAATTTCTTTGTATATTTTCTCAGGAACTATATTTTCATTTGGAAACAAATTGGAAAGTAATCGAGTCTGTAAAGCTTGTTTGTCATGTTCGGTCAGTAGTCCAATTCTTATATCTTGGAGAATAGTTCCATAATCAACATCATTTGCCTGTCGCATATTTGTAATGAGTTCTTTGTATTCAAAATATGACGAAATGTTCACGTTTCCAACACTACCCAGAGACTTTCTGGTGTCTTCATGCGCAAGTGTTAAAACTGGTTGTCCTTTTACAGGAGTCAGTTGCAGTAGATCTTCAAAAACTATGACGTGTTTTTCTCCAAATAACACGTCATACTCTGTTTTAAGAATTTGCTGCATTCTTAAATGCACAAATGCAAGCATTAAGTTTGATACCATGCTTACCGCATCAATAATGAGAAGTTTCATTTTCTTCAAGACTCTTGAAACTTCACAACAAGCTTCTACATACAGCTTGTGGTATTCCAATTTGTTTTCATGCTCTACTGGTAGCATTAGTAAACAATGTAAAGTACTTTCTTTATTATTGTGTGCTGCCAACCCAGTTGGAGCAGTGACAACACAAAACAAATGCGACTCAGTTGTTTTCTGTAGATAAATTGTAATTACTTTAATTAAAAAACTTTTTCCTGTTCCAGCTTGTCCACTCATGTACATTCGGATAGGTTGTAATTACGTGCATGAGCACTCTTTCTTTTCATGAAGTAATCCATGCTCAATCTGTTGTCTTACTTGTTCATATATTTGTTCTTGCTCAACATTTAGTTGTTCTTCCAAGTTTCCTAAGTTTGTTACATCTTCTTGAGCGTGATACATTGCTGTTTTCACCTCATTCATGGTGATTGCTGCTTCGTTTTCAACAATTGGTTGTCCTAGTGGATCTTGACTCAGTGCAGCTGAACTTTGACTGTCTTGACAACTGTCTCTAGCAATCGCAGCTGCAATTGTAGCGTCTTGCGTTAAACATTTTCACATAAGTTGCAAAAGCACTGCATTGTATGCTATCTTTACAAGCATTAAAGGAATCTTCATAGCTCTGTAAATCTCCAAGTAAATCCAGTTCTGAACGCCATGGTTTGAATAGTTGTAAAAGAGCTGAATAGTAAAATTCCCTTTTAACAGCAGTGTTAAAACTCAGCTTCCTGTGATTAACCACTTGGACGCTAAGGGAATCAGGTCCATTTAATGAGATTTCCATTGAAATGAATGGGCAGTGCATGACGAGTTACCCTTGTCATTAGCATTGAAGAGGTTAATCAAATTTCCTTTTGTTTGTTTCACCAACCATACTTCGGAACCAATTACTCCATATTTTCCATCATTGATGTTCTCTGTAGTATTCTGTTTAAAAGTGTAGTTTTGCAGTTCTTCATAGAGACACATGTTCTCAAGATGAGCACTTCTGTTTGGGTAATATGTATCCAACATATTCGTTTTCAAAATATCTGTACTTTCTGGATCTTTTGCTGCTAAATATAAATTTTCTTGTACATATTTCAGTACTCGATTTCGCATTGCTGAAAGACCTAGAGTCACATGAATGAATCTTGTAGATTTGGAGTATAGTCTTGCAGATGATAACCGATCTGAGCATTCATATGCTCCGATTTCTTGATGCGATAACATCTTCAAACTGAAACTGTAGAATTTCTTACTTAGAGTCTTCTCGTGAGAAATCTTTTCCCACATTTCTTTCAATTCTGTCTTTTCTGATTTTGTAATATAAGATGTTACATATCGAGCAATAGCAATGGAATTGTCCTCAACATATTGAATATCCATGTTAGCATTCCACATGGACAAAATAACTGGGTTGTAGTCATTTATGTATTTTGACTCTTCATTTCTTCTTAAGTTGTAGGTATTTTTTGGAGACTGTCTTGTGATAGTATGTCGCAAAGATGACATAAAACTGTTCACTCTTCTTTTCGATATTAGAGAACGTGGAAATCCAAAACGACATTTGGTGTAGAACTTGTCCTTAGTTTTGTACTTTCCTCAACAGTATTTTCCACATTGGTGGCTTTGGAATCGTAACACTTGTGCTCTTAAGTAGTTTTCTTCTGTGCTTTTGGGTACAGCACATGTTGCATATTGTTCAATAAAACTCAAAACAGTATCATCCGCATCTGTTCCAAATTTGGGAGCGTCCTTAATCCATAACAGCATATGTATATGAGGAGCACCTCTTGCTCGATACTCCTTTCTCCAAAAGAAATCCAGAACTTCTCCAAGAGTTTTTTTTTAATTGCAAATAAAAGACATCATAGCCTCAAATCTATGATTAAAATACCTGCATACATTATTAGGATCCAAAGAGCACAATTCTCCTGGTGTCTTGTATTAGATGTTTTTTATATTCAAATTTGCCTCTCAAAGAAATTCTAGTAAATCATCCCAAGCGTACTCAGCACAGCTCTGGGTAAGGAACCATGTTGTAGTTCCTAAGTTCCGTAGCATACATTTCCGTTCTCCATGACGATGGTGCCAATATTCATTAGTCCCACGCTGATTTGCCATCAAATTAATGAGCTGAGATTCAAGATGATCATCTCTTTGGTGCACTTTATCCGTAAAATCTTTTGCAGACACCTTTTGCAGATGAATTCCAGATTTTAGAATAATATTGACTGCATATGAAAGTCCAGACAAGTCACTTTCAAACAAAAGATGAAATATATAAGGGATACATCATCGAAATCTTGGATCTTCAGCATATAATCTTGTAGTCCGATATTCAGATGCAGGAATCTGCACAGGACGCTCTACATATCGCCCTCCTTTTCCAGTTGGGAACTACTGTGGAAATCAATGAGCTTCCAAGCTCTCTTCCCATACACTCATGGGACTTCCTTTTGCTTTTTTCATTTGGAACAAATCAGTAGTGTTTCCCATCACTTCTTTTGAAGGAAGTGGATGCACACTGTAATGTTCATAGATTTCTTCACATCTTAACATATCCACTTTTTCAATTTGTCCACTTGACATTTCAGTATCTTCTGCTAAAACTATTTCTTTTTCTCCTATGTAAACATTCTTATAGTATGTATTGTTTTTTATCAAATACAATGTTGCCTTTTGCACTTTCCTAACATCCACTAACTCCTGCCAGATTTTCTTATTCTTAGTTGGCACACCATTAACAAGAATAACTAGTGGTTCACTTTCCACACTGTCTACACCAATAGTTTCAATATTTTTCTTTAAATATAATGGTAAATACACAACTCTTCCTTCTAATCCTCTTTGTAAATCTGAAGGAGGCAATTTACTTGTTTTAGGCACCATACGAACAATAGCCTGAAACGGGTGCACACGTTGAATGAGAATAGACTCATAGGTATTGAGATCTGTCAGTTCTGGAGGAATATAAACCAACTCTAAATTATTCTGCACAGCTCTAGCAGGCATTCTATTCTCATCTAATTTGTTTTAACAATATTTACAAATACGCTGATCAGAACCCAAATAAAAACAATTCTCTACCAACAAATAAGTAGCAAATTCCTTCCACTTATTATTATTTTCTTCTTCACTTTTTAAATACAGATCAACTCTTATAAATACAGTCTGATTTTTGTAGTGAGTTCAACGACAACAAATACAAGAAAAATTTGGCCTTTCACCTGAAATCACCTTAAACTTTATAATATCATTTTCAAAAGGTTTTGTACAACTATGTTCAACATTCTCTACAACATTTTCTTCGATTAATCTCTCAGTTTCTTCACTCTCTTCTTCTGGACCAAAGTAACAAAACTCAATATCATCACAAACCTTCTTCACATCTGATACTGACCCACGTAAAATAGCACTGTTCAACTCATTTAACTTTAGTGTCGGACTTTTTGCATAATACAATCTATACACTAAAATCCGCATTTGAGTATGATGTACTGCCAACATCCTGAAATGGTGAAAAACACTTTGACATACTTTGCTAGAAAGACAAGCCAGAGAATGACCTTGCAAACCAGTGTGTTTTCTCACTCTGCAAGGGTCGAGTCCTTGCAACACCTTCATCTTTTGTTTAACACTTTTTTTACAATATGCTTATAAGAAATTACATAATTTATCAATAGATTCTTGTCGTACACTACAAATACTACTACAATCTTAAGTGTACTCTGGGGCTTTAGAACATCTGCCTAGAACTTCATCAGCTATCACTTCTTCTGCATTTCTTGGAACCATTTGCTCTTTCTCAATAAACAACCATTTTTAACCTCATAAGCTCTCATCGCAGCAACAGACGACATTCGAACTCTATTGGACAATGGAGACACAGTCGCCCTCATCCTCCTCGACCTCTCTGCAGCTTTCGACACAGTCTGCCACAGCACCCTTTTACAACGCCTCAATAACATCGGAATCCAAGGAAAAGCACTTGATTGGATCACCTCGTTCCTCACCGGAAGAACCCAGAGAGTCCGCCTCCCACCATTCAAGTCCGAGGCCACTGAAGTCATTTGTGGCGTACCACAAGGATCCTCACTCAGCCCCACCCTCTTCAACGTATACATGAGCCCCCTCGCGGCCATCGCCCGCCAACACAACCTCAACATCATCTCTTACGCGGATGACACTCAACTAATCCTTTCCCTCACCAATGACCCCAGCACCGCCAAAACTAACCTACACGAAGGAATGAAAGAAGTTGCCGAGTGGATGAAACAAAGCCGTCTGAAACTGAACTCAGACAAAACTGAAGTCCTCATCTTAGGTACATCCCCCTCTGCTTGGGACGACTCCTGGTGGCCGGAAGCCCTCGGAAAAGCACCCATCCCGACAGACCACGCACGGAACCTAGGCGTCATCCTTGATTCTTCACTCTCAATGAACAGACAAGTCAACGCCGTATCCTCTTCCTGCTTCAACATTCTTCGCATGCTCAGAAAAACATTTCGCTGGATCCCCACCGAAACAAGGAAAACAGTCACCCATGCTCTGGTCACGAGCCGTTTGGACTACGGAAACACCCTCTACGCAAGCACTACCGCTAAACTCCAGAAGAAACTCCAACGAATCCAAAACGCCTCAGCCAGGATCATATTAGACATCCCACGCAACGAACACATCTCTGGTCACCTTAAAGACCTCCACTGGCTACCCGTCAATAAGAGGATCTCTTTCCGACTGCTAACCCACGCACACAAATCACTCTACAACATCGGACCAGAATGCCTCAACTCATGACTATCCTTCTACACCCCCTCCCGCCAACTGCGTTCTTCCGGCCAAGCCCTCGCCACTGTACCTCGCATCAACAAGACCACCATGGGAGGCAGATCCTTCTCATACCTGGCTGCTAAAACATGGAACTCACTCCCCGCTTACCTCCGCCTTACCCAGAACCACCTAGCATTCAGAAAGCAACTTAAAACGTGGATATTTGACAAGTAATCCTCCTCCCCTTTTTAAGCGCCTTGAGACCCTCTGGGTATGTAGTGCGCTATATAAATTCTTTGACTTGACTTGACTTGACTAAGCTCGGCCACTGGTGTCAATTGCAAGCAACAAATCATTGCTCTGTAAATAATAAATAACTCTCTCCATTAAAAAAAGGCTCTGAACTTGAACTGTGTTTCCATTGCCCTAGAAAACTATCACAAAAATTACTTCTGTTAATTACTCTTTTCCACTTACTTTTGGCCTACATTAAATGGATTGGTTTATCTAGTGATCGAATTCTCTTCAATACTAAAATGAAGAGTTTCCTCTTTACTTCAAAAACCTTTTCAACAATGGATTCGATATGCCTCTTCTTTTTATAAAATTGTGTTCTCTTTCTATATTTCGTTGTGTTTTTCAGTAAATTATGGACAACTCTGTTGTAAAATAATTTTTGGCAGAGTTCTTCATATTGATTTTCTGTTATTTTACTTTAAGTTGTATCCTTTTTTTTTTACATTGCCTGTTTTGCCTTTCCTATCCCTTGCACTTTTTTTGTGCTTGGAACATTTTCACTGCTTTGCACATTTGCATTTTTTTTCTGAATCTAGTAATATTTTTTTATGAAGTCTGCTTTTAAACTGTATTTTACCTACCTGCTGCCTTCCTTGCTCTTGACCCCGTTCCGCCATGGCTGTGTGCCGATCGAGCGGAGGGTCATTTAATGAGCAGCACGACTTCCACCACTTCCTGCCTGATACGCTGGTGACGCAGGTCAGCACGCTAGCTGTTATTTCGCTCCTGGCTATTTTAAGAGGTGGGCTCTCGCACTCTCTGTGACTACAGCGGCGAGTTAGGCTGCTCGATACTCACTTCTGCGCCAGCCTCCCCCGTGTGTGTGTGAATTGTTATGTACTGCTATGGTGTGATTTTCGACACTGTATGCTTTTAAACTGTATTTTACCTACCTGCTGCCTTCCTTGCTCTTGACCCCGTTCCGCTGCAGCAGTGTGCCGATCGAGCGGAGGGTCATTTAATGAGCAACACGACTTCCACGACTTCCTGCCTGCTATGCTGTTGACGCAGGTCAGCGCGCTAGCTGTTCCCTCCCTTGGGCTATAAAGATGGCGATCTGGCGGAAGTGCAGCAGACGAGCGCAACGGGCACGCCGACTTCACGCCGAAGTTGCGCCAAAGTTAAGCCCGTGTGCGCCCGTCCGCGACCGATCGTGCCCAGAGGCCAGTCACTATGGGCATTGCATCTGCTATTCATCCAAGGAACTTCTTGCCCTCTATTACTCTGGCCCACTCCAATCCTGCATTACTAGTGTTGCTCGGGATTGTGGCATCTTGACCTCTCGGGGTCCCTGTCCTGGTACTCATGACTCAGTGTCTCCCACTATTTGTAGCAATCGGAGACTTGGTTAACTGACGACTCTACTCCTGACATCCTTGCTGCTATTCCCACTGGCTATTACATTCTACAGTCCAACAGAGCAGTTGGTAGAGCTGGTGGGGGGGTTGCGGCCATTATCCGTTCTCAATTTAAGTTCACTATTTTTGAAACTTCTGTTCTTCCCAAAACTGAGATCCTTACTTTGAAATTCACTTCCCCTGGGTTTTCTTTTATTTGTGTTCTTGTCTATAGACCTCCTGATATTATGCCCCTCTTCTCCCAACAATTCAGGGACATTATCTCCCGGCTAGTCATTAATTCCGCCAAAATTCTCATCATTGGCGACTTTAATTACTGGCCGTCAGATCCCTGTGAAAGTGGCCTTTCTGAAGATTTTACGGACCTGCTACTTGGTATGAACTGTAATCAGCATATTACAGTAGCCACCCATAACAAGGGTGATATTCTCGATCAAGTTTGGACAGCCAATCTTGATATTTCCCTTCCCTCAGTTTATCCCTGTTCTTGGTCCGACCACTTTTTTATTTCCTTTTCTTTGAAATTCATTCCGCCCTGTCACCCTCCCCCTATTACTAATTTTACTGCACGTAACTGGAAACGAGCCAATCTCACAGAATTCCACTCAATTCTAGCCACGTCAGTACCCAGTGACACGGCTTTGACATCTGCCCAGGCCGTTGCTCTTGATCAGTGGCTAGGACATGCGAGCAACGCAGTTGCCCCGTTAAGAACCATCAAAACTAAACGCCCCCATGACGCTCAGCGTTGGTTCACAGAGCAACTGAAGCTGGACAAGCTTGCCCTCCGACAAGCAGAGCGCCATTGGAGGCGTAACTACGACCCCTCTTTAAAAACGGCATATGTCAACTGTTTAAACCTCTATAAAAAATCCATCTTACGGGCAAAAACCTCCTACTTCTCACAGAAGATTCTTAACTCTGCTTCTAAAACCAAAGATATTTTTTCAATTGTGGAGGATCTTTCTTTGCCAGACCGTGTCACTGTCCAACCTCAACCCACACAAGCCCTTTGTGATTCCCCTAATTCGTTTTTTATTGACAAGATCATCACTATTAAAAATAATATTCCCCTCCCTTCCTCTCCCACTGTTTTTTCACTACCCCCCCCTAATCCTCACTGCTTTGATGTGTTTCCTTCCATTTCTTTGACCGAGTTTACCTCCCTATTACATATGGTAAGTTCTGGCTCTCCCAATGACTGCTGCCCCCCCCCCCCCAATCCTGAAAGCCGCCTTTTTGGCTTGTCCAGATCCACCGTTGGCACTTCTTAACAGCTCTCTTGCTACCGGCTCTGTCCCTGATGCTTTCAAACAGGCCGTTGTAGTTCCCATACTCAAAAAACCTGGTGCTGATCCTTCTGTCCTGAGCAACTATCGACCGATCTCTCTTCTCCCCTATTTGGGGAAAATTTTGGAGACCTATGTTACCCGCTGCCTCAGTGCTTTCATTGAGGGGTCTTCTTTCTTGGATGACCAGCAAGCCGGTTTTAGACCGGCTCACTCCACTGAAGCTGTCATCGTGGCCGTAATGGATGTACCGAAGCAAGGCGCCGACAAAAACTTGGCCCAGGCTCTTGTTTTATAAGACCTGTCGGCTGCCTTTGACACGGCCGATCATGCCATCTTGATCGACCGTGTCAATAATGCGGGTATCCGGGGCAAGGCTCTCACTTGGATCAAATCTTTTTTGCACCAACGTTCCCAATCAGTTCACCTTTCCACTTTCTCCGCCCCTTACTCTGCACTATCCTTTGGTGTTCCTCAGGGCTCGGCTCTTTCACCTCTCTTGTTTAATCTTTATATGCAACCCCTTATAGTTTCTCTCTGCCACACCCCTGTCACTGTTTTCAACTACGCAGATGACTTACAGCTGATTTTCCCTGTTGATTCATCCCCCTCTTCCTGTGCCAATTTCCAGTCCACCATGCTCACTACCTCTGAGTGGATGCATTTTAGCCAGCTGAAGCTCAATCCCAGCAAGACAGAGTTGGTACTAACAGGAGGGTCGGCTAACCCCTGGTGCTCTAGCTTTTGGCCCTCCGCTCCGGCATCCCGCCCTGTCCCGTCAATTCGGTGAAAAACCTTGGCGTAATCATATCCAGTGACTTGTCTATGAGACCTCAAATCAATGCAGTTACATCATCCTGCTTTTTCCATCTACGCAGGATCTGCAAAATTCGCAGATTCCTCACAACTGAGGCTCTCATAATGGTCATTATGGCTCTTGTCACCTCCTGGATTGACTATGCCAACTCTCTCTATGTTGGGATTCCTGCGTACCATCTCCATCGACTTCAGCTGGTCCAAAATCAGGCAGCGAGACTGGTCTTTCAACAGTCCAAACATCAACATGTCTCGTCCCTGTTGAAGAAATTGCACTGGCTCCGGGTAGCTTCCCGCTATATGTTTAAGTTGGGCTGTACTATCTTCAAAGCCCTTCTTGTTCTGCCCCAGTTTTTACCTCCTCCAGTCTCAAACGTCATATCCCCTTAAGAAATCTCCGATCTACTTCTAATCACCCCCAGGTACAAATGTAAAAAGCATGGTGGCTCGTGCTTTTCGTTTCTTGCCCCGACATTGTGGAACTCTTTTCCTATCTCACTTCGACTCTGCCCTAACTATCTTTGTTTCCGCAAACTACTTAAAACCTACCTTTTTCAATTAGCTTTTGAGTGATTATGCTGTCTACCTCCGCTGTTGTCTATTGAGCGCCATGAAACCATTTGGTGACCGTGCGCGGTAAAAAGTGATTTTAACATAACATAACATAACATAACAAGTCCTTTGTAGTCTTACCAGACATTGTTCTCTTTTTAGCCACATTATGTTGGTCTTCCAATACTTGTGGTTGAGTTTATTTCAAGTAGGTATAACTTCATTTTAACGATGATAAACAGTATCTGTAAAAAATAAACATAAAAAAGTATTAATAACTTAAAATATTCATTTTTATTACTATACAATCACATTTCATACAAATTCTGACTAAAAAACTGTAGGCCTGAAGCACAACTGTGAAGGTGATAAGAGCACTACATACATAATGCATAGCAGTTTGAAGCACTCCATAACACTAGAACCTTTCATAATTTGTTCACTTTTACTTTAGTAAATAGATTACTACATGGTACATAAACAGTCACTAGGGTTTTGCAACAGTACACATTTAGAATTTACAGTAGTGCAGTGTTATTTCTCTAGTGTGGGACTTTGTGCTGAGCTACTGTTGTAGGGTAGTGCAGTGGTATTTCAGTAGTGTAGAATGTCATGCCGGAGTAGATTTAAGGTTTAGGGTAGTGTAACAGTGTTTCATTAGTGTAGGGGGTCGTGCTAAGGTAGTGTTTTAGAGTTTAGGGTACTACACTGGTGATTCGGTGGTGTAGGTGTTGTACTGGGGATAGATTTAGGGTTTAGGGTAATACAGTGGTCTTTGTGTAGTGTAGGGGGTCCTGATGGGAAAGTGTTCTAGGATAGTGCAGTGCTTTTTATATAGTGTATGGGGTCATGCTAGTGATAGTGTTTTAGGATTTAAGATAGTGCAGTGGTGTTTGTGTAGTGAAGGGAGTCATGCTGGAGTAGTGCAATGGTGTTTGAGTAGTGCAGGAGGTTGTGCTGGGGTACTGTTCTAGGAAAGTACAGTAGTGTTTATGTAGTGTACGTGGTCATAATAGGGATAGTGCATTAGAGTTTAAGGTAGTGTAGTGGTATTTGTGTAGTGTATGGAGTTGTGCTGGAGTAGTGTTTTACGGTAGTGCAGTAGTGTTTGGGTAGTGTACGGGGTCATGCTGGGGTAGTGTTCTCGGATAGTACAGTCGTGTTTGGATAGTGTAGGAGGTCGTACTGGGATAGATTTAATGTTTAGAGTAGTGCATTGTTGTTTGAGTAGTGTACGGGGTCCTGCTCGGTGGTGTTTTAGTGTTTTGGGTAGTACAGTGGTGTTTATGTAGTGTAGGGGGTCATACTAGAAGTAGATTTAGAGTTTAGAGTAGTGTACTGGTTTTTGTGAAGTACAGAGGGTCATGCTGTGGTAGTGTTTTAGGGTAGTGCACTAGTGTTTCGGTAGTGTAGGAGGTCATGCTGATGTAGATTTAAGGTTTGTGGTAGTGCAATGGTGTTTGGGTACTGTAGTGGGTTGTGCTGGTATAGTGTTTTAGGGTTTAGGGTAGTGCATTGGTAAATGGGTAGTGTAGGAGGTCGTGCTGGGGTAGTGTTCTAGGGTAGTGCGTTGGTGTTTATGTAGTATACAGGGTCATGGTAGGGATATCGTTTTAGGCTTTAAGGTAGTGCAGTGGTGTTTGTGTAGTGTAGGATGTCATGGTAGGGTAGTGTTCTAGGAAATAAACTAGTGTTTGGGTAGTGTAGGAGGTTCTGCTGGGGTAGATTTAAGGTTTAGGGTAATAAATTGGTGAATAGGTAGTGTAGGTGGTCATGCTGGAGGTAGATTAAGGGTTTATAATAGTGCAGTGGTGTTTGGGTAGTGTAGGAAATCATACTGGGGTAGTGTACATGTACTTATTTGTCTGCAAAAACATCAAGCATACATTCCATATATTTCAGAACTGCATTTTACTATTAATACTAAACTCATATTGGAAACACATAACCAATGACTATTTTCTAATTCTACCAAAATGTGAGAACACAATACGTTTTTAACCAATTACATGTCGGGAAACACATGAACTACCAAAATGCTTCTCTCAGAGTGATTTCTAAATGCACAGACTCACTGTGTGATTCTAGACAAATAACAATATTTCTTATAAATACAGTAGTAGGATACTATAGTAGTGTGTGGCTAGTGTAAGGGTTCCTGCTGTGATAGATTTAAGCTTTAGAGTAGTAAAATGGTGATTAGGTATTATAGGGAGACATACTGGGGTAGTGTTCTAGCATAGTGCAGTGGTGTTTATGTACCATAGGAAATCATGCTAGGGATAGAGTTTTAGGCTTTAAGGTAGTGCAGTGGTGTTTGTGTAGTGTAGGGGGTCGTGGTAGGGTAGTGTTATAGGAAATAAAGTGGTGTTTGGGTAGTTTAGGAGGTTCTGCTGGGGTAGATTTAAGGTTTAGGGTAGTAAAGTGGTGAATAGGTAGTGTAGGTGGTCATGCTGGAGGTAGATTAAGGGTTTACAGTTTTGCAGTGGTGTTTGGGTAGTGTAGGAACTCATACTTAGGGTAGTGGCACTGCAAGACTACATGTACTTATTTGTCTGCAAAAACATCAAGCATGCATTCCGTGTATTTCAGAACTGCATTTTACTATTAATACTAATCTCATTTTGCAAACACATAACCAATGACTATTTTCTAATTCTACCAAAATGTGAGAACACAATACGTTTTTAACCAATTGCGTGTCGGGAAACACATGAACTACCAAAATGCTTCTCTCAGAGTGATTCCTAAATGCACAGACTCACTGTGTGATTCTAGACAAATAACAATATTTCTTATAAATACCGTAGTAGGATACTATAGTGGTGTTTGGGTAGTGTAAGTGGTCCTGCTGTGATAGATTTGAGCTTTTGAGTAGTAAAATGGTGATTAGGTTGTATAGGGAGTCATACTGGGGTAGTGTTCTAGCATAGTGCAGTGGTGTTTATGTACCATAGGAGATCATGCTAAGGCTAGTGTTTTAGGCTTTAAGGTATTTCAGTGGTGTTTGTGTAGTGTAGGGGGTCGTGGTATGGTAGTGTTATAGGAAATAAAGTGGTGTTTGGGAAGTGTAGGAGTTTCTGCTGGGGTAGATTTAAGGTTTAGGGTAGTAAAGTGATGAACAGGTAGTGTAGGTAGTCATGCTGGAGGTAGATTAAGGGTATACAGTATTGCAGTGGTGTTTGGGTAGTGTTGGAAATCATACTGAGGATAGTATCACTGCAAGACTACATGTACTTATTTGTCTGCAAAAACATCAAGCATGCATTCCATATATTTCAGAACTGCATTTTACGATTAATAGTAAACTCATTTTGGAAACACATAACCAATGACTATTTTCTAATTCTACCAAAATATGAGAACACAATACGTTTTTAACCAATTACATGTCGGGAAACACATGAACTACCAAAATGCTTCTCTCAGAGTGATTCCTAAATGCACAGACTCACTGTGTGAGTCTAGATTAAAAAAAAATATTTCTTATGAATACAGTAGTAGGATACTATGGTGGTGTTTGGCTAGTGTAAGGGGTCCTGCTGTGATAGATTTAAGCTTTACAGTAGTGAAATGGTGATTAGTCAGTATAGGGAGTCATATTGGGGTAGTGTTCTAGCATAGTGCAGTGGTGTTTATGTACCATAGAAGATCATGCTAAGGATAGCGTTTTATGCTTTAAGGTAGTGAAGTGGTGTTTTTGCAGTGTAGGGGGTCGTGGTAGGGTAGTGTTCTAGGAAATAAAGTGGTGTTTGGGAAGTGTAGGAGGTTCTGCTGGGGTAGATTTAAGGTTTAGGGTAGTAAAGTGACGAACAGGTAGTGTAGGTAGTCATGCTGGAAGTAGATTATGCGGTTACAGCATTGCAGTGGTGTTTCGGTAGTGTAGGAAATCATACTGAGGATAGTATCACTGCAAGACTACATGTACTTATTTGTCTGCAAAAATATCAAGCATGCATTCCGTTTATTTCAGAACTGCATTTTACTATTAATACTAAACTCATAACCAATGACTATTTTCTAATTCTACCAAAATATGAGAACGCAATACGTTTTTAACCAACTACATGTCGGGAAACACATGAGCTACCAAATTGCTTCTCTCAGAGTGATTCCTAAATGCACAGAAGACTCACTGTGTGATTCTAAACAAACAACACTATCCTTTCTATTTTACCAAAGCACATTTCATAGTGTCGAATATGTATGGAATTTTAATGTAAAAACTTCACTCATTTCGCAAATACATAAAAAATAACTGTTTTCCAATTCTACCAAAACATTAGAGCAGCCTATGTGTCTGTGTGCAAACACATACAATAAACAAATGCTTATCTCAAAATACTTTCTAAATGCACACACACTCACCATAAAATCATTGAGAAAAAAAAATATTCCCTGCACTTTAGCAGGACAAACACATTACTCTGATTAAAATCAAAATGCACCACATACATTCCCTCACAAATTAATAACTCACCTTTCCAATTGTTTTGTTGAATAAGAAGTATGTCAGTCACACAGCAGATTTTCTAATTCAGAATCTCTGTTTTCAACACCTCTCACCAGAACCATAGAATCATTTTGAACACATATACACCTTCACATCAACTCACATTGCTTCCCACATTAATTCAAAACCAAACACACATTTCTATTTGTTAGACATTTTAATACTTTCCAAACGACACACATTTGAACCCTACCCCCAATCTGCCTTCTGCCTGTTACCATAGAAAGACTTCATGAAACACTTAACTGAGCACACAGGTTAAAAGTTCATCACACAATGTTGCTAATGAAAACAGCAAGTGTGATTGACTTCTCAATTTACCAGCTTATCCTATGTAATGTTCTTTTCAATCACTTTCTGATAACGAATAAGAATCATGCTTTTAAAAAACAGAAACATGCACCCTAGTTTTCAGTGTAGAATTTTGTCAAACAACCAATCATTTATTTTCTATTTTTCAACACTGCATCTTATCCACCATTTTAGAAAAATCTTAGTTTCCAAACTGCCGTTTCATTTACAGAGACCATCTAAGTGCCTCCAGACCTCCTTTCAAGATGCTAAGAGTGTGGATTGTGGGACACAGCTACATGTTCCGGAGCCAAAGGTATGCAGAACACAAAGGCCATCACAAAGACCTAGGTTTACCAAATGTAGACATTAAATGGATTGGGCAGGGAGGGTTAAAGTGGCACCAATTGATGCCATTGGTGAAATCCTTTTTGCATCTCCAACACCCTGACCTCATAATTGTGCACTGTGGTGGCAATGACCTAGGCACATTGACTGGGGTAGGTCTGGAAATGCTTATGAAGGCCACCTTTGGAGAATTGATGTCACGTTTACCCCAAACTGCATTTGTCTATTTTAACCTATGCCAAAGGCAGAAATGGAACTGGTCCAATCAATTTTGTCCACAGATTGAGAAAGCTAGGAAACATGTGAATACATCTGTTTCTGCTTTTCTCTTAGACTATAGAATGGAGTCCATACACCACAACAATCTGCGTTTCAACATGCATGGCATCTATAGGAGAGATAGTGTACATTGTACAGATGAAGGAAACAGAGTCTTCCTCATGAACTTTAGACTCTGCATTAGTACTTAGTTGTAGGTACTAACATCTCTCAATAAACACAAGGGCTCTTTTTAGAGTAACCCAAGATCTAAACACATAAGCTTGATGTATATCTCAAAAATACATGCTTCATTTTTTTGGCAGCAAAATACGCCAATCCTACGCGCATCCCGCGATTGAAAAAAATATGTACATTTTTTTTGCCCTAGGGGTCCTTATGGGACCGCCTGAGCAGGCCTAGGGAGTCAGGGTGTGTCAACCCTGCCCCCTTTTCAAGTTTTGCACACATATTTCACAGACTTCTTCAGCCTCGCTTATACCGAGGAATAAAATGGCTGCCAACAGTTCCTGGTTTCGATTATTTACAACCGCTTGACAGCCAATTAGCATTGAGGGCGTGATTGGGACGGTGCGCTTATGCTACGATGACAATCCTCGCACAATCCGCTGATGCACCGCACCCATCGATATATAAATTATTTTAACCGTAATTTTCTCAGGAACTACTGAACAGATTAACACCATATAAGCAAAAGGCACAAGTCGGAACTGAGGACTACCTCTCTGCCAAATTTGGTGTAATTCCGTTCAGCCGTTCGGGCTGTAGCCGTGGCTAAAGGTCCTAAGGGAAATTGCATGAGAAAACATGTTTTGGGGTCCCCTTTTTTCTCGGCCCCCACTAGACCAATGACCCCCAAACTTTAAGGGAAAGAGCGGAACTGAGCTGGCCAAATGTTTGGAACATTTCAAAAAGATTCATCCATCGACGCCAAAGTTATGGCCAATAGAATGTTGCAGTTTTCCTATGGATAGTAGGACCTAACTATAACTACCTACTGGCGACCGCCAGTATATATATATATATGTATATATATATATATATATATATATATATATATATATGAAGGGACGCATATACACATTTGCGAGGAAATATGGTGGCATAAGACAGAGGAAGTTGCCCACTACAAATGTGCATGAGGATGTAACACCAGAAGAGTCCGAAGTAAGCTTGGGAGCAGAATCAGACCCCAGCACTTCAACTGCCACAACCCAAGCTCAGACAGTACCAACCCCCGCAGATGAATTTCTTTTTTTACGGGAGGAGAGACTGCAAACCCTGAGACCGAGGCGGCCCCAACAAAATTACAGCAAGAACAAAACAGCGTCTCAAAAAGCAGGACGCGAAAAAACAGGAGATGGGGGAAATACAAGACAACAAAAAGAAACAACAAAAAAACAAAACTACAGAAGGAATTACAAACGATAATGGCCACACCTATGGAGGAAAAAGATAAAAACACAGTCATAAATCTATCAGATATGGCCTTAACAAGTACAGAGGAAGAGATTTTATCATTAGGACTATCCTTTCGTAAACGCACGAATTTTAATTATACACAAACTAGAATAGACTTACACCAGTTCATACGAAAATTAAAATTGAAAAAACATTTCTTCAATTATAAAGAGATAAATAACAGTGAGAAAGAACTGACTGAAGACACGAATTGGCGAATTGACGAAATGACATTTATCAGAGAAATGGCGGATCTGGACACTAGTGAAAATAATGGCATTATGGACACCCAATATGCGGCAGATCATGCAGGGGTTTACATTGCGGGTACAACTAAAACGCATTTTAAACCTAGAGCCACATTCTGCCCTATCATGCCTAAAGACTGCATCGATATCTTCTCAGACAAAGTCATACATGACTTAAAATCTCTGTCGTGGACAAGCAGCAACGACTTTTTTAAAACACAGGCCAATGAGAGATTAGCGTATGACAATGTCATGTCTAAAATCAAGGAAAGAAGCGATGTGGTAGTACGTTGGTCCGACAAAGGAGGGAATGTGGTCCTTTGGCCTCTTGAAATGTATAATTCTGAAGCACTACTTCAGTTATCAGACCAAGAATGTTACCAGAGGATCAGTGTGACTAACATCTCCAACATTCAAGAGAGGTACCACAGGAGTTTATATGAATGGAAAAGTGCTGGAACAATCTCAAAGAATGAATTTGATTTTTTTTAAAATAACTATCCAGTAACTCCAAACCTGTACCTCATTCCTAAGGTGCATAAAAATGCAACCTGCCCCCCGGGAAGACCTATAATTTCCGCTATAGGGGGATTGTTTGAAAATACCAGCCGGTTCGTGGACTTTTTCCTACAACCTCATGTAAAAACACTACCTTCCTACACAAAAGACAGTGGGGATTTTCTAAGAAAAAATCTTTGATATAGATGGGAAACAAATTTTGTGTTTATGACTTTGGATGTACAAAGCCTCTATACGAGCATAAGGCACAGAGACGGTTTGAATGCAATTAAGCATTATTTAGGCGGCAGAAGCATTGATCTGTACCAACATACACAGATGCTGCTCCAAATGACCGAGTGGTGTTTGGAGGATAACACCTTTGCCTTTAACAAACTACTCTACAAACAAACACAGGGGACTGCCATGGGTACTTGCTTCGCCCCCAGCTATGCTAATTTACATATGGGCTGGTGGGAGGAGCAAGTACTCATGAAGACACACACTGCAGAAATGTCAGAACATGCGGCGCATTACAGTCGCTATATTGACAACATTTTTACAATTTGGAGAGGAAGTGAGGAAAGTGCAAGGGAATTTGCAGAGCAACTTAATCAAAACAGCCTGAATCTAAAGTTTACTTGTGAAACCAGCAAAAGCAGGATAAATTTCCTAGGCTTGGAGTTGTTTGTGGCAGATGGTAAAATTCAGTCTAGAACCTACCGTAAGCCCACCTCTGCAAACACCATCCTTCACGCCTCTAGTTATCATCCCCCAAATTTAATTAACAGCATCCCCTATGCAGAATATCTAAGAATGAGACGAAACTGCAGCACGGACACAAGTTACAAAAATTCGAAGGCTAGTTTGTTTGGTAGATTGCGCCTCAGAGGCTAACTTGAACACACATTAAAGACAGCGGAACAAAAATGTGATGCTAAGGATAGAAAGGACTTACTATTCTCTCCCAAAGCAGGAACTCCAAAGTCAAAACAAAACACAGGGACCCCACGCCTAATCACAGGTTACAATGCCTATCAGAAGCAACTTAGAAACATCATTTATAGGCATTGGCTCATAGTCAGGAATGACCCAGTGATAGGGAATGACTGCAACAAAATCCCCCAGCTTACTTTTCGTAAAACTAAAAGTATGAAGGAAGAATTGGTAGTGAGTGTCCCTGTCCTAAAGAAAAAAGAATCACCATGGTTAAAAACAAAAAATGGTTTTTATAAATGCACTAAGTGCAAAGCATGCCAGTATGGACTAAATGTTACCAAAGTTGATGTGCCACATAGTAAAAAACCACTAGAAATATGTGCAAACTACACATGCAAGACGGACTTTGCAGTCTACGTCTTGCAATGTAGCTGCAATAAAAAATACGTGGGCAGCACTATCCATCCTGCCCACGTGAGGGTGTTACAACACTTAAGAGCTATCACAAACAATGACCCCTCATATCCAGTGGCAAGGCACATCAATGCCATACATGGGGGAAAAGCGGAGAACATTAAGTACTTCGTTATCGACCATGTAAAGAAGAACATCCGAGGGGGAAATAGACAACTAGCCCTCCGGAGACTAGAGTCACGGTACATTATCCTCCTGGACACTAAGGCCCCACGGGGATTGAATGCAGATGAGGCACTTAGTGTGCATTTATAGCCAACAATACAAAAATAATGAAAATAGATTTCTGAGCAAACATGGACCCACTCCTCCGTAGGAGAAACTTTTAGTATCACTATTACTTTTCAGCAAAGTCTGTAAGTAACACAGTTGAACAAACATAAGGTCAAAAGAGATTTTAATGGTGGCTACATAAGGTATGGCTGGTGTGAACATTGCTTTCATGTAAGGAAACCTAGCAAAAGTACCGTACAAAGGCAAACTAACATTATTAGGTTGGGATACTGTAAGGCGGATACTCACTTATTTGCCCACAAGGGCTATATCCAATAACAATTTATAACATGGAGGAACTTTGATTTATCAGATATTATTTGGGCGGAAAAAACGGGCACTAGACCCTTAAGCCAGTTCCAATCCCTAACACATGACACTGAAGAGTATCGCAGTAATAATTGTAGAACCTTTATTTCAAAGTGGCACCTATGTACAGAACAATACAAGTATAAGCACATACACACATGAGAAATTCTTAAGCAATGATGATTCACACATCGTGCTGAGCCATCCTGAAAATGAAGGTGGCAGCTACACGAGTCTCACAAGCACCAAACTTCGGTAGACAAAGGTTAAAACATTGATACAATGCAATGAATTACTGTTGTAAATGTTTAACTTGCTTTGATTTTGCTTTATAATTGTTTGGCGCTTAAGCAAAATGCTATGTACAGCGCGTTTTCAAGCATTGCAACTAAGGATGTAACTTTTCTGTGGCCATGAAGTAATGGTTGCTATGACAACAATGAAGCCGCCTCATAGACCAATGAGCACTTTGCATGTTTAAAATGCATTCACTTACTAGAATTCTCTGTTGTGAGCAAGACGGTTCCATCCGTCGAAACGCGTCAAACTTTGCACTTGGTAAAATAAAAACTTGTTTCTGAAAGAGACCCCACGGTGTCAGCGCCTGTTTACGATCGTGTAAACAACAGGAGTGGAAAATATATATATATATATATATATATATATATATATATATATATATATATATTCACAGAAAAAACCATAGGTTATAGACCATATATAGTTAGGAATTTGCATTTACAAAACCTTGAAAATTAAATGAAAAAACCATTGGTTATAGAACATATATAGTTAGGAGTTTGCATTTACAAAACCTTATTTTACTCGCATAAAACCATTGAAATTCCATATATAGTTAGATGCGCTAACTATATATCGCGCACCCGCAATCCACTGCTGATGATGTCACATATTACATCATTCATGACATGGTTAGTGACATCACTGATGACATCACTGATGACATCTCAAATGACATCACTGATAAAATCACTGATAACATCTCATTTGACATGACTGATGACATCACTGATCACAACATCCAGTGACTGTTTGTTTCTGTAAAGTTAAAATATGTCTTACATATTGAAGAATGAGTGGATGTATAAGTGTCTGGATGAAGGATTTAGTAGGTGCATAACTGACTGTATGAGTGAGTGATTAAATGTGTCTCACTGAGTGCATGGGTTAGTGACTAAACTGTTTTAATTTGTGCATCATTATATCTGTTGTTCTACAAACTGCTGCATATGTTGATCAGTAGCTATATGAGTAACTGTATGGGTTATTCATTGGTTGTCCAAGTATTTGTATGGGAAACTGAGTGTGTGTGTATGGGTGGCTGGGAGGTGTGTGACTCTGTACATAGATGTGTGAGTAGTTGATTCACTATATGTATAGGTTCAAAAGTGCATGTGGAAACAGCTGTATGGGCGGTTGACTGTGCATGAGTGTATTAGTGAGTGAATGGATATCTCAGTGCTACATGTCAAAGTAAGTACATATGTAAAACACAGTACATGTGAGAGTTGACATCTATAAATAACTGTGCATAAGAGCCAGTGAATGTGTGAGTGGCTGTATGGATCATTGTGAACATGTATCAGGGATTGTATAAGAGAGTAAAGTAAATATGTGTTAGTATATGTTTGAATAAGTAAGGTGTGTATAACTGTATAGTTGAGAAAATGGAGGTGTGATTGATCTTTTGCATAACTGACTAGGTGTGTGAGTAACTCCATGGATGAGTGACAGTCTATGACTGTCTGTTTACACTGATTGTATCTAAGGTTATATTAGAGTCTGAAGAGGTTCATGGTATTATCACATGAATGATATCATCAGTGATGTGATCAGTCATGTCAAATGAGATGTTATCAGTGATTTTATCAGTGATGTCATTTGAGATGTCATCAGTGATGTCATCAGTGATGTCACTAACCATGTCATGAATGATGTAATATGTGACATCATCAGCAGTGGATTGCGGGTGCGCGATATATAGTTAGCGCATCTAACTATATATGGAATTTCAATGGTTTTATGCGAGTAAAATAAGGTTTTGTAAATGCAAATTCCTAACTATATATGTTCTATAACCAATGGTTTTTTCATTGAATTTTCAAGGTTTTGTAAATGCAAATTCCTAACTATATATGGTCTATAACCTATGGTTTTTTCTGTGAATTTCAATGGTTTTTTAATAGCAAATATCAAAAGCTGTCAAATGTCAAGTACGTGATAGGTAAAAACGTTTTCGTGTTTATGCACGCTCATGTGCTTTGAACGCTTCCCCCCCCCCACTCCCCTCTTTTCTCTTAGTAGTACTCTCTCTTTGCAGATAGTGAAGGGTAGTTAACGCAGACCTTTACCCCCGTTGTAATCCGTCGTACCTGCTTGTCTCTCCATTTGATTGATTGTTATCCAAGCATTTACTGTTTTAGAATTGGTTCTCTTTGGATCATTCTCTATTTACAAACAAGCACAAAGTCGCAATACTCTGTTTAGTCTTTGCAGATAGTGAAAAATCGTGTAAAAAAATAAAAGTAATCGTGCAAAATCAGTAGACCACTAATTGGATCTCTTTTTGACCTCGCTAAAATACAAACATTAGGAATAACCCTTCATGAGAAATACGAAAATAGTGAAATGAACTGAGCTCCACACCATGAGGGCTGCAAGACAGCTCGGCTCCGTCACCCACCCCGCCCAAAATAACGACAAACCCTATGCAAATGTTATAAATATAGACAACACACCAGCAAAGAAACAGGGTAAAACATTTTATTAAATAACTTTTTACATAACTATTTTATACTTTTTGTTGCCCGATCCGGCTAGCTCAATCGATCGAGCATGAAACTCATGCACTGATAGCAAGCGTTGAGAGTTTGTAGAACGAAGGCTTCAGATTTTCTACATACGGTGTAGTGGCGCGAACTGGGAGGGGGCGTTTGGATCCTGCCCCTTCCCCAAATAAGATTTTCATACGTGAGTGTTCGTTCATGCTTTTGGTCCCTGAGTTGCTTCGATGTCACTGCCTTACACAAATGGCATAAGTTCTGGATGTTGAGTGCCATACTTCAGAGTTCTAAGCAGCGCTTGTAACACTGTCTAAACCTTATTTGCACCTGCTGCAGCTTCACTATTCAAAGTAAGTGGGGTCCGTTTGTGAACCTGACTGCATTGGAAAACAATGTGATACGGTGCCTCCCTAAACCGCTTGACGGAGGCCCCCGAGGGGCGGTGAGATGGCGCGGACTGGGAGGGGGCGCTTGGCTCCTGCCCCCTCCCCAAGTCATGTTGCCCTGGTGTGGCCTGAGATCGCCCCCAACATAGGCGGCCGGCTCCCGGGGTCCGGCGGAATTTTTTGCCTTTTGATGACTCTTCCATTCTGGACCTTGTCCCACAATCCGTTTGACCTGAAGACACGCTGTAGTGGGGCGCCCCTTTACCGTTTTAGTTGCCATTCCGCCCGCTTTTGGTACTCTTTGCCTCTTCCGCCATTCAGCTGTTTACCGCCCGCTCTTGCGACTACAGCGTCTCGCTCACCATGTAGTTGAGTTGCTCCCGCTCTTAAGATTTAACAGAACTTTTTGGACTGCTGAAAGCGGTTGTATTCCGACCGCTGGTTGGTGAAGACATTTTGACTATATTCTGGACCTGCGTTGTCGCGTAATGCGTCATATGACGCGCCGCGTTAGCGCACCCGGAAGTGCTCCGGTGCGCAAGGCGCAGCTTCCCGGAAACGATCCAGAGCGCGCCGCGCAGCGCGTAACGTAAGCATAACAGGTCATGTGACTTGTTAATAAAACTTTTCATTGGTTCATTTTACTTTTGTTTTCCTAATGATGTAAGACTAGGTCATGTGACCTAAAAATAACACTTTTCATTGGATTAAAACATTTTTTTTCCCAAACGATGAAAGCCCCACCTTGTTTCTGGATGTTTCAGACTGAAGCTGGCGTCACCATGAGAGCACCACCATCTCGTAGCTCCGTCGTGACCATTCCGCAAGCAATCATGGCAGCCGCTCCCCACCGGAAGCCTGCGGGAGTCGAGGGCCCCCAAGACTTTTGTACAATCTTCAAGGCTGAGGGGACGCTTTCGAGAATGGGACCCAAGCCCTGGCAGACAAGCGTCCGAGTTCCAAGGTGTCCCAGGGCCATTTTACTGGACCAGGCCCAAATCCGAAGAGCCGGCCGCCATTTTAAGAGTCCTGTGGCAGCCGCCTATCGCTGCACCGCAAGAGTGGGAGCAACTCAACTACATGGTGAGCGAGACGCTGTAGCCGTAAGAGCGGGCGGTAAACAGCTAAATGGCGGAAAAGGCACAGTGTAGCAAAAGCGGGCGGAATGGCGACTGAAACGATAAAGGGGCGCCCCACTACAGCAGACGAGCCTCCACCATGTGCTTCAAAACTGCATACGTATCTCGTGATATCAAGGTTGGGCAACCAGTACACAACAAGCAGTTACGAGTCCCATTTACACCGGCGCCATTTTGGGCGCGGCCGGGCAGGTCCAGGATCTAGTCAAACATAACAAATGAGGCTGACGTCTCTGAAGCAGTTGACGCACAGCAGGACATAGCAAATAAACATGAAGTCTCTAAAGCTGTTAACTCACTGCAGGACAAAACAAGTGAACCTGAAACCTCTGGAATAATTGTCGCTCAAAGGAACAACACACAAAACTCTGTAGAGCCTGAAGAAAGAAAAACAGAAGGGCACTGTAGTTTCAGACACACTTAACACTAATGACTTAACAAGGATATCGTCTGTTTATGAAGCAGTTATCATGTTCACAGAATTGACAAAGAAGTGTGCAGACACCAATGCTATTAAGAAACACAAGGAAATCCCTAACGCATCAGCATTCTCGGAAGAGGTTGACACAGATAACATCTTAAGGAACAAAGAAAGACAAAATAAGGATGAGGAAGTTATCACTTTAGTTTTTTCATCAGCTAGCGACAGCAAGAAACATATTGTAATGGAGATTAGAGAGGTTACGGATGGATGAATAAATTATCCAAAGAAATGGCGACTCCCCCCCTTTACCAGATTAGCTAAATCTTTGCGTAATTTGGACGTTAAAGTTATATTATTGTTGTTGTTGTTGTTATGGTTATAGTTCTGGCTAATTTTAACAAGAAACACATTGTAATGGAGATTAGAGAGGCTACGGATGGGTGGCCCAGGATATCACCACTGTTCCCCATGTCATAAAACCTTAGGATGTTCAATAACTGAAACAGCTAATATGGGTTTACTTACAGGGGACATCTTTTGTTCTGTTTTCTAAAGTAAAACTATTGTGAACGCAAGTATTATACATAGTAAGTGTTTAATATAGCATTTGTCAGTCATTGGTTAAACAGCTAGGACCTGTTCACTCTTGACACCCCAGGTGCTGTGTATGTTGCACTATAGTGCTGCATCGGGAATACGGACAACCCTATTGATGTTGATTTTTCATTATTGATTATTGTAAAGAAATGGCGACTCCCCCCTTTAGCAGATTAGCTAAATGTTTGCATAATTTGGGCATAAAAGTTATATTATTGTTGTTGTTGTTGTTATCGTTATAGTTCTGGTTAATTTCCATTCAGAGTGTCCTACAAAGCACCACTCTAGGTAAACACTACTTTATGTAAAACCTGGGACATAGCACTCATTGAAACTATAGTTGGTCACCATGGGGTTTAAAGAAGGGATGGTTCTTCACCTGGGTGCCTTCCACAACTCAGCACGTTGTGCTGCCTTGGGACTATTCGCACAAAAGACAGCTTCTCACCATTGTTGTTTTTTTTTATCAAAAAATGTTTAAATATATTTACAGTTTTTGTTGCGTTCGTTATATTTAAAAGTTAATAAAGTTTTATAATCCAACTTTCTTGGAGTACTATATTTTTTTAAAAATCGGGTGAATGGGGCCTTATATCGGGTTATTGTCATGTGTGGGCTTTGCAAGTGTACTGCTACAGGATCGGACATTTCAAACTCAAATGCACGTTCTTTTTCTTACCTTTCCGAAGCATGGAGCGCAATAGCAGGCAGAGAAAGGGTGATGCACGTGTTGAACACTGCCTAGCCTGGCAAGTTGCTGGCAGTGCCCCCCCGCCCGCTCCTGAAAGAGGGCACACACACACCGCCGCCCAGAGTACTTCACAAATCTTTAAAAGACCATGCGCTTGTTCATGAGGCTTAAATGGTTTATCACCCCTTCTAGAACCCCTACATCGACCCTATGACGTTTCCTGGAAGAATTAGCACGTAACACAATACCAAGCCCTGTCAGCTGAAACCCCCGAGGAATCGGGGCATATTATCAAGGGGGTTTATTTCCGCTTTTTTGGCTTTAAAAGCCAAAAAAAAGGAGATAAAATTATCTCCCTATTACCAAGCTGTCGCTAACACCAGTTAGTGACAGCTAAAAGGAGATAGCGACCATCTTGGGCCCCGCTTTGCATGTCAGTGATATTTATCACTAATGATATGCAAAGTGGGCGTGCCAAGATGTTAGCGACTGGAAACAGTCCCTAACCATCACAATCTCCTATTACCAACTTTTGGAGATATTCGCGCTAAGCGCGAATATCTCCAAAAGCTAACACCTGCCCTGAGCAGTTTTTAGCCATGTTATCCAATGGAAGGTGGATAACATGGCTAAGAGCATTTGCTGGATAATGCATGAATATCGCTGACTTTTCAGCGATATTCATGCATTGCGGCCGTTTTTTATCGCATTTGCGATAAACCTTGCTAATAGCAAGGTTTATCTGCGATAAAATTCGCCGATGTGCGGCGATAATTTTTGTCTCTAAACAAGTTAGAGACAAAAATTATCGCTAGTTGTTGGTAATATGCCCCCGGGTTTTTCCTTGCAGGAATCGGGAGGCGGAAGACTAGCACTGAAATCAGTAGTCTCACGCCTGAATCGGGAGGATTGGTATGTCTGGATTCTCTACAGCTGGGGCCATAAACTACATCCGCAGGGCTAGGTGATAGCCTGGGTCCGGCCTGGACAATCAGACACAAAGGAAGAGGAGTGTCAGAGGGTGCGGTAGTGAATAGGGTGAAAGGGAGGTGTCGGGCGGGCACAGGGTGTGATTCTCAGGGAAGAGCAGCGCAGATGGGGGGAAGTATATGGCCCATGCATGAGAGAGAGAGCGGGGGTGACCAGTGCGTGGGGGAGATGCTTGCGAGGGTGGGGAGCCGTGCTGAGAATCGACGGCGTGCAGAGAGTGGGTCTGGTCAAGGCATCTAAAATGGCTGCCGTGCACGACAAAATTGTGGCATTGGAAAAAAAGGCAAGATGGCGCAGACAATGTTTATCAATAAGGATTCATTTATAACAAAATATTTACTCGCAGTGACAAAATGGTGGTCAACACTTCCTGATTTCCATCGAATCGAACGTTAACAGACGTCACGCAGCAAAAAAAAGCTCACCCACAGCCGCTGGAAGACATGTATCAACATATATGAGCCTCCTCAGCCACCCTCAGAAAACATAAGGGGTCAGGATACGTCTCCCGCACCCCCTTATACCTAGTAATTTAATTAAAACGAAACACAAAATGGCGAATTCCCGTTTCGCTACCAGTTTGCGGCCCAGTTCGCGGCCCGGGAAGCGCTTCTACCGTGAAAAATATTTTTTTTTTATTTTCCCCACGGGACCCTTTAATAACCCCAACATCATTCCTAGAGGGTCAAGAGACGTATACCTTGCCCCCTTTCATTAAATTCCCCCTTCGTTTTTCACCTCTTCTTCTCTCTCGATCCTACCGAGAGATAAGATGGCGGCCGCTCCGGACTGTTTAGAATGTTGACAGACACCGGAGAGCCAATCAGCTTTCTGCGCGCAAAGTTCCGTTTCGCGAAAAGTAAGCGGACCGGAGCGCAGCCCGGAGCGCTGTTACAGATATATATCTTGTTTTGAACGTTAATTTCTCAAAATCCACTGGAGCACATATATTGAGACCTAGCAAAGGCACATCGGGCTAACAGTCCCTACAATTTTGCCAAGTTTCGTGCAAATCCATTCAGCCGTTCGAGCTAAAAGTGAGGCCAAAGGCCCTATGGAAATTAACATGGGAAAAACGCGTTTTGGGACCCCCCTTTTTTCTCGGCCCCCCCTTGACGAAACCCCCCCAAATTTTCGGGGGCTGCTCAGAAACAAAATGTGCCATTTTCCTGAAAATGTCAGCCGATTCCGTCCACAAACGCCAAAGTTATTAGACATAGAATTTTCAAAAGTTCCATAGACAAATAATCCTAACTATATATACCTACTGGCGACCGCCAGTAGGTAATATATATATATATATATATATTCAATGAAAAAACCATTGGTTTTAGGCCATATATAGTTAGGGATTTGCATTTAGAAAACCTTATTTTACTCGCATAAAACCATTGAAATTCCATATATAGTTATAAGCGCTAACTATATATCGCGCACCCGCAATCCACTGCTGATGATGTCACATATTACATCATTCATGACATGGTTAGTGACATCACTGATGACATCACTGATGACAACATCCAGTGACTGTATGTTTCTGTAAAGTTAAAACATGTCTTACATATTGAAGAATGAGTGGATGTATAAGTGTCTGGATGAAGGATTTAGTAGGTGCATGACTGACTGTATGAGTGAGTGATTAAATGTGTCTCACTGAGTGCACGGGTTAGTGACTAAACTGTCTTAATTAGTGCATCATTATGGCTGTTGTTCTGTAAACTGCTGCATATGTTGATCAGTAGCTATATGAGTAACTGTATGGGTTATTGATTGGTTGTCCAAGTATTTGTATGGGAAACTGAGTGTGTGTGTATGGGTGGCTGGGAGGTGTGTGACTCTGTACATAGATGTGTGAGTAGTTGATTCACTATATGTATAGATTCAAAACTGCATGTGGAAACAGCTGTATGGGCGGTTGACTGTGCATGAGTGTATTAGTGAGTGAATGGATATCTCAGTGCTACATGTCAAATTAAGTACATATGTAAAACACAGTACATGTGAGAGTTGACATCTATAAATAACTGTGCATAAGAGCTAGTGAATGTGTGAGTGGCTGTATGGATCATTGTGAACATGTATCAGAGATTGTATAAGAGAGTAAAGTAAATATGTGTTAGTATATGTTTGAATAAGTAAGGTGTGTATAACTGTATAGTTGAGAAAATGGAGGTGTGATTGATTTTTGGCATAACTGACTAGGTGTGTGAGTAACTCCATGGATGAGTGACTGTCTGTTTACACTGATTGTATCTAAGGTTATATTAGAGTCTGAAGAGGTTCATGGTATTATCACATGAATGATATCATCAGTGATGTGATCAGTCATGTCAAATGAGATGTTATCAGTGATGTCATCAGTGATGTCATTTGAGATGTCATCAGTGATGTCATCAGTGATGTCACTAACCATGTCATGAATGATGTAATATGTGACATCATCAGCAGTGGATTGCGGGTGCGCGATATATAGTTAGCGCTTATAACTATATATGGAATTTCAATGGTTTTATGCGAGTAAAATAAGGTTTTCTAAATGCAAATCCCTAACTATATATGGCCTAAAACCAATGGTTTTTTCATTGAATTTTCAAGGTTTTGTAAATGCAAATTCCTAACTATATATGGAGTATAACCTATGGTTTTTTCTGTGAATTTCAATGGTTTTTTAATAGCAAATATCAAAAGCTGTCAAATGTCAAGTACGTGATAGGTAAAAACGTTTTCGTGTTTATGCACGCTGATGTGCTTTGAACGCTGCCCCCCCCCCACTCCCCTCTTTTCTCTTAGTAGTACTCTCTCTTTGCAGATAGTGAACGGTAGTTAACTCAGACCTTTACCCCTGTTGTAATCCGTCGTACCTGCTTGTCTCTCCATTTGATTAATTATTATCCAAGCATTTACTGTTTTACAATTGGTTCTCTTTGGATCATTCTCTATTTACAAACAAGCACAAAGTCGCAATACTCTGTTTAGTCTTTGCAGATAGTGAAAAATCGTGTAAAAAAATAAAAGTAATCGAGCAAAATCAGTAGACCACTAATTCGATCTCTTTTTAACCTCGGTAAAATACAAACATTAGGAATAACCCTTCATGAGAAATACGAAAATAGTGAAATGAATTGAGCTCCACACCATGAGGGCTGCAAAACAGCTCGACTCCGCCACCCACACCGCCCAAAATAACGGCAAACCCTATGCAAATATTATAAATATACACAACACACCACCAAAGAAACAGAGTAAAACATTTTATTAAATAACTATTTACATAACTATTTTATACTTTTTATTGCCCGATCCGGCTAGCTCAATCGATCGAGCATGAAAGTCATGCACTGATAACAAGCGTTGAGAGTTTGTAGAATGATGGCTTCAGATTTTCCACATACGGTGTAGTGGCGCGAACTGGCAGGGGGCGTTTGGATTCTACCCCTTCTCCAAATAAGATTTTCATACGTGAATGTTCGTTCATGCTTTTTGTCCCTGAGTTGCTTCCATGTCACTGCCTTACATAAATGGCATAAGTCCTGGTTGTTGAGTGCCATACTTCAGAGTTCTAAGCAGCTCTTGTAACACTGTTTAAACCTTATTTGCACCTGCTGCAGCTTCACTATTCAAAGTAAGTGGGGTCCATTTGTGGACCTGACTGCATTGGAAAACAATGTGATACGGTGCCTCCCTAAACCGCTTGACGGAGGCCCCCGAGGGGCGGTGAGATGGCGCGGACTGAGAGGGGGCGCTTGGCTCCTGCCCCCTCCCCAAGTCCTGTTGCCCTGGTGAGGCCTGAGATCGCCCCCGGCATAGGCGGCCGGCTCCCGGGGTCCGGCGGAATTTTTTCCCTTTTGAAGAATCTTTCATTCTGGACCTTGTCCCACAATCCGTTTCACCTGAAGACACGCTGTCGTAGGGCGCCCCTTTACCGTTTTAGTTGCCATTCCGCCCGCTTTTGGTACTCTGTGCCTCTTCCGCCATTCAGCTGTTTACCGCTCGCTCTTGCGACTACAACGTCTCGCTCACCATGTAGTTGAGTTGCTCCCGCTCTTAAGATTTGACCGAACTTTTTGGACTGCTGAAAGCGGTGGAATTCCGACCGCTGGTTGGTGGAGACATTTTGACTATATTCTGCACCTGCATTGTCGCGTAATGCGTCATATGACGCGACGCGTTAGCGCACCCGGAAGTGCTCCGGTGCGCAAGGCGCAGCTTCCCGGAAACGATCCAGAGCGCGCCGCGCAGCGCGTAACGTAAGCATAACAGGTCATGTGACTTGTTAATAAAACTTTTCATTGGTTCATTTTACTTTTCTTTTCCTAATTATGTAAGACTAGGCCATGTGACCTAAAAATAACACTTTTCATTGGATTAAAACATTTTTTTTCCCCAAACGATGAAAGCCCCACCTTGTTTCTGGATGTTTCAGACTGAAGCTGGCGTCACCATGAGAGCACCACCATCTCGTAGCTCCGTCGTGGCCATTCCGCAAGCAATCATGGCAGCCGCTCCCCACCGGAAGCCTGCGGGAGTCGAGGGCCCCCAAGACTTTTGTACAATCTTCAAGGCTGAGGGGACGCTTTCGAGAATGGAACCCAAGCCCTGGCAGACAAGCGTCCGAGTTCCAAGGTGTCCCAGGGCCATTTTACTGGACCAGGCCCAAATCCGAAGAGCCGGCCGCCATTTTAAGAGTCCTGTGGCAGCCGCCTACCGCTGCACCGCAAGAGTGGGAGCAACTCAACTACATGGTGAGCGAGACGCTGTAGCCGTAAGAGCGGGCGCTAAACAGCTGAATGGCGGAAAAGGCACAGTGTAGCAAAAGCGGGCGGAATGGCGACTGAAACGATAAAGGGGCGCCCCACTACAGCAGACAGGCCTCCGCCATGTGCTTCAAAACTGCATATGTATCTCGTGATATCAAGGTTGGGCAACCAGTACAGAACAAGCAGTTACGAGTCCCATTTACACCGGCGCCATTTTGGGCACGGCCGGGCAGGTCCAGGATCTACTGAAACATAAAAAATGAGGCTGACGTCTCTGAAGCAGTTGACGAACAGCAGGACATAGCAAATAAACATGAACTCTCTAAAGCTGTTAACTCACTGCAGAACAAAACAAGTGAACCTGAAACCTCTGGAATAATTGTCGCTCAAAAGAACAACACACAAAACTCTGTAGAGCCTGAAGAAAAAAAAACAGAAGGGCACTGTAGTTTCAGACACACTTAACACTAATGACTAAACAAAGATATCGTCTGTTTATAAAGCAGTTATCATCTTGACAGAATTGACAAAGAAGTGTACAGACACCAATGCATCAGCATTCTCGGAGATAACATCTTAAGGAACAAAGAAAGACCTGTTCACTCTTGACACCCCAGGTGCTGTGTATATTGCACTATAGTGCTGCATCGAGAAAACGGGCAACCCTATTGATGTGGATTTTTCATTATTGATTATTGTAAAGAAATGGCGACTCCCCCCTTTAGCAGATTAGCTAAATGTTTGCGTAATTTAGGCATAAAAGTTATATTATTGTTGTTGTTGTTGTTATCGTTATAGTTCTGGTTAATTTCAAAAAATGGTTAAATATATTTACAGTTTTTGTTGCGTTCGTTATATTTAAATATTAATAAAGTTTTAAAATGTAACTGTCTTGAAGTACTATATTTTTTTAAAAAATCGGGTGAATGGGGCCTTGAATCGGGTTATTGTCATGTGTGGGCTTTGCAAGTGTACTGCTACAAGATCGGACATTTCAAACTCAAATGCACGTTCTTTTTCTTACCTTTCCGAAGCATGGAGCGCAATAGCAGGCAGAGAAAGGGTGATGCACGTGTTGAACACTGCCTGGCCTGCAAATTGCTGGCAGTGCCCCCCCGCCGGCTCCTGAAAGAGGGCACACACACACCGCCGCCCCGAGTACTTCACAAATCTTTAAAAGACCATGCGCTTGTTCAATTGGAAGTGGATAACATGGCTAAGAGCATTTGCTGACTAATGCATGAATATCGCTGACTTTTCAGCGATATTCATGCATTGCGGCCGTTTTTTATCGCATTTGCGATAAACCTTGCTAATAGCAAGGTTTATGTGCGATAAAATTCGCCGAAGTGCGGCGATAATAATTGTCTCTAAACAAGTTAGAGACAAAAATTACCGCTAGTTGTTGGAAATATGCCCCCGGGTTTTTCCTTGCAGGAATCGGGAAGCGAAAGACTAGCACTGAAATCAGTAGTCTCACACCTGAATCGGGAGGGTTGGCATGCCTGGATACTCTACAGCTGGGGCCATAAACTACATCCGCAGGGCTAGGTGATAGCCTAGGTCCGGCCTGGACAATCGGACACAGAGGAAGAGGAGTGTCAGAGGGTGCGGTAGTGAATAGGGTGAAAGGGAGGTGTCGAGCGGGCACAGGGTGTGATTCTCAGAGAAGAGCAGCGCAGATGGGGGAAGTATATGGCCCATGCATGAGAGAGAGAGCGGGGGTGACCATTGCGTGGGGGAGATGAGTGCGAGGGTGGGGAGCCATGCTGAGAATCGGCGGCGTGCAGAGAGTGGCCCTGGTCAAGGCATCTAAAATGGCTGCCGTGCACGACAAAATTGTGGCATTGGACAAAAACGCAAGATGGCGCAGACAATGTTTATCAATAAGGATTCATTTATAACAAAATATTTACTCGCAGTGACAAAATGGTGTTCAACACTTCCTGATTTCCATCGAATCGAACGTTAACAAACGTCACGCAGCAAAAAAAAAAAAAAAAAAGCTCACGCACAGAGCAGTTTTTAGCCATGTTATCCAATGGAAGGTGGATAACATGGCTAAGAGCATTTGCTGGATAATGCATGAATATCGCTGACTTTTCAAAGATATTCATGCATTGTGGCCGATGTGCGGCGATAATTTTTGTCTCTAAACAATTAAAACGAAGCAAAAAATGGCGAATTCCCGTTTCGCTACCAGTTTGCGGCCCAGTTCGCGGCCCGTGAAGCGCTTCTACCGTGAAAAATCATTTTTTTTTTATTTTCCCCACGGGACCCTTTAATAACCCCAACAACATTCCTAGGGAGTCAAGAGGGGTATACCTTGCCCCCTTTCAATAAATTCCCCCTTCGTTTTTCACCTCTTCTTCTCTCTCGATCCTACCGAGAGATAAGATGGCGGCCGCTCCGGACTATTTAGAATGTTGACAGACACCGGAGAGCCAATCAGCTTTCTGTTATCCAATGGAAGGTGGATAACATGGCTAAGAGCATTTGCTGGATAATGCATGAATATCGCTGACTTTTCAACGATATTCATGCATTGTGGCCGATGTGCGGCGATAATTTTTGTCTCTAAACAATTAAAACGAAGCACAAAATGGCGAATTCCCGTTTCACTACCAGTTTGCGGCCCAGTTCGCGGCCCGGGAAGCGCTTCTACCGTGAAAAATCATTTTTTTTTTATTTTCCCCACGGGACCCTTTAATAACCCCAACAACAATCCTAGGGGGTCAAGAGGGGTATACCTTGCACCCTTTCAATAAATTCCCCCTTCGTTTTTCACCTCTTCTCTCTCGATCCTACCGAGAGATAAGATGGCGGCCGCTCCGGACTGTTTAGAATGTTGACAGACACCGGAGAGCCAATCAGCTTTCTGCGCGCAAAGTTCCGTTTCGCGAAAAGTAAGCGGACCGGATCGCTGCCCATGAGCGCTGTTACAGATATATATCTTGTTTTGAACGTTAATTTCTCAAAAACTACTGGAGCACATATATTGAGACCTAGCAAAGGCACATCGGGCTAACAGTCCCTACAATTTTGCCAAGTTTCGTGCAAATCCATTCAGCCGTTCGAGCTAAAAGTGAGTCCAACCGCCCTATGGAAAAATGAATGGGAAAAACGCGTTTTGGGACCCCCCTTTTTTCTCAGCCCCCCCTTGACGAAACTCCACCAAATTTTCAGGGGCTGCTCAGAAACAAAATGTGCCATTTGCCTGAAAATTTCAGCCGATTCCGTCCTCAAACGCCAAAGTTATTAGACATAGAATTTTCAAAAATCCCATAGGGAATTAATCCTAACTATATATACCTACTGGCGATAGCCAGTAGGTAATATATATATATATATATATATATATATATATATATATATATATATATATATATATTCACTGAAAAAACCATAGGTTATAGACCATATATAGTTAGGGATTAGCATTTACAAAACCTTAATTTACTCGCACAAAACCATAGAAATTCGAATATATAGTTAGTTGCAATAACTATATATCGCGCACCCGCAATCCACTGCTGATGATGTCACATATTACATCATTCATGACATGGTCAGTGACATCACTGATGACATCACTGATGACAACTCAAATGACATCACTGATGACATCACTGATGACATCATCCAGTGACTGTATGTTTCTGAAAAGTCAAAATATGTTTTACATATTGAAGAATGAGTGGATGTATAAGTATCTGGATGAAGTATTTAGTAGGTGCATGACTGACTGTATTAGAGAGTGATTAAATGTGTCTCACTGAGTGCATGGGTTAGTGACTAAACTGTCTTAATTTGTGCATCATTATGTCTGTTGTTCTATGAACTGCTGCATGTGTTGATCAGTAGCTATATGAGTAACTATATGGGTTATTGATTGGTTGTCCAAGTATTTGTATGGGAGAGTGAGTGTGTGTGTGGGGGTGGCTGGGAGGTGTGTGACTCTGTGCATACATGTGTGAACAGTTGATTCACTAGATCTATGGGTTCAAAACTGCATGTGGAAACAGCTGTATGAGTGGTTGACTGTGTACGAGTGTATTGGTGAGTGAATGGATATCTCAGTGCTACATGTCAAAGTAAGTACATATGTAAAACACAGTACATGTGAGAGTTCACATATATAAATTACTGTGTATAAGAGCCAGTGAATGTGTGAGTGGCTGAATGGATCATTGAAAACTTGTATCAGTGATTGTATAAGAGAGTAAATATGTGTTAGAATATGTTTGAATAAGTAAGGTGTGTATAACTGTATAGTTGAGGAAATGGAGGTGTGATTGATTCAGTGCATGACTGACTAGGTGTGTGAGTAACTCCATGGATGAGTGACAGTCTGTGAGTGTCTGTTTACTCTGAGTGTATCTAAGGTTATATTAGAGTCTGAAGAGGTTGATCGTATTATCACATGATTGATGTCATCAGTGATGTTGTCAGTGATGTCATTTGAGTTGTCATCAGTGATGTCATTTGAGTTGTCATCAGTGATGTCATCAGTGATGTCACTGACAATGTCATGAATGATGTAATATGTGACATCATCAGCAGTGGATTGCGGGTGCGCGATATATAGTTATTGCAACTAATATATATTCGAATTTCTATGGTTTTGTGCGAGTAAATTAAGGTTTTGTAAATGCTAATTCCTAACTATATATGGTCTATAACCTATGGTTTTTTCAGTGAATTTCAATGTTTTTTTAAAAGCAAATATGAAAAGCTGTAAAATGTCAAGTACGTGGTAAGTAGAAACATTTTCGTATTTATGCACGCTGATGATTCTTGGAAGAGGTTGACACAGATGACATCTTAAGGAACAAAGAAAGACAAATTAAGGATGAGGAAGTTGTCACTTTAGTTTTTTCATCAGCTAGCGATAGCAACAAACACATTGTAATGGAGATTAGAGAGTCTACGGATGGGTGAATACATTTTGAAAAGAAATGCGACTCCCCCCTTTAGTAGATTAGCTAAATCTTTGCGTAATTTGGTAAGGGTTGCCTTTCCTTAAACCTTTGTTTTTAAAAAAAATTGGAAGAAACAAAAAATCTTCCCTTCCATAAATAACCCAAGACTTTTTTTTTGTTATGGCAAGGTAACGAAATAGAGAATAAACTATAGTTGGTCACCATGGTCCGGACGAAAATGAAAAATCAATGATACTAAGTACCTGTAAACACTGAGCAGACATGTGAATGTGACATTCTGATTATTGCTATGCCCGAATATGTATATAACTGCTCCAATCACTATGCTAATAAACAATCTTTTGTTCTGTTTTGTAAAGTAAAACTATTGTGGACGCAAGTATTATACATAGTAAGTGTTTAATATAGCATTTGTCAGTCATTGGTTAAGCAGCTAGGACCTGTTCACTCTTGACACCCCAGGTGCTGTGTATGCAGATTTTGGCCTTATTTATTGCCTCTAGTTTTCAAAGGCAAATTTCTGTGGTAAACATGCACATTAAGGGTTGCCTTTTCTTAAACCTTTGTTTTTAAAAAAAACTGGAAGAAACAAAAAATCTTCCCTTCCATAAATAGCCCAAGACTTTTTTTTTGTTATGGCAAGGTAACGAAATAGAGAATAAACTATAGTTGGTCACCATGTTCCGGACGAAAATGAAAAATCAATGATACTAAGTACCTGTAAACACTGAGCAGACATGTGAATGTGACATTCTGATTATTGCTATGCCCGAATATGTATATAACTGCTCCAATCACTATGCTAATAAACAATCTTTTGTTCTGTTTTGTAAAGTAAAACTATTGTGAACGCAAGTATTATACATAGTAAGGGTTTAATATAGCATTTGTCAGTCATTGGTTAAGCAGCTAGGACCTGTTCACTCTTGACACCCCAGGTGCTGTGTATGCAGATTTCGGCCTTATTTATTGCCTCTAGTTTTCAAAGGCAAATTTCTGTGGTAAACATGCACATTAAGGGTTGCCTTTTCTTAAACCTTTGTTTTTAAAAAAAATTGGAAGAAACAAAAAATCTTCCCTTCCATAAATAACCCAAGACTTTTTTTTTGTTATGGCAAGGTAACGAAATAGAGAATAAACTATAGTTGGTCACCATGGTCCGGACGAAAATGAAAAATCAATGATACTAAGTACCTGTAAACACTGAGCAGACATGTGAATGTGACATTCTGATTATTGCTATGCCCGAATATGTATATAACTGCTCCAATCACTATGCTAATAAACAATCTTTTGTTCTGTTTTGTAAAGTAAAACTATTGTGAACGCAAGTATTATACATAGTAAGTGTTTAATATAGCATTTGTCAGTCATTGGTTAAGCAGCTAGGACCTGTTCTCTCTTGACACCCCAGGTGCTGTGTATGTTGCACTATAGTGCTGAATCGGGTACATTTTTCTATTTTTTTCTACAGCACCCTCAGTGCATGAACAACTATAGCAAGAGTAGAAAATATGATCATTGCCTTTTAGTCTAGACTTCATTTTATGTGTTTTGAGTGGGAGAAACGCCGTCTTTCGCCATTTTATGTGTTTTGAGTGGGAGACACGCCGTCTTTCGCCATTTTATATGTTTTGAGTGGGAGACACGCCGTCTTTCGCCATTTTATGTATTTTGAGTGGGAGACACGCCGTCTTTCGGCGCAGCATTGTAGGATGGCCACACCAGTGCGGCAACTTGCTGGACACCACCTCGGTGCCATCCGGATCTCGCGCGTTGTGCTGCCTTCGGCCTATTCGCACATCGGTCCGCTACTGACGCCGCCTCATGGGCCAACGAGTTTTGTATGCTTTTTATAACCCAAAGCCGCATAACAGGTCATGTGGCTTGTTTATAAAACTTTTCATTGGTTCATTTTACTTTTGGTTTCCTAATGATGGAAGGCTTGATCATATGACCTAAAAATAACACTTTTCATTGGATTAAAACATTTTTTTTTCCCAAACGATGAAAGACCCACCTTTTTTTTTCTCACTCGGCAATCAAAAAAGGTTCCGTTAGATGACAACAGAGGGGACAGGCAACAAGAACCATCACTCAAAAAAGGGGAGGGCAAGTTCTTCCCTACCGGGTCACGTTGGGGCTCCACCGGAACTCATCGAATTGATAGTCTACAGTGTTTCTGGATGTTTCAGACTGAAGCTGGTGTCAGCATGAGAGCACCACCATCTCGTAGCTCCGTCGTGGCCATTCCGCAAGCAATCATGGCAGCCGCTCCCCACCGGAAGCCTGCGCGAGTCAGGGGACCCCAATACTTTTATAGAATCTTCAAGGCTGAGGGGACGTTTTCGGGAATGGGGCCCATGCCCTAGCAGACAAGCGTCCGAGTTCCAAGGTGTCCCAGGGCCATTTTAGTGGACCACGCCCAAATCCGAAGACCCGGCCGCCATTTTAAGAGTCCTGTGGCAGCCGCCTATCGCTGCACCGCAAGAGTGGAAGCAACTCAACTACATGGTGAGCGAGACGCTGTAGCTGCAAGAGCGGGCGGTAAACAGCTGAATGGCGGAAGAGGCACAGTGTAGCAAAAGCGGGCGGAATGGCAACTGAAACGGTAAAGGGGCGCCCCACTACAGCAGACGAGCCTCCACCTGGGGAGGCCCATTCACGCCGCCTGACCCCCCCCCCACCCCCCTCCCCCGGGGCGCCCCACGCCGTTTTTCAGAACAGCATTGTAGGATACCAAAACCAGTGCGGCAACTTACTGGACATGACCTGGGTGCCGTCCAGATCTCAGCGCGTTCTGCTGCCTTGGGACTATTCGCACAACAGACCGCTACTGACGAGACACAGTGCAGCAAAAGCGGGCGGAAAACCGCTGAATGGCAAGTGAAACGCTAGAACAACGCTAGAATAACATCTGGAATAATTGTCACTCAGAAGAACAACACACAAAACTCTGTAGTGTCTGAGGAAAGTAAAACAGAGAAGGGACTGTAGTTTCAGACACACTTAACACTAATGACTTAACAAAGATATCGTCTGTCTTTGAAGCAGCTGTCATGTTCACAGAATTGACAAAGAAGTGTGCAGACACCAATGCTATTAAGAAACACAAGGAAATCCCTAACGCATCTGCATTCTCGGAAGAGGTTGACACAGATGACATCTTAAGGAACGAAGAAAGACAAATTAAGGATGAGGAAGTTGTCACTTTAGTTTTTTCAATAATGGAAAATATGCAGTCATTGGCTATGAAGGATGTCTAGTGAAGCAGAAAAAAGGCCATTTGATTAATCATCGAAAATTGAGTAATTGCGTAATTTGGGCATAAAAGTTATATTATTGGAAGTAGATGGTTATAGTTCTGGTTAATTTCCATTCAGAGTGTCCTACACAGCACCACTCTAGGTAAACACTACTTTATGTAAAACATGGGACATAGCACTCATTGGAATGTTTGTGATCTTTCCTGTTAAGTTGCATCATAAGTTATTTTAACCATTCCATATAAAGTCATGCATAAAAATGAATACACAGACACAAATAACATATGTATCCAAAAACAAAATACAGATTTCAGCCTTATTTATTGCCTCTAGTTTTCAAAGGCAAATTTCTGTTGAAAACATGCACATTAAGGGTTGCCTTTCCTTAAACCTTTGTTTTTTTTAAAAAAATTGGAAGAAACAAAAAGTCTTCCCTTCCATAAATAACCCAAGACTTTTATTTTGTTATGGCAAGGAAACGAAATAGAGAATAAACTATAGTTGGTCACCATGGGGTTTAAAAAAGGGATGGTTCTTCACCAGATTAGATATTTACCCAGACCCTCGTTCTCCAATGTGTTGAACTTGGCTAAAATTCTTCTGGTGCCTGCACCCTGTCACAGAATATCACCCCAAAACATGAAAGCGCCCAAACACCAGATTGAGTTTAACCCCACAGTAAGCCTTTTTTCTTCAGGGCCTCAGAATTTCTTTTGCTTTGCTCATGGAAATTGTGGGATATAGGACAGATAAGGTGTCACCATTAAGAAAGGGTAGTATTTAAATTTGCATATCAATTATGTTTAACCTTTTAAAAATATGATATGCTAGCTTGCTTATGCTTTACATTTGAAGCCGAATTCAACAGCTTAAGTAAGTAGGTTTTTGTAGTTGTAACTTTAAAGGATGATGTAGCAAACTGTAAAGATTTTCTAAAACAGTGGAGCGTATTTAGTTTTTTAATGTACATGTTTTTGAAACGATTACACAAATGAAACATTTGTGAGTTTTAAATTTCCGGAGAAGTATAATTTACCAATAGTTTTCTCTGTAGATGTTTTTCCATTAACAAACCCAGTTCCATCACCCGCCCAGGATATCACTACTGTTCCCCATGTCATAAAACCTTAGGATGTTCAATAACTGAAACAGCTAATATGGGTTTACTTACAGGGGACATCTTTTGTTCTGTTTTGTAAAGTAAAACTATTGTGAACGCAAGTATTATACATAGTAAGTGTTTAATATAGCATTTGTCAGTCATTGGTAAAACAGCTAGGACCTGTTCACTCTTGACACCCCAGGTGCTGTGTATGTTGCACTATAGTACTGCATCGGGAATACGGACAACCCTATTGATGTCGATTTTTCATTATTGATTATTGTAAAGAAATGGCGACTCCCCCCTTAGTCCTGGTTAATGATGTTGCAGCAGGCTGCCATGTAAATAGTTGTTTAAAATGTTTTTTTTAACGTGTTTACTTTGTTGGAGCGTTGTATATATTTATAAGTTATTAAAGTGTTATAATCCTACTACTTTGTTGGAGTGCTATATATTTTTGAAGTGACACATAATTGTGAAGACTTTGATGTACAAAAAGGCATCCCTGGAATCTTCCGCTTCAGGCTCGGTCCCACACACCGAGAATACCCTCCCCAATCACAATACAGGATGGTTATCAGATTGTAGGAACGCGTGCAGTGTGACGGATCTCATCGGGTGGGGGCCTTGATCTACTGTAACTCCTTTGAAGAGGGGTGATTCTTTACAGTTGAGGCCATAAACTACATCCGCAGGGCTAGGTGATAGCCTGGGACCGGCCTGGACAATCGGACACAGAGGAAGAGGAGTGTCAGAGGGTGCGGTAGTGAATAGGGTGAAAGGGAGGTGTCGGACGGGCACAGGGTGTGATTCTCAGGGAAGAGCAGCGCAAATGGGGGGAGGTTTATGGCCCATGCATAAGACAGAGAGCGGGGGTGACCAGTGCGTGGGGGAGATGCTTGCAAGGGTGGGGAGCCATGCTGAGGATCGGCAGCGTGCAGAGAGTGGGTCTGGTCAAAGCATCTAAAATGGCTGCTGTGCACGACAAAAGTGTGGCATTGGAAAAAAAGCAAGACTGCGCACACAATGTTTATCAATACGGATTAATTTATAACAATTATTTTTAACAATATATTTACTCGCAGTGTCAAAATGGCGGTCAACACTTCCTGATTTCCTTCGAATCGAACGTCAACAGACGTCACGCAGCAAAAAAAAAAAAAACGCTCACGCGCAGCCGCTGGAAGACAAGTATCAACATATATGAGCCTCCTCAACCACCCTCAGAAAACATAGGGGGTCAGGATACGTCTCCCGTACCCCCTTATACCCATTTCTCACATTGTTTTTCCTCCATCTTGTAATTTAATTAAATCGAAACACAAAATGGCGAATTCCCGTTTCGCTACCAGTTTGCGACCCGGTTCACGAACCGGGAAGCGCTTCTACCGCGAAAAATTAACATTTTTTTATTTGCCCCACGGGACCCTTTAATAACCCCAACATCCTTCCTAGGGGGTCAAGAGGGGTCTACCTTGCCCCCTTTCATTAAATTCCCCCTTCGTTTTTCTCCTCCTCTTGTCTCTCGATCCTACCGAGAGACAAGATGGCGGCCGCACCGGACTGTTTAGAATGTTGACAGACACCGGAGAGCCAATCAGCTTCCCTTCGCAAAGCTCCGTTACGCGAAAAGTACGCGATCTGGAGCGCTATCCGGGACGCTGTCACAGATATATCTGTTTTTTTAAACGTTAATTTCTCGAAATCCACTGGAGCACATATATTGAGACCCAGCAAAGGCACATCGGGCTAACAGTCCCTACAATTTTGCCAAGTTTCGTGTAAATCCATTCAGCCGTTCGAGCTAAAAGTGAGGTCAAACGCCCTATGGAAAAATGAATGGGAAAAACGCGTTTTGGGACCCCCCTTTTATCTCGGCCCCCCCCTTGACGAAACCCCCCCAAATTTTCAGGGGCTGCTCAGAAACAACCCACAACCATCCTCAACCTACTCTGCGGAGAAACTGGAACAAAATCACCATCGACCAGATCTCCTCATCGCTTCTTCAAAACCCCCCTGTCCACTCCTCAAACCCCGACCAAGCAGCCATTAACCTCACCCAATGGCTATCCAACAGCGTCGACATCCTAGCACCATTGAAAAAACGTCAAATCAAACTAGGCAGCAAAAACGCCTCCTGGTTCAACGATGATCTTAAGAAATCAAAGAAACTCTGTCGCTCCTTCGAGAAGGCCTGGAAAAAAGACCCAAACACCAGCACCAGGGATGCCTTCAAAAACGCCAGCCGCATACACCACCAACTAATCCGATCTGCCAAGAAAGCCGCTTTCAAAGACCGACTAGACAACAACGCCCACAACAGCAAGGAATTATTCAACATCGTCAAAGAATTTACCAACCCCTCAGCCAACTCCAACGACATCACCCCCTCTCAAGCCCTCTGCGACTCCCTAGCTTCGTTCTTCCACAACAAAATCGCAGACATCCACAACAGCTTCGACAACCAACCCGGAGAACAACCCACCCAACATTCTGCAGGACCTTCACCCCCCTTGAACATCCTTAATAACTGGAACTCAATCTCGACTGAAGACACCATCCACCTGATGAACTCCATCCACTCAGGATCCCCCACAGACCCATGCCCTCACCACATCTTCAACAAAGCAGACTCCATCATAGCACCACACCTCCGAGACGTCATCAACTGCTCCCTCAACTCCGCCACCTTCCCGGAAAGCTGGAAACACGCCGAACTTAGCGCCCTTCTGAAAAAACCCACAGCTGATCCCACCGAACTCAAAAACTACCGCCCCATCTCGCTCCTTCCATTCCCAGCCAAAGTCATCGAGAAAGCTGTCAACAACCAGCTCGCCGCCTTCCTCGAAACCAACAAATCCCTCGACTCCTCACAGTCCGGCTTCCGAGCCAAACACAGCACGGAGACCGCCCTCATCGCAGCAACAGACGACATTCGAACTCTACTGGACAATGGAGACACAGTCGCCCTCATTCTCCTTGACCTCTCCGCAGCCTTCGACACAGTCTGCCATAGCACCCTTCTACAGCGTCTCAGAAACATCGGAATCCAAGGAAAAGCACTGGAATGGATCACCTCGTTCCTCACCGGAAGAACCCAGAGAGTCCGCCTCCCACCATTCAAGTCAGAGGCCACTGAAGTCATCTGCGGCGTACCACAAGGATCCTCACTCAGCCCCACCCTCTTCAACGTATACATGAGCCCCCTCGCGGCCATCGCACGCCAACATAACCTCAACATCATCTCCTACGCTGACGACACTCAACTGATCCTCTCACTCACCAAAGACCCTAACACCGCCAAAACCAACCTACATGAAGGAATGAAAGAAGTAGCCGAGTGGATGAAGCACAGCCGTCTGAAACTAAACTCAGACAAAACAGAAGTCCTTATCTTAGGTACCTCCCCCTCCGCATGGGATGACTCCTGGTGGCCGGAGGCCCTTGGAAAAGCACCCATCCCGACGGACCACGCACGGAACCTGGGCGTCACCCTGGACTCCTCACTCTCTATGAACAGACAGGTCAGCGCTGTCTCATCATCTTGCTTCAACATTCTTCGCATGCTCAAAAAAAACATTTCGCTGGATCCCCACCGAAACCAGAAAAACGGTCACCCATGCACTGGTCACAAGCCGCCTGGACTACGGAAACACCCTATACGCCGGTACCACCGCAAAACTCCAGAAAAAACTCCAACGCATCCAGAACGCATCAGCCAGACTCATACTAGACATCCCGCGTAAAGACCACATCTCCGGTCACCTGAAAAACCTCCACTGGCTTCCAGTTAATAAGAGGATTACTTTCCGCCTCCTAACCCACGCACACAAAGCACTTTACGAACTTGGACCCGAATGCCTCAACACACGACTCTCCTTCTACACCCCCCCCGCCAGCTACGATCCTCCAACCAAGCCCTTGCTACCGTACCTCGCATCAACAAAACCACCATGGGAGGTCGATCCTTCTCCTACCTGGCAGCTAAAACCTGGAACTCACTTCCCACTCACCTTCGTCTCACGCAGAACCACCTAGCAGTCAGAAAGCAACTTAAAACTTGGATATTCGACAAGTAATTCCCCACCCTTCTTCAAGCGCCTTGAGACCCTCTGGGTATGTAGCGCGCTATACAAATCTTTTGACTTGACTTGACTTGACAATTTTCCTGAAAATTTCAGCCGATTCTGTCCACAAACGCCAAAGTTATTAGACATAGAATTTTCAAAAGTTCCATAGAGAAAAAATCCTAACTATATATACCTACTGGCGACCGCCAGTAGGTAATATATATATATATATTGTAGTAACCGGACAACAGGTTACCAACAGGAAGTGCATGCTTGGACTACCTATCGAGGGGGCGGACCTGTGCATTATTTAACAGGATGGGGCAGGGCATTCATCCCCAGATCTTGTTACTTACCC